>NC_143564.1:68902500-70152500 GCF_054136105.1 Typopeltis vanoorti | reverse complement strand
CAGAAGTATCAAACTATCAAACTACAGACCAGTTAATATATCAGGAGTGGTTGTTACATTGTTGGAAAAGTTGGTTAAAGATAAAAATCTAACAGTGGGTGGAGGGATACAATACCCTATAAGTGAGCAGCACAGCTTTATGACAGGTAGGTTCTGTCTTAGTAATTTATTCACATTTTATGATAAAGTGGCAGTGGAATTGGATAAAGGAAATGTCTAGACCAGTGCTTCCCAAACTTATGGATGTCAAGACTCCCCCCCCACCCCCCCTGCAAAAAAAATCGTAATACAGACATATATTATTATAATATTTATTGTATTTATATTCAATACAATTTATATTCAAGATTTTATTTTGTAATCTTTTTTGTGTTGCTTATCAATACCTTTTGAAACGAAAGTTATATGAATAAGCATATATTTGCTAATGTTAATTAAGCGCCGAAATATGCAGGAAGCAAAATTTGTTAACCAACACCTATGTGTGATTTTTTCCATTAAAATATAAAAAAGAGCAAAAAAGAAATAATAAATAATAAAAATTAAATATGTTTCTTTTAAGATAAAAAAAATTGACTGTGTCTTAAAACATTTTAAATTTATTTTCATTATTCCCCCCCCCACAAAACTTATGTCCCCCAAGGGGGCCGCGGCCCACAGTTTGGGAAGCGCTGGTCTACACCACAATATTGCTGGACTTTGCAAAAGAATTTGACAGAATACCACATGGCAAACTATTACAAAAGTTGGAGCAAATGGAAATGGATATGAAACTAGTAGCATGGATGGAGGTGGTTGACAGGTAGACACCAGAGAGTAGTATATGGTGGAGTGGAATCTAGGAGAATGAGGGTGACTATTTTAGTACCTCAGGGCTCTGTACTAGGGCCACTACTCTCTAATTTATATATTCAGTGATGTAGAGAAAGATTTAAGAAGGATATTCATTTGTTTGCTGATGATGCAAAACTGAATAGAGCAATAGTTGATAATGGTGATGTAGACATCCTTCAGGATGATTTAAATAAATTGGCATTGTGGGCAAAGGATAATGATTGTCACTTTAATATTGCAAAATGAAAGGTTATGCACTTTGGGTTGACTTGGGGATAATGTTGGACAGAAGTTGCTATTGCAAAAGTTGGTAGAATAGCTCAAAGGATTAATTGGATGTTGAAAAACATGCTAACAAATAGAGATTAGGATAACTAATTATAATAAGGTCATTCCTTTTTATAAGACCATGATTCGGCCACGTCTTGACTACTGTATACAGATTTGGTCACATGGGTTTCTTGGGGACCAGGATTTGACAGAGAAGATTCAGAAATGAGTGACTAAGTTGGGTTCCTGTGGAATGCTCCCTATGAGGATAGGTTTATGGATTACAAAGTTTATTTCATAGGTGGAAAAGATGGGACATTGCAAACTTTTAAGATATTAAAGGTGTGTTTTATAAACCTGGTACAAAGGAATTTTTTTAATATATGACAAATAGAAAACTAGGGCCTTTGGAAGTTGTGTGAGAATGTGGTTAGTTGGGGTGTATGGACCTGATTTTTTTTGTGGAGAGTAGCGAATGAGTGGAATGGATTGTCAAAATTAGTTCTGAGTTTCCTGACAGTGAATTAGTTTAAGGAGAGGTATGTTAGGATTTATGCGTATAATAGTTAGATTGGGTCTTCATAATGAGTCTCTGCACTTGCATGGATACCATATAATAATAATAATCTAATTTTCACTTTCATTAACATATTTCTAATTTTTATTATATATACTCATCTTCATAAAAACTGCATCACCTTAGATAAATATAACTTTTAATAGTTAAATAGTCATTTTCATTGGTTTATCATTAGATATTTTGTTGTATTGCATCATCTATCATTCCCATGGATTTCTGTAAAATGTAATAGTTGCTACTATTTCATCAGAATTTTTTATGCTATAAATAGACAGCAAGAGCTATTTTTCACATTTTTGTACTGAGATCGCTATGGCTAGTTACATGCAGTTAACACCTCGCAGAAAAAATGAGATTGAAGCTTTGAATAGAAAAGGCTATTCCTCATGAAATAGCTAAAAGGGTGTCCTGTAGTCAATCTACTGTGATACAGCTGCTGTCGAAAGTGTAAGAAACTGGATCTGCTGAAAGGAAGAAGGTGACAGGAAGAAAGCCTGTCTACACCATCCCGAGATTGAGTTCTAAAGTGACTCTGCCTCAAAAATCACGATGCGTCATCTGGAGAACTGAAATGGGACTGGGAAGAACAAACAGGAGTTGTGGCAAGCTCTGTAGCTGTCAGGAGATGACTCATTCGACAGGGACTGATAGCCAGGCACCCTAAAAGGAAGCCCTTGTTAAGCATAAAAATGAACTTAGCTTGATTAAATTGGTGCAAGAGCATGCAAATGGAACACTGAAGTGGAAAAGTGTAATTTTTTCTGACAAGAAAAAATTTAACCTGTAGGGCACTGACAGAAGATAGACAGTTCGAAGACAATCAGGGGAAAATTTTAACCCTGACTGTCTAGTGTCAACAGTCAAATTCTCAGCCAGTCAGATGATCTGGGACTGCATGTCATATCATGGTGTTGGTCACTTGCATTTCACAAAAGATTCATTGAATGCATAAGTGTAACAGAAAATTTTAGAATTACTACCTACTATCAGAGTCCACTTTACTGAAATGATGAACTCCATCTTCAGGATGGCTCTGCCCCTTATCATAGGGTAAAAAGTATAAGTAATGCTATTATAACCCTAAAATGTACCATAATGATTGAGTTTAGTACTATTCATGGAAATCACATTTCAGTTGAGCAATCGGAAAAGCTCTAAAAACTGGCCATGGAGAAGGTAGTATTCAGATGTGTGTTTGAAGATATTTTGATTTTACCAATCCAATCATTCTGTGTGTTTTCTGGAAACTGAGTTGTTATGCTGTTTTGTTTATATTATGTAATTATCATACATTAGAAATGAAAGAAGAAATTAATGGTTCATAATAATAATAAAGACAATTGAAATTTTCAGGCAAAAAGTTTTCATCATTTCAATGTATAGTATCTTGCACCACAGAGGATAATTCCATTGAATGTATAGTGTGCCAAAGCTGACTTTTATGATTCCTAGGATAATAAAATAATTCACCTCCATTAAAATTTTAACAATTTGAATACTTTCTGTAGTGTTAGCCATCAATGTGCATTATTATTATTATTATTATTATTATTATTATTATACCCTCCATGGAGTTGGCAGACTCATCGTGGGAGGTTCATTCAACTGACAACAGATTTATCATATAGAATCTTAAAATCCTTAACACAGCTTGAATTAACAACACATTCTGATAATGCGTTCCATTCACTGACTGTTCTCCATGTAAAAAATTTGCTCCTCACGCTCTTCCTCACCACACTTTTGCACAACTTCTAGGAATGACCTCTAGTTCTTCCTCTCTCACCTTCTACTCTTTTTATAATCTCCTCTGGATTAATCTGATGAAATCCTCTCACTAACTTAAATGTCTCTATCACCTCTCTTCCTCCTATCCACCAAATTCTTCAATCCACATTTCTTCAACCTCTCTCCATAGCCAGCATTCCAAAGTCCCAAGATTATCTTAGTCACTGTCTCTGGACCCTCTCCAATATCTCCACATCACACATTGAAAACCAGGTGACCAAATCTGAACCCAATAGTCCAAGTGTGGTCTCTGACAAGTGCCTTATACAGTGGCACAACCACTTCCTTATCCTTGCATGTTAGAGTACCTCTTATCATAGCATCACTATGATGTGCAGCCTTTGCAACATTAGCAATATACCCTCTAAACTTCAGTCTACTATCACCCATCACTTCCAAATCTCTAATCTCATCCACTTCTGCAGTTCATTCACTTATATTAAAACTACAACTCCACTCTTTTGTAAAAAGAGTGGAGTTGTAGAAAAAGTAAAAAGTGTATTAAAATCTTTCTGAAGGGATTTAACATCAGCAGTGCTACTTATAATTCTTCCTAACTTTGCATCATCAGCAAATAACTGAAGATCCCCAGTCATCTCACATGATATATTGTTTACAAACAAGTTAAACAGCTGGGGCCCAAGAACAGACCCCTGGGGCACTCCACTGGTTACCCTCCTTTTTTCAAGACACTGCTCCATTGTACACAATGTGCTGATATTGTTCAGAGAGCCAATCTCTGATCGATCTAACCAATATACTATCTATTCCTATCCTTTGCATCTTGTACTCCAACTTATGTGGTAATTTATCAAATGCTTTTGCAAAGTCTATCATTGCATATGATTCTCCCTTATCTAACACACTTGTCACCTTATCGTAAAATGCAAGTACTTTGAGTACTGCAATACTTTGAGTAAATGCAAGTACTGACCATCATAATTTTACATTATATATAAGAAATTAAAATTGTTTGTTGAATGTCTTCAGATACTCTATCACAGGTGAATATCTTGAGAGAATTTTTACTTCTTTAACAATAGAACAAACAAGAGTAAGATAAAATTGTTGCATTCTTTCTAGATTAGGTAATACTATCTAGCTCCTGATAACTTATCAAGAGGAAAACTAACTTTTGCTCTTTTAGGATGAATGTGATGAAAACAAGAATGTGTATAAACTCTGACAAAGATGAAAAGCCAGAAACTAAAGAAACTAAGTTTCAGCTAAAAAATGTTATTCTGAACCACAAATGTTCAATGATCAGTGGGACAACTTTACATGTTAATGCTTTCAACTTGTATATAGTTTGGGACTCCCACCTGCAAAAGGTTGTAAACCTACAGTATGTTAGTATTGTTGGATCGTCCTTCCAGTCTTTTGATCCGCCATCTTGTTTTAACGTTGTTCTTAATTAAAATTAATTCATTGTATGTTGATTACTAATCCAAATATAGGGAAATTTCTATTATACTGTGCCACCCTATATTCAGATTAGTCTATACAAAATAGTGTAATCAAGTATTAATTAACTTTAGCAGTCTAATGTTTATGTATAGGCCGAATTTTACATTAACATTTAAGGTTCCCGCTAGGTCCGATAATTTTATGAATGGTGCAGTGGAAAAGAATCAGGCTAACAACAAATTGAAATCAATAAAACAAAACATTTAATTTAAGGTTATATAATATATACATAAACATACTTTGGATACAAGATAATGCAAAATTAACTCAGTTCAACTACACATAACATTCAATTAACTTTTGGTATTAAACACTGAGCTTCAAAATCTAATTTCTCCCTAATAGGCAAAGATATTTCTAATGTTCTTTACCACTGAAATTCACAGCAAATATTTTTACAATACTATTCTTTATCGATCCCTTAGTCAGAAATCACATAGCTCAGTCAAGAGATAGCTATCATTTTAAGGGGGGGGAAGACTATTAATCTTCTAGCTTCAGCAAAATTCAGCATAAACACCACAGTTAATATTAGGATTTAACAGAAGGAGATAACTCTTATAACTTCACTCTAAAATGCTATAAAGTACAACTGTTCTTACCGGAATAAATCTTTGCACGTATTATTCACTGAGGCACATTTAAAACTTTAGTTAATTATCACACTGGAGCTACACATTTCAAAAGTAATCTTCTTTAAATTAACTTAATCTTTAATTTCAGCACATCACATAGGCAGACACACTTGTACTAGAAAATCTACTTATTCCCCATATACTACTTTACAATAGAATCAGCTTTCATTTATCTTCCTTGAAAGCTCTGGAATACATTAACTTCAGAATTCCATATCAATATTCTGATGTTGAAAGTTTATTTTTCACTTGGTTAGAGTATAATAAAAATAAAAAAAATAAACTTTCAACATCTTTCTCTAAATCCAGAGTAATTTATTAAAAAAGGGTGGCACACCATTTGGCAACTCCTATAGGTAGAGATGACCTGCTAATGCTTCTGTCTGGTATCTCCACTTGGGCCTGGCTCCCACTGAAGAGACCTCAATAAAGGTCGAAACTAGTCTGGGTTGTGGCCCTTCCCTTAATGCATAACATTAGACATATCTGCAAGGAGATGTGTTTTGCATTATGGGAGATACTGAGATAGGAGTGTTGGTAGCTTGCTCCACCTTTGCAAGGAGTGCCCTGGTGTTGTACCACCTTACCCCAGTCCTGAAGATACTTTCAGGCGCAAACTTTGTTTGCTCACACTTGGATAAAGGATTAAACTAAATTTACAATATTCTGAGTTGTCAATTTACATTTCGATCCTTTGTAATCTGATCACAGCACTTAATTCTTTGTACTACAGCCTCTTATTTAACTTCGTGCTGCCAATAAATTATTTCCTCATCTCTATTGTACTGTTCTCAGTGCCATTACTCTGCTGAGTGCTCCAGTTGTACTCAGTCCCTAGTTCCCTAGTTCTAGTGTCGGCTCTGCCGACCAACTCCTGACTCACTGCTGTTGTTTACTCTCGCTTTCCATTTATATATTTTCACTCCGTTTTCCTGCCAAAATTTGTTCTCACCATCTAGCTCATATCAATTCCATCTCACATCCATAACTCACTTACTACTATGCTTGCACTTTCTATTTTTAACTCTGTCTCCATGACAACAATTAGAGATAGGAGTGTTGATAAGCATTACATAACATTATTCCTTTACATACAGAAACTAAATAAAAGGATATTTTTCAATTCAAATAATATATAAATAAATAAGATGAACACAAATTCTTCTACTATTAATATAGGAATAAATAAAATAATCTGAATGTTATTTTTATACAGAGACCTTTCCATTATTAATACATATCTTAGATTAAATAATTAAATAAAAAACTGAAAGGTAATTATATGAATAATAGTTTATAATAAGAGATTTACATTAAATAATATCTACAAATGTAGCCTTTGATATGGTGGATTATGTTGGATTCTGAAGGGAGTATTAATAATTTTAATTTCTCTTCATTCAGAATCCAACAGTATGGTGGACGGGCTAAGTTTTTTTTTTTTTCTTTTATTAATTTTGTATTTTTTATATAATCCAGAAACCTACTCACATCACAAACAATTCAAAAATGCATGCCTGCAGTGGAATTCAAAACTGTAGCCTCTTAGTTTGAGAGTAGTATGCTAATCACTTGCCAACCAGACCAACAAAATAGTAGACTAATTCTAAGTATCATATAAAACTTCTATGTATTCTAGTTTCAAAATGTTTAGTTTTAAAATTTCTGGTTTCCTTTTCAGTGGCTTAGTTGGAAATGATACTGTAGATGCAGCAGAAATAACAGTAAAATACAAGTTGCTACCCAAAAGTTAGGAGAATATTATTATTGAAAAAAAAATTACTTAAACTAACTCCTAGTTTCCATTGTCGTCTTCAAACTTTAGAGTAGTCCTCTTGGGCATCTGTACAGCGATCCCGGTGATTTTTCGATGATTCCATGCATCCCTGGAAGTCCTCAAGTGTGACTTTGTTCAGCACCTGCAATTCTGCCTGGATATCCTTGGTCATGTCGAAATGTCACCCTCTCATTGGAATTTCATCTTAGGGAACAGGAAAAAGTTGTGTTTGTGGAGGGGAGGGGGATGATGTCTGGCAAATGAGTGGTGATGGTCATATTTTAGGAAGCCAGGAACTGTTGAACAATGAGTGATGTGTGGGCAGGTGTGTTGTCATGGCAAAGAACCCAGTTGTTGTTCTTCCATGTGTCTGGATGTTTGCGCTGAATGCTCTCCCTTAACTGCTTCAAAACCTTATGGTAAAACTTGCTGTCGACAGTTTGATCAGGAGGAGGAATTCCTTGGATATGAAAAAAATAAAAATTATCAACATCGACTTGACATTTCTACGAATTATGAATGCTTTTTTTGCTGCTGTGAATTTGGCAACTTCTACTGTGACACTGCATTGTCTCAGGTTCATAACCATAAACCCATGATTCATTACTGGTTATCACCATGGAGATGAAATTGGGGTGATCTCTGGTTTGATCTTTCAGCAGTATTGGCACAAATTTTGGAGCAACATATTTCATGTTCAAAACATATAAAATGCATTGAACAGAATCATGTGACAGTCCTACAATATCACAAACGTCATGGATAGTTTGTCTATGATCTGCAAGGATGGCCTTATACACTTTTGCAGTGTTTTCTGATGTTGTGCTTGTCGACAGTTATCAAGAACTCTCATCATCATCAACAGACATTTGTCCATTCTTGAAACATTTTTGCTACAAAAAAGTTTTGTTTTGGCTTAGAGCATTATCACATTTTTTGGATGTTAAAAAATGTTTCCTTAAGCATTTGGTGGGTTTCTGCGGCAAGTTTTTTGAGATTGAAGCAAAATTCGATGCAGATTCTAGAGGGCTGGATAGTCCAGGGTTTGCTCTATGGGGAATTTGGGGAACCAAACCCCCCCCCCCCCAACACACTATTCCCAGGAAAGAAATACAAAAGAAGGTATTGACATTCATTTGGATACCTGTAGCTTGAACTCATGCCAAGCTTTAGCAGATCTGTTGGGATCATTCCTCGTCCATGCATTGAAGAGTTTCAAGTATTGGTAGCAAGCAATAACTGAATTTTTTTTCTCTATTTAAATACTCATTGAACATGATCTTCTGCTGAAGAAGAGTCAAAAATTTGGAGAGAAAACTAGTTGTGGTCAGTAAACAAAAGAAATGGTGAGAAAAAAAAAAGGGTGTTCAGGCGGCAGCACTACATGATTAAGTTTACATTATTATTATTAATCTCCTATCCACAATTTTCCTCCAAATTAGTCTATTACTTATCAGCACTCCCATCATCTGTTCACTGGACATCTCCAGGTGCCATATGGTCACTCCAGTGTTAGGTGATGTGCCACACTAGTCCTTGCCATGTGGTCCTGTTGCATGCTTCAACTCTCTGAAGATCAGCCGCTCCACACACACACACCATCCATCTCACTGATGGTCTACCCCCCCCCTTCTCTTTTTCTAGGAACTTTACCTTCTGTTACTATTCTGAGAAGTCCCCCCCTTCCATTCTTTCAATGTACTCAAAGTATTTAACTTCTTCTCTCAATATCCTTAAGGAGCCTTAAAGGTCTACTGATCTTTTCTAACACCCATTCATTTGTATGCTCTTGTATACATGATATCCTCAACAGTCTTCTGTAATACCATATCTCAAAAGCAGCGCTATCTTTTCTTATCTGACTTCTTTAGGTTCTAAGTCTTGCATTTATAAGTCACTGTTGGAAAAACAACTGCATCCAAAATCCTCAACTATGTTCCTGTGGAGATAGATCCATCCTTCCAGATTTTAGACAAGTATCTGACTGTTGCTTTAGCCATTCTTAATCTTCTTCTAATGTCTACTGAACAGCAATTCTTCACATTAATAATGGATCCCAGCTACTCAAACTTTTTGACTGAAGGTACACTTGTTTCTCAGCAACTTCCATGTCTGCATTTCCTTTGAGAACCATAATCTTTGTCTTGCTAGGATTGAGCTAAAGTTCTCTGTTATTACTGATCTCCTTAACTTTTTCAAGAATTTGTTTGTCCTTGTTCTTCCTTGTCATTACAAAGGAGTACAGTATCATCAGCATACCTCAGATTACTGATCAATTACTGCCTGTTCTAATTCCTGTCTTCAGCTCATCCAATGATTTATGCATGATGTCCTCAGCATAGATACTAAACAAGTGAGGAGAAAGTAAATATCCTTGCCTAACTCCCTTTCCAACCTGAAGCCAATCAGTTAATCCGAAGCCTGTTCTTATTGTGGCTTCTTTCTCCCTGTACAAGTTAGCCATCAGCATGATAATGTGTTGAAGTAAACCTATTCTTTTCATTACTTCCCACAGTTTCACATGCTGAACATGGTCAAAAGCTTTAGAGTAGTCTAAGAAGCACATTACCAGAGAGAGTCTAAATTCTTTATACTTTTCTGTGATCTGTCTAAGGCAAAGGATCTGATCTCTGGTACCCTTGCCTTTCCTAAAACCTGCTTATTCCTTTGGCATCTTTGCCTCAATGTTGGCCTCAATCCTGTTTAGCATGATCTTCAATAAAATTTTGCTTACATGAGATATTAAACTAATAGTTCTATATTTCTTACAATCTTTCATTTCTCCCTTCTTATGTAGTGGTAAGAAAACCGACTTCTTCCAGTCTCTAGGACACAATCCTGTTTGCCATATAACCTTGTAATCAACCTATGAAACACTCTTATCCCTCCATCCCCTGTGGCCTTAATTAACTCTGCTACGATTCCATCTGCACCCAGAGCCTTATTGCTGTTAAGCTGCATAACTGCTTTTTCAACTTCATGCCTAAATGGAGGAGATTCCAAATCAAAATTTTCTTGGTGAGAAGGCACCTCCAAATTTTCTTTATCCACTCTGTTGTACAGTTCCTCGCAGTATTCTTTCCATCTGTGTTTGATTTCTAATTCTTCTGTTAGTAGTGCTTCATTCCTGTCTTCGATAACATTCATTTTGGGCTTAAACTTGTGCTTTAGGTCATGAACTAAATGAAACATCCTTTTATAATTGTGCCTTCTCATCTGTAACTCTATCTCTTCACATTTGTTAGTATAAACTTTTCCTTGTCCTGCTTGAATAGCTTTTCTGTTTTTCCAACTGCCTTCTTTTAATTAGTTCCTATGTTGAATCTCATATCCATGCATCTCTTGGTCTTCTTATTGGGACAAGATACTTCTTGGCTGTATCCTGTATTATCACCTTGACTCCTTCCGAAAGCATTTCTGTTGAGTTCTTCTCATTGGTCTCCAAAAAATTATCCAACTGAGTTGATGTTTCTTCTGTAAATCCACTAGGAATTGCTCTAACATCCAGTCTAGTGGGATGTGCCTGACTTGGAAGTTTTTGGAGTCTGTCTTACTTTGGCTCTTACTAGCGATGGTCTGTACCACAGTCTGCTCTAGGACAAGTATGCACATCAGAGATGCTTGTCTTCCACTTCTGGAGAGCCAGGATGTGATCAGTCTGGTACATTGATAGGTCAAGGTATAAATATAGGTTTATATGTATTGGGCCAAGTATAGGTCTGTCATGGGTGTTTCTGGAAGCATGGGCAAATTCCAATAGTCTTTCACCACTGGTGTTACGTTCACCCCCACCAAACATGCCAACTGCATTCTAAATGGAGAACCTAATGAACAAGTGAAATACTTCAGCTATTTAGTTACAGTTTTTAGTGAAGATGGTAAATTAAATTTGGAAACAGGCAACAGAATAAGCAGACAGAATGTGGTTAGCACGATCTAAAATTTTGTTTTTCTAAAGCACTTCTGACTGAATCAGTCCACTTGCACCTTGGTCTTCCTCTAGGACTTTCCTGCCATGTTGGCATCAAATACCTATTTTGCTAACCTTTCATCTCCCATTCTGTTTAAGTGACCACACCACCTTAGATTAGCATTATTCACACGTTCTTGAATGTTAGCAACATCAAGTTTCTTCCTAATATCTTCATTTTAAATATGCAATATATATAATTTTTATAATTTATAATATATTATATATTTAGAAATTTATAATTCTGCAATTGATGTCAACTATTCAGTCCTCTAATTTTTCTCAGAACTCTCACATCGGTGATGTCTGGTCTTTGATTAAGTGCATTATTTCTAACCCAACTGAGATCCATAACTTAAAACTGGTTTGAACTGTGTTTTATACTGCTAGTTTGGTGTTTTGGCTCATTTCTCTCTTATTCCATATAAATTTATTTAACTGCTTCCCCACAATATACCAACTTTGCTTGTTCTGTTGTCTGTTTTAAAATTTAATTTACCATCTTAACTAAAAACTGTGCCTATATAGCTGAAATATTTTACTTGTTCAGTAGGCTCTCCATTCAGAATGCAGTTGATGTATTCAATGTTTCTGCCTATTTTCATAATTTTGGTCTTTTTATTGCTGATTTTCATGCCAAATCTATTACAGCTGTTATTCAATTTAGTTAGAGAATCTTGGAGATTAGATGGCATGTGATCCTTAGATGATGAATAAGAGTGGAGATAATGGGCATCCTTGTCTTACCCCTGATTTCACATCAAACCAGACAGCTGTATTTTGTGATGTGATTTTAACATTATTTGTGAGAAAATTCAGTTTTCTGTCTTGAACATTTTCTTTTATTGCTTGTAATAGGAAGCTTGAGTTGTTATAGTGTTGTATGCTATAGTGCATATCTGCTATGCTAAGGAGTGGAAGAAGAGTAAGATAGTGCCATTTCATGAGGTATGGATAGTTGGCATTGTTGCCTCAAGTGGTTAAGATTTTAGTGAAATTAATAAGAGCTTCTTATACGGAAATAGGAAAAATTAGGGTAATATTATTTATGAAAAGTCAGCATGGATTACTCATGTTTATGTAATCTGACTGTGTTTTATAATGAACAGTGATTGATAAGGGAAAGATATATGCTGTCATTCAGGATTTTACAAAGGCCTTTCACAGATACTGCATGACAGGTTGCTATTTAAGTTGTACCATATGGTTTTTTAGATATTCAGTTAATGTA
This sequence comes from Typopeltis vanoorti, assembly GCF_054136105.1. NCBI lineage: Eukaryota > Metazoa > Arthropoda > Arachnida > Uropygi > Thelyphonidae > Typopeltis > Typopeltis vanoorti. The sequence goes on along the minus strand of NC_143564.1, from coordinate 70,139,948 downwards.
TGGAAGAGGTAGACGGTTACTTGTTGGATTCATAGGGATCAGTACTCTTCAATCCTTTGTCAGTGGCATTGTTGGTTTGTAGCATTTTCATTTAAAAGTAATATTTATGAATTGTTGTCATGGTATAGAATTTATCTCAAAATAAATTCTATACCGTGAGCTATGGAGGCACACACGAGCCCCCATAGCTTAGTCAGTATAGATGAAGCCCTTTTGTTGGAAAGACCCAAGTTCGATTCCTATCAGTGTGATGTGAGGAACCTTTATCTGGTCTCTTTCAATAAAAGTGAGTTAGCTGGTCTCATAGAGGTAGGATTTTTTCTGAATATCTAAATATATAATATTTCTGTTATATGATTATACTGTGTGACCACAGATGCGAGACCCCTCGACACTTCTGCGCATGTCAGAAGAAGGCGAATCCACTCCTATAATAGGGTAATCAATGTGTTTCATGGGATGAGTGTTTATTATTATATGTCAGAAAATTAGTTTTTCTTTTATGAAAATTCTAGTTTTTAAAGTGGTAACTATTTTACTTGTACAACAGTTGGAAAATTTATGTATAAAGCATGTGATTTCACATGTTGGTAATGAATTTGTGCATCGCCTTATTCCTTTCTCCCCTTCAATATGAATTGACTCATCTTGGCACATTGCCAGCTGAGGGTCTTGGCTCCATGGTCGGACAGTACCATCGTACAATATCTGTGGAAAATATTAAAAATAAAACAGCATTTGCAATCAGTAGTTCCCCTTATCTTTAGGAATATAGAATTGCATTTGCATGTTAAGTGTGATAGAACTGTGTGACCTATGTTTATTACTTATGTTTCTACAACTATTTTATTTTAATTTAATAAAACATTACTTTGAAAATTGTTGCATGGTATTCAAATTATCAATCAGTTCATTGAACTTGGAATTATTTTATATTGGTTCTGAATATTCCTATTACTCAGTGGATAATTTTTATTCTTATTTTCTTCCTGTTATCAAAAATGTTATCATTATATAGGAAAACCATTGTTGTTATTTAATGATGTCATCAGGTCCTCTCTTTTTTTATATCATTTACAGAAGAAAATTCAAAATCCTGTAATATGATATACCATATTTGAATCTCAAATAAAGTTTCTGATAAATCAATAATAAAAAAACACTTTTAAGTTCTTAGATGTTTTTTTTTTTATTAACCACTAGATGTATTTTCCCAACATGTTTCGCTGTCTGTATGGCTGACAGCATCTTCAGGAGATTGTTTAACATGAGTAAAAAACTGACAAAAAAAAAACTGAATGTTTCCCAACAGCTGCTATTTCCATAAATTGAAAAGATTGGAATGATAGTTTAATCACATGTATCATTAGGCATGTTGCATGCAGTCTCTACATTATCGTGTAAACTCTGTATGTGATTGCTGGTTTAGGTGAAGGATCATTCCTTGGTTTCTGTTTAGTCATCACCAGGTGTGAAAGTGCAAATTTTGCATAAAACTTCTTCACAGTTCTTTATTTGGCATTTTTTTTTTCCTCAAGTGATTCCAAAGACAAAATAAGCCTTGCTAATCTAAACATTAGGCAGGCTTTGCTTAGATTTCTTGGAAATATACTCCAAAATCTTTTTTTTCTTTGGTTTGAATAATAGAAGGAGCAGAGGTCATTGAAAACTCTTAGAAAAAATTTGCTTATTTTGAAATAAGTTTTCAGGTTACTGTTTTTCCTGCTATAGTAAAATTTTCTCTGTTTGTTTGTACTTGTGTTGTAATGTGGCTGTGTGCGTTTGGGGGGGGGGTTAATTCAGTATGCTATTTATTAACAAATCTCACACATTTTTTCCCCAACCAAATCTCTTCATAAATGTGTACATCCATTACTAGAGTTTATAGGGTGACATTTAATTTGTTCACTACCATAGTAATTTATTGCATCACCCATAATACCACAACTGTAAATCAGATATTTATCTGTGACAAATCTGTTTGTATATTCATGCCAGTCCTTTTCCTCAGATGTTGCCTGTCATATACAAATAGTTCATATCTGATTAATGCAGGTTGAAATGTGATTACCTTTTTAAAAATTTAAACATACCAGCCAAGTAAAAAACAAATTTCAAAAAATTAAAATAAATAAAAATACAGAAAAATCTCTACCTCATCCATGGTACTAAAGTACTAGAGGTTTATAACCTTTTTTGGGTGGGAGTCACATAAAAAAATATATATATATATATATAATTATCAATTACTTACATATCCTGAAAGCAAAAAAATCTTTTCCCTTATACGTAGCTTTAGTTTCTCTGCAATGCTCGTGTGACAATTTGCCACATGCCTGCTAAATGAGCAAACCAGAAGCACAAAATAATTTGTCATCTCCTTCCTGAGAGGCAAATATGATATGATACAGCTTGTCTGGTGTTTGCTTTGAAATTTGAGATGGAAGGTTGCACATTATATTGGTTGAACTATGAGGAAAAGGATGCAGCAAGGGATTTTAAGGTGATTGTTGATGAAAGGAGCCTCCATAGCTCACTTAGTATAGTGGAACCCTTTTGGTTGGAAAGACCAAGGTTTAAATCCTGTCTATGATGTGAGGAATCTTTATCAGGTGTTTTCAGTCAGATGGTAAGTTAGGTAGTCTCATGGTGAGGTGGAGGGCTTTTCCTCCCAGAAACTTAGGCAAACTGACCCTGTGTGCATACAGATTTACAGGTGCAAATACTTGCCTTTAATGGATGCAGTCAACTGTGGAGATATAGATGGGAAGGAAGAAAGATCACATGGCAGGAATGAAATGGAATTTATACACTTATTTATTTCTCAGTAAGAGAAATAATTACTTGAAGCAGCATGCGATGGAGACTTCAGGCAGAAGACCTATCCATAACTAAGGTGGCTACATCGTCTCCATTTGGGAGGGGGGGGGGAGAAAGAGAGATTATGTGGTCTTGACTTGGGAGGTAGTGAAACATGGAATTTTCAGTTAAGAAGTGGTATATGTGGAACTACAAGGTAGGTGATTATGACAAGCTTAGGAGGGAGGTAGGTTGAAGTGCCATGACATAAAAGCATGCAAGAGAAGGATACTTAGTGTATGAGGAGGATAGGTCAAGGGGTATCTGGAGGGAGCAGTACCAGACTGTATACCCAAAGTCAGGAGGGTAAGTCAGATAAGAGCAAAATGGATTAGTAGTATCATTTAACATGAGTTACAGAGAAAGAAGATGTTGTGGAGGATATTTAAGGAGATAGGCTGATGAGCAACCTGACGAGCAGTACAAATATCAGAGAAAGGTGGCCAGATTGATAAGTAAGGCAAAATCAACTTATGAGAAGAAATTAGCCAAGAAAGCCAAAGGAAATTTCAAGAAGATCTTTTGTTATGTAGCAAGTAGGAGGAAGAATGACTATATAAGGATAACGTTAATGAGTGATGATGGTAGAGAGACAAGACAGATGAAATAGTATTGTTGTAGCAGAGGCTACAGGGACTGATGTGACAACAGAGGTTGATAAATTGGAGGTACTTATGCAAATACAGCAGTGTGATTAGGTGGGATGTCAGTTCATGTTTTACGAGAATGTGTAAGAGAACTGGTGTTGCCTTTGACTAGGCTGTTTAAGTCTCAGCTCTGCAAAGTCCCAAGGGAATGGAAGTAAGTAAAATACCTTTGCATAAAGGAAGATCTAAGTTTGTGGTAGCCAATTATAGACCAATCAGTATCTCAGGAGGAGTGGTCAATGTATTGAAAAAATTGTTCCAAACCAGAATTCAGGAATGTGTGGATAAGAATATGATACTCTATGAGGGGCAGTATGGCTTTGTGAATATTTCACTTCACTTTACTTAATTTTTAGAATAGAGTGATAGCTGAGTTGGATAAAGGGAATGGTACTGCTGGATTCTGCAAAGGCATTTGACAGGATACCACATGGAAATCTGTTATGCAAACTGGAACAAATGGCAATGGATATGAAACTAGATACAAGGCTGGGTGATGGACAGATACCAAAAAGTAGAATCTAGAAGAAAGCAGGTGAATAGTGGTTGCAGCAAGGGACTTTGCTTGGATCGCTGCTGTTTATTTTGTTTATTGAAGAGAGATATTCAGTTGTTTGCTGATGATGCAAAGTTGGATAGGATAATAGTTAATCAAGGTGATGTAGAAAGCTTGCAAAATGATTTAAGTAGGTTGACAATGTGGACAAAAGATAATAGGTTACAAAGATAATGAAATAAAAATAAATGAAAAAATGTCTGAAAAACAATCTAGAAACTAAGGAGTAAGACAGGGATGCCCTCTGTCTCCAATGCAGGACACCAGAGTGTACAGAGGATTTGAAATTGGAAGTGATCACTATTTAGTCTTGAGCAGGATAAAATTGAATTTCATATTGAAAAGAATACCATGTAAGAAAGTTTTAAAGTGAATAAAAGTTGAGCAGCTCTCAGATGTGAACTGTAGACTAAAATACACAAAGATTATTAAAGAAAAAATGAAAGAGTTTGAGAACAGGAATCAAATCTTGGAGATTCAGTAGCAAGCCTTGAAGAAAGCCCTGATTGATTCAGCTAGCGAGGCATGTGGTGAGGTTGTCTGCAAGGATAGAAAAATCAGAACTACATGGTGGACACAGGAAGTTAAACAGGAAGTGAAGGAAAAGAAGAAGCATATCAAAAGTTCCTGGCAAATAAATCAGCTTGTGCTCTTAGAGAATACAAGCTGACTTATTTGCCAGAAACTTTTGATTTATTTTTCTATATTCTTGCCAAAGTCCTCCCACGACTTTTGTTTAGCTAGTTTTACACAGTGTTTTGCAAAAATGCTAAACACTGTGTAAAACTAGCTAAACAAAAGTAATGGGGGGGACTTTGGCAAGAATATAGAAAATAAATATCAAGAAGGTGGCAAAATATTCTGGAGGTTGTTGAAGAAGCTTCTGAATGGAGGAAAAAGTGCTGTAAAAGGAGTTAGAGATGATAAAGGTGACATGAAAACGGAAGAAAACGATATCCTTGAAGTATTTAGTAATTACTTTGAAAAACTGCTAAATGAAACAAGCAGTGATGACAGCACAGTGGTAAAAAACACTGACCAGGCATGCAGTCAGGAATACATATCCATACTTGAAGTAGAAAAAGCCATCAAAGGCTTAAAATGTGGAAAGGCAGCAGGAGTAGATGATATTTGACCAGAAATGCTGAAGTATGGTGGTATAAAAGTCTTACATTGGCTGCACTGCATTGTTCAGAAAGCCTGGATAGAGGGACGAATTCCCGATGATTGGAGTAGAGCTCTCATAGTACCCATATATAAAACGGGAAATAAAACTGAATGTGAGAATTACAGAGGTATTTCCCTACTAAGTGTTCCTGGCAAGATCTATGCAAGTATACTTGAGAAATGGTTGAATTGTGGAAGAAAAGCTGGGTGAAGAACCAGCTGGATTCAGGCCAAATAGAGGCTGTCAGGATCAGATCTTCACTTTACGACAAATAGTCAAGAAAGCATGGGAATATAACAAAGATCTGTATTTAAGTTTTGTCGATTTGGTAAAGGCATATGACAAGGTGCCAAGAGAGAAGCTATTCAATACACTACAGTTATATGGTGTCAATGGGACATTATATCAAGCAATACTTAGTCTTTATTTGAGTTGTAAGTCAGCAGTTATAATTGAAGGAAGTACAGGAAGATGGTTTAATGTTAAATCTGGTGTGAGACAAGGATGTACATTATCTCCTCTGTTATTCATTATCTATATGGATCACATTATGAAAGAAAGTGGTATTAAACATGATATCAAAATTGGAGATGTTAATGTCAGCTCTTTGCTTTATGCGGATGATGTTATACTTCTAAATAAATCCGCTACAAGTCTGCAAGATTCTCTGACTAAATTGAATAACTGTTGTAATAGATATGGTATGAAGGTCAGCGTTAAAAAGACAAAGACAATGAAATAAGTAGACTTGTTGAAAACAACAGTTCTGAACGGGGAACCTGTGGAACATGTAAAACATTTCAGCTACTTAGGCATGATTTTTAGTGAAGATGGTAAATTAAATATAGAAATAGACAACAGAATCAGCAAAGCTGGTATGGTGGGAAGTCAATTGAATAAATTCATGGAATAAGAGAGAAATTGGTCAGAACACTAAATTAGCTGTATACAAGACAGTGTTCAAACCAGTTTTAACTTATGGATCTGAGAGCTGGATCAGAAGTAAAACACTTGACCAAATACTAGAGACCGCAGATATGAGATTCCTGAGAAAGATTAGAGGCATGAACAGATGGCATCAATGGCAATATCATATTAAAAACGAGGATATTAGGAAAGAACTTGACATTGTCAGCATCCAGGAATGCGTTAGCAGAGCTAATCTCAGGTGGTATGGTCACTTAAATAGAATAGGAGAGGAAAGATTAGCAAAACAAGTGTTCTCTGCCAGGTTGGCAGGAAAACGACCCAGAGGAAGACCAAGATATAGGTGGATTGATACGGTACAAAGTGCCTTTAGACGATAGAAATATAAGATCTGATAATGTTGGAGTCTTGACAAGTAACAGACTGATTTGGAGGAAAATTGTAGATAGGAAGTTAGTAATGATGTAATTTTTTTCATGTGGTACTATCATATTCTGTACACCCCTTGAGGGTACATGGCAGAAATTTGTTGATGATGATGATGGAACACCTTAAACAATCCAGGTATAGAAATTTCCCAGAATAAAAAAATAAATATGCTATTATTTGCAGAAGATCAGGTGATAATATCAGATAAGGAAGACAATTTACAAAGAGCAATAATATATAATTTAAGCATCATAGTAGAACAGCTTGGAATGAAAATATCACGGATAAAGCTAAAACAATGGCATTTTGTGGACAAACTCCTGTTAAAAGTAAAATAGTTAATAATAAAATAATAGAACAGATACATACTTTCAGTTATCTTGGATGTGAAATATCATATGAAGGAGAAAAAGACATAAAATTAAAAACTTCAAAAATTGTTACATATTATAAGCCTACTAAATAGAACACTCAATCCAAGTATAGTACCAAAAAGAAACACGCTTGAAAATATATAATACTTTAGCAGTGACCACATTATTATATGGCAGTGAAATTTGGGCAATAAACAAACAAGATAAACAAAGAATAAAAACAAGTGAAATGAGATTTATGAGAAGAACTGCAAAATACACATTATTAGAACAAAAAAACAAATGAAGACATTTTAAAAGAACTAAAAACAAAATCAATAGAAGAAAAACTAAACAATTATAAAAAAAAAAATGGATAGAACATGTAAACCTAATGGCCAACACCTGATATCCTAAACAAATACTGAGATATAAGCCAGTTGGAAAGAGAATTCAGGGTAGACTTCACAAAAAAAGGATATTGAACGGATAATGAGACCAGAACAGACTAATGTGATCTATACCTGTAATTAGCATTGTGATGATGAGATAATAAATGTCTTATATAAAGAAATGTAAAGTTATGCATTTTGGAATAAATAGATTGTAAGCTGCTCCATGAAATTGATGAAGCCAGGGATTTGGAAATAGTAATAGTAGTAGATGTAGAGTTGAAGTTTAGAGGACATATTGCTAATTTAGCTAGAATAGCTTACAAGATTACTTAGTTCTTGAAGAAAACAATAATAAGCAGAGATACAGGAATTATTGTTCTTTATAAAACCTAAGATATGGCCACATCTGAATTACTATGCTCAGGTCTGGTTACCCGGGTATTTTGGAGATGAGAAAGTAGTGCAGAAGCAAGTTGCCATGGTGGTTAGTGATCTGTAGAATGCTTTCCATGTGGATAGTGAGTGTCTATGGGTTGCAAAAGTTGATTGATAGATGAAAAAGATGGGATATGATAGAAATGTTACTTAAAGGGTTTTATAGGGTTGATATACAGGAAATATTTCAGCACTTGGTTAGAGGGGACAGAACTAATGGTCATCCCTGGAAGGTGGTCGGCAAGTGTAAGAGGATGAGATTTTTTGCTTAGAGAGTGGTGAATAAATGGAAATGGATTTGCCAGTAGCAGTGGTGAGTCTTTGTCTGTTAATGAATTCAATGAGAGGTATGATAGATGTTGTGTGGATAGTTTGGATCTCTCATTCTTTGCACTCTATGGAAGTACTCTTGCAATAATAATAATTTTAATATATACAATTAGTATTAAAATATAATATTGATATTTAACTCTTAATACTGTTTTTTTTTTAGAATTTACAACTTAATAAAATATTTCATTATTACTTTCAGCTGTAAATGCAACCATACTTGGAAAAGAAGGAATGATTCCGCTCCTTGTCTCTTTGCTTGGAGGTACTAAACAAAAACTCTCCTTAGTGTCTGCATACATTATGGAAGCATTTGCAGTTGCTACTCGCTCACGTAAGTGTCCACAAAGAATATACTTCCATAATGTCACGTTAATAATATTCTTTGCAAGGGGAAATAATTGTTTTTTAAGAAATTTCTTGTATCTCTTTAAGATTGAAGTTCAGTTGAAAATTGCCAAGTTATCAAAAAAAAAAAAAAAAATCATTCAGCATGGATCAGTGATTTCTATACCTAATAATTGATTGCTGCTCTAATTATCATGATAAATTTATTATTTTCTTTTATGCGCTATCACCAGTTATCTTTAATACCCAAGTAAATAGAATCTCATAAATCAGAATTCATGATATGCAGTTCTTAATTGTTTTATCTGCACCTAGTCTGTCACCGCATATGTTTCCAGACTAGTTTGCCTGTCTTTGCAATAAAACAGTTCTGCAGTTTGGCTGTCAGGTAGTGTATTGGACTGAACCTGAGAGTAACATCATTTGGAGTCTTCCTGATTAGCTGGCACATAACCTCAGTGTTCATCTTTGCTCATATTGTACTTAGAGGGACGCTGCTTAGTGGCATGTGAGGGGCACTTTTGAGGCCTTATTGCATGAAGACTCAACCCCCCCCCTCCCCAGCCTGTATCGGCATAATGCATAAGAGAATCTCCTCCCACAATAGGTTTCCCTTGTGTTTTTTCTCTTCACCTTTGAAATTGTAATATGATAGACATCAAATAAATATAGTATTCATCATCATCATCATTTATTTATAATTTTATAATTTTACAATTATAAATAGGGAAACCAATCAAAACAAATAAGTAATCTGTGTACACTAAGATAGGACTTGGAGGTTGTTATGACGTGAAGGAAAACCAGGCTTCTCTGTCATATGCTAATTGACAGATCTCTGATGCAGAGAGTTGGGGGGGGGGGAGGAATGGGGAGAATATTGCTGATGTATTTCCAATATGGAGTTCGGGGTCTGCCTCTTTTTCTTTTTCCATCTGTAGTGGCATAGAGGGCCAGAGCATCAAAGGGTACAGAGTGTGGATGTCTGAGTTGGTGGCTGAGCCATTTTATTTGGTTTCTTTGAACAGTGCTGACTAGAGGATCTTGCTCGGTTTCATCTAGTATAGTAGAGTTGGGAATGTGGTCTTTCCAGGAGTAATCCAGGATATTTCTTAGACAAGTTACAAAGCTATTTGTAATATTAGTTGCTGCTTTTGTTGAGATGTTCCAGGTCTGGGAGCTATACAGAAAGATAGACTGGCTGGTGCATTTGTAAAGACGAATCTTCATCTCCTTTGAGATGAGGCTCGACTTCCATACTTTATTAAGACTTCTGTGGAACTGCAGTGCTTTCTTTTTTCTTGTTTTAATGTCTGTTAAGGAATCTGAGATATGTGATCCAAGGTATACAATGTCCTCTACTTCTTCAAGGTGATCATTTGATTTATATAGATGTACCCATCTATCTGATGTTTTAATATCTTTGTTTTTTGGGAGTTTATTTTTAGTCCAAATATTTCTGCGGTTCTCTTAAGGCTGTTGAAGTGGTTTTGGGCATCTGTAATGTTGGCGTCAATGTTTACTATATCATCTGCAAAGCTCAGGTCTTCAAGGTGCATCTGTATATATGGGTCTTTGATAAGGATTTCAGATTTAACTTGCATTAATTTAAAAATATAGTCAATCACTATGATGAAGAGATATGGGGCCAGAGTATCTCCCTGTAGGACTCCTGTGGTGATGTGAAAACTGTTTGTTTTGTCTCTGTTAATTAGTACCGTGGCTTAATATCCCTGGTAGGGTGCCTTGATTGCCATGATAAGTTTAGGTGGAATATGATATTACTGCAGTTAAAATAAAACAAACCTTCCTCCAAAAATACCCTTAAAAATTTACAAAACTCAAAACAATTTCTAAAAAATTTCTTGCACATTCATTTTACTGACATTCACACTATGAACACCAACCTAAATAATGTGCACCAGCACCCATCCTTAACTGATCTCCTGTTTCTGACTGAACCACAAATTACTTCCGGTACAACCACAACCCATCTTAGAATAATACAGGGTGTCCAAAGTACACCCTATATTATTCTTTCATTTAAGTGTGATATATATCTATTTATGTGCAGTTCATTATTCCTTGCCATAGTATGCCTAATCTTGAATCTTCCCTTTTAGACCTTCTGTAGCTTCAGACTTCTCTTTGTTCTTGTTTTCAAAGTTTGATTTCTGGCAGTTAAGGTACTTTATTCAGACCTTCTCTTGTCTGGGAGCAAAGTTGAGGTATTTTGCTCTAAGCAATGACCTAAAACAAATTGTTCATTTCCACCAGAATTCCTCTTAATTCTCCTCACTCACCCAGCATTCTGAATCTTATATTAATCAGTTCTTCTTCCAGGTACACTGGTCAGGTGGCTACTCCTCTTGATAATTCAGATAATAATCTCATCCAAGTTTCATCTCTAGTGGAATGCCCTTCCCCTATGCCAGGGGTGTTCAACCCGTCAATTGCGGAGTGATTTTTGGTCGATCTCTTATGTATTCCTCCTTACTTACAAATTTAATTAAAACTGAAAACATAATATTTTATTTATCATTATTTTGTATTATTTTTAAATTGCTTTAAGTGTATTGCTATTGTTTATTTATTTTTCATTAAAATTGTCAAATCACCAATTTTCATATAAGTCTGGGTAAATGAATTAATTTGGATCAGTGGAAGTCAAACAGTGAGCCGAGTGAATACGATTATAAGCAAAGTGTAAAAACTCGATTGTAGCTTAAATATTAAATATTCCAAAGCACATTACATTGATTTTTTACTTAGGTTAAGTCCCATGTGAATATTGTAAAAAAATAAACTTTGTTTGTCTCGGTATAGTTTGTATTAGATGTTTTTGTAAATAACTCTTTTGAAGCTAACTGTATATACTGCTTTAATAAGAATATGTTAGAGTGTTAAAAACAAATGCAATGTTTTTGTCGCCGAAGCTGTACATGGTGGCATTAGAAAGATTGTTATTGAAACTTGTGTGTATGAGAAAGGCTTGCAGGCTCTAAGTGTAAACATCTCCGAAGTCAGTCAGAAAGAGTTCAAACAACTTTCCAATGGCCGGCAACTTACAATCAAAAGAAAGCGGAGGAGAACAAAAGGCATGCCGAACTTGAAACTTAAGATGAAAGACTCATACCGATTCTTTGGGGGTTGCCAAACTTTATGCGAGGTCTCAGAGGCAGCCTAATAAAAAGGGACTGAAGCAAGCAGAAGGGGTCCCGGTTTCAGAATTGCTCAGAGAGGAGGCTGCTCGGTCCAGAGTCACAGTCAAAGAGACTGCCTGGATCCACGTTACTTGAGAGGGGAGTTTCCTGCTTCCAGAAAGGAGCTTCTCAGTTCGAGACGTCGCTAGAGAGAGACTACTTCTGGGCTGCAGACAAGGTTTTCAAATTACCAAAAGGAAGAGTTCCAATTGCCAGAGAAAAGCAATTTAAATTTAGAGTTACAAGGTAGAGACAAAAATTTAATTGACATGTTAAGTTCAATAAAAACTTTCTAACAATAAATGACCGCAAATTTAGACATCTCCCATATTTATTAAAATTTTTTGAACAAAATCAAGAAATGCTTCGCTATGATTTAAAAGAATTTATTCGTGAAATAGAAATTAGTTAAGGAAGAAATAAATTCAAGATTTAAAGATTTTAATAAAACTGAAACGATCATATCTTTTATCAATAATCCATTTCAAGAAAACTTGAACATCACAGAAATTTCAAATAAAATTAGTGAGCTGTTTGATATAGATGTCTGATATTGCACAAAAAATTCTGTTGTGTTTCGGATCGACATACTTGTCAGAATCCGCTTTTTCATATATGAAAATTCCATAAAAAATCAATTAAGAAACCAAATTACAAATGATCATTTGGATGATTGTCTGCGATTGGCCACTTCTTCATATCAACTTGACTATGAAAATATTGTGAGGTCCAAACAATTCCAAATTTCACATTACCTTTTTTTTTTTTTTATCAGCCAGCATTTCCTGTAACTTGCAAGTTTGCAATCAATCTGTTGTTTTTTCTAACTTTGGTTTTCCAAAATAGAGAAATAAATATTTTATTCCAATATATATATATTTTTTTTGTTGTATTAAAATAATTAAAAGTGATAAATAAATTTTTAAATACACAAATCAAGGTTTTAGTTTGTGTATTTTTTTTAGTTGTTTATTTGTGCTTAATCAGATATCAGGTTGGGGGAACGTGATCTATATAAGATCACGTTCTATATAAGCCGAATAACATATATAAGAGAGTAGATCGCCGAATAACTTTTTATAGAAAAGTAGCTCGCGCAGTAAAAATGGTTGAACACCACTGCCCTATGCCATTCACAACCTTATGTTCATCAATGCCAAGTGGCAAAATCTCTCAGGCTTTATTACTCTTTTCCAAAGTCAGACTGCTGTTTACATTCTCCAGACACATGTTGCAATTTTGTTCTAGAAGTTATCTATGTTGTTATAATGGCCTTCATTCCTTTCTCTGTTCAAAAATTCTACTCTGTGTCCAGGCTGCAGTTTTTCCAAAAGTGTGCCAGGGCAGTCATAAAGCTTTACTTAAGTGACTTGAGAGAAAATCTCCATCTTCATTGCACAGTGTACACTGAAACCCACAGCCCACAATGTTTGCAAAATTGTCATTAACAGGGCTAAGTTTTGACTTTGAAAGGACTACATGTAGAAATCTTGTTGCCTTCACCATTGGTTTCTCTGAAGGAACCATTGTGCCTTCTGATTCCTTCAGAGAAGCTTTTGAGCACAACTTCTGTCCTTCTGTGCTCCTGCTTCTCAACCTAAAGATTTAACTGATCTCCTAACATCATTCTTCTCAGTGATCTCCTGCATAAAATGATCAAGGCACATCACCTCCTTCTTTACCTGGAATATTGCATCGCATGGTTCCTGCAGCCATATGCCAGAAAGACATCAGAAGACTTTTTGAATATCCTGGATACTAAAAAGTCTTCTAGTCCTGATAGTATCCTACCAGTTGTGGTCAAGAAATGTACTCCTGAACTAACACCTGTTCTTTATCATCTGCCTGCAGTATGGAACCAAGCCAGTATACAAAAAAAAAAAAAATAGGTGTGTGTGTGTGGAGGGGGGGGGTGTTACATCTCTAACATCAAAATATTGACATTGCTTTCACCTCATTGTTGTCTAAAATAATAGAGAACTTCATCAACATTGAACTTCAACACCTGGAAAACTATCAGCCAATCAGTGACCACCAGTATGGATTTCATAGCATGGAAAGGGTTGGAAAAACTTGTGCTGCTGCACTGGATTTCAGAGACATTTGTTAGGGTTTGGCATTGAGCATTTCTTAGCAGATTGTTGTCTTTTGAGTTGTATAATGTATGTAATGATGAAGCATGTCTTCACCTCAGATTGCGCTGATCTCATATTTCATTCAGTTTGCTGATGAAAGCACTCTTTCATCAGCCTGCTCATATGAAAAACCTTGCAGTGCTGAAACAGTATTGCTTCAAGATCATCTACAATAAATGCTCTAAACACTGATCTCCATGCCATCCTTCAATGTAGCAGTGGCATTCTCGTTGCCTTTGATGCTTTCAGAATGCAATTTGGTCTTTTTCTTGCCAAAAAAAAAAAAAAATCTTCTCCCCCCTTGCCTTCAATAATGCTCAAATTAACTCTCGAGACCAGATCTCTTTTCTTATATTGACTCACTCCTAGCATAATCATGTCACTTCTTTTGCTTCAAAAGAATGCAAAAAACTTGGCATTCTTTTTCACTCAAGACATTACTTCTCATATTACCGTGTATAAATCCTTAACCATAGAATAATGCTCTCACATTTGGGGTAGTGCACCTAAAATCCTTTCTAAAAATTCTAGATTCTGTTAAGAGAAGGGCTATTTGTGTGACAACCCTTCTCTTACAGACTTCTCAGCCACTGTCTCATAGTTTGTCATTTTCTACATTATCTCTTCTACAGATATTTCTATAGGCACAGTTCAGCAGGACTGGTATCTATCATGACCCCATTTGTTCTAAGCCTACAATAACTTAAGCAGCGCTGCTTCCCAGCATCATTTTACAGTTGAACTGCTGAGACTTTGAACCTACTACTACTACTACTGCCATTCGACTTTCATTTGATCAATTTCAGTTCTATGAAACAGCCTTTCCTGTAAACTATGTCCCAAGGACTACAACCTCCAGCTCTTCAGAATGAATATCAAGAGATTACTTTGCCTTTGGCTACAGCTCATGCACTGCATTCATTTGCTATATACTTTTGTGTGTGGAAATGATATTTAAAAACAAACAAACAAAACAGACTTTTACTGGATTTATTTGGAGCATCATCTGTGCTGGTCTGGTTGGCCAAGTGGTTAGCATATCCGCTTTCAAGCCAAAAGGCTGCAGGTTCGAATCCTGTCATGGGCATGGATGTTTGTGACTTTCTGTGAAAATACTGGTGGTAATGATAGACGGTAGATGGTGTCGGTGTAGATGATGAAAATAAGTGACACGATGCCTGACCACATATTGCCATCTGATTGTCTGGTAGTCCCAATCCAAATCTGTTGGACTTCAAATTGTGGTCGGAGTTTGAGAGAGAGAGAGATTATCCTGCAAGAAACAACACCCCCAGCATCACCAGCTCGAAAGCAGATTTGGAGCTAACAGCAGTAGCAGCATTTCTCTTGGATGTTGTGCATGCTGGCATCAATATGTGGACTCACAGACTTCAAGCATGCGTGAAGACAAAGGGGGGGGCGCATTTTGAATACTTCTTTTTCTCCCATAGTCCTAAATGAACCGTTGGGTCATTCATGGCTGGTAGGTGAAACTCTTTGCTAGCCTCCTCCAGTCGTCTCGGTCTCTTGTTCTTGATGTCAGTTGAGAAAGGGAGGAATTTGTCCATTTTAATCGGGATCGGCCCCTAACCCTTGATCCCAGAACGATTCCTTCTAGGGTTTGCTTTGGAATGCCATTAGCCTTCTCCACATGTCCGAACCATTTCATCTGTCTTCTTCTGATAACTGTCAGAATATTTTCCCTTTTTCTCCCACCTATTGAGGCAATCAGTTTTCAGACATTTTCATTGGTTTCGTGAGCGGTATAGGGAATTCTCAAAAGTCTTCTGTAAGTTTTCATTTCGAAAGACAGGAGTCTCCTCTCATCTTCCTTCAATAAAGTCCAGGCCTCACAACCATACAAAAGGACAGAATTCACCAAGGTATCAGTTAGTCTTAGTCTGGTTGTGATTGCTATTCTGTTATCTCCCCACAATGGTTTTAACTTCTGTAGGGCCATGGTTGCCTTAGCAATTCGGTATTTAATGTTGGTTTTTGAATGACCATCTTGACTCAACGTGCTTCCTAGATAAGTGAACTTCTTTACATTCTCAATTTGCATCTTTAAGAATTCAATGTCTGATTTTGAGGTTATCATTGTTTTTGTTTTTTGTAGGTTTATGTATAATCCATATTTTTTTAATGTTCCGAAAACACGGCTGGTTATCTCTTGTAATTCTTCTTCACTCTCTGCCAGAAGATCGATATCGTCAGCGAAACGTAAGTTATTTATTCTTAGTCTGCCAACTACTATTCCAGTGTCATATTCATAAAGAGCTTCATCTATGACATATTCCAGAAAAGAATTAAAAAGAAGAGGGGACAAGATGCATCCCTTTCTTCCCCCCCCCCCTGTTCTGCCCGGAACGGTTCACTGCTGTAATTTTTAATTTCAATTCTCATATCGGATGAGGAATAAAGAGATTTAATAATCCTAATGATTTTGTTATCAATACCATAATGTTCTAAAATTTTCCATAATGCCTCGTGGTATATTGAGTCAAAAGCTTTTTGAAGGTCTAAGAAATTGTGACAGATTATTTTGTTATGTTCCATGTATTTTTTGCCTAGTATGTGTATTGAATACTAACTACTGCTATATTATTATTATTAGTATGTGACACCTCCAGGGAGTCCAAGGACTCATCAAGGAGAATACCTACTCTACAATTCTGTCTTCACCACTCAATCCACCAACAAACTGCAACTACATCAGTGCCATCTACCACCCACCACCAATAGTATTTCCACAGACATCCAAGCCCACGGCGAAATTCTAACCCACAGCCTTTTGGCTGGAGAGCAGATATGCTAACCGCTCAGCCAACCAGGCCAGCAATATTGTCAGATATTATTTTTTGATCCTTCAAAGGCATTTCCGATTGCATAATTTAGCAGTATTTATGGCTAGACTAGGTATATTACAGTGTGTGCCTGCATATATTATCCACCTTGATACTATAAAACAACTATGAGCTTGATGCCAGTTATCCATCCCTGACATGGCAGGTTCTATAGTTGGTCATAGTCACGATGATCTTTGCAACTGTTCGATAGTATTTGAAATTAAATGAATAATTATATAAATAATGTTAAGATTGATTTTACAGTAATTCAATCATAACTGAAACAGAAGTGACTGAGTAACTCAATCACTTCATAAAAATTTAAGATGTTTTATACTGTAGTCTGTTTTTCCTATAGCAAACTTGTAGGATCCTCAGAAATAATTATTTGTAGTGGATAGTCAGCTACAGTAAATTTTTTTTGGAACTGCATTGTGCCCAAAAGAGATTTTGATTGAGACTTTTGGATATATATATATATATATATATATATATATATATTTTTTTTTAATTAATTAATTTTTTATGGTGAATGAGTTTGTTATATTGGTGTTTGCTAAAGTCAGTTGTTGAATTTGTAGCTCCACAAATTTGAAAAGAGAGCAAATGAACTGCTGTCAAAGCCCTCAATGAAAAAGAGTGGTGAAAATGCAAAGCTGTTAATGAGAAATTCAAGAAAAATCATGTTATAAGTGACTTTAAAATTAATTTTATTAAGTGATTTAAAAAAATAAATAGGACACGGCGGCAGCCTGGAAAATATTTTAAAACAGTCGTAAATGTACAAAACAATGAAATTATAAATAACTTCCAACTATACACAATTATTATCATTAAACATCAGACCTTCATGAAGTCAAATACTCATTACAGGAGTTAACACTAACTCACCTAATGCTCATCAAACCATGCCCTTAAACTCATTCAATATGTTTGTATTCTCAATACACTCAGGGAACACATTTGCACTCAACAGCCATTCTCCATGCAAAGAGCCTGCTTCTTACTCCATTGTTCATTGAAATTTGAAGTGCTTTTTATATACTGCCTGTACCAAAAGCATATAAACACAAATATTTTGTGAATTTAATGTAGTAATTAGAGAAGAGGATAATTTCCTTTCACCTGGATCTACTCCTCGATTTCCACTGCTTCAATTTTTTTTTAATTTTGTTGTATCAGAAAGTAAAAAAAGAAAAAATCTGTACCACATCATTATTACATTTTTCTTATTATTATGGTTTCTCAAAATGTGTGAGCATCTATTAGATTTGTCTGTCTGTCTGTCCATGGACATAAAGAACTAGTCATTTGCCTTATCTGTCTATAATTGCAATCTATTTTCACTATACAGTGTCTATAGCTAAATTGCAACAAATTTAACCACTGATGGAACTGATATTCAGTCTACTACGGTACTGAGTATAAAGAATTTCTGTGAAGTCTGATTAGTCTGCAGCAACCAAATTCTTACATCCATCTTCATTGGAAGGCCAGTTAACAGCTCTGGATACCACAACTAAAATAAGCTCCCATTATATGGTCTATCTTCTGACTTCTGCAATTGGGTTGCCAGCTTTCTTTGTGGCCACAAATTATATGTGATGGTGGGTGTATATTCTCAAACTTTGCAACTAAAGGTGAGATTTCATAAGACTGTTCATTCAGAACATAAGAGTAGTCATAAGACTACTCTTGTCTTTCTATATATCAATATCATTCTTCAATTAACTGCAAATTTAATGCAGTTTTCTGATGAGTGCACTGCACTTCCTCTTTTTCATTTGACAAACTTTTATAAATTACCAAAATTTCCCAAACATCAACTTCTAGAACCACAGATGCTATTTTCCTTCAAAATCCATTTTTCAATCCTTCAAAATCCATTTTTCAATGGGATTACTGATGACTGTGTAAATTTCAGTCCTTTTATTTCTCACAAAAAAAAAAAAAAAAAAAAAAAAAAAAAAAAAAAAAAAAACTTCATCTAGTTTTACTTCTGACAGCAGTTCTCTAGAAAAGATGAGCTTCTCTGATTGAGAACAAGCTTCCATACATCAAAAGTATTACTTTCTTACTTTACTTTCAATGTGTTATTTACTTCTGACCATTTTTAACTTTACACAAATTACAAATGGCGAATTATTAATTACCATTAATCATTCGCCATTTCACTCTTTCACACAGGCATCCAGTTTCTTTCTTCAGTATATATTTTCTGTAAATACTTCCATGGTTACCATTTGCTACAACTGTTACTGATAATACCATTTCTCTTCTAATCTGTTAAAACACATGCATCTATTCAACACTGTGTCTAGTCCAACTTACAGAATACATTTTTCTTTCTCTTCGTATATTCTTTCTACTGCTGTCTTTTTTTAATTCTTCCTTCTTATGTATTTCCTAAAGAGGACAATCAACAGACCTTCAAATCCAGTGTTAATAAGTTTCTTCTTTCTTCTCAAATTTCTGTCCATTTGTGGTCATAATAGGTTGCACAACCTCTCATTATGAGATTACAATATTCAAAAGGCCAATTTGGAGAGCCAGTCCCTCCAAATCTTCAAGAGTATCCTCAATTCATAAAAATACTGAAGAAATTCTCCACCAAACACATTCTCCAAGGATCCTGCACAAACTACATTCAGTCCTTTCCAATGATATACAAGCCCAGTATGCTAATTACAACTTTACAACACCAACCCCTTCTCAGAGGAGACTATCCATGCAGAAGAAAAATTATGCTCAAAGATGGCAGAGGAAAGGTGTTCCTCATGGGAAAAAGAAAGAGAAGCGTTTGACATGACTCATAGTAGCAGAAAGGCATGGAACTTTATCAACAGAATTAGTAAGGATTTCACTAAGCCAAATGAGTATCTATAACTAATCTAATTGCTCACCAGCTGCTGCTGAATGGAAAATTCTCTAAAAAGCACCCAAAAAATTAAGATATTTGTGAGGTGAGGAACAAAATATGATTAACTCAGATTTCACGATCACTGAACTCAGTGCTGCAATAAATCTATTAAAATCTAGAAAATCTGCAGGCCGTGATTTTCTACGTCAGTGATCTCCCCTTCTTTCCAGGAGCTAAAAATTGTAATGATATTTATAATGAAAAAAATTAAACATTTTGGATCCAGGACTAAAGAGTGGTTATTAAACCTATACAACATGTGCCTCAGAACTCTAAGGATACCAACTATTTGGAGACATGCTAAAGTAGTGGTCTTTCTGAAACCAGGGAAAACTCCAACCGAAGCAAAAAATTACAGACCTGTATCAATACTCAGTAACCTCTTCAAACTCTATGAATGATTAATTTTGAATAGGATAGAACCCCTAATCAAACCCCCATCTTATTGCTGAGCAGGCTGGTTTTAGACCAGGCAAATCCTGTACATCACAAATTCTCAACCTCACATAGAAAATGGTTATGATCAAAAATTAGCCACACGAGCAGTCTTTTTAGATCTGACTGCAGTCAATACCATAAACCATCTTGCACTCAGAAATGAAATATATGGAATAACTAGAGACTTATCACCTTGTCCTTTTTGATCCAATCACTCTTGGAAAACAGATGCTTTTTTTGTGGATGTTTTTTTGGATGTTTTTTGCAGATGACAGCAGCTCTTCCCCCCCTAGTGGGGGGGGGGTAAGAAGAGCTGTTGTCATCTCCAAAAAAACATGGCCTCCCCCCAGGGAAGTGTGTTATCATTACTTTTCAACATCTACATAAATGATCTCCCCCTTCTTTCCAAGAACTAGAAATTTTATCTATGCTGATGACTTTGCCATAGCTACTCAATCAAATAATTTCAAGTGTTTGTTGAAACTACTCTATCACTTGCTTTAAATAGTCTAACTTCATGTTATTATTATTATTACCCCAAGACCTCATGAAGTCAAAGACTCATCTGGGAGGTCCTTTTATCACACACACACAGCTCATCATACCGTGTCTTAAACACACTCAAACTCCTTACAGACACCACACTCTCAGGCAAGGCATTCCAATCATTTTCAACTCTGCATGAAAAATACCTGCTTCTCACTCCCCCACTCACACCCTCTTTATACAGTTTTCAGGGATGACCTCTGGTTCTCCCCCGATCTCCCACTTTTTTCTGTAGAACTTCTCCAGCATTGATCCTCCTGTCTACCAGACTCTGCAAATTACATCTTCTCAATCTTTACTCATACTTGACATTCCATTGGTTAGAAACTACCTTAGTCAGTTGCCTTTGGACCCTTTTCAACATCTCTTTGTCCTTCTGAAAACCAGGTGACCAAATATGGGCACAATAGTCCATGTGTGACCTAATCAAAACTTTATACTACAGAACAAGAATCTCCCTACTTCTACAAGTCAGTGTCCTCCGCATCATTCCCAGAAGCCTTTGTGTTGTCTTCACAAATTTGGTTATGTGTCCCCTAAATTTCAGATCCTTATCCACTATCACCGCAAGATCTCTTATTTCCTCCACCTCCAACAATATATTCTCATCAAGCATAAATTCTGCATCCTATCTTTGTTTTCCAAATTTTAAAACCTTACATTTTGCAACATTGAACTGACATCCCCATTTCCATGCCCAATCACTCAATTTATTCAAGTCTTTTTGTAAGGTGACAACATCTTCCCTACTCTTCATGGTTCATTCCAACTTTGCATCATCCACAAACAACCGAACATCTCCATCCAAATTCCCACCAGTATCATTAATATACAAGTAAACAGTAATGGCTCTAAAACAGAACCCTAAGGCACACCACTAGTGACTTTCCTTTTCCTGGATATTGCCCCCCACCCCCATACACAACTTGTTGATACCTATCAGATAGCCAATCTCTAATCCAATGCACTAATCTAACATCCAACCTCATCTGCTCTAGTTTGACTGTCAACTTATCATGAGGTAATCTATCAAAAGCCTTTGTGAAATCCAAGTATATTACTGTGTATCCCTCTCCTCTGTCCAAGGAAACAGTCACTTTATTGTAATAAGTAAATAGATTACTAAAACATGACCTCCCTTTAGAAATCATGCTGTCCATCAAAGATAATACCATTGTTGGCAACCCAATTCTGGATCCTAGTTCTCACAAGCTTCTCCAACAACTTAACCACAACACCTGACACACAGATAGGCCTATAGTTTGATGCTTGAGTTTGATCACCTCCTTTAAGAAGTGGCACAATCTTGCCCTCCTTCCACTCCTTAGGAACTTGACCAAGTGCTAAATTCGTATTAAAAAAATATGTCAAGACAGGTGTCAACTCCCTGGCACATTCCTTCAGAATATGTGGTGATATATTATCAAGTCCCACAGCCTTATTAACATCTAGTTTACTCAACTCCCCATACACCTCTTGCTCACTTACAGTCAGTCTCTCCTTCCCATCATCATCAATTGCTCTCAATCTCTCCATGAAGTCACATTGACAAGATTGAAAGACCTTTATGAACTGCTCATTTAGTATCTCCACCACACATTCTGCAACAGCTGTCTTTATACCATTTTCTCTAATGAATGTCATCCTTCCATAATCATTCTTTCTTTTGCTGGCTACATTGCCAGCAAAGGTTGATCGATTGGTAGAGCCCCTGCTACTAATGGCTCACAAAAAGTTAAGCAGGTTTGAGCACCGTTAGTAGTTAGAAGGGGTCCAATCATTCGATGGTGTTGGCACATTCTCCCTCGATGAGTATTTGGACTCCCTGGAGGTGTCACACATAATAATAATAATATCTAAAGAATCCTTAGGATTCTTTTTGGCTTCATTAGCTAACTGCTGTTCATACCTCACTTTAGCTACCCTCACCAACCAAGTCACCTGCCTTGCCTGGTCTTTGTAAACCTCATGGAATTGAGGTTATTTCCACTTCTCTTATGCTGCCTCCATAATGCCCTTTTCTCTGTATCACATGCTTAATCTTTTTATTCGTCCATCTCACACCTACTTTATTTAACCTTCTCAACCTTGGAATACATTTAGACATTGCATCTACTAGATAGTGTTTGAAAATCCCCTAAGATGCATTGATCTCTTTTCCAGCTAACTCCTCATTCCATGCTACACCTACACGCTGTCACCTGAGCTCTTCATAATCACCCCCTTGTAGTTCTACACATATCCTTTTCTCATAGAGTTCACATATGATAGCAATAATCAATTAAAACCAAACTGCTTGAAATCCCAGACTGGCTTTTTCCATCATAACAATATGGAAGCCAACAAGAAGCTATGGATTTCTTGGGAAGGCTCTTATACGGAACATTCGTGGAATCCAGTCTACCTTGGTGTGACTCTCGATCGCATTCTTTCATATAAAACACACATAGAAAATTTTTCTTGCATTAACTTTTGCCTTTATTTTTTTCTAAGAAAGCTTACTTCCTCCAAATGGGGGGGGACTAGCATACTGAGATCTTCTGCCTTGGCCCTTTGCTATTCATCTGCTGAATATGCCTGCATGCCTGAAAACCAACAGCATTGAGAGACGTGTATATTTTGATGAGTATTGCTGCACTCCCTTCAATTCGAAGATCGGCATTCTCAGCTGAGGAGCAGACAAATGAATGATGAGTGCCACTCACTATTTGGCCAAACTACAGTGCCCCAAAGACTAAGATCCCGACATAGCTTTCTAGCAACTGTTGAACCACCTAAAAAAAAACCCTCCAGAGACAAGACTTTAACAGTAGTTTGCACAATACCCTGAGAGTAATACTGGTATTCTAACAGCTGAACATCTTCCACGTGGCACCCACTTGGACTGGAATGCTCGGAAAGGCCTCAACAGACTACAAATGATAAGATGCTGCAAACAAAACCTCATCAAATGGGGCAACCCAGTCCATGGAACACCTTCTTTTTTGTCCCCTTCTTCAGTCACCATAGTTCCCTGTATAATTTACCTATTAAATTTAAGCTGTTCTCATTTGTAATGTATCTTAATTTGTTGTAAATAATATTCAATAAAAAGTCCACACACACACACACACACACACACACACACACACACACACACACACACACACACACACACACACACACACACACACACACACACACAAATTCCTGGGTTCTGGTTGGTTTAGATTTTACTCAAAGTAGTATATAAGATCCACACAAAAATTGACTGAATCATTTCAGATTTCAATTTAATTGGATCATTTACAGGGACAAATTCTGCAATACTTTGCTGATCAAGTACACAAACTAATAATTGCACTCTGCCTGGATCAAACTTGAAATTTAATATTTGATATTTAAACTAGTTGCCAAAATTTATCCAATAAACTTTTTAGTTTCAGTCTATGTCTATTGGAAAAATTATTCTAAAAGATAACAGCAATTCTGCTCTAGCTGGATGGAATTTGTGAATGTACTATTTCTATAGCTGGATGGAAGTTGCAAATTTACTATTCCTCAGACTTATTGAAGTCTGAGGAATAGTACATTTCCTAGAACCTTATGCTAAGAAATACATCCTTCATTATCTGCAATAGTCTGGAAAAAAAAGTAATTCTTAAATAGAGTATCTTGAAGGAAGCAATAAATACCCTAGTCCAGGGGTTCCCAACCCTATGCCCGCAGGCACCATGACGCCCGTTGACCAGTTTGTGTGTGCCCGCCGCTGTTCAACCGTGTGCTGCATAGTTTGAAATAATCACGCAACAATTCATGGCATGCTATATGACGCATGCGTTAATGACACATGACAAGTATTAAACGCATACAATGTAAAGTAGACGCGCATTTGAAGTTGTTCATTCCAGTTTAAGAACTGGAATATCATCATATTCTCATAATTATGAAGCACTGGCCAATGAAATTCAATGCCAAAGATCACACTAACATACATATATATATATATATATATTTAAATTTTTATATAATGTAAACTTTTAAGTAATAAAACATTTGATTATAATGTAAACTTTGTATGTATTCATTTAACAAAAGAATTCAAAAAATTTGCTTGAAAAAATAGATGGTGCCCGTCGCCCTATCGGTACTTTAGAA
The DNA here is from genome assembly GCF_054136105.1 of Typopeltis vanoorti. Classification (NCBI taxonomy): domain Eukaryota; kingdom Metazoa; phylum Arthropoda; class Arachnida; order Uropygi; family Thelyphonidae; genus Typopeltis; species Typopeltis vanoorti. The sequence goes on along the minus strand of NC_143564.1, from coordinate 70,115,276 downwards.
TGTGCTCTAGGAAACAAAAAGGTTGGGAACCTCTGCCCTTGTCCTTGGGTTGCAGAAGTAAGGTAATATTTGGTGAACCTGTTAATGGGATGGATATATAAGTACAAATGGTCATGCATTGAGGAGCAACTGTATTTAGAGTTTTCTAGATAAGACCATATAATGTGTATGTAAGACTAAAATTTCATATTGAAGATAGTTGTCTAAGTCATCATTTGTCATTTCACTGAAATGTTTTCTTTTTGTGTGGAAATAGCATTCTGAAAAAAGTGAATATTGAAGATATTTTTCTAAGTAGACATTTGTCTTTTTACTGAAATTTTTTCAGGACTAATTCCAACAAAGAGTGAGAGAGAGAGAGAGAGAGCATTAGTTTCTTAACATTCTGTGTATTAAAATATGTGCTGAAAATTCAAGTTTTTCTATACAGGAAAAGCCCACTTAATGCGAATTCGATATGTGCAATAATCAGTTAGCGCAATTGAGTGAAACAGTATACCATTTCCCGCTTTGTGTGAGTGATTAATCAGTTAATGCGATTTTTTTACGTTACACAAAATTCTTTGTCACCAATCTGCATCGAGCAGAAAAGCTGGAAGTCATTAAAAGACATGAAAGTAGCGTTAGTAATACAATGATTGTGCAAGACCTGGGATACAGTGAGTCTACAGTTTGGATTATATTAAATAAGAGCAAAGAATACAAAGAACTAGGAAAAGTTGCTACCTCTTCTTTAAGTGTGCAGATCACCCAAAATAGAAGCCATTTACTGATTGAGATAGAATAGAGTGTCTTTTATCATCCTCTGGATTGAGGATTATAACCAAAAAAGAATACCTCTTAGTACAGGCAATATTCAGGCTCTCAATATTTTTACCTCATTGAAAGAGACCAAATTTCAAGAGGAATGTGAAAGCTTTATTGTGAGTTTAGGATGGTTTGACCGTTTTAAAAATTGAACTGGACTGCATAACGTAAGAATAACTGGTGAATCTGCTAGTGCTGATAAAGATTCTGTGGCCAAGTTTTGTGAAGAATTGTAAAGGATAATTCAGGAGGGTGATTATGACGATCAGCAATATTCAATGTCAATTTCATTCACCCTCCTAAATGAAAAAATATTCAATGTCAACGAAACTGGTCCCTTATGCACTTCCAAAGAAGACTGCATACTTTGAGTAAAATGAATAAGAAAAATACAGAAGAAATGTTTTTGTTTTCTTTTATTGAGAATTCTGGTATAACCCTGAATTTTAACTGAAATTTAAATATTTTGGGATGCTTAAAAAATATTTGATAAAAGTATCTTTTTTTAACCACTCTGTATACATAATTTTACTAAATAAGCATACAAATAGTTAAAACAATTTCATCTATTCACTGTTATAAAATCAAATGGCTGTGAGAGGATTCTGTATGCTGGCATGGTTAGTCAAGCTCTCTCTCAAGGGAAAAAAAAAGCTTCGAGTTCAAATCTCACCAGGAGCATAGATGTTTGCGATTGTCTTTAGGCAGGAGATGAATTTTCCTGCCTGGTGTGAGACTGCTGCTTTGCTTATAGGCCTGAAGTGGCTTGAAAATGTTCCAAGTTTGGTCTCTAGAACAGGGTTTCCAAACTATGTAAGGAAAAAAAAAAAAAGAGTGCCCAGTTGTTAGAACTCAAAATCCAACACGACCAATGTCCTGAACTCAAATCTCCTGGCTGTATTTCACTGGATAAGGATATAACCTTGTACACTTTGATGTCATCAAAATTGAATCCCATCTGATCTCTTGCAAGAAATATCTCATATCCCTTCCCCTGACTTTCGATAATACCCAGATATCCAAACACAACTAAATTTTGCTGCTCAGACTGACCTACTCCATCCTTTCCTGGCACGCACACACATATCTCATCCATAGATTCTACAGTTACCAAAAACTTTGTGTACTTTTCTGTTCAAAACGCTACTTCACACATTTAGAGCACTTGACATGATATAAATCTCAAATCCTTCCAAACATGGAATATTGCATGGTTAGCCAAGGCATTTGGGGTGGTGCACCAAAAGCCTCTTAGATAGCATTGAGTAATCTTAGGATTACTCAGTGCTATCCAGAAGATGGCAATCGAGTTAATTAATGATCCCTTCCTCACAGATCCACTTCAGTTCCTCTCATGTAGACATTTGTTTCTGCTTTATGCCTGTTCTACAGATAATTTTCATGGACAGATCTCTGCCAAATTGGCCAGTATCATTCTTCCACTTTCCTCCAAAATTATAAGAATGGCAGCTGCTGCTAACCAACACTCATTAATAGTCTAACTTAAAACATGCTGAACCGGCTTCATCTTTCATTTCATTTCTTTCTTTCTTTGGAACAGGCTTCCTTCACTCCACCTTTCTCAAAGAATATGATCTTCAGCTGTTTAAAAAAAGTGGCAGATTCCTACTTTTTTCTTACCTTTTGTCAACACCTACCACTGATATGCCATAGGTCTTGCAACATTATGTGTAATCAGATCAGAATTTATATATATATATAAGAAAGAAAAAATGCTTTGGGTTCGATTCCTGCTGTGAGCATGGATGTTTGTGATTGTTTTTTTATGTGGGAGATAAATTTCATTTCTTGGTGTGAGATCAATGTCTTGCCTGTTGGAAGCCTGAAGTGGCTTGAAAAGTTTCACTTTGGTCGCTAAAAACAAGGTGTCTGGATTTTGTGAAAAAATAAATAAAAATCCCTCACCCCATCCACTGTACTAATATACTACAGTTTACAACCTTTTGTGGGAATGTCACACACACACACACACACACACATATATATTAATATCAATCCTACTTATGAAAAGATTAGAAACCTGCAGCACATTTAGTAATTTTAGTATTGTGAGTGGATTGAGAATCAGATAATCCAGATACTCTGTTCTAGAGACCAAACATCATACTTTTACTTTTCAAGCCAGTTCAAGTTTTCAGTAAGCAGAATGGTGGTCTCATATGGTGTTGAAAATTGTATAAACTCCATAGTGTGATTTATACACAGCCTGCAGGTCGAAGAACAGGGAAGAAACAACTGTCTTTTGTTATAACATAATGTTGTAAGTTATTCTTTGTGTGAAAATAAACAGTTTGTTGTAATTTATTAAGATAGCTGTAAAAGATATACAGAATCCAAACCCAAGACAGTTTGTACCCAGTATATCCATACTGTGATTTCCTTACTATACACTGCTTGGAAAGAAGTCAACTGAAACAGCCATGGTGTCCAGCTTAATAAGATGTGCACCTCCTTTTGGCGATATAAACATTATTCAAATTAAGGGAGTGATTCCGATGATTCCAATCTTTGAGTTTCTTATTCGGTTTTAAAACAATGTGGGATTTAATATCCCCTTAATTTGAATAATGTTTATATCGCCGAAATGAAGCCTGTTGGCTCTTTATATTTAAGTAACTTAATGGTTGCACCTGTTTGACAACTCGTATAGCAGGTATATAAGTTCTTTTCGCTATACTCTTTGGTATCTATTTGGTCTAGCTACTCACTGATGAAGCCTCAAAAAGGCTGAAACCGGTCTGGGTAGTGACCTCCCACTATAATGTAATAACAGCATACATTTCCTAGGAAATGTTTTACATTATGGAAAATACCAAGATTAGCGATCAGAACTTTTCCCACCTTTGCAACGAGTTGCCTGAGATTGTACTACGTACTAGGACTACTTACATTAGCTCACGCTAGTAACCGTCAATACTTTTATAGTTTACTATATTTGGCATGAAACTCTCTAATTCCAATCTTTGAGTTTCTTATTCGATTTTAAAACAATGGGATTTAATATCCCCTTAATTTGAATAATGTTTATATCACCGAAATGAAGCCTCTTGGCTCTTTATATTTAAGTAACTTAATGGTTGCACCTGTTTGACAACTCTTATAGCAGCGTATATAAGTTCTTTTTGCTATACCCTTTGGTATCTATTTGGTCTAGCTACTCACTGATGACGCCTCAAAAAAGGCTGAAACCGGTCTGGGTAGTGACCTCCCACCATAATGTAATAACAGTATACATTTCCTAGGAAATGTGTTTTTACATTATGGAAAATACCAAGATTAGTGATCAGAACTTTCCCCACCTTTGCAACGAGTTGCCTGACGTACTAGGACTACTTGCATTAGCCCACGCTAGTAACCACTGATACTTTTATAGTTTACTATATTCGGCACAAAACTCTCTGATTCCAATCTTTGAGTTTCTTATTCGGTTTTAAAACAATATAGGATTTAATATCCCCTTAATTTGAATAATGTTTCAAATGAATTAATAATAATAAAAATAAAAGTTTAATGTATTAAAATGTGTTGGCATTAAGAATAGATGTAAGCAAACCAGAAGTGTGCTGGATAGTAAGCAGGATTGTCACTAACTTAGAGCAGAGATTTTTGTTTTTATTTTTTATTTCTGAGTTGGCCTTACCAAGTTTTTTGTTTCAAAATACTGAAGTTTTATCATTTGAGAATGTAATCATTGTGAAGAATTTGAACAAAGATATATATCATATGGAATAAAATAAAATTATTTTATTATTGTGTTTTTTAGGGTTCATGGTAAGACAAGTGATAAAGCATAATGGATTACAAGCATTACTTCAATTGTTAGATCCTCAGCAGTGGTCTGGTATTATCAGAAAAGGCATTCGATTAATTAGGATATTTCGAGCAACACTTCAGGTTTTTGTACATTTGTCTCTCACAAGTAAGAGCCCATGTTTAAAGTAAACGTTAATATTAAGTAATATTCATGTGATCAGTTATTTGTTATTGAGAGCATTGCCCTCAGGCTTAAATAGGCGGCAGAAATAAATTGCTTTTAAACTGACAATTTTAATTTAAAAATCTAAAATTAAAAAAAATATATACCTATTAGAATTCTGTCTTTTTAAGGTAGTTTTTTTCCTATAATTGAAATTTTTTTGAGTTCATATGGAAGATTTAACCAGCACCCCCACTCCTTTCTGAGTTTCATTCGATTACTGTTCTTTAATAACCTTCTCTTTCTTTTTTTTAACCTCTTTCCCCTTCAAAATTTCCTATTCTCCATCTATTTTCTCCTTCTTTCCAATTTCTTGTTCCAAACTTTTAATATTTTCTTTAATGGCCCAGTTGAATATCATAAGGAAAAAGCATTTATCAAGTTTTTTTTTTTTTTTTTTTTTTTTTTTTTTTCCACTTTATATTCTATATTTATAAATTTTAAAGTATACTCTTTTGGGCAGGTACTCTGAAATTATTACACCATACTAGTACTGCTAATTATTAAAATCTATATATTTATAGATCATTATTTTTGTCTTAAAGTTTTCTTTTGATAATTATGAGAGGGGATGTCATTTCTTAGTCACATATTATTGCTCTCTCTTCCATTTTAAAAATTCTTATTACCACAGGAACAGCAAAAATTGCTAATTTTCTTAGCACATTGCTTCTATATAGTACTTCCATGCATTGAAACAACCTATGACACAAATAACTCAGGTGGATATACATCATAATTTAGGTCACTCAGTATTGCCTCTTCATGTTGAAATTAACACAGTTTGTCATCCATGTGCACTTAACTTTGGTTCTTCTTTGGAGTGCGTAACAATTAAAATTGAAAAGTTCTGTAAGATAATTTGTTGGAAAAAAGCATTAGCTTAAGTAATTCTTTTGAAATTCTAATTTTTCTTTTCCTTTATTTTGACAAAACTGTATTTTCAGTCCAAAAGATCATATTGTATTTTTGTATTTTATTTTTTTATATTTTATGTTGGGCCCATATATGAGATGTTGGTTGGTCAACCTATAGTACATTAGTACTGTATGTGGGAAGAGAATTGGGAAATGAGAAACTTTTTACATTACATTTTATAGGTACATTTCATAGGTACATGTGATGTGATGCCTTGAACGAAAGAGGAATCCTAATTTTTTGGATGCCAAGAAAGCATGGTGGTAATGTGTTTATGTCAAGCGAGTCCTGATGTCAAGGTAATCGAGGGGGGGGAGAGAGAGAGAGAGAGATCTCATCTTGCCTAGATTTTTGGATGTTGTCAAAGGTAAGGCCAAGGAAATATGGTTCTTTTTTGTTGAAATAAGGCAGAACTATCTTTTGCAGGCTTCGAAATTGACAAGGTTATCCAAATCCTATTGAAGAATGGTTTGGAGATCAGAATTTAGGCTTGCAGAGGATGTTGCTCTGTTAGCTGTGGTGGTTTGTTTGGTGCAAAGTTTGTCAAGCGAGGAGGAATGTAGTGTATTGTCATCAATAAAACTGTGTATTGGATTAGTAGTCAACTAGATCAGGTTATTATTGATGTATAGAAGAAAGAGTGTGAGTGAGAGGACAGAAAGCCTTGTGGGTCCCCAGCATTATATGCACAGTTAGAAGATAGGGAACTCTCAACCATCACATGCAGTTAGACAACTGGCAGCCCAGTTGCAGAATTCACAGGACAGACTGAATGATGGAATCTTACTTAATATGCCCTTGTGCCATACCCGATCAAAAGCCTTGGAGATATCTAATGCAACCACTTGGGATTTGCCTTCCATAGTGCTTATCCAGAGGTGTGTGACTTAGGTGAGCAGATCCCCTGTTGAATGGTATTGTCGGAATCCATACTGGTGGTTGTTTTATTAGTTAAGTACTTTCAAGATAGCATAGAAATTGGCTGTTGATGGTTTTCTCCTTTACTTTAAAGAAGACTGAGGTGAGAGAGATTGGGTGACAGGTTATTGGCAAAGATCTCTCACCCTTCTTGGGAATAGGTTGGGCATAGGCTAATTTCCAGGGTGTAGGGTAGATCCCTGTGGAGTAAGAGAGCATAAAGAGGTGACAGAGGAGTCAGTTCTGGTGCAAAGATCTTCAAAAATTGGAGGAATGCTGTCAGGGCTAGGGGACTTTTTGATATCTAATCTGGATAGAAAAATCTTCTGGTTGCTTCCTGGTGAAAGGTCAGAGGAGACATTGAATGTTGGGAGTTTGAAATGGTTGCGGGACATTTACCAAAATCATCTATTCAGGCATTTGCTTTTATTACATTACCTAGCAGTATTACTGTAACAAACACTGGAGTAAGTTATACTTTCTTCATGTGAAGGTGGTAATGTTTTACCTCCCCAAAACTACTAATTTTTTATTTCACAAAGCAGCTAAACTGGCCAGAACACATGCAGTTAACAATCACAGATAATAATAATTATTATTTGACACTTCCAGGAAGTCCAAAGACTCATTGAGTGAGGGCACCTGCTGTACAACTCTGTCTCCACCACTCAATCCACTAACTACGGCAACGCCATCTACTGCCGACCACTAGTATTTCCACAGACAATCACAAACATCGAAACAAGGCAGTTTCGAACCTGCAGCCGTTTGGCTGGAGAGCCGATATGCTAACCACTCGGCCAGCCTGGCTGGCCGAGTGGTTAGTGTATTATAATAGCACTTTTTTAATTACATATCTTTTGTTCATTGTATCGTACTCATCAAATTCTTGATATGTACTCTCAAGGAATGTACTACAATAGCACTACATGAAAATTTTACATTATTACTAATTCTTATTGGCATGTTTTGTTTAAGTTAGTCTTACCTCTCAAAACTATGATATTGTCAGATCTTATGTTTCAGTCTTCTGACATGGTTCTAACATCAGTCCATCTAGATGTTATTCTTTCTTTTGGTCTTTTCCCAGACATCAAACATCTGCTTTCCTAACTCACTCTATTTGTGATCATACCACCTTTGATTAATTGTATTTGTATGTTCCTGAATGCAAATATGTCACGTACCTTCCTAATATTATTATTATTATGGGTATCTCCATGGAGTTAGTAGACTCATCGCGGGAGACCTAAATTAGCAAAACAATATCTGTCATAACCTCTTCTTGAATTCATTTACAGAAGAAGAGCTCACAACTAAGTCAGGCAATGAATTCCACTCATTCACCACCCTCCAGGCACCTTGTTCTCACACCCTTGTTAACCACACTTTTCTTTAATTTCCAGGGATGACCTCTTGTTCTTCCATCACTATCACACAGCTGAAATATTTCCCCTGCATCAATCCTATAAATACCTTTCAGTAATTTAAATGTTTCTATCATATTCCCTCGTCTCCACCTATCAACCAACCTCTGAAATCCACAAGCTCTCAAACTGTCAATGTAGGGAGCATTTTTTATATCACTCACCAATTTAGTCACTCTTCTCTGAACCCTCTCCACAGCCTCCTCATCTCCGAGGAATCCAGGTGTGACCAGACCTGAGCACAGTAATCCAAATGTGGAAGTATCAATGCTTTATAAAGGGGAATAATAACCTCTTTATCTCTGGATGTCAATGTGTTCCTCAACAACCAAGTAATCCTATGTGCAATCTTGGACACCTTGGCAATGTGTCCCCTGAACTTCATCTCCCTATCTACCAATTACCTTTTGCCCATTCTACCAGCTTATTTAAATCATCCTGCAAACTTTCAACATCAACTTGATTTTTTATTGTGCTACCCAACTTTGCATCATCAGCAAACAACTGTTTATCTCTTAAACGTGTGGACAGACTTATGGGTTCGTCGAACGTGTTGTTTATTATTTTAACGGTATAATAGAACACAGAAACTAAGTAAATAATTAATTTATTAACTTGATGCTGATATTTCGCTGGTATTATAACCAGCATCTTCAGAGCACAAAAACACTGTTTGTCACAATACGCGAGACTACAACAACATGGTGTACTTAAACAAAATTGTAGCAGCAACACAAAGACTAGAGTCCTGATTTTGGCGCCCTCTACCTGAGGGAAAAAAAAAAAAAAAAAAAAAAAAAAAAACGCTATCATATATTACTAGAGTTCTAGAAAAGTGCTAGTTTTTTCTTAATATGACTGTCTCCCAGATCTTCGGCAAGTTAATACAGCCATATTTCTCAACAAATATGGCTGTATTAACTTGCCGAAGATCTGGGAGACAGTCATATTAAGAAAAAACTAGCACTTTTCTAGAACTCTAGTAATATATGATAGCGTTTTTTTTTTTTTTTTTTTTTCAGGTAGAGGGCGCCAAAATCAGGACTCTAGTCTTTGTGTTGCTGCTACAATTTTGTTTAAGTACACCATGTTGTTTTAGTCTCCCGTATTGTGACAAACAGTGTTTTTGTGCTCTGAAGATGCTGGTTATAATACCAGCGAAATATCAGCATCAAGTTAATAAATTAATTATTTACTTAGTTTCTGTGTTCTATTATACCGTTAAAATAATAAACAACTGTTTATCTCCCTTTAAGCCATTTCCTATATCATTTATATACAAATTAAACAACAATAGCCCAAGCACAGAACCCTGAGGCACACCACTGGTCACCTGCTTCATCCTGGACTCGGCTCCTCCATACACCACCCTCTCCCTGAGCCATTCTCCTATCCATATCACCAATTTAGTATCCATTCCCATATGCTCCAATTTGCATAACAGTGTTCCATGGGGTATCCTTTCAAAAGCCTTAGCAAAATCCAGAAGTACCACTGTGTAGCTAGTTCCTTTGTCCAACTCAGATGTCATTCTATTATGAAAAGTTAATAGATTGCTAAGGCAGGATCTACCTTTAACAAAACCATGTTGGCCCCTATAGAGTATCATATCCTGATCCATCCATTCTTGAATTTTGTCTTTAACCAACTTTTCCAATACTTTTACCACTACTCCTGAGATGGTGATTGGTCTGTAATTAACTACTGCAGTTTTAGAGCCACCCTTATGCAAAGGAACCACTTTGCCTGACTTCCACTGCCTAAGGACCATACCAGAGTTCAAACTTAAGTTAAATATCCAAGTAAGAGGGGGTTGACAATTCCTTTGCACATTCACACAACACCTGAGCTGATATTCCATCTAAACCTACAGCAGTGTTTGCATTTAAATTTTGCAATATATTAAATACCTCTGATTTCTCACCTTCAATTCTCACATTAGTTATTGCTACAGATCCTCACTTGGGTGATAGATTTTAGAAAAGTGATCACTCAGTAACTTTACTATTACATCTGATTTTGTCACCTCAATACCATCAGCACCCACTAAAGTTATCCCTCCGAAGTCATTCTTCCTTTTACTTGCCACATAGCAGATGAACTCTTTGGGATTACCCTTGATCTCATTGGCTAAGGTCTTCTCATAATCTGATTTAGCCTTTCTTACTATGCTGGTAACCTTCCTAGCTTGAGCCTTGTACTGCTCATGGGTGTACTGATCGCATTTCTCCTTGTACATTCTCCATAACATTTTCTTTTTTTGCAGATCAAGCTTGATACTACTGCTCATCCAGCTAACACCTGCTTGTTTGTCTTCCTGACCATGGAGGACACAATCTGATATTGCTTTCCTCAGATACCCGCTAATTTTATCCCATGCACTGCTAACATCTTTCTCCTGCAATATGTTCTGCCATGGGATGGCTGCAAGCTCACTCTGAAGCTTGTTATAATTGCCTAACCTGTAGTTCCGTATATACCCCTTCTTAACAGAAAAATCCACAGATTTTGCAACCTCCCAAGTCAATACCACATGATTGCTTTCACCAATTAGAGGTAACGAGGACACCTTACTTATGCATGCATCCTCTGAACCAATAACCAGGTCCAACACTCTCACACCACATGTCCCTTCAGTTATGTGCTGTTTCAAGTAATTATCTTATAGAAGATGTATGAACTCCATTTCCTTTTTGCTACGTGATATTTTCTCCTTCCAATTGATATCACCATAATTAAAATCCCCCATAATAATCACTAAACCTGCACTCATTGCACTAATTTGCTGATGCATGAATTCAGTATCTTCCTATGTATCCTCCTGGCCTATAGCAGCATCCAACTGTATGTTTGGTTGCTTTGGTCACTATTTCACACCAGACTGCCTTAAATGAACTCTCATTCACATGTCTATCATCTTGATATATCTTCATTTTTAAATTGATTCTGCTCTCTGTTCATTCTCCTGTTCATTCTCTTATTTATAGTTTCTAACCTTTGATCACATGGTTTACTTTTAACCCCTCTCAGATGAATAAGTTAGTTCATTTTATTTAGAGTTTACAGTAAATATATAATTTCCTAAATTTGGTATCGTTCAGTAATTCCTAAAATTTAGCAGCAATGGAAGATGTACAAGTGACATAAAAGCGAGAATAGCGATGGGAAGAAATGTCTTTAATAGAAAATGGAATTTATTCAGAAGTAAAATGGATAGAAATTTAAAGAAAAGACTAATAAAATGTTCTGTGGAGTGTTGTCTTATATGCATCTGAAACCTGGACATTGAGGAAAGAAGAAATTAAAATTTTGGAAAGCTTCAAGATGTGGATTTGGAAATGGATGAAAAAATAAAAGGGACAGATAAAATAAATAATGAAGAGGTCTTAAAAAAAGTAGAGGAAGAAAGGAATCTGTTAAAAAGGATAAAAAGAAGAAGGGGAAATTGGATTGGACATATGCTAAGAGGAAATGGAATAATCAGAGATACCATTGAAGGAAAAAGACCTAGAGGAAGAGTGAGGAAAACAATGTCAGATGACATGCTGAATGGAGAGAGAGAGAGAGAGAGAGAGAGAGAGAGATACACAACCTTGAAAGAGAAGGCTCAGAATAGAAGAAAGTGGAAGGAAGTTTTTGCTACTAAAAGAACCTGCTTAATTGCAGAATACTTAAGAAGAAGAAAGCATTTATTTAGCTTGAATGATATACAAATGACCATTTTCATCTGTTACTTATTTCATCATCATCATCAAATTCCTGACATGTACCCTTAGGGGAGGATATACAGGATATTATGATAGTACTACATGAAAAAGTGTTATATCATTACTAACTTCTTATCAACAATTTTCCTCCATGTTAATCTGTTATCTGTCAAGACTCCAATATTATATTTCTCTCTTCTAAGACACTTTTTACTGTATCAATCCACCTACATCTTGGTCTTCTTTGGATCTTCTTCCCAACATCCTTGCACAAAACACTTTTTTTTTTTTTGCTAATCTTTCCTCTCCCATTCTATTTAAGTGTCCATTCTATCTGAGGTAACTCTACTAACACATCCCTTGAATACTAACAATATCAAGTTCTTTCCTAATATAATCATTTTTAATATGATATTGTCACTGATGCCATTCGTTCGCTTATTTAATCTTTATCCAAACTCTCATATCTCCAGTCTCCAGTCCTTGATCAAATGTTTCATTTCTATCCCAGCTTTCAGATCCATAAGTTGAAATTGATTTGAACAAGTGTTTTTACTAATCTCTCTCTTAGTCCATATACATTTATTCATTTGACTATTATACTAGCTTTGCTAATTCTGTTGTCTAAATATTTCCAAATTTAATTTGCTATCGTCAATAAAAATTGTGCCTAAAAAGCTGGAATGTTTTACTTGTTTTATAGGTTTTTCCATTCAGAATGTAGCTAATGTCTTCAAATGTTTTTGCCTATTTTCATTGTTTTTGTCTTTTTATTACTGATTTTCATGCCGTATTTATCACAACATTTATTCAGTTCACTCAGGAAATCCTGCAGACTTATTACTGTATTTATTTAGAAGTATAATGTTATCTACATAAAGCAAAGAGTTGAGATTAACATCTCCAAATTTGATATCAGATTTGATACAAATTTCATGCATAATGTGATCCATACAGATGATGAATAACAGTGGAGATACTCGTAATTTACATCCTTGGCTGACACATGAAACATCAAACTGTCTTTCTGTACCTCCTTCAATTTTAACTGCTGACTTACTACTCAAATATAGACTTAAGTAATGCTTGGCATAATGGCCCATTTACACCATATAACTGGATCATTTTGAACAGCTTTTCTCTTTGGACCTTACGTGCCTCTCCAGATCTGCATAATTTAAATAAAGATCTGTGTTATATGCCCATGACTTCTTCACTATTTGTTTTAAAGTGAAAATCTGATCTACTCCAGCTGACTTTCCTCATTTCAAGTTTTTGACGGCTTTTTCTACCTTCTAGTGATATGTATTCCTGATTGATTTCCTATCGAGTGTTTCCTGCCATTATGCTGTCACTGCTTGTTTCATTTAGCAACCTTTCAAAGTCGTTACTCCAGACATCTAGAATACTTTTACCTTAGTTTTCATATCATCTTTATCATTTGTGATTCCTTTTTACAGTACTCTTTCCTCCATTTCTAAGTTTTTTTCAATAGCTTCCAGAATATTTCTCCACCTTCCTGATATTTATTTTGTTTTCTTACCAAAATTTTTCCATGACTTTTGTTTATCTAGTTTTACACAGTATGTTGCTTACTTACATTTTTCTCTGTATTATCTAAGATCACAAGCTGAGTTATTCTTTAATTTCTTTGACTGCTTCTTTAACTTCTCCTGTCCACCTTGGAGTTCTGATTTTTCTATTCTTGCAGATAACCTCACCACATGCTTCTTTTGCTGAATTAGTGAACATTTTCTTCAGGCTTTGCACTCAATCTCCAAGGTTTGGTTCTTGTCTTCAATCTCTTTCATTTTTTCTTGAATAATGGTTGTGCATTTCAGTCTACACTTCACATCTAAAAGCTTCTCAAGCTGATTCACTTTAAAACTTTCTTATATACTTTCCTTTTCAATATGATATTCACTTCTATCCTGCTCAACACTAAATGGAGATCATTTTCAGTTTCAAATACTCTATAACTCTTGTGTCCTGAACCAGTGGGAAAACATCACTATCAACAATAACATAGTCGATGAGACTTTTTTTGTTACTTGCATCTTCTCTCAATGTGAATTTTTGCACATTTTTATGTTGGAACATGGTGTTCATAATAACTAGTCCATGTCCTGAACAGAAATCTAGCAGGTTCTTACTATTATTATTAGCTTTACTCTTTTTACCAAATCTTCACCTAACATTTCTGTATGTCTAGTAATCATTTCCTACTCTGCTGTTTAGATCTCCAACAAGCACTAAGTCAGTTGTATCAGTTGTCTTCCTAATTCCTCAAAAATATCTTCATTCAAAAATTGTCCACTTCCCTATTTTGATATTTAGTCCCAAATCATCCTACTTGATGTTGGCTTCCATTCATGAAGAGTATCTTCATATTTAATGTTGAATATTATAGCTACTCGTTCTTTTTCCTGATTGTTATTGCCTCAATATAACATCTTGTATTTATTGCTTAGAAAGTTGTCACCTGTTTTTGTTTTGTTGTTTTGGTAACACCTATCATGCCAATCTGGTACTTATCCAATTCCTCTGATAGTTCCATTTCTTTTCCATTCCTGCTTTTTACATAGGCTGTTCAATTAGTAATAAGACTAATTTTACTGTCGCAAAACCACTCATCACAAGATTAATTTCTTTGGAATAAAGAAATGTTGCTGTCTGTATTAACGAAAGAGGTTGACAGATGGTGTATACGGGCTGATGTGCCAGAGTCTCACGTGACTAAACGTAAGCTTGTTTCGGTGCGCCTATGAGCGATTAAATTTTGTGTGCGTTTGCAAAAATCGGCATCAGACAAACTTAAGAAGTTGTCACCTTCTTGTTCCATTCTGTGCACACATCCGCTCGATGCTGCATTTGCTCCGGTGTCAAGAGTTTGGGAATCCATCGGGCACAAACACGTTTCAGTCCCAAATGAGTGAACACTTCCCACAGAAATATTCAGGACAACATGCAGCTGGCATACTGTAATTCTGCGATCCTCCTTGATGATAATCGCTGCTGTGTTGATCATTGTCTCTGTGATGGACGTTGAAGGTCTTCCCTCACATTCAAGATCTTCCATATTTTGCCTTCCTTCCTTAAAAGTTTTATGCCAGCGAAAAACACTTGCCCTTGACATTGCTTCATCGTGGAAAGCTTCACGTATTATTTTAAAAGTATCCAATGCTGATTTTTGCAAACGTACACAAAATTTAATCATATAACGCTGTTCCAAGGATGCTTCCATTTCGACGACTGGTCTGGGTGTGCCGAAACAAGCTTGCATTTAGTCGCGTGACACTCTGGCACATCAGCCCGTATACGCCATCTATCAACCGCTTTTGTTAATACAGACAGCAACATTTCTTTATTCCAAAGAAATTAATATTGTGATGAGTGGTTTCGCGACAGTAAAATTAGTCTTATTACTTATTGAATAGCCCTCATACATTGATGATGATGCATGAATGAAAAATGTTATTGATGAAAAGAAACTAAATGAATAGGAATGATTTTTCCTAGTTTAAACAAGTAACACTTGTTTAAACTAGGAAAATATAATTAAATATAATTTTAAATATAAACTTAAATAAATATAATTAAACTGAAATATATATATTGATCTTTAATTGATCATTGATTTATAAACATCTAATGCCAACAAGTTTTGCCAACGGGTCTGTTCGGCTTCTTCAGTGTTTATAATGGTAAGAGAAAACTCAAAGTGGCTAGTATACAGAGAAAATGGAGTAACACATCATATAAATTAAAAATTAAAAAACAGAATGCGTAACATTACACGCATGGAGCGTGTTGTGTTAGTCATTGTTGTGAGAGCACGTTCTCTAGTTTTGAGTGAAATAAATTCCGACAGACTGAGAGATCTTATTAGGGTTTTCCATATGTCAGCTATTATCATTCCCTGGTTTCTGTTAAGATTTTCTCCAGAACGGAGGACTACTACGGCTTCCTTGAAATTTCTACAATGAAAGTCTTCTTCAAGATAAGGTTTGATAATAGCTGACATATAGAAAATCTTAATAAGATCTCTCATTTGCCAGAATTTAATTTTGCTCAAAACTACCGAGCATGCTCTCTCACAACAGTGACTAACACAACACGCTGTTGGATTCTAATTATGTAGAAAATAGAATAAATGTTATTTGATTCAGAATCCAACATGATTTTCCATCACAAAGGCTACGTTTGTAAATATTATTTAATGTAAATAACGTAAATTATAATTTGATATCCTATAACTACCTTAATTATATCAAATATTTAATTATTTAATCAAAGAAATGTGTTAATGGTAAATAGATTCTGTATTAAATATTATTAAGCTATTTTATTTATTGTTATGTCAATATTATAAAAACTTGTATTTGCAATATTAACTACGCATTTATTGAAAAGCAAATATTCTAATTATTCCTATTTGTGTATAAAGCTTAACGGGATGTAATCACTCAATGTAGTAGTATAGCCTTGTCTAACATTGGCGAGAATGTTTATGTTTGTCTGTTGTCATGGAGACGCGTGAAATAAACGAGCGCGAGTGGAACAGAGCGTGGGCTAAAGAGGGAATAAAAAAAAATATATAAAAAGTAAGGAGTTGGGATGGAAACTTGGAAGTGAGAGGAAGCAGGGTGATAAAATAAAGAAGTAGAAGTAAATAAAAGGTTCTTAAGGGTAAGAGTTAAGTGGATAATTTTTATAAGTGAGCAAGAACGTAACGAATTTTACTGTTAGCTGAAAGTGACATCAGCAGTAATAATAGAAGGAAAATTAATGCTACAATCAGATATAATAAAAAGCTGGACGTTCAAGGAAGAATTCTGAATAATCAAGCTGATCTAGTATTGCAGCTTATTTCCGATTTGCCCTAAAGAGAACCTCACAGTGTTTTAATTAATTTATGAGTGATAATAAGGATGGTTGAAGTGCCCTGTAATTGATGTCAAGAATTCTGAAGCGTAATTGATAGTGCTTTAAGTATAACTGCGGATGATTTTTATAGATGTGTTTTTTTTTTTTTTCTTTAAGTATGATAAGTAAATTCCAGAAGTTTGCTCACAACATAATTGATGTTCTAGGAACCATTTCCGGTAAGGTCTATCATAGTGTATTATTAACTTTAACTGTGGAAACCCTTCGTGATTGAGAGTTAGAGATAAGAATTGTTTGAAAGATATTTTCAGCTATTAGATCCTGTAATATTTTGAACTTATAGCATGACTGAAAAATGTGTGAAAACTAATTAGATTGGATGTTCTATTATATTCATTTAAGTGTAAAAACTTTATAACCCAGAAGCTAAGAAGGTGTATGTGAAGACTTGGAAGATTGTGCTAATGTAATTGACTTGACTTAATGTTTGACTTATTTCTATTGTTTAAAATTAGAAGTAAAATTTATGTAAGTGTTATATGACCTATATTAATTGCTTTATTTGTTAACCTAACTGTTGTATTTGCCTGAAATTCTTTTTACTGCACCGTTCACAAAAATTCGAATCTAGCGGGAATCCCAAAGAGAGAAAATAAATACTTCGGCTTGAATGAATGAGAATACTGCTAACTAACTTTGAATTGATCCTACTATTTCATATAGACTTATCTAAGGATAGAGTGGCTCAGTATAATAGAAATTTCTCTACCCTTAGATTAGTGATCAATTTACAATTAGTTTTCTTTTATTTTATGAAAGTGACTTTTAACAAGATGGTGGATTCGAACATCAAGAGAATAACGTCACGACAACGCTCTATGCATGTAATGTTATGTGTTCTGTTTTAATTTATATGATAGTGTTACTCCATTTTCTCTGTACTAGCCACTCTCACCATTATAAGCCCTGAAGAAGTTGAACAGCCCCATTGGCGAAACTTGTTGGCATTAGATGTTTATAAATCAATCATCAATTAAAGATCTATATATATTTCAGTTTAATTATATATTTGAATGACCAAATATAATCTCAACAAAATTAAAGCATGTTATTACTATTAACATTATTAATTACTGCGTTAATGTTATGCTTATAATTGTGACATTCAACCAAACAGAATTTGATATATGATGATTAGAGTTATTATAGATATTGTTTGATCATCCCTTGTTGTTGGGCACAGTTGCCTGTTATAGCCAGTTGTCTTGGATTTATAAAAACCTAATTAATGCTATGATAAGATGGTTTACCCTGTCTCTGTGTAATCTAACAGATACATACATACATTCCAACAGATACGGTCTTCTCTATCTGTTAGAATGTATTTACTTAGCTGGGGGTGGAAGGACCTTTTTTGCACCTTCACATGAGACCAGCTAACTCACCTTCAGTTGAACAGTGCTTATCAAGTATCTTTGAATCCTAAATGGGATTTGGGCTGATATCTTTCTAAAGCAAATCGTCATTACTGACTGAGGTATAGATGCTTATCTTTAGACATGTTTGTTCTAGATATTATGAAAAGAGAAAAGCAGTATTGTTTTTAGGCCAAGATGTTCAATCAGTTGATCTCAAGTTTCTGAGATTATTAATTTATTTATAATAAATTAATTTATTATATTAAGTATATTAATCAATATACTTAATATAATCAATATATTATTAATTATTATTCATATTATTAATTATTAATAAATTCCCATTATTAACAATTATTAATAATAGGAATTTATTTATAGGAATTTTGAACATGTGTTCAAAATTCCTATAAATAAATAGTGTTCCAAGATAAAAATGACAAAAATTTCTGATTTACCATGGTTAAAAACAACAACAAAACCTTGTTATATAGTATACGGAGTCTGTATATTGTTTTCAACATGATAAATACTAAATAAGGGCTATTATTATATTAGCAAGGTAGTTCATTTATATATGAAGTGCCTATTATCTCATAGCAGTTTGTTATTTAAGTAGATGGAAGGAAATCAAGAGTTTGGAGGAAGTGAAATTGAAGTTATTTTTTGTGTATGATGCGTGTGTTTTAGATGTACATTACTTACTAGAAAATATGGTTCTAGCCTAAAACTGGCATTTCATTAGTTCAGATGCATATATAGAAATGACATCCAAGATTAGAAAAATGTTGCACATACAAACAACTTCAATTTTTTTCTTTTTTTTTTTTTTTCAAGTCTAGAATAAAAAAAAAAAAAAAAAAAAAAAAAACAGCTAACGCCTTTTTATTCCCGTATACGGGAGTAGACGAGGCCATTTAGCCCTATCTAACTTTTGGAGACTGAGTGGGCAGTTCAATCTCCACTGGTACCAATCAGAGATAGATGGCCCAAGGTTATCACTAATTAAGTGGTACACAGTGAAGAGAGGCAGCTCAAATGTGCCGCCATCTCGTGGTCCCTAACCCTAACACAATATATTTTTAATGTGTGAAATAATGTGGGTTCTACGGTCGATTTTCTTGAGTTTACGGGACGAAAAACCCGAGTTTCCAGGAGGAAAAACCCGCTTGCCTGTGCCAGAGATCGACTAACTCAGGAACCAGTCGAAAAAAGGCTTAGAAAAATTTCCTCTAGTCACCAACTAGACTCGAAACCAAGTCTTCCTTCGTGCAGGCAAGCGCCGTGGTGTGTAAACGCCACATCCACTGAGCTACACAGGCTCTGTAGAATAAAAGGCTCTAATAAATTAAGGTCCAGTTTCAGCTGGAGTTTGCTTTCCCTATAAGTCATACCCAAGTGCAACGATACTCAAGTATGATTTATCTTTTACAGCCTACTGTAAAAGGTAAATATACTTTTTACAGCAGGACTCACTATAGCCAATCCCTAGGGAAAAATAAATAGTTTGCCATAAAACAAGATTCACTCTAGCGAATTTAGGATTAAAAAGCATTGATTCCCTCTCCCACTCCATTCCCATGCATTGCTGGAAATAGAACAAAGAAATTTATGGGAAACATAACAAATTGCTGGAGAGAACAATAATGGAGACACATTCAGAATTAATGTTTAAATTTTGGAATGTTACATTAGTTTAATTTAATATCACTTACCATTAAAATCAACAAATAACCTGAACACCTCAGCAGTCACTGAACTTTATAATTAGTTACCTCCAGTTACAAAGTGGAAGAAAATGGGTGATGAACATTATTCTGCAGTAGTCAGCCTAAGGGGAGGGGGAAAAGTGATTGGACATGAGCAAGTCATTTCCTTATTGGACAGAGGTCCCAGTGATGGACATTTAGCTTTAATTGATACTGTTCTTTTAGATCTATAAATTAAAGAAATATGGCATAGTATATAGTATTTATTTTCTAAATTTATTTAAAAATTATGAAGTTTTCGTAGTGGTGCATTTTGTGGGTGAAAGATTCTTTATCCATAAGGTAAAAAACTATTCTGATTTACAATTTTTGATTGCATTCTCTACATTTTTCTAAAAAGGAAAAGTTAAAAGGAAAGATCTACAAAAGAATAGTAAGACCAGCTCTGATATATGTAGTGAGACCTGGCAAATGACCAAGAGATGGGAGAAGAGAATGGGTGTAGCTGAAATGAGAATGCTGAGATTTGCAAGTTTTATAATAAGATTGCACAAAATCAAAATCTCACTGATCTGGGGGACAGTGAAGGTAATCCAAGTGTCTGAGAAGATTAGGGAATCAAGGCTGAAGTGGTTTGGTTATGTCATGCTGCAAAACAAAAGCTATGTGGGAAGGAGAGTTCTAGAGATGAAGACACCAGACAAAAGTAATAAGGACAAACCTAAACAACGATGACTTTGGACAGCCTGAGAAGGGGGAAACCTCTGGTACCTCGGACTAGAGGGGAACATGGCCTTACACAGAACTGAATGGAGGAGGTTGATCCACTTCAGCAACCCAACTCGAATGGGAATGAAGAAGAAGTGCATTCTACACATATTTAGTTCATTATGAAGAGGTAAGTTACGTTAATTCAATCTAGCATACCATACCATTTTGTAATTTAAACATCTTTTGCATTTTCATTTTCATAAATTTCATACACTTGTAGTTCTTTCTTATGTGTCTCCCATTATTGTTTGCATTTGTACTTTATCATGTACAAATGCAAACAATACATATGGTTCCTGCTAGACCATTGTGTTCTCTTGTCAGTGTACATTTCCAACAGTTTCCATTGTTCTGTTTCTCACCATTTCCTTTGTTTATGTATGGTTTATGCCATACATAAACATTATAGCAGTAGCAGAACCATACCAGAATTACTATGCAAGACTAAGGTTTAATGGAGAGATGATTGAGAACTTTCCTCTATCCACTAGAATTCTTCAGGGAGACTCTTTGGCACCATATCTTTTTTTCTTATTTCTCTTGACTGTATTTTCAGACTCATAGGAAATTAGGTATGGAATAACTCTTGACCTATGTTCAGTGTGACTACATTTCTTATTAGGCCACTGTGACAATTTCATTTTGACCTCTTGTTTTTGACCATTGTTAGCATGTACCCATTTGTTACTGAATTAAGTTATTTATTTACAGTTTCAGTGGGTATTCCTTTCACATCTCATATCATACTGCTTTTCGTTACATAAAAATTCATCGTAAAATTTTTGAGTTATTGTGATTTTTTTCTTTATTCTTCAATTTATGGAAACCAGTGTAGATACTATGTTGGAATAAGTATTGTAACCCTCTCCCTCCTTTTTTACAGTGAAATGTACAATGTATTCTTTTTTGTCACTCTTGGTTTATCCTTCTACTATGTAAGGCAAATAGATGTATCTTTAGAGTTGAATGTACATATATATGCTGTCAGTGGCATATAGATAACAATATAGAACAAAGAAGTTATCTTTGGATACCATATCAGTGAGCAACATTATCAACTGATGGAAATGTAGGGATGTTGCCTCAGCATGAAAATGCACACAAAGACCTAGGAAACTATGAGGATGGTCTGAAAAGTTCTCGACCTCTACTATAGATTATTATTATTATTATTAAGAGAGACCTCCAGGGAGTCAGAGACTCATCAGGGAGGCCACATACTACACACACCAGCTATCATACTTATTCTTGAACTCATTCACACTGCTTGCACTCACAACATCCAAAGGCAATCCATTCCAATTACGCACCACCCTCTGAGAGAAAAATCTAGCCCTCAAATCCTTCTTGGCAGACTTCATTCTCAACTTCCAAGGATGCCCTCTCATCCTTTCGCCACCCTCCATAAAGTGAAAAATTCCTTCGATTGAAATCCTGTATGACCCTTTCAGAAGTTTGTAAATCTCTTTCTCCTGTTTGTTATTATCTGCAGTCTACAAATTCTCAATATATCTTCATAATCAGTATTCCACAATCTCGATATCATTTTTAACCCAACGTTAGTAAGGTGGGGTATCACAGACCCAAAGATTTTGAATTGACTATAATTGTGACATGCCACTTTACTAATGCCAGGTTAACACCCTCCTTTGTACTCTCCAATATATCAGAATCACAATGGAAACCAGGAGACTAGACTTGCACACAATAGTCCAAGTGAGGTCTTATCAAGATCTTGTAAAGAGACAAAATAACCTCCTTATTTACATGTGATTACATGTAAATAAGGATGGCATTTTTTTATTTTTACATGTGAACGTTCATTGCAATTATCTTTTGAGTTGTATTTGCAATCTTTGCCACATGGCCCCTGAACTTCAACTTCCTATCTATTAACACTCCAAGATCCCTAGCCTCATCAGTTTCTTCTAGTCTAATCCCACCAATATAATACAACATTGGATATCTAATTATGCCAAAGTGAATGACTTTACATTTACTGACATTGAACTGACACCCATTTTCCCATGCCCACAATTCCAGCCTATTCAAATCATTCTGTAAGTACTGCATATCAGCAGCATTCCTGATTACCCTACCTATCTTTGCATCATCAGCAAATAGCTGTATGTCGCTTATCAAATCCTTCCAAATATCATTAATGTACAGATTGAATAACAGTGAACCAAACTGATCCTCGTGGTACACCACTTGTTATTTTTTTTATTAATCTTTGTACTGGTTATGGGCAGTACTACCCTTACATCTCGTCCAAACTTGATATAGGCCTAAGCCTTTACAAGTATTTTACCCTATGCCTGTTCTAGTTATCATTGTAGTCATTCTCTGGTGGCAACAATATGCCACCAGTCTGCCCTGTAGGGCCCTCAAGGAAAGAACTTTTATATCCTTCTGTATAAGCCCAAGCTGTTTTAATTCCATATAGCTATCTGTGCTCCATACGCCATGTAAAGAGATGGTGGCACTGGTGAACCTCGGAGTTCCCCATACTCATCCCGTATCTTACTAATTAGATCTTGGTTATTCTTATAATAGTTTAACTTATTATTATGGCTATAGGCTAGTGGGTGCCCTGTTCCCACCACCTGGGAATCAACTACCCAAATGTCACCATCTCTTTTAATCACTAAGTCTGGCTTACGCAAACCCGTGGAGGTCCTATAATGTGGTTCCACCACTGTCTCCCAACCTTTGTTATTAAATCAGTTATTCAGAATGGAGACCATGGCGTCATGCCTCCGCACGTGGACTCCATGGATGCAGAAGCAACACTGGGCTATATGAGACAATGTCTCACTGTAGTGGCAGCCATCCCTACAGTTTGCGTCATCACTACACCGTCAATCTGTGTAGGCTCGAGTGGGCAGGGCATTGATCCTCGTCCTGATAAGGTCAATATACTCGAACCCAGGGAGGAGTCTGGTGCCATCCCTTACCCAATCATGCCAGGGAGGCACCAGATATGACTCTTTTAAAGAAGCACCATCTACAGAACAATGCAGCAGAGATGCCCATCTCTTGTGTTCTGCAGGTGCTGACTCAATTAAGGTACCTTGATAATGGGACCAGCATTTAGACCACCTAAAGCCTTCTTTGTATTAATGGGCTATAGAAAGCCTCTCTGCAGATAGGGGAAGAAGATAGTTCTAACTACGTGATTCTGGATGGTTGCAGGTGTGGGATCAGCTATCTAAGTGATGGAACCCGAGCCCGCCGTCCTTCGCCCTTGTGTGGAAATATGCAGTAGGGGTGTCAGGCGTCAGTCAGTCATGATCTCATGGCTGAATGGATAGTCCTGTTCATTCAGGACAGTACCAAGATATATGTCCTACCAAGCACCAGCTTATGGTAAAAGCGAGGTAGGAGATAGTGGGAAAGAAGAAACGTGTGTGAGGCCGAGGTATTAGAGCTGTTACACAAATTGAATAAGAATTATTCCTTAAACCTTGCAGACTCAGATCCCTCCTATACCACTTTTTGATATCTGTTAGTCAGTCATCCTCTTATACATGCTAATATTGTATAACTCAAACCCATTTTCTCCAATTTATGCAACAATCTACCATGCTGTATTCTGTCAAAAGCCTTAGCAAAATCCAAAAGTATCATGGTGTATCCATTCCCCTTGTCTAGTTCAATGGTAACATTGTTATAGAATGTGAGCAAGTTGCTAAAACATGACTTCCCTTAGTAAACCCATGTTGTTCATTGCAAAGTAGAGATTCACTGTCAGCCTATTTCTGAATACAGGCCCTAACCAATTTTTTTAAAATATTCACCACCACACCATGATACTTTTGGATTTTGCTAAGGCTTTTGACAGAATACAGCATGGTAGACTGTTGCATAAATTGGAGAAAATGGGTTTGGGTTATACAATATTAGCATGTATAAGAGAATGGATGACTAACAGATATCAAAAAGTGGTATATGAGGGATCTGAGTCTGCAAGGTTTAAGGAATAATTCTTATTCAGTTTGTGTAACAGCTCTATATCTCGGCCTCACACACCTGTTTCTTCTTTCCCACTATCTCCTACCTCGCTTTTACATAAGCTGGTGCTTGGTAGGACATATATCTTGGTACTGTCCTGAATGGACAGGGCTATCCATTCAGCCATGAGATCACATCGGTCTTTGCACCATCCTTGTGCAATGGAATTACCATACATTCCTTCCATTCCTGCGGAATCTTCCCTGTTCTGAGACTAGTATTAAAAATCCAAGTAAAAGGAATGACCAGTTCAACTGAACACTCTTTTAGCATATGTGCTGATATTCCATCAGTCACTATTGCTGAATTCTTATTCAATTTGTGCAACAGCTCTAATACCACGGCCTCATACACCTGTGTTTTTTCATCTAGTGAAGAGGTAACAGTGAGCTCAATGGTGCATTCACCAGGTTGATAGCTTTTAACAAAATGGACACTCATTAACTGAACAACCTCTTCTGCATCTGTAACCCTCATGCCATCTGGATTTAGAAGAGTTATTCTTTCATATTCATTCTTTCTTTTACTTGCAGCATATCGATGGAATTCTTGTGGGTTGTCTTTACCATGCAGAGCCAATTTCTTTTTATACTCAGATTTTGCTTTCTGTACAACAGTTGTGACTCTTCTAGCCTGCTGCTTATAACATCATAACAGACGTCATCCTTATGCAAGCGGTATTCCTTCCATATCATCCTTTTCTTACTAATCTCTTGCTTAATAAGATTACACATCCATTTGACTCCTACTTTATTTATTCTTTGAACTCTTGGGACACATTCTGATATCGCATCACTTAAGTATTGTTTAAATGCTTCCTATGCACGGTCGATATTCTTCCAGATCATCCGGCAACCGATCCTATTCCACTGAACTCGGTATACTCCTCAGTTGGTTGTAATTTCCTGCTTTGGGTTCAGCATGTAACCTTTTCTGAATGGAACATTCATAAACTTAGTCACTTCCCAAGTGAGTATTACATGATCACTGTCACCGACTGGAGGCAGAATAGTTACGTCTTTAACTGAAATGCCTTCTGACACTATAATCAAATCTAACACTCCTTTCCCACGAGTTCCTTCTGTCACATGCTGCTTGAGGAAGTTGTCCCGCAACAGCTCAATAAATGCATTTTCATTCTTCTCATGAGATTCTACTGCTACCCAATCAATATTTGGATAATATAAGTCTTCCATTATGATTACTCTTTTTGTGCTTATCTTTTCTATTTGTTGATGCATTTCTTCATCACTAACAACCGATCCACCAGGTCTGTAACAACACCCCACTATGTAATTGATCTTGTTAGATTTCACCTCACACCAGATGGCTTCAAACTCATTGCTACACGAAGTACTGTTAGCAGTAGTACTACAATCATAGGTCTCAACTCTAACTGGATTCAAGTCATCTGATATCGTTAGCAGCACACCCCCTCCTCTCCTATCCTCTCTGTCCTTTCTAAAAATACTGTACCCTTTACACTCGATACCAGTTAGTAGGTCTGATCATAGGTCTCAACTCTAACTGAATTCAAGTCATCTGATATCATTAGCAGCACCCCCCCCCTCTCCTTCCTAAAAATACTGTACACTTGATACCAGTTAGTAGGTCTGATTCTGATAGCCAGCTTTCACTAATACCTACCATCTGAGGTCGCAACATATTGACTAAGGCAACAAACTCTGTCCCTTTGTTTCTGATACTTCAGCATTTGTCTACCTGTTTGTTCTTTCGACATCTTTGCACATATTTGATGGATCCAAACTGGACAAACACAAACCCGAAATCGTTCTCTCCTCCTCAACATTTCCATGACAAAGCCCATTCACATCATTAACACAGTTATATAACATTATCACTCTTATACTCACATTCACTCCATTCCTCCCTTTATTGAGACCTAACATAGAGAGTCAGGGAAACTAAATTATAGTTTCCCTAACTCTCTATGTTAGGTCTCAATACCAGTTATTAGTTTTTCTAGACTCCTGATACAATACAAAATGCATTCAGGTATAGGTCGTCCCTCTTATACAAATCCAGTCTTCCCTCAAACTCATTCCATACATCCAAAAACTCGCATCCATTCCTTCTACTCATCAAATCATTTGCCATCATAGCCTTCTTCTTAATTCATTTTTATCATAGCGAGGTAAATCGCTGACAATTTTCACTTTCTCACGCTTTACTCTTGCTTCGTCCAACAACCCTTTCATGTCCTCTCTCATACTGAACTTATTGCCAGTAAGTCATTTGTATCTACTACAACTATGATTTTATTTACTTTTCTTTTCTGTTTTTGAATTGCTTCCATTATATTTTTAATTTTCAGGAAAACTCAATGTTATAACTTGCTCATCTATAGCATGTTTTATTTTATAGTTACCATACCAAATAACTTCTTTCTTTTTACTAGCAATGTCACTTACCTGATTTCCATTATTTCCTGACTTACTTGTTTCCTTGCTTTGTTGTTTCTTATTTTCCTTTTTATTTTTATCTTTCTCTCTATGCTCATATAAACGTCTCTCAACTTTTTGCAATTCCTGCTTCATTTCTCTCTCTCTCTCTCTCTGATGATCTGCTTCAAATTCACTATTTTGGTGGTTAATTCATCTTCATTAACCTCCTCCATGTGTACGATAACCTCATTAGCAGGGCTGACCTTGTTCTTGCCTGTGATGCTTTTTTTAGCATCACGTTTCTTGCCCTTTTTTTGCCGCATTTTAAACGTATACTAAATATTGAAATATCTTCATAAAAATATGTGAGAAAATACTAAATATACTATGAAACACTAAAATCTACAGCAGTATACTACAAAACACTAATTTTCTAAGGGAAAACACAATAAAAACAGACGAAAATCACCAACATTACAGGAGTACTAAATTCACCGACCAACCACTATGTATCCTTTGACCAGCAACACTATCAGCAAGATTTTTTTATTTCTAAGTTGGTACATCTGTTCATGAGCATCCATGTGAAATTGCAAGTCATTCTATCAAGTAGTTTGTTTTATACAGCTGTCTGAAGCAATTGTGTTGTTTGTATCCCTTGAAATGGATAAAATGGAGTATCGTGCAGTTATAAAAATTCTTTGTAAAAGAAGGTTTAACGCCAAAAGAAATTCATTCGACATTCATGAAAGTTTATGGGCACTCTTCTCCTTCATTTTCGACAATTAAGAAATGGGCTGCCAAGTTTAAACCTGACCGTACCAGCCTTGAAGATGATCCACGTGAAGGCCATCCAAAAAGTGTAGCAACACCAGAAATCATTGATCAAGTGTACAATATGGTATTGGATGACCGGCGAGTCAAAGTGTGTGAAATTGCTGAGACTATAGCCATTTCAAAAGAATGCTCAGGATACATTTTGCATGAAGAATTGCATATGAAAAAGCTTTACTCAAGATGGGCACCATGCATATCAGATCAAAAACACACTTTCTTGCATTCCATGCATGAAAATCTCTGAAGAGTGCTTGGAGCGTTTTAACAAGAATAAAACTGAATTTGTGTGTCGATTTATTACTATGGATGAGACTTGGATTTACTATTACACTAGGGTGACCAGATTTAAAAAAAAAAAAAAAGGGACATTTTGAATTTTTCAGCAATTAAAAAAAGTTACAAAAATGGGACACTTCTGGTACACTCTATATAAAAATGGAATAACATATAATTATAGTACACAGAACTGAAGTGTGCATTATAATTATGGACTATCAGCATTATCATTTTGTAATGGATTTAACAGTATTGATATTATTATTATTATTATTATTATTATTATTATTGTGGGCAACTCCAGGGAGTCATTAGACTCATCGAGGGAGGCCCCAAATTATGTTCATCACAACTATTCAACATTCATACAGTATCTATCATACCTCGCCTTAAACTCATTCACTGTCACAGCATCCACCACAGACTCTGGCAGCCCATTCCACTCATTCACCACTCTAAAAGAAAAGAATCCAGCTCTAACACCTTGACTAACCACACTTTTTCCCAGTTTCCATGGATGTCCCCTAGTCCTCCCACAACCAGCCCTGTTCTCAAAAATATCTTCTGAATTAATTTTATAGAAACCCTTCAGTAATTTGAATGTCTCAATCATATCTCCCCTCCTCTGCCTATCAACCAATTTTTGCAACCCACAAATCCTCAACCTGTTCTCATAAGGTTCATTCCACAGACCTGCTATTTTGGTCACTCACCTATGAATCCTCTCAACCTCCTCCCCATCAAGAAGAAACCTAGGTGACCAAATCTGGGCACAGTAGTCGAGATGGGGTCTTATCAAGGCTCGATACAGAGGAACAATAAACTGCTTGTCTCTGCTTGTCAACGTATTCTTCAGCAACCAAGTGATTTGATGAGCTGATTTGGCCACTTTTGCGATGTGGTCCCTAAACTTCAACTCCTTATCCACCAACACTCCTAAATCTCGTGCCTCATCAATTTCCTGGAGTACAGTTCCACCGATGTAGCAAACTGCTGCTAATCTTTTCACCCCAAAATGTATGACCTTACATTTTGCCACATTAAATTGACATCCATTCTCCTTGGCCAAGACCTCCAATCTATCCAAATCATCTTGCAAAATTTTGACATCATCTGCATTCACTATTGCCCTACCCAAATTTCCATCATCCGCAAACAAATGAACTGTTCCTCTCAGATCCTTTCCTATATCATTAATGAACAAATTAAACAGTTGTCCAAGAACAGATCCTTGTGGCACACCACTAGTCACAGGCTGTCTTGTGGATTCTACTCCTGAATAAACCACTCTCTGATATCTCGCCGTCAACCATCCTTCTATCCATCTCACCAACCCTATATCCATCCCCATATGCTGCAATTTACTGATTAGAATTCCATGTGGTATCCTGTCAAAGGCCTTAGCAAGGTCCAGTAGAATCACTGTAAACCCATTACCCTTATCCAGTTCAGCCATCACTGTGTTATAATACGTGAGCAAGTTATTGAGGCATGATCTACCATTCACAAAACCATACTGTCCCCGATACAGTATCTCATTTTCATCTATCCAATCTTGTATTTTCCCTCTTGACTATTTTCTCCAAGACCTTGATAATGATTCCTGTTATGCTGATTGGCCGGTAATTTTCAATAGCAGACTTGGAACCACCTTTATTCAGTGGAACTATTTTCCCCTCTTTCCACCCCCTTGGGACTTACCCAGACCCGAGGCTCAAATTAAACAAAATGGTTGAGGGCACTGGCAATTCTTTAGCCGCTTCATGTACGACATGGGCTGGTATACCATCCAATTCCATAGATGTATTGACATTGAGGTTCTGTAATAGACTAGTTACCTCTACTTCATTCATCACAATTCCAGTATAAGGCTGTTGGTTCTTCCATTCCTGCAATGTCACCACCTGGATGATATACTCTTGCAAAGTGCTCACTCAGTATTTCCACTATATCGACTGATTCGGTTACCTCCCTACCCCCAGCATTTTTTAAAATCATTCTGCCATGAATATTTTTCCTTTTACTAGCAACATATTGAAAAAACTGTTTGGGATTCTCTTTACCCTACATTGCCAATTTTCTTTTGTAATCTGCTTTTGCTTTTTTTACCACCCTTGATACCATCCTGGCCTGAGCTTTATACTGTTCCTGTGCCTGTTGGTCACCATCATCATCAAATTCCTGCCATGTACCCACAAGGGTTGTACAGGATATGATAATACTACATGAAAAAATTATATCATTACTAACTTCCTATCTACAATTTTCCTCCAAATCAGTCTGTTACTTGTCAAGACTCCAACATTATCAGATCTTATATTTCTATCGTCTAAGGCACTTTATACCGTATTAATCCAACTATATCTTGGTCTTCCTCTGGGTCGTTTTGTTGCCAACCTGGCAGAGAACATTTGTTTTGCTAATCTTTCCTCGCCCATTCTGTTTAAGTGACCATACCACCTGAGATTAGCTCTGCTAATGCATTCCTGGATGCTGACAATGTCAAGTTCTTTCCTAATATCCTCGTTTTTAATATGATATTGCCATTGATGCCATCTGTTCACGCCTATAATCTTTCTCAGAACTCTCATATCTGCGGTCTCTAGTCTTTGGTCAAGTGTTTTACTTCTGACCCAGCTCTCAGATCCATAAGTTAAAACTGGTTTGAACACTATATCTTGTATACAGCTAATTTAGTGTTCCAACTAATTTCTCTCTTATTCCAAATGAATTTATTCAATTGACTTCTCACCATACCATCTTTGCTGATTCTGTTGTCTATTTCCATATTTAATTTACCATCTTCACTAAAAATTGTGCCTAAGTAGCTGAAATGTTTTACTTGTTCCACAAGTTCTCCATTCACAACACAGTTGACATTTTCAATGATTCTGCCTATTTTCATTGTCTTTGTTTTTTTATTGCTGACCTTTATACCATATCTATTACAACCGCTATTCAATTTAGTCAGAGAATCTTGCAGACTTGTAGCGGATTTATTTAGAAGTATAACATCATCCGCATAAAGCAAAGATCTGACATTAACATCTCCAATTCTGATATCATGTTTAATACCACTTTCCTTCATAATGTGATCCATATAGATAATGAATAACAGAGAGGATAATGTACATCCTTGTACTCACACCAGATTTAACATCAAATCATCTTCCTGTACTTTCTTCAATTCTAACTGCTGACTTACAACTCAAATAAAGACTAAGTATTGCTTGATATAATGCCCTATTGACACCATATAACTGCAGAGTATTGAATAGCTTCTCTGTTGGCACCTTGTCATATGCCGTTTCCAAATTGACAAAACTTAAATACAGATATTTGTTATATTCCCATGCTTTCTCGACTATTTGTCGTAAAGTGAAGATCTGATCCTGACAGCCTCTATTTGGCCTGAATCCAGCTTGTTCTTAACCAAGCTTTTCTTCCACAATTCTTCTCAACCGTTTCTCAAGTATACTGGCATAGATCTTGCCAGGAACACTCAGTAGGGAAATACCTCTGTAATTCTCACATTCAGTTTTATTTCCCTTTTTATATATGGGTACTATGAGAGCTCTACTCCAATCATCGGGAATTCGTCCCTCTGTCCAGGCTTTCTGAACTATGCAGTGCAGCCACTGTAAGACTCTTATACCACCATACTTCAGCATTTCTGGTCTAATATCATCTACTCCTGCTACCTTTCCACATTTCAAGCCTTTGATGGCTTTTTCTACTTCAAGTATGGATATGTATTCCTGACTGCATGCCTGGTCAGTGTTTTTTTATCACTGTGCTGTCATCACTGCTTGTTTCATTTAGCAGTTTTTCAAAGTAATTACTCCATACTTCAAGGATATCTTTTTCTCCTGTTTTCATGTCACCTTTATCATCTCTAACTCCTTTTACAGCACTCTTTCCTCCATTCCTAAGCTTCTTCAATGACCTCCAGAATATTTTGCCACCTTCTCGATAATTATTTTCTATATTCTTGCCAAAGTCCTCCCATGACTTTTCTTTAGCTAGTTTTACACGGTGTTTAGCATTCTTGCATTTGTCTCTATATTCTCTAAGAGCACAAGCTGACTTATTTGACAGGAACTTATGATATGCTTTCCTCTTTTCCTTCACTGCCTCTTTAACTTCTTGTGTCCACCAGGGAGTTCTGATTTTTTTATCCTTGCAGACAACCTCACCACATGCCTCTCTGGCAGAATCAATCAGTGTTTTCTTCAGAGTTTGCCACTGAATCTCCAAGGTTTGATTCCTGTTCTCAAACTCTTTAATTTTTTCTTCAATAATCTTTGTGTATTTTAGTCTGCAGTTCACATCTGAGAGCTGCTCAACTTTTATTCGCTTTAAAACTTTTTTACATGTTATTCTTTTCAATATGAAATTCAATTTTATCCTGCTCAAGACTAAATAGCGATCACTTCCAATTTCAAATCCTCTATACACTTTGGTGTCCTGCACCAGTGATGTTTTCTCCCTGGTGCAGGACACCAGTGATGTTTTCTCCCTGGTGTCCTGCACCAGGGAGAAAACATAACTATCAACAATAACATAGTCGATGAGACTTTTCTTATTCCTTGCCTCTTCTCTCCATGTGAATTTGTGCACATTTTTATGTTGGAACATGGTGTTAGTAATAACCATTCCATGTCCTGAGCAGAAATCCAACAGATATTTGCCATTATTATTAGCTTTGCTCTTTTCTCCAAATTTTCCTGAAATATTTTTGTATGTCTCACAATCATTTCCTACTCTGCTATTTAGATCCCCAACAAGGACCAACTTTTCCTTTTTCATTGTGTCAGTTGCTTTTTCTAAAGCCTCAAAAAATTCCTCCACTTCTACCTTAGTAGAACCTTCTGTGGAACCATAGGCACAAATAAGTCTCATTGTCCAGTTCCCTATTCTCATATTTGCCCACAGTACTCTACTTGAAACTGACTACCATTCAAGAAGATTGGCCTCGTATTTTGTGTTGAATACTATGGCTACTCCTTCTTTTCCTTGATTGTCAGTGCCTGGATATAACATTTTGCATTTATTGCTCAGAAAGATCTCACCAGTTTTGTTCTTTTTTGTTTCAGTCACCCCTATTATGTCGATCTGGTACTTATCTAATTCCTCAGCTAGCTTCCATTTCTTTGCCATTCATGCTTCTTACGTTGATAGTACCGATCTTTAACTCTGGTGATGTTGAGTTGGGGTTTGTTTTCAGATTTATTCCAGTAGCTGACTTTTCGCTGTTTGCCCTGGTTCCCTGGTGAAAACAACGGGGGGGGGGCCTTGTTTAACCGGGCGACGTCCCAACCGGCATGAAATTTTGTCATGTTGTACCATCAGTTTTTTTATTTTGGTTTAACCAATAAGAATACAATTTGGTCGGTTAAATCCCAAATTGCCAGTCCATCCTCGTTCGTTCAGTATCCAAGTAGATACCCAACAGGGTGCACCACGAGAAGGTGAGGATTGGACATTAGGTCAGAAGTGCTGGTCGGTTCTCCGCATTCCATTAAAGGCTATAAGGAGGTCTCCTCTCAGTTATACAGGTTTGACCCTTAAGCACCCCAATTTTGGGACACGCTATATAAACATTCAGCACAATGGAGAAACGGTGCACAGCGGAAGTCGATGATATATCATCGACTTCCCATCATTTATTATTAATATTAATAACTGACTTTCTTCTTTCCTTTCCTAGTGATACACTGCAAGTACCACTAAAATTCAAAATTTTATACGCTGCTAAATTATTAGCGCCTGCGGAACTTGCTCATTTTTCTCCTTAAATTCCCTCTACAATTGTTTCTGTTTTTGCAGCTCAAGCTTAATAGTGTTATTCATCCATTTAACCCCTACTTGATTTATTATTCAGACTCTTGGTATACAGTCAACCATTGCCTCCTGCAAACACTTCTTAACCACCTCCCATGCACTATCTACATCCAGCCATTGCAGTTTTACATGCCATGGCACTGAACTAAGCACACTCCTAAGCTTGTCATACTTACCAGCCTGGTAATTCCACATGTACCCTGTCTTAGTTGTAAATTCCATTCCTTTAGCCACCTCCCAAGTCATGAGCTTATGGTCACACTCACCAATTGTTGGCAACATGGTCATATTCGTTACAGCCACATTCTCAGTTGCAATTACTAGGTCAAGCACTCTCTGCCCCCCTGGTATTTTCCACTACATGCTGTCATAGATAGTTGTCCCTTAATAACCGCATAAAATCCATTTCCTTCCTCCCATGTGCCCTCTCCTCTTTCCAGTCAATGTTACCATAATTGAAATCACCCATAATAATTACTCTCCTTCCACTCATTTCTCTATTTGCCTATGCATACTGTCCCCACCATCTATTCCACCATCTATTCCTGGTCTATAGCCGCACCCAATTGTATATTTTGTTCTGCTAGATTCTATCTCACACCAAACAGCCTCAGATGTGCTCTTTTGTCTGTCTTGCAGTTCAACTTCTATACTCCTTGGCTGCAACTCATCAGCTATCATCAATAACACTCCTCCCCCCTTTTTATTCTCTCTATCACTCCTGAACACGCTATACCCGTCACATTCAATCCCATCAGCTTTATCATCTTCTATCAGCCATGTTTCACTAATACCAACAACCTGTGGTCTGGAAGTGCCAACCAAGGCCAAAAACTCTTCCTTCTTGTTCCTAATACTCCTGGCATTAGTGTACATGAATTGCTGAAGCCCATTAGTCCCATTCCTACTTTGATGCCTTATACTAACTATCCCATTCTGATTTGTTGTCCTTCGTACTCGCTCGGGTATATTATACTCATTCATACACTCAACTGCCTCCCTAAAGTCTGCATATCTACTCTCTCCCCCTTAATTAATCTAGTTTCCCTGAGTCTGTACATCCACTTCCACATCATTCATCAACACTTTTTCAAGCCTCCGTACTTAATTAATCTAGTTTCCCTGAGTCTGTACATCCACTTCCACATCATTCATCAACACTTTTTCAAGCCTCCGATGGATGGGTTACATTCAAATGTAACCCATCCATCTTATATAAATCCTTTCACCCATCAAACTCACTCCACACATCCACAAATTCCACACCACTCTCCATGCATAACCAACGCATAAAGTCATTGGCAATTATGGCCCTCCTTCTAACAACTTCACTGCTGTCATACCGCGGTAAAATACTCACCATCCTAACTCTCTCACTCTTCTCTTTTGCTACCTCAAGTAATTCCCCCACATCCTCTATCATTTCCATTTTGTCTTCTTTCAAATCATTTGTTCGTGCCACATCATCTCTTTCACCCACTGTTTTTGCACTCAAATAGATTTGCTGATGTCCTTTATGTTCGCACCCAGCTGGTACGATTTTGTCAAATTCTCAACTATCACACCTCTTAATAGCGAATCCCCATACAGCACTCGCTCCTTCATTTTATTGACGTTTACGAACATTCTGTTATTTTTCGTAACAGACTTTCGCTGTTTATTAGTCAGTACGTTCAGCACACATTTTTCCATATGCTCCAGTTGCCTTTTTGCATTGTGTATCGCTCCGTTGAAACGTGCGATTTCACCACTCGCATTTATCTCACCAATTTCATTATCAATCAAATCATCCATTCGTTCTGTATTTGTACCTTCATTTACATTTTCAACGACGCTTTCACACCTATCTGGCACTACCTCACAATTCTCTATCACACCGCCATTTTCTACATTCTGAGACTTTAGGGAGGCAGTTGAGTGTATGAATGAGTATAATATGCCCGAATATGAACACAGATGGATAAGAAAATAACTCTTTATTAAATTAAAAGTTAATATTTCGCTGGTATTATATCCAGCATCTTCAGAGCACGCAACACTAAGTTTGTTACAAATGGAAGACAACCACGATCCAGTGTAACAGTGGGGTTACACGCTGTAATTATAAGTAATTGCAGCGTGCAACACAAGACTAAAGTCCTAATAGGGTGCCATCTAGGTTAAAAAAAAAAAAAAAAAAGTAGTTCAAAGTTTTGAAATAGTAGTCCAAATAATAGTCTTAGAAAGTTTGAAAAAAATAAAATAAAAGTAATAAATATTAATTTGGTCTTAGGATAACTGTCTCCCAAATCTTTGGTAGATTTATACAGCCATACTTGTTAAGGTTTGGAGTATGTTTTAAGGCTTCTGTTGATTCCAAGAACAACCTCTTTAACTTGTAGAAGCTTCTGTGTATTACTTTTGTTTTTTTCCAGTTGATCCTGCGTGTTGGGGTATCCAAAGCATGGTCTGCCAGACCCGACTTGCCATAACGAAAGTGTCGGATATATTTTTTTGTGTTCGCTGAGGCAGATGTCCACAGTTCTTCCTGTTTGTTTGTGGTAGGCTTGATGGCAAGAACAGGGCACTTTATAGACTCATGGATGTGATAAAGGAGTGCATTTGTCCTTAGGTGAACGGATGAGAGTTGCTAATTTTACATACGGCTTAAATACGGTGCGCAGTTGGTGTTTGTTAAGTACCCTAGATATCTTTTCAGATGTGCCTTTAATGTATGGGATGGTGATAATTTTGTTGTAGTCTTCTGTGGTAGATAGAGGGGATTTCTGGGTAGCATTTAGTATGTTATCTATCTTATGGGGATTATAACCATTGGTTAAGAAGGTGTGATGTAGGTGAGAAAGTTCAGCAGTGAGTGCAGTGTCATTGGAATAGATTGCTTTAGCTCTATGGGTTATTGATTTTAAGATACCATATTGTTGAGAAGGGTGATGGTG
The DNA here is from genome assembly GCF_054136105.1 of Typopeltis vanoorti. Lineage (NCBI taxonomy): Eukaryota > Metazoa > Arthropoda > Arachnida > Uropygi > Thelyphonidae > Typopeltis > Typopeltis vanoorti. Next base: position 70,078,405 of record NC_143564.1, on the reverse strand, counting down.
TGATTGTTTGTGTAAGTATCTCCCTGGATGTGTGGGATTTCTATAAACTGAAAATGATAAGGAACCTTTTGGAAGACGTGTGATCAGTGTGTCCAGAAATGGCAGGCAATCATTGGCTTCTAGTTCCATTGTAAAGTGGCTTTTAGGGTGCTGGCTATTTAGATGCACTAAAAACGTATTCAATGTGTCTGGGCCATGCGGCCAAATAGCAAACACATCATCAACATAGTGTAGCCAGAGACTAGGTTTGAGAGTGATTGTGTTGATAGCTAGTTTTTCCAGATGTTCTCTATATAGAAGTTGGCTAATGGGGGGGACCCATAACTGTCCCATCTAATTGTTTGTATATTTTTCCTTTCCATGTAAAGTAACCTGCCTGTACTGTGAATTTAAATAGCTGAAATATATCTGGGAGAAATTGTGAATTTAGTAAGTTAAGTGTTTCAATCAGTAGTGCATTATCATTATTATTATTATTGTATTTATATGATGACATTGTTTTTCCAGAAGTGTTGGTTTTTTCAAGATGCACTCATAAAAGTCAATACATGAAATGTCAAAGTGTGTCTTGATCACAATTATTGCTTTCTTAGTCTTGGTGTTGAAACGGTTCTTTTCATCAGACCACAAAGAACTCATGAGAGAGGAAAAAAATTTCTCTACAGCTGTGTTTGTTCCTGGGATTGCCATAACAAATGCAACAACTGGCAGTATGTGTTTGTGGTGGAGGCTGTTTCTTGGATCACCTTAAACATGTCACATCACTTTTTGTCCACTTCAACTTTTGTGTCCTTCCATTCTTACATCTTGGAGTTCACAACATTATTTATATGGCTGATTTCATCAAATAATTCATCTTCACCAATAATACTGAATATTTTGCTGTCAACATCACTGATTGCTATTAGACTGCTTGCAACTTCAGCCCAAGTTAGTGTAGTTTGCAACGTAATCCTGTGAAATGCTTTCAATGGCTGGAAATGAAAAGTCAAGTAGTGTCAAAAAATTCTTTTTCATCAGAGATGCCTTCTTCTTTGAACTCTGAAATAATTGATGACATTTTAAATTCCAATTCTTCTACCACTTCAGTTGCCAAAATATTTTCCCTTTCTATTTTCGTTATTGTTGCTGAGAATATTTTCAGCTGGCTTTGCATGAAATGTAGCCCAAGTATTGACTGTTGGTTACCGAAAACTGATTTCAACAATGTAAGGCATTTATCTTGTGATAAAAAAGTAAGATCTGAGCCCATCATACATGTCAATAATCCTGTTCACAGTTGGTAGTAATGATAACCATCTTGTTTGTACACTACCTAGAACATGCTTGTAGTCAATTTCTGTAAATGCACCGAAATTCTTCTATTCTCATGGTGTAAACGTGGAAATACTGAAATATTTTATTTACAATTGTTTTGATATCAATAGGCAAAATATCAGCACTTGTCTGTACACCATTATGAACAACATGAGCAGCACAGCCAATAGCATGAATGTTTATTTTTAACCCTTTGTTGAATCTTGAGAATACATTGTTGGAACCACCTCGTTTGTATCCCCCGAAGTCGGTGTTGCAGTTATCTGCAAAAAATGCAATAGTTTTCTCATTCAGCTGTTTCTACAAAATATCCAATATATGATTTGCCAGCATTTCTGCTGTTTCTCCTATTATGTTCTGAAAACTATCACTTTAACCTGAATACCTTTATTTGAGATGAAGTACCTAACAAGGACAGTCACCAACTTCAGATCTCTGTGGTTTGATGTGTACATTATAACTGGCACACATTTGGCTTGTTTCAATTCGGTTGCTGTTTCTTGCATTGTGTAAGGTGCCAAAACATTCACTAAAATTGATCACTTTGTTCTCCCACATGTAAATTTCTTTTGAAATAAATTTCTTACTATTGCAGAGGTTGCAGTCCATTGGCCTCAAAGAAATGTTATGTTTCACTGCATGAAATGCAAACAAACTTTCTTGAGCTGCAAGATATTTACTTTCATCAGTTAATTTCTCTTTTGAATTTTTCGTGAAAAATGGTGTAACATCTTGACTTGAACAGCGAGCAGCAGCTGCCAATTTATGTTTTTGCTTCGTCAAATGCTGTTTTATATCAGAACGGCCTCCATGTTCAAGTGAAAAAACTGAATGACACACAGTACATTGCAACTTGTTTGTTGTTTCGTCATCTTTCAAGAAGGGATATTCTTTTAAATCTCAAGTGAAACTACACTTCGTTTTCGGCATGATAAAATCTGGATGAAATATCATCACTCGCAATATCTACTCGCTTTAACTTTCACGGTTACTAACAGGCCAGCATAAGGAGCACAAAACAATGGTATGGTAGACAAAGTAACCGTGTTACTGCCAGGATGCAACATTTTTGTCCTATTGTAGAGAGTGTGTTCATAACGGTTGATAATTGTCATAGCATGCATGTTTTCGATCTCAAGCTATCACACGTCACTAGCAGAGACATTATCTTTTTCATATTCAAACATACAAGAATGAAGTCCTGCTACGAATTCAAAAACAGGACATAATGGAGCTAAAGTTAATAAAAAGGGAAAATTTGCGTCCCGTTAAGGTTTTATCGGGACAACGGGACCGAAGTCTAAAAATGGGGACAATCCCATTAAAAAATGGATGTCTGGTAACCCTACATTACACACCAGAATCCAAACAGTGGACTGAAGCCGGTTGTTCAGCATGAAGAAGACGAAATTGGTTCCATCAGCAGGAAAGTCATAGCATCGGTGTTTTGGGACGCTAAAGACATTTTGTTTATTAATTTTCTTGAAAAGTGTAAAACCATAATCAGGGAATATTATTCCGATCTTTTAACCAGACTAGGTGAAAAAATTCGTGAGAAAAGACCCGGTTTGGAGAAGAAAAAAATCATCTTTCATCAGGACAATACACCTGCCCACAAAGGTGTTTTGGCAGTGGGAAAATTAAGGGATCTGCACTATGAATTGTTGGAACATCCACCCTATTCCCCAGATTTGGCTCCCTCTGACTTCTCTCTCTTCCCAAAACTAAAATTCTTCCTCGCTGGTCAGCATTTTTCTTCGCATCAAGAGGTGATTGCAGCTATATTGCGGTATTTTGCAGATTTTGAGATTATATTGAAAAATAAAAATAATTTTGAAATTATGAATTTGTTTTTTCATTGTTAGGCTGAGAACTTTTCAGACCACCCTTGTAGTATCAAGAGATTACAGGATTCTGGAAGGATAGCATTTCATTGTCAACTGTCCATTGTATAAATTGGGTCAGGATAGTGGTAGGACACTACATAAAGAGCTGCAGAGTCTCAATTTCTACATAAAGATAGCTGTACATAAATAAATTAAATCTTGGCAGTTAGCAATCTTCTACTCTGGTATAATTAGAGCATTGTAGTTGGTCTGTAGGATATTGATATTCTGATTGGTTTTCGAGTATTCAAGGCAATCTAATTGGTAATCACTATACCTTTTTTTTTATTAGAGAAGGACACGTGTGAGGCAGATGCCAGATAAATATCTCATTTCTGATTGCATCCTCCCATGAAGTTTGGTGGTGGAAGTATGGGGTTGTTTTTGCTGGTATGAACTTATCCTTTTGGTTGTAGTACCTGAAAAAATGAGCACTAATAGATATGCAATATTTTTGGACATTCAATGCTTTTACTTTGTGGCAGTTTCATGGAACAGACCCATTTCTTGTTCATTATGAACAAGAAATGTGGAAAAACTTCATTTTCTTACACATACTTTAGAGGTTAACAGGACTAGCTGTGCAAGCCAAACCAGTGTTATCCAGCAATACTACCATTGCCTCTTCAGCTTCCATTATTCGTTTATCTTCAAAGGGACCTTATACAAATTGCAAACCCACCCAACTATCAAATATTGCTTTTATGTTTGGAAGGGGAGGGGGGGGGGGAGTTCCCATAAGAGTTCTGTAAAAATGCTTGATTCAGTATAGAAGAGGACAGTTAGGTTACTAATTAATACTCTGTTTCTTACAGTTCACTCACTTTCACCAAGCATTTGATTACTGCAGCGTGCATCTTCCATGAATACTTCTGTGGCAGTTGCCCATATGAACTGACATCAATAATTCCTCAACTCTCTATCAAATCTATTGTGATATATGCAGCTGCCACTCAACACATTATCAGAGTTCAAATCAAATTTCACTTCTTCTTTCATTCCATCTACTATAGAATTTTGGAAGTGTCTCCCCTCTTATGCATTTCTCATAGAATGTGATGCACAAATCTTCAAATCAAACAACAGTTTCTCTTTTCCCAACACTACCTATCTGTGGTAGTAATGTGCTATAGGTTGATTAACCATCCTCTCATGGATGGGAACGACAACAACAACAAAAATTCATGGTATGGTGACCATGCTTAAGGAAGAATGTTCTGAAATATCTCACTCACTCATACCTAAACTGGTGGAAAGTATTCATAGAAGTGTAAAAGTTTTGATCACAGTCAAAGGAGGGGCCCATATGTTATTGAGGTGTGTGTGTGTTTGCATGCATCTGTGTAGCTTAGGTATTTTAGAAATATAGTGCAGTCTTATTGCTCATTTCAACATAATTTTCCTTCTTTTCCAAAAGAAAATTGCTATAGGTATAACAGAAAAGAAGAAAAAAAATTAAATAAGAATTAGATCACTTAAGATGTTTATTTAACCCTTCAGCGGTTGCGTGAAAATTTTTGGCATCAATGATCGTGCACAGACTGTCATTCCGCACTCATTTTTAACAAAATTGAAGGTGTTTTGAATAATAATAAATAAGGATATTGTAGAAAAAAGATTATTTATTCAAATTACAACATATTTGTAAGAGAAAACAAAATAGATGATGTGCTTTGCATTATGGGAGATACTGAGGTAGGAGTGATGAGAGAGTTTTCTCCACCTTTGCAACGAGTTGCCTGGTGTTGCACTACCTTACCCCAGTCCTGAAGATACTTTCAAGCGCAAACTTTGTTTGCTCACACTTGGATAAAGGATTAAACTAAACTTATTATAATCTCTTACAATAATATTTAGATGCATGTTTTTTTTTTTTTTTTCTATCACAATAATAGCATCTTCCTTTTTCTGGATGTGCAACTGCAGTTTTGTTCTCAATTCTGTTCTCGAGTGATCCACAAATTTCTGTAAGTCTTAGTTTTATATGTCTGGCAAACTTTGAATTTCTTGCAAATGTGCTTCTAGTAGAGAGAATCCAAGATCTTACAGAAATTTACGTCACAATATTTTTTGTCAATGTTATTTGCATGGTAAATAACTTGAGAATTAATGCCAGCAATGTTGATGCAAAAGTAAAAACTACTATAGGCCATCTTCTTGTTGATCTAGCACAATTGATCCACAACATCTACTCCTCCTTTTGTATGGTTATAGGTAGTCAGAATTTCAGGTTTGTATAAAGCTCCACTCTCTGTATCAATGCCATCATCATCATGCAAACTTGATGGTAATAAAACAAATTTCTTTTTTTTGGGACATTGTGACACAAGTGTGCATTTATCTTTGAAAGCAGATATACTCAATTTTATGGGACAATTTGCTTGCAATAATTCAGGAGGTAGTTCTCTTTTATTTTTTTGAACTGTTCCTATTACAGTAAGTCTATATTTCTTTAGCAAGTTTTCAATCAAAGGAAAAGAAATGAACCAATTATCTAAAGTAATATTTCTCCCAGAATTTTTGATTGGTTCTACTAGTCTCTCAACAATGTCACTTGGTGAATTGCTCATGAAGTACAGTCCTTCCAGTTGTCGACCAACATATACCTCAAGATTAGCAATATAGTATACATTCTAGCATCACATAATGCAAAAATTTTAATACCTTTTTTTAATCGGTTTGCTTATTATGTATTGGCGAAATGAACATTTTCCTCGAAAACCTTCCGACTTTTCATCGATTGAGCGAATGCACCTAGATTGTATCCATTTTTGCACTTTGTAACAAATAGATCAAAAACTTCACGAATAGCTGCCAATTTGTCTAACTTTTTTCTTTCTTCACGTGTACTCTTATCATCAAATCTCAAATACCTCAAAAGGAATTTGAATCGCCTCACTGACATTGTTAGTCTATATTTCAATGCCTTTACCATTACTTCCAAAAAGATTTTCTAAATTCAAACAGTTTGCTTTATATGTACCAGCAATATATAGAAGTCCAACTAAAGTCCATATTTCATTCAGAGTTGTAAACTTTACATCTCATTCTTGAGTGTATTTACTAGCTAAACTTTCAATATACTTGTTCGTGTTTTCCAAAATAATTGATAAAATAGAATCGCCTATAAAATAATTCCAAATATCAAGAGGTGACTGCAAATTTTGATTGTTTTTAGGGCCAGATGATGCTTTGATTATATTGTATCTCTCAGTCCTAATACGTTTGCTAGTTTGTGGTACTGCCCTCCATAAAGTTCCGTCTTTTCCCTGATAGAATCTATCCTCCAAAATCTCTGGGTTATCTTCAGCTACTTCTAATGACACCTCATTGGCTTCTTGCTCGGTTTTGCTGCCACTCATTTCTTCCACATTGTCTTCCTCCTCTGAACTAACATCATTTTCTGAAACATTTTCATCCTCATCATTAGCAAAGCATTCATTCATCAGCTTCTGTAATCGTTCTTGCTCCTTCTCATAGTCACCCATTTTATTTTACCTAAAGAGAATATAATTTACCATATTGCAATTATATATAAACATATATAAAATAGAGATATATGTATATAAAAAATATATTTCCTGTGTAAATATATAAGCCTGCATGTAAAAATATAAATAATTTACAAGTACTTACCAATTTTAAAAATATTGATGACTGCTTATTCTTATAACACTAAGGGTCGCGTGGGATCTGCGACTGCGCAATGTCTCAGTGGGAACAGTTGTTATTGTATCAACGTAATATTCTACACTAACATATGTCCTGCCTATATACGAAGCTACATAAACACACAACCGGATTTAACCAGCTGCTTTAGAAATATATGCAAAAAAGCAAACATGCAGACTCCCAGTCCGTGCGCGACCTCTGGAGGGTTAATGTGAAAATGAAAATATCCAGAGTTCCATTGACTGAACCAGCAAAGAGAAATGCTCATTGTGCATTATGTATGTAGCTGTAATTAAGTTGTTGGTACTTGATTGTAGGGCTGGATTGAGGATTGTTGTTATTATGAGCCCCTAAGCTATGACTTTTGAGAGGAAATTTTAGGTTATCTATACTGAGGTGAAGGCCTGTAATTAATGCGAGGCCCTAAGTTGTTGCTTGTCTAGCTTATGTGTAAATGTGGCCCTGCTTGATTGACTACTTTGCTGTCACACACATGCACATTTTTGAGAATGTATTGATCATGACCCACACTTGTCATTAGATAACCAGACTTTTGCTTTTATAATATTTGCTTAACCATTACATGTGTATTGAAATAAATAGTTATTAACTATTTAAAAAAAACTGTTTGCATAGAAAATGGACGAGAGGCCTTATCTGATGCCCAAGTAATACCATTTTTGCTATGCTGGTGCCGGTCATTACCAGAAGGGAATATCAATTGGGATCGAATTGTTGCTCTTGTTAGTCTTATTATCCAGAAATGCCTGCCACCCTTGACTCTTCCTATTACTACTTGCAGAAATTCATTATTTTTTCATCTTCCAGAACTTCCAGCCAGCTTTGTAAATGAGGAATTTAAAGGTTTGATTCCCTTGGATTGCTTTATTTAAAATATTTTCATTTGATTATTTTTAATTAAATAAAGTTTTCATTTACATATCTAGACCATTCCCTCCCCCTTTAGTTATCATTACTTTTGATATCAATGTATTGATGTAATGTATCTGTAATTGTTCAAATGCATCTTAAGATTGATATATGGTAGACTCTCACCATAGGAAACTAATAGAACCACAGGAATAGTTTGTTATAGCAAATAGATGGCTATTATAGTGAAATTCATTTCATATGGTATTGTACTTCCACTGTGAGATTTTGATTGAAACTTTTTAGTAGTTTATTATAGTGAATGAGTTTGTTATAGTGATGTTTGCTATAGTGAGAGGTGATAGTATATTATTGAGATCATATTTTGTGAAATAAGCTCATTTTTTTTTAAATGTGTTGCGTGAATTACAATTTTTTGTAAAAGAAAACTGTTATTTGCAGACTTTTCTTCACTTTTCATGGCCTATGAGATTCAAGGGAGAAAATAACAAATAAAGGTAAAACCAAGAAAAGTAAAACATATAGAGCTGAAATTGCACAACAACAACTTGTGTCCTGTTGCAAGTAAAGGGAGATCTTTCTTTCATGTATGATCATTCATTTTTTTTTTTATCACGTCTGTTTGTCAAAATTGGAAAAGTTAAGACGGTCATTGTGCATCACAACTCTAATATTCTTTCTTAAAAAAAAACAACTTCTATGATTTTATCCAGAGAAGACTATGCTGATCAAGACTAACTTATTAGTCTAGCATCTAACATGTAGTCTTGATTTTCTGCTAAAGAAATGTGTTACCTCCATTTTGTTCAAAATATGATAACTATAGATTGCTGTGAGCAAAGCACATGATAAACTCGATAAACTCCTGATAACTAATTACAATGAAATTCTTGATATGTGCCATCAGCCAGTGTTTAGGATACCAGTACTGCATGAGAAGTTTACATTGTGACTAATTTCCCATTAACAATTTTCTTCCATATTAATCCTATCTGTCAATATCCCAATATTGCCAGATCTTATATTTCAACCTTCTAAGGTACTTCAACCTGCATCAATCCACCTTAAGGATCTTGGTCTTCTTCCTCAGGGTCTTTTCCCAGCCATCCTATCATCAAACATCTGTTTTGCTAATTTGAGTTCTCTGAAATTACAATAAGCTTGCTGTAATTACTTATATTTAACTGTTTTTCTAACCTTTTCTCTCCTACTCTAAGTGACCATACCATGTGAGATTAGCTCTGTTCACACATTGCTGAATGCTAAAAATGTCACATTCCTTTTATTATTCCTGATACCCCCAAGGAGTCCGAAGACTCATCGCAGGAGAACAATTTTGAATGTCTTCATTTTTAATATTATTCTTTCATTTATGCCTTCTACTCACACCTCTAATTAATCTCAGAACCTTCATATTCTTGGTCTTTAGTCTGTTTTACTTCTAATTCAGCTTTCAGATCCATATATTAAAATTAGTTTCAATGTATATAATGGTATTGTATAAAGGCTATTCATTTGACTCCGTGCCATACCATCTTTCTTTATTTAGTTGTCTGGTTCTATAATTGCCATCTTCACTAAAAATTATGCCTAATATTGTTTCTGGTTAATATTGTTTCTTTTTTCTAAGTTCTCCATTCAAGATGTTCACTGAAGGTTTTGTTTCTGCCAGTTTTTAATCTTTTTATTGCTGATATTTGTACAAGTTTATTTATTACAACTGTTATTTAATTTAGTTAGAAAATCTTGCAGACTCCTAAATTTGTTCAGGAGTACATGGTCATCTGCATAAAATAAAGGGGGCCAAGTTGAATATCTCCAATTTTGATATCAGGCCTAATGCCATTTTCCTTCATAGTGTACACCCTTGTCTCATCATCTGATTTAACATCAAACAATTTCCTGTATACCTCCTTCAATCCTAACTGCTGACTTATAACTCCAATATAGCTATGTATTGTTCAATATAATATCATACATTCCTTTGGGATATTTCCTGAGCTAAGACTCAAATTATACAAACGTGTCAATGCCTAGCCAGTTTGGCTGAACATTCTTAAATTATATTGAACAACACATAGTCTGTATTGGAGTTGTAAGTCAGCAGTTAAGATTGAAGGAGGTATACAGGAAATTGTTTGATGTTAAATCAGGTGATGCACAAAGACTAATGTGCCTAACTGTTGACCTATCAGTATCTCTTGAGTAATTGTAAGGATTTTAGAGAAGTTGATAAGAGCTTACATAAATAAGTAGACAAACAAGATATACTTTGCAAGGAACAGCATGTGTTCAATACAGGGAGATGATATGTGGGCAGTTTACTTATATTTTATAATAATGTTATGACTGAGTTGGATAAAGAGAATGAATACATGTTGAAAGTTTATTCACTTGATTATACTATAAATTAAAGATGCCAAGAAATTCTTTTCACTATCATTAACACTTTGAGTCCTATCGATGTAAATATACATCGATCATGCGTGAACCCAGAATCCCATTGATGTATATTTACATCGCTAAATTAAAAATTCCGAAAATAATATATACTTGAAATTCATTATCAGACTGTACTGTATTTAAATTTGAACCTTCAGCTTCATTATCCATGAGGATGGTTGACTATCATCAATAAAAAAGGGAATTTATATTGGTATATCATAAATCATGCCCATCGGCTGCATCACGTATGATCGCACATGTTCATGTTTATATTGCATCATGTCGTCATAATGCTGGCTGCTCCAATCTAAACAATATAAGTGATTCATGACTCTCTTCTTGTGACCTGAGAGATCAGTTTGAATTTCTCTGTCACCATGGACAGACCAGGACCCAGTGGTGCCTAAAGCAGGAGTGTAAAACAGTTCTTGACTGAACACGAATGAGAACAAATACTCGAGGAAATACTTGATAATGAAGGATCTGAATTAGATGATTTGGCAGACAGTGATCTGGAACAAGAGGAAGCATATCTCCCCACAAATGTGAGCTCCGAGTCACGCAACAGTGACACAGAACTTCGAACGAGGGGGTGACCAAATTTGAGGTCGTCCAGCAAGTCATGTTTGCGATTGCACACGAGGTCATGGCATTTCAAAAACTTAATGACCTAATTCAATAATTTATCACTTGACTTTTGTGGCTAATAGTGGATAATTAGTGATGTACATCCCTATGTAAAATGATATTTTCATCATAATAATAAAACACATAAATTTTATTTATAATTTTCATTATTTATGTAACATCTAAGCAATATTTTGATTGAATTTGTTGAATTTTTAACACTAAAGAAGTAAATATAAGTAGAAACTAATAAAAAATTAACCTTTTATTTTTTTCAAAAACCTTGATTTCTTGCAACCAGTTTCTGGAGCTCATACCACATGTATGACTAAAATTTTCATTCCTATTAATTGTCAGAGATGCTAACTAAAAGTCAAAAAAATATTTATTTGGATATTTCATAGAAATACTGCACAGCAGTTTTTAAAATTTTTTAAATTTCTTAAGTCCCAGTAGGTCTAGGACTTAAGGTGTTAATGTATGGCTTAAACAATAATGGACCAAAGGATCATCTGTTCTTTAGGACACTATGAGTTCTCTAATGAGGGGTTTATGATGAATTAATGCAGCCAGCTTGTCACTCCTCTGCTGCACCCCCCCCCCCCCCCAGGGCAAGTATTCATGACTATAGATCCATGTGTGTTCATGGTGCTGGTTTGCCTGTTCTGAGGGACGAAAAACCTGAGTTTCTGGGTAGTAAAATTTTCTATCTCCTTATGAGACCAGCTAACTCGCCTTTTATTGAAATAGACCAGATAAAGGTTTCTCATGTCATGGGCGGGAATTGAACCCAGGTCTTTCCCACCCAAGGGCTTCTTCTATACTGACTGAGCTACAGAGGCACATTACTACTCACCTTAAATCCAACACATCCCTAGTATATCACTTTCTGATACTTATCTGTCAGCCATCCACTTATCCATGCTAATAGTTTATATTCTAATCCTATATTCTCCAGTTTATGCAACAGCGTTTCATGTGATATCTTATTAAACGCCTTAACAAAGTCTGACAGTATAATAGTATATTTATTCCATAAATTAAAGATACCAAGATTCAAAGCTGTATAACTGAAAGCAGACCTCCACATAGCCTTTAAAGGAATGTGGAGAACCAATCAGAGCTTCTGACCTAATGTCCAATCCTCACTTTCTCGTGGTGTACCCTGTTGGGTATCTACCTGGATACTGAACGAACGAGGATGGGCTGGCAATTTGGGATTTAGCTGACCAAATTGTATTCTTATTGGCTTAAACCAAAATACAAAATGATGGTACAACGTGACAAAATTTCATTCCTGCTGGGGTGTCGCCCGGTTACAGAAGGCTCCGTTGTTTTCGCCACGGAACCAGGGTGAACAGCGAAACGTCAGCTACTGGAACAAATCTGAAAACACACCCCAACTCAACATCACCAGAGTTAAAGATACTATCAACATAAGAATCCTGTATGGCAAAGAAATGGAGCTAGCTGAGGAATTAGATAAGTATACCAGATTGACATAATTGGGGTGACTGAAACAAAAAAGTCAAAAACTGGTGAGATCTTTCTGAGCAATAAATACAAAATGTTATATTCAGGCAATGACAATCAAAGAAAAGAAGGAGTAGCCATAGTGTTCAACACTAAATATGAAGCTAATCTTCTTGAATGGCAGGCAATTTCAAGTACAGTGATGTGGACAAATATCAGAATGGGGAACTGGACAATGAGATTTATTTGTGCCTATGGTCTACTAAGGTTGAAGTGGAGGAATTTTTTGTGGCTTTAGGGAAAGCAACTGACACATTGAAAAAGGAAAAGTGGCAAAGCTAATAATAATGGCAAATATCTGTTGGATTTTTGGTCAGGGCATGGATTGGTTATTACCAACACCATGCTCCAACATAAAAATGTGCACAAATTCACATGGAGAGAAGAGGCAAGGAATAAGAAAAGTCTCATTGACTATGTTATTGTTGATAGTGATATTTTCTCCCTGGTGCAGGACACCAGAGTGTACAGAGGATTTGAAATTGGAAGTGATCACTATTTAGTCTTGAGCAGGATAAAATTGAATTTCATATTGAAAAGAATAACATGTAAAAAAGTTTTAAAGCGAATAAAAGTTGAGAAGCTCTGAGATGTGAACTGTAGACTAAAATACACAAAGATTATTGAAGAAAAAAATCAGAGTTTGAGAACAGGAATCAAATCTTGGAGATTCAGTGGCAAGCCTTGAAGAAAGCCCTGATTGATTCAGCTAGAGAGGCATGTGGTGAAGTTGTCTGCAAGGATAGAAAAATTAGAACTCCATGGTGGACACAGGAAGTTAAACAGGCAGGGAAGGAAAAGAAGAAAGCATATCAAAAGTTCCTGGCAAATAAGTCAGCTTGTGCTCTTAGAGAATACAGAGACAAATGTAAGAAAGCTAAATACTGTGTAAAACTAGCTAAACAAAAGTAATTGGAGGACTTTGGCAAGAACATGGAAAATAAATATCAAGAAGGTGGCAAATATTATGGAGGTTGTTGAAGAAGCTCAGAAATGGAGGAAAGAGTGTTATAAAAGGAGTTGGAGATGATAAAGGTGATATGAAAACTGGAGAAAAAGATATCCTTGAGTTATGGAGTAATTACTTTGAAAAACTGCTAAATGAAACAAGCAGTGATAGCACAGTGGTAAAAAACACTCAGCAGGCATACAGTCAGGAATACATCTCCATACTTGAAGTAGAAAAAGCCATTAAAGTCTTGAAATGTGTAAAGGCAGCAGGAGTAGATGATATTTGATCAGAAATGCTGAAGTATGGTGGTTTAAAAGTCTTATAGTGACTTCACTGCATAGTTCAGAAGGCGCCTGGACAGAGGGACGAATTCCCGATGATTGGAGTAGAGCTCTTATAATACCCATATATAAAAAGGGAAATGAAACTGAATGTGAGAATTACAGAGGTATTTCCCTACTGAGTGTTCCTGGTAAGATTTATGCAAGTATACTTGAGAAACGGTTGAGAAGAATCGTGGAAGAAAAGGTTGGTGAAGAACAAGCTGGATTCAGGCCAAATAGAGGCTGTCAGTATCGGATGTTCACTTTATGACAAATAGTTGAAAAATCATGGGAATATAACAAAGATCTGTGTTTAAATTTTGTTCGATCTGGAAAAGGCATATGACAAGGTGCCAACAGAGAAGCTATTCAAAATGCTTCAGTTATATGGTGTCAATGAGGCAATATATCAAGCAATACTTAGTCTTTATTTGAGTTGTAAATCAGCAATTAGAATTGAAGGAAGTACAGGAAGATGGTTTAATGTTAAATCTGGTGTGAGACAAGGATGTACATTATCCCCTCTGTTAGTCGTTATCTATATGGATCACATTATGAAGGAAAGTGGTATTAAACATATCACAATTGGAGATGTTAATGTGTGCTCTTTGCTGTATGTGGATGATGTTATACTTCTAAATAAATCTGCTATAAGTCTGTAAGATTCCCTGACTTAATTGAATAACTGTTGTAATAGATATGGTATAAAGGTCAGCAATAAAAAGACAAAGACAATGAAAATAGGCAGAATCGTTGAAAATGTCAACTGCGTTATGAACTGAGAATCTGTGGAACAAGTAAAACATTTCAGCTACTTAGGTACCTACTTATTCATTTACCTGCGTATTACATATTTTAGAATTTATTATTAGTTCATTTAATTGGGACAGCCGCTTAATTGGGACAGCCGCTTAATTGGGCCAAAATGGGTTAGTCCCAACGTGTCCCATTTAAGCGGAATCAACTGTATATGTATATCGTTTTTTTTTTTTAAATAATTTAGGAAACTCAGTGACCCTTGTTTAAATTATCTTAAATGAGCTACTTAGGTGGTGCCCTTTGGAATTGTCAGTTATTGTTTTAATTATCCTTTTTACATGTACTGAAGATGCCTGTGATACTCGGGCGGAAATTCTACTAATAAATAATATTTTACTTGAGTTAATTCCGTTATTATAATTTTATGAAAATCATGCATAACCAGATGTGCCTCAAAAGAGTTAAGAATTCATTCGTAATTTATTTATTCTAATTATACACAAGCACTTAACTGTTGATAGTTAGCTACCCTCTAACTAAATTGTTCCATTTGTTCCACATTTCTGTAATCTGTATTTGATCTCAGGAGAAAAAAATAAATTTGTACTTTGATTCCAAACAGCTGCAAACATATCCAAGATGGCCTATCATGTTCATATTTTTTTTCTCCCTCCCACTATGTTTTGTCACCAGTTCATTCCTTTTTGTATCTCTAATTGCAGATATTCCTGGGTGATACTTTCAAACTGAAAATTTTGACATCATCGTAAAAATCATGGGTGTATCTGTAGTAATTTTTAACCAAATAATTACCGATCTAGGTAACTAAAAATCTCAGAGATACCTCGCTAAAATATGTCAGAGATACCTGATAACTATTTTTTGGATTACCAATCCACCCGAAGTCTCAAGTCTTCCTGTTATTGTGTGGGTTTTTATAATTTGACAATCTTTATATAGTAATGTACTGAATATAATATTCTTTGAGATATATATTCCACAAAAAAAATATTCTTGTTGCATTCACTCAGAATTATTCATATAAATACTGAAAAAAGTTGATAAGTGATTAGATCATTACCTGACAAGTCGATTTTGTAATAATTCTGTTGGAGTGTTTTATAGTTCGATCATTGGATCTCTTTTTCTTCTTTCTCTCTCTGTTTGAAATTTTCCACAGTATGTTGCTGATTTGCTGATTACATTAATGTATGCTCTTTATAATCTGCATACTATGCATTTTGATCTAAACATCATCAGGAACAAACATTCCATCCTAAGTAACATTGTACTTAATGTAATATAAAAACCAGTATCTAGCTATATGTGTGTGTATAAATAGATAGATAAAATGCTATGTTATTTTGGTATTCGCGCGCGCACACACACACACACACACATTCATTCATTCATTCATTCATTGCAATGCCTTTATTCCTGTGTTTAACCCTAGAAGAGTGAATGAGTGTAAAAGTTATGATAGCATGTTATTGCAGTTCTTCCATTAGATATTTAGTTGAAATTTGTACTTGTTCAGATGACATCTACTTATTGTGAAAATTCCTCTAATGCTATGCAAATATTTATTAAGCTCTCACAGTCATCATATGTGTCAAAAAGTGGTATATAGTGGGTGTGAATCTCTGAGATTTAAGTGAACCAGTTGTGTACCTAGGATTCAGTCCTTGTTCAATGTATGTTCAGTCCTTATGTTTAGTTCTTGTTCAATCTATACAATCATTATATTAGGAAGGATCTAACGGGAGACGTTCAATTGTTTGCTGATGATGCAAAGATAGGCAGGGCAGTCAGGATGCTATAGATATCCAGCACTTACAGAATGATTTGAATAGGCTAGAAATTTGGTTAAATGAAAATGGCTCTCAGTTAATTGTTAGTAAGTGATTGTAGTTTGGTGTGATGAGATTTCCAGTGGCGTATGTTAGTGGGATTATGCTACAAGACACTGAGACTAGGTATCTTAGTATTATGGTGGATAGGAATTTGAAGTTCAAAGGTCATATAGCAAAAATTGCAAATACAACTCAGAGAATAATTGTTCTGCAATGTTGAAGTCAATCTTGACATATAAGGATTAGGAAGTCATTTTGCCTCTCTAAGGCTTGATAAGACTGTACCTGGATTATTATGTGCAGATTTGGTCTTCTTGGTTCCAAGGGGATAAAGAAGCTGTGGAAAGGGTGCAAAGATTATATCTGGATAATGGGATTTAGATTATGAGGACAGATTGTATATGGATTACAGACTGGTTAACAGGTGAAATATGGGTGATTATGATAGAGGTCTATAAACTTCTGAATAGGTGTTATAGGATATCTTCTGAAAATTTTCGTTGTATGGAAAGTGGGGGAGAGAACATGGGGGCATCCATGGAAGTTAAGTTTGTTCACAGTTTAGAAAGAGGTAAAAGCTAGATTTTTCTTCCACAGAGCGGTAGGTGAGTAGAATAGTATGCCTCTTGAAGTGGCTAGTATAATTGAGTTTAAGGGAAGGTTTGACAGCTGGTTTCGGTGATGTATAGTCTTCCTTAATGAGTCTCTGACTTCCTGGAAGTCTCAGATAATAATGATAATATTTGAATGATTACCATTACAGCAAGTTCTGGTTTTATTTTTCTTTCCTTCACATTACATTATCAATCTTATTAGTCTTTATTGGCACTTTACAAGTTCGTAAATGCATAATTATTTCATTCAGGTGGCTGTCCAGAAACGGTATGTCCGTTCTGCCTTCTTCACATTTTGCTCACACAGGATGGTAATTTCATCATTTTGTGTGAGGAGAACAAAATGTGAGTTTGTGTCAGATACTTAAAATAAATAATTATTAACTATCTGGCTTTATGAACATGAACTTGAAATGAAAATAAAAAAAATAGAGAATTTGAAAAAAATTATGATAAACTGTTTATGAGTTATTTTGATGAAAGATTGTTATTAATGTTCTGCATACATGACTTTATTTCCAGGTTTGATTCAGAATTGAAAAAAAGTTTCGAAACTTCTTCAGATGTGCTTTAGTACAAACCTAAAGATACTGTACCAAGACACACTATTTTTAGAAGTCTTTTTATACTCTAAAAGGAAAATATGTTCCATTCATCCTTTACAGATAATCTCTTATTGTCAAGAGTTGAAATGTATGAACACCAAATTGGTGGTGGTGGTGGAGGGATTAATAACAGTTCACCATTTTTAAATATTTAGCTTGAAGTAAAAGTACTAAATTCAGAATTTCAATAGAATAATTTTTTTAAAACAAATTTTCAGCAGTAATTTTGATTTTGGCATATAACTTTTGTCAGTTTATATTTATAAGTCACAACACAGAATAATAAGAAAATAATTAATATTTATTTAACTTATTTTCTGATATTTCACTGGTATGTTCAGCATCTTCAGAGTACTAAAACAGAGTGTCACAGTATATGGCTGCATTAATGTGGTATAACAATGGGAGTAGTTAAAGAAATTGTAAAAGACAACACAAGGAACTAAAGTCCTAGTTGCCACCATCTGTTGTAAGTAGAGAGAGAGGGAGAAAGAGAGAGAACAAGGATTAATTTGATCTTAAAGTGACTATTTCTTAGGTTTTGGTAAAGTGATAACCATACTTGTTGAGATTTGGAGAACATTTTAAAGCTGTTGCTGATTCCAAAAACAATCTCTCTGACTTATAATAATGTTGGTGTACCACTTTTATTTTCTTCTGTGTGATCTTGTGTGAAGGAGGTTCCAAATCATGGTCTGCCAGTCTCGACTTGCTGTAACGGTAGTGCTGAATGCATATATATTCTCCAAAGTGGATGTCAACAGTTCTTCCTGTCTGTCCATAGTAAACCAGGTCACAAGTACAGGGCACTTCATATACTCCTGGATGTGATAAAGGAAATAGCACTTCCCTATGTGAACAGACAAGAGTTTCCAATTTAACATAAGATTTCAATGTGGTACAGAGCTGATAGTTATTAAATCTTCTAAATATCTTTTCAGACGTGCTTTGAATGTATGGAATAGTAACAGCTTTGCTGTATTCTTGAGTATTAGGCAATGGAGAAGATTTATGGAGAGTATTTGGTATTTTGTGTATTCTTTGGGGATTATAGCCATTGGCTAAAAAGTGTTGGTGCAAGTGAGTGAGTTTAGTGGAATAGATATCTCTAGTTCTGTGAGTTGATGTTTTTAGGATACCATATTGTTGAGCTGGATGGTATGAATGTTTGTGCAGATATTTCCCTCTATATGTAGGTTTTCTATAAACAGAAAAAGATAATGAACCATCAGGAAAGCATGTATCTAGGAAGGACAGACAGTCATTAGATTTCTTTTCCATTATGAAGTGGATTTTAGGGTGCTAGCTACTTAAATGCACTAAAATGTATCTAATATATCTGAACCATGTGGCCAAATAGCAAACATAATCATCAATATGGTGCAGCCAAACCACTGGTTTGAGAGTGGCTGTATTCATATCTTGATTTTCTAGGTGTCTGTGTAGAAATTGGCTAAAGGGGAGGAAGGGGGATCCATTGTTGTCCCAAACCTCCTAAAAATAATATGCCAAGAGAAGAAATCAGTGCTTTGATTTCTATTTGATGTTCCAATTAGAACAGGTTACATGCTGACGTATAAAGCTGGAAATTATGGTCAACTTTGGAGAAAACTATCATCATCGTGCTTTTCAAGGATTTAAGTCTAGAGTGGCCTGCTCTGGTCTTAGAAGTCATTGTTAAATCTCTTTAGAGGACAACCTGGTTTTCTTTTTCCTAATGGTTTGTATTTAAGGCTTGTTTTGGTAATTTTTCTGTTTTCATTCTTTCAACATGTTCCATCCATTTATGTTTATATTTTTAAATTTTTTCTATTACTTATTCCTGGTTTAATTCTTTCATAATTTCTTCATTTCTTTTGTGATCGAATAGAGTATACTTTGCAGTTTTTCTCAAACTTCTTTTCTGCTGTTATTAATTTATGTTTGTCTTTTTGTTTTATGGTCCAGATTTTGTTTCCATATAATAGGACTGGTGAAGCTAATATATTGTATACTTTTAGTCTGGTTTGTTTTTGAACTAGGGTAGGTTTAAATGTAGTTAATTATATCTTTTGTTTTTAAATATTTCACAATTTTTAGGTTTATATCTTTTTCTTTTTCATTTGTAATCATACATCCTAGGTAGTTAAATGAATTCACTTGTTCTAAAATCATATCTATTACTATTTTAGTTCTTATTGGATCTTGACCTTTAACAGCTATTATTTTTGATTTTTCTGTTGATATTATGATTCTGTAATCTTTGGCTATTTCATTTAAATATAAAATATCTTTCTGTAAGTTATTTTCAGAATTTGTAATTATTATTTGATCATCAGCAAAATAGAGTGTGTTTAAGTTCACAGTAGGAGAAAGTTTAATACCTTGATGGAGAAAACTATGAGGGTTGTAAATAAAGTAGTGGCATCACCATTAAGAGATGTAGTTAGTGACTCGAATGTTACTCTTGACAGATAGAAGCACTAGGTTTGTGTACTGTACATGTGCACAAGGAGACAAAGCTGATTTTAACAATTGTTCTTGTGTGGAGAAGTGGTTAAAGTCAACATCTCAGTGTGCAACACTCTAAGGTCTGTTCACAAGATTAGAACAGTGATCTTGGATCAAGGTCCAGGTTGCACAAGGTAAAACTGCGAGCGACTATTATCATTGCCTTAGGAAAGCCTGTGGCAACAGTGTCCCACTGTACTAGACTCTCACAAGACTGGTCAGTGTATTTTATGCATGGCGAGATCACCCGTATGATAATTGGCATGTATGATAACCTGCCATTTCAGATGAACATGTTGAGCTTGTTCTGGGACTCCTTACAGTTGATTGGTGATGGACTGTATGCTAGTTGGCCCAGGAAACTGGGATAAACCACCAAAGTGTTTGGCACATCTTAAAAGAGAGGCTCGGTATGTGCAAAATTTCATCTCATTATTTTCCACGTCATTTGATTAAGATGCAAAATTGGCACAAGTATGCAGTTGCCAGCTTCTATCTGGAACAATATGAAAATGAAGAGGATGCATTCCTGAATCATATTGTAACCATTAATGAAACAATCCAATGAATGGCACCACTTATGATCACCAGTCAAAAAAACTTTGCCAGGAATTCAGCACATTTAAAATCATGCTGATAGTTGCTTATGCTGTTCAAAGTCATTTTTCATCATGTTGCTCTAAGGGCAAGCTGTTAATGCACAGTACTGTTGACAAATTTCTGGAGCACAATTTGCATCTGGCTTTAACATGTTCACTGCCATGCTACTCGGACATAGTTTGTTACCGTATGCCAAGCAATTTCACTTCTTCAAGGTCAGTACAGGTAATCTCGTTGCTGGTGGTAATCGACATACGAGTATACACACTTTCACTGCTAGCTCCGCACGCCAAGCATTTTTCACTTCTTCAAGGTCAGTACGGGTAATCTCGTTGCTGGCGGTAAGCATCATACGAGTATATTCGTAGTTGGCTTGTGATGCTCATATACCAACTATGAGTATACTCATAGTTCGCAACGAACATGTTAAGGAAAAAGTGACCACATTTTTTTTTCACAGGTTCTCCACCATGTTTGTTGCACAACAATGCATGATTTCATGTGTCACAATTGGTAATAGAGATGTTGGACAGGTGGTAATGGGAAGTACTGGAATATCCTCTGTATTCATTGGATATGAATCCTTGAATGGCACCAGAGGTCTGCAGTTTATGGTGCAAGAGGTTTTTTTGAGCAGTAGGTTGCAATATCACTGATATTAATAGGCCACTCTGCTGATGGTATCCATTTGCTCCTGCAAATTTGGAATCAAGTGTAGAACATGATAGGAGATAACATTGAAAGGATGTAATTTTACAGACTTGATAAATGAACTATTTTACATTTTGTGCACATGTTGCAACTACTTTATTTACAATCCTAATGCCTTTGGTCTCATGGTATCAGTTGCTGAATGAATGGGAAAGATGTCAGCAGTACATCCCTATGTACTGCTGACATCTTTCCCATCTTTGAAAAAGTGCTTAAATGAGGTAATATCTGAATGTATCAGTAGAGTTCAAAGAATAAATAGGGTGGAATGAAATGGATGTGTAACCTTGATGAGCAAGAGATCCATAAGATGATGTGGAAAGAATATCATGAGAATAAGTGTAAGAGGTGTTGTGAAATATATAAAGTGCGGGACAAGAAAAGTAACAAAGAATTTTATCGTTTTGCTTGGCAAAAGAAAGAATGAATGTGGAAGAATAACTTTACTGAATGCAGATAGTACTTTAGTGTCAGAAGCAAAAGAGATTGTTCAATTAATGAGTGTTCACTTTGCTAAGATATATCAACCATGTGTACAGTGTACAATGCTACTACTACATTGGATGAAGTGATAGAGGTGCACGAGAAAGAAGTTGAAGAGCTGTTGTATAACCTGGATAAGAATTTGCTTATAGGGACAGATGGAATATGCTAAAGGAATGTTCAGTCAAATTGGCTACGCCTTACACATGTTTGTATAACTTCAGTCTCAGCTTCAGTCTCATACATTCCTTCCATTGAATCATTCATTCAATGGAAGGAATGTATGATAGTTCTGTTCTACAAGGATGGTGTAAAAACTGATGTGTCTAACTATTGACCTATAAGTATTTGTGGTGTTGGTGGTGAAGATTTTAGAGAGGTTGGTAAGAATTCGCCTACATAAATGGATAAACAAGCAAGCTATACTCTGCAAGGAGCACCATGGGTTTACTAAGGGGAAGGTCATGTTTTAGCAGTTTATTCATATTTTATAACATTGTTACAGCTGAGTTGGATAAAGGGAATGGATACACAGTGATAATGTTGGATTTTGCTAAGGCATTTGATAGGATACCACAAAGATTGTTGCATGAACTGGAAACTATGGGATTGGAATATAAACTCTGGCCTTAGATAAATGGATGGTTCACAGACATATCAAAAAGTAGTATATGGTGGGTGTGAATCTGCCAGATTTCTAGGTGACTACTGGTGTACCTCAGGGTTCAGTCCTTAAGCCATTGTTGTTCAGTCTATACATGAATGACATCAGGGAGGATCTTACAGGAGATACACAATTGTTTGCCAATGATGCAAAGATAGGCAGGGCAATCAGGGATGCTACTGATATCCATCACTTACAGAATGATTTGAATAGGCTGGAAATTTGGGCAAACAAAAAGGACTATCAGTTTAATGTTAGCAAGTGTAAAATTTATGCACTTTGATGTGATGAGATTTCCAGTGGCATTAGCAGAATTATGCTACAAGAAACTGATGAGGCTAGGAATCTTGGTATAATGGTGGATTAGAAATTTGAAGTTTAGTGGTCACATAGCAAAAATTTCAAATAGAACTCAGTGAATGATTGTGGTGTTGAAGCAAACCTTGACGTGTAAAGGATAAGGAAGTCATTTTGTCTCTTTATAAAGCTTGATAAGATTGCACTTGGATTATTGTGCATCGACTCGGTCTCCTCAGTTTCTAGGGGAAAAAGAAGCTGTGGAAAGGGTGCAAAGAAGAGTTACAAAGATTACATCTGGATTACATTTGTAAGGTTATGCATTTCGGAGTGAAAAGATTAGCAGCAGTATACCACATTGGTGGAACTGTACTCCAAGAGATTGATGAGGCCAGGGACTTGGGAGTGTTGGTGGATAGGGAGATGAAGTTTAGGGGGCACATTGCGAAAGTAGCTAAATCAGCTCATCAACTCACTTGGTTGTGGAAAAATACCTTGACGAGCAGAGAAAAACAAGTTATTGTACCTCTGTACCGAGCCCTGATAAGACCTCATCTCGACTACTGTGCCCAGATTTGGTCACCTCGGTTCCTTCTTGATGGGGAGGAGGTTGAAAGGATCCAAAGGCGAGTGACTAAGATGATAGCAGGTCTATGGAATGAACCATATGAGAACAGGTTGAAGATTTGTGGGTTGCAGAAACTAGTTGATAGGCGGAAAAGGGGAGACATGATTGAGACATTCAAATTGCTAAAAGGATTCTATAGGATTAATTCAGATGATATTTTTGAGATCAGGACTGGTGGTGGGAGAACTAGGGGACACCCATGGAAGCTGGGCAAGAGCATGGTTAGCAGGGGTGTTAGAGCTGGGTTCTTTACTTTTAGAGTGGTAAATGAGTGGAATAAGCTGCCAGAGTCTGTTGTGGGTGCTATGACAGTGAGCGAGTTCAAGGCAAGGTATGATAGATACTGTGAGAATGTTGAACAGCTGCGTGAACATGATGTTTAGGGCCTCCCTCGATGAGTCTAAGGACTCCTGGAGTAGCCCGTGGTAATAATAATAATAATAAATTATGAGGATAGATTGTGAGTATGTGGATTACAGATTTTAGAAGTTTTTTTTTTTTTCCACTTGGTTAGACTATAATAAATTTAGTTTAATCCTTTATCCAAGCATAAGCAAACAAAGTTTGCACCTGAAAGTATCTTCAGGACTGAGGCAACTCATGGTAAAGGTGGACCAAGCTCTCATCACTCCTTGTCTTAGTATCTCCCATAATACAAAGCACATCTTCTTGCAGACATGTATAATGCTATGCATTAAGGGAGGGCCACTACCCAGACCAGTATTGACCTTTACTGAGGTCTCGTCAGTGGGAGCCAGACCCAGAAGTGGTGATACTAAGACAGAAGCAATGGAGAAGTCATATTTACCTATACGAATTGCCAAAAGGTGCACCACCTTATTATTAAATTACTCTGGATTTAGAGAAAGATGTTGGAAGTTTTTTCCCCCACTTGGTTAGACTATAATAAATTGAGTTTAATCCTTTAAACTCAATGTCAATGTCCAATATCCAAGTGTAAGCAAACTTTGTTTGCTTACACTTGGACATTGGACATTGAGCATAGATATTGGACATTAGACATTGAGCATAGATACTTGCACCTGAAAGTATCTTCAGGACTGCGGCAACTCGTGGTAAAGGTGGACCAAGCTCTCATCACTCCTGTCTTAGTATCTCCCATAATGCAAAGCACATCTCCTTGCAGACATGTATAATGCTATGCATTAAGTGAAGGGGTCACTACCCAGATCAATTTCAACCTTTATTGAGGTCTCATCAGTGTCTCCCATAATGCAAAGCATTATGGGAGACAATGAGTGATGAGAGCTTGGTCAACCTTTACCATGAGTTGTCTCAGTCCTGAAGTTTCTTTCATGCGCAAACTTTGTTTGCTTATACTTGGATAAAGGATTAAACTAAATTTATTATAGTCTAACCAAAGGGGGGGAAAAACTTCTAACATCTTTCTCTAAATCCAAAGTAACTTAATAATAAGGTGCTGCACCTTTTGGCAATTCGTATAGGTAAATATGACTTCTCCATTGCTTCTATCTTAGTATCACCACTTCTGGGTCTGGTTCCCACTTACGAGACCTCAGTAAAGATCGAAACTGGTCTGGGTAGCGGCCCTCCCTTAATGCATAGCATTATACATGTCTGCAAGAAGATGTGCTTTGTATTATGGGAGATACTAAGACAAGGAGTGTTGAGAGCTTGGTTCACCTTTACCGCAAGTTGCCTCAGTCCTGAAGATACTTTAAGGCACAAACTTTGTTTGCTTACACTTGGATAAGGGGTTAAACTAAATTTATTATGGTCTAACCAAGGGGGGGGGGACTTCCAACATCTTTCTCTAAATCCAAAGTAATTTAATAATAAGGTGGTGCACCTTTTGGCAACTATAGGTAAATATGACTTCTACATTGCTTCTGCCTTAGTATCACCACTTTTGGGTCTGGCTCCCACTGACGAGACCTCAATAAATGTCAAAACCAGTCTGAGTAGTGGCCCTTCCCTTAATGCATAGCATTATACATCTTCCCAAGGAGATGTGCTTTGCATTATGGGAGATACCGAGACAAGGAGTGATGAGAGCTTGGTCTGACTTTAAGGGTAGAGAGTACACTACCCTTAAAAAGCTGATTTGGGTGATGTATGGTTTCCCTCGTTGATTCCTTGACTCCCAGCAGGTCTCTGTTAATAATAATATTTAGCATCACTAAGAGAGAGAGATTTTCTAATAGTTGAGCATGCTGTGCATGCCAATGATGCTCAACTATAATATTTACTAAAAATAATATAAATAATATTTACTAAAAATATATGAATGATGTAAAAAATAAGTTGGCTCATTCTGGTATCTGTTACAAGGACAAGAAATGGTTTGAATATGAAACATCAGGGAAGTTGTAAATAATTGTAAACAATCACAGTCTATCCATAAATTTCAATTAAAACTGAACCTCCTTGCAGAACAATTCCAAAAGAATGATTTGACACATTTTGCAAAGTTGAATAGTTTTCTAGAAAATAAACTATGATTTCTCTTATGCTAAAGATGATCTCTATGTAAACTGGATCAAAAATCTATCTCAAAAATTTGAGCCACGTTTCTCCAAAATTGAAATTTTGAAATTGATATTCAGTTTTTTGCATGATCCATTTCAATTTGACTTAGAAAATTCCGGTGTGGAAATTATAAATTTTTTGTCTTTGGATAAGTGTGAATTTGAAGATAGGAATCTTATTCTGAGAAGTGTAGAACACATGAAAGGTAAACAAAAATCTTGTCTCAAAGAGATGTGGGTCACTATTCTCACAAATGAGAGCCTTTCGAATTTAAACATAGCAATTTCAAAATTATTTTCTGTATTTGGATCTACATGGGTATGCAAGTTAACATTTTCAATTCTAGATTTCATCAAGTCTAGAATACAGATCTCAGGTTACTGAAAAATTGATATCCAGAGCTGTGCTCATTGATCATAGATATTAAGCCAAATTTTGTGAAACTATTGTTGATGAAATTATCTATCAATTCTCACATTGAAGGTAAGTTGAAATGCAATTATTTTGATTAGATTAACATGTTTCAATAATCTTTTATTTTTGCAAAATGTGGTCAATGTTGCTTTCATTTGGCACAGTTGTGGCCACTGTAAAATAAGTTGCCCATCCATAGTCCAGAAGATTC
This sequence comes from Typopeltis vanoorti, assembly GCF_054136105.1. Lineage (NCBI taxonomy): Eukaryota > Metazoa > Arthropoda > Arachnida > Uropygi > Thelyphonidae > Typopeltis > Typopeltis vanoorti. The sequence goes on along the minus strand of NC_143564.1, from coordinate 70,051,919 downwards.
TAGTAGGACAGAAGTAAAAGAATTTTCAAGTTTTTAGGAAAGGTCAGCTGTAAATGGGGTGGGTGGATGGGAAGAATACTAGTTCTTGTTGGAGACCTATTCTGCAACATAATTTGAATCCTAAACATGAGAAGCTATCTCTGGAAGCTGTATAAGGTGGGTGTGAGCAAGGGGGAGGGGGAATTTACAGAAAAGGAAGAAAAATTTTTGTAAGAGGCATTAGAGATGAAGATTTCAGGGTTATGGTGGATAGAGACTTGAAATTTCATGGAACATTTTGCTAAAATTGTGAGGATGACACAGCAGATTATGGGAATGATGCGGAGAACACTGATGTGAAGCAAGGATGTTTTGATTCTATTGTACTGGACTTTATTCAGGCCGCATATGGATTACTGTGCACAAATTTGGCCACCAGGTTTTCAAAAGAATAATAAGATGTTGGAGAGGATCCAGAGACAATAGACTTAAGTTGTCTTTGGAATGTGGAATATAAAGACAGATTGAGAAAATGCAAATTACAGAGCCTAGTGGATAGAAGAAAAAGGGAGACCTGATTGAGATGTATAAGTTAGTAAGGGTTAATTACCAAATTGGTGTGGATGAGATTTTTCATAGAATTTCTGGAGATAGAGGGAGCATGAGAGGCTATCTCTGGAAGCTGTATAAGGTGGGTGTGAGGAGTAGATTTTTTTGCATGGAGAGTGGTGGGTGATTGGAATGCAGTGCCTGAGAGTGTGGTGAATGCAGGAACAGTGAATGCATTTAAGTCAAGGTATGATGAGCTGTGCATGTGAGAGTGGAGCATCCTATGATGAGTCTCTTGACTCCATGGAGGTTTGTTGATGATCATAATAAATTCCTAATACTGTGATGTGGTGCATATGGATTATATATAACAGTGGAGATTTTATATAAAGATCCATTTATATTAATACAGATTTAATGCTTTGAACAGCTTTTCTGTTAAAAATCAATGAATGTTAAATAGATTCTTATTAGAAATCCTGTGATTTGGTCCTGGCAACCTAATTTGAACTTAAATCCTTCTCCAGTTTTCCTTTCAGTAAATTTTCTTAGCATTTTCTCACATATGTATGGATACAACTCTTCCTTAACACTTGGTAGGGATGCTCATCATAATTCTCTTTGGTTTATTTTCCTTTTTTATAAATTGGTATTATGAGGACTTTAATTCAATCATCTGGGATTTGAACTTGTAACCAACATTTCTGAATTATGCAGTGTAGTCTAAGACTTTTACACCATTGCATTTTTGGGTCAAATATCATTTCCTTTTTCTGCCTTCAAATTTCAGGTTTCTGACATTTCCTCCCCTGCTTCAGGTATTGATATGTACTCTTGCCTGTCCTAAGCTGGTTATTGCTTTTCCCACATAATCATTTTTCAGAGTAATTACCTTCAACTCCCAAAATATCCTTCACTTTTTATGTGAAAACTTTTGCTTTTGATTCGTTTTTGTGGTACTTCTTCCATATTCATTAGTACCTTCTAAATAATGCTGTTATCTTTATGATATTGCTTTTTGCATCCTTGATGAGGATTTGAACCAAGTTCCTTCAGCCAATCTGATTGGCCAAGTAATAGCATCTCTGCCTTCCGATCAACACTGTTTTCTTATGCATGATAAGAAATTATATTATCCAGGAATGAGCAAACTAAGTTTGCATGTGAAATATCTTCGTAACTGGGCTACTTGTTTAAAGAAAGAAGTTGATTTCCCATCAAGTTGCTCTAATACTGTATAATGCACACCATGCTCCTGATAATACTATGCATGATGGGAAGAAGCATTACCCAGACTGGTTTTGACATTTATTTTAGAGCATTTTTGTCAATGTGAAGTTAACTGATCTCTACATACAAGTATGAGAGGATTTCAAAAGTAATGTCTGTATTGTGATAGTTTTTCACCCACAAGTCATATGTTAGTGAAATATAAAACAAAAGATAGCACTTGAAAATTGTTTAGTTTCATACATTATTTTTCAACAGTACATTTAGATTCTTGTAGAAAGGCTTATATGCTGATTAAACATGATTATTAAATACTTAAGGAATTGAGCGTATACTAGAAATATAAATTAAATCAAACTTTAATATATACTTTCCAATATTTTGGCAACTCCACATTGCCATCTTTCATGGGAACGTAAGATAAAGACACGTGTATGCAAGTACTACACAACAGTAAATGAGAAATGAAGCCAGGAAGCTACCGTTTTCCTAAAATCCTGATGGTGCCCCCTGGTGGGCTATATTAGGTGTTCTTGGTCTTTGGGCTGAAGTTCTTCTGCCCAAAGGCCAAGAACACCTAATATAGCCCGCAAGGGGGCACTATCAGGATTTTAGGAAAACGGTAGCTTCGTTTCTCATTTGCTGTTGTGTAGTACTTGCGTGCACATGTCTTTATCTTAAGTTCCCATGAAAGATGGCAATGTGGCGTTGCCGAAATATTGGAAAGTATATATTAAAGTTTGATTTAATTTATATTTTTAGTATATGCTGTCAATTCCTTAAGTATTTAATAATCAAGTACATTTAGATGTATATACTTTTGTTTATGCATGTTTGAGTAAAATAATGATGATAAAAGAATGTAGTTTGTCAAACACAATTTACTTTCATTTTGTGAAAAAACCTGCTACAACAGGCCTTGGATTTGAAATCATATTGCCTTTCTGGAGTGGCATGAAAAAGTTACTTGTTTGTGATCTGTAAAGGATTTCAGATTATTTAACTGTTAATCTTACTCTTGATACTAATATACTATAAGTTTAAATCCTTTGTAAGCATAATTTATGGTTTACAGTTCATTGATGTATGGAATGAATTTGATGGACAAAAGGACTTATGTATACCTGACTGACTACATTTAAATGGTTTTAGATGTTTCGAGAAAGTGTTATTTAGTGAGAGCGTGATAGTGCAAAACCAGGGAAACTAGAGATATTAGGGAGGATGAAATCAAATGTGTCTGGCCACCCTTGTGATAAATGAGCATGTGTACAGTAATGATTATGTAAAACCGAATGGGATTTCACAGGTTTACAATTTGAATCAGTTGTTTAATGACATTAAACAAGGATAACTATGGGTACAAAGGAATGTTGAAATGCATGTACATGAATGCAAGTATCAGGAATGAGGGTGAGGAGTTTTTGGCGTTGGTCAGCTCGACTTGACCAAAAATGATAGTCATCAGTGAGATCTGGTTGACTGAAAATGATATACCATCTTTACTTGAATATGACTCTCACTTTTTTTTTCCCCAAAATAAAAGTTAAAAAATTGTGGTGCAAGATATATGCCGGGATTTTCAGAAACTAAAGTTTTTCAGGAAAAAAGAAAACTAAATTAACATTTATAATTTATAATTGCTCAAATTATTTAAAAAAATTAATACATTTCAATTCCAATTATGAATGTTATTTATGTGATCGGTGGCTTGCCTTCGTCACGCGATATGTATATGTATATATATATATATATATATTTTTTTTTTTTTTTTTGAACCTTTAGCAACAATGTATCTGTAATTAAATTAAAACAGTTTCATTATTGCTTTTCCTTTTATCATTTTGGAATTGTATGATCTTTGAGTTTATCATAACTTTGAGTTTAAAACCAGCACTGTAACTTGCACATTTCTTCATATTTCAAGCAAAAATTATCAGTAATTTACAAGACTTGAGATACGTAATGAATAATCCTTCATGATTGACTAATGAAAAGTGAAAGTGGAGCACAAAACGGAGACAGCAATGGTATGCTGGTAGAGATGGCGCAGTTATGAAGACATGCATATGATTGGTGCTGTATTAATAAAAGATTGTGCAACTCAACGGTAAAGGCAAGCAGATGATTGCCACTACCACTTTCTTCTTGTAGTGGCTTCAATCCAAAATGCTAATATGATTGCGCCTTGTAATACATCTCATGCTGCATCGGTTGTCGTGCAGAATAATCAGAACCACTTTCAGGGCTTAGGCAGAGGGTCCTGTTCGAGAAGTATATTACAGTCTCCAACAAAAGTCAGTAATATTGTGAATGAAGATTAATTAATCTTAGAAGGGAATTTTACATAGGTGCCTGGAATGTTTGGGGTCTACAGTTGGGTACTTTTGAAATTGCCTGTAAAGAGATGGATAGGTATAAAATTGACATCCTGGGAATTACGTAGACCAGATGGAATGGAGAAAGTCACTTCAAAAGACAGGATGGTAAACTAGTTGTTTACTCAGGTGGTGACTTAAAGCATCATGTAGTAGCTGTGATACTGAAGATGCCTTCTTGGTTATAACCCAGTTAATGATGAGATACTTTCTATTAGACTTAAGGCTCAGCCTACCAATGTATCAATCATGGTAGTTTATGCAACCACACAGATAGGCTTGATGAAGACCCCAAATGTTTGATATCCAAGTATGGATCTGAAACATTGATAGGTCAAGGCACCTGATTGATTACATCATGGCTCTCCAGCAGTGGAAGACAAGCATCTCTGATGTGCATTGTGGCAGATTGTGGTACAAACCATCAGTTAGTAAGAGCCAAAGTAAGACAGACTCTAAAAACTTCCAATTCAGGCACATCCCACTAGACTGGAGCCATTCCTAGTGGAGTCGCAAAAGAAACATCAACTCAGTTCGATGATTTTTTGGAGACCAATGAGAAGAACTCAACAGAAATGCTTTGGAAAGGAGTCAAGGTGATAATACAGGATACAGCCAAGAAGTATCTTTTTCCAATAAGAAGACCAGGAGACGCATGGATATGAGATTCAACACAGGAACTAATCAAAAGAAGGTAGTTGGAAAAACAAAGAGACACAGGGACTGAAGAATATAAGAGATTACATAGAGAAGTCAGAAGAGCCATCAAGCAGGACAAGGAAAAATTTTATACTAATAAATGTGAAGAGATAGAGTTCCAGATGAGAAGGCACAATTATAAAAGGATGTTTTATTTAGTTTGTGACCTAAAGCACAAGTTTAAACCCAAAATTGAATGTCATCAAAGACAGGAATGGAGCATTACTAACAGAAGAATTGGAAATCAAAAACAAATGGAAAGAATACTATGAGGAACTGTACAGCAGAGTGGATAAAGAAAATTTGGAGGTGCCTTCTCACCAAGAAAATTTTGATTGGGAACCTCCTCCATTTAGGCATGAAGTTGAAAGAGCAGTTAAGCAGCTTAGCAGCAATATGGCCCCTGGTGCAGATAGAATCCCAGCAGAGTTAATTAAGGCCACAGGGGATGGGGGATTAAGAGTGTTTCATTACAAGATTACAAGGATATATGGCAGACAGGATTGTGTCCTAGAGACTGGAAGAAGTCAGTTTTCTTACATCTACATAAGAAAGGAGATATGAAAGATTGTAAGAAATATAGAACTATTAGTTTAATATCTCATGTAAGCAAAATTTTATTGAAGATTATGCTAAATAGGATTCAGGCTAACGTTGAAGCAGAGATGCCAAAGGAATAAGCAGGTTTTAGGAAAGGTAAGGTCACCAGAGATTAGATCCTTTGCCTTAGATAGGTCATAGAAAAATATAAAGAATTTAGACTCTCTCTCTGGTAATGTGCTTCTTAGACTACTCTAAAGCTTTTGACTGTGTTCAGCATGTGAAACTGTGGGAAGTAATGAAAAGAATGGTTTTCCTCAGCACACTATCAGGTTGATAGCCAGCTTATACATTGAGCAAGAAGCCACGGTAAGAACAGATGTTGGATTATGTGATTGGCTGGATACTTCAGGTTGTTAAAGGAGTTAGACAGGGATGTTTACTTTCTCCTTGCTTGTTTAGTATATATGCAGAGGACATCATGTGTGAAGCATTGGATAAATTCTACACAGAAATTAGGATAGGTGGTAGATTGATCAGTAATCTTACGTATGCTGATGATACCGTACTCCTGTGGAATGACAAGGAAGAACTAGGACAAATTCTTGATAAAGTTAACAAGATCAGTAATAACAAAGGACTTCAACTTGATCCTAGCAAGACAAAGATTATGGTTCTCAAATGAAATACCAACAGGAATGCTCTTGAGAAACAAGTGTACCTCGATGGAGAAAGAATTGAGGAAGTCAGCAAGTTTGAGTACCTGGGATCCATTATTAATGTGAAGAAATTCTGTTCAGAAGATGTCAGAAGAAGATTAGGAATGGCTAAAACAACAGTCAGAGACTTGTCTAAAATCTGGAAGGATGATCTATCTTCATGGGAACAAAGTTGAGGATTTTGGATACAGTTGTTTTTTTCATGGATGTGAGACTTGGAACCTAAAGAAGTCAGATAAGAAACATATATCTGCTTTTGAGATGTGGCGTTATAGAAGATTTTGAGGATATCATATACTGAAAGGCATACAAATGAATGGGTGTTAGAAAAGATCAGTAGAACTCTAAGGCTCCTTAAGGATATTGACAGAAGAAAGTTAAAATATTTTGGACACATTGAAAGGATGGAAGGGGTGACTTCTGAAAACAGTAATAGAAGGTAAAGTTCCTGGAAAAGAGGAAGGGGTAGACTATCAATGAGATTGATGGATGGTGTGTGGAGTGACTGATCTTCAGAGAGTTGAGGCCTTCAGAAAAGCAAACAACAGGACTACATGGCGAAGCCTGGTGTGGCACATCACCAAGCATCGGAGTGACTATATGGCATCTGTGAATTACCATTGAACATATGATGATGATTGCTGAGCTGAAATGCTGATTCTCTTCAACTGAATTCCAAAATATCTGAAACTGCCTTTCCTTTAGTGTTACATGGTGATCAGCATTCATTTCAGATGAATTATGGAGTTTACAACTGTATTAGAGATAATTACTTTAATTTTTCGACGTTTCACTGTTCATATTAAGGTCATCATCTGGAGTACACACACATTTATATATATATATACTGAGACAAGCTATATTACATTTTGAACTGTATGCCAAAGAGACAATGATTTGATCAACCGTTATTCTACTGGCCTGAGCTAATAAACAGAATACTACAAAAACACAACCTTAATGCCACCTTTAAACCTCCTGCAAAATTAAAGAACTTATTCATCTCATCCAAGAATCCACTTCCTCTGCTGGCCCAACCTGGAGTATACTGTATTCATAGCACTTGTAATTTGTCCTATATAGGTGAAATAGGATGCACAATTCCTATCGTAAAAAAGGAACATAAACGGCACATTAAATTTAATAACTATGGGAAATCAGGCCTTCTGATCATGCTCTGAATACTCTACATAAAATTGACTGGAAAAGGCACCTGTTGTTTATCTCACACCAAAACATGATATGAACATAAATTTAAGGAGGCCTGTGAAATTCTTATCAACAACCTTTAGCTTAACAGTAATGATGGTCTAAAAATCCCAAGAATATGGAAGGCAAATATTTTACCCACATAACCTTTTCATCCAAGAGTTAATTATACACATTACTGTACATAATCCAGGATCTTAACTCTAATATAACAACTCTCATGTTAAATTAGGAGACATTTTTGCTGTAATAAAACTATCTATATGAATTTGTTCTCTTATGATGTTATAAATAGAATATAGCTTTTTTAGTAGATTTTTTCCCCCACCACAGGTCAGGCCAGTAGAATGATTGTTAATCAAATCATTGTCTCTTTAGCATACTGTTTGAAATGTAATATAACTTGTCTCTGTATATGTATAATCCAGATGACCTTAATGTGTATGTCAAAATGTTGGGAAATTAAAGTAATTATTGCTAACATGGTTGTAGTCTCTGTAATTTGCCTGAAATGAATCTGAAACTGCCATAACAACATTCACTATGTATTTCTTAAAGTTTTATATTTTTTTCGTGTGCAAGGTATATGTAAATTTTTTAATTTATTTTTTCGTGACGTAAAATCAGGTGTGTGAGGGCGAGTTATATTTGAGTAAATATGGTAGTTACAGGGATAGAATGTAAAGGGTATTGTATTTTCAGGAGATAGGATGTATGTGTGTGTGTGGGGGGGGGTATTGTTGATGATCGCTGCAGAATTATAACCAACAAAATTAGAAGTTAAAGAGGATTTCAGGTCTGAGGGAGATGGTTCATGTGACCCTGTTTGGTGTGGGATAGAAGTTAATAGAAAAAAATATGTTGTTGTTGGGTTCTGTTATAGACCAGAGGGTCCACATGAAGATGTAGATGCCATGTATTGGCAAAAGTAGGCTGAACAATTATTATGGGAACATCGATTGGAGGGAAGAAAGGGGCAAGATGGAAGTGACATTTATACAGTTGCTAAGGGATAATTACACGAAACAGCATGTTATAGAGGGGACAAGGGGTTAGAGAGTGTTGTATATCTGGTAATAGTATCAGAAGATATATCCATAACCAAGGTTGACAACTGAGGAGAGAGTGATGACCTTGCAGTCATTTTCTGGGCAGTTGTTAAACATGTGGAATTCTCTGTTGAGAAAGGATTTATGTTGAATTATAAAACCAGTAATAATAACAGATTTAGGAAGCATATTGGAGCAGTGCCATGACTTGAGAAGCTACAAAAAAAAAAAATGTCAGTAGTGTGTGTGTGTGTGTGTGTGTGTGTGTGAGTGAGTGAGAAGTGGTCAGAGAAGCAGTAGCAGACTGTATATCCAAGGTCAGGAGGATAAACTAAATGGGAATTAATTAAAGGAATTGGCCAAACAGTCTAATGCAAGCCAAACAGAATTTTTGTTATGTAGCAAGTAAGAGGAAAAATGAATATGATGGGATGACTTAAAATAATGCTGATGGTAGTGACTGAAGATGAATGTGACTGAACCAAAAGAAATAGTTGAGTTGTTGAGTGATCATTTTGCAAAGGTATATCATCCAGGTAAAGATTTTACGGTTGCTGATTTTACAGAGAGACATCAAAATTGAGGGAGATGAACAGAAGGTGTTCAGCATATTAAAAACTATGAATGTGAACATAGCAGTGGGACTGGATGGCATTTCAGCCAATGTTATTATCATTAAGTTTTAATAATGGCAAACAATGAACAGACATATAAATACAAAATTAATAACGGAAAAACTCGTAAAAAGATTATTTAATAGTATAATTTTCGCCTGTGTGTCACAGGCATCTTCAGTACATTTTAAGCTCAAATTAAACAATAACTGACAATTCCAAAAAGTGCCACCTAAGTAGCTAGTGTAAGATAACTAAAAAGGTCAATAAATTTCCTAACAAAAAAAAAAAAAAAAAAAAAAAAATTATATATACAATAAAAAGTTAGGAAAGATTAACTGATTTATTATTATTATTATTATTATTATTATTACGGGCAACTCCAGGGAGTCATTAGACTCATCGAGGGAGGCCCCAAATCATTTTCATCACAACTATTCGACATTCATACAGTATCTATCATACCTCGCCTTAAACTCATTCACTGTCACAGCATCCACCACAGACTCAGGGAGCGCATTCCACTCATTCACTACTCTAAAAGTAAAGAACCCAGCTCTAACACCTTTACTAACCACACTTTTGCCCAGTTTCCATGGATGTCCCCTAGTCCTCCCACAACCAGCCCTGTTCTCAAAAATATCTTCTGAATTAATTTTATAGAAACCCTTCAGTAATTTGAATGTCTCAATCATATCTCCCCTCCTCCGCCTATCAACCAATTTTTGCAACCCACAAATCCTCAACCTGTTCTCATACGGTTCATTCCACAGACCTGCTATCATCTTGGTCACTCGCCTCTGGATCCTCTCCACCTCCTCCCCATCAAGAAGAAACCTAGGTGACCAAATCTGAGCACAGTAGTCGAGATGAGGTCTTATCAAGGCTCGATACAGAGGAACAATAACCTGCTTGTCTCTGCTTGTCAACGTATTCTTCAGCAACCAAGTGATTTGATGAGCTGATTTGGCCACTTTTGCAATGTGTCCCCTAAATTTCAATTCCTTATCCACCAACACTCCTAAATCTCGTGCCTCATCAATTTCCTGGAGCACGGTTCCACCAATGCAGTAAACTGCCTCCCATCTTTTCACCCCAAAATGCATAACCTTACATTTTGCCACATTAAATTGACATCCATTCTCCCTAGCCCAGACCTCCAATCTATCCAAATCATCCTGCAAAATTTTGACGTCATCTGCATTCACTATTGCCCTACCCAACTTTGCATCATCCGCAAACAAATGAACTGTTCCTCTCAGATCCTTTCCTATATCATTTATGAACAAATTAAACAGCAGTGGTCCAAGAACAGATCCTTGTGGTACACCACTAGTCACAGGCCGTCTTGTGGACTCTACTCCTGAGTAAACCACTCTCTGATATCTCTCCGTCAACCACCCTCCTATCCATCTCACCAACCCTATGTCCATTCCCATATGCTGCAATTTACTGATTAGAATTCCATGTGGTATCCTGTCAAAGGCCTTAGCAAGGTCCAGCAGAATCACTGTAAACCCATTACCCTTATCCAGTTCAGCCGTCACTGTGTTATAATACGTGAGCAAGTTACTGAGGCATGACCTACCCTTCACAAAACCATGCTGTTCCCGATACAGTATCCCATTTTCTTCTATCCAATCTTGTATTTTCCTCTTGACTATTTTCTCTAAGACCTTGATAATGATTCCTGTTATGCTGATTGGCCGGTAATTTTCAACAGCAGCCTTGGAACCACCTTTGTGCAGTGGAACTATTTTCCCCTCTTTCCACCCCCTTGGGACTGACCCAGTCCTGAGGCTCAAATTAAACATAATGGTCAAGGGCACTGACAATTCTTTTTTTTTTATAAAGTACTATCTCCCATAAAGGGGATAGACATAAACCATCAGATGTTTTTTAGGAATTTTATCGACCTTTTTAATTATCTTACACTAGCTACTTACTTAGGTGGTGTTTTTTGTAATTGTCAGTTATTGTTTCATTAGAGCTTAAAATGTACTGAAGATGCCTGTGACACACAGGTGAAAATTATACTACTAAATAATCTTTTTAAGTGAGTTTTTCTGTTATTAATTTTGTATTTCCATGTTATTATCCTTCTTTATAATGCTATGATTTGGCCACATCTTAACTACTGTGCACAGATTTGGTCACCGGAGTTTCTTAGGGACCAGGAGGTGGTGGAAAGGATTCGGAGAAGAGTGACTAAAATGGTGACGAGTCTGTGGAATACTCCATACAAGAATAGGTTGAAGGTCTGTGGGTTACAAAGTTTAGTTGATAAGCAGAAAAGAGGGAACATGATGGAAACTTTTAAGATATTAAAGGGGCTTTATGAAATTGATGCAAGTGAAATTTTTCGATATATGGCAAATTAGTCAGAAACTAGTAGCCATCTGTGGAAGTTGTGTAAGAGTGTTGTTAGTATTGTGTGTGCAGACCAGGTTTTTTGCATGGAGAGTGGTGACTGAGTGGAATGGATTGCCAGAATTGGTTGCGAGTTCTTTGAATTCTCCTTGAATGGATTCAAGGAGAGGTATGATACTATATATGTATAATAGTTAATTTGGGTCTCCCATGATGAGTCTTCAGACTCCTTGGAGATGCCATAAAATAATAATAATAATAATTTGAATCCTAACCTTTTGAATGGAATTTGCATTTAAAAAAAAAAAAAAGATTTTTCTTGGTTGCATCACAAAGGTGTCAACAACATTCAGATGATAAGTTAGATTTCATATATCATGCTCATTCAATATCCTGATATTTCTTAGTCTGATCTGCTTCCTGCATTTCTACACTAACTGTATTTATCCCTCCTTCTCTCCTGTCTCTTCTGCCATTCCTAAAAATAGTATACCCATTACACTCAATCCCAGTTATGATATGTGATTCTGATAGTCAGGTTTTGCTAATGTCAAATCTTAGGCCACAGTGTATTCGATAAAGCAGTGAACCCTGTCTCTTTGTTTCTGATGCTTCTAGTCACAGAGAAGAAAAAGCTCATTTCATATATTTTTGAAAAGTATCTGCCACGTTGGTGATATTGAAGAAGGTATTGAAAAAGTTGGCTAGAGCAGAATTCAGGAGCGAGTGAACAGAATATTATACTCTAAAGGGTTCTTTCCTTCAGGTCTGTAGAACATTCAAACATACATATAGGCACATACATTCACCAGAACTCTTAACATCGTCCAGCTAATTAGTTCAGTGCTGTCAACACCCTCAATTAAAAAAAAAATGGGATAGTTTTATGGGATTGATACAAATATAACCAGATGATGGCTAAATGTGACTATGTGACTATTTTAAAATTGGTGTGAATTTTGTATGTCAAACCAGAAACTTTTAGAGCCTACCTCATATGTAAAGAACTTAAATTTTGTCTCTGTAATGAACTTGCATGTTTGTATAAGGAAGTATTGTGGTTTGGGAAACCTATTTATTTAGAAAGAAAAATTTTTATATTATTATTATTAACATCTGACCTATGGAGTCAGACTCATTGTGGGAGGTACACACTATTGCACACAGTGTTCATCCAACCATGCTTTAAACTGATTCAGTGTGTCTACATTCATAACACACACTAGCAATGCATTCCACTCACCAACCACTGTCCATGGAAAGAACCTTCTCCTCACTCCTCTGCTCACACCCTCCTTATAGTTTCCAGTGATGGCCTCTTGTTCCTCCCCCCTCATTCTAAGTTATGTCCTTGTCACCATGAAAACCCGGAGATGAAATCTGTGCACAATAATCCATATGAGACCCAATCAAGGCCTTATAGAGTCGCATCATAACCTCTCTATTTCTACATGTCAGGGTCCTCTGCATCATTGCCATTATCCGATGTGATGTCTTCACAACTTGTGCAGTGTGACCCCTGAATTTCAGGTCCTTGTCCATCATCACTCCTAGATCTCTCATCTCCTCTACTTCCTTTAAAGTTTCCCCATCAAGTGTATACTTTGCATCCCATAGTACCTTATCAAATCTCAAAACCTTACACCTTGCAACATTGAACTGTTAGTTCCACTTACCTATCCATTCATGCAATCTATTCAAGTCCTCCTGTGAGGCATACCATCGGCTTGACACTGCATTGCTCTCCCCAATTTTGCATCATCTGCAAACAGCTGCACATCACTGGTTAAAGCCATCCCAATATCATTAACATACAAACTGAACAACAATGGTCCTAAAACTGACCCCTGAGGTACAAGTGACCTTCCTTTTAAAATTGGATTATTTATTTAACATGACACAGCCACAGGGAGAAAGAGTTCCATTCCCAGAGTGTAACAAAATGATTGCATTAACTATTTTAAATGATTGCAACTAAACTGATTGCATTAACTAAATATTATGATTGCAACTAAATTGATTACTAAATCACTTAAGCAATTGACAACATACATAAGAATATAAATTAAATTACACTTTAATAAATATTTCCAATATTTCAGCAACGTCATGTTGCCATCTTCAAAAGGAACTTACAAAAAAGGCAAGTGCACGTAGGCACTACAACACAGTAACTGAGTCAGTTATTAGCAATTTGGATTTGCTTTTTGGTATAGTTTTGTTATTTTTGATAGCATAATTGAGTGATTGTTGACATTTGGGTGTTTGAAATGCACTTATTTTTACTATTTTTGAAACTCTTACAGTGTGAAAATCAAATCTAATTATCAGTTTGGACTTTTCAAGAATGGTTTGTTTTCATGAATGCAACAGTAGACATGGTGGAATGTGGAGAGTGTGTTTATGGAGAGACTGAACAGGAGACAAGAGGATATGGATATGTTAAAAGTGTGATTTTTTTTGGACTAAGAGTTATTGGTAAATGTAAAACTGATGGAATAAAAGTGTGTAATTGTGGAATTATGAGTCACGGAAGCAAGTGTAATTGCATCACTAAATGATTGTATAAATCACAGAACCGAAATGAAAGAAAGTATAGCTGAAGAAACAAAAGCAAGTGACACTTTGGAAGTGAAGGAAAGTCAGATGATGAAATGAATGATAGACTGACAGATAGTATAATTGCTGGGATGCAAGACTTGAAAAATGGGTTAATCAGAATGAGAAGTGAAATGAAAAAATATGTGTAGTGAAAGAAGAAGTTTGGGAGATAAGAAAGGTAAAGGAAAACAGAAAAAAAGAGGTGATGAATGACTTAAATGTGGAGATTCCATTATTAGAGGAGTGGTAAATGACAGATTCCATAATTTTTTCTTTCCAGGAGAGAGAATTATCAGGATGATTGATGCATTAGATATGAGAAGCAAGCAAGTTTGTGGTGGTTGTTAGAACAAATGACTTTGTTGGAGATGAAGAGAATGTGAGGATGAAAATTAGGAGGTTGTTGAGGATAATGAAAGATAACAGTATGGTTGAAAAGGTAGTCAGTGTGTTTCTTAAGTATGATAATGGTGCGTTGGCAGAGCTATGTGAGGGGTAGGGACTGGAGTTTGCAAATGTGTGGGATACATTTGAGGGAAGGATGGAAATGTACAAAAGTGATGGGTTGCATTTAAATGTATTTGGTGTGAGTCAGTTAGAGAGACTGCTGCTGCAAGGAATGATGGGAGCAGAGCAAGTAAGAGGTGAAGCAAAACATCAGGAGAGAGAGAGGAGCTGGCAAGACTGAAGTGGTTGTAAATGAGAATAGTAGAACTGTCACTGATAATGATGCAACGAGAATGCTAGATGGACAGGGAAACACGGTATAAGGAGAGTGGGTATCGGAAGTAGCAGTGAATGTATGTATGTATGTATGAGGATGGTCAGTATGGAATGGAATGGTCTGGAATGTATGGGGATGTAATTGAGTCTGAAGAGATAGTAGGGTAAGTGATGATAAAGGCAGTTGGGAATGATTAGGTGTGAGGAAATTACAACCTACAAGTGGCATTTGCAGGAGGACTGGTTATACACCTAAAAGTGAATTGGAGTACTTATTTACAAATGCCAAGAGCATCAGAAATCAGGGTAGATGGAGTGGTTTTGTTGATTGAGTTTGTTCACCCAAAAATATTGGTGGAATAAGTAAAACATGGTTGGATAAAGATGATATCTTGATGGGAATAGCAATCAAAGAGAATGATGTTTTTCGTGAGGATAGAAAGGTCAAGAAGATTGGGGGGGGGGGACTGTTAGTAATAGCAGGTGAATTATGTCTGCACAAAGTGGACTCAGATAACCACCTCACACCATACTGAATCAAGGTTTTGATTCAGTATAAGAAATGTATAAGCAATTCCATGGAAACCAGATGTTAATAATAACTAGCATAAAATATCAGAGACTGATTTAAGACCTTTATCCACTAGTTGCCTCTGTCTTTAGCCTTTAGAGAACACTCATTAGGACTTCAGATTTTGCTTAATCCATTACACTTTCAGTATTTCTTCTTAAGAGGTTGTACTTGTAAGAAGTGTTCCTATGATGTCTGTTTGACTTCAGTGAAATATCAGCTTACTTAATAATAAATTAGTTTATTTTGTCCTGCTATGATGATTAGTAATTATTTTTGAGGTAACAGCCAATGCTATTTTCATGTTGTTTATCTCGAATATCTCCATATAACATGATATTTCTACAGCCATTGTTAGAAAATTGTGACAGTCATCATGAAACACAATACTTATGCAACATGGTTTTGCTCTGACACAGTTAGAGAACAAGCTCTTAACCAGGAATATGAGATCATCAACCATACCTTTATAAAAAATGGATACAGTAAAAAAAAAATCCATTCACGAGATCCTCCACAGAGATACCACTAAAAACAAAAAAGATTTCAAGAATGCTATTGCCATGCCATATGTTAGAGGCATCTCCGAAAAAAAATAGACAGAACACTACACAAATACAAATCAAAACCACCTTTAAGCCCCTGACAAAATCAAGACACCTACTCAGTTCTTCCAAGGATCCTCTGCCACACCTAGCCCACCCAGGGGTTTACAAAATACAATGCACATGTAACATACCATACATAGGGGAAACAGGGCGCACCATCCCAATCAGGAAGGATGAACACAAATGATACATTAAATACCTCCATTTTGGAAAAAGCAGCCTACCTGACCACACACTCCAAAACAAACCACAGAATTGATTGGAAAGGTACCAAGTCCCTACACTGCACCAAAACCTGGTTCGAGCTTCGAGAGGAAATTCAAAGAAGCATGTGAAATGCTCAAACATAATCCAAATCTGAATAAAAATGATGGTCTAACCATTCCAAGAATGTGGAGGACCCATCTGCAACCTTCAACATTCAATAGTAACCTGAACTGTACAAATCTAGAAGAAAATCGTAGTATAACAATATGAACTGTACAATTCCAGAAGAATCTTAATACATGAGGACTTTAGCATAGTTTATTGTAGTTTTCATTCATTTTATTTTATTTTATTTATTTTTTATTATTTTTATCACTAGAGGTCGGGCTGAGAAAAAGATTAGTTAACAACGTAGATTTAATTTACCTTTATAGAGTGCAACAGCATGTAGCTTGGTTCCTATACACATGTATCCTTCTGATGATGACCTCAATACAGGGGTCGAAACGTCAAATGTTATTTTATTAATAATTAGTAAAATAACCATTTCAATACCTGGGTTTTGTGTCCCTAAATTATTAAATATGAATGCCGATCACCGTGTAACCTTAAAAGAAAGATTCATGTATTTTTGCGCTTTTTTGTTTGAAATAAACCATGCTAATGTATTGGATGTAATTTTCTTACATTTCCATTCTTTTTGGTGAATCTCCTGCTGTTGACTTGTTAGCTATTATGGTTGGGGGGGGGGCAGTGTTAGGTTCTGTGCCATTGAACTTGTGCTTGTTTGAGACCATTAAAAATTGTAATTTTGAGGCATGCAGGTCATTACTATTTTTCTATTAATTGTAAATGGTTGTGTGTTAAAGTCTACATAGAAAGCATCTGGGGTTATTTTCAGTGAGAGTACAGATTTTCGTGAAAGTATTGACACGTAATCCTTGTGAATATGGAGACCTGACTGTACAGATTTACATTTTGGGCCTACTTCAAAAGTAGAATGACTGAATTTGATCTTGGCCCTTCCACTTCAATTATTTTGGAAGAAAATTGTTAATAGGAAGCTAGTAATTTAAACTGAATTATGATATCGTACTATCATAGTATCCTATACACTCTTCTAGGTAGATCAGGAATTGTTAATAATGACTGCTTTATAATTATAATATTTTCTACTTCTTTACCATTTTTAATTTATTATGATCATCATAAAATGAAAAGTTTACTAATAAGTTTGAATTTGAATCATTAAATTGAATTTTATTAATATATATATATATATAAAGCACATAAAGAGTAAATGGACTGAGTTCATGTTGACATGAATCTGTATTTAAGGAAAAAAAAAATTTCCCCCATTGCTTGCTTTTATTTATTCCTACAGGTGATAATGGTTTTATGGTGGATGAAAGAGATGGGCTTTCTTCAGTAGCATCAGATGAAAGTACAGATTCAGATGAGGTAAAAGCATATTATCCACTAGATTCAAATTATACACCATGTTGTGCAAATTTTCTTGTTATCCCAATTTCTCTCTTAATATTTCATACTAATGACAAGTCACTTGCTCAATACTGAAATTGAGGATGTGGTTTAGTTATCTTCCAATGTGTTATCACAGGTATCATGTGATTCATCAATCAATTCTTGTGTTGCAGGAAAATTAGAGCATTTGTGGCAGATGGCATTTAAAAGAACAAAGCAGGATAATTAAAAGCAATGCAAGAAATGGTGTTCAGACCACATTGAACCAAGACAAAGAAATAAGAGAGTACTGAGAAGGGTTGTGCACATTCCACACACATTATTGGACTTTCTCATCTAGGAACTCATAACAAATCACAGAACATGATCTTTGGATCATGTTCTGTGATATGGTAATGCTTCTAAAGATGTTGCTATATCACAGAACATTAAAAACATTAACAAATCACAGAACATGATCCAAAGATCATGTTCTGTGATTTGTCACTGCATGCTGCAACTTTCTAATGAATTATTGTCCAATTATGGCAAACTATGCATCTGAAAGTCAAGTCAGACCTGGCCATAGTGTGGACGGCAATTTGCTTGCAAGCAAAATGTCATCTAACTATGATCAGGATAGAAGGTCTGGTTTCATGCAGTCCTATCCTGAGTCCTTCTATGGAAGCCAAGACTATGGAAGTATGTAATTTTTAGTCAAAATTCCCAACAGTTATGATGCTATGAACCTCCTTTATCAGTGTGTTGGTTTGCTATGAACCACTTTCTTTTTATATACAGATCTTTCAACTGTTTTCTTTTAAGGAAAACTTGTTCCTTTCCCCATTTGATCATATTCTGTTTTACTGCTTGTTTGAATTTTAACAATATATCCTAATTCTGGGTAACATTATTCCAATTTGAACTCTGGAATTTGGTTGAAAAGATCAATAGAAAATTTGGTGGAAGTCTCCATGGTCCAGAACTGATCTCTACTTGTTGCATGCAGTGGAACTTAAGTAGAACCGGATTATGATCTGACATGTTGATTGTCGAGATGTTTTATCTGAGTTATCCTATTTATAAGGGAAGAAGAGATATAAATTCAATCAAGATGGGTACCAATACCTTGATTCATGTACGTGTAAGCCTGGAGATTAGGATTGCAAATTTCCATTTGTCTATTAGTTGAGCATTATCAAGCCGTGTTTTCAACTGTGCATATCCCACTTTTCCTCCTGTGATGTCCTCCTATTTTGTCTAATGTGGAGTTTCAATACAGTTCCATTTTCCAGCTGCTATGATGTAGGTATGGCCATTTACACAGAATGGGAGAGGAATGATTAGCTAAACAAGTTATTCTTTGGCAGGATGGCAGGAAAAAGACCCAGAGGAAGACCAAGATATAGGTGGTGTATAGTAAAAAATGCCTTAGAAGACGAAATATAAGATCTGATAATATTGGAATGTTAACAGATAACAGGCTAATCTGGAGAAAAATTGTTGATAGGAAGTTAGTAATGTTGTAACTTTTCATATAGTTCTATCATAAAATCCTGTATACCCTCTGAAGGTATATGTCAGGAATTTAATGATATATGATAAAAGGGTATATGTAGAACTATAAGGGGGGGGGGTGATTATGAAGAGCTCAGGAGACACCTTGCGGGTGTAGTGTGGAATGAGGGTTACCTGGAAAAGAGATCAATGCAGCTTGGGGGATTTTCAAAAACTGTTTAGTAGATGCGATGTCTAAACGTATTCCAAGGGTGAGAAGGTTAAATAAGGTGGGTGTGAGATGGATGAATAAAGAGATTAAGCATGCGATACAGAGAAAAAGGGTATTGTGGAGGCAGCATAAGAGAAGTGAAAATAACCAATTGAATGAGGTCTACAAAGACCAAGAAAGGAGGGTGACTTGGTTGGTGAGGGTAGCTAAAGAGAGGTATGAACAGCAGTTGGCTAAGGAAGCCAAAAAGAATCCTAAGGAGTTCTTTCGATATGTAGCCAGCAAAAGAAAGAATAATTATAGAAGGATGACATTGATTGGAGAAAATGGTATAAAGACAGCTGTTGCAGAATGTGTGGTGGAGATACTTAATGAGCAGTTCATAAAGGTCTTTCAATCTTGTGAATGTGACTTCATGCAGAGATTGAGAGCAGTTGATGATGGGGGAGGAGAGACTGTAAGTGAGCAAGAGGTGTATGGGGAGTTGAGTAAACTAGATATTAATAAGGCTGTGGGACTTGATAATATATCACCATGTATTCTGAAAGAATGTGCCAGGGAGTTGACATCTGCCTTGACATATTTTTTTAATATGAGTCTTGCACTTGGTCAAGTTCCTAAGGAGTGGAAAGAGGGCAAGATTGTGCCACTTCATAAAGGAGGTGATCAAACTCAAGCATCAAATTGTAGGCCTATCTGTGTGTCAAGTGTTGTGGTTAAGTTGTTGGAGAAGCTTGTGAGAACTAATATCCAGAGTTGGGTTGATAACAATGGTATTATCTTTGATGGACAGCATGGATTTGCTAAAGGGAGGTCATGTTTTATTAATCTACTTACTTATTTCAATAAAGTGACTGCTTCCTTGGACAGAGGAGAGGGATACACTTGGATTTCGCAAAGGCTTTTGATAGAGTACCTCATGATAGGTTGACAGTCAAACTAGAGCAGATGGGGGTTGGATATTAGATTGGTGCATGGGATTGGAGACTGACTATCTGATAGGTATCAACAAGTTGTGTATGGGGGAGCGATATCCAGGAAAAGAAAAGTCATTAGTGGAGTGCCTGAGGGGTCTGTTTTAGGTCCATTGCTGTTTAACTTGTATATTAATGATATAGGTGAAGATTTGGATGGAGATATTCAGTTGTTTGCAGATGATGCAAAGTTGGGATGAACCATGAAGTGTAGTGAAGATGTTGCCTTACAGGAAGACTTGAATAGATTGAGTGATTGGGCACGGAAATGGGGATGTGAGTTCAATGTTGCAAAATGTAAGGTTTTAAAATTTCGAAAACAAAGATGGGATGCAGAATTTATAGTTGGAGAGGATATATTGGTGGAGGTGGAGGAAATAAGAGTTCTGGGGATGATAGTGGATAAGGATCTGAAATTTAGGGGACACATAGCCAAAATTGTGAAGACAACACAAAGGCTTCTGGGAATGATGCAAGGACACTGACGTGTAGATGTAGGGAGATTCTTGTTCCGTTGTATAAGGATTTGATTAAGCCACACATGGACTATTGTGCCCAGATTTGGTCACCTAGTTTTCAGAAGGATGAAGAGATGTTGGAAAGGGTCCAAAGGCAACTGACTAAGGTAGTTTCTGACCTCTGGAATGTCGAGTATGAGGAAAGATTGAGAAGATGTAATTTGCAGAGTCTGGTGGACAGGAGAAAGAGGGGAGATATGATAGAGACCTACAAGTTGGTAAGGGGTTGTTATAGGATCAATGGTGGAGAAGTTCTACAGCGAATAGTGGGAGATCAGGGGAGAACCAGAGGTCATCCCTGGAAACTGTATAAAGAGGGTGTGAGTAGGGGAGTGAGAGGCAGGTTTTTTTCGTGCAGAGTTGTAAATGATTGGAATGCCTTGCCTGAGAATGTGGTGTCTGCAAAGAGTTTGAGTGTGTTTAAAACATGGTATGTTGAGCTGTGTGTGTGTGATAAAAGGACCTCCCAGATGAGTCTTTGACTCTTTGAGGTCTTGGAGTGGTAATAATAATAATAATGATAATAAATTCAGGAGGATGTGAAGCTGTTGTTGAGATTCTAACAAACGTTTTCATAAAATATCAGCATTGGCTTTTGGTAAGGATGCATGGCTGGAATGCATCTGTTATGATCCTTGGTAGACAAATATTGTGTTCTGTATCTACCTTTTATTTTCTGGATTTTATCCCATGCACTTTTTTTAACTTGTTTGATTACTAGATGAAGTACATTGGATCCAAGATTGCTTTTGATTCTGACATGCTTTGGCCTGAGCACATTTGAAAGCTGCTAGATTTGATATGTTAGGATATCTATGAAATATACTCCGTGCTCTGAGTATATTTATCATGGAAATTGAGATTATGTTTTTGGAATTGTGGCTGTTGTTGCCTGGAGAGTAACACCTATTACATACTTCACTGCTTCATTGATAGGTGCCTAACTGACAGCTTTAGATGAAACCCACTGACGAGACCTTTATTGAGGTCTCGTCAGTGGGAGCCAGACCCAGAGGTGGTGATATCAAGGAGGAAGCAGTGGAGAAGAGAAGGAGTGATGAGAGCTTGGTCTGGCTCCCACTGACGAGACCTCAATAAAGGTCGAAACCGGTTGGAAGCTTGGGTGATGAATGGCAATTCTGTAGCCCGTGAAGTTTTAACTGAGGCTCGGCTGTTGCTGTCACTCAGGTCCTGGGTGGGTGGTGGTGGGGGGAGAGTAATGAATTGCAATGCTGTAGCCCATGAAGTTTAACTGAGGCATGGCCGTTGCTGTTACCCCTTGGATGAGATATGAGCAAATGAGCGGCTCTGCTCGGTGGTGGGGGTGAGCCTGCCACGGTGTAGAGCCAACTGGTTCTGAAGTTTTAACTGAGGCTCGGCTCTTGCTGTCACTCAGGTCTTGGGTGGGAGGCAGTAATGAATTGCAATGCTGTTTAATGGGCTACAGCATTGTAGCCCATTAAACTTCATGGGCTACAATGCTGTAGCCTATGAAGTTTAACTGAGGCATGACTTGCTGTTACCCCTTGGATGAGATATGAGCAAATGAGCGGCTCTGCTCGGTGGTGGGGTGAGCTTGCCACTGTGTAGAGCCAACTGGTTCTGAGAGTTCTCAGTGGCAGGGTGAGCCTGTTACTGAGGGGAACAATGCTGAGTATTTGGAGTTTGACCTGTACTTGAATGTTCAATAAAGGTTGAAACCAGTCTGGATAGTGACCCTTCTCTTAATGCATAGCATTATACATGTCCGCAAGGAGATGTGCTTTGTATTATGGGAGATACTAAGACCAGGAGTGAGGAGTGCTTGGTCCACCTTTACCACGAGTTGCCTTAGTCCTGAAGATACTTCAGGTGCAAGCTTTGTTTGCTTACACTTGGATAAAGGATTAAACTAAATTTATTATGTTATCACCTCTCTTTGGGATGGGCTGGATGTGGACCTGTTTCCATGTTGTCAGGCCAGTTGAATAGGATAGATTGAAGAGGCAATACCAGATAGGTGTTAGTTCTGGGGCACAATTTTTTATACAGTAGGTGGGATACCATTGGGATCAGATGCCTTGTTTGAGTTCAGGTTATTGAGGATTCTTTGGATTTCTTTTTGTTGGAAGACTATGGGAGATATGAAGGAAACTTTTCTTTGTGGAGTGGAAGAAACTTTGCCCAGTCATCAATGCAGAAAGAGTGATGCAAGTAAGTTGGCCTTGTCTTTTGGTTAGGCAACTACAGTACCATTTGGATGTGAGAGTGGTGGAAACCTGTGTGGGCCGAAGTTGTGCCCAGTGGCCTTGACAATGGACCAGAAGGAGCGACTGCTATTTGGCCAGGATCGAGTTTGCAGCATTTGGCCCTTTCAAAGTCTAACTTGGACTTGGTGATGATCCTTTTGCAGTTGTTGCAGGCTGGAGCATAGCCAGAGGGGGTCTTGCAGTTTTGGTTCTTGAGCCAGTTGTGGAAAACAGAGGTTTTTTTCTTTTACAGCATTACAGCATTTCTTTTACAGCATACTTTTTTTATGAAATACTGTATAATCATAATTGTAGTTTTTCATACATAAAAAAAAGAAAGTTATTTTGAACTGGATCTGAGGTTTTGGTCTCTTCAGTAGCGATTTGCTCATGCATCTCTAAGAGCTCATCAATTTTAAGCTCCTTGTTATGTGAGTCTAACAGCTCGCTGACATTTTCACTGTCGACTTCTAAATCTCTTTGCCTTGCAAGGTTGACAACTTCTTCTATTGCCTCAGTAACTTGATCAGTTTCTGGCAACGTTTCCTTTTCACATTTAAAAAAGGATGGATAAAGTTTTTTTGGGAAATTTCACCCCAAGAATCTCCGATAATCCTTACAGCATCTAAAACATTAAACTGTTTCCAAAACTCTTTAACAGACAGTTGCTCATTTTGCCTCATAGCTTCATTCAGACTTGCAAACGAACGCTATGTGTATTCCGTTTTGAATATTTTGATAACTCCTTGGTCCATTGGTTGAAGTAAGCTGGTTGTATTTGGAGGCAAGAAAACAACTTTTACATGTGGATCAAAATCAATTAAAGTTACAGGAGGGTGGCCAGGTGCGTTATAAATAATGAGCATAACTTTAAATGGAATTTTTTTAAATTGGCAATAACGTTCAACTTCAGGTATGAAGTGGTGACCAAACCAGTCTTCAAAAATAGAAGCTGTCTCCTAAGCTTTAGAATTTGACTTCCAAATCACTGGCAAGCAAGCTTTAGATTTATTTTTTAGAGCTCTTGGATTGCTGGCAAATGCAGCCGGCTCTGGAAAGATACAACTAGTGGTGAGGTGTGAAACGGGACGGGAATACGTACATATAAGAAACTGCATAACTCCAGATTCACATAAGTCGGGGTATGACTGTAGTTTGTTTTATACAGCTGTCTGCAGCAAAAGTGTTGTCTGTATCCCTTGAAATGGATAAAATTGAGTATCGTGCAGTTATAAAATTCTTTGTAAAAGAAAGTTTAACACCAAAAGAAATTCATTCGAAGTTCATAAAAGTTTATGGGCACTCTTCTCCTTTGTTTTGACAATTAAGAAATGTGCTGCCGAGTTTAACCATGGCCGTACCAGCATTGAAGATGATCCATGTGAAGGATGTCGAGGAAGTGTAACAACACCAGAAATCATTGATCAAGTGCACAATATGGTATTGGATTACTGGTGAGTCAAAGTGTGTGAAATTGCAGAGACTATAGGCATTTCAAAAGAACATGTAGGATATATTTTGCATGAAGAATTGCAAATGAAAAAGCTTTGTGCAAGATGGGTGCCATTCTTGCTCACAGCAAATCAAAAATGCACTCGCATGAAAAGCTCTGAACAGTGCTTGGGGCATTTTTAACAAGAATGAAACTGATTTTGTGTGTCGATTTATTACTATGGATGAGACTTGGATTCACCATTACACACTAGAATCCAAACAGCAGTCAAAACAGTGGACAGAAGCCAGTTGTTCAGAACCTTGACCTTTCCTGTTGATTTGTCCATCAGCAGGAAAGGTCAAGGCATTGGTGTTTTGGGATGCAAAAGACATTTTGTTTATTTATTATCTTGAAAAGGGTGAAACAATAACTGGGGAATATTATTCCGATCTTTTAACCAGACTAGACGAAAAAATTCGTGAAAACAGACCTGGTTTGCAGAATAAAACAATCATCTTTCATCAGGACAATGCACCTATCCACAAAGGCGTTTTGGCAATGGGAAAATTAAGGGATCTGCACTATGAATTGTTGGAACATCCCCCCTGTTCCCCAGATTTGGCTTCCTCTGACTTCTATCTCTTCCCAAAACTAAAACTTTTCCTCACTGGTAACTAGAGAATAATTGCAGCTGATTAGATTATTGAAAAGCAATTAAGGCCATATGAAAAATATCAAATCTCTAATCAATATTTTCTGCAGAATTTAAATGCTTGCTATTTCTGGTAGGTGAGGGCTTCCACCTTTGCAAGAAACTAACTCACAGTTAGTTGAAAACTAACTGAGATTATAGCCCAAATTGTTGACTTGTTCAATCATTTTATTATCTATTACTGTTTTAGTTTGGATGAGCTTTTTCCCTTTGACTGCCATAGTTTTAGTGAGAGATTGACATATTATATTGTTTTATTATTAAATTCAGTTTATATACAGCTTTTTGTAGAGTGTTTTGAGTTGTTCCAGATGTCAGTTGGTTGTCTGCAAAGAGTACGGTTTAAGATAAAATTATTTTCTATATGAATTCCTCCATTCTTTGGTTATTTCATTCATATATATTCCAAATAATATTGGAGAAAGGGGCATCCTTGTCTAAGATCTTCTGTTACTTCGAGTGTTTTCTCCTTTCTCTTCCTTAATAGCTTAAAAAAGAGATTGAATTGTAAGATAAACCTGGGTAGAAGAGAGATTGGAGGCACTATTACGAAGGGTTTTTATAACACAATATTGTTCAGAAAAGGGGAGGAGGGTTGTGTATGTATCTACTTGTGTGGGTTGATTCTCTATAAAAGTATATACCTTTTATTGGTGGGAGCCACATAAAAACACTCCTAAGGGATAGGGAAATAAAATTCTTCTATCTGTGAGATGTAGTGGCTTTTATATATACAGCTAATTCTCTTTTTACATGGCTTTTTTTTTTACATTATTTCGAAATGACATGGTTTAGAAAACAAAAGCAGTTATATTTTTACATGGTATATTTTGATTTAACACAGTTCAATGGCACTTATTTTTAAAATTTCTGTTTGAATTCAGTTCTGTTAAAAAGGGTATTTCCATTATAATTATCATTTCCTAGAACGGTATATATATGCACTTAAACTTGAATTTTGGGAATCCCTCCATGATAATCCATGATATTTTAAATATCATGGATTACTCTACGCTACAGATTGTAGACAATTGTGGCGACAATCAAAAAATCAGTGTTTGTAATTGCGATTCCCTGAAGTTAAGCTGACAGATGATCTGTTATATTCACTTGCTGTTGGTTCCTGGAAGCAGAAGAGTGCTGTGCTGTTTCCTCAAAGTTAAGTTGGTCCGTTATGGGAGGCCCGCTTACATAAAGCTGCTTGAAAGGAGTTAAGCTGTTTGTGAAACAATAATTTCTTGTTTACAGTTCGAAATGATTACACGTCTTGTGTTTTGCTCATGAAAGTTTTTTTGTGCAATAGTTATACAGGTATGTATTAAATTTTGAAGTTTTATACACGTAATATCAAATTAGTAAAATTAATTATTGATTATTTTAAAAATTCTTGATTATTTTATCCCATTAATCATGATGTCAGATAATTCAGTTAGACAGAAGAAGAAAAGAAAAGCTATTTCTTTAGAAACTAAGATCTAAATTTTAGATTGTTTTGTAGCTGGAGAAGGCTCAACATCTTTAAGGAAATATTTTGGATTGAACGAAGCTACCATGAGAACGATTAAGAAAAATGAAGATGCCATTAGAAAAGCTGCCCTTTATGGAACAAAATTAGATGCCAAGTCTTCATTGTATACAAGAGACATTATAAAAGTGAAGATGGAAAAGGCCCTAGTGATGTGGATAGAAGATTGCTCACAATAAGGAATACCTTCAGACAGAAATGCCATCAAACAGAAAGCATTATGGTTGTACCAAACAGATTCAGGAAAAGGAGCCAACAACATCAAACAACAATTGCGATTTTTCTGCAAGCACAGGTGCCTACAAAATTTCTCAAAAGATATGTACTTCATAATGTAAAAATAAAAGGAAAAGCCACATCTACAAATGAGCTGGCAGCTAAGGAATTTCTTTCAAAACTGCCTAAAATTATTGAAAGTGGTGGCCACACTCCTGATCAAGTTTGGAACACAGATGAGACCGGTCTTTTTTGGAAAAAAAAATGCCAAGTAGAACTTATATAGCGAAATCGCAAAAAAAAAGTGTTGGTGGCTAAGGATAGAGTGACTTTATTATTTTGCAAGCAATGCTTCAGAAGATTATATATTAAAACCATTACTCATTAATCAATACCTAAGACTGCGTGCAATGAAAGGTGTGGATTTTAACACGTTACCAGTGCAGTGGAAGGCAAACAAAAAAGGTTGGGTTACAAAAGAAATTTTTTAATGAATGGTTCCATCAATGATTTGTTCCAGAAGTTAAATGATATTTGATGGAAAAAAATCTCGACTTTAAAGTTTTATTGATTATAGACAATGTGCCTGGCCATCTTGTTTTAGAACACCTGAATGTGGAATACTGTTTTCTGCCACCTAACACAACATCCTTAATACAACCACTAGAGCAGGGTGTGATCGCTACCTTCAAAACTTACTACTTAAGAAGAACATTCCAATACATTTTGGATAAACTAGATAAGGATAATTTACTGACAGTTATTGATGTATGGAAGAAATTCTTTATTTTGGATTGCATCAAACTTGCTAAGTTGATGTTATCAGAATTGAAACCATCAATTTTCAATGCATGCAGGAAAGCTACTTGGCCAGAATGTGTGAAAAAGAAAAACCCTGTACCTTTGCATACAACTGAATATCCCAATATCATCAGATTAGCACATGCAGTTGGTGGAGAAGGACTTGATGATTTTTCATCTTCAGATATTGAAGAATTGATGGTTGACAAGGCTGTTAGTGATGCCAACATAATAGAAGCTTTCCTTGAGAATCTCGATGAAAAAGAAAAAAGTGATGATGATGAAGAGATTCCATTCAATGCAGGATTAATTAAAGAACGGCTTCAAGTGGCTAGTAAATTACAAAGTCATTTTCTTACACATGATCCACATACTGAATGAGCTGAACAGTTTAAATGTGCACTGAAATAATGTATGGTGCAATATTAAGAATTATACAAAGATCTAGTCAAAACAGGATCTTAATGATTAATTAGAGAGTTCATGGTAAAAAAAAAAATCAACCTTCAGAATTATTGAAAATTAGTACTAATTTAGTTCCTTTTACTGAAGAAAACGTTTTGCCATTGCAGTATGAACAGGATGGCCAAAGTGTTTCAAGTGATGGAAGAGATTTAATTCCAGTCTCACACAAAAGAATGTGGCTATTGTCAGCAAGTGACGGCGAATAAAATTTAACTAATAACCATATGTACGGGTGTATTTGAGCCTTTTCGAATTTCTGTTTTATTAGTGACATACTATTTTATTTAAGAAAGATACACATGTATATACTTTAAATAAGTATTTAAAATGAAAAATATTCCATTAAAATTAAATAGAGTTTTATTCAATGATTTTTATTTGTTTTGTTTGAAAATAACGTATTGCTCATATCGCTGTTTCACTTCTGGAACCATTCTTCTATTTTTCCATATACACTATATTCTTTTTTACACGGTTTTTTCTGGAACCGATTTCCCTTTTAAATGGAGAATTGGGTGTGTATATGTGTGTAACCACTATACATAACTTTATTAGAGTAATCATTGCAGATGAATAGGAGATCAACTTCTTCTCTCTCTCTGTGTCTTTTTTTTTTTTTTTGTCATCATTTCTAAAAAATACATAATCATGGTCAGGGCTCAATAAATTATGCAAAACCTTACCACACAAAAAATTTTCCCATGCAAGAACCCCCACTTATTTTTAATGATATGTCCCAATAAGTCTATAATAGAATTTCTGCAAAATGATTAATAGTACTGTACCATGGTTAGAGAAGTTCTTTATTTTCATAAATAAAAAATATTATATTTTGTCCTGTATGCAGATACTCGCCAAATATACAGGTGAGTATATTTGTTGAGCCCTGTATATAATAATGCCTTGTTCTTTAAAGTATTAATAATACTACATTTTTGAATGATAGAAAGAACTAGCCATATTTCCACCATTGTAGTTATCTAATCTTAATGGATGCCAAGAGAATCAGTGATATTCAGAGATTGTTGTAGAAAAGTTTTTCACTTGCTTATCAAGTAAATTATAATAGACAAGAAATTATATTCCTTTAATAAATTTAGTTTAATCCTTTATCCAAGTGTGAGCAAACAAAGTTTGCTCACACTTGGATAAAGGATTGGACAAAACAATTGGACAAAGGATTAAACTAAATTTATTATAGTCTAACCAAGTGAAAAATAAACTTTCAAAAAAAAAAAAAAAAAATTATATTCCTGTTTTAATCCTGTAAGCATAAGCAAAGTTTGCACATGAAGTATCTTCACCGCTAGATTACTTGTATATGGAGGATTTTGACACTTCACATCAATTAACTTAGTATTCATAATGTAAAGCACACTTCCTTTCTAACATGTTTTTTATGCATTATGGGAAGGGTCACTGTCCTGACTAGTTTTGACCTTTATGGAGGTGTCCATAATAGCTAAGCTTTATTTACCTCAACAAAAGACTGATAACCAAGCAGAAAAAAAAACAACCTTCATACAACTACCTCGGATCTAAATCATTTTAAAAATATGGTGTGGTATGCCATTTTACTCCTCTCCATGTGGGGCACCTGTTCATGGTGGAGGGGACCTCCCAGTGATGGTACTGGCCCTTTTCACTCATCCTCTTTTTCTTTGTGACCTGTGGACATCCGGAAAGGGGGGGAGAGACCCTGGTAGTCTTGCACTACTTTGGCCCCTGCTTCGGCAAGACGGGTGGTCCTGGATGGGCCAGCTAGGCTCAATTAGCTAGTGGGCTTGCCTGCAAGGGTCAACGGTGTTGCAGTAAGTCTCTCATCCCATGGTCCGAAGGTCAGGATCCTAGACCTACTGCACTGCCGGTATAGTTCAGGGTAGCCCTGGCGTTTCACTCCTGAGTGCAGTCTTTGCTTGCTGGGTAGTGGGCATCCATGGTGGGTGGGGAGCTCTGGCGCCAAATTAAAAATTCCTTAAATATGAATTCTTCATCCTCAAATGTTTCAGGGACATTAACAAAGTCCCAACCAAATACTGATAATATAGACACAGCATATGGAAACAGAAGTAAGAAACAAAAGATATCGGATACTAACATAAATGTACCAACCTTTTTAATCATTCATGTAACAGGTGAAAAACCAATTGGGAAAATGTCACCCTTCTTTATCCAAAAAGGATTTGAAGGACTGGCAGGACCTCCCAAAACTGTCAAGAAATTGTGTTCTAGTGATATCCTCATGGAAACAATGTGCAAACAACATTCCGAGAAACTACTGAGAGCAACGACAATGGGTGGAATACAAATTGCAGTCGCACCTCACAGAACACTCAATTCCATTAGAGGAGTGATATTAGAATGGGATCTCCTTGATGTTCCTGATGAGGAGATATGTTCAGAGCTTAAAGATCAAGGAGTGACAGGTGTGAGGCGCATCCTGATATGCAGGGATGGTCACCTGGTCACAACCAAGAATATCATCCTTACTTTTGATACACCTAGGCCTCCGACATCTGTAAAAGCAGGATATCTCAGCTGTCCTGTTAAAATATACATCGCTAACCCACTGAGATGTTTTAAATGTCAAAGATATGGACATGTCCAAACTGCCTGTTGTGGTTCTACTACCTGTGCCTGATGTGGTAGTAATGAACATGAAAATAAATCTTGCTGTGAAAAAAAAGCTAAATGTGTTAACTGTCAGGGAGATCATCCAGCACACTCTCGTGCATGTCAGAAATGGAAAGATAAAAAAGAGATACAAAAAATTAAAACAGAATGAAACATAACATATCAGGATGCAAAAAGAAAGCTAGGCACCATTACACCTGTTCTACGATCCTCTTATGCTGAAAAAGCAACAATTAAAAAAGCGCCAACAGCAACTCAAGCATGCACGTCTATTTCACCATTTGATAATTTCACCATATCGGAACTTTACGATCGCAAGTGCTTCTCTGTTGAGCGCATTAATCACAAGACCTATGGCCTTACTCCAGAGACAACTTCAAAAATGGTCCCATTCAATGAAAACTCATATGTCAAAAAATTATGGTGGAGACTTCACTCAAAGATAAACCACCAGACACTCACACAGAAAAAATGGATACCTCGATACCCACTGAAAGCATACTAACTGACTCTAACACATTTGACTTTCTGAACACTCTACCAGAGGAAGAGATGGACACTGGTCGTCCATACTTCCCTAAAACAGTGGATAAATATAAATCTGACAAAGGTAAGCCCT
This sequence comes from Typopeltis vanoorti, assembly GCF_054136105.1. Classification (NCBI taxonomy): domain Eukaryota; kingdom Metazoa; phylum Arthropoda; class Arachnida; order Uropygi; family Thelyphonidae; genus Typopeltis; species Typopeltis vanoorti. The sequence continues at coordinate 70,020,553 of NC_143564.1, read as the reverse complement.
CAACCTCTTGAAAACCAGACAAGTCAATAAAATCAAAACAATAGGAAAATTTTTACAATGGAACTGTTGTGGGATCCACCAGAATATTGACGATATCAAGATGTTGCAGAAACACAAACCTTTCTGTTTCTGTCTACAGGAAGCTTACTTAAAACCCAATGTGGACCGTAACTTTAGGAATTTCATGTACGTAAGGATAAAACTGGGGATGGTCCTGCTCATGGAGGATTAGCTATCCTAGTGGGCAGTCATACTCCTTTCCATCAGGTCCAACTTAATACTTCTCTGGAAGCGATAGCTATTCACTTCTCTGTGGGATTCCTTATTACAGTATGTTCAATTTATTTACCACCAAATGCTGAATTAAATGAAATTGATCTTGATAACCTTATCTCGCAACTGTCCGAACCCATACTTTTGATGGGTGACTTTAACGGTCACAATACTCTATGGGGTAGTGCCAACGCTAATAGAAGAGGTCGAATCATTGAAAAAATTCTTAATAATAATAACCTTTCCCTTCTAAATAATAAGCGCAATACTTTCTTCCATATGCCTACCTGCTCATATTCTGCAATTGATCTTACAATCTGTTTCCCTTCCATTCTCCTTCTGCTCATGTGGGAAGTTCAAGAGAACATATATGGAAGTGATCACTTTCCTGTTCTTTGTACAATGTCTTCACAGGAACCATGTTCATCCACACGGATACCTATATGGAAAATGGACCAGGCTGACTGGAACACTTTCTCTCATCTTGCAAAATTTAATGCTGATGCCATCAGTCAAACACCTATCAATGAAGCTGTAAAATATATAGCATTGTCCAGGCAGCAAGACCCTCCATCCCAAAAACATCATCTCGATTTCCAGTCTATCCAAAGCCTTGGTGGAACGCAGAATGTCAGGCAGCCAAAAAAGATCGACACAAAGCATGGAGCATATTTCGTAGATACCCCACCACGTCAAATTTAATAACTTTCAAGCGTGCTTGAGCCAAAGCACGTTATGTAAGATGTCAGAGTCAAAAATAATCAAGGATCCAATTTACTACATTCATTAATCAAATGACCAGTCCAAAAATTGTATGGGATAAAATTCGGAAAATGAAAGGCAGATATAGTACACATTGTTTGTCCACCTTAGACTATAATGGAAGTGTTCTTGCTGATCTTAAAGCTATTGCAGATACTTTGGGAGAAACTTTTACTAAAATCTCAGCAACAGCTTCATATTCTTTGGAATTTTTAATATTGAAAAAGCAGCAAGAGAAACAAAGACTTAATTTTTCTGCCAACATTCTTCAACCATATAATCAGTGATTTGTCAAAGAGGAACTAAAAAGAGCTCTCTCTCCTACAATCTTACCCTAGTGCAGTAGGACCTGATGACGTCCATTATGAAATGATAAAACATCTACCATCATCTTCTATGGATCTTCTTCTTCTCTTATTGTACAATAGAATACTTGCAGAGGAAGAGTTTCCAAATTCCTGGCATAAGTCAATTGTCATTGCTATCCCAAAACCAGGAAAAGATCCAACACAAGCAAATAATTATCAACCCATTGCTCTGACCAACTGTCTTTGTAAGATACTAGAGAAAATGGTTAATGCCAGACTTCTCTGGTATTTAGAAAGCAACAGTGTTCTTTCCAATACACAATGTGGTTTTTCCGTAGACATCGATCAACTTTAGACCATTTAGTTTGGTTAGAAACTTGTATAAGAGATGCATTTCTGAAGCGAGAACATCTTGTCTCGGCTTTTTTTGACATGGAAAAAGCTTATGACACAACCTGGATATATGGCATATTAAAAGACCTCTATAACCTAGGTCTCAAAGGACACCTCCCTATATTTATTAAAAACTTTCTGTCCAGGCGAACTTTCCAAGTCAAAGTGGGAAGTACGCTATCTCAACCATATCTTCAAGAACAAGGTGTTCCCCAAGGCTCTGTCTTAAGTGTAACTCGTTTTGCTATTAAAATCAACTCAATCATTGAACAGCTTCCTCCCACTGTAGACAATGCTCTATATGTTGATGACTTCACAATTTACTGTCACTCACGTAACATTTGGGTAATTGAAAGACAATGAAAGACAACTTCAGCAAGCAATTGATCATGTCTCTCTGTGGGCTCTTAATAATGAGTTTAGGTTTTCGACAGAAAAAAATGTCTGTGTACACTTCTGTCAAAAATGCACTCATCACCCAGATCCTGAACTAAGAATGGGACATACTGTTATTCCAGTAACTACAGAAAACAAGTTTTTGGGACTCATTTTTGACAGAAAACTGGCATTTCTAGCACACATTCGTCAACTAAGAGAAAAGTGCAAAAGAACTTTGAACCTCCTTCGCACTCTATCCTCTACTGGGTGGGGTGCTGAGTGAGCTTCATTGCTCCATCTTTATCGCACACTTATACGTTCAAAGCTGAATTATGGGTCCCAAGGCTATGGTTCGGCAAGACAGAGTAACCTACGATGGTTGGATTCCATCCATCATCAGGGTATACGGATAGCTACTGGTGCCTTTCACACCTCACCCACTCCAAGTCTCTATGTAGAAGCAAATGAACTGGCTCTATCACTTCGACGGAAACAGTTCTCTTAATTACACCCTAAAAATAAAATCTCTCCCAGATCACCCTACATGGAATAGTATCTTCTCTCTACATTGGGAAGCTCAATATCACACACATCAAACTGCTATACATCCTTTTGGTATGCGATTAAAGAAACTGTGCAATCTGTTAGTATAAATGTTGACAACATTAGCTACAGTAAACATAACAACATTCCTCCATGGCAGGTTTGCACACCATCCTGCAACCTCTCACTTTGTCAGCTACAGAAATCTTATACCCCATCATCCATTTACCTACAATTGTTTAATGCACACAGAGCAGCGCACGCTGATTTCTGATTTCTTGAACTATCAGTATAGATGGGTTCAAGAATTAACACCTCTGTTGGCTGTGCTTGCTGACATTATTATCTCAAATCAGATCCCACCAGACTGCAGTAATTATACAGCAGAGTTACATGCTATTCAGCTTGCACTTATGCATATAAAAGAAACTGCTACCAAAAGTGTATAATTTATACAGACTCATTGAGCTCTTTACAGGCTATCTCCTCTCCTATGTATAATCCTCATCCAGTACTTTATGAAGTGCTACACTTGCTTCACATAATGAAAATCCTTAATTTCAATGTTCAGTTCTGCTGGATTCCCAGCCACATCGGAATCAAAGGAAATGAGGTTGCAGATGCAGCTGCTAAATCAGCCTATACCTTCTCCACATACTATTTGACAGTTCCATATACAGACTACAGACAACTTATAAGATCAAAGCTAATTGCTCAGTGGGAGTTAACATGGCAAGAAACATCAACAAACAAATTATATAACATTAAACCTGAAATTAAACACTGGCATTCTAGTCAACATACAAAGAGAAGGGAGGAGGTTGTCCTTGCTAGGCTCCACATAGGTCACAGTCACCTTACGCATTCTCATTTACTGAGAGCTGATTACCCTCCCATATGTGAAAAATGCAACACACACATCTCAGTATTCATCATATTCTGGTAGATTGTCAAAAATTTACACGAGAGAGGAATGAAATTTTCACCTATCTAACCAAGCCATATACACTCTGGGAAATGCTAGCAGACTCAGGCAAATTGCACGAGGTTTTTAATTTTTTAGAAAGAATTAATTTGTACAAACACATTTGATCGTAAATTTGTTTATATGTAAATATGTTTTTTTTTTTTTTTTTTTTTGCTTAACTTAACTTTTATACATATATATTATTCATTAGGTTAAATCTGACCAATTATGTATTACCATGGGCCTTGATCTTGTATATTTGTATCATCCTGCTGTAATTTTGCTAATATGTAAATACCATAATGCTAAACTTAAATTTTATGCATCAATGCTGTATAATAATTCCTTTCTGAATCTTTAAGCATTAGTATAATAATGTTTGTTGTAATCTTACTAGATATAGACACTGCTTTCCTTGACTTGTTTTGTATATACATGTGTTAACCTATAGTTATCTATTTATGTACTGTACTGCTAAAACCTCTGCAGTAATTTTGTTTATATGTAGATACTCCATCACTTAACATACCTTTTGTGTATGCATCTTATTTAGTACTTTATTTTTCGAATAAGCATGTAGTGTTGTAGAACATCTTGCCTATTTGTGTACTCACTAGTAATTCTCTTTATATGTATTCTAAATTCTGTTTCTACTGCATTGCTAAATTTAATTTTCATCCATGCATATTGTATAATAATCCCTTTTTGCCTATTTTTATACTGCTATAAAGGCATCTATTATTATTTTACATATATGTAGATACTCCATGCCTTGGCTTAGTGTATTAATTTATATTGTTAATTGTTTTTGCACTTCTGTAATAACCTCTGACCTTGTGTGTTGCTGTGCCCGCTGCAGCAGTTCTGTTTACCTAGAGATGCTGCTTTGTGAAACTAGATTCTTGTACAGACATATTGTTTTTAAATTTTCTGTAAATGCTAATGTTGTAACCTTTAGTGGTGCACAGTATGACGTTTGTAGTTTTTTGTGCCAAATAAACTATAAACCAAACCAAACCAAGCCATTTTACTCCTTGTGTATGGAAAATATGCATTGATTTAACCTCAATATCTTCCTAGATATAGCTCCCACTGAGGAGACGTCAAAGATTGAAATATTAGTGAGTATATTGATCCTTCCTATAATGCATCACAATTACACGTCCAAAAAGAATGTGTGCTTTGCATTACTTTTATCTTACAAGGATCTCCATGGAGTCAGACTCATTGTGGGAGTCTCACACTAACCTTTATATGCATAATACTTATCATACCTCTCCTTAATCTCCTTTGCTGTCATGATACTCTCAACTAATTCTGGCCATCCATTCCACTCTCTTACACAACTTCAAAGGGTGTCCTCTACTTTTCTCTCTCTATGATCATGATGTATTGAAAAATTTCCTTTGTGTCAATCTTGTAGAACTTCTTTAATAACATATAAGTTTCTATGTCCTTTCTTTCCTGCCTATCAACTAAACTTTGCCACCCACATGCCTTCAGCCTGTCCTCATAGAGAGCATTCCAAAGACTTGTCATCAACTTTGTCACTCATCTCTGAATCCTCTCCATAATCCTCAAGAAACCTATGTGATCAAATCTGTGCACACTAGTCAAGATGCAACCAAGTCTTATAAAAAGAGATAACTTCATAGGCTTATAAAGAGGGATAATAACTTCCCTATCTTGACTTGGTAGCTTGTTTTTTAACATCCAAGTAATCCTTTGAGATATTTTACTAACTTTTGCAATGTGCTTCTGTCCACTATTATCCCCAAATTCCTAGCTTTGTCTGTTTTCTGCAATCCAGTATCATCAACGTGCCATGTCAACCTGAAGTGCATAACCTAATATTTTGCAACATTAAATTGACAGTCATTGTCCTTCACCCACAATGCCAATTTATTTAAATCATCCTGCAGGATATCTACATTACCTTTATCAGCTATTGCCCTTCTTAGTAATAATATTCTATAGTATATTATTATACTTACTGTATATAAAATATTTTGTCTTTTATTATTTTTTTCTCACCAGAGGTCAAGCTAGGGTAAACAGTTAACAAAGCAGTTATACTTTTGCTTATGTATAGTGTCATGTAGCTTGTATCTTGTTCATATATATGTATTCCTGATGATGACCTTGATATGCAGGTCAAAATGTTGAGTGTTATTTTCTTAATTGTAAGTAAAGTAATTGCTTTAATATGTGTGTTTTTCCTATATAAATTCTAACTATGAATGCTGACTGCTGTGTAACCTTAAAAGAAAGAACTCCTGAGATATTAATTGGTCTGTAGTTTAGTGCTTATGTCTTGGAGCCACCATTATGTAACGAAACTATCTTATCTTCTTTCCATTCCGTTGGAGCTTTACCAGAACTAAGACATGGATTGAACTTCATCAGAGGCACTGCTGATTGTCTCACCCATGTGCATAGCACATGGGCAGACACAGTCCTACTGCTGTATTCATGTTCATATTTCTCAATATGCTGAGCATTTCCTGAGAATATATATATATATATGTCAATTCAGACATAAGTCTCTGTCACAATATTCTCCACTTGGATGAAACTCCTTGGCAAAGTAATCACTCAGCAACTCAATTGTTTGTTTCTGTCATCTTCCAACCATCAGCATTGATTAAAATCATCCTTCCATAGTCAGTCTTCTTCTTACTTTCTATATTACCTTGATGGACCTGTGTTTCACTCAGGATTTCTCCATGAGTGCAGGTCACAAAGAATACTTTCTATATAACAAAAAAAAAAAAAAAAAAAAATTCTTGGATTTACTTAGCCTGCTTAGCTAATTTTTTCTCATAATTAAATTTAGCCTTTTTTACCATACTAGTCATCCTTCTTGTTTGGACTTCACAGTGTTCATGAGTATGCTAATTACTCCTTTATGTTCCCTCCACAATGTTTTTGCAGCTCTTGCTTTATATTCTTACTCATCACCTAACCCTCACTTGTTTTATCCTTCTGTCAGTATGCAGTCTGATACTGCTTCTTTTAAACAATCCCTTACTACCACCCACTCATTGCTGATATTCTTTCCTTGTAGCTTCTCAAACCACAAAACACTTCTCCAAGATGTTTTCTAAGTTTGTCATAATTACCACCTTTATAGTCAACATAAACCCTTTCTTCACAGATGGAGGATATTGCTAAACATGTTTAGCAATCTCCCCAAACAAGACTGCACGGTCACTCTCCCCAATTTGAGGGATGACTACGTTGGTTATGAATACATCGTCTGATGCCATTACCAGATCCAACAATCTCAAACTCTTGATTCCCCTCCTTGGCAAGCTGTTTCAGGTAAATTATCCCTTGACAACTGTGTAAATTCCACTTCCATCTTACCATGTCTCCTTTTCTCCTTCCAGCCTATGTCCTTATAGTTGAAATCTCCCCATAATAATTATGGAAAACTAAGGCATTGATGTGAAGATACCTAACATACAAACAGTATTTGCTTATACTTAGGTGTAGGATTAAAATGAATAAATTTCTTATCTATTATAATTTAAGAGGGGGAATTCAGAAAGATTCAGTGCATAGAGAGATTATATGATTTGTATGATGATAATTATGAGAATCACTTGCTACTTGTAATTTGTTGAATGTTGCTTACAGGACATAGAGAGATGAGTTAGTTCAGGTGTCTATGAGCAGAGGTATTTGTTGAACTAGATTGGATACTCTGCTCATGGTCATGACAAAAAAAGATAAATGAAGGAGAGTTAAGAAGAAATACATAAACCCATTATTTGCTGTTCGAGGGTTAAATATATGTAAAATGATCTTCAAGATTGAAGTATAGAAGCAGGTAAAAATAATTAAGAGAAATAGAGAATTGGATAGTTTCTATGTCTGTTTTGATAGGTTAATTACAAATTTGCATATAATATAATAATTGTCTACTCTAACATTTTTGAACATGTTGGTATAGTGTTTGTATTTATATAATTTTTTTTCTAAAAAATAAGTAAATAAATAAAAATACAAAAATAAGGAGAACACTTAAAGAGAAGCTAGGCTATGATGATTGGGCATTTATATGTAATCTGATGTATAATTAACATTTTGCATTGAGTTAAATTCATGTTGTGAAGTAAATTAAGATCATACAGGAAATAATTTTATGATTACATTTTTGTTAAAAAAAGTTTGTGTACTTATAAAGTTACTTATTTAATTGTAAACAAAGTATTTACCTTTTGTACTTGCATTTCATAACAGAAACATTTATAGAAAAATAATTAAATAATTTATGAATTTTAGGAAAGCGAACCATTGCTTGAAAGTAAAGATATCCATCTTTGCCTTGAAGATATTGAAAAGTACAAGAAGTTTTTTTCTGAACTGTATGAAGAATTAGATGTATGTAAAGCTATGTTATATGTGATTTACTTTTTCATTGCTGTTTTATTGTATCGACTTTAAGCTCAGTAATTACTCTTTACTGTTTATCTGTATTTTGAGATATGGATGAAGGTATATAGATAAATGGATATAGAGGATGAAGAGAAAAAAAAATTCATTGAAACAGAGACTGCACTTCAGAACTTGAAACTAGCATGTATTTTACACCCAAAAGGTGATAATGTAAAAGGGATATATAAAAATAAGCTTTAAAAATTGTGGGGGGGGGGAATTATGTTGGGGAAGAAGTCCAGAGTAATTTGTTTTTAATAACCCATAATTCTCATTTTCTGTTCTCTGCTTGTAGAAGACTTTTATTGCTCATGGGTAATGGGAGATGACTGAACTTATGAGACAACCCTTCATGCAATTGAGCAGCTAGTGGCATAAAAAATGGGTTATTGTTGGTGCATTGTGCAAGAGAGAGAGAGCAAAGCAGTTTGGGATCCAGAAAGATGGTTCTAATTCATGAACAAAGAATTTTCATTATGAAGAATTATCTGGTAACTAATCATATTTGTCAAGGAGTTTTCTAGCAAACATTCCCTAGCAAGATAGTACTGAACAGAACAAATTTTACTGCCTTATCATAATGTTTAAAGAGACTGGTTCTGTGTATGTCAGTACTGAATCACCTGAATGTGAAAACTCTCCCAACAGAATATATGTTTTTAGATAATGTACATAAAACCACATTTGCTTTACGTACGTGGATGTTTTCATTTAGTTTCAGAAATAAGCCTTAGAAAAAGTTGTCCCAATTCTTATTAAGATTCATCCTGAGATTAAAATCAATCAGAGGTAGATTGTTGTTACAACTGCCAAACATTCGTATTATAAAAGTAATACCAAATCTACTAATCTGAATACCAATGATTTAGAATAATGTCGTATTAATAATAAATGTAATATGAAATTCTTTAGGACTCATTCAAGGAAAAGAAGATAAATAAAGTCACAGCAGAATCACGTAAGTGACATACATATTCACATAATTAGAAAACAGAAGAAGCAGTAAGTACGCTAAGAAGGACCTCCCAAGTTATTTTCAATTCATATTTTGAAATATGATTGTATTTCTCATAAATGAAATATTACTAGATTTCATTACGCACACGTGGGTGTGTGTGTGTGTGTCTGGTAGAGTGTGAAAGTGTGCCTGTATATATGAATGCACAATTACGTATGCTCAATAGCAAAGGAGTTTTCACACATTTCTGTCAGTTCATAGTACATTGAGATTAACTGAAAACCAAGCTAAAACATGATTTCTGTATCATCTTCATAGTCATTTACCTCTGTCAATAATCATACGAGAAAGAGGAAGACTTCCATTAAAATGAGAAATATAAGAAGAAATACAGATGATGTTACACATTGGATATTAATTGATGGGAGAAATCTCAGATATCAGTACAGAGAGGATCCACAAAAATGTATGGATTTTAAACGTAGTTGTTATTTAAAACCCAAGTGGTAGCAGATCCGAAGCAAGGATAATTAACAACCTACTGAAATTGGTAATTGCACAGAACATCCCCCCCCCCCCCCAATCTACAGATGTCAGTATAATCGTGTGTGTGTAATGTTGTTCATGTCATTTTCTGCACAACTCACAATTATCTATGCAATTCTCTGACTACTACTGTTAATAAAATGATGATAAGAAAGCCTCTGAAAATGATTTGACTTTGTGTTGGTAAGTTTTTGTTAATCGTTGTGTTTGAGTTGTGTGACATTGTTTGTGAAGGAGTAGTTGAATGAGTCTTCTAGTTCCTCTTGGTTCATAACCCGACCGAAGCTTTTTGTGATAAAATCTTGTGCTGAAATTTTCTTTTTTTGAGTTAGTAATTCGTTAAGTTCAGCCCATGTTTGCTTAATATTGTCATTATATTCTGTAAATTTTTGAAAGTAATGGTGTCTTTTTGTGCTATGAATTTTTTGTTGTTAGTTGATTTCTTTTTTTTTTTTTTTTGTATAATGTTTATAAACAAGTGTTGTTGCTGGGTAACTTTTTTAATGTTTTTGTGTAATAGTGTTTAGAATGTTGCCATTTATCCATGGTTTATTGTCTGTTTGTCGTCTTGTTTGTGCAGGCTTTGTTGCTTTTTTGTATACGAGAAAAAAAGTGCATATTAGTTGGAAGTTTCGTATAAAGCAACAGGGTTGTTTATTTTTAGTAGGCAATTCCAGTGTGTTTTTTAAAGGTTTGTTGACAATGTCTATAATATAATGGAGTTTTGCGGTGTTGTGGGGAGGCTTATTGGTTCGAAACTGAGAAAAAGTAGTGATCAGTGATTTTGGTGTTAATTACTAACGAGGAATTTGTGTTGTATTGATGGGAGCCCGTATGTTGATATGGTCAATGTATGATTGTGTTAGTGAATTGTTGAGTATTTATTCTCCCTCTTTGGGAGTTTATGGTATGCTTGGTATTGTGCTGACTCAGTATATCAAGGTATGTGTTAGTGGTTGAAGAAGATTGGTCAAGAGTATTTATATTAATGTCTCCTATTAGGATGAGCCGATGTGTTGTATACGGCTCATCCCTTAGCTATGTTTCTAATTCATGCAGAAAGCTGAGTGGATTTTTATCTGGGGGGGGGGGGTCAGTATATTATGTTTAGCATGTATTTGACACTATGTTTGTTAGCCACGATGCCACTTCCTCTTTTGTTTGGTCTACATAAGGTGTAGGACTGGTAGTTATTGATGTTGTATGCATTAGCTTCTGTGTTCTTTATTGCAACTTCGGTCAGGATTATTACCTCAATGTTTGTAAAGGTGTTGTCGAGCAGTGATAACGGTGTAAACCAGTATTTCTTTATGCTTGTTTTGTTGTGAAGGATTGAGAAGTCGGTATATTTGTGGAAGTGTAGACACTTCCACAAATTCTTTGACACTTCATCAAAGAGTCAATAACCTTGAAATTTACATTTTCTGACTAGTTGCCCATATTTGAGATCTCCATGCTATAATGTTTAGAAATAATTTTAAAGCATGTTTTTAATGATGGGTAAAGAGGTGAGCGTTAATGCAGTATATCGACTGAGTGCTTAGATGGGATTCTTTTGCAATTATATAAACTTGACTGTTTTCATCCTGACTCATAAATACCAATGAGCCTCCTTAACTCAGTCAGTATAGACAAAACCCTTTGTTCGGAAAGATCTGGATTCGATTCCCGTCAGTGACTTGAGGAACCTTTATCTAGTTCCTCATGTCACTGATTGTGATGACTAAAGGTGAGTTAGCTGGTCTCATACAGAAGTAGGAAGTTTTTCCATCCGGAAACTCCGGTTTTTTGTCCTCCAGAACAGGCAAACCGGCCCTGTGAACCCACATGGATTACAGTCATGAATAGTCCCAGCCATATGCCAGTTCCGAGCCCAGATAAAAATGGGGGTTGGGGAAAGCAGTGGTGAACTTTCCTGTAAAAATCTCACCAAGAATACTTTGTGGGCAATGCCTACAAAGTCACTTAAGGTCGGAAACTACTGAATGGGAAAATCAGTCAGTCACATAAAACCACACTGTTGCTTCATCTGTGGTGCATGAAGTGCAGCTTGTTAATCATCCTGACAGATAGTTATGGTAGTTGATTTAAGGGTTTTTTTACATTTCTAATATTTCATAATCTGTTCTAATCTGTTTCATATTTCCTAATATTTCGTAATCTGTTTCTAATATTTCATTCTGTTCAGGAAACATGCTTATTATGAAATATTACTACATTTGATGAAAGTTGGTGCTCTTTGCATGGTCTCATAGTGTAGGATTATTGGTCCAAATATTCTTTGAGGATATTGTGACAGGAGCTTTATGAAGGTAATAGCATTTCTGAAACATGCATTTCATGTACCATTGTTGTCTTTTGGTTTAAGTTGATAAAGAAATGAAACAAGAAGTGACAAAATAATAGTAGAAAATATTCCAGAAGATTGCAATCAGGAGTACATATCATTACTTGAGGTAGAAAAACCTGAAATGTGGGAAAGGCAGCTGGAGTAGAGATATGATCCAACATTACAAAACACTGCCATCATTTGTAAGGACAGGAGAGGAGATAGACCAGCTCAAGGAGTAGTCACTGTCCTTTTAGGCAGCCATATCCCATCTAAGAAGTCTCATTGAATAGGAATTTGGAAGCAGTTGTTGTCCAATTCTCAGTATTAACTTTATTAATAGTATGCTGCATCTACTTTCTTCCTACGACAAATATCTCTCAAGATGAATTGGATGATGTCATTTCGTAGTTACTACACCCACTTACTTTTAATGGGGAATTAAAATGGACATAATACTCTATGGGGTAATGCTCAAACAAACATCAGACTAAGAGTTGTTGAGCATATGTGCACCAACAATAATTTCTCCTTCCTAAACACAGAGGCAGCATCTTCTTCCATATGCTTTACTGAACACTCACTTCCATAGACTTAATGTTTCACCCTTCCTTTTCCTGCTGTGTAAGTGGAAAACTAATGACAACCTATTCAGGAGTGATCGTTTCCAGTGATATCCGCCTTCCTGCATGGGCAACCATGCAGCCCATAATGGTTAGCATGATGGAAAAATTGAGCAAGCTAACTGGATCGTGTTTTTTTTACTAGCAGAATTTGACTCTGCAATGGTCAGCTCTTCTTCCATTAGCAATGCAGTGAATCATGTGACAGTATATTATACAATTTGCCTCTAATCTATGGTGGATTGACGATTTCACAGTAGTCAAAGAAGCACAGAAGAAAGCTCAGGGTATTTTTCAAAAATACCTCTCCACAAAAATAAAACTCGTTACTTTCAAATGTTCCAGGATAGAGACCAGCTGTCTCTATCTTTGAACACAGTAGTTGCACAGTTGCTAATCCAAAAATGATTGCTGACACATACTCAGGGAGATTTTTGCTAAAACATCCTCTTGTTCCCTCCCCCAAGTTCCTTGTCCATAAAACCAAAGCAGGAAAACAACAAATCCACTTTGAAAAACTTTGAAAAAAATGGATTTCTTGTCACTTCCCAAAGAATACAACAGGCCACTCAATAAAGAAGAAATGGAAGCTGCTTTGATTGAATGTGTCCAACTGTTGATGAACAGGTAATATCCATTACGAGATGATAAAACACCTGTCACCAACATCCATGGATCGACTGTTGCAATTTTACAACAGAATTTTCTGTGAAGATGATTATAATTTCCTTTCTTAAGCCAGAGAAAGATGTAAAAATTCCCAAATAGCTACTTTCCAGTTCCTCTCGATGAGCTACTCATTCCTGATTCTTGGAAAAAATGGTTAACTATCTTTTATGATTTCTGGAGATAAACAACTCCCCCCCCTCCCCCCCCCCCCCCCCAGCATACAAGTGGTCATCCTCAATTCTCAAAAAAGAAAAAAATCCAGGTCTAATGAAAAAAAAAACTACTTAACGCAGGCATCATTTTACTGCTGATCATCTAGTTTGGCTGGTCGATCTATTAGAGAGATCACTTCCTAAAACATCAGCACATAATATTAGTTTTATTTGATATGGACAAAGCGTACAACACTACTTGGAGATTCGGAATACTGAAAGACTTACATAATTTTGGTCTTAGAGAGAATCTCTTTTTATCAAGAACTTTTTATAAAACTGAATCTTCAAAGTCTGAGTAGAAATTGCTCTTTCTACCATATAACCAAGAGGAGTGAGTCCCACAAGGGACTCACTCCACAAGGATCAGTTTTAAGTTGCAATCAAACTCAATTTGATAACAGAACAACTTCCTCCAACAGTAAGTGATGCCCTCTATGTGGATGACTTCACCATCTTCTGTTCATATAATATGAGTGTCATAGAAAGACAGCTGCAGGAAACCATTGACAATTTCATAAAATGAGTGCTTTTAAATGGGTTCAGATGTTTGCAACAGAAAACAGTTTGTGTGCACTTTTGCTGCAGACGTGGTCTTCATCCTGACCTGGAACTCAAACTGGGACAGTCATTAATCCCAGATCATCTAGTTTGCACCAGAAACAAAGTTCTTGGGAATGATATTTGCCAGCAAACTCAGTTTCCTCCCTCACCTATGTTGATTACGAGACAAGTGCTGTAAAGCATTGAACATTCTACGCACCTTATCTTCTATCTTTTGTGTGCTGATAGATGGTCTTTGGCTTCTTTTTTTTATGGAGCATTGATAAGATCAAAACTTTATTAGGGATCCCATCTTTGCTTCTGCCAGGGAGAGTATCCTGTGATGGCTTGATCCTGCTCACTATCAAGCCATCAGAATTGCAACTGGAGCATTTTGCACATCACCTATTCCTAGTCTGTACATTTACACAGATGAACCACCTTTGTCACTTTGATGCCAACACCTCTGTCTGTTATATGTAACTAAAATAAATTCCCTGCCAGAACACCCCCCACGTATCTAACTATCTTTCAGCCACAATGGGAGAATCTATACAACTCTTGACAGACTGCCATAAAACCTTCCCTTTGGTTTGCAGATAAAAGGTCTCCTATAAGCTCCAGAAATAATGGTAGACAACATTGCTCAGATGCCACCAAACTCACTCTCTCCACTGCAGTCATAAATACCATCATGCAGCTTTTCTTTCAGTAGTCTATCAAAATTTTCCATTCCTACTGTCGTTTACCTGCAGCTCTTTGAAGTTCATAGAATTTGTGCCTGTCTACATTGATGGCTTAAAATAGGAGGACTTTGATCTTCTTCCATCTTTCCAGACAACATTATATCCACACAAATCCTAGTAGAATGTGACAACTTTACAGCAGATCTCTAAATGCAATAGAGCTTGCACTAAAATGCATCAGATTCCGCCACTACAAAAGGTGCATAGTATATTCAGACTCTCAAAGTTCTCTTCAGGCAATAAGGAGTCTAGAGCTACAGCAACAGCCAGCGCTCTCTCTCAAATTCAACACCTCCTCTTGCAGTTATGATTACACTTTGATGTAAGCATCTGTTGGATTCCAAGCCATGTTGGGATTATGGGAAATGAGGCTGCAGATACTGTAGCAAGGTCAGCTTGTTTTTCAGACATCCACCATCTGCTTGTACCATAAACAGGTTATCATATGGAAACTCCTATCCCACTGTCAGCTATCTAGGAACAGAGAGAGTAATAATAAGCTCTACCAAATCAGGCCTGAAATTAAATTATGGCAGCATAGCGTGCGCAGGATTCAAACAGAGGAAGTTTTTGTTCCTCGGCTTTGCATCAGTCATAGTCATCTTACCCACTTCTTCCTTCTGAGGTATGATGACATGTCTGTATGTGAATTTTGTGACTCTGGACTATCCATCACTCATATTTTAATCGACTGTCCTCGTTTTGCCAACGAGCTCAGTCATTATTTTAGCCACTTATAATCTGTCTAAGCCCTACCCACTTAGGCAGATATTATCAGACTCGTCAACTGTCAACCTGGTTTTTTATAGAGTATTAATCATTATCACCATATATAAAGTGTTTTTATATATATATATATATATATATATATACACACACACACACACACTAGGGGGGGCTCCACCCTCCCCCTGATGCCTACGTCCCTCCCCCACGAGTTCCAGACTGGTAGGCAAGTTCTCCTTGAATTTTGATGACTCGAAAGGGGGGGGGGTTTCTTCCCCCTGGTGCCTACAGTGCCCAACCCCCTCGAGTTCCAGACTGGTAGGCCTGTTCTCCTTGAATTCTGATGACTTGATTGAAGACTCGACACTCAGGGTAGCCCTGAGTTTCAAAACATTTCAAATAACTTGACAAAAAAAACATGACACAAAAACGTTCCAAAAAAGGCTTATTTTATATTATAGAGTAGATATCATCATCAGCTAACGCCTGTTTATTCCCGTATACGGGAGTAGGCGAGGCCATTTAGCCCTATCTAACTTTTGGAGACTGAGGGGGCAGTTCAATCTCCACTGGTACCCAATCAGAGACAGATGGCCCAAGGCCATCACTAATTAAGCGGTACACAGTGAAGAGAGACGGCTCAAATGTGCTGCCATCTCGTGGTCCCTAACCCTAACACAATATATTTAATGTCTGAAATAATGTGGGTTCTACGGTTGATTTTCTTGAGTTTACAGGACGAAAAACCCGAGTTTCCGGGAGGAAAAACCTGCTTGCCCGTGCCAGAGATCGACTAACTCGGGAACCGGTCGAAAAAAGGCTTAGAAAAATTTCCTCTAGTCGCCGACTAGACTCGAAACCAAGTCTTCCTTCGTGCGGCCAAGCGCGGCGGTGTGCAAACGCCACATCCGCTGAGCTACACAGGCTCTTAGAGTAGATATATATTAGTTTATTATTATTATTACGGGCGACTCCAGAGAGTCCTTAGACTCATCAAGGGAGGCCCTAAACATCATGTCCACACAACTATACGACATTCTCACCGTATCTATCATACCTTGCCTTGAACTCACTCACTATCATAGCACCCACAACAAACTGGCAGCTTATTTCACTCATTTATCACTCTAAAAGTAAAGAACCCAGCTGTAACACCCCTGTTAACCACACTCTTGCCCAGCTTCCATAGGTTGTCCCCTAGTTCTCCCACCACCAGTCCTGATCTCAAAAATATCCTCTGAATTAATCCTATAGAAACCCTTTAGCAATTTGAATGTCTCAATCATATCTCCCCTCTTCCACTTATCGACCAATTTCTGCAACCCACAAATCTTCAACCTGTTATCATATGGTTCATTCCATAGACCCGCTATCATCTTAGTCACTAGTACTCTATAACTTTTTAAAAACTTCAGATTTATATACATTTTTATAAATATTAATGTTTGTTTATACTTTTTAGTCTGTTTTTTACTCTTCTTTTTTACATTTGTTTTTTTACATTGTTTTTATGTGGCCTGACTTATTTATTAAATAGCATACTTCTAAGAATTGTTTCATTCGTGATTTTTTGTTGTTATTTCGACTTTTATATATAGTTTTTAGACTTTTATATATAGTTTTTAGACCTATATAAGCCCCTTATTTATTGCGCACCATTAAACTCAAAAAATAAACAAGTCGATTAAGTGGGCATCTGATGGGTTACCAGCAGTATGTTGGAGAACTCTGCACTTCTGTTTTGGTCACTGCTATTTAATGTTTAACAATTGTGACATGGATAAGAAAGAATCTAAGATGAAAAGAATATTATGTGCAGTGGTGTGCTGCAGGGCTATATATACTTGGTCACTGCTATTTAATTTGTTTAGCAAGTAATATGAATATGAGAACATCTAATAGAAAGATCATTATTAACATAGCTGATATTATTATTAACTTCAAGGAGTTAGAAGACTCATTGTAGGAGGTCCATATTCTCATGCAATGAGACTGTACCTTAAACCCATTTGCAGTTTCTGCACTCACCACACTAGATGCATTCCACTTACCAAGTGCACTCCATGCAAAGAACTCATTCCACTCTTGCTCATATCCTTGTTATACATCTTCCAGGAATAGCTTCCAGTTCTACTCTTATATTCTTCTACTTGCTGATAAATCTACACATTAATCTGGTAACAACCCCTCACCAACTTGTATATCTTGATAATATCTCCTCTCCTCCTTCTGTTCACAAGGCTGTGCAAATTGTATTCTATAGACCCAACACCAACTCCTCTGAATTCCTCCCCCCCCCCCAAGATATCCTCATTCCCTTGAAAATCTGGAAATCAGATCTGTGCACAGTAGTCCATATGTCAAGATCCTCCTCATTATTATCATAATCCTTGTAACATTCTCACAATTCTAGCAATGTGACCCAACTCCTAAACTTAGTCTCCATCTGCCTTCACTCTGAGGTCTCTCATATCTTCCACTTCCTTCAGAATTTTCTCGTTTCATTGCATACCGAATTTCAAGACCTTACACGTTATGGCATTACATTGATCGATCCACTCTCTTGCCCACTAACAGTCTGTTGAGATCCTCCTATAAAGTCTCATCTTCTCTACTTCTCATAGAGTTCTTTGGAACTTTATCATCTGTAACAATAATAGCCCTGGGTGACCTTCCTCTTTTGTGATACTACTTCCTCTACACAATCCACTTATATCTGTCTGTAAGTTGATCAGATTTTCAACTCATTAGTCACTTATTCAATCCCATCCATTTCAGTTTAGTTTCCAGCTTATCCTATAGCAATGTATCAAAGGCATTTGAAAACCCTAGGTTATGTGCATCTCCCTTATCCATTGAATTCATTACCTTGTAGTATGTAAGTGGATTGCCAAAACATGATCTCCCCTTAACAAACTCATGCTGATCATCATAGAGAATGCCGCTGTTATCAATCCATTTCTGAAGGCTAGTCCCCACCAACCTCTCTGTCACTTTAACCACAGCCCCAGACACACAGATTTTCCTCTAATTTGTAGCCTCAGTCATATCTCCTTCCACTCCTTTGGAACTTTTCCTTTCACAAGACTCATGTTAAATGGGTGTGCCAAGAATGCCATTAATTCCCCAGAACATTCCTTCTTTAACATAAGTTTACTTAATTCCTCATATGCCTTCTGCTCACTCACTTTGAATCCCTCCACCACACCCTCTACACTTAGTGCCATAGCATTTTTTGGTGGAGCTGAAAGCAGGTTACCAGTGGTTTGCTGCAGGGTTCTGTGCTTTGTCACTGCTATTTTATGTTATGAGAGGAAATTATTTGAATAGAAGTAGTGCCAGATGATGAGCAGACAGTAACAGTATGGGCATGCAATAATGGTTGTCAGTTTAATGTAGCAAAGTGTAAGGTTCTGAACTGTGGAATATAAATATTACAAATTGTGTGGTCTGTATGGATGGAACTGGACTGCAGGAAATTGATGATGCATGATGATGGTGGACAGGGAGATGAAGTTCAGTGGATACATTGCAAAAGTGGCAAAATAAAGCAAGATTGCTTGGATGTTGAATAATACATTGATAAAAAGATGTAAGGAGAGTATTATTCCTCTTTATAATGTTTGATACATACATATCTTGACTACTGTGCAAAGATTTGGTTTCTTGGTAATGAAAAAGTGGAGAGGATTCACAGGTAGGTGACTGTGGAAGTTTTCTGTGAAACTGTTTTCTGGAGTGAGTGCTCCCCAATAAAGGATGTGATACAGACATATAATCCACTAAATAGGTTTCATAGGATTTGAAGCAGAATAGATTTTTCAATACATGACAAGAAGGGAAATAACAAGTGGGTAACTAAAGTAAAATCGATAAATATTTTTGACTTGGAGCAGCATAGTGAGAGGAATTGGTTGCCAGAGGCAGTCATTAGCACTTTGTCAAGATATGAGCTTAAGGGAATGTAAGACAGGTATTGTGTGAATAATAAACATGGGCAGGGCATCTTTTGATGATTCTTGACACTGCATAGAGTTGCATGTATATATGATAATGAACATGAACCATCAGTTACAATGATTGATTTTAGTGATACTTATTTCTTGAATGTTAGTCATAAAATGTAAAGTAATTTTATTTTAAAAGCAATCCAATCTAAATGATAAATATAGCATTTGCAATATGATACTAATATAACTGAACTGTTTCTATTAGTTTTTACTAATCTTGTTATTGCTTTCAGGATGCTATAGTAGATTTTCCAGTACACAGATTTAAGAGTTCTGATTTGCTGCCATTCCATAAAGCTGATTCTGCTGTTATTAATATTACAACACTGTCTCAGGATTTTCATGACCTTAAGGTTGATCAAAATTGCACTTCTAAACATTCCTGCTCTTCAAAAGTTAACACTGGCATTTCAAGTTATGATAATGTTATCAATTATGCAAAAATTACTTCAAAAGGTGATCAAAATTTATTTGAGTCTGTCCATAAAAGTGAAACAGATGAAGAAATTATCGAAGATGATTTAGATATTTGTAGTGATAATTTATCTTTCTCTGACTATTCTCCCATTAAAGATCTGAGAAAAGGAATGGACTCAACCCATAATTTAACTGAAAGTACATATAAAGGTGAACTTGCATCTTTTAAGTTAAAATTATTACTAGAAAGTGCAAAAGAGGAGAAAAGAGCAGAAAAATTTTTACAAGAATATGACATTTCAGCAGTTTATAAAGAGGTGTCAGCTCAAACTAAAAGCATTGTACCATTTGTAAAATTGGCTTATCCTGATGTTAAAGGCGGATCTGTGATTAATAAAATGGAACCGTTATACAAACAACCAGAAGGAATTCTCAGGTAGTATATTTTTGCATTATTTTTGGTAATTAAATTTAAATTTTAAACTTTAATTAATTTTTATGTATTTTCTATGATAATTATTATTATCTGAGACCTCCAGGGAGTCAAGGACTCATTGAGGGAGGCTGTAAATTACCCACCCTTGCTATCATACCTTTCCTTAAATTGCATAGAATGAACTATTTTGAGTAATTTCTCATTTCTTGTGTTTAAACTTTTAGTTACCTTTGACCCCTGAAGATGTAAGTCAAACGACTTACTAAACTTGTCGGGTTTTTTTTTTTTTTTTTTATTGTTATGTATCTGAATAAACATGTAGTCCAATTACCAGAATCTTTCTTATGAACTGCTAAACCACAGAAACCTATGCCTACAGTTAGAAGCTCACAGTGAGTGCTTTTGGTATAAAGTTATGCAACCAGAGAAATTATGCATTAAACAGTCTAATATTCTTAATCCGATGTAGAGATAATGAAATTGTACCTAAATTCATCCAAATCAAGCATGCATTCCATATAACCAAAGCTAACAGAATTTACTGAAGAATGGAACTAGTGATTTTGGGAGAAAGGATTACAGCACTAGAGTAGAACTAGCACAAATAAGCCAAGATACATTTACTCTACACAATGAGTTAGCTTCATCGCTTCCGTCCGACCTGTGGAACAACATTCACAATATCACATACAACAAAGCTGCAGCGATTTCTGCTCAAAAGAAGCGTAATTTAATTAAAAAATTTAATGTACTACTGCATGAAAAAGAAAAACAATGAAAACATCTAAATTACTCCAAAGTAGTAATTAACCTTTCTTCAAGAGTCCTATCAAGAACTGATTATCTGAGATTTTCGCTTTAACACCACACTAGTTACCACAAATTGACATCATAGCTCAAATAGAGAAAGGAATACAAAATTTGCCTGGTGATACATCAGATCTCGTTCGTATACAGAGCACAGCATTGCTATTACAAAGCAAATTACCACCCAGGAACCTACCTTGCACAGAATACACAGCTCTCAAAGAACTAAAATCAGACAAAAATATCGTTATAATTAAGGCGGATAAAGGGAGTGCAACAATAGTTTTGAACTCTGATGATTATAAAAAAAATGAAACTCTTCTTGAAGATTCTAATACCTATACTCCTTTAGACAGAGATCCCACCTGCCGAACTCACAATAAAACCAATGATCTAGTTAACAAGATACCCAATTGGACTGAAGAACTAAAGAGAACTCTACAATCAAAACACCCATTAGTTCCAAGAATATGTGGTGTACCAATACACAAGATAGGTATTCCTTTAAGACCGATAGTGGATGGAAGAGACTCTCCGACCTCGAATTTGGCAAAACACCTCGCCAACGTGAACCTAAGACAATCAAAAAAATCCTCAACACACCTCCTACAAGCATCTCACACAAGCAAGATTTCAAGAATGCAATCACGCTTCCAATATATCAAGAATGTTACAGACAAAATGGCCAAATTACTAAACAAACATAACATCAAAGTTGCTTTTCTACTGCTGGAAAAAATTTCAAGATTTCTACATCCCCAAAACCTCCACATCATCCTTTAATAAAAAACCAGGTGCTTATAAAATTCATTGTTCCTGTGACATCTGCTACGTAGGCCAGACGGGAAGATCAGGGGAAATTCATATGAACGAACACCAAAAAGAGATGCAAAAAAGAAGAGAACACAAATCAGGCCTAGCATACCATACAACTTCCACCAGCCATAATGTACTCTGGCAAAAAACAAACATGTCTTACATTGAAAAAAATTGTTACATAAGGAAATTTAAAGAAGCTGCAAACATGCTTAGAATTCCAACTCAATGCAACAGAAACTAGGGCCTAATTCTACCCCTCGTTTGGTCAGCATTGATAAAAAATATACCCAAGTCAGACCTCGGACAATGTGAACGTGAACAACAGAACGTGACAGCATCCTGCATTGTTCAAATTTAGCATCGCACTGAATCTGCATTTGGATATTTAATTTAATGAAATTAAATTAAACATCCAAATTAGATGGCCACAACTGCATAGAATGAACTATTTTGAGTAATTTCTAATTTCTTGTGTTTAAACTTTTAGTTACCTTTGACCCCTGAAGATGTAAGTCAAACGACTTACGAAACTTGTTGAGTTTGTTTTTTATTGTTATTTATCTTAATAAACATGTGGTCCAATTACCGGAATCTTTCTTATGAATTCATCTCTCACCTAATAACAAACATCCATGCCTATTGTGAGTTTCGCATCCACAGCTCATTGGTAGGAGAGGGTATGCTATCTAGTTGGTTGTTATGACATGATATTTTTGATTACTGTTTATTTTTGAATGGCTTACGAAAGAAGTAATTAATTACATATTTCACTTTAGGAGTGAAATATGTAATTTTGCACCTATATATATATATATATATATATGACAGAATGATCATTGACTCGGTTAACATACATAGTTTTATGAAAAAAATTGAATGACTAGAACCGAGATTTAATTAAAAAGGTTTTAATATAAACACACTACTAGTTTCGGTCTGTAACAGCCTTCTTCAGGTGACATTATAAAACAAACAGATAAGCTTAGGCGTTGATGGTTATTCATGACTTACTTTTCACGGTATTAACAACACCACAAACACTTTTAACAACAAAGATGTTTTATTAACGCTAATATTTCGCTGATTTTCAAATCAGCATCATCAGAGCACAACACACATGTAAACGCGACAGTAAGTAAGTGAAACAATATAATTGCAAAAGACAAAAGATCTAAAGTCCTATTTTTGGCGCCCTCTAACGAAGAGAAAAAAAAAAAAGCAGTTATCCAGGAGTTTTTCTTAGGATAACCGTCTCCCAAATTTTTGCCAAATTAATGCAACCATATTTGTTAAGGTTGGGAGAATTCTTCAAAGCCATTGCTGACTCAAAAAATAATCTTTCAGATCTATAACGACTCCTAAATAGCACATTTGTTTTCCTCCATCTAATTCTGTGTGAAGGAGTGTCCAAAGCGTGGTCTGCCAGTCCCGACTTGCCATAGTAATAGTAGCGAATGTATCTTTCATGTTCTTCCAGGCGGATGTTCACTGATCTTCCTGTTTGCCCATAATAGGCCAAGTCACAGTCACATGGAACTTCATACACTCCTGGGTGTGCTAAAGGGTGAAGTTTATCCTTCGGCGAGCGGATCAGAGTTGCCAGTTTGACATGAGGTTTGAAGGTGGTGCAAAGGCCACGTTTCAACAATACTTTGGCTATCTTTTCCGATGTACCTCTGATATAGGGAATAGAAATGGTCATGTTGTATTCTTGTGTATTAGGGGAGGGCAGAGTAATGGGCCTATGTAGTATTTTATCTATTTTGTAGGGATTGTAGCCGTTGGCTAAGAACGTATGGCGCAGGTACTGGAGTTCAGTGGTCAGAGCTGTATCGTTAGAACAAATGGCTCTGGCTCTGTGTGTAAGTGTTTTTAAAATGCCGTACTGTTGGACTGGATTACGATGTGATTGTTTATGTAGGTATCTTCCTGTGTGTGTAGGCTTTCTGTAAATAGAAAAAGATAGTGATCCATCTGAAAGGCGGGTGACTAATGTGTCAAGAAATGGTAAACAGTTATTTGATTCTTTTTCTACTGTGAAGTGAATTTTGGGGTGTTGGCTGTTTAGGTAGGTGATAAAAGCATCCAAAGTGTCTTGTCCATGGAGCCAGATGGCAAATACATCATCTACATAGCGCAACCACACTTGTGGCTTGTATGTAGCTGTGGTAAGTACTTTGTTTTCAAAGTGTTCCATGTAAAAATTTGCTAATTGGGGGGGAGGAGGGGGGAACCCATAGCAGCACCATTAATCTGTTTGTAGAATTTCCCCTCCCATGTAAAGTAACCTGCATTCATGGTAAATTGAAATAGTTCAAAAATATCTGGGGGAAATTTAGACTTGATTAAATCAAGCGTGTCTATAAGTGGTACATTGGTAAATAGGGAGGTGACATCGAAACTAACCATTAATTCTGAATTTTTTAGGATTAGATTTTTAGGAAAAGATGTTTTGAAATGGATTGAATTTTTTACAAAAGTAGAGGAGTTGCCAGTAAGAGGGGCAAGCGACTTAGCTAAATGCCGGATCAGTTTATATGTGGGACTATCTATACTATCCACTATGGGGCGTAGGGGAATATTAGTTTTGTGGATTTGGGGTAATCCATAAATACGGGGTGTTTTAACAAGTTTCAGCAAGTATTATAAACAAGGCCAAGCCTCCAAAAAGCAATATGCCACGTAAGCAAATAACTGCCCTAAAAAAGTTATATAATAATAAAAATATTATTATTACAAAAGCCGATAAAGGAAATGCAACAGTTATCATGAATAAAGAAGAGTATAACAGAAAAATGCAAGATCTCATATGTGACAGTTCCACATATCAAATTATACATCAAGACCCCTACGATGTCGCAAAAGAAAAAAGTCCAAAAATTACTGAAAAAAGTAACATCATGGCCCAAAGAAATCATCAGGAAAATAAAACCAATTCATGTTAAAACACCCCGTATTTATGGATTACCCAAAATCCACAAAACTAATATTCCCCTACGCCCCATAGTGGATAGTATAGATAGTCCCACATATAAACTGACCCGGCATTTAGCTAAGTCGCTTGCCCCTCTTACTGGCAACTCCTCTACTTTTGTAAAAAATTCAATCCATTTCAAAACATTGGTTAAAAATCTAATCCTAAAAAATTCAGACTTAATGGTTAGTTTCGATGTCACCTCCCTATTTACCAATGTACCACTTATAGACACTCTTGATTTAATGAAGTCTAAATTTCCCCCAGATATTTTTGAACTATTTCAATTTACCACGAATGCAGGTTACTTTACATGGGAGGGGAAATTCTACAAACAGATTAATGGTACTGCTATGGGTCCCCCCCTCTCCCCCCGTTAGCAAATTTTTACATGGAACACTTTGAAAACAAAGTACTTACCACAGCTACATACAAGCCACAAGTGTGGTTGCGCTATGTAGATGATGTATTTGCCATCTGGCTCCATAGACAAGACACTTTGGATGCTTTTGTCACCTACCTAAACAGCCAACACCCCAAAATTCACTTCACAGTAGAAAAAGAATCAAATAACTGTTTACCATTAGTCACCCGCCTTTCAGATGGATCACTATCTTTTTCTATTTACAGAAAGCCTACACACACAGGAAGATACCTACATAAACAATCACATCATAATCCAGTCCAACAGTACGGCATTTTAAAAACACTTACACACAGAGCCAGAGCCAATTGTTCTAACGATACAGCTCTGACCACTGAACTCCAGTACCTGCACCATACGTTCTTAGCCAACGGCTACAATCCCTACAAAATAGATAAAACACTACATAGGCCCATTACTCTGCCCTCCTCTAATACACAAGAATACAACATGACCATTTCTATTCCCTATATCAGAGGTACATCGGAAAAGATAGCCAAAGTATTGTTGAAACATGGCCTTCGCACCACCTTCAAACCTCATGTCAAGCTGGCAACTCTGATCCACTCACCAAAGGATAAACTTCACCCTTTAGCACACCCAGGAGTGTATGAAGTTCCATGTGACTGTGACTTGGCCTATTATGGGCAAACAGGAAGATCAGTGAACATCCGCCTGGAAGAACTTGAAAGATACATTCGCTACTATTACTATGGTAAGTCGGGACTGGCAGACCACGCTTTGGACACT
The DNA here is from genome assembly GCF_054136105.1 of Typopeltis vanoorti. Taxonomy (NCBI): domain Eukaryota; kingdom Metazoa; phylum Arthropoda; class Arachnida; order Uropygi; family Thelyphonidae; genus Typopeltis; species Typopeltis vanoorti. Next base: position 69,994,497 of record NC_143564.1, on the reverse strand, counting down.
CCTTCACACAGAATTAGATGGAGGAAAACAAATGTGCTATTTAGGAGTCGTTATAGATCTGAAAGATTATTTTTTGAGTCAGCAATGGCTTTGAAGAATTCTCCCAACCTTAACAAATATGGTTGCATTAATTTGCCAAAAATTTGGGAGATGGTTATCCTAAGAAAAACTCCTGGATAGCTGCTGTTTTTTTTTTTTTTTTTTTTTTTTTTCTGTTAGAGGGCACCAAAAAAATAGGACTTCAGATCTTTTGTCTTTAGCAATTATATTGTTTCACTTACTCACTGTCGCGTTTACATGTGTGTTGTGCTCTGATGATGCTGATTTGAAAATCAGCGAAATATTAGCGTTAATAAAACATCTTTGTTGTTAAAAGTGTTTGTGGTGTTGTTAATACCGTGAAAAATAAGTCATGATTATAAAAGAAAAAAACACTAAACATTGAGAGTTAAAAGACTATGAACAATATAGACAGTCTTTATACATAATTAGCATGAAAATGTTGTAGTTGTATTTGAAGCTGTTCTTTCATTTGTTGCATTGTTGGGAGAGTGCGTGCTTGCTGCATCACGTGAACGCCAGTACATAATTACAGCTGAATGACTATCTGGGAGGTTGTAGCTTAAGTGTATTTAGATGAACAGGATTGAAGATGATTTCTCTCGATTCCACAATTTTTCTCTCTATTTCGTCACTGCAACGGAAGATGTTTGTAGATTTTTCCCAGCAGACTTTGTGACTTTGGTTATCATCATTAGGATCAGCCGAGAAGAGGATATGACTTGATAATGCACTTGCTCGCTGTCTCTTGTAAGTAATGTCTCTCATGTGTTCTTCCATACGCATTTCGACAGATTTGTCTGTCTGCCCGAAATAAGGAATATCGCTGTCACATAATATTTTATATACGCCAGGGTATTTGAGTTGATGTTGACAAGGTTTTGGGCGGCTAATTAAGGAACGGATCTTTGGAAGTGGAGTGAACAAGGTTCTGATATTGTATTTTTTTAGAACTTTTGCTAATTTATGTGACACAGTACTTATGTAAGGAATAGATATATTGCTTTTGAATCTATTTGTTTCTTCTGAGTGATGTCTGGGAGGATTAAGAAGGAATTTGTTAATGATTTTCTTGGAATATCCATTAACTTCGAAAGAAGTTTTCAGATGGTTTATTTCTGTAAGCAGTTCATTTGTATCATCAAGAAGAGAACGGGCTCTATGTCCCAAGGTGGAAATTATTCCAAGCTTATGAGGAGGGAAATGATGGGACTGACTGTGCAAATATCTGTTGGTATGTGTGGGTTTTCTATATATCGATATTTTTAGTTTACCAGAAGAGCGAGTCAGTTTGACATCTGAGCTTGAAATGGATAATTCCTTGCCTTTTCTTGATGTCAAACTGACTCGCTCTTCTGCTAAACTAAAAATATCAATATATAGAAAACCTACACATACCAACAGATATCTGCACAGTCAGTCCCATCATTTCCCTCCTCATAAGCTTGGAATAATTTCCACCTTGGGACATAGAGCCCGTTCTCTTCTTGATGATACAAATGAACTGCTTACAGAAATAAACCATCTGAAAACTTCTTTCGAAGTTAATGGATATTCCAAGAAAATCTTTAACAAATTCCTTCTTAATCCTCCCAGACATCACTCAGAAGAAACAAATAGATTCAAAAGCAATATATCTATTCCTTACATAAGTACTGTGTCACATAAATTAGCAAAAGTTCTAAAAAAATACAATATCAGAACCTTGTTCACTCCACTTCCAAAGATCCGTTCCTTAATTTGCCACCCAAAACTTTGTCAACATCAACTCAAATACCCTGGCGTATATAAAATATTATGTGACTGCGATATTCCTTATTTCGGGCAGACAGACAAATCTGTCGAAATGCGTATGGAAGAACACATGAGAGACATTACTTACAAGAGACAGCGAGCGAGTGCATTATCAAGTCATATCCTCTTCTCGGCTAATCCTAATGATGATAACCAAAGTCACAAAGTCTGCTGGGAAAAATCTACAAACATCTTCCGTTGCAGTGACGAAATAGAGAGAAAAATTGTGGAATCGAGAGAAATCATCTTCAATCCTGTTCATCTAAATAACAACTTAAGCTACAACCTCCCAGATAGTCGTTCAGCTGTAATCATGTACTGGCGTTCACGTGATGCAGCAAGCACGCACTCTCCCAACAATGCAACAAATGAAAGAACAGTTTCAAATACAACTACAACGTTTTCATGCTAATTATGTATAAAGACTGTCTATGTTGTCACCTGAAGAAGACTGTTACAGGCTGAAACTAGTAGTGTGTTTATATTAAAACCTTTTTAATTAAATCTCGGTTCTAGTCATTCAATTTTCTTCATAAAACTATATATATGTATTTTTTTTTTTTTTTTTTTTTTTTTTTTTTTTTTTTTTCAGTAAAGAAGACTAAATATAAGATTTCTTAGTATCATAAAATACTAGTATCAGAGGAAAGGTAAAGACTAGTATTGAAGCCACAGATGGCAATTTAGTTTATGCTGATTTACATAATTATGACAGCATCTCTTCTTCTTTATGTAGCTTCCTCATTGTAAGGGTGCAGCACCATGACCTTCCATTCCTCTCTGTTGGCAGGTTCTTCTTTTTGTTTCAGCATAGTCACATGATCTTATATAATCAAACCATGTCCTTCTTGGGAACAGGATCAAGGTTTGATCCTGTTCCCATAATCTTTCCTTCTAAAGCTGTTGTCCTCTGTCCTGCTGACCGCTCTCAATACATATCCTGCCAGTCTCATCTTTCTCTAGATCATTTCCTGCAATAAAGATTTCTATGTTTTTATTCTCTGTAATACCTCTGCATTTGTTATATAAAGGTGTTTCATTCTTGTGAATGTGGCATCATGGAGAGTGTGAAAGCAGTGGAAGAAGAAGAATATGGGGAATTGAGCAAACTTGATGTTAATAAGGCTGTGGAACTTGATGATACATCACCACGAAAGAATGCACCAGGGAATTGACATCTGCTTTGGCATATTTGTTTAACCACCTTACTGACCATTAAAAAATACGCACCCTCAAAAGCTTTGTATCCATCATAAATTTCAATGTAATATCAATGGTATTACAATATTAATATGCACTTTGCATCCATGGAAATGTGGACGTATATGTATGTCCTGGCTGGTAGCATGGTTAATAAGAGTCTTACTTTGGGTCAAGTTCCAAAGGAGTAGAAGAAAGGCAAGATCGTACCGCTTCATAAGGAAGGTGACAGAACTTAAGTATCAAATTATAGGCCAATCTGCATGTTAGGTGTTGTGGTTATAGTTGAAGTGAGAAGGATCCAGAATTGGTTTGACAACAGTGGTATTATCGTTAATGGACAGCATGAATTTGTTAAAGGGGGTCATGTTTTGGTAATCTGTTTACTTATTACAATAAGGTGACAGCTGAATTGGACAAGGGAGACGGATACACAGTTGTATATTTAGATTTTGCAAAGGCTTTTGAGAGACTACTGTATGATAAGTTGATAATCAAACTAGAGCAGATGGAGTTGGATATTAGACTAGTGCATTGGATTGGAGATTGGCTATCTGATGTCAGTAAGTTGTGTATGAGGAGCAATATTCCAGAAGAGGAAAGTCATTAGTGGTATGCCTGAGGGGGGGAGTCTGTTTTACTTAACCTGTGTTTAATGATATTGGGGAAGATTGAGTGTGGATATTAAGTTGTTTGCAGATAATATAAAGTTGAGAAGAACTATAAAGAGTAGAGCAGGATATAAAGAGAATCTTGCATTTCACAACATTTCAATGTTGTGAAATGTGAGATTTTGAAATCACTATGTTGTGGTATTAAACCACTCACAATGAGGTCAAAAAGAAATTGTATTAATTTGACTAGTTTCGAAAAAATTTTGTTTTACTTCATCAGGAAATAGCATGAATAAATTTAAAAACTACTAGTAAAGTAATGACTGTTAACATCTCTGATGAAAAATATTCGAAAACATTTCAGTGAAAAACGTGCATGTTGCTATTAAGCTACTGCTGGTTTGTGGGGTTGCTGAATATTACTGGAAGATACAAGTGTGTCATGATTGGTTAAGCTAGACCAGATTTGATGTAAAATCATCCCTTGTTTTTTGATATACTGTAGAGGATACTTCATTTCAGCTAATTCCTTGAATGCTCTTGAGTGAAAGTGGTAATCAATGTGGAGCCTTTCAGTTTGCTGCCCTTTTACTAGATGTTTTGTATCCATTGTATGTGCTATCAGCTCTGATTTGTGCTTTCTTTCATTCTCAGTGTTCTTGATGTGTTCCGATTGGCATATCTATCCAGATCTGTTAGTTTATCCTATGTAGTGTACCCCACAACTACAACTGATCTTCTAGACAGCTGGTTTTTTAAGTGGTGGATGCAGTGGTTTAGGAGGTGTCAGATGATTGGAGATTTTGTTTTTTGGGAAGAAAGCAACTTTTAGATTTTTTTTTTTTTTTTTTTTTTGGTTACCCAATCTATATATGGGAGAATCATTATTGTATTCTTGGTTTATTTGTTTTCTGTTTGTTTTGGAGGTTGAAATAGAATTTTTTTTTTTTACTAATGTTTTTGGAAGGACAGAATTAAGATACCATAGCTCTTGGTTTCTTTTATCTATATTCATGGAAATACTGTAGGATCTATCACATAAGAAATTGATGATGCCTATTTTTTGTGCTGGTGGTGATGAGAAGTTGCATGTAGATAACATCCTATGTTAGTTGGTTTCCTGTAAACTGAGAATTTGGATGTGTTTTGCTCTGTTATCTCAACTAATGTATCTAAAAACAGTAAATTTCTGTCTAATTCAACTGTGAATTTGATTTAGGAATGAATGTTGTTTAGGACGGTAACAAAATCTTCTAATTGGGTAGAAGAACTAGGCAGATGATAAAAAATATCGTTGATGTATCTTCATCAAAATCTTGGCAAAGATACAGGTGGCGTGTGGTGGTAGGACTGTGTTTGAAGAGCTCCGAAAGCTAACTTATTTAGTTTTAAATAAAAAAACTAGCATTATCAGTTAAATCAATTGTACTAGAATTAGACTGTATTGCAGAGTTAATTAGTTTAGCTTAAAAATTTTGTTTTAAATATTGTTAATTTAGTCTTTTGATAAAATATGTAGCATAGCACATGGCACCAATGTGAAGTAGAACAATGGCATCCAAGTCCTCATCATTGTTTAAAGAATTTAATCAAAGGGACTTTGTACGGTATAATGTCTGTGGAATGTATGCTTTGCCAAGAATGGCTGGAGTTAGGTTTAAAAGCAGTGGTGGTGGGAAAGTGTTATGAAAGTGAGGATCAAAAGCGTCTCAGGTCGCGAGATTGAAGCAGTGGATGAAAGTCAGAATACAATTGAAAATTGTGATATAATGCCTGATAGCATTGAGAGTTAGATTAAATGTGACAGTTGAAAGTGAAAGTAAAAAAAGTGTTGAACGAGAGAATAGTTTGACTGATGTGAAAAATGAAGAGTTAGCTTCAATGAGGGAGATAGCTCAGTTGTGCAGAGCGATACATAGGGCAAAGTGGCAGCTGGAGCAATTGCAAAAAATGTCTTCCAGGTGAATCTGCTAATAACAAAAAGAAAGAAGTGTGAGATAAGAAAAAGGAGGGCATGAGTGAGTATTATATGGCTATTCATTCGTAAAAAGTGTGATCGATGAGAGTTCGAAAAAATCCTGCTTTCCTGGCACGAGATGTTAGTTCGGCTGTTAGAGCATAAAAGTGTAGGGTGAAAGAAATTATTGTAGTGACCGGAATGAATGACTCTAAAGGAGAAAAGTATGGCATGAGAGAGGACTTGAAAGAATTACTGGGAGTAGCAAAAGAAAAGAGTGAGAGAGTTAAGACAATGAGTCTGTTGCTACGGTATGACATAGTAGAGCTGAGGAGGACCATAATAGTGAATGACTCGATGCATAGGTTATGCAGGCGGAGTGGTATGGAGTTTGTAGAGTGAGTTTTACAGGCGAAAGGGTTTATACAAAAAAAGGATGGTTTGCATCCATTTGAATGAATTTGGTGTTCAGAGAGTGGAAAAATTGTTGTTGAATGAAGTGAAAGTGGATATATAGAATCAGGGCAACTAGAGCTTTTAGGGGATGGGGAAGCTATTGAGTGGATATGCAGATGCCAGTGAGGCAGTTGAGTGTAAGAATGTGTTTAATATGCCTGAGTTAGTACCAATGGTAACAAACCAGAATGGGATAGTTAGGATAAAGCATCAGAATAGCAGTGGGCCTAAGGAGTTTTTGTACTTTATGTACAGTAATGTCAGATGCATTTGGAACAAACAGGAGGAATTTTTGGCATTGGTGCCATTGCCACCCAACGGGAGCATCCAGAATCAATGGCTGGCGATGTGATCAACAAAGAGCCGTTCTGGCATCACTAATGCAGAAAAACACCTAGGATGGCTGCTGAGAATGACTGACAGGGACAGGAGGGTGTTTAAACTGGGGTTACGTGAAAACACTGGCTACAGTCAACACAAACCATCTGTGATTAGTTCCAGAGCTCCAGTAACACCATGGTGAGTACTAATACTGTATGAAAAGTACTCCATTTACTGGGGTTCCTCAGAAGAGCAGCACACAAGCGAAACATCACAGCAGTGAAGAGGATGGCGCGTCTGGCTGGTGTGATGTGTGAAATGGACAGCTGGCCAATGGAAAAATGGTACTCTGGAGTGATGAATCAAGGTTCACTTGTTTCCAATCTGATACCAGGGTGTGGAGGCAGCCTGGTGAATGCTTGTTACCACAGTGTGTTGTATCCACAGTAACGTTTGGTGGTGAAGGAGTAATGGCATGGGGGTGCTGGTTTGGAGTGGAATCACTGGTCATTGTCCATGTTTCCATGAAGGTAGCTCAGTACCCTGATATTCTGGATAATCAGATGCTGCTTACACTGTGGAATTTTTATGGAGTGGACCCATGCCACTATCAAGACAACAGTGTCCCATGCTACAAAGCTGCAGCTGTTATGGAATGGTATGAAGAGATGGGTGTTAAACAACTGCCCTGGCCTGTGCAGAGTCCTGACCTCAATCATTGAACACCTGTGGGATGAGTCAGAGTGCCAATTGAGGTCCAGAACAGTGCGTCCTCGATCTGTCGCTGAACTCAGTACTGCTTTGATGGAGAAATGGAGATGAATTCCACTCGATGTCTGCCACACATTGGTGGAAAGCCTCCCTCAAAGGATGCAGGAGGTGATCAAAGTCAAAGGTGGACATACCTGATATTAAGGTTCACCTGCTGGTTTCAATTGTAAATTGCTAAAGTGTCCAGACAGTTATTGGTAGATAGTGTATAACTATTCATTCATTCATCTCCAAGGCTCACCTTTCCTAACTGGGTTGTGGGGGCAGCAGATGCAAGAGGAACTTCCAATGGTTACGATCCTCCACCACCAAGCTCAGGTGTTCTGGTGGGACTCCCAAACGTGTCCACCCAAGGTTTTGGATATAATCTATCCAGCGAGTCCTTGTCCTTCCATGTGTCCTCCCACCCTCTGACTTGGCAAAGAGGAGCCTGCTAGGGAAGCCTCTCTTGTGGCATCCTGACCAGGTGCCTGTACTAACATAACTGTGATCTCTCAACATGGAGAAGCAATGGTTGAGTATTGAGAGTTTCCCAAATTGCAGAGCTTCTGACTCTTGAGTCTTGTCAGCCCCGCAACCCCTCGAAGGAACCTCATTTCAGCCGCTTGGATTCGTGCCTGCATTCTTTTGGTCATTACCCAACTCTCATGACCATAGTTGAGGATGAGGACATAGACTGTATTGAAGACAGCCTGCTTTGCCTTCTGGCTTAACTCCTGCTTCAGTACTACCGCACGGCCAAGCTCCCGCAATATTGCGCTTGCTGAGCCAATCCGAGTATCTAGCTCTACGTCCCACTTTCCATCACTCATGAATATGGACCCAAGGTATTTAAACTTTTCCACCTGCCTCACTGGGATGGTTGTCTTGAGACCACAAATGTTGGCCACACTGATCTATCTTCATTCCAGCTTCTGCACAAACAACTACAAACCTATCCACGGTCTGCTGGAGCTCATCTGTGGAAGAGCTAAGCAGAACTAGGTCATCTGCAAAAAGCAAACGTCCAATGCTACATCTTCCAATTCTGACACACTCACTGCCTTGGCTGTGCCTATCAATCCAGTCTGTAAATATTATGAAAAGGAGGGTGACAGAACACACCCTTGGCAGAGACCAGCGGAGACTGTGAACGGTTCAGACTTTGTGCTGTTTACCCTGACACAAAACTCCAGGCATTCATCCAGGGTCTTGATGGCAGCTAATAGTTGGTCATCCACTCCATACTCCTGTACTACTACTACTACTTGCCAAAGCTTATCCCGAGGAACCCGGTCATATGCCTTCTCTGAGTCCACAAAACGTGTAGACATTCTTGGCATATTCCCAAGATTTCTCAAAGTGTGTAACTATGCCATTCTGAATTGTAGTGTCTCCCTATCATGTGCCATTTTTAGAGCTACAGAACTTAAATATAAATCTTTATGTTCCCATGATTTTTACTATTTGCTTAAAGTAAAAATACGATTTTGGCAGTCTCTATATGGACTGAACCCAGCTTGTTCTTCATGTTTCTGTTATTGTACATTTTCTTCTTTCTTTGAATATGTAGTAGAGAAATTTCTTTGTAACTGTTTCATTCAGTTTTATTTCTGCTTTTGTAGATTTTGTGTATTATCAATGGTCTCATCTGTAATATGACCTTTTGAAACATATTGCATTCAGAACTTCTGAATGCAATATGTTTAAAATTTTTGTATGTGTGTAGTTGAACTTTTTTGATCTAATGTTATCTGCTTCTGATACTTTCAAAAATTTCAGATTGCTCATAACTTTTTTGTGTTTCCAGTACCAAAATGTATTCATAACTGCATTCATTTTGGAGTCTCCCCCCCTCCAACCAACACACACACACCTCATTTAATAATTTTTCTAAATAATTTATTATTATCAGATCCATAGATAGAGGGTTACATAACCTTGTATCACACCAATGCCATGTAGAGGTAAGATGTTAAAGGAAAGACAGAATCTGTTGATATATTTCTTGAACAACTTGAAATTGTAGTCTTGTAGGAAGATAGAATTGAAGTAGTCTGATCCAAAGAGGTTGATAGAATAAAAGAAGAGGAAGATATGTTTGGTTCAGTAGGCCTGAGGACAGGAAATGGATGGATGGACTAGCAGCTACTTGTGTATTAGGCATTGAAGAAATTGGAGAAATGATATTGGCCAATACAACAGAACTGTCCATGAAAGTAGGTATAAAAGATTAAACTAAACTGAGAGAAATCATTAATGAGAATAATTGGAGATTGAATCTCTCAGAGATGGGGTGTTCATCATTTAATTAGATTGCCCTCCACTGGATAATATCAAGCATTCTCAGGAAAGTTGTTAGTACATCACTCCAAATGAGTGAGCAGTATTCCAAGGTTGGGATTTTTACAGGTTGGCTGTTGCATGAGTGAGAAATTAGCATCTTGAACAGAAGCATACCAGGTTTTTGGAAGGCTGAAGAAGCTATGGCTGGAATGTGTTTGGGCCTGGAAGAGTTATGTGCATACGTCAATCCAATTAAAGGAATCTGATTCTTTTGAAGATCTGGGTATTATCAAAAGTAAGGGAAAGTGAAGCAAGATCTTTCTTATAAGAAATAAGATAAGACTTTGTTTTGGTAGCTTTGAAGTTCACAATGTTATCCTTGCCACACTAAAGAATAGCAAGGAAGTCAAAGTTTAAGGCACTTGTTATGGAAGATCTTGAAAGAGAAATGGATACAAACATGAGCAAACTTCAGATCGGATTGGATGTGAGTGTGAGAATCATTTGTATCTGAGAGAATGAGAATGGATGAACGCATAGGGATACTTCAGCATTGACTAGGAAATCTGAGGAAAGGAAACTGACAACCCAGTTTCAAAGGTAGAGGCAGACAATAAGATGATAGTTTTCTGAAATGTCAAGATGAACTCTGTGGGTTTCTCCAGACCTGTTAATGGCTGGTGTATAAAGGTAGATCCAAAGATCAGCATTTGGACACAAGAAGTTGTGCTAATCACCGATTTGCTGGAGAATTTGCAGTGATGACGTTGGCTCATGATGAATCTGTCCATAATTTTTAAGAGAATTGAAGAGAGAGTAATTGACTGATAGTTTGACATAAATTATACTAGGTAAGAAATAATGTTACTTTATAATCCTTTACCCAAATGTATGCAAACAAAGTTTGCATGTGAAATATCTTCATGACTAAGCTACTTGACTCATACCTGGTTGTTTTTATCCATGCTTTATTATAATTATAATTATTATTATTTAGGCCTCCAAGAAGTCAAAAGACTCATCATGGGAGGTCCTTCCTAGGAAACACAAGTCTATCAATACTCATTGTGGAAGGTCCCTCCTAAGAAACACAAAATTTATCATACCACTCCTTAAACTCATTGAACGTTCTTGCTTTCACCACTCTATCAAGCAATGCATTCCACGGTTCAACCACCCTCCACACAAAAAAACTACTCCTCACCCTCTTGTGCACAGTTTTGTTTCGTAACTTCCAGGGATGGGCCCTTGTCATCGCTCCTTCCTGCTGTTGAGAGGTGGTTACAGGGGATTTAACCCTGTAACCACCTCTTAACAGTTTAAGTCTCAATCATATCACCTCTCCTTCTTCTATCCACCAAACCCTGCAATCAATATTCCCTCAGAAGATCCTCATGACTAACATTGTACAGTCCTGAAACTGTCTTTGTTATCTGCCTTTGTACCCTTTCCACAGTTAATTTATCCCCTTCAAATCCTGGAAACCAAATCTGAGAACAATAATCTAAGTGTGGTCTGATCAGGGTCTTATACAACGGAATGATAACTCTTTTATCTCTGCGTCCTTCTCATTATTGCAGCAATCCTCTGTTACCTTCACCACCTTTGCAGTATGTTCCATAAATTTCAGGTTTCTATCAATCATCAATCCCAGATCTCTTGTCTCCCCTTCTTCATCCAGTATAACTCCTCTCATAGAGTATGCAGTGTCCCATCAATGTTTCCCAAACCTCTAGACCTTACATTTTGCTGCATTAAACCGGGACCCCCCATTCATTTGCCCATCTGTCTAGCTTATTCAGATCCCCTGCAGGACTACCACATCTGCACTATTATTTATAACCCTTCCTAGCTTCACATCATCTGCAAATAACTGAATATCTCTTTAAAATCCACTTTGCAATGTCATTGATATAAAGGTTAAACAATATAGGTCCCAGTACTGAGCCCTGTGGGACCCCACTTGTAACCCTCTGCCTTGACTATTAAATTATTTAAGGAATTTACAATGTATACTGGAATATTAATTAAAAGAAACTTTAATAAATACTTCCTATATTTTGGCAATGTCACGTTGCCATCTTCATGGAACATACAAATATGGCAGGTGCACACAGGCACTACAAAAAGCAAATGTGGCGATATGGTTTGGAAGGTTGCGGATACCATGGTCTATTGGATCATTATTTCCTCTGCAGGTATTCATTTAGGAGATAAGGTGGCGATATGGTTTGGAAGGTTGTGGATACCAGATCTCCCCCCCCCCCCCCCCGCAGCTGTAAACTGTCCTACTTTGACCAAACAGGCAGGACAGCGAATATCAGGATTTCAGAACACAAAGACTACATCCGGTTTCACCAGTACAGCCACTGGGCTTGCAGACCATGCTCTAGATACCCGCCACAATACGTTGGAAGAAAGCTAAAGTAATACACCACAGCAAATTTATACAATACACCACAGCGAAAGATTATTCATAGAATCAGCCTCAGCTCTAAAAAAACGTTCCAAACCTCAACAAATTTGGGTGCATGAGACTGTCCCAAATTTGGGAAACTTACATCAAGAGAACATCGGCCCAACGGCCAAGACAACCCAATTTAGCCAGCTAGGGGAGCACCATTAGGACTTTAGTAACAACTATGGTTTTTTTATCTTCTGCCTCATTTGTTTTTTGTAGTGCCTGCATGCACGTGCCATATTTGTATGTTCCCATGAAGATGGCAATGTGACATTGCCGAAATATAGGAAGTATTTATTATAGTTTCTTTTAATTAATATTCCGGTGTATGTTGTAAATTCCTTAAATAATTTAATAGTCGTGTTGCCAACATATAAGCCTTTCTACAAGAACCCTCTGCCTCCTTGAAACTTCCCCACCATACAAAACTCTCTGATACCTAATGGACACCAATCCTGAATCCAGTTGACCAACCTGACATCCAAACCCATGTGCTGCAACTTAAATATCAGCTTATAATGTGGAACCCTGTCAAATGCTTTTGTAAATCCAAGAAAAGCAGTATATGCCTTTCCCTTATCTACTGCTCTTGTAACTTTATTATAAAAGGCTAGCATATTACTAAAACAAGAGCTTCCCTTCACAAATCCATGTTGACTCTCACAGATAACATTACCCTCATCTGTCCATTGTTGTATACGGTCCCTAACTAATTTTTCTAAGATCTTAACAACTACTGATGACACACAAACTGGCCTATAATTAAATACTTCCAGTCTGCTACCACCCTTATACGAAGGCACTATCTTACCTTCCTTCCATTCCCTGGGCACCTTTCCCGTAGCCAGACTTTCATTGAAAAGCCAGGTCAAATGAGCTATCAGTTCTTTAGCACATTCTCTCAAAACTCTCATGGTGAAATACCATCCAGTCCACTGAATACCACTGAATACTCTGGATGTCATAAACTGACATCCAGAGTATTCAGTATTTGAAACACACACTCTCCTCCTGCACCTCTAAAACTTGAACTTCCCTATCCCTCTATTATTAAAATTTACTCCTCCAGGATGAAATACACCAATAAAGTATTCATCGAACAATTCCACTATATCCTCTGCATCAGTCACTCTGTTCCCATTTTTATCCCACAATGTCATTCTTCCACCATCATTTCTCCTCCTACTGGCCACATAGCTAAAAAATTCCCTAGGATTTTCTTTGGATCTTAGGGCCAGCTTCGCCTTCCTTACCATACTAGTCACTCTCCTGGCCTCTGCATCTGCTCTTCACCTGTCTCCTTATATCTCTGCCATAGCCTCCTTTTCACATGCAGTTCCTGTTTAAAATTGTTTGTTATCCACTTTACACCAAATTGTGTCCTCTTCTTCACCCTTGGAATACAGCATACTATTGCTGCTAACTAATATTCCTTCACAATTTCCCAAGCACTAATGGTATCCCAGCCTTCCAGTTCTTCCCTCCATGCAACTTCCCCAAGTTGATGTCATCATCAAATTCCTGCCATGTGCCCTCAAGGGATGTTCAGAATATGATAGTACTACAGAATATGATATTACGCCATCATTACTAACTTCCTATCTACAATTTTCCTCCAAATCAGTCTGTTACTTGTCAAGACTCCAACATTATCAGATCTTATATTTCTATCGTCTAAGGCACTACCTATATCTTGGTCTGCCTCTGAATCTTTTTCCTGCCAACCTGGCAATCTTTTCTCTCCCATTTTGATTAAGTGACCAAACCACCTGAGATTAGCTCTGCTAACACATTCCTGGATGTTGACAATGTCAAGTTCTTTCCTAATATCCTTGTTTTTAATATGATATTGCCATTGATGCCATCTGTTCATGCCTCTAATCTTTCTCAGGAGTCTCATATCTGCAGTCTCTAGTCTTTGGTCAAGTGTTTTACTTCTGACCCAGCTCTCAGATCCATAAGTTAAAACTGGTTTGAACACTGTCTTGTATACAGCTAATTTAGTGTTCCGACTAATTTCTCTCTTATTCCATATGAATTTAGTCAATTGACCGCCTACCATACCAGCTTTGTTGATTCTGTTATCTATTTCCATATTCAATTTACCATCTTCAGTAAAAATTGTGCCTAAATAGCTGAAATGTTATACTTGTTCCACAGGTTCCCCATTCACAACACAGTTGACATTTTCAAAAATTCTACCTATTTTCATTGTCTTTGTCTTTTTAATGCTGACCTTCATACCATATCTATTACAACAGTTATTCAATTTAGTCAGGAATCTTGCAAACTTGTAGCAGATTTATTTAGAAGTATAACATTGTTCACATAAAGCAAAGAGCTGACATTAACGTCTCCAATTTTTGATATCATGTTTAATACCACTTTCCTTCATAATGTGATCCATATAGATAATGAATAACAGAGGGGATAATGTACATCCTTGTCTCACACCAGATTTAACATTAAACCATCTTTCTGTACTTCCTTCAATTCTAACTGCTGACTTACAACTCAAATAAAGACTAAGTATTGCTTGATATAATGTCCCATTGACTCCATATAACTGTAGCGTATTGAATAGTCTCTCTTGGGACATTGTCATATGCCTTTTCCAGATCAACTAAACTTAAATATAGATCTTTGTTATATTCCCATGCTTCTCAACTATTTGTCATAAAGCGAAGATCTGATTCTAACAGCCTCTATTTGGCCTGAATCCAGCTTGTTCTTCACCCAGCTTTTCTTCCACAATTCTTCTCAACCGTTTCTCAAGTATACTTGCATAGATCTTGTCAGGAACACTTAGTAGGGAAATACCTCTGTAATTCTCACATTCAGTTTTATTTCCCTTTTTATATATGGGTACTATTAGAGCTCTAGTCCAATCATCGGGAATTCATTCCTCTGTCCAGGCTTTCTGAACTATGCAGTGCAGCCACTGTAAGACTTTTATATCACCATACTTCAACATTTCTGGTTGAATATCATCTACTCCTGCTGCCTTTCCACATTTCAAGCCTTTAATGGCTTTTTCTACTTCAAATATGGAGATGTATTCATGACTGTATGCCTGTTGAGTGTTTTTTCCCACTGTGCTATCACAGCTTATTTCACTTAGCAATTTGGGGGGGGTGGGGGGGGGGGGGGGTGGGGGGGGGGGGGGGTGGGGGGGGGGGGGGGTGGGGGGGGGGGGGGGTGGGGGGGGGGGGGGGTGGGGGGGGGGGGGGGTGGGGGGGGGGGGGGGTGGGGGGGGGGGGGGGTGGGGGGGGGGGGGGGTGGGGGGGGGGGGGGGTGGGGGGGGGGGGGGGTGGGGGGGGGGGGGGGTGGGGGGGGGGGGGGGTGGGGGGGGGGGGGGGTGGGGGGGGGGGGGGGTGGGGGGGGGGGGGGGTGGGGGGGGGGGGGGGTGGGGGGGGGGGGGGGTGGGGGGGGGGGGGGGTGGGGGGGGGGGGGGGTGGGGGGGGGGGGGGGTGGGGGGGGGGGGGGGTGGGGGGGGGGGGGGGTGGGGGGGGGGGGGGGTGGGGGGGGGGGGGGGTGGGGGGGGGGGGGGGTGGGGGGGGGGGGGGGTGGGGGGGGGGGGGGGTGGGGGGGGGGGGGGGTGGGGGGGGGGGGGGGTGGGGGGGGGGAAGAATGTTACATATTATTATGAATGTACATTGTCTTCCGTTCAGGCCCCTTCAGATCTTCCCAGAAACGAACAAATAAATTCTGAAATTGTATCCTGGACTGTAATTTTTGATTAAAATTTACAAAAATATACCTAAAATAGTTCTTTATTTTTTGATGTATCATAAATCAACTTATGATTAATTGTTGAGATCTATGTAAAAAAATTTTGTATAAGCAGGACTAATCCGTAGGTAACATTATACTGTAAAGCAGTTTTCATTTGTTTTTCATTTCCTGTTCGTTTTATTCACACTTTATTCAAAAAAAAATTTTGGAAAGGTACCGAACATTAATCGCACACACAAGAAAAATACTAGACGCTGTCATGGAGTTTGGTGTTATTAGCAGTGTATGCATTTATCTTGTAGCACTGATCATTAAACAATGCAAACTTGGCTTCCAGTGATTTAATTTTGCAGGAGAAAGTCTTGTTAGCAGTATGGAGGTGCTGCTCAAGGCTGTTATCCACTTTCCCATGTTCAAGAGTTGTTTTACTGAAGATGGCCACAGTAGACAGAAGAAAGACTGGTTTAAGTTGGTAAGCAGTTTGTTTGTCAATTTCTCTATCTTTGCATAGCAAGCATTCAACCTTGACAACATATTTTTGTGTTGGTGGTGTCTAGTCTGCAACTACAGTATTGCTATCTGTGCTACCCAGTGAGACCTGACGTGCTCTGAGATCAACAAAAAAACTGGGTTCTCACCAGCTGATGGCATCTTCATAAATTATTTGTTTACAGATAAACAGTGAATAATTACAAATTAATAAAATTTCTAGAAACTAATTCACTCACTCTTACCTTAAATATGAAATTGAAGGGATTTATCCATATTGGAAATTGGCCACAAATGATAATTTGAAGAATTTAAAAGATGGCACATTAAATTCGCTGACACATTTTATTTTTCCTCCAGAAAATGAATTGCTTTGATTACTTTGCCCAAAACAGCATTTATTCTTCCTTGCCGTTGTGATTAAGTAATATGTTATCCTTAGTCAAACACATAACTTTTGCACTATTAAAATATACAGAAAATTGTTCTTACCTCCAATTAAAGAAATAATAGAATCATATATAAAATCCTTTCTTACACAGGTATTACACATTATAATGACTTAGAAAAATGCTTCAGTTCTTGATTTCTTTCATCATCATCAGATAATTTCTTTATGTGTGTTCATCTGTAATATGGGATGACATTCTTCTCATAGATAATTCTAGTTGGACTGAGTTCCATGAATTAGACTTGGTCTCTAAAGACCAATTTTTTTTTTTCTAAAAAAATCGCATTTAGGATCTCATCTTCAGGTTTAATAGTTCCAATATTTTGTCACAGAAACATCATTTGAGATAGAATAGAAAAAATTGTAATAACACATATGGAAATACCAGAGATGTAGTGATGAATTTTGGCACATATGGCCAGGAAAGAAAATTGTGCTGTTCTAAAAAAAAAAAAAAAAACTCAGATATTTTTATACTTTTTATTTCAATACAATAACACATTTTTACAATAATTTTATTTTCCGAGCTTTTATTTGAGAAAAATTATCAATTACATTGTCAAAATTTGCTTCACAAAACATTTCAGATTCTATTGATAAAATACTTAAATTGGTCAGACGTTCCTGACTAATTTTTGATCTTAAACAATTTTTTATAAATTTTAATTTACTAAACTCCGTTCTCCTGAAGCAATTGTTAATGGTAAAGTAAGTATTAAATGTAATAATATTACTATGTTGGGGTAAGATTCACATAATTCATAATTTACAATGCCCTGCAAAATTTCAAAGTGATACATATTTTCCAAATCAGTAAATAAAACTTGTGCTTGATTTTTAAAACACTCTAACTCATTTATTAAGCATAAAGAATCTAATTCATCATATTTAATGCAACAATCTTTGGCAGCTTTTGTCAAGTCTTCTAAAATTAATGATTCATTAACTTTGGAAGATTTTATTAATGAAACTAGACCTTTTCCCATTATGAAAGAAAAGAGCAACGATATTGTATGAGTGCTCTCAAAGCGGTTGGTAAGTTGCTAAATAATTATGTCGACAACTTCTAAAAATAACCAATTTAGTTCTTGTTCAGCAGTAATAATCATATTCGAATTACTTGATTCACGTGACAACAATTTTAACTTCTTTTTCTGTTTTTCAGTCATTTTAGATTCAATTGTAGCTCTTGACACTTTTGCTGGTACTCCATGCTAATCGCTTGAAAACCGTTGTTTCTGAAATCTTTAAAATAATTTACTAATCCATTCAAAAGAACAAATGTTCGACAAATATCTTGGTCTCTTGTTTGCAGTTGTAAATTTACTGTATTTATCTGTATCAATATTTTTTCCCACATAAACAGCATAAAAACAAATTTATAAGACTTAAGATGAAACAAAAGTCCTTTTGCACCACTAATAATATTTAATACCTCTTTAAATTGTGTTTTTAGTGCAGATACACAATTTAATTTAGAACACCATCGTGTGTCACTATGACCTTTTAAAGTTATTTTTAATGTAGATGTTATTTTTTCCCATTTTCGAGTTGAAAAAACAAAAAAATTAAATACTTTTTGAATTATTCCAAAAAAAATTATCATTTCTAAGTTATTATTTGCAGCTTGAACTCCAACAAGATTAAGCGAATATGCAGCACAGGGTACAAATGTAGCTAGATTATTAACTTTCATTATGAAAGCCTGCATACCATTGTATTTGCCTGACATATTTGCTGCATTATCATAACTTTGTCCCCCTTAAATCTTTAACATCAAATTCGTCTTTGTTTAATTTGTTTAAAATTTTATTAGCAAGTTTCTCTCCTGTCTTTTCTATCAAAGAAATAAAATCTAAAAATTTTTCTTCAATAATAACAGTTTTGTTGGTAATTTTCACTTAACATATTATCTGGCAAATTTGTTCTTTATGTGCAATATCTAGTGTACTGTCTACTATTATACTGTAATACTTCGCAGTTTTAAAATCCCTTATAATGTTATTTCTTAATTCAGTAGCTGGTAAAATTAAAAATTCATTTTGAATTTGAGGACTTAAATATTTTGGTTCTTTCACAGAGCAAGTTTTAAAGTAGAATTGTAATTACTGATAAGTTGTATTAGATTAAGAAAAATTCCTTTTTTTGAATTTTCAACGCCGTTATCATCATTCTCAATACTTCCTCTTAAAAGCAAATTGTTGGTTGTGCAAAACATTAAACATTTTAAAATAATTCTAAGAATATGTTGCCATTTTTCTATTTCTTCAGATAATTGTTTTTCTAAATTGTTGAGAAGGCTGCCGGATTTACTTTTCAAATTTTTTTTTGAAAATTTTTCAGGTCTTATAACTATTAATGTGATCTGTTGATGATTCATGATTTGGAATTCTTGGATTTAATTATTTCCATTTTGAAAATACTAATTCTGGTTTACTAAATAAAGATGATGAATTTTTAGAAAATAGTAAACATGGAAAACAATATAAACTATTTTTTGGCTTTGCAATAAAATTGCCACTCTCTATATTGTTTCTCACCATTTGGTAATTTTCTGTACATCCATTCATTATGAAATGTATGACCTTCTTTTGAAGTTGGATAAATGTTACAATTTTTATGTTCAGGGCCATGAAGTACAAGTAGCTTTCTAAAAATAGCAGAATTTACATTTCAATGTGTAGGATCATTGAAATTCAAATTGTCTTCGACAGATTCTATATATGTTAGAACATTGGTTTGTGTGTTACTATAATTTGAATCTTTTTTGCTTGAAAGACAAGCAGATGTACTTTCGACTGTACTAACGCTATCATCCTCTTCTGGAATATCTTGCAATTTTTCTGTTTCTTCTTTGAACAAAACACTAACAGATGCATCTTCATTTGTCCTAACTTCGGCTCGTTCATTGCCTGGACTGGTTTGCAACAGTTCTGCTTCTTCATTTGATTTTTTAAACCATTGATTAAGTGCATTTGATTGTCTCCTTAGCTCTAATTGTTTCCTGTCTCATTCTTTCTTGAAATCCCAACCTGACTTTTTTTTCCTATGGAACATTTCGATATGGATTGCCTAAAACTTTTGGCCAAAAGATAGTTAAAATTAGAATGTACGTAATGCCATAAACTTTATTTAAAAATTTTTTTTATTTTTTTTAATAAAGTTTTATTATAATTTTAAAATGATATACATAGTTCTTAAAATTATTAAGAGTTTATAATGTATATTAGAATTTAAAGTCAAAATTATTTTCAATTTACAAAAGTTGAATTTTTTAAAACAAATTTTTGCTATGCATTAACACCTTTTATTTTAAATTACCGCATACACACCAATTTTAACATGGCTGAAAATCATTCATTTATCTCTCTTGACGTAAAAGAATGAGTTTCAGCCATGTCAACATTGGTATGTATGCAGCGTGTACACACCAATTTTATCATATGCAAATTCATCACGTGCATTGATATTTTTTATTTTAAATTACCGCGTACTACGCAGTGATTTAAAATAATAAATATCAATGCACGTGATGAATTTTGTATCTGTTGATATCGTGTTGTTACTGTATTTTTATACCAAGGGCAAGTTGGTATAAGTTATAGTTTTATGATTTATTAATAATTTATTATTTGGTATAATTAACAGTTATATAATACAATAATATAATTGTAAAAGTTAATTATAATTAAAAGTTAATAATATAATGACATATATTATTATATTAAAAAATTACTTACCTGAATGTAAAAATTTACCAACAAAAAAAGTGACAAACAAAATAGTAATATTATTTTTATTACTATTTTGTTTAAAACACACTCTTCACTATTTCACAATTGAGTAACAAGCAGTAACAACTGAATTTAAGAGAGGGTTAGGAAGGGTTAATCGCGACATTATATAATAGCGGCCAGTTAAAAAACTATTGATAGTTATCGACAATAAACAATAGGGTCATTTCCAAAAATTTTTATTTTATATTTAAATAATGAAATGATGATTTTTCAAAAGAAAACACTGTGTTTGTTCCACTAAATTTATTTATTGTCTGATATATTTCGGCTGTTAGGCCATTGTCAAAGACTGTACAAGAATGGTGTATTCGCAATTCACATCTTAAACTAATTCTCAGGTAAACACAGATGTTGGGAAACTAGTGGATTAGGAATTACCAGTTACGGGAACTGGTAATTCCAGGAAAAGCTCCAGGAATGGATGGAGTTATGGCAGAATATCTAAAGGCTTTTTTTTATGATAAGGCCCTATAAAGATAACTTGTTCATTGAGGACTTTTTTTGACTTAAATTTGCTGTTGAATTGCATTTTATATTTCAAAGTCTTCTAAAAAATTCAATTTTACTGGATTATTTTCTATGTGCAGTATTTTTATTATTTTTTTATTTTTATTATAATTTTTATTTTAATGGAAATAATTTTAATCGATTAAAAAATGTATATTTTTCAACTTAACATAAAAATTACTGTAAAAAAACTAATGAAGCATTATTTTGAATTAATCACATGACTAGAAACACAGCGTGACCATCAGCGTAGTGTGGAGAAGCGGGGTATCATTACCATAGTTACTTGAAATAAAATTCATCACAAGATACACGGAAAGGTGGGAGGTGTTTTACAAAGATATTTTACGCACGAATATTACATAATTAATTACTGGCGTATTTTTGCAAATTATCAAAAATATTTTTATGTCTCTATCATTTTCAATTTTTTTAAAAATATTTTTTAATAATATATTTCGCAGTTAAAAATTTACATTTTTGCGCCTATGTAAAATTAGCCCCTAAGGTCAGGGTCACATTGGCCATAGCCTCACTAAGCCTCTGGGAAATACACAAACAGTAAGTGGAAGATTTTAGACCAGAGATGCCTAAAGTTCTAAGAGGGGGACCCATTCTATGGGTAGCTAGCCTTGGCTGTTGGACAGAATGTCTAAGAATTACCATTTTCCCAAAACCTGGGAGGCTTCACACAACCATAAAAACCAACCTAATTTACATAATTTAGGTTGGTTTTTAGATCTTCTGTGGTAAAGCATAATAGTTTTTTCCCCATATAATTCTTTGCAATGAATCATATGTGGGTCATGCCAAGACATGTTCAGCTTGACATGACCCACAGTTGTACATTGGATATATTTCTTGTGTTCTTCTACTAATGGATGATAGTAGATTTCTTAATTTACCTGTCACATTACAGACAAAGTTGATGGAGTTGATAAGAGAGCAAATAAGGGAAGTCAGCTTTACATGAAGTTTGAAAGCACTGCAGAGATTATATTACTTTAAAGTGCTGGCTATTTTTTCTGAGATGCCCCAGATACAGGAGATAGTAATAGCATTATTACAACCTATTTTTGAGAAGGGTATGAAGCAGCAGGAGGAAGAATAGCCATTTATTTTTTTGGAATCATAACCATTGGATGGGATGGTATGGTGAATAAAGGAGTCTATCTGTGAGGGAAGCCTGGTTGAACAGAAGTTCTGTAGGTTCTGCTAACAAGATTTTTTTTTAAGATATTACACTCCATGGTGATAGTGGGAGTGGGGGGTTGTATGTGTATCCATCCATGCAGATAAATTTTCTTCTATAAATTGAAAAAGAAAGAGTGCTATTAGAAAGACATAATTAGAGTGTCTAGAAAAAAGAGACTGTTATTTTCTTTTTCTATAAGTGAACAACTGGATTTTGAGGTGCTGGCAATTGACGAAGATGGTTAGGAAAGCATCTAATTTGTTGGAGCTATATGACCAGAGAATGCATACAGTGTATTTTAGCCAGTAGAAAGTTTCAGAAAGGCAGTATGAAGAGCATGTTTTTCAAAATGCTCAACATAGAAATTGGTTAGGGAATAGAGATATGTAAGCCCATAGCTGTCCTCTGTTTGTTGATATATATATATATATATATGATGTCCTTCTAAGTAATTGTAGAATTAAAGACATTGCTGATGTCTTTGGAGGAATGACATCTCTAAGGTAGATGCATTAGCTGGTATAGAGTGCAAAGCCTACAATATTTTTAGGAAAAATAGGCAAGCTAGAAGGGGAGGAGTGCAGTGCTGTTAATAATATCAAACAATTTGAGTCCGTTTAGAGTAGAAAGTGTGACTACAATACTAGTAACAATTTTTCATGTAGCAATGAAGTTGAAGCAATGTAACAACATAGTGGAATGTTGTTACATACCTAGGAGATTAGTTGAGATTAGACATTTGATGCAGTGATATCGGGAAAAACCCAGAGAAAGCTAAGTAGATTGATGCAGTTGGAAGTGAGTGCCTGAGAAGACTAAAATATCAGATATGACAATACTGGAGTCACCTCGCAAAGACTAATATGGTGGAAAATTGTTGAAATGAAACTAATAATAATGTAAGCTTTTCATATTTTACTAACATAGTATCCTGTACATCCCTTGAGGGAACTTATCAGGAATTTGATGATGATAGCCAATCCACCAACTCTTGCTTCCTCTCCTATTAGCTTCAAAAGACAAGTTGATTTATGAAATTTTGCAAGCCACAAATTCAAGAAGTCAACTAAGAAATGCTAGAAATATTGTGTTGACTATTGTTTGGTCTAATGAAGTGGGATTATCACAGTTCATTAAAGCTTATGAAACTACCATTTGGTAACATCTCTACTGATAACTGTATAAGTACTGAAATCCAGCAGATGTTATTTGAGATTACAGCCAGACAGGCTATGAGGTCAGTTTATTATGTCTATTAGTTGGGTGTGTTTTACAGAATCAAAATCCCAAGTTTTTGGAAAGAAAAAATATACCCTGTCAACTATACGTATATGAGATCAACTAATTCACCTTCAGTTGAAAAACCCTTATAAAAGTTCAAGATACTACATCTTAGTTTTGTCATAAGAAATATGACTAATTGTCATGTTTTATGTTATGAAAATCAATACAGAAATTTTAGTCATGATGATGATGAATTTGATATCTAGAGAGTATAATCACTCCATCCTCAGTTAAAGGGTAATCAGATATATGAATATTCCATATATCAAATAGTACCTCAGCTATTTTTTCTAATACATCTGATTACTATTTTAGGTAGATAATCAGATTTTTCATATGCTTTCATAATTGCAGTTTCTGATATGTGTAATTAGAGTGACTCCAAATTATTACCTGTTTTTCTTCTCATTTAACTTGGCTAACAATTCAAGGAGAAATGCACAGAATGTGAAATGTATATATAAAATGCCTTAACCTTATGTGAAAGTGTCTCCAAATAGTGGCAAGGGTTTCAAGTAGATTAAACTATCACCTTCAAACCTATCAACAAAATCTGCCAACCACTGCTCCCTCTTTTAAAGATAACCTTTCTCTCTTGTTGTTACCAGATGTTTATTAGGTCCCATGCTCTTGCATCCTATCAAACTGGCTGTTCAGCTGAGAAGCAGATCTCTAAACATTAAGGCTACATTCAACTTATAAAACCCTATGTTCAGTTTTGTTCAGCATAGAAATGACAATAACCATAGGACTTTATAGGATAATTCCTAATTACTACACTGAAGATTTTTTGAAATCCTTCCAAAATCACAATAATGGATATTTTTTATTCCCAAAGACTGAAAAATCAAAATTTGTACTTACATAAAGTAAGTTATATTTTTAAATATTGAAATGTTTTGTATGTTTTCATAACATAGTACACATTCACTTGACTTAAAAGATAATCATTAATAAGCATACAGTTATATGTAATAGCAATGTTTTAAGCTACTTGAAATGAAATATTTCTTAACTGCTTAAGTGAGTGTTCAACTTTTTCTTTTTAACTTATGGAATACCCATAGATTCAGCAACAAACTAGAATTCCATAGAACAAGTTACACATTTTAGACAGAAATTTTAGCATATACAGGCTCTCTCCAGGTTATGGACTTCCTGACTTATGGCATTCCGTACTTACAAACTGGCTCCCAAGGCTCTCCATAAGGATAATTAAATTAATTGTCTTAAGGTTAATATCGGATTCTGACAACCTCTGTTTGGCATGAACCCACCGAGCTTGTTCTTCTCCAAGTGTTTCCTCCACAATTTTCCTTAGCTGTTTCTCATGGATACTTGCATAAATCTTACCAGGAACACTCAATAAAGAAATTCCTCTGTAATTCTTACATTCTATAATTTTTTCCCCTTTTCATAGATGGATTCTATGGAAACTCTACTTCAGTCAATCCGAATTATGATGTGCAGCCAGTGTAAAACTTTTATACTTCCATATATGAGCATCTCTTATCAAATTTCTGTCTACCCTAGCTGTCTTTATACACATTTCAAGTATTTGATGGCTTTTTGCTACATAAGCACTGATTGATATGTACTCCTGATTGCTTTCCTCTTGAATAGTTTCTACCATTATTCTTTCACCTCTCGTTTCATTTAGCAGTCTTTGAACGTAATTACTCCAGACATCTGGAATATGTTTATCTTCAGTTTTCATGTCACCTTATTATCTCTTTATGATTTCTTTTACAGTACTTTCTCCTTCATTTCTATGCTTTCTCAGTAGTTTCATGTTTATTCACATTCTGATATTTATTTTCTAAGACGATTTACTTACTGGGAACTTTTCCATGACTGTCACTGAGTATCCAAGGTTTTTTTTGGTTCCTTGTTTAAAACTCGTTCATATTTTCTTGAATAACCTTTCTTTCACCTTTTTTAATAAGCGATTCAGTTTTATCCTGCTCAAAACTAAATTGTGATAATTTCTGAACCTGCATGAAATTGTTATCAACAGTAACAGTGTCAGTGAGACTTTTGTGTCTTTCTCTATGTTGATTTGTGCACATCTTTGTTATTAATGAATAGTCCATGTCCTGAACAGGGATGTATCATTATTATTAGCTTGTGGTACTTTTTTCTTGAAATTTTCCTAGATTTCATATATCTGCCATGCTCTGCTGTGTAGATCTTCAAAAGACCAACTTTTCTTTTTTCTTTGTCAGTTGCCTCCACTTTTTTTTCCTTGGTAGAGTCTCATGTAGGACCATAGGTGTAAATAAGTCTCATTGTCCAATTCTCCATTTCAATGTTTGCTCACGTCATTATACTCTACTTGAAACTGCCTACCATTCAAGAACATTAACTTTGTGTTTACTGTTGAATACTAGCTATTCCTTCTATTCTCTGTTCATCATTACCTGCTCCTGTTTTGCTGGTTATTCATAATAATACTAATTATTTTGATGTGGTGCTTCTCTAGAAGAAATGGCTATTATTTTCTAATTCTTACTAACTGTTGTTTGGAATATTTAGAAGAAAGAATTGTCTGTGCCATCCATTCTAAAACTTTCTGTGGACTTGGTATGGTGATGATATTTTTTTCAATTTGGGAACTGATCAAGATATACACATTTCTTCAAAAAAATAAATAAATAAAATATACTTCATACTTTAATAAAACTTATTTCATCCCTGGATTAAGTTTCTCCTTGGAAAAAAAAAAGTCACAGGGGTCATCATCTTTCCTTGATGTTCATTTCCAGTGCAAGAGCCAGTTTTTCAGGTGTTGTTTGAATCAGTCCTCTGCATATTGTCCCAAAAGTAAGGAAGTAGTCAAGAATCCTCTTGAAGAGCTCAGAACATATCTTCATCTGAAAGACTTCTCCATCAAGAAATCTTAATCATTAAACAACCATTTACTATAAATAATTACAGTCCTGAAGTGAATCAAAAAGTTTGACAGTTTAATTATCTGACAATCAAGCTGAAATATATAATATCCTTACATGAATGATGTCTCCACACACACACATGCTGCAAGAATTCTTAAGAAGTCTTATCTGATTGACACCATCAAACCTCTTGTTGAAATCTCTCCTTAACAGAAACCAAATCATGCTCTTTTAATGTAATTCTTTCACCTATTGATTCTTTCCATTTAACTGTAATTCCTTCAAACTGGCCATTCAACTGAGAAACAGATCTTCAAACATTGAGGTATATTTAGTTTTAAAACCTACATTAAGTCCATTTAGCCTAACATGGAGTTCTCTAGTCTAGAAGTGATTCTTTGGAATAATTCCAAAGTACTACATCAGAGCAGCTTAAAATATGAAAACACATTCAAAGAATGCACTGAATCCTTATTACACCATATGACTCTTAATAACACTGATGAACTTAAAGTTCTTTGAGTTGTAGAAATTGTAATTTCTCATAAGAAATGGCAATATTAAGCATATTGTTATGATCAGTTCTGCCTGAATCTGTCATTATTCTCTTAGTTTTTACTGTAATATATTGTGATGATTCCAAAAACAAAATATCTTAACAATTTTTAGTTAGTTAAATAGAACTGAGAGCAGTTCTTTCAGAACTGAGGACTGCTAATGTTTTTATTTCTCTGCTATTTTCATAGTTTTATTCTTTGTACTGCTGGTTTTATATCAAAGTTTTCATAGATTATTTGTTTAAGAATCCTTTCAGACCTTGGTAATCTTAACAGATTATTTAGGAGGATAATGTCATCTGCGGCATAAGAGTAAAGAAGTGAGCTCAAATTTTTTGTTTGAATATTGTTATCTACTACTTAATGATATAGTCTATATAGATTATAAATAACATGGAGATAGTTTACTATTCTGCTTTATATTCACTCATACTTAACAAAATTTAAATAGAGATTCTTGTTATTATATTCCTGATTTCTTGTATATTTGTTGTGAAGCAAAAATATGATCTTCCCTTTTCCGTTATTACATTTGACATCCCATTTGACTTAAAATTAGCCTGTTCTTCACTGCTTGTATCTTTCTTCAGGTTTTCTGATAATTTTTCTCATTTTGGAACTTATGATTTTATCATTTCATGATGAAATCAAAAGTTTCTTGCAAAAATCTCACTATTATCAAATACTATTATAGTGAACTTATTCACTCAAAGTAAAAAAAAAGCATCAACCAGAATCTTGCAGCATCTATGCTTTTAGCCCCCCCCCCCCCCCCCAACCATGACGTCTATAGACATCCAGCTAAATCTGGATACAATTCTGTAACACCCGTTGAATAACATGGATAAGAAGTGCAATTTGGTTTCACTATTTCATCTACCTCAGTTCGGTAGGTAGATTAAAGGAAATTCTCTAGCACAAACTTTCCATTGTGAATTTATTATAGTGAGAGTTGACTGAAGTCAGTTTGTTCTCAGGAAGTATGATAGCTATATAGAAACCTAAAGTTTGTAAATTATTTTATTAATTTTTTAAATTTTATTATTTTTTTAATTTGTTATGTTAAATAGTTCTGTATCACAAGTAACTTCATGTTTTTCTTTATCAACCATTTCCTTAACGAGTCCCCCTCCACCATCTTCAGCATACCTCATCACCCAAATTACAAGTCATGGAAAAAAAGCAAACAGTATTTCATATATTTCTAATTACTTCTAAATTTTGATATCTCATCTAATCACTCTTTCATTACTTTTTACCATTGACAGATTTGTGTGTACATAAGGCTTCTTAATGCTGTTATGATGATTGAGTTGGTGGGAGTGGGGGATGATATTGTTAAATTGTGAATGAAGAATTTTATAATTATTAATACTTCATTCATGATTTAACGTAAATTGCATATCTTGAGCCAATTTTACTCTTAAGTAAATTCTAATTTAAATACTTACTGTTATTTTTTTTATTGAAATAATAATTGTAATTTTTTTTAGTTATTTATTCTGTATAAATTCATTATATAATTTGTAAATGTATCTTAAGTGGACTGTAATATGTGCATTTTATTTATTGTAAATGAAAGTGAAAGTAAATTTAAGAAATTCTGCTAATGAGATTTGATTGGTCACTGTCAAGGAAACGGAGTTAATTTTAGATAGCGTGGTGGAGCGTGAGCTACGGTATTCGAAGGTAGAAGGAATTGATATGATCTGGACTGGCTAGAACCGGATTTTGGCAGGAAGAATGAAGGTATTTTATTGGAAAACGAAAGTTTCCAATAAAATACCACTGACAGAACTGAGTGAAGTAATGGGTGGCAGTAAAGGGAATTTGGAAATGCCATAAATAAATTAAGACGGGACTCTGAAATTAATAGGCAATTTGGAATATTTCTACGGAATTCTAAAATTACATCAAATTCCAATTGTTTTGAGGAAGAATAGTGAAAAGTTGAAATGAATGCGTAGAAGAAAATAAGGAATAAGTAGATTATCTGAAATGAGTGCGTCAAGACTTGTGAAGTTCTATGTTTAATATTTCAGTTATATAGTGAAGATTCCTTTTGAATAGTGTTACTTCAAAGTGATAGTTAACTTCAGTTTTTAGTGTGCCTATAGTTAATCCAATGTGCAAAGGATGTAACCCAGTAAGAGCAGTCCATTTTTTTTATATTTCAGCATGAAGAAATAAGAGTTAGCTCCGCCCAATATATCTTAACATTAACTGTAGCATTCTACTAAAATTAGCCGAAGGAGCTTTAAAGTGTTTCCCCCCTTGAAGTGATAACTGCCTCATAATTGAATTAAGTGTTTGTTTACTAAAAGAGAATTAGAGAATTCTACTTTAAGAATATTTACTGTAAGATTCTGTAACATTTAACTGTATGAACCATTTTTAATTATTCGGAAGATTGTAAAATTGACAGCTGGATGTCTGATGCCTAATGTTTTATGTTTGTTATGAGTATTTGAACTAAGTTGATTTGCATTATCTTGTTTTCAAAGTTATACTTAATGTACATGTTATGTAACCCTGCATTAAATGTTTTGTTTTATTGATTCCAATTTGGTGTTTGCCTGATTCTCTTTCATTGCACCGCTCATAAAGTTTATCAGACCTTGCGGAAGCCTTAAATCATAATATTAACCTTGGCCTGTAGAAAAGTGAGATTCCTAAAGTTAGTTGATGATTGATTCCACTATATTATATAGACTAATCTGAATATAGGGTGGCACAGGATAATATAAATTTCTCTATATTTGGATTAATAATCAACCAACAATTAATTAAGATAATAAAAAACAGATAATTTAAATAAGAACTACTTTTCTAACAAGATGGCAGATTCAGAGCCAGGATGTACGATCCAACAATATGAATCTTTATCACATTTAACATTTTTGCTGTGAATCACATACATTTTGAAAGCAAATCATAACAGTGTAATTATTCATCTTAAAATATGAATTGGTTATTTTCGATTCACTATTATATTTAATGTCATAATTTCCACTAACTACTGATAAACGTTACATTTATACATTAGTAGATGATTAGCAATCATTGTGATTTTCAAAATAACTGAATAAAGTTCCATGTAATACTCCTTGCTTTATTATTTGGATATTTATGCTTTTATTATTTTTGTATAAAAGTAATAAAGGGTATTTTCTATAAATTCAAGGATTTATAGATTTTTTTTCCCCCTTCCCATTGTTAGGTCAGTTGGCAAGATACTGAAAGTTTATTTTTCACTTGGTTAGACTGTAATAAATTTAGTTTAATGCTTTATCCAAGTGTGAGCAAACAAAGTTTGCACCTGAAAATATCTTCAGGACTGGGGTAAGGTGGTACAACACCGGGAAACTCGTTGCAAAGGTGGAGCAAGAAAACATCACTTCTATCTCAGTATCTCCCATAATGCAAAACACATCTCCTTGCGGATATGTATAATGTTATGCATTAAGGGAAGGGCCACTACCCAGACTAGTTTCGACCTTTATTGAGGTCTCTTCAGTGGGAGCCAGGCTCAAGTGGAGTAGTGGCGAACTAGAAGTGGAGAACTAGTCTGGGTAGTGGCCCTTCCCTTAATGCATGACATTATACATATCCACAAGGAGATGTCTTGCATTATGGGAGATACTGAGATAGGAGTGATGTTATCTTGCTCCACCTTTGCAACGAGTTGCCTGGTGTTGTACCACCTTACCCCAGTCATTAAGATACTTTTCGGTGCAAACTTTGTTTGCTCACACTTGGATAAAGGATTAAGCTAAATTTATTATAGTCTAACCAAGTGAAAAATAAACTTTCAACATCTTTCTCTAAATCCAGAGTAATTTAATAAAAAGGTGGCACACCGTTTGTCAACTCCTATAGGTAGGATGACCTTGCTAATGCTTCTGTCTGGTATCTCCACTTGAGCCTGGCTCCCACTGAAGAGACCTCAATAAAGGTCGAAACTAGTCTGGGTAGTGGCCCTTCCCTTAATGCATAACATTATACATATCTGCAAGGAGATGTGTTTTGCATAATGGGAGATACTGAGATAGAAGTTGCCAGTGTTGTACCACCTTACCCCAGTCCTGAAGATACTTTCAGGCACAAACTTTGTTTGCTCACACTTGGATAAAGGATTAAACTAAATTTATTATGGCTAGATACTGTACTATTGATTTCTCTGGTAAAGTGATTTGCATCTTTACATCAGCATGCTGATTAATATTTCATTATGAATTCAATTTAATTCATTGATTACTTATAAGGAAGTCAATTTTTTTTAATTAAAAACCTTTTGATGAACTTGATAAGATAATACATATTAAATCTCTTTTCCTTTAGACTTCATAATTGCATTCAGCCTTCCCACCTATGTTTTGAATCTCGATTTGAAAGTGGAAACTTGAGGAAAGCAATTCAGGTTAGCTCGAAAAAAATCCTCTCCTAAATTATGCCTTTGGAAACTAAATTTTTTAAAAAATTGTTATGGTTTGACTTATATTTTTCACTTAATTTTTATGTTTTATTTTATTATTCATGAATAATCACATTTTTCATATAAGCATATTAGTGTTTTATTCTATTATCATGCAGTAGAACAGGGCTCAACAATTTTAGTTTTTTAATTTATTTTTGCTAATATATTATGACTGTCATCTTCCTACAATTAATTTTTTGGAAATGACTAAGTTGATCAACAATCTCTGGAGGCTTTTTTTGCAGCATGTGGGAAAAAAAATCATTTTATAAAATCAATAAATCAATAGCAATCATTTGATTTTCAAACTAAGTCTATTCAAAAAGCCTATTACCATTTTAATTAACTTCAGATTTAAGATGAATTTTTCAGTGATTGGCTAATACAGTGGAATAGTTCATTATAATAGTTTATCAGAATAGTTTCAGAACTACATTCCAGGCATTTCCAGTGACATACAAGCCCAATATGGAAATTACTTACAACTTTACAACATCAACCCCCTTCTCAGAGGAGACTATCCAAGCTGGAGAAAAATTATGCTCCAAGATGGCAGAGGATAGGTTTTCCTCATGGAAAAAATTGATTACTTCCACAGGTAACATCTAATCAAATTGCTCACCAGCTGCTGCTGAATGGAAAATTCCCTAAAAAAACACCCAAAAAATAAGATACTTAGAACCCCAAGTGAGGAACAAAATATGATTAACTCAGATTTCACCATCACTGAACTCACTGCTGCCATAAACTTATTAAAACCTAGAAAATCTGCAGATTTTCTAGGTTTAATTTGTTCATTACAGATATCATCCTTGATGATATCTGTAATGAACAAATTAAACATTTTGGATCCAGACTCAAGAGTGATTATTAAAACTATGCAACACTTTCCTGAGAACCCTAAGGATACCAACTATCTGGAGGTATGCTGAAGTGGTGGCCTTTCTGAAACCAGGGAAAACTCCAACCAAAGAAAAAAATTACAGACCTATATCACTACTCAGCAACCTCTTCAAACTCTACGAACAATTAATTTTGAATAGGCTACAACCTTTAATCGAACCCCCACCTTATTGCTGAGCAGGCTGGTTTTAGACCAGGCAAATCCTGTACATCACAAATTCTCAGTCTCACTCAATATGTAGAAAATGGTTATGGGCAAACACTAGCCACAGGTGCAGTCTTTGTAGACCTAATTTCAGCATATGATACCATAAACCATCTCACACTCAGAAATAAAATATACAGAATAACTAGAGACTATCACCTTGATCTCCTGATCCAATCACTCTTGGAAAACAGATGCTTTTTTGTGAGCCTGGGGGGGAGGGTAGGAAGAGCTGCTGGCATCCCCCAAAAAATGACCTCCCCAGGGAAGTGTGTTATCACCATTACTTTTCAATATTTACATCAATGATCTCCCCATCTTTCCAGGAACTAGAAATTTTATCTATGCTGATGACCTTGCCATAGCTACTCAATCAAAAAATTTCAAGTCCATTGAAACTACTCTATCACTTGCCTTAAATAGTGTAACCACATATTATAGCAGCAGTCAATTAAAACCAAACCCCTTGAAAAACCCAGACTAGCATTTTCCACCTTAACAATAAGAGATTTCTTATTGTTGAGAGATCTGCCCTTTGCTATTCT
This sequence comes from Typopeltis vanoorti, assembly GCF_054136105.1. Taxonomy (NCBI): domain Eukaryota; kingdom Metazoa; phylum Arthropoda; class Arachnida; order Uropygi; family Thelyphonidae; genus Typopeltis; species Typopeltis vanoorti. Next base: position 69,961,559 of record NC_143564.1, on the reverse strand, counting down.
TTTGCTGAATATGCCTGCCTGGTATAGTCCAGATCCTGCCATGCTGAAAAACTTGACCCAACATTGAATGAAAGCTACCGCTTAATTACAGGATACCTGAAACCAACACCACTAAAAGACCTGTATACTTTGGCTGATATTGCACCCCCTTCAATTCAAAGATCTGCATTCTCAAGCTGATGAAAGAAGCAGACGAATGATGAACGCTACACACTATTTGGTCTGGCCGAATAGTGTGATGCCCCAAAGACTAAGATCCTGGCATAGCTCCCCAGCAACTATTAAACCACCTAAAAACCCTCCAGAGACAAGACTTCAACAATGGCTTACACTATACCCTAAGAATAATACTGGTATTCCAACAGCTGAACATCTTCCACGTGGTGCACCCTTGGACTGGAATACTTGGAAAATCCTCAACAGACTTTGAACAACAGGACGCTGCAAACAAAATCTCATCAAATGGGGCTGCCTCACTGGACCAGATAATTGTGAGTGCAGGACAACCCAGTCCATGGAACATCTTCTTTCTTGTCCCTTTCTTCGATCACCTTGCACAAAAGAGAACCTTATATCCTGCACAGAAAGAGCAGTTGACTGCACAAAATACTGGAGGAACATCTGACCACATTTATTGTATATAACTTATGTATAGTTTCTTTTTTCATATTTTACTTATTATTCCCTGTATAATTCACCTATCAAATTTAAGCTGTTCTCATTTGTAATATATTCTAATTTGTTGTAAATAATGTTGTACCACTTGTGTTTGGATATGAAATAAATAAATCACAATATTTAAATTAAGGAATATTAAATCCCACATTGTTTTAAAACCGAATAAGAAACTCAAAGATTGGAATCAGAGAGTTTCATGCCGAATATAGTAAACTATAATTTTGTTTTCGATTTTGTTTTCAGCCTCAAAAAAGGCTGAAACCCGTCTGGGTAGTGACCTCCCACCATAATGTAATAACAGCATACATTTCCTAGGAAATGTGTTTTTACATTATGGAAAATACCAAGAATAGCGATCAGAACTTGACCACCTTTGCTGCGAGTTGCCGAGATTGTACTATGTACTAGGACTATTTGCATTAGCTCACGCTAGTAATCGCTGAAACTTTTATAGTTTACTATATTCGGCATGAAACTCTCTGATTCCAATCTTTGAGTTTCTTATTCGGTTTTAAAACAAGTGGGATTTAATATCCCCTTAATTTAAATGTTTATTTCGCCGAAATGAAGCCTATTAGCTCTTTATATTTAAGTAAATCACCATAGTTTATTATAGTGCATAATTTGCTAGAGTGAATTTCTTTTATAGTAATGCATCTGTAGAACTTTGTTATAACATAGATTTGTTATAGTGAGAGCTCACTATATATTATGATTTTTATATTATGATTTTCATCAAATTCCTGACCTGATATTTGCTATTAAGCTGTGTAGTCAATATATACTTTACGTTTACATTATTACTAGCTTTCTATCAACAGCTTTCTTCCAAATTACTGTTTTAAGCTACAATTTTGTTATATCTTACATTTTGGTCTTCTAAGATATAGTATACCAACTGCGTCAATCCATGCAGATCTTTGTCTGGGTTTTTTTCCCCTTTCCATTGTTTATCTGTTTAAGGGGGCCATACAATTTCATATTGGCTCTACTCACATATTCTTGGATGCTGACAATGTCAAGTTCATTTCTGATATCTTCAGTTTTGATATGATTCTGCCATCAATATGTCTATTCACTGTCCTGATTTTTCTCATAAATCTTGTATTATCTTGTTCCTAGTCTTGGTTAACTTTTTATTCCTAAGTCTCAGTTCCAAAAGTTAAGATTGCTTTGAAGACTCTTGTATATTGCTAGTTTAGTTCTCTGGCTATCTTCTTTCTTATTCCATATAAATGTATTCGGGTGGCTGCCAACCATACTAGCTTTACTTATTCTGTTATTTATTTTCATATTTAATTTATCTTCATCAAATATTGTGCCTAAATAGCTGAAATATTTTACTTATTCTATGTATCCTCTATTACGGTTGTACCAGATTTATTCAGGAGCATAGTATTGTCTGCTTTGATGTGGCAATTTAACACCTCCAATTTTAAAATCATGTTTAATGCCACATCATAATGTGATCAGTATAGATAATGAATAATAGTGGAGATAGCATACACCCTTGTTTACACCTGATTTTACTTCAGATCATCTTCCTTCAGCTCTTTCAATTCTGACTACTGATTTACACTTTAAATATAGAGTATGTATTGCTTTGTATAATGTTTATTTGTCACATGATTCCAAGGATTTTGATCAGTTTTTTTTTTCCTCTCCTTCTCTTGGCAACTTATTATATGCTTTTCCAGATCAAGCTGAGACCAAGAATGAAAGAATGAATGTTAAAAGCTTAAATGCAGGTTCTTGCTGTGTTACCATAATATCTTGAATATTTACCTTAAAATAACTGCGTTTCTAAATCTCCATTTGGCTTAAATCCAGCTTTGTTGTTCCCTTAGTTTCTCTTCTACAATTTTCCTATCCCCTTCTCAAGTATATCTGCATACTTGAAAAAATTCCTCTATAATTCTCATATATGTATATTATATATATATTTTTTCCCCATAGTTGGATAATATGAGAGCATTACTTGAATCACCTGGAATTTGGCCTTCTGATTAGGCCTTTTGAATATTGCATTGTTGTTCTTGTTATATGCTATCTAATCATTTCCGACTCTTGGTGATCTTGTAAATAAAGGCTCTCAATCTTGCTCGGCCTCTTGTCTTTTCTTTCAATAATTGTAAGTTCAAGTTGGTAAGTTCCTTTTTGTTCTCCATCCAACTTTTTTGTAGTCTTCCTTTTCTTTTCATGCCCCTCAATCTTCCCCCACATAACTGCCTTTTTCAATGATTCATCTCCTTGCGTAATATGCCCAAAATACATTAACTTCTGTTTAGCGATCCTTGCTTCCAGGGAGCAGTTCTGTCTAATAAAGTTTTAGAGAGTATAGTCATTCTTGCAATCCATGGGATTCTTAATTGTCTCCTCCACGCCCATAATTCAAATGAATCAGTTCACTTTGTCTTTTCAGTTAATAATTCAGCTTTCACATCCATACATCACTACTGGAAATATCATTGATTTGATATTTCTAACTTTTGTAACCTTACTAACATCTCTATCTTTAATCTCTAATAATTTTTGTCAAAGATAAATAGATAATTAACATTGCGTTTTTCCCCTTGCTATCCTTTTAATTTCATCTTCACATTGATCATCATTTCTTATTCTGGAACCCAGTAAATCATAACTTTCATCCACCTCTATTTTATGTCTCTCAATCTTAAATTCATCAAAATTGCCAGCAGCCATTGCTTTTGTTTTGCTGATATTTAGATCAAGCCTGACTTTTTTGCTTTCTCTCTTAACCAAAAGAATCAACTCCTCCAGAACTTCCTTAGTTTCTGCTATGAGGGTTGTATTATCTGCCTATCTTAAATTGTTCATTTTTCTGCCACCAATCTTGATTTCTGCTGGGGCTCTGTCTTAGTTGGCCATTTCCATAATCTCTCTGTCTCTTTCTCGAATCTCCTCACGTCTGAGGACTCATTACCTTTTTGATGATGATTCGCCATTTCTTTTTCCCCTGTGCTTCTCTTATTGCTCGTTCTAGTTTAAGTCCAGTGATTCTTGATATTTGGTCAGTCCACCTGTTGGTAGGAGGTTTCCTCTCTTTCTTTTCCCACATGGTTTACCCTGGATGATTATTTTTTCAAGGCAATTGCCTTCCCTTCTATATATGTGTCCAAAATATTGCACTACTCTCTTTTCAATTATGTTTATCAGTCTTGTGTGGATATTCAATTCTTCTAGGATACTTTTGTTTGTTCGTTTTTCTGACCAAGACACTGTTAACAATCTTCTCCAGCACCACAGCTTGAACGCCTCAATTCCTCTTCTGTCATCTTTTGTCATTGTCCAAGACTCAGAAGCATAGAGAAAGATCAAAAAAATTAAGTTTTCTACAAGCTTAATTTTGGTCTTTTTGGAGATGTGCCTGTCTTTCCAGATCTTAGTTAAATCAGTCATCACTTTCTTAGCTAGTGCTAAGAAATTTCCATAATATAGTCACTATAAATATTAAAAAGATAGAGCAACAGTATACAACCCTGTCACACCCCTTTTTCCCACTCAAACACTGTTTCTCTAAAGACTGTTTTTACTGAAGCTTCTTGGTTGTTATACAGCTCTCTAATCAAGAAAATTAGATGTTCAAGTATTCTCATTGATCTCATCACATTCCAAAGTCTGTTGTGATCCACACTGTCAACAGCTTTGCTATAATCAATGAAACAGATGAGTACTTTCTTCTGAAATTCTCTTGTTCTTTCCATAATCCATCTCACATTTACTGTCTGGTCTTTAGTTCCTCTACTCTCATAAAGCCTGTCTTTTATTCTGACATTTCTCTTTTCACGTACGTTTCCAACCTTTTTTGATCACTTTTAACATAACTTTGCTTGCATATGAAATTAAAGCAATGATTCTGTAATTCTCACTATTTCTGGGATTTGATTTTTTTTGGAATTGGGATGAATATTGATGTTTTCCAATGTCTAGTCCAGCATATTTTCTTCCAAACCTGTTCACAGATTTCAGTTAATATATTCACTACTTTATCCTCAGCTGCTCTCAATAATTCCACTGACACTTCATCATCTCCAGGAGATTTTTCTTTTGGTATCTGTTCCATTGCTGATATCACTTCAATTCTCACTATCAGGGCTTTCAACTGAAGATTAGTTAGCCATCTCACAGAAGTGGCAGGGTTTTCCCTCCTGGAAACTCAAATTATGTTTATATAATAAAACCAATCTGGGAAATACTGTTGCCTTAAAGACCTGTAAGTAACTCTGATTATTGATACTTGACGTAGAAATGCATCTGACTGTTATGGAATGTTGAAAGTCATGTTAAACAGATGATACTTGACCAGAAATACTCAAAGTAGTTATTATTATCATTGACTGATATTTATTATTAGCCACTGTAAAACACTTATACTTCCAATTTTGGACATTTCTGGTAAAGTGTCATCTATTTAAGATGATTTTCAACATTTCATATTTTTGATGCATTTTCTACCTCAAGTATCAATGAGTAACAATCAGAATTGCTTATTCCTGATTGTGTTTCTCTCAATTTTCCACCAGTGTTCTGTTGCTGTTCATGCCATTTAAGTCTTTCAAAGTAATTACTCCAGACATCCAGAATTCTATTGTATATATACACACACACACACACACGCATACAGGACTCGACAATTATGCTTGCCTGTGGAGAGTAGATTTTTCCAGTTGGTGAGTAGCTTCAGGCTGGATAAAATAGAATATTTTTTTATTTAAACATCTCATCTTCCTTATACCCTCTTTTACCTTGCGGTGTCGAGGTTCCATTGATCATCGGACCTCACTCTGTTTACAGGATAAGGTGGTCAGCCTTATGCCCCGGTGTATCCTATGGCCTGTAGTGTTGAGTTCTCAAGGCCAGTTTGCCTGCTTTGTGGGATGAAAAACCCCAGAATAAACTGGGGAAAAAACCCTGCTGTCCACGCTCAAGACTGGCTAACTTGGCTATGGCTGAGGAAGATCCTTCAGCTCCTCATGTCACCGACGGGAATCGAACCTAGGACACTCCTTCCCCAGGCATATGGTTGCGAAGCGCATAGCCACTAGGCTAACCGTGCGGACTATTTAAACATTTAAAATTTAAAAAATATATATATATTCTATTCGGTATAGTTTTTTTTGGATATTTGTCCTGAGATATTTGTCTACTGTTAGGTAGTAGAACCGTAATGGACTTGGAATGTTATTGGGCCTTTGGATCGCTGTTTTGATCTCAGGGATATTGATTTCTTGGTGAGGTATGTTTCCTCATGAACCATGGTGCATTAAATGCTGTTCGCAAACATTTGTTTTGGATTGCAGGAAAGAAGGTTGATTGGGCAATAGTTTTAGGGAAATAGGACTGTAGCACCCCCACAATCTTATCGTAATATAACAAACACTTATGTTAAATCATTGATGAGTCCACGCTGTTGCTGTATTAAAAGATAATATGAATTGTTCTCTGGCCATGTTAAAAAATTAGGAAATTACTTTGTATAGGTTTTTTTTATTTTTTTTATTTTGACTACAGGTCACTATTATTCTATTTGCCTGATCATTATCATAATTTTAAACATGTGAACACTAAATTTAGGTTCCTTGTCTTCACAGCCATCACCTCCACCACCTCTATTTTGTTTCCTTAGTTAAAAAAAAATCCTAACTTTCCAAATTTTAATGATATCTCTGTTTATATCCTTCTAGAAAGTGCTAACTTTAATTTTGCTTTTCCCAGTTCCAACTTTCCATTGTCTGGTAATAACTGAAATACCAATTTAAATCTTTGACATTATCATCAGTATATGATTTAAATAATAATGATCCTCTGAAAAAACAACTTAATCCAGCTCACTAATGTGTAATACGATTCCATTCACCCCAGTTTTTGTAATAACCTGTCATATAGTAAGTAGTGTTAAAGGTTTGCAAATTGTAGGTTATACTGCTTTTATTTGCTTTCCTCTTGTTCAATACATCAGTCACTCTATTGTGATATGTAAATAAGTAAATTGTTAAATCATGTCTTCTGCTTAATAAGCCCCTGGTGACTGTCATAGAGAACACTAGCCTCATAGCGTTAGTTGTCAACTGTAATTTGGATCATACCAATCACTGAGAATCCTGTTATTAATAACTCAGCCCTAGTTCCTAGCCACCATTAACCTTGATGACCACTCTAGATATGCATGCACACACACAGTCGATTCCAGTTAATTGGGACACGTCAGAACTTTTAAAACTACCTCAGAGATTCATAAAGACGCCTTCTTTGGTCCTACATATTCTTTATAAATATTATTTATATTCCTTATACATGTCTTAATTGAAGACTTTATATCGAATGGTATCTTCAATTAAGACATATATAAGGAATATAAATAATATGTATAAAAAACTATACTGTTGTTCACTTCACCCCTCTTATTCTTCTTCATTCTGCTGCTACAAATTATTGTAGTGCCAGAATGATGAGTAATAAAAGAGGGGTGAAGTGAACAACAATATAGTTTTATTGCTTCTGCCTTTGAACATTCTGACTTTATTTGTTGTTGTTTTTTTTTGTCTCCATTTGATTTCAATAATTTTTACTTATTCAATTTTAATTTGTTTGGATAATTAAAAATATATATTTATTTAATTAATTTAAGTCTGCCTGCAGACCACCTGTCCCATCATCACGGACCACAGGTTGAGAAACACTGACCTAAATGAATGTGAAATAGCACTATCCCTGAGAATATAGAGTCAATAAGGTATTTATTTTTCCTTGTGTCTTTTGTCCATATGCATTTGAGCACATCTTTATGTTGAAACACTGAACTAGTCGATGTCCTGAACAGAAATCCAGCAGGCACATACCATTAATTTTTTAGCTTTGCCTTTTTCTCCATATTTTCTTTAAACATTTCTGTATGCCTAGAATTCATATCCTATCTTGTTTTTATAATCAACAATGACCAGCCCTTCTGTTTATGTTAGCTGCCTCCTCTAATAGCTCAAAAAATTTTCCTCCACTTCTTTCTTATGAGAGTGGGACCATAGGCACAAATAAGTTTTATTATTCCATTTCCATTTTGAAATTTGCCCAAATAACTACTTGACATTACCTGCCAGTCAAAAAGTCCATCTTCATGTTTGAATGCTACTGCTTTTTCTTCCTTTTCCTGATCACTGTTACTCATATATTTATTTTTTTATATTTAATATCTTATATTTATTATTTAGCAAGATACCACCTGTTTATTCTTCTTTATCTCATTAACACCAGTTATGTCCACATGGTGCTTCTTTAGCACTTCTGCCAGCTTGATTTCTTTTCTGCTGATTGGGCAATCTTGATTTTTTCTGATGTTGAATTTGTTTCATTTGCCTAATTTTTGTTTTCCTTAGTTTCCTGTTGAGAATGGTGAAATCATGTTGAACTGAGTGATGCCCCAGCTGGTATGTATCACCATTTTTTGTTTCTGGTTAAAGTGTACAGAATACAATTTTGTTTGCTGACTAAATTGAAAGGTTATCCTCATTTGTTCAGTATCCACTGAATACTTACTAATGGGATGCATCACATGAAGATGAGGATTGGTCAGAAGCTCTAGTAGATTAGATGAAATGAATGAGATACAGCCATTAATAATAAAATACTCCCTCATAAAAACAATTTCAGCTTAAAAACTAATCAGAGAGATATAGTAAATGAATCTGAAAACAAATGAGTGAAGTATGAGGTATTCTGCTTGATCAAAAGGACCATTGCAGTTAAGTTTTGGACCAGATGTTTGTTTTAATGTTTACCATTTTTACCATTTTTAATGTTTACCATTTATTGCTATTTTTATACTTTATTTTCAATAAATAAATTAAATTTATAACTTAAAGGTTCCAGGTAATCTATTTAATTTTCTTACATATGTGTAGGTGAACATTTTTGCTTTTGATTTTTGTAGTCTGTTCAACTTATCACACCATAATCATTGTTCAAAGAGGAAAACACTTTGGGCATTTTATAATATATATCTTGTTTATAGCCTGAACAAAATAAATAAATAAATAAATTTTGTTAAATAGTAAGCAGCTAGAACAAAAGAAACTGCATTGAAATAATTTGGAGAGAGAGAGAGAGAACGAATGAATGCATACACTGGACTGGTTATTAACAAATATTTTAAAAATCATCTTAATCCTAGTTATCGTGATATGTTATAACTTATATTTATTTATTTTTTCTAGGTAGGTGAAAGAGAGTATGACCTGGTCTTAAATTCAGATATCAACACAGGTGTCCATCATCAATGGTTTTATTTTGAAGTAAGTGGGATGAAGGCTGAAGTTCCATATATTTTCAACATAATTAACCTGGAAAAATCTAATAGCTTGTTTAATCAAGGTATGCATTCTTGTAATCTTTAGTTCAAAAATAGCAGTAATTAATTCTACACAGTCTTTTCATAAATACTGTTACAACTTCCACACAGCTTGATGCTGCCCGCAGAATTGCACAAAACCTGATAGTTGATTTACTGATAGATTAAACGTTTATGTGTTGTTCAAGTTGTATCAGTATTTATGGGTAGACTAGGTATTCAAGAAAATTATGTAATTTCTTTCCTTTTGTATTCCAGAAAGAGCTTAGTACATTTGATTAATTTATGGAAATGCATATTGGTTTACTAGAAATATGTACTGACCAACAGTTTGTAGTATGGAAATGATAATGCCAAACCATACTATTATTTTGAGTTTGGGCCATAAGATCTGGCCAGTCATTGCCACTGCTTATCTGTGAAATTAGGGTCATACTTTATACATTTGCAGTGGTGCACTCATATGATTACACCACGAATGTATAAGGTATACTGTATGCAGTATATCTTAAATGAAAAGATGTGATAAACCCTATTAGTGGTATAATATTGGAATTCTTAACCTTTAAGGTTCATGCATCTCCGTTTTTACATTCTAATAGATATGCAGAACATAATAGAAAATAGCGTTACTTCTTACCAACTTGCAATTCACAAATCTTCTAGTGAAAGTTTAATAAAAGTTGATTTTTGGAGAATAATAATATAAAAACAAACTGTGAACATCCTTGAGAGGAATGATAATATTCATTAGAGATTTCTTCATTTTTGTCTTAGAAAATTGCATACGCGAGCAACGAGCTTTGCACTTACCGTTGGCCCAGCAATAAACACTTTCTCGGATTTTATGTTCATTGTGTTTGATTGTTTGAATTGTTGATTCATTTAAATTCAAAGTCCTTACAAGAACTGGTTTTTCTCCATTTTTCAACCAATCCATAATTTTAATTTTTTTTCTTCGAGACGAATTTTCTTTTCAATATTCATTTTTTCCCATTTCAATGCAATTTGTGGCCATTACTATAAAAATAATTTTTTTACATAAAAAGCATTACATATTAATTATGTATGTAACTCACCAGAAAATAAAGTGCTCAGCTTGAGATAACACACTTATGATTTTTAATGTGCTTTCCTGGCAGAAAACGAAGTCAATTTTCAACAATAAACACTTTATACGGTATACAATTGACGTACATGCGTGCTAAAGGATGTTCCCCCTAATATAAATTCGCTACTTATAACTGCCTGCGCGATACGGGCAGACACAAATTTAACGAAGATAAAATTTGATTTTTAAGTCTCGTGGTGAAAAACATATGAAAAGATAAAGGATTACTACAATTTCTAGACTGTGTTTTTGTCAAAACCGCTTAGTATAAGTACCGCTCTGAACAATGGTTACTACAATTTGTAGACCGTGTTATATTGAAAGCGTGTTGTATAAGTACCGCGTTATACGAGGGTTACCTGTGCTGATCATTTAAAACTATATATTTAGAAATTTATGTACATTTAATCATACAAATACAACATTTATTTTACAAATGATATTCTATATTTTTCTATTTAGCTACTTGAATACAAATTCTACCCTGTGGTCAATAACATCGTCATAAAAAGTTGGTTATAACTTAATTTTCGCAAAATGCACACTTGTAAACGCTGCCGAAGCTCTCTGGCTAGAGCTACATTGACTGCATATAGCCTGTGGTTTAAGCAACAGAGTGAGACGACATGAAATGGCTATGCGCGTGCGCATGAAATCACAGTGCTGCTGCGAGGACCTGGAAACTCCTACAATCGAGCAAGCCAAAGGTAGCTTTGACTAGATGAGCAAGCATCGGCTTCAATACACAACGCAAAGCTCAATTATTGCCACGCAAGATTAAGATGTCTTCTGTCTACAAAAATAAAAGCCAAAATGGAATACTTATAAATGCATGCATTTATTAACAAATAAATATTACTTCTTTCTCAATTAATGAGCTTGCTCAGCAAGCATGGAGAATTCGCCACTATATACAGTGATTTATTCCTTTTTTTTATAGATAGGTATTATGAGAGCTCTTCTCAAATCTTCTGGAATTCATCATTCTGGCCAGGCTTCCTAATCTATGAGTGCAGCTACTGTAAAACTTTTTTATCTCCATATTTGAGTATCTCTGGTCAAATATCATCTGCTCTGCCTTTTACACATTCAGGTTTTTGATTCCCCCCACCCTCACTCAATTATGTGTACTTCTGATTGCATTCCTCAATATTTTCTACAGCTCTTTTGTCATTGCTTGTGTCGTGTAACTGTCTTTCATTGTAGTTACTCCAGACATCCTGAATATCCTTATCTTCAGTTTTCACATCTCCTTAATCATTTTTATTTCCTTTTACGGTATTTCTTCCATTTCTCAGCTTTTCAATAGTCTACAGAACATTTTGCTATCTTCATGATATTATATTCTTACAGTTCACCTCTGAAAGCTGCTCAAATTTGATTTTTTAAAAACCTTACCAAAGTCTTCTCAAGAAGGACTTTGCTTTAACTCTTTTACACACTGATTTATTTTCTTACATATTTTCTGTATTATTTTATAGCATATGTTGACTTACTTTAAGAACTTTTTTATGCTTTCTTCTTTTCCATGTTCTTCAACTTGAGTCCTCTATAGAGTTATAATTTTTCTATCCGTGCTTACTGCTTCTTCACCACATGCCTCTCTAGTTTTAACCAATGCTTTCTTTAGTCTCTCACTGAGTTCCCTTAGTTTGATTATTATTTTCAAATGTCATCATTTCTCGTTCAATAGTATTTGTGTATTTAATCCTACAGTTCACCACTGAAAGCTGCCCAAATTAGATTTTTTAAAAACTTTCTTACATATTTTTCTTTTTAGTATGAAATTTAGTTTTATTTTCTTGAAAACTAAATCATACTCGATTCCCATTTCATGTTCCCCATATACTTTTCTCTGCTGAATCATGGTGAAAATATTACTATCTACAGTAACATAGTCAATATGCATTTTGAAAGTTTATTTTTCACTTGGTTAGACTATAATAAATTTAGTTTAATTCTTTATCCAAGTGCGAGCAAACAAAGTTTGCACCTTAAAATATCTTCAGGACTGGGGTAAGGTAGTACAACACAGGGCAACTCGTAGGAAAGGTGGACCAAGCTAACTATCTCAGTATCTCCCATAATGCAAAACACATCTCCCAGACTAGTTTCGACCTTTATTGAGGTCTCTTCAGTCGGAGCCAGGCCCAGAATTGGAGATACCAGGCAGAAGCAATAGCGAGATCATCTTTACCTATAGGAGTTGCCAAAAGGTGTGCCACCTTTTTATTAAATTACTCTGGATTTAGAGAAAGATGTTGAAAGTTTATTTTTCACTTGGTTAGACTATAATAAATTTAATTTAATCCTTTATCCAAGTGTGAGCAAACAAAGTTCGTGCCTGAAAATATCTTCAGGACTGGGTTAAGGTAGTACAATACCGGGCCACTCGTAGCAAAGGTGCACCAAGCTAACATCACTCCTATCTCAGTATCTCCCATAATGCAAATCATCACTCATATCTCAGTATCTCCCATAATGCAAAACACATCTCCTTGCGGATATGTATAATGTTATGCATTAAGGGAAGGGCCACTACCCAGACTAGTTTTGAACTTTATTGAGGTCTCTTCAGTCAGAGCCAGGCCCAGAAGTGGAGATACCAGGCAGAAGCAATAGCGAGGTCATCTTTACCAATAGGAGTTGTCAAAAGGTGTGCCACCTTTTTTATTAAATTACTCTGGATTTAGAGAAAGATGTTGAAAGTTTATTTTTCACTTGGTTAGACTATAATAAATTTAGTTTAATGCTTTATCCAAATGTGAGCAAACAAAAAAATATTATCAGGACTGGGGCAAGGTAGTACAATACCGGGCAACTTGTAGCAAAGGTGGACCAAGCTAACATCACTCCTATCTCAGTATCTCCCATAATGCAAAACATGTCTCCTTGTGGATATGTATAATGTTATGCGTTAAGGGAAGGGCCACTACCCAGACTAGTTCGACCTTTATTGAGGTCTCTTCAGTGGGAGTCAGGCCCAGAAGTGTAGATACCAGGCAGATCCCTTAATGCATAACATTATACATATCTGCAAGGAGATGTGTTTTGCATTATGGGAGATACTGAGATAGGAGTAATGTTAGCTTGGTCCACCTTTGCAACGAGTTTCCTGGTGTTGTACCACCTTACCCCAGTCCTGAAGATATTTTCAGGTGCAAACTTTGTTTGCTCACACTTGGATAAAGGATTAAACTAAATTTATTATAGTCTAACCAAGTGAAAAATAAACTTTCAACATCTTTCTCTAAACGTGTGGACAGACTTATCTGTTCGTCGTACATGCTCTTTATTTTTTAAGTATACATTAGAACACAGAAAAATAAGTAAATAATTTGTTTATTAATTTATTGCTGATATTTCGCTGGTGTTATAACCAGCATCTTCAGAGCACAAAAACACAGTTTGTCACAATATGCGAGACTATAACAACATGGTGTAATCAATGGACTAGTTAAACAAAATTGTAGCAGCAACACAAAGGCTAGAGTCCTGATTTTGGCACCCTCTATATAAAAAAAAAAAAAAAAATTAAAAAAAAAAAAAAATTGTAGCTATCACATGAGACTAGTCCTAAACAGAAAAAAACCGGTACTAGTTTTTTCTTAAGATGACTGTCTCCCAGATTTTAGGCAAATTTATACAGCCATATTTGTTGAGATTTGGAGTGTGTTTCAGGGCTTCTGTTGCCTCTAAGAACAATCTCTCTGACTTGTAAGAGCTTCTGTGCAGTACTTTTGTGTTTTTCCAGTTGATCCAGTGTGCAGGGGGGGGTATCCAGAGTATGATCTACTAGGCCTGACTTGCCATAGTGATTATGCTGGATGTATCTTTTGTGTTCGCTGATGCGGATGTTCACAGTTTTACAACTGTTCACAGTTGTCTTACAACACCGTACCCTAAAAATGTGAGACTTAATAGTAAGCTTTGATATCACCTCACTATTCACAAATGTACCACTAATAGAAACCCTTAATCTACTGAAGTCACACTGCTCCCCTGATATATTTGAACTATTCAAATTCACAATACATGCAGGATATTTCACATGGAAAGGGAAAATATACAAACAAATAGATGGGACAGCCATGGGCCCCCCCACCCCCAAGCCAACTTTTCCATAGAACACCTGGAAAAACTAGCAATCAATACAGCCACTCTCAAACCAACACTTTGGCTATGCTATGTTGATGATGTGCTTGCTATTTGGCCACATGGGCCAGAGACATTGGAAACATTCTTAGCACATTTAAATAGCCAACATCCAAAAATCCACTTTACAATGGAACTGGAAGCTAATAACTGTCTGCCCTTCCTGGATACACTTATCACACATCTTCCAGATGGTTCCTTATCATTTTCAGTTTTTAGAAAACCCACACATACAGGGAGATATTTACACAAACAATCACACCATCACCCTTCTCAACAATATGGCATTTTAAAAATGCTAACCCACAGAGCGAGAGCAATCTGTTCCAATGACAGTGCTCTTGTTGCTGAACTGGCTCACTTACGCCACACCTTCTTGGCCAATGGCTATAATCCCCATAAGATAAACAAAATACTAAATGCTCCTAAGAAACCCCTTCCACTATCCACCACAGAGAACTACAACAAAACAGTCACCATCCCATACATTAAAGACAACACATCCGAAAAGATTTCAAGAATTCTTAATAAATATGAACTGCGCACCACATTCAGACCGTGTGGCAAATTAGCAACTCTCATCTGTTCACCCAAGGACAGCATCCATCCCTTATCACATCCAGGAGTCTACGAAGTACCCTGCTCATGTAATCAAGCCTACTATGGTCAAACAGGAAGAACTGTGAACATCCGCACCGAACACAAAAGATACATCCGGCATTATCACTATGGCAAGTTTGCTTAGCAGACCATGCTCTGAATACTCCTGCACACAGGATCAACTGGAAGAAAACAAAAGTACTGCACAGAAGCTCTTACAAGTCGGAGAGATTATTCTTAGAGGCAACAGAAGCCCTGAAACACACTCTAAATCTCAACAAATATGGCTGTATAAATTTGCCTAATATCTGGGAGACAGTCATCTTAAGAAAAAACTAGTACCGGTTTGTTTCTCTGTTTAGGACTAGTCTCATGTGATAGCTGCAATTTTTTTTTTTTTTTTATTATATATAGAGGGTGCCAAAATCAGGACTCTAGCCTTTGTGTTGCTGCTACAATTTTGTTTAACTAGTCCATTGATTACACCATGTTGTTATAGTCTCGCATATTGTGACAAACTGTGTTTTTGTGCTCTGAAGATGCTGGTTATAACACCAGCGAAATATCAGCAATAAATTAATAAATTAATTATTTACTTATTTTTCTGTGTTCTAATATATACCATTAAAAAATAAACAACATCTTTCTCTAAATCCAGAGTAATTTAATAAAAAGGTGGCACACCTTTTGGCAACTCCTATAGGTAAAAATGACCTCGCTATTGCTTCTGCCTGGTGTCTCCACTTCTGGGTCTGGCTCCCACTGAAGTGACCTCAATAAAGGTCGAAACTAGTCTGGGTAGTGGGCCCTTCCCTTAATGCATAACATTATACATATCCGCAAGGAGATGTGTTTTGCATTATGGAAGATACTGAGATAGTTAGCTTGGTCCACCTTTGCTACTAGTTGCTCTGTGTTGTACTACCTTACCCCAGTCCTGAAGATATTTTCAGGCGCAAACTTTGTTTGCTCACACTTGGATAAAGGATTAAACTAAATTTATCAATATGCTTTTTATTGTATATATTCTCTCTACACAAATTTGTTCACATCTTTATGTTGAAACATGATGCATATCCTGAACAGAAATCAAGCAGGTACTTACCATTATTATTATCTTTGCTAATAATAATGGTAAGTCCTAATTTTTCTAAAACATTTGGGAAACATTTGCCTAATAAATCATTAGGCAAATATTAAATCAATTAAATAAATCATTTCCTCTTCTGTTTTGATCTTCAACAAGGGCCACCTTTTCCTTTTTTCTATGTGACAGCTATCTCTTTTCTAATACCTCAAAAAATTCCTTTGTGGAACCATTGACAGATAAATCTCATTGTTCAATTTCCCATTTTGATGTTTTCTCATATTACTGCATTCTATTGTCTTTCAGTTTGCAAAACAGACACTAGCCAGAATAGATACAATTAAAATATGCAGTTGGCTTCATAGTCTTCATTGGTTTTGCCTTAATTCTAAATAACAATGGCCCACCAAATTTATCTTAGTGTTAATCATACTTTCATATATCATCAAAATTTAGTTGCCTTGTGATCTCTCTTTTAACATTTGTTACATCTCTAAACTACAAGAGACAGTTCACTCCATTCTCAGCACTGACCTTCTTAGTATAGCTCTGTATATCTCTACCACTCTCAATAAACATGGATGCATCCTTGCTAGAAAGTTTGAATTTCTACTGTGAGAACAAATACATCTAGTTGACAACTATACTATATACAAATGGGCAGTCATCTGTTGATGCTCTCTCACTCTCTTCCAGGTCATCTTATGTCTCCAAAGGACATTATTTCTCATAGTTCCCAAGAAGAATACTTCCTTTTTAGGTTTTTCTTCATCATATTTAGTGTGACTTGTCTTTCCTTTCAATTGTCGATGCCAATAAATTCTAACTTTATTATTAACCTTCCCCTACAATACTTGTTCTTAGAGTTTAATGCTTTTTAAAATGTCTGAGATTAACAGCCATCTGACTCTTACAAAAGCCAAAAGGAAGAGCTGTAGTAGTTTTGAATATTATTGCAGATTAACAAGAAAATAAGTATCACTTATTCACTGATAATTGCTTGTCAAGTAATTGAGTACACACCCCTCAAAGAGCCAAATGAAGAAACTGAATTTCTTATTTAACAAAGTTGTTTGCTGGTATGAGTGTACCATCAAGAAATTGAAAACTCATTTTAGTAGAACCCTCTTGGTATAGTCTGCCAAAATACATTGTTAATATTATTATTACTTGACACCTCCAAAGACTCATCGAGGGAGGGCACCTACTCTACAAATCTCCATCTCCACCACTCAATCCACCAACTACAGTGAATCACATCATTTACACCAATGCCATCTACTGCCCACCACCAGTCTTTTGGCTGGAGAGCAGATATACTAACCACTCGGCCAACCAGGCTGGCTTGTTGATACATATTCTCCTACCTACTGCATGACGAAGTTTAATGTTTCTTAAGTGTGTAAAAACTCATCTGATTTTCTGGCATAAAGGAAACCTTATTCTTTCATTTTACAAATATTATGATCAGCTTCGATATTTAGTCTTTATTTACTAGTATTCCACTGTACTTTCATATTAATTGTGATGAAAATAACTTTATCTTGGTTTTATAAGGAACCAAAAAGGACATTACTTAATTAATCTGATAAATTAATTGGAATAAATTATTTTTGAATTATTCATTTTTGTCTTTGTACTAAGATAATTTATTTCAGAAATGCATTCAAAATTTAGTGATTTATCTTATGCAAAAAAAAGAGTATATATGTACAAAACGCGCGCACACACACACACACACACAGAGGTCTCAACCGAGACTTATGACAGTGCTGTGTGTGTGTGTGTGTGTGTGAGTGGTTAAAAGAAGAAAGAAATTTGTTAATGTGTTTCTTGAAGACCTGTAATCTTTGGAGAAAACAGTATGGAGAAGATTGCTCTAAAGAGCAGAGGTGTAGAGAATGAAGGAGGAGAAAGAGAAATTGGTTTGATGAGTTTGGAGTTGAACTGTATGTGGTGTAAACCAGCAGCTGCTTGTGTTCATACATAACTAGAATTAAGCAGAGAAATGGTAGTGACTACTTCAGTGGAACAGTGTGCTTATGGGAATACTTACAGAAAAGACATAATGCAGCTATAAAGCATCTAATGGGGAAAGCAACCAGAGAGAAAGTCAGCGAGAGAGAAATTTGCACCATTGTGGTGCCACACAATGGTGCAAATTGGTTGGCACTATAAGGTGCCAGCCTTATAGTGCCCTTGTGTGGTCGAGAATTATGGTTAGAAGGATGAGAACTGTAGAAAACAAAACATGGACAAAGTTATAGTTCAGTTTGCTAAGAAGAGGGCAAACATCAGCAATATATTTGGAGGCAGAACTAGTTAAGAAAAGGTCCAGCGTGTTTGGAGAATGGCCATGATTGAGGTAAAAGGAAGGAATTTGTTCACATTGGATTTAAAGACTTGCCAACTATTCTCTTTATGAAATACCTAAGAAAAGGGATTTTTTTCATAGGATTAGAGGGAATGAACATAGAGGAAGGAAAATTTGTTCTGCAAGTTCAGAGTTCATTTATGAAAGGGTAGTGACTAAGAGATTACTGATATCATTTCATGTGAACAGTGCCTATGAAAACATATTTAGAAAATACACTGAATATCGGTATAAAAGATAGGAGAGAGAGAGAGAGTCAGTGAAAAGTAGATCGTCCATCAACCTAACCATTCTGTTCTGTACTGAGTTGAGAATTTTAGGCAGCTCTCAGGACCATCATACCAAATGTGAAAAATATTTGTGTAGAATAAATAGCTGTTCAGAAGCAAACTAAAACATGGAGTGAAAGAAAAAGTCTAATCTAAAAACAATGATGAGGTACTTGTAATATATTTATGACAAAAAGGTTTGGAGGTTAGATGAATCCCAAGAAGAGATCTTTTGTCCTGAAATTTAGATGTTTGTACAAGTAAGAGTTCTTTTTTGCAAAACACAAAATAATATTAAGTTTGGCTAGCTTGGAAGCTAACAAAATTATCAGAAAGAACTATACCAAATGATTGTTTTGATATCAGCATTTAGGGTTATAGAAATAGACATTCTAGAAGTTTTCTGTAATTTCTCAGAGTTTGTCAAGATTTATCTGAAAGAACAACCTTATGGAATGCCAGTATTGGTTATATAGTTTAAGATAGAGCTGTTCATTGTTGTAATGTATGACCAGAGAGAGAGAAAGAGCTGGCACTCCAGCTGCAGAAGACAGTTTACATGATGCAAGTTAATAGGCCTTTTTGAAAATTCAATTAAATGTCTTAGCAATATTAGGAGGCAGCTGAGTGAGTTGTTTTCAAAATTTTCTATATGATTTGCCCAAGTGTGGGGTGATATAAGCAAGAAGATTCATTATTGATTGATAGGGATGGAATCCATATTATTAATCATTTGTTATTTGACAAAGTGTCAGGAAGTTTAAAGGTCATGTGTTCATGGATTTTTTCAATACTTTTGAAATCATCAAAGTGAAAATAAAAAATGAATGGTAAACATATGTTGTTGGCTTTCTTAAGAATAGAAAGAATATGAAATAATTTCTTAGTTGCAGGATAACACCAGTGGAATAGGATTGCATAAAAAAAAAAGTCAACAGAAAAAAGAGTCAGCTGTTCATCACAAAATTTCAGGACAGAAAAAATGTCACTAGAAACAAGACTTCTTTGGTATCCCTACTTGACATGATTATTCTATTTCTCAGATGTGTTTTGATTTTTGTTATGGCTATTGATGTAATAAGCATTTATCATAATTATGGCTGTTAGATGGGTCTTCTTTTACTCTTCATTTAAACATGTAAAATAAACCTTGTATACAATATGGGTTCACATGATTTCATGAGGAATACTGCAACAGAGACATAAAGAACTTTAAACAGCAATAAACTAATGCAGTTTCCAAATATCCATTTTATATTTATTTTTTTTATGTTGACTCTGCACATGAAAGGTTCCAAAACCTATAACACTGCAGTGCCATGTGTGAGCAAGTGATTAAGGAGAAAAATGTATCCTGTTGATATGTTTCTTAAAGAATGAGAGGTTGTATCAGTGGGACAAATATTATGGGAGAGTTTGTCCCAAAGAATAGAGGTTGATGGAATGAAGGAAGCTGTTGAGAAGTTAGTTCACTGTGTTCAAAGGTGGTCAGTATATGTTTGTTTGGCCAGTGACTGCTGATGTTCCTATAGAGGAACAAGAAAGTGGAGGAATGGCAGTAGCCAATTCAGAGGAGCAATGCCCATGAAAGTAGCTATAGAACAGAAACAGTGCACCAATGATAAAGTGACTGAAGGGAAGCTGTCAGGGAAGGGTAATCTATTAAGTGAATTGCCCTTTTCTGAATATCATCAAGAATTCTCAGGAAGGTCTTGGAACCTAGAATCTAGTGCCTTGGGCAGTGAAGTTTTAAGGAGATTTACAGTACAAAAGGGTAATATAAATTTTAAAATTTATATATGACATCAATTAAAACCATAAACAGGGTAAGTAATTCCTTAATCATTTAAAGAAAGATATATTGTGCATAAGGAATGATGTAGAATTTTATTATTATTATTATTATTACGTGACACCTCCAGGGAGTCCTAAGACTCATCAAGGGACGGAGGGCATCTACTCTACAACTCTGTCTTCACCCAATTCTCCAACTACAGTCATCATCTACACTAACGCCATCTGCCGCCCACCACCAGTAGTATTTTTACAATCACAAACATCCATGGCCGGATTCGAACCTGCAGCCTTTAGGCTGGAGAGCGGATACACTAACCACTTGGCCAACCAAGCCAGCTAATTTGTGGATCTGTGGTCTCTGTTTGATGGAAAGAAGGATTTATACATTGCTAATGAACTGCATCTAAATGGTTTTGGTATTAGGTATCTGGAGAGAGCTTGCTTTGTTCACTGAGCATGCTGAAGTGCTAATCAGGGAAATTTAAGCAATTAGGATGGAAGCAAGTGAGTTTGGGTGAAAGCACCCATGAAGAGAGTGAGTGTGAGAATGGCCAAATGAGGAATCTAGTCTCTCAAGCAAAAATATTGAATAGGGTGGTTAGTTCAGAAAGTAAAGTTGGGTGGGGGATTTAAGGGATGCTGCAGTTTCTATATACTAATGCCAGTAGTATCGGGAACAAGAGGAGGGGGACGAGTTTTTGGCATTAGTTAGTGCAACCATGCCAAATGTTATAGGAATTACTGAGACTTAGCTAACAGCAGATGATGTAGTTACAGGGATAGAATGTGAAGGGTTTAGTACTTTCAAGATAGAGAAGATAAGATGGGATATAATGATAGCAAATGAATTGTAACCAAAAAGAATAGGAGACGGGCAGGAGGGTGGCTGTTCATTTGAAGCAATCTGGTGTGAGATTAAGACCAGTAAGACAAAATATACAGTTGGTTGTTGCTACTATAGGCCAGGGAGTTCCACAGATGATCTGAAAGACACGCATCTCCAAATTAGTACAATGAGTACAGATCGAGTGATTATTATAGGTGACTTCAACTATGGAGATATAGACTGGAAGGAAGAAAGATCACATTGCAGGAAGGAAATAGAATTTATACACCTACTAAGAGATAATTACTTAAGGCAGCATGTGATGGAGAGGACTAGGGGTGGGAGAGTATTGGACCTGGTCATAGGATCAGAAGAGCTATCCATAACCAAGATGACAATATTGCCTCCAATTGGTTAAATTATTTAATCCTGTGGCACCATGCGGTCTTGACTTGGGAGATTGTAAAACATGAGGAATATTCTATTAAGAATATTCTATCCATGTGGAACTACAAGGCGGGTGATTTACAGGGTGTTCGGGATAAATTTGACAGTTTCGTAAGGAAAAAGAAAATCTTCTTTGTATCTATTAAATTTAATGAATTGACAAAAAACATTACAGGCAGAGTTAATTACAATACTATCAACAAGATTTACTCAAAATAACCACCATTAGCATCGATCACAGCTTCAATCCTGCTTCGGAACCTCGAACAAGCTGATGCTACAGTCTCCCTGGGAAGGGCCGCAAAAACTGTTTTAATTTTATCCATTAACTGGGCTTTTGTATTACTGGAAGTGCGATTGGTGTCTTTTTCAACTGCGCCCCATACAAAATAATCCATGGGGTTAAGGTCTGGGGAGTTTGGAGGCCAAACATTTGGACTGGTGAAGTCGTAGAAATTTTCAGACAACCATTTTTGACTTTTCCCAGAGGTGTGGCAAGGGGCCGAATCCTGCTGCCATACATACGGCCTACCATTGGCTACCCTTGTTATCCAGGGCTTGACTACAGTGTTTAGCAACTCCACGTAGCCATCTGAAGTCAACCTGAGGCCCTCTTGGAAAAAATGCGGAGGCATCACATTGCCTTCAGAGGATACACATCCGAAAACCATCACAGTTTGGGGAAATTTAGTCTGCATTACACGAGGAATGTCCTTTGTACTGTATGCAAGCCATCTGTTATTCTGCGTGTTGTGTTTTTGATCCTGGCAAAAGTTTTTCTCATCGGAAAAGAACCAGATTGTTTGTGGTTCCGCAGGATGTTTCACTTTGCTTAGAAGTTTCTTCGCGTTTATCAAACGTTTTTCACGGGCCTTTTCTGTAAGCAGCTGACCTTTGCGGCGCTTGTATGAGTAGTAGCGGAGGTCTTCATTGAGTGCAAGCTTCATAGTAGAGGCTGCAACATTCATTTCACGTGACAAAGCCCGAATTCCAATGCCAGGGATCTTCAACACCTGTTCCTGCAGATTTGCGAGGAATTCTGCTGTACGAACGCAATCAGATCGTCTGCTAGGGATCTTTCTTCTTGCTACATCCTCGTAGTCACCATTGCAAGTCTCTAGTTCATGCCTGATTGTTTTTACTGTATTCAGGGAGCATTGGGCAGCAGTCGTAATATCCTTATTTTGATGGCGGGCACGAATCATCATGATACAAGTTATTCTCTTCCATGATTCAGGTGGGTTCCAGCTATCCATCCTTTCTGACATCTTGTATATGAATGAAGAAGGGTCCAACCTTTTAAATGAAGAGAAGTGTGTGTTAATACATGTAACTTACGGAAAAATATAATTAATTATAAATATGTCAAATTTATCCCGAACACCCTGTATGACATGCTTAGGAAGAAGTTTAAATCTGTATGTGGCATCAAACACTGCAGGGTAAGAATGATAGTAGTGCATAGGAAATAGTTCAGAGTCATCTAGAGGAATCAGTATTAAATTGTATATCAAGGTAAAGAGGATTAATAGGGTCGGAGTTAGATGAGTAATATCATCAAGCATGAGCTGCAGAAGAAGAAAATACTGTGGAGGGTATATAATGAGAAAGGTTACCAGCAAACTCAGGAACAGTACAAGGCTTAGGCAAAATCAGATAATGAGAAGAATCTAGCTTAGCAGGCAAAAGGAAATCCCAAAGAGTTCTTTTGTTATGGGGTAAGTAAGAGGAAGAATGACTATGGATGATTAGCCTTAATTAGTGATCATGGTTGCGAGGAGACAGAAGCAGATAAAATAGTTCAGTTACTGCTTTAACCTATGTGACAGACACTAATATTGGAACAGAGGTGGATGAATTGGAGGTTCTTTGGATATTGTAGAATCTCCATGTAAATACAGCTGTGGTATTTGATGGGATATCAGCTAGTGTTTTGTGAGAATGTGCAAGAGAACTGGCAATTCTTTTGACCAGGCTGTTTAATTTAAGTCTCAACTCTGGTAGAGTTCCAAGGGAATGGAAAGAAGGCAAAATAATTCCTTTGCATAAGGGATGTTCTAAGACTACAGTAGCGAATTATAGACCAATCAGTATCTCATGGTGGTAAAAGTACTAAAAAATTGGTAAAAAAAAAAAAAGAGAATTCAAGAATTGGTAGATAAAAATATGATACTGTGTGAGGATCAACATGGCTTCGAAGGGTCAGCCATGCCTTAGTAATTTACTAACTTTTTATAATAGAATAACAGCTGAGTTGGATAAAGGAAATGTCTACACAATGATTTTGCTGGATTTTGCAAAGGCATTTGACAGAATACCATGGAACTCTGTTACACAAATTAGAACAAATGGGGGATGGATGTGACACTGGCTAAGTGGATAAGAGGTTGGTTGCTGGACAGATATCAAAAAGTGGTATATGGAGGGACAGAATCGAGGTGAAAACAGGTGACTAGTGGTGTGCCACAAGGCTCAGTGCAAACCATTCCTGTTTAATTTGTACATAAACGATATAGGAAAAGCCTAAAAGGAAATATTTAATTGTTTGCTAATGACGCAAAATTAGGTAGAGTAATTGCTAATCAAGGTGATGTGGAGAGCTTGCAGGAAAATTAAATAGGCTGTCAGTATGGGCAGAAGTTAATGAGTGTCAGTTTAATGTCGAGAAATGTAATGTTATGCATTTTGGGATAAATAGATTACAAGCCGTGTATCACATTGATGGCACTGTATTCCAGGAAATAGATGAAGCTAGAGATTTAGGGGAGTTAGTAGACAGAGATTTAAAATTTAGAGGACATATTGCTAATTTTGCTAAGGTAGCCCTTAAGATTACTTGGCTATTGAAGAACACATTAACTAGTAGAAATAAGGAAGTTGTCATTCCTCTTTATAAGCCCTTGATTCGCCCACATCTGGATTACTGTACTCAAGTTTGGTCCCTCCCCTTGGTTTCTTGGGGATGAGGAAGCAGTGGACAGGATTCACAGGCAAGTGACCAAAATGGTGAGTGGCTTGTGGAATGTTCCCTATAAGGACAGATTGAATGTGTATGGATTACAGAAGTTGGTTGATAGGAGAAAAAGAGGGGATATGATAGAGACATTTAAGCTTCTTAAAGGGTTTTATAGGATTGATGCAGGGGAAAATGTTTCACACTTTGGTTAGAGGGACCAGAACAGGTCATTCATGGAAGTTGAATAAAGGTGTGGTTAGTAGGGGGGGGGGGGGTGTGCAAGGACTAGATTTTTTCCTGGAGAGTTGTGAATACTCATTCACAACTCTCCATGGATTGAAATGGGTTGCCAGATTGTGAGTGCCTTGTCCATTAATGGGTTCAAAGAGAGGTATGAGAGATTGTGTGGATAGTCTCCTGTGATGAGTCTTTGGCCTCCATGGAGGTGCCTGTATAATAAATAATAATAATAATATCAATATCAATCTTTCTCAACAATTTAAGATTTAGCAAAAATAAATTTCAGACAATCCAGATTTATCTTCAACATTTAAATAAAATAATAAAGTTAAATTAAACTTTAAATAAATGAATAGTCTCTTGATACAGTGTCTAAATAAATAAATATAAATAGTATTTGCATTCTTGTTTAAAAAGGTCTTCTTCTTCATATAGCTTTCTCAGTGAGAGGGTGTAGCACCATGTCCTTCTAGTTCTCTCTGTTGGTGGCTTTCCTTTTTGTTTCTGCATAGCCATGTGATCCTGTCCATGATCTTCTATCTTCAAGCCATGTCCTTCGTTTTTTGCCTCTTGATCCTTTTCCCATAATTTTTCCTTCTAAATCTGTTAGTATCCTCTGTCCTGGTGAACCTCTCAGTACATGTCCTGCCAATCTCATCTTTCTCCGGATCGTTTCCTGTAATAAAGATCTCTGTGTTCTCATTCTCTGTAGGACATCTGTATTTGTTGCATGTTCTGTCTATGGGATTTTCAGAACTCTCCTATAGCACCACATTTCAAAGGTCATTATCTGTTGCCTTACTCTCTTCTTGAATATCCAGGTCTCACTTCCATATGTGAAAATTGGCCACACTAATGTTCTTATCATTCTTTTCTTTGTATCGATACTCGCAGAACTTCTGAGCAGATCTTTATTTTTCCAGAATGCATCTTTACCTATGGCTGTTTGTATTTTTATTTCTTTATCTTGCTTTCCATCTTCAGTAAAGTAGGTGCCTAAATATTTGTATTCTGTTGTATGTTCAATTTTCATATTGTTTATTAATATTTCTGGCTCGGATCTGCTTTTTTTTGAGATTTTCATTAATTTGGTCTTTTTTGCATTTATATCTAATCCAAATTCTTTACCTTCTTCAATTAGTAGCTGCAGTAATTTGATTAATTTGCTTCTGTTTTCTGCTGTTAGAATGGTATCATCAGCATATCTAAGATTGTTGTATTTTATTCCATTGATACTAATTCCTTTTTTTTTTTTTGTTTTTCAATCTTTTTCATCACTGTCTCACTATAGATAATAAATAGATTTGGTGAAAGGATACAACCTTGTCTAACTCCTCTTTTTATTTTCACAACATAAATCTCATTGTTAAACAGCAGCATTTTCTGTTTGGTGTAAATCATTTTTATAATCTTAAGTACATGATTTTCTATGTCTAATTTATCTAATATATTGAACATTTTATTATGTTTTACCTGGTCAAAAGCCTTCTGAAAGTCTATGAAGCATATGTAAATGTTCCTATTTCTTTTAAGTGATTTTTTTTCTTTTCCAGGATAGCATTAATGGTTCCCATTCCTCTTCTGAAGCCTTTCTGTTATTCACTCAATTCATCGCTTACGGATCTTTCAATTTGTTGGTTAACAATGGTTAAAATAATTTTAGATGCATGGGATATTAGGCTCACAGTGCAGATAGATGTTGTAAAAACTTCAGGTAATTGTATTGTTTTATAGATGTCCTGAATGGATTCCACTGAGTAGTTGTTATTATTGCCGGTCAAGGCTTTCAACAGCTCAGCTGGAATATTATCACACCCAGGGGATTTATTATTAGGAAGATTCTTGATTGCATGTTCTACCTCCTTTCTTGTGGATAGATGGTATCTGTTGTTATGTTTAACTTAAGGTGTCGTGAATATCCAGCATGTTATAATTATCATCATCATAGAGGTCTGATAAGTACTCTACTCATCTTCCATTTATCTTTTCCTTATCAATGAGTATGTTTCCATCTTTGTCCTTGATGTTATTAGACTGTGTAAGTTTTGCTTTTCCATTAAGTTCTTTCACTTCAGGAATGCTTCTCTGGTTTTATTCCTATTTTGTAATTCTTCTATCTCAGTGCACTGCCTATTTATTCAATTTTCTTTCAATCTTTTACATAACTGTTTGATTCTTTTATCCAAAGTTTTATATCTTAGTCTTTCTTCTTCGTTTGCTCCTCTTTTCCATGTTCTTCTTTTATCAGTAAGGTTGATTACCTCTTGAGTTATCCATGGTTTATCGATGTGGTTTTTAGCAGATGTTATGATAGCTGCTTGTAGTCTATTCCACTGCGAGGGTTCATTTTCGTTTTGCAACTGTGCAGATAGCAGTTCAGAAATATTTTCATTGAATTTTGATTTTATTATTGGATTTTGTACCCTTTGTAGATCCCATTTTAGGGGTTGACTTCTTTTAAATTTTATTGTTTTCAGGCGAATATTCATCTTCATTAAGATCAGTCTATGATCAGATCCACAGTCAGCACTTGGCATCACCTTTGAGTTCCGTATTCCATTGAAGTAACATTTACTGACTACAATATAGTCTAATCGATTTTTGTATCTTCCATCCGGACTTTCCCATGTGTAACATGCTGTTGGTTTTTGCTCAAAATAAGTGTTAGTTATGATGAGACTGTGCGTGTTACAGAAATCAATCAGCTTTTGTCCTCTCATTCCGAATTCCTAGTCCAGGACCCATGTGTGTAGATGTTCTCTCTGATCCAGCTTTTGCAATCTAGTCACCCATAGCACAAATAACTTGATCTTTCTTACCTCCAACTTCCTTTATACACCATTCTATTTCATTATACATGATATCTATTTTGCTTCCTCATTCTGTTCTGTAGGAGCATATACTTGAATGATCAGCATATCTCTAGGTTTAGATTTTACTAGAATTTCCATTACTCTATCTAATTTTTTGATTATATGGATAATGTTTTTATTAGTTTTCTTCTCTACAATAAATGCTACCTACACCTCTTCTTGATATTTCACCACCTGACGTATATATATTTTATATATCTTGCCATTTGGAAGTTTTGACTCAAAATCTGATGATCCTTTCCAAAAAGTTTCACTTATTCCTAGTATACTAATATTCAATCTCTCTCATCACATTAGCCAATTTCCTGCATTTATTCAATCCTCTTACATTCCAAGTAGCAATATTCAAGCAATTTCTGCATCGAGTTTCTTATATATTATATATTTCTTAATAATAATTTAATAATATATTTCTTATTATATATATATATATATATATATATATTAGGAGAATTCATTTTTACTCGGTAGGAATATTATAAAATATTATAAAACGGTGTTCATCCAAATGTAGAAGGATGGATTTGGCAGTCTGTCCATAATAAGGCTTTCCGCAATCACACGAAATCTTCCTACTCAGTTTCCAGGAGTCTACAAGATTTTGTGTGATTGGGGAAAGCCTTATTATGGACAGACTGCCAAATCCATCCTTCTACGTTTGGATGAACACCGTAGAGATATCTCCTATAACAGGACTAGAGCTAGCGCTCTCTCTAGCCACGTTCTCTTTTCTGCTAACTCAGACAAAGGCCGCCAGCACATTGTAAACTGGACTCAAACTGCTAATATCCATGTGTGCTATGATGAACTCGAAAGAAAGATTGTTGAATCAAGAGAAATTTCTCTAGATTCCTCTCATATCAACAACAG
Organism: Typopeltis vanoorti; assembly: GCF_054136105.1. Classification (NCBI taxonomy): domain Eukaryota; kingdom Metazoa; phylum Arthropoda; class Arachnida; order Uropygi; family Thelyphonidae; genus Typopeltis; species Typopeltis vanoorti. The sequence goes on along the minus strand of NC_143564.1, from coordinate 69,932,914 downwards.
CCTGAGTTACAATCTCTCGGACGCACACGTTGCTTCTGTTCAGTACTGGCGCACTCGCGACAGCGCGTAGTATTCGTTTGTATGGAACTCATACTTGCATTTTTTCAAACATGCTACTGTTTTTCACTTGTTCTGTTAATACAATTTTAAGTCTCTGTAATTTTTTATATATTTCTTTGAGTATGATACCTGATGATGTTCTTGTAACGAAACTAGTAAACTAGTAGTATCTTGTTAAATATATCTTGCCATGTTTTCTCTCGGTAAAAGTCATTAAACTTATTTTATATATATATATATATATATAAAAGTGATATAGGAATTAATCGTAATTTTTCAGTGTTCAATTTTAAATCTCATTATTTGAGGGTGCCCATGGGGACTCTACACCAAATGTGTGAACACTATTCCAAAGTTGTATGGAGTTGAAAGAAAGAGAAGTAACGCTTAGAACAGAAAAGAACACCAAATGTTTAGAGGATAAGGAGATTATGTAAGTATGTTTGTGCCAGGATAAACTAGATGTGACAGTCAACCCAAGAAGAAGAGAAAGTTGATCTTGAAACAAAATTGGAACATTTATCAAAAATGATTGGGGATGAGGTAGGGTTTTTCTTGCTGATAATAAGTCAGGCTTGAGTTTTTTAGCATTGAAAATTACTAGTTTGTGTTCACCTCATTTCAGGATATTGAGAAGGTCAGTGATCAAGTCACTGCTTATCGAAGATCTTGGGGCATTTACATTAGGATATTGCAGGGTTTATCGAATGAGGAATCAAGACTCCTGCTGTCAGTGAAGGTGTGAATAGGATTTATGGTCAGAGAAAGGAGATCAATGATGGAAGAAGGAACAGTGTGAGTGAGAGCATAGTACCCTGAGGCACTTGAAAATTGATAGGAAAAGCTGATGCTGGAAAGCCATCCACCATGACAAAAAATTAAAGACTAGTGAGGAAGCTGGCAATACAATCTCAGCATATAGAAGGGAGGCCATAAAAGGGCAGTTTGTTGCAAGACACACATGCCTTAGAAATATCGAGAGCAATAACATGAGTTTACCCAAATCTTTCCATGGCTGTGTGCAAAGGCTGGTGAGATTAGCTAGGAAGTTGGCTGTAGAATGAGAATGGCTGAATCTATATCGGTGATTGCTAATTAACTGTTGAGTATTCAACTGAAGAAGCTGGTTGTTGATAACCTTCTCCATTTTTTGAAAGTATTGAACTTAGAGCAATACATCGATAGTTAGATAGCTGACTTTTGTCTCCCTTTTTGGGCACAGCCTGGATGTGCTTCCTTCCATGCTGTATTGGGTAGATGTCAGTAGAATATGAAAGTTTATATAGCTGATACAAGATGGGTGTAAATTGTGCAGCATGTCTTGAGCACAACTGGACGAATGCTTGGTGGACCAGGAGCGTTATTAGTGTCAAGACGATGGTTTTTCTGATCTCCTTTTGTGTAAAGTTCAGAGAAGGCATGCAGTGGGTAGTTTGTGGAAGTACAGGAGGTGATTTACTTTGGTTGTCCAAGCAAGAGATGGAGGGAAAAAAACTGATGCCAAGAGGTCCGGCTTTTCCTTGAGTGAGGTTATCATAGTGTCATCAGGATGCAAGAGAGGTGCCAACATGGAAGAGTAGAAGTTATGTCCAACATCCTTAGCGAGAGACCATAAGGTTTGAGTGCCAGTTGGCAATTTTATTTGCTGCTGATTCTAAGAATAGTCTCTCTTTTTTTTTGAATTTGCTGTGGTTTTTTGGATTCTTAGAATCAGCAGTATTCCTGCTGATTCTAAGAAGCATTGTGGTTTTTTTCCAAGAGATGCTATGGGTTGTATCCAAGACATGGTCAGCAAGGCCTGACTGACCATAGTCGTGGTTGCAGATGTATGACTTGTGTTCCTCCAGGCGGATGGTTGTTGATCTGCCTGTCTGTCCAAAGTACTCCAGCTTACAGGAACAGGGTACTTTATAAACTCCAGGCTCTGAGAGAGGAGGGAGCTGATCTTTTGTAGAACGGATAAGGGTAGCAAGTTTGTGGTGGGACTTAAATGCTGTGTGTAGGTTGTACTTGTTTAAAATCTTGGCTATTTTTTCGGATGTGCCACAGATGTACGGTATGGTGATTGCATTTCTAAACTCTTTCTGATGAGAATACCGGGGAATGGGGGAGGAACGGATTATTTTTTTCATAGTGTGATCACTGTAGCCATTGCAGAGGAAAGTGTTATGTATGTGGTTAAGTTCAGTTGTAAGGGCAGTTCCACTGGAACAAAGATTGTGGGCACTCTTGGTAAGAGTTTTAATAATGCGATATTGTTAAGCGGGGTGGTGGTGGGAGAGTTTGTGAATGTATCTGCCTGTGTGTGTGTGTGGGTTTTCTATATACAGTAAAGGAAAGTGTACCGTTAGGATGGCGTGTAACTAAGGTGTCTAGGAAGGGTAAACAATTATTCTTTTACCTTTCCATCGTAAACTGCATTCTTGGATGTAGATTGTTGAGATGACTGAGGAAGGAGTCTAATGTGCCTGTGCCATGAGGTCAAATAGAGAACACATCATCAACATATCTTAGCCAGATAGATAGGTTTGAGAGGGGTTGAGTTTATGGCTCATTTTTCAAAATCTTCCATATTAAAATTGGCAAGAGGGGGGAATTTATGGCGGTTCCCTCTATCTGCTTGTAGATTTTGTTCTTCCATGAAAAATAACCAGAATTGATGGCAAAGGAAAAGAAACTACGATGTCAGATGCAAAAACATGTTCTAAGAGTGATAAGGTATCAATTAAGGGCATATTGATAAACAATGAGGATATGTTAAAGCTTACCAATATGTCTGTGTTATTTAAGGTTAAATTTTCTATGAGGGTTTTAAAATGGGTAGAGTTTTTTTATATAGGATTTGGAAAGTCCAATGAGGGGGGGTCAGGGAGTTGGCCAGTTGTTTTAACAGTTTGTAGCAAGGTGCGTTAGTGGAATCTACTATAGGTCTTAGTGGGGAATTGGGTTTGTGGATTTTTGGTAAACCATATATTTGGGTGGGGGACGGGAACAGAAAGGCTTGAGTTTTTTCGTGATGTCGGGGGTCAGGACAATACTTTTTTGAGTAAGTTTTTTAATTTTTTAACTTGTATTTTTGTGGGGCCGTGTTCTAGTGGGGTGTAGGTCGAGCGATCTCGGGGGATAATTTCCATTTTTCGATTGTATTCCATGGCATTAAGAACGACTCTGGCATTATTCCTTATCCGCTCTGGTAATAACGATACTTTTCTCTTTCCATAATTTCATGAGAGCAGTGCGTTGGGCAGACGATAAATTACTTTTTGGAGGCGAAGACTGGGCAAGGATGTTGGCGACATCAAGCCTGATGTTATTTGCTATCTCCGGCGCTAAGCGACAGATCCCGCATTCGATATTAAACATTAAATCAAGCACCGGCACTTCTTTCGGAGCTACCGCTAAATTGTGGCTGAGGTTTAAGGCACTGACAGCATCGTCATTGAGCCTTTTGGAAGATAGGTTAACTACTGTCTGGAGCCATTGAATTTACGGTTGCAGTTTGGCTTTCACCAGATTGTTATATTTCTTGATATGTTTATTTTTACTTTTTGAAATTCTGTGCGGAAGCTTCTGAGATGCCAGAGAATGAACCAAAGTTCCGGGTTAGGTACAGCAGAGAGCTCTGATTGTAAGGAGCCAGTGGTGCCATTCTCTGAGAACACAATGATGTGTTCTCTATTTGGCCTCATGGCCCAGACACATTAGACTCCTTCCTCAGTCACCTCAACAGCCTACATCCAAGAATCCAGTTTACAATGGAAAGGGAAAAGAACAACTGTTTACTCTTCCTAGACACCTTAGTTATATGCCTTTCTAACACACTTTCCTTTACTGTATATAGAAAACCCATACACACAAGCAGATACATTCACAAACTCTCCCACCACCACCCCTCTTAACAATATGGCATATTAAAACTCTTACCAAGAGAGAGCCCACAATCTTTATTCCAGTGGAACTGCCCTTACAACTGAATTTAACCACATACATAACACTTTCCTCTCCAATGGCTACAGTGATCACAGTATCAAAAAAATAATCCATTCCTCCCCCATTCCCCGGTATTCTTATCAGAAAGAGTTTAGAAATGCGATCACCATACCTTACATCCATGGCACATCCGAAAAAATAGCCAAGATTTTAAACAAGTACAACCTACACACAGCATTTAAGCCCCACCGCAAACTTGCTACCCTTATCCGTTCTATAAAAGATCAGCTCCCTCCTCTCTCAGTGCCTGGAGTTTATAAAATACCCTGTTCCTGTAAGCTGGAGTACTTGGACAGACAGGCAGATCAGCAACCATCTGCAATGGAGGAACACAAGTCATACATCTGCAACCACGACTATGATCAGTCAGGCCTTGCTGACCATGTCTTGGATACAACCCATAGCATCTCTTGGAAAAAAACCACAATGCTTCTTAGAATCAGCAGGAATACTGCTGATTCTAAGAATAGTCTGAGAGACTATTCTTGGAATCAGCAGCAGCTCTCAGAACTCAACCAAATCTTAATAAATACAGTTGCATTAAGCTTCCTAAGATTTGGGAAACACTTATCACCAGAGGTCCCACCCTACATTCCAGGCCACCTACAACTGCCCTTAGAGGGCGCTCCACCTAGTTAGGACTTTAGTGTCACCCACATGGTTGGGCTTAGTGTTGTTTGTTATTTTTGTTTATACTACATTAGTTTTTTTGTAATCCCTGAAGATGTCTAAGTGAGTGAGACGAAATATAGGAAGTACAGTCATACCCCAAAGTTATGTGGTGGGGGGGGGGGGCAACAAAAAGTGCATAGGTTGAATTCGAGTAACTCTGGGTATAATTTTGCATGTAATTTATATATACAAGCATACAAAATATTAGTTAATTGGGACCAAACGTTTACAAAAAAAACCATTTTTTTTTTAAGAAATATAATCATAATTGTAGTTTTTCGTACATAAAAAAAAAAAAAGAAAGTAATTTCGATGTCGATGGTTTCATAAAATCGAATAGATTTGTCTGACAGCATAATGTCTTTTTCTTGTCACGCAAAATTTCTTCATAGCAAGCCAATGATTTTTTTATTCCTTTCCTTGTGGCTACAATTCATTCCTCGTTAGAATCTATGTCCTCCAAAATCTGTAAACCTTTCTTTCATGATTGTTCTTACTGTGGATTCCTGTAGATCGAACTTCTTTGCTAACTCACAAATTTTCGTTCTGCCTTCAAAATCCTTAATAATGTTGAGGATTTTGAAGGCAGAATGAAACATTGACTTTTGTTTCCAAAGTCATTGTTTTTCTTTTCTTGCTAACTGTAGAAGAATTGGACTTGCTTCTTTTGGACAACGTTATTATTTTTTATGTGATAAAATGTTTATCAAGAGCATAACGTTAAACAATCGCAAAGTTTGTAGACTATAAAAATTGTGTATGAATGGAGACCGCGCGAAACACATCAGTGCTTGTTCGCAGCATGTGCGACACTGGCGAATGCGGCCGGCACAGGAAAGATACGACTAGTGGTGAAGCGGGACAGGAATACGTACATACAAGAAACTGCGCAAGTCGGGGTATGACTGTATTAAATTCTGTTTTAATTCTTTCTGAGTGTTGAATTATGTCTTACATTATGTCTCCAACATGGTATGATTTGATATGTTGATTGTCAAGATGTTTTATCTGAATTATCCTATTTATAAGGGAAGAAGAGATATAAATTAGATCAATATGAGTGCCAGTACCTTGATTCATGTATGTATATGCCTGGAGATTAGAATTGTGAATCCTCCATATGTCTACTAGTTGAGCATTGTCAAGACATGTTTTTAACTGTGTATATCCCACTTTTCCACTCCTGGGGTGTCCTCCTATTTTGTCTAATCTGGGTTTTCAATACAATTCCAGTCTCTAGCTGCTATGATGTGGTGGGCATCATATAAATATGGCTCCAATTCCTGGAAGAAATTTCGTCTAACTGTTCCATTGGTGGAGCATAAACATTTATAAACCGTATTACGCATCCACGGTATTTCCAATCTGTTGTCAAGATTCTCCCTTCTTCATCTCTTTAGTTATTACAGAATGACCCAAGAAGGGGGACAAGAATAAGAACTCTTACTACCCTGTTAAATCTTCCAAAGATTCAATGAGAAAGAAGTGGATATCTGTCTATTAAACTTTTTATATCTGTATATCTGCAGAAGTATGTTTCTTGGAGAAACAAAAACCTTATATTATGAAGTATCATAAGTTTCCATATAGTTTCTTGTTTAATTTGCCTGTGGAATCCTCGTACATATAATGAGGCAATGCAGAAACGAGATGCTTATGATTAATGAAGTGTCACTGGTAAGTCTTTAACTTCTAAATTTTGAATGAGCTCTTAAATCTCTGAAAGAGCAATTGTAACCTGCTTCTTGTTTAAAAAACTATAAAAAAACTGTTTTCCAGTTTCTTTCCATTATTTCAATTTCATACTGATCATTCTTGATTTGGAAGCTAGTTATTTTCTTTTGATGTAGATGATAATTGCACTGAGAAAACTTTGAATCAGTAAACTTTATTATATTTTCTTTAATTTTATCTCTTGCTTTCTCTTTATTAGCATGAGCTGGTTCTTCATAATCCATAAACTCTTCTGAGCTTGAAGAGTTTTCATTTAATGATCCACAGCCTTCTCCATCTTTACATTTTTTTATTACTTCTTTTTCTTTTAGATGTAGTTTCTTTTTTCATTTTTTTTTTTGCTTATCTTCAATTTTTGTTATTAATTCATCTTTCCTTTTTGATGATCTTGTCTGCATATTAACTTCTTTCAGTTGTCTTGCTTGCTTGTCTGTTTCTTCTCCAGTTTCTCCCTGTAGAACAGTTTCATGTTTTGGCATTTCATCTTATATCTGTTCCGTTGTTATAGGTTCATTATTGGTAATTTCAACTGATGTTCCATTAGTATTTGACTGGGAAAATTGCTCCTGCAGATTTCGAGGGTTAAAGTAAGATTATCTCTTACTTCTGTAGTAGAGATAGTTGAAGACTATCTCTACTCCAGAGTATTAAAATATTCTGGAGTAGAGATAGTTGTTGGAAGTTTTTCTACTTGGTTATAATATAAATTAAAGATACCAAGAAATTATATACTTGGTTTAATCCTTTATCCAAGTGTAAGTAAACAAAGTTTGTGCCTGAAGTATTTTCAGGACTGGAGTAACTCATATTTAGAAGCTAAAACTTCACATTTGCCTTAGTATTCCATAATGCAAAGCACATATCCTTACAGGCATGTATAATACTATGCATTATGGGAAAGGGTCATGTCCATAAGGATATGTGCTTTGCATTATGGAATACTAAGGCAAGTGATGTGAAGTCATTAGCTTCTATATACGAGGTGCCCCAGTCCTGAAAATACTTGAAGTGCAAACTTTGTTTGCTTCCACTTGGATAAAGGATTAAACCAAGGATATAATTTCTTGGTATCTTTGATTTATATTATAACCAAGTGGGAAAACTTCCAGCTATCAGTGTAAGACTGGTCCAAAACAGATGACAAGTATGCTTGAAACAGATTAATTCACAGATGTCAACAATATAGTCTGGTTTAATAAATACATACACACACAGTATTTATGAAATTATATTTGAAACACAATTCTTAGGCAAACTGCTTTGAATGTGTTGGTTATAGTTTGACTGACAAAGAAGAAAATTACATTAATAATAAAATTCAGAAGTATAGCAGAGCACTTAGAATAATGAAGTATTTAATCTGACAGAAGTATAGCAGTTTACTTGATTTAAAGCATTCAAGAGATTACCAGGACCATTATTTACATTACATTGGAAGTGAAGCCTGTTCACTTATAGGAATAATTATGTGAGAGCATTTTACTCTCTAGCTTAACTTATTTTTTCTAACTAAATAGATAATAATAATAACAGGACTCTAGCATTGATATAGTAAGGTTTTTTTTCACTAGAGGTCAGGCCAGTAGTTTTAATGGCTTACCAAATTAATGTAACTTTAGCATACCATTTAGATTGTAGTGTAGTTTGTTTCTTTGTATATATGTATGTATACTCCAGATGATGACCTTAATGTGAAGGTCATAACGTCTAGTGTTTATTTTGGTTTATATTAAACTAAAGCTGTACGCTAACACGGTAGTTGTTTCCATAATTTGCATAATGTAAGATTTGAAAACCCATCATATCTTTCCAATCAAAGAGCATCATCAATATGAATGAGATCCTAAAGATGGGCTGAGGAAGGGCTTTTTTTAGGAGGCTGAGGAAGAAGATGTTTAACATTTGCCAGCAATGTGGCCAGATAACGAAAACATCTTTAATGTATCTATGCCAAACTGTGGGTTTTAAAGTAAAAGAATGTAGAGCATGTTGCTCAAAAGCTTCCATATAAAAGTTAGCAAATGGGGGGATAGTGGTGAGCCCATGGCCATTCCTTCTTTTTGTAGGTAATAATTATTTTGTCACAGGAAGTAACAGAAGCATAGTATGTGTGCAAAGACAGCTGTAATATCCGGCAGAAATTTGTTCCGTAAGAGAAGAATTGTGTCACTGATTGGGACACTTGTGAAAAGGACATAAACGTCAAAACTGACTAATAAATCATCTTTGCCGAGTGCTGCAGTTTTTGATTTTGTTTATGATGTGTTGTGTGTTCTTTATATAGGAGAGAGAATGGCCCATCGACTCCTTGAGTGTTGATGCTAATTTCTTGACTAAGTGATAATTAGGACTGTTTATACCTTCAATTATCGGCCGAAGCGGAAAGTTATGTTTGTGTACCTTGCGAAGTACCATATATTCTGGGATAGCGGGTGTAATGGCTAACAGTTTTTAATGGAGTTCGATGGCCAAGAAGTGACAGATTTAAGTAATTTTATCAATTTTCTTCTTTAATCCTGTTAGTTGGATTATAGTTCACAAGTTGATAAGTGCTGTTATCAGAGTCTGATTCATTTGATAAATGTAAGTTGATCTGTTTAGGATGACCATGCCGTTATCTTTGTCTGATTTTGTTACAGTTATATCGTGATTGGCTTTTAAAGACCTGGCCGCTGCTAGTTTTGTTTTGGTAAGATTGCTACATATAGCTTTCTTTGTATTCAAAACATTGCTGGTTTCTAAGCAAATTTTATCAGCTATATTATTTGGAAGAAACAATGCCTCTTTCTGTGTGGTAAATTACATCCAGTTTATTAACAGTTTAAGTCTTTAAACTGCAAAGTTTAAGCCTTTATTAAGTAGTTAAAGTTCCCCGTTATTTAGGGTGTGGCTGGAACTATCTGCTCATTCTTCCTCTTCCCACTGTTTAAGTGGGAAACTGATGGCAGTGTATTTGAAAGCAATCACTTCCCAATGATATCCACATTTTGCATCCACGGCCATATACTACATCCCTGATATCGTGGTAGAAAATCGAGCAAACTGAATGGCACATCTTTTCCTCCCTAGCAAAATATGGTTCTGCTAGAGTCAGCTCATCTCCTATCAGTCATGCAAAGAAACGTGTAACAGAGTATTTTACAAGCTACCGCAACTGCAATTCTTAAAACATCGTCACACTTTTCTCTGACCATGATTAGATACTGATTATACAGTAGTCAAGGAATAACAGAAGAAAGCGTGGGAGTATCTTTTGCAGATATCCCATAACAACAAACTCATTTCTCTCAAACCTGCCTGAGCAAGATGCATCCATCATCAAAGCAAAAAAAGAAATTCTGGATTTGAATACACATCTTCCATAACAGATGCACTTAACAGTAAAGAATGGGGCAAAATCCAGAAAATGAATGGCAGATACACTATTGTGCTGACACTCCCAGGGTAATTTTTGCTATAATATCATCAGTACTTCTCCCCTCCCCTTCTCAAGTTTCTTATCCAAAAATGTAAAGCAGATAAAGAACCCTAGAAATTATTTTTAAAAAGCTGACAGGAAAAATAGAGGAATTAAGGTAAATGAGAAAGAACTAATCACCTATGTTCTTTTAGGAAACTCTGCAGAAGAACTTTTTAACAAATGATCATTGAATTGAATGCAGAAAATGAAAAGAAAAGAATTAAATATAAACAAATACAAGACAAAAATAATGTATAATAAATACATCACCAAAAATCCAGTGCAAATGGAAACACCAGGAAATTGATATAGTAACCTCCTATGTTTACCTAGGACAAAAGATCACAGCAGAGGGAGACTGTTTCATATTGTAAGAAGTGACACTCAAAAATGGACAAAGTTGATATCAGAATGGTATCATTCTAGAGATGAAGAGAGAGTTATAGGAAGGCTAAAGAGACAGTGGGAAGATGAGAGTAAAGAGATGGCTAGAACTCAGTGGCATAGAAAAGCTCAAGCTAGAACTGAATGGAGGACTTTGAGGGAGGCCTTTGTCTAGCAGCAGACAAAAAAATGGCTGATGAAATGTGCTTATGCAGAAATCTAAGCAAATCATCAAAAAAATTTTTCCACCAATGCATACCATGCTATAACTTCAGTTGTTAAAGTGGTGTCTGTCATCCAGCTATGGATGATAGTTTCACCTTAATACCAGCTATATGATAGCAATACATTAATAACATTAAGAATTTGGCCACATATCTAGAAAAGGAAGAACTGGAAAAGTTCGATATTTGAATTGATAACAGCTAAATATAAAGCTAACTTAACCATTCAGTCTTAAAATGAAGACATTGAACATTATTTAGACATTGTGACTGAAGTAATATTGGATAAACCACACCTTTCTTCAGCAATTATATCGAAAACCAACATATACCAAGCGATACCCTATGCCACCTCCCATTATCCATGCCATCTAAAAAAAAGGCGGAGGGGATGATAAAACATTATACATCAGAATAATGACATGATGGTTTGATTACATGTCTTGCTATAAAGTAGAAAGGTCTAGTGGTGGAAGAACCAGGAGCCTTCCTTGGAAACTGAGTAAGAGCGTAGCTAGCAAGGATGTTAGAACTATTTTTTTTTAGCTTGGAAAGTGGTGAATGAGTGGAATAGGTTGTCAGAGCCTGTTGCGGGTGCCATGACATGACACTGTGATTGAGTTCAAAGAAAAAGTATGATAGATACTGTGCAAATGTGGATAGTGCTTGAAAGATGTTTAGGGCCTCCCTCGATGAATCTTAGGACTTCTTGAAGTAGCCCATAATAATATTTCCTAAATATTACTATCTAAATTGGTACTACTTGTATTGGAATTTTTCAATTTATTTATTATAACAGCATTTGCTATTGTGAGAGTTAGCTTTTTTTTAATTTTGTATTATGTTTTAAAATTTCTAAAAATAAAATTTAATGGAGAAAAATTCTCTAGTGAAAATTGAGATAATTAAAATGTTTATTATTTATCCTCACCTTAGATCATTTTGTGACTTCTTAATGCCTGCAATCCCTCATTTTGAAAAGGCCAGTTCTTAAAAATTTATATCTTTAAGATGAAAATTGAAATTACAATCATTCGTAACTGCCAAAATTTATGATATATATGCTGTCAACTCTCAGTTTGTATTAAATTTATTTGATATTGTTGATAGTTTGCTATAGTTAATTATTTTTATAGCATTTTGCTTATGTGACATTTCAGTAGTTTATAATAATATGTATAATGTGTTATATCAACTGCTTGTGTATAGCTTTATTAGTATCATTAAGCTTTCCAGTATTAGATATTAATTTATGCTTATAATTGTTAGTATTCTGAGAACAACTCTTAACTTATATTTCTTTATGCAGGAATGCGTCCATTACTGTATTCTGTTACTGAATGCATATCGGGTAGACCAGCATGGGTGAGAGTTGGAAATGATATCTGTTACTACAGAAACCATTACATCAACAGGTCTTCATTATCATCTGTTGGGAAGGAGAAACCATACTACACTCTGACATTTACTATAAATTTTAAACATTCCAATGATGTCTGCTATCTATCATACCATTATCCTTATACCTATTCCTTATTGCAAGTAAGTAGTTTCATATTCTCTCTTTTTTTTTTTTTTTTCCCCCAATTGAGTTGTATAGAGATAGTAAATGTAAATTTTTAATTTTCATCTGATCAAAGTGCAATGCGATTAAGGACCCCAGTATGTCCTTAATCGCATTGCACTGCACTCCATAATTTTTTGCTATCATCTTTCTTCACTCCATAATTTTTTGCTATCATCTTTCTTCACTCCATATCTGGAATGCCTTTCTATGTATGATTTTTAGTGGAACTTGTGGCATAGTAATTAAATAATAAAGCAACATGTAAAAACCACATTAATATCTTTAATTAGTAAAAGGACAGATATTTCGTACTAAAATTAATAGTACATCTTCAGTGTCTGTAACAGTAATAGGAATGGAATACAAGCAAAATGTTCAGTAGATCACCTATTAAAATACAATTGTTGCTGCGTGCTAGGAAATAATAGAAATAACAAATTTAATCTATTAAGATAAATGGTTTTTTACATAAGACAAAAGTCTCCCAGATCTTTGAGAGAGACATAGTCATTTCTATTTAAATTCGGTCAGTGTAAGATAGTTTCACAACTTTCTTTGAATAAGCGTTCATGTTTGAATCTGCATCTATGGAGGAGAATTGCTTTATCCCACTGGACACTATGAGTAGAGTCAATACTGTGCTGCGCCAGACCAGACTTCAGAGGTTATAATTAATATAATATTGAATAACTGGTAATTAGCTTACGGAATTAACAACGCATATAAAGGATATTAATTAAAGGTAACTTTAATGAATAACTTCAATATTTTGGCAACGTCACGTTGCCATCTTCAGGAACATAAAAATATGGTATGTGCACGCAGGCACTAACAAAAGCAAATGAGGAAGAAGGCAAGAAACTAATATTGTTCCTAAAATCCTAATGGTGCCCTCTGGCGGGCTAATTGGGTTGTCTTGGCCGTTGGGCTAATTTCTCATAGTGTAAGTCTCCCAAATTTGGGATAGTTTCATGCACTCAAATTTGTTGAGGTTTGGAATGCTTTTTAGAGCTTCTGATGATTCCTTGAATAATCTTTTGTACTTAAACTTGCTGCAGTGTATTATTTAGTTTTCCAACGAATTCTATTGTGGGTATCTAAGGCATGGTCCGCCAGCCCAGAGTGGCTGTACTGGTGAAACCGGATGTAGTCTTTGTGTTCTGAAATCCTGATATTTCATAATTTCAGAATATCGCAAGGATATTCGAATATCCTTGCAATATCTGGAGGGTAATCTTCATATAAAGAATTGACTGTGTCAGTTAATGGAATATTGGTGAACAGAGAAATGATGTAAAACTGACTAATATTTCAGAATCTGTAATTTTAATATCCTTGATTTTTTCAAGAAAATCTGTTGAGTTTTTTGTATAGGATCTGGAATGACCAGTGAGAGCACTTAAGGAACGTGATAATACTTTTGCAATACGATAAGTTGGCGAATCAATGCAATTTACGATAAGTCATACAGGACAGCCTTCTTTATGGATTTTTGGGAGTCCATAAAGACGAAGAGTTCCTCCAAAGTAGGTGCATATTTTATCCACTTAGTTAGGATCCCAACTTATAACCTCATCAAGTAATTTATTTAGTTGTTTAATTTGTGAATTAGTAGGATTACGTGTGATCTCTTGGTAGGTCATGGTGTCTTCTAATAGGCTGGATACTTTTGTCTCATAGTCAGTCTTATTCATGATTACAATAGCTTTTCCTTTATCGGCCTTAGAAGTGAATATTGTATTACCTTTTCTTAAAGAAGTTAGCCCTTTAATTTCAGCATTTGATAAATTGCATGGAGGTAATTTGCTTTTGAATAACGAAGTCGCAACTTCAAAACGTAGTTTGTTGGCATCTTCGTTAGGAAGTCCTGATAGATTGCGTTCTATATTACGTAAGAAATCAAGATAAGGAATGCATGAAGGAATAACAGCAAAATCAAGACCCTTTGCTAAAGCACGTTTCAGCGGTGGATAAAGGGTGATCGGAAATGTTTGCAATCCATTTATTTGTAGACGTACTGTCAGAGGTAAAGTTTTTCTTTTGCTTGTTATATAAAGAATTGTATTTTTGCATAAGATTTTGAAAATTTCTCTCATAAGACCGGGATAAGGATTGTTTTGATAAGCAAAGAACAATATCCAATAATTCTTCATTAAGAACAGCTGAAATGTCTTCTTCGAGAACTGATATAGAATTGATATTAGAAGCTAATTCTTTTTTGGCGGTACGAAGTTGATTACGAATTAAGGAAAAACTTGCGCATATATAAATAGAGTGGGCTCCAGGAGACCGAATTGTTTCTTTAAATCTAGCAAAAGTGGGAATAACTTTTGTATCATGGCACTTTTTGAGGAAGGCAATCCCTGCTTGAAGCTTACCTTGTGGAACCGATAATTTTCCTAATTTTCATGTTAGTTTAGTAAACTCTTCCCTGCGAAGGATGATGATTCTGATTTTTAGTGGAACTTGTGACATAGTAATTAAATAATAAAGCAACATGTAAAAACCACAGTGTAATCAGATGATTACAACTCCAATCAAATCGAACAGATACTTGACTCTTATGTTCCAACACCTACAGTTTCTTCAACAGTCCGCAGAGTTCCTACCTTCTACAAAGGATAAACTGTCTTCTCTATCTTTGACTGGCATTTACCAAATACCTTGCGAATGCGATGTCTCTTATTTTGGACAAACTGGCCGTTCTTTGGAAAAAAGAATAAAAGAACATCAATATTATATTAATTATAACAAACCTCTGAAGTCTGGTCTGGCGCAGCACAGTATTGACTCTACTCATAGTGTCCAGTGGGATAAAGCAGTTCTCCTCCATAGATGCAGATTCAAATATGAATGCTTATTCAAAGAAAGTTGTGAAGCTATCTTACACTGACCGAATTTAAATAGAAATGACTATGTCTCTCTCAAAGATCTGGGAGACTTTTGTCTTATGTAAAAAACCATTTATCTTAATAGATTAAATTTGTTATTTCTATTATTTCCTAGCACATGGCAACAATTGTATTTTAATAGGTGATCCACTGAACATTTTGCTTGTATTCCATTCCTATTACTGTTACAGACACTGAAGATGTACTATTAATTTTAGTAGGAAATATCTCTCCTTTTACTAATTAAAGATATCACTGTGGTTTTTACGTGTTTCTATGTATATTCCATTTTTGCCTGTCTTTTGCATCTCTACTCCACAAATCTCATCATCCCATCTTATTGCTGGTCTACCTGGTTTTCATCATCCATTCTTTGGCCGTATGTTTACTTTGTCCATATATAATCAGACATTTCCATTATTAGTATGAGTGCACATCCAGGTATTCCAAGAACTTATCAAGGGAGAGCCCATTTAGACACTCATGAATGAATTTAGTGAATTTTCTTATTTGTTCAACTATATGAATATGTAGTGTTGCTAGGCCAAACTACACCATCATACACATCTCTCCTTGAACATATTTACTGAAAACGCACTTGCAACATCTAATGGTAGTCCATTCCACATACTCATTTCATAAGAGCACACAGTCATCTTGAGGGATGACCCCAAAGTTTTACCTTCACCTTTGATGAGCTGCAAAATCTCACTTTGTCTATACTATAAAGATCCCCTTACTAACTTGTACATTTCTGTCATATCCCTCCTCGGTTTCCTCAAACTTCTAAAACCTGATTCCCTTAATCCATCCTCATATGCACCATTCCATAGACCAGCATGTCTCAAACTTTTCATACGATGGAACACTTCACAAATCCTGAAATTTTAATGGAACACCTTGGTTAGAGTTGAGTATCATCGGTCTCGTATTCAATGTAAAGCTAAGTGCACTTTATTGCTGAAGCAGTAAATGCAACTGCGCACACTATAGGCGTGCCAGGCTGCATCACATCGACCTTGCTTGTGACCGCACGTTTCCTAGAATAGATACCTCTGTACTTCACTTGCGCTCTGAGGTGTTGACAACCACAAGTGGCTAGTCAAGGCCAGTGTGTGCTTGCCTTAATAACACAATCCACACGCAAAGTGAGGAGCACCTGATTTTCAAACTTATTTGAACTTTCCCAGCATTTAAAATCATTCCAGGCTCATATAAATATTGATAATTTTTCACGGAACACTTATTCACTTTCCGCGGAACACAGTTTGGGAAACCCTGTCATAGACTAGCATCATCTTGGCACTGTAGAAAGAGAACACATGTTAGTGTTCTCTTTCTACAGTGCTACTATCTTATGTGATGATTTGACCACTTTAGTTAATTACCACAATAATCCCCAGGTCTCTAGCTTCATTGACTACTTCTAAACAAATTCTCATCGTGTCCTCCATCCAAAATTCATAATCTTACACTCAACAACTGAACTGATATTTGTTGTCATTTTCTCATATAACAGGTTGTTCAAATTGGCCTGCAGGGATTCTGTATCATTTGCTTTCCTTATCACTCATTACTTGGCATCATCATCAGCAAATAACTGGAAATTTGCAATCAAGCCACTCTCCAATTTATGTCAAGTTTATTATTTTGTAAATTTTGCTCTTTGAGTTTGTGTAACAGCCTCTGGTATGGAATCCTATCAATTGCCTTGGCAAAATCCAAGTAGCATGGTATATCATGGATATACATGCCCTTATCCAGAAGTATATCATGGTATATATAGGGGAATATATACCTATCCAATTCTGCTGTCATCACATCTTCATATTGTTGCATCACATTTTAAGTACAGCACCAGTTATGATGTGTGTACATGTTATGAAATACCTGGATATGAAGCATAAATTATGTGATATTTCATCCATATGGCCACCTGTTGTAATATATATTACCTTTATTCCCTTGTCTACTTTTTTTTTTAATCTAACCATGTGAATGGCTGTTTCCATGATTTACTGCATTGTTTTCATTCTCTCTGATTGTCTTTTAGTATAGCTCCAAGTTTCATGACTATATGTCATTGTTAAGATTACATGTTGGTTGTAAATCTTTCTTTTTTAAATAGTTCAGTAGATTTCCTTTAATCATATTTCTCTACTGGTTAAAAGCAATCTTGTTGTTATTCCAGCTGATATTTCTTAATTACATTCATGGTCACGTATATTTGTATGTATTCACTATTTCAATCTGTTTTTGAGTTATCATTATTTATCTATGGTTTTTGTCTTTCCATTCCAAAATTTATTTCTATTTTACTCCAAACAAATATCTGATTTTTATTTAATCTCACTCTACTTAAATTATTTGTCTTTCATAATATAGAGATTTGATTTAATCAATAAACTTTAGAAGGTACAGAATCTGCATTCTTAGATATTGTACTGATAAATTGAAAGGGATCATTACTGGTATAAAATGCATTCTGTTGATACACTGCATCTTATGAATGAGGCAGGACAAGAAATAATCTTTTAGTTGTGTGATAGATGCCTAATTTGATTAGAATGATTCAGACAAGAAGTGAAAGAAGGCAGTCTTGTTGTTGAACATCACAACAGCAGATCACATGGTTTACCAATGCACGTTCTTGAAGGACTTATTCCAGGAACTTGAAACAGAGACAGACCAGAATAAACTGGATAAACAATATAAAAAATTGGATAGATGCCTCACTTACAGAGCTGAAAGCAAAATGTCAATCTAGGACTGAGTGGAAGATTTCTATGAGGAATATTTCCTAATATATACTCCACAGTCCTTTCTGGACTGTGGAGTATATATCTTTGTCTCTTTCCAGTGAACTCTATCTAATGTTGATGACATGAGAAGCAAAGCCTGAACCACCATCTGATTCTAGAATTCTTATGTATTCTTGGTATTCTTCGATTTTGATCTTAGCAGAATGACCAGTGTAATAAAATAGCAAAGTTGACATGAGCAGGATACTTGATGATACAGGTAAGAATAGTGGAAACAATTTATCTTTAGTAGATGGTAAAAAAGACGATAGCTTTTAAATTTGCTTTGGTGGAGTAAGGTGGCTTTTTTCCAAATGGATCCTGTGATGGGTGCCACGGCATGAATGGCTAGTCCTGAGCAGCCAGATGTAGTTTAAGTGTTCTAATGTAGATGTCGTGCCTGTTTGCTTGCAGCTGCTGGGTACCTGGTACACTGCAGGTAAATCCAGAGGTTGTAATTTGTCTTTGGGAGAGTGGATGAGGGATGCTAGTTTTCTGTTGCCCATTGAAATGGTGCTAGCTTAAAAAAAGCCACATTTACTCCACCAAAGAAAATTTAAATTTGAGAGGCTTTTCCTCGAATTTGTTCCAGCTCTCACCAACTATCCCACCATAAACATATGGTTGTATCAGTCTGCCTTTCATATGGGAAACCTTCATATGTAGACATTCATAGGCCAAGAACACCCATCCAAAACCAAAGGGTGGTATAGTTATAGGACTTGAGGCTTGTCTATATTTCTCCTGTTCCATCTTTGTTGCTGAAGTATGCCTGCCTGCATGCACATGTAATAATTAAAAAGTTTTAGTTATTTAGTCTATGTTGTTAATTTCCTGAAACATGATCATTTACACAACTTCCTAGGAATGCCTTTTGTTCTTGCCCTCTACTTTATGTACAGTCCTTTCCAAGTCCTACAAAATCCCCTCTCCAACTTAAATGTCTCTGTCCTCTGCCTTTTTTGCCACCTATCTAGGCTATGCATCCTTAGTCTTTTCCTGAATCATTATTGTCTTAGTCTCTATTCTCTGGACATTCTTGAGGTGGTATGATGTGCAGTCATCTTCTTATTTCTACATATCAGCTAATCTTCTTATCACAGCAGCAATGCACTGTGTAGTCTCTACAACACTTACAGTGTGCTCTTTCTCTGTAGTTTAGGCATCTGTCAACTATTACTCCATATCATGAATATTGTCCACTTCCTGGAGCACAGTTCCAACAGTACAGCTCTCCCCTTCTATATTACAAAGGATAACACCTTGCATTTATTAACATTGAACTGCATTTGGCATCATATCACTTTATAACTGTCTTCAAATTTGCTTCATAAACAAACAAATAAATGTACCCTCCCAATCTGCATGAAATGTCATTAACAAATAAGTTAAACAGTAGGAACCCAAGAACAGAACTGTACAGAACTACCGGTTATTTCCTTTGCTTAACTCTGCCCCCCCCGTCCTTCCATACATTCTGGTATTGTTCAGACAACCATATCTCTTGTCTATACCTCATATGACCACTCTATTACATTCGCCTATCCCAAAAACTTCTACCCTAACTTGTCATGCATTTCTCTAGAAAATACTGTAATGAATTCCATCATATTTGAGTCTCTTTTATCCATCACATTCATTACTTTATTAAATTAGGTAGTAAATTAGCCACATATGGACTACGGTGCACAAATTTGGTCATCTGGTTTTTAAAATGATGAAAAAGAAAGATTGAGAAATTGCAATTCATCGAATCTGGTAGATAGGAGGAGAGGGGATGATATGATAGAGACATATATAGAGATGTCTCCCATTAAATTCCTCCCAATGTTATTTATGTAAAGAAATAACAGTGGGCTAAGAACTGATCCTTGTGGCACACTCCTGGTTACTTTAAATCTTTCAGATTCACATCCCCCCCCCTCCCCAAATATATTTTTTTATTATTTTATTTTACTACTATTCTTTTTATGGGAAAAATATATATTCCAGTAATAAGAAAAAGCAATTGTGCTAAGTATTTGGCTGATTTATATATGGAAAATTCAGTACTCTCAGTGGAGTTTCGTTTGTGTGTTTTTGACAACCCCTACATCTTTAGAGAGGATAGAATTCTAATGTAATTTGTGAGCTATTTCAGGTAGCCAGGAAATAACAGTGTGTGATTGAGTAGAGTGGATTAATTAGTGATAGGTTGATTGGTCTCTTAGTAGATAGATGTTTTGTGTGTTTATGAACAGAGTAATCACCAGATGCATGATCCCATCTGTTTTTTTGTAATTTTTTTTAATACGCGTATTCTGCAGATCCATTAAACTTGGTGAAGTTTAAATGAAAATGTTCCTGATGTCATCAGGAACCTTTCCATTTATCCATCAAGATGATCACAGTGGAGAAGGAGGTTATGTGTGCTTTATTGTTCTATTGCCTTAATACTTTTTAAGCCAAGCCACAGCATAGTCATCTAGACAAACAAAAGGTTATGATTATTAGTTTTAAATGATGCCTGAATGGAGAATTTTTAGAGATCATTAAATTATTTAAATCAGTTTATTTACTCCTAATATGGTTATTCATCAGCTAAGTGTTTCACTATTATCAAAATTAATGTTGTTTCCTGCTCATCAGAATATTCTATTTGCCACTTAGATCACCCCATGTTTTTGCAAATTTGCTTTCTTTTTGCTAGGTCTAATAAACTTGTGAATTTACTCCAAAAATCACTTGACCACCTGCAACATGACTGTAAATGGATCAGATATCAGAGTGAAAGATATCCAACTTTAAATCACAGAGCTCTTCCTGAAATCAGCTAAAGAGTCTTTTAACATAAAATAAATATGGCTGACTCAGACTATCAAAAATATAGTCATTGAGTTCACTTTTCTCACTGTATGCCTGGGTGTTTGTCTCTTTCTTTTCTGCCTGTAAAGTTGCTTTGATGAATAGTGTGAAATATTAGCTTCATAGTTTACTTAATATAATTTAACTGTTATTATCCAAGGTATTTGTTTCGTGGGTGCCTGTGTAATCTTCACTTCTGTTAATGCTATATCATGCTGAAGAAAGATCATTATAGGTGTGATTTATAGTTAGCAGAACCTTCTCTAAATTTTAGCCTGTTCTCAATTGTTGGCAGTAGCAAGTTTTCCTTTCATGAAAAGTTGAGTTTTTAAACCTACATTTCAGAAAAAAATGACCATATTTACCATAAACTCAGACTATTTCATATATATTTCCTGATAGGGTAAGAAACACAAGATGGTGTTAGTTATATGCCAAACTCTTGTAACCTTTCATTGGAGGTGAATTTTCACCTCCTGTTGTCGACGATGAAGAGGGACTAGATTTTTAAAGTTTGGCCTAAAAGAGTTTTGTCTATTCTGTACATTTGGTAATGAAATAAGAATAGATTTATGATATCCCCTATTTCTATGAATTTACATGCCGAAATAAAGCCTTTTAACCCTTCTTCAATAATTATAAGTACTCACGGACCAAGAGTTTTCTTATAAAAACACCTGTTTTTATAAGGAAACTTAGATCAGGGACTAGGAGGAATCCAGAGGGTTCCTCCTAGTCTCTGAACAGTTTGAAACAGCTGATATACCACTGAAACCTAAAAGCACTAATTAAAGTTAATACAGGCTCCTGAGCAGAGCTCATGTCTTTTAAGTAGTGCAGGCCTTGTCATTTCTGCTGCCAAGGGTTGCATTCTCATGAGCTGCATTTGGTCTAGTTTTGAAACTTTCTCAGTTTCTATACATTTGACTGTGAAATAGTAATTTACATCACCAAAATGAAGCTTTTAGACTCTTATTCAATAATTATATATGTGTAGTATGTACCATTAAAATCAGAAATAACCTGAAAACTTCAGCTGTCAGTCAACTTTATATTGGTCATATTCACCTCCAGTTATAAAGAGAAGGGAACATAAGTGATGAACATTAGTCCATTTAAGTGGAGGGGAAATGATTTGCATAGCTGCCGTACACATCGGCTTCTTAATTGGACAGAGACCTAATAATGGCCAGCTGGCATAAATTGATACTATTCTCTTAGCATTGCAAATGAAATATGACACTATATATACAGCATTTAATTCAGAATTTAATTAAAACTCTGGATTAAAGAAATACTGTATATGATATCATATTTCATTTGCAATTCTAAGAGAATGTTTGTGGATAGCAGCTCATTTTATGTTTGAAATATCTGATTTAGAATTTTTGATCCAGATTTTTTTAAATTTTAATGGTATAAGCTATATATATGTAGTTCACTATGGGACTTGAACAGAGCATTTTGAAATTCAAACATTAATTCTGCATTTTCATTTTTACAATTTCATACTCTTCTAGTTCTTTCTTATGTCTCCCATTATTGTTTGCTATATTTTTTTTCATGTTGTTGGTTTTGAGTATTTTATATTTAGTTCCTGGCAGTCCTTCATGTTTTGTCAATAGTATATGATTTCCAACCATTTTCTTTGTCTACTGATTGTGATGTTATTTGGTAAGGAAATTCAGTTTGCTTTCATAAAGGTTTTGAGCTTTTACCATCTCTAATGGTAAGCTTAAAATAGCATTAGGTTTTATGAAACTTAGGCTGGAACTTTTCCCTAATTCATTTAGCACATAATTTTGTTATAATGGTGTTTACTGTAGTATGCATGTATTGTACTATGAAGTCGTTGCTGTATGGACTTTTTTTTTTTTAATACCAAATAACTAAAATTATATGAAATTAAAGGTCCCTGTTTTTTCAGAAATTCTTGACAAAAATACTGAAAGTTGTTCTCCAAAAAATCATTGCCAAAATGGAACATTGATGCCTTACAGCTTCAAATAATTGACTAGATAACATAATTCTAACTTTTAAGTGAAGCTGCACTGTGGAAAGGGTACAAAAGTGGATAACAAAGATGGTTTCAGGACTGTACAATGTTAGTTGTGAGGATTGGCTGAGGGAATGTGTACTTCAGAGTTTGGTGGATAGAAGAAGGAGAGGTGATATGATTGAGACTTTTAAGCCGTTGAGAGGTGGTCACAGGGTTGACACTGGGGAGTTCTTTCGCTTGGTTGAACAGCCGGAAGGAGTGATGACAAGGAAGTTACGAGAGAAAACTATGAGCAAGAGGGTGAGGAGTGGTTTCTTTGCATGGAAGGTAGTTGAATCATGGAATGCATTGCCTGATAGAGTGGTAAGAGCAAGAACGGTCAATGAGTTTAAGGAGTGGTATGATAGACTTTGTGTTTCCTAGGAAGGACCTCCCATGATGAGTCTTTTGACTCCGTGGAGACCTGAATAATAATAATAATAATAGTATTAACAGCAGCTTTTTTTGCACTTTACTTTCTAAAGCTTGATATTAGCGTAAAGGTTAAAGTTAAGCTTGCATTTTTTATTTTTGTGTCTCCCACTCACAAGGTTTATTTGTAAACCTATAGTACATTCATACCATAGGTGGGCTAAGGATTTTCTTTCTATATTTATAGATTTTATATATTTTTACATGCTCTAGAGACCAAGCATGAAACTTTTTCAAGCCACTCATTTGAAGACATATAATATGTCTTCAGATGAGTGGGATGGGTGGTGGTCTCACACCAGGCAATGAAAATCATCTATTACCTAACTAATGACAATCACAAACAACCATGCACATGGTGGAATTTGAACAGCCTATTAGTTAGAGAGCAAACTGCTTGGCCAGCCAGGCTATCACATTTGAATTGATGCTTACTGGTTTGGTATTCCACTGTATTTTTGATTAGTTAGCAGTCATTTTATGTATATAAGATTGAAGAAATGAAAAGAAACAACGGCAGGATAGAATGTGGGTATTGAAGCTTGATAAAAACAAATCTTAAGAATTTTTTATGTTTCTTCAGTTTATCAGATCAGCAGGGCTAGCTCGATAACTTTGAATCCTGTCCAACTAAGAAAGTAAACTTTTTTTATGTGAAATTTTCTTTAATTTAGTAAAGAATATTGTAGTCATCACATAAAACAATCTTTCATTGCATAACTTTGGTTTCAGTATTTTATTTTATTTTTTTAGACTCATCTGCATTGTTGGGAAAATACATATGATCAGAGTGCTATCCATTTCAGGAAAGATATTTTGTGTGAAACGTTGGCAAGAAATGTTGTTCCTTTGCTAACAGTCACTGCTCGTCCTTGTGATAGTAAGTATTAAAATTGGAACCTCCAAATTAATATGTCTAAAATTCACTGTAAATTAAGGTTTCTTGTGCAGCCTGTTAAAATATTTCTAAATTCAGATGTCAAACTGCTTCATACATGGAATTTTACACTTGTGTACCATTTAGTTTTAATGCTGTACATAAGACATAGTTAGATAGTATAACTTGTAACACTCAGTGAAACAAAATATGTGTATTAGCTTGCATAAAATTTTCAGTTGAAGTGCTGATGATACATTTTTATCCCACATAAAGGCAAATCAGTCAAAGAACACATGCAATTAGCAGAAAAAATACTATTGCAGGGTAAAACTCGTAAAATCCAACAAAACAAAAGATGTGTATTGGTTTGCAGTAAAATTTACATTTGAAGTACTGATAGACACCTTTTGGTTGGAAAGACCTAGGTTAAGATCCAATTAGTGCTTCAAGAAATATTTAGAAGAGCTTTTATAAATGTTCTTCACTGAAGAAAAGTGAATCACATACTAAGGTGATTGTTGTTGTTGTTGTTTTTTTTATGCAAATACAAATAGCCAGATAACACACATGCAGAAGAATATAGACAATGACTTATCCATTCTGTCATTTCCATTATTAAGTTTATAAAAAATCAGGTTATTTTGCTGTAGCTAAAAGATGGAATGGTTGGTTACTGCTGACTGAGTGACTTGACCAATTGTTCTATTCTTCCACATAGATTCATTTGACTCTCCACCACCAGCTTCCCTTAAGATTCTGTTGTATATTTACATATTTAATTCCCATCCTTGCTTTCACCTAAATATTGTGCTGAAGATTTAGAAAGTACAGTTTTTAGCAGAACTGTTTTACTTCTTTTTTAGGTTCTCCATTCAGAATTTAGTTGATGTTTCAGTGTTCCTGTCTGTTTTCATATTTGTGTCTTTTACTGATTTTCATGACAAATTTGTTTGACTAAGTTATTCAGCTTGGTTAAGGAATCCATGTATTGCATCTTTTATTCCCTATAAGTTTGTTGAGTTGACTCTCCACCATATGAACTTTGCTTATTCTGTTGTACATTTCCATATCTGATGTGTCACCTTACTAAATATTGTGTCTAAATAGCTGAAATATTTTACTTTTTCTCTAAGTTCTCCATTCTAGACACATCTGATGTTTTCAGGATTCCTATTTTCCCTATTACTGATGCAATTATTATTATTACTATTATTGTTTTTTTTTTTTTCAATGCTTCTCTACTATTCAAGTTATGATTAAACTAATCTAGAGTATTATAACAAATATATATATATATATGAGGAAATGAAGGTTATAACAAGAAGTACATTTTTCATGGTAATATAACATATGGAACATAATTTTACACATACAAATGTACAAAAACTATTCTGTTGTATATTTCTATTATACCTGCAATTGGAAGAGCAGTGGGAAACTATGCCCTTCGATGAGAAAAGACTGCAGTTCAATTCTCTTCATGAGAGTGATCGGCTTTCTCATATGAGGATAGCAGGGTTTTTCTAACAGAAAGCTGGGTTTTCATACAGGCAAATCAGCCAGAGAACAGGACACATGCTGTTAACAGACAAAAATACTATTAGGGTATTAGCATATTGGGATTGGCATAGTGTCTAGATGGGGAAGAGTGGCACAGAATGCAGATGGAGGATTAAGTAATCTAGATGGAAAGTGGCAGTGGAGAGTACACTCCTGTGACAAAGTATCATGTGATATGTTATTACAATAATAATAAATAATAAAAGTTCAAGGTAACGAAATGTTATATAGATAATTGTTCATATAGCTTGAACATACTCACTGCAGTATCACTTTCCAGAATAAAGATAGAATGAGAGTAACTTAGGAGGACAATCTTAATTATTCTCATATGTGAAAAGTAGTAAAGATTTTATTTTAGAAACTTTGCAAAGATAATAAAGTACTTTCTTCTTGCCTTTGTTGTCTTGTCTTTAATTCTAAACAACCAATCAGTTTATCAGTTGACCCACTATAAGTTTTTTCCATTCATCAAATTCACTTCCACGTTCACAAACTCTACATCTTTTCTCCTGCACACTGACTCATTTGCAGTTCATAGCTCTTCATCTCAGCTTACCTCTATCATACCATGGCAGTTGACTTACAATTTTTACTTTCTCACTCTTCTTATTCACTTGTACCAGTAACTCTTTCATATCTTCTTGAATGCCATGCTTGTTCTCATCCTGAATCATTAGGAGTGGCCAGGATAATCATCTTTTTCAGTGTTCCTCTCTACATCCTGACAGTCATTAATATCCTTAATCTTTGCCCAAGGAAACACAATATCATCACATTTTCCTCAAGCATTTCTATTTATCATGGACTTGCCATAAAAAATTCTATCCTTATTTTCTCATTTTGGTTCTTTCATATACTTTCTCTCTCCTTCCATCTCCTACTTCTTTTGCTTCCATGCCATACCACTGCCAGACATTTCTCCAACCATTCTATCTTGTTTTGTTCTATGGAAACTACCGGGCTTCTGCTTGCAGAGAATATACCTAAAGCCAAGTGATGATCCAGCTCTATGTAATGTTACCATCATTCACACAGACAGGGCAGGGGATGGACCTACCAGGGGACAACCAGTACCCCTTTCCACCAGGTCCAGCTTAACACCAACGTAGAAGTAGCTGCTATCTCTCATTCAGAAATATAATGACAGTATGCTGCAACTACCTTCCTCCTATAAATTAAAGATGCCAAGAAATATATTCACAGAGCTTGTTCCTGAAGTATTTTCAGGTCAGGGCAACTCATATATAGAGACTAATGACTTCACATCACTTACCTTAGTATCCCATAATGCAAAGCACATATCCTTCTGGACATGTATAATGCTATGCATTATGGGAAAGGTCACTACCCAGACCAATTTCAACCTTTATTGAGGTCTCATCAGTGACAGGACAGGAGATGGACCTACCAGTGGGAGCCAGACCCAAAAGTTGTACCAAGGTTGAAGTAATGCAGAAATCATATTTCCATATATGAGTAGCCAAATGGTGTCATACCTCATTATTAAAATACTCTGGATTAGAGATAGTTGATGGGAGTTTTTTGACTTGGTTATACTATAAATTAAAGATGCCAAGAAATTATATTCTTGGTTTGATCCTTTATCCAAGTGTAAGCAAACAAAGTTTGTGCAAACTTTGTTGTTTAAACCTGCTGTTTAAAAGTAAAAAACTGATGACAACTTACTTGGGAGCTATCACTTTCCTGTGATAGCTCCCAAGTAAGTCTGCTTACTCAATTTTCAACCATGATATCTGCAATGCTACCTACTTTTCTGCATGGACTATCACGTGCTGCATTGCAGATATCATGGTTGAAAATTGAGTAAGCAGACTGTCCCACTTTTTCTCATTAGCGAAGACGTATCTCGGCCCAATAAGAAAACCAAGAGACCCATGGATATCAGATTCAACTAGGAACTAATCAAAAGAAGGCAGTTGGAAAAACAAAGAGACACAGGGACCGAAGAATACAAGAGATTACATAGAGAAATCAGAAGAGCCATCAAGCAGGACAAGGAAAAGTTCTATACTAATAAATGTGAAGAAATAGAGTTCCAGATGAGAAGGCATAATTATAAAAGGATGTTTTATTTAGTTCGTGACTTAAAGCACAAGTTTAAGCCTAAATTGAATGTCATCAAAGACAGGAATGGATCATTACTAACAGAAGAGTTGGAAATCAAAAACAGATGGAAAGAATACTGTGAGGAACTGTACAGCAGAGTGGATAAAGAAAATTTGGAGGTGCCTTCTCACCAAGAAAATTTTGATTTGGAACCTCCTCCACTTAGGCATGAAGTTGAAAGAGCAGTTAAGCAGCTCAACAGCAATAAGGCCCCAGGTGCAGATGAAATCCCAGCAGAGTTAATTAAGGCCACAGGGGATGGAGGGATGAGAGTGTTTCATAGATTGATTACAAGGATATGAGAGACAGGATCATATCCTAGAGACTGGAAGAAGTCAGTTTTCATACCACTACACAAGAAAGGTGATAAGAAAGCATGCAAGAATTATAGAACTCTCAGTTTGATATCTCATGCAAGCAAAATTTTATTAAAGATCATGCTAAATAGGATTGGGGCCAAAGTTGAGGCAGAGATGCCCGATGAACAAGCAGGTTTTAGGAAAGATAGGGGCACCGGAGATCAGATCCTTTGCCTTAGACAGATCATAGAAAAATATAAAGAATTCAGACTCCCTCTGGTAATGTGTTTCTTAGACTACTCTAAAGCTTTTGATGTGTTGAGCATGTGAAACTGTGGGAAGTAATGAAAAGAATGGGTTTTCCTCAACACATTATCAGGTTGATAGCCAACTTGTATAAGGAGCAAGAAGCCACAGTAAGAACAGGTGTTGGATTGACTGACTGGCATCAAGTTGGAAAAGGAGTTAGACAAGGATGTTTACTTTCTCCTCACTTGTTTAGTATATATGCAGAGGACATCATGCATGAAGCATTGGATGAGCTCAGGACAGGAATTACAATAGGAAATAGATTGATCAGTAATCTGAGGTATGCTGATGATACAGTACTCCTTTGTAATGACATGGAAGAACTAGGACTAATTCTTGACAAAGTTAACAAGATCAGTAATAACAGAGGACTTCAACTCAATTCTAGCAAGACAAAGATCATGGTTCTCAAAGGAAAAACAAACAGAGAAGCTCTTGAGAAACAAGTGTATCTTAATGGAGAAAGAATTGAGGAAGCCAGAAAGTTTGAGTACCTGGGATCCATTATTAATGTGAAGAATTGAAATTGCTGTTCAGTAAGATGCCAGAAAAAGGTTAGGAATGGCTAAAACAGCAGTCAGAGACCTGTCTAAAATCTGGAAGGATGGATCCATCTCCATGGGAACAAAGTTGAGGATTTTAGATGCAGTTGTTTTTCCAACACCGAATTATGGATGCGAGACTTGGAACCTAAAGAAGTCAGATAAGAAACGGATATCTGCTTTTGAGATGTGGTGTTACAGAAGGCTGTTGAGGATATCATATACTGAAAGGCATACAAATGAATGGGTGTTAGAAAAGATTAGTAGAACTTTAAGGCTCCTTAAGGATATTGACAGAAGAAAGTTAAAATATTTTGGACACATAGAAAGGATGGAAGGAGGACTTCTCAGAACAGTAATATAAGGTAAAGTTCCTGGAAAAAGAGGCAGAGGTAGACCATGAACGATATGTATGGATGGCGTGTGTGGAGTGATTGATCTTCAAAGAGTTGAGGCTGCCAGAAAAGCAAACAACAGGACTACATGGCGAGGCCTGGTGTGGAACATCATCGAGCATCGGAGTGACCATATGGCATCTGTAGATGCCCAGTGAACATAGAAGAAGCAGAATTCATTTCTGCAGAGGTCCTAATTCCTATCAGTAGTGCAGTGAATCATGTAACAGAGTGTATTATAGGAGCAGCCCAGCCAGAACTGCACAGTTTCCATGCTTCCCTAAGCTATAGTGGAATGGTGATTGCACATTAGCCAAAGAAGTCCTGAAGAAATCTTGGAATTTTCTGCAGATACCCCATAACAACAGACTTAATTGCTTTCAAATGTGCTTGAACTCAAGTTAGATACATCTATTGTCATAGCTAGAAAGAATCCTGGATCCATTATACATCTTCTATATCAAGACCCACCAATAACAATCAGCATGGGAAAAAATACAGAAAATTAAAGACAGATATACCACCCACCAGTTCTCCATTCTAGAACATAATGGTTGCACAATTGTTAATCTGGCAACAACTGCAGACACACTCGGGGAGATTTTTGCAAAAAAACATTAGCAACATCTTCTTAACCCCCCCCCCCCCCAAGCTAAGTTCCTTTCTCAAAAATGCAAAGGAGAAAAACAACAAATTCTCTTTTCTTCCAACAGCACAACAGAATACAAAATTCCATTCACTATGGAGAAAATGAAAGTTTCTTTGTTTAAGTTCTGTCCAACTGCTGTTGGACCAAATAATGTCCATTACGAGATTGTAAAACAACATCTCCCAGATTTTTTATGATGGAACACTTCACAATTCCTGAAATTTTCATTGAACACCTTGGTTATTTTGTAATGTATTAATAATTAATTAATAATACATTACAGTATTAATAATTAATTATGGCATAATCATAATATACTTATGTATACGGTGTGACATGCTGACAAATATAAAATTACATTTAAATCAGTTATCAATCATTGGACTAATGAAATCTTGTAGCATATTATAGTTTCCTCAGGCCAACATCATTAAATTAATTTGTGCTGATTTTCATTGACATATTCCATTCTGATCACCAAAAATTTTTAATATTATAAGTACTTACGAGTGAATGCAGACTTTTTTTCTCCTGTGTGCTGGTAGTTTTTCCCTCCTTTTGTACATCCTGGAGATCGCTTTGTAGGCTGGAGGTGGATGAATCACTATCTTTTGCATCACAAACACCTTCAATAAGAGATTTCTTAACACCAAAATTAAAGAAAGCCCTTTGTCTCTTATTCATATAGGCCTATCACTTTTAAAAACTCACGGCACTATGGTTTCGAAACAAGCACTTTCACCCTACAATATGAACTTGCGAAGAAAGTATTCAGTATTACTAGATTTGAGAACCGGATACAGACTACCTTGATCTTCAATTTCATTGGAAAAATTTTCTTTATACTTCCTTGTTGATTGGTCACTAACATTTGCAACACAGATGTTATTTGGTTCCGTTTTGAGAACAGAGGATACGCCGCCCATTGTTGTAATCGGCTTGCAGGCAATTTTTACGACCAGTCATAAACAGCAGTATTTCCTTTCCCGAATTACTTCCATGTTTAAAAATACATGGCTTGGTCACTGACATCATGTAACACTTACACTTTCCGCGGAACACAATTTGGGGAATCCTGTTGTAAAACATCTGTCACCATCAACCATAGATCAACTGTTGTAGCTTTACAACAGAATCTTCAGTGAGAGCTTATTTCTTGATACCTGGCAGAAGCCAATTACTATTGCATTTCCTAAACCCAGGGATCCCAAATCCACAAATAACTACTGTCCATTTGTTCCAACCAGCTGCCTTTTATGGTTTCTAGAAAGAACTTTTTTTCAACAACACGTCTCTGGCTTTCAGAAATATCATTCCTGTACTGATCATCTAGTCAGGCTGGAGGCATCTGTTGGAGATATCTTCCTAAAATGTTAGCATCTAGTATTGGTTTTTCTTTGATATGGAAAAAGCATGCAACACGGTTTGGGGAGTTGGAATTCCGAAAGACCTACATAATTTTGGTCTCAGAGGCAATCTCCTGTTTATATCAAGAACTTCTTATCTAACTGAATCTTCTAAATACAAGTGGAAACTGCTCTCTCCTGTACAACAAAGAGAATGGAGTTCCACAATGTTCAGTTTTAAGTGTTACGTTTTTTTGCAATCAATGTGGACTCAATAACAAAACAACTTACTCCAACAGTAAGTAATGCCCTCTATACCATTTTCTACCATTCCTGTAATATGAGGGCCATAGAAAGACAGTTGCAGGAAACCATTGACCATCTCTCAAAATAAGTTCAGATTTTCACAGCAGAAAACAATTTGTGTTCATTTTGCAGCAGACATAGTCTTCATCCTGATCCAGAACTCTGATCAGCGCAATCATTAATCTCAGTTGCACCAGAAACAAAGTTGTTTGGACACTATCTTCCAGCTTTTGGGTACTGACAGATGTTTACTTCATTTGTACAAAGCATTGATAATATCAAAACCTGATTATGTTTCCGTAATCTGCCAGGCTTGATCCTTATTCCTAGTCTGTGTGTCGAGGCAAATGAATCACCTTTGTCACTTCAATGCCAATACCTGTCTCTTCTATATGTAACTAAAATAAAATCCTTGCCAGAGTACTTCATGTATCCCACTATGCTTCAGCTGCAATGGGAGAATCTCTACAACATTCAACAGACTGCCATAAAATCCTTTTGTTTGTGGATAAAAGCTCTCCTACAAGCTCTAGAAATAATGGTAGACAACGTAGTTCAGATGCCACTGAACTCTGCACAAATCCCAATAGAATATACCAACTTTACAGCTGAGCTGTATGCAATAGTTTGCATGAAAATACATCGAATAGCATTGCTACCAAAGGTGCATAATATATTCAGACTATCAAAGTTCTCTCCAGGCAATAAAAAGCCTAAAACTACAAGAACATCCAGCTCTCTCTTGAATCCAATACCACCTTTTTCACTTATGGAAGCTACACTAAGATGTATGCTTCTGTTGGATTCTAAGCCATGTTGGGATCTAGGGAAACAAGGTTGCAGATACTGCTGTTACGTCAGCTCATTTTTCAAGCATCTGCCCTCTGTCTGTACCATACACAGATTATTAGACAAACTTCTATCCCTATGGCAGTCATCTTGGAATAGAGACTAATAATAAGCTTTACCAAATTAAGCCTGAAATTAAATCATAGCAGCCTAGTCTGTGCAGTGTTTGAACAAAGGAAGTCGTACTTGCTTGACTGTGCATCAGTCATAGTCATCTCACACACTCCTTCCTGTTTAGGGATGATAACATACCTGCTATCATCTCAAATATGTAAGTTTTGTAATGCTGGACTCAGAATGAACACAGTCATTATTTTAACCATATTCATAATCTGTCTGAGCCCAATAACTCAGGCAAATTTTATCAGACTCAATTGATGATTCATTTGTTTTTAAATTTTTACAGACAATCAACATCTTTTGCCACATATAGATCATTTATTTTATTTTTATTTATACAGTTCTTTCTTGTATGCACCCTTTTAATACCTTGTGGTTTTTTATGCATTATCAACGTTGTACACTTTTTTTATTGAACATTTTACACCTGCTTTTTATCTAATTTTATATACTTGGTTTTTTTTTTCACTTTACTTTTTAGAAATACATTTATACACAATTTTATCTATCTCATTATTTATCTATTTTACTATTTTTTACCTTATTTACTACTATGATAATTTCTTGCTGCTATATCACCACAGCTATACAGCAGCAATAAATAAAAATACTAATCAAACAAACAAACTCTATGAAGCAAATACATTTCGCAAATGGTGAAGAACATAAAATCATTGAAATTGACTGACATTGTTCTGTGCATTGTGCCATGATGCAGAGTACAGTATACAGTAATCCCTCGATTAATGCCCCCCCCCCCCCCAATTAGTACGTTTTCAATTAGTGCTTCATTTTTTTTCAATACCCAAATTCGATTAGTGCACCTATACACAACTTAAAAATAAATGTTACAGGTTTTAAAAATTTTCTATCTGTACATTTTTATGGCTAACTATTTTAAAAAAATCATTCACCAGAGTGAAATAATTTAGTTACCAATTTAAAACATTTTACAAAGTTATTTTTAATGGTATACTATACTACTTCCATGTAACTATGTATACTATGTTCCAAATTTTTACTGCCGAAACTTATTTCGTTTGCTATAATACGCCCACAGATTCGAGACCCTTTGACACTTCTGCGCATGTCACTAAAAGGAGAATCCATTCTCATAATAGGGTAATCAATTCATATTGCAGGATGAGTTGTTTATTATTACACATCGGAAAATTAACTTTTCTTTTGTGAACATTGTAGTTTTTAAAGTGGTAACTGTTTTGCTTGTATAACAGTTGGGAAATTTTATCTATAAAGCACGTGATTTTGCCTGTCAGCGACGAATTCGTACGTCCTTCATTTCTTTCTCCGCTTCAATGATAACGTCCAAGAGTTAATTAAATCTCATTCTGAAGAATTGAGTGATCCCAATATGCTAAATTTAGATGCACAGCGGGAAGATCCCGAAGAATATGAAGAAAATTTAACCACTGATAGTCAGCCAAAAGAGATTTCACAGAAACAATTTGAAAATATTTTTTGTACAGTCGAAGTTTTTAAGAAGCAATGCATAGAGGCTGACCCTGATGAAGAGAGAAGCAGTAAAATTTGCAGAAGAGTAGAAGAGGCAATAGGACCATACCGTCAGTTGTGTGAAAAAAAAGAAACAAAATGCCCACCAAACTACATTAGCTCAATTCTTTCTTAAGAAATAGAATAATAAATTTATATTCCGAATATGTTTTATTGTCTTTCAGCTTCATGGTTTTCCTTTAACTAGACCTTGAGACATACCCTAATTCTTTTATAAAAAAAATTAAGGGTCAAAAAAGAAATCTGAGGGACGAATTATACATTTTCCCATAGGTTATTATATTCGATTAGTGCATTTTCAATTAATGCGCCTGTTTTAAAGAACGCATTAGCTGCACTAATTGAGGGATTGCTGTAGTATACTTATAACAAAAATAGTAGCATTTAAAAACTACAATAACAAGCAAACAATGTTTACAAGGAAACAAACAAAATTTATAAAAATAATAATATATTATTTTAATTTAAATATTATTGTAATTTAAAATTTGACAAATTTTTTATGAGAGAGGACTTGAAAGTATTGTTAAAGGTAGCGAAAGAAAAGAGTGACAGAGTTAGGATGGTGAGTCTGTTGCCTCGGTATGACAGAGAGGAGTTTAGAAGGAGGGCCATAATCGCAAATGACTTTATGCGCAGGTTATGCAGACGGTGTGGTGTGGAATGAGTTTGATGGGCGAAAGGATTTGTACAAGATGGATGGCCTGCAATTGAATTGATTTGGTGTGCGGAGACTGGAAAAAGTGTTGCTGAATGAAGTTAAAATGGATGTGCAGAACCAGGGAAAGTAGAACTATCATGGAGGGGGGGGGGTAAATATGCAGACATCAGTGAGACAGTTGAGTGTAAGAATGCATATAATGTACCCGAGCCAGTACTAAGGACAAAAAATCAGAATGGAATAGTTAGAATAACGCATCAAGATATGGGTGGGACAAAGGGACCACTGCATTTCATGTATACTAATGACAGGAGTATTAGGAACAAGAAGGAAGAATTTTTGGCCTTGATTGGCTCTTCCTGGCCACAGGTTATTGGCATTAGTGAAACATGGCTGACGGAAAATGATATAGTTAGTGGGATAGAATGTGTAGGTAGTGGTTTAGGAGGGACAGAGAGAATAAAATGGGGGGAGGAGTGTTATTGATGATAGCTGATGAACTGCAGCCAAGGAGAATTGAAGTTGTATAGCAGGATAGTGAAAAGAGCTCATTTGAGGCTATTTGGTGTGAGATTGAGACTGGCAGAACAAAATAAACAGTTGGGTGCTGCTATAGACCAGGTGATGGAATACATGGTGGAGATAGTATGCATAAACAAATTGATGAAATGAGTTCCATGACGTTAACCTTTTACCCTGGAGTCGTATGATCATATCCTCGTCACTCCCCGTTGACATATATTCGGTCTTTACCTGGTTAATGTTCATGACTCTCTCCTCCAATACCATTCTCCACTCTTCCAGGGTCTTTTCAAGCTTCTCTCGGGATGATTTGCAGAGAACAATATCATCGGCAAACATCATGCTCACTGGCACCTCCTTCTTGACATCCATGACCAGATTAAAGAGGTAGGGGCTCAGAGTTGATCTCTGATGGAGCCCTACAACAATGGGGAACTCCTCTGTCATGCAGACACTAGACCTGACCTGAGTTTTCACTCCCTCATACATCTCCTTCACCAACCTCACGTACTTTTCCGACACCCCCCTTCTTCCTCATACACCTCCATACATCCTGTCTGGCCACTCTGTCGTATGCCTTTTCCAGGTCTATAAACACCATATGTAGCTCCGCCTGCATCTCCCTATATTTCTCCATCAATCCCCTTAGCGCAAATATTGCATCCGTTGTCCCTCTTCCTGGCATAAATCCAAACTGCTCCTTACCAATTTTTGTTTCTGCCGTATCCTTCCTTCAATTACTCTTTCCCATATCTTCAACGTGTGTGACATCAGCTTGATCGCTCTATAGTTGCCACAATCTTGAACATCTCCTTTTCCCTTGTAGATTCGGACGAAAATGCTTTTCCTCCATTCCTCTGGTATCTTTTTCTGTTGGGCTATTTTCCTCATCAGATCCCATAACATGTCTACACCCTCGCTGCCCAAGCTTCTCCACACTTCTCCAGGTATCTGGTTCCCCCCCCCCACAGCCTTTCCATTCTTCATTTTTCTCAGTGCCCAATACACTTCCTCTCTGCTTATGTTCTGCACTGATCCTTAGTTTGCCTCTCCATCCTCACACCTCTCTCTTGGATTCTCCTCATTTAGTAGATTACAAAAATATTCTTTCCATCTTCCTCTGATTTTATCCTCCTCTTGTAGTACTACTCCTGTGACGTCCTTTATCTGCTTAATTAACGTTATGTCTTTCGAGGCGTTATCTCTAGCTTTCGCTATTCTCAACAACTTAGCTTCACCACCGTTTCTCTCCAGTACTTCATAAACCCCTTCAACTGCCTTCGCCCTTGCCACAGCTCTCTTTGCACTTTTCTTCGCTAATCTATACGCCTCCTTGTCAGCTCTGGTTCCAGTCATGTCCCATTTTTTCTTTGTCTCTTTCTTTTCCCTGATCTCCTGCACCTCCTCATTCCACCAGTATGCCTCCTTATCCTCGGGTGGCTAAACTCATTCCTTGGACCTTCCTCTTCCAATTTCAACCACTTTATTTTCCTATCTTTCCGCCACTTCCGTCTATTCTTCTTTTCCCCTTTTATATCACAGTCTACCCCAACCAACCTGTGCTGTGCCGCTACACTTACTCCGTTAATCACTTTACAGTTTTTCACCTGTTTTTTTTCAGATGTTTCCTTCTGCACATAATATAGTCAATCTGACCCATCCTATCCCCGCTCTTATAACTTATCAGGTGTCCAACTCTCTTCTTAAACCGTGTGTTAGCTATAGCCAGGTCGAAGGCCACAGCATGCTCTACGATTCTTTTACTTTCTTCATTTCTTCCACCACTACTCCAACTCCGTGCACCCTTTCTTCACCACTTCGTCGCCTTCCTACATGCCCATTCAGGTCTGCTCCGACGATCACTCTCTCACCATCAGGGATTCCCATTACTACCTGGTCTAGTTCTCTCCAGAATGCCTCTTTCTCCTCCTCATCACAACCTACTTGTGGAGCGTATCCACACACTTTCACAGCCTTGCTTCCTCCAATCTCAAGTTTAACACTCATAATCCGATCATTCTTCCGGCACACCTCGCAGACTCCACCCTTCAGCTCCTTGTCGATGATGATTCCAACTCCGTTTCTTCCATTCTCATTCACCCCACTGTTAAACAGTTTATATCCTTCTGCCAGCTCCTTTGCTTTATTGCCCTTCCACCTTGTCTCCTGCATGCACAAGATCTTCAGCTTCCTTCCTCTCATCATGTCTGCTATCTCCCTACTCTTCATATTCACTGTACCCACATTCAGCGACCCGATTCTTACTTTTCACACTCTCTCTCTTTCTGTTGGACTTGCTTCTTTAGCCGAACCCATCCTTGGTTCGGTAGCCCAAGCCCACTTCTCACAGTCCTCGGGCGACAGAACTGCACGTCACTTATGGGGGACGCCCTAGCTGTTGTCCTTTCTCTGTTATTCGACATTTCATCCCTGGTTTTGGCATGTTTTTTACGGCCAGATGTCCTTCCTGATGCCAACTCTCCCCATTTAACCGGGCTTGGGGCTGACACTGAGATGGGCTAACTTGCCCTCCCCAGTGGCTGGGCTTCTTACCACACACATATATATAAAATTATTCGTTATTCATTCTCCAAAGGACAAATAACCTCTTCTACAAACATCCAGGGGCCTACAGAATTCTTCTTGACATAGGTCATACTTGCAGAAGTTTTGAAATGAGAAGGAACATTGTAGCAATATGGTTTATAACTGGGAAGAAAAATTAGAGTTAGCTTACCAATCTTCAATCATCACATCAAATGGGACAAACCCCTCTCTGTTTTGAAGAAAACTTTCTTGCTTGCTAGATTAAAGAATCCACCACTGTCATTCATTCATTCACATGGTTCTCTCAACAAAATCCAAGAACATATTCTAAATGATATCTAGAAATCATTGATTAGATCACTTAACATATTTGATTCGGCTAATCATCTCCAGACAATGCCTGAAAACAGATGAACATATGCCACACTTCATTGCTTCATGATGCTTCAATCGTTAAAATTGTATTACAGCAACTTGATGGTGAATGTTTTTATTTTTTGTTAATATCTGATTAAAATCTAATTTCTTGTAATAACTGCTATAAAGTTTATTTTATTAAGAGAAAAAGAAAGAAAGAAAGGAAAAAAAACCTTGCCAGTGAACACACACACACACACAGTTAACAGACAGATGAGTTGGTTAATGGATGGATCAAAGTATGGGTGGTCCTCATGAGTCTTGGAAGTCTGTGGAAGTACCATGTAATTAATAATAATTATTATACAGTCATGCTCATCATAGCAAATGATAAGGAATAGTTTGTTATAGAGGAAAATTTGCTACTGTGAATTGACTGTGTCATAGCACTGTAATTATAGGACATTAGTAGTTTGTTATTATTTGACACCTCCAGGGAGTCCAAGGACTCATCAAGGGAGGGCCTGCTCTACAACTCCATCTTCACCATTCAATCACCAACTGACCTCAACTACACCAACAGCAACTACCGCTGACCACCACTGGTATTTCCACAGACAATCACAAACATCACAGCAGGATTTGAACCCACAGCCTTTTGGCCGGAGAATGGATATGCCATCCACTCGGCCAACCAGGCCGACAGTAGTTATAATAAGTGAATTCACCATGACGGTATTTTCCATAGAGAATGTAATGTATTTACTGGATTATTATAATTAGTATTATTATTGAGAGACCTCCAGGGAGTTAGGAACTTATTGAGGGAGACCATACTATTCACACCAGCAGGCATACTTGTTTTTGAATTCATTAACGCTACTTGCACACACAGCACCAATGTCAATCCATTCTAATCACACACCACTCTATTCCTCATGTCCTTTCCCAATTCTCCATAAAATAAAATAAATACTGTTCAGTACAGCGAAGACAGATTGAAGGTAGTGAATGTGATGCAGCTACAATCCTGATATCATTTTTGAACACACTCCATTATATCAGAATCACCATGGAAACATCCTTGAGGTTAGCCTAGTGGCTATGCACTTCACAACCATATGCCTGGGGAAGGAGTGTCCATCTAGGCTAACCTGAGGTTAGCCTAGATGTTTGAATCCCATCAACAACGTGAGGAGCTTAAGGATCTTTCTCAGCCATAGTCAAGTTAGTCAGTCTTGGGCGTGGACAGCAGGCTTTTCTCCTTAGTTTATCTGGGGGTTTTCATCCCATAAGCAGGCAAACTGGTCCAGTGAACACATACAGGCTACTGTCAAAGGATATAGTACTTAATCCCTCATTAGGAGGACTCAACTAGTTCGAAGGGGTGGTCGAGGAGTGGGGGGGGGACCCCACATGAATAAATAAAACCAGGAGACCAGATGTGCACACAGTAGTCCAAGTGAGGTCTTATCAAGGCACTTGTAAAGAGACAAAATTACTACCTATTCTTTACATGTTAATGTTTGTCTCAACATTGCAATTATCTTTTGAGTTGTATTAGCAATCTTTGCTACATACCCCCTAAACTTCAACTTTCTATTTACTAACATTCCAAAATCCCTAGCATGATCAGCTAGCATAATCCCACTAATATAATATGACATTGAATATCTAATCACACCAAATAGATTAGACAGCCATTTTTGCATACCCACAATTCAAATCATTCTGCAAGTACTGCATATCAGCAGCACTCCTGATTACTCTACCCATCTTTGCATCATCAGCAAATAGCTATGTGTCGCATGTCAAATCCTTTCCAGTGTCATTAATGTACAAATTGAGTAACAGTGGACCAAGGAGGCACTCCTCGAATCTTGCAGATTTACGCTCCCCATATATGACTTTTTGATATATGTCAATCAATCATCCTCTTATCCATGCAAATAGTTTATAATCCAATCCAATATTCTCAAATTTATGCAACAGTCTTTCATGCTGTATTCTGTCAAAAACCTTAGAAAATTCAAAACTATCATGTGGTGTTCTCTCATAGTGTTTTGAAAATATCTTGAAAAATCATTCTATAAGCATATCCTTTGTATCTCTCTAATACAGTATTATAAAATCACCTGACTGCTCTTTAACAAACCCAAGCTGCTCTTTGTAAAGATTCCTATTCTCATCAGTTCAGTTTATATTTTCTCTAGCTGGCCTTTCCACCACTTTCACCACCTCAAATGACACACAGCCTGCCCAATAGCTTGCTACTGATTGATAGTAGTCCTCCCTCTTATGGTGGCTCTATTGTCTCTCTTTCTATTGTCTCTCTTTCAGACCCTTCTTTTTTGCCAGACTTAGGTAAAAAAATAAAAATAAATAAATTTAAAAAAAAAGCGCTCCTAGCTGCTTCAGACTCACTAACACTTCTGCTATAGCTTCATCCAATGTGACTTGTGTGCCATCCTCTAGCAACTGGGGTCAGTTTTTCATTCTGCTCTTTCTTCTACTAGCCAGTTTACTAGGAGCAGGCAAAGAAAAATTCCTAGGATTTGCTTTCTACTCTGTCGTTTATATGCCAGTTTCTCCATCATTACATTCATCATATTCCTGACTTACACCCTCTACTTACTCCTCTTTTATTGATGAGTATCCTCATCTTTATTCCTGCTTCTTAGCATTTTCATCCTTTAAAATTCCTGTTTGATTTTATGATTCATCAATTTCATTCCCATTGTGTTTAGCCCTCTGACTTTAGGAACACATCCTATGAAACTTATCTCAAACTAAGCCTCTGGCACTACTAATTCTCTTCACATCCCTTCAATTGATCTTACCATTATAAACCATCAATCAGTTTCCTGTTCTGCAGTAGTAACACACATCTCTTTTCTTCAGCATAACTTGCACTCACTTTGTCGCCTTCCATATCAAACCTTATCAATAACAAACCCTTGCCAACTGATGGCATGTTGATGGTGACTACTTTTGTTATCACCATATGAGATGTAATTACTAAACTAGTACTTATTTTTTTTCCACCACATGGTAACTAGCAATCCCAAGGAACTCGTATGTTGTTTCCTTTCCATTAATGCTTCCAACTGTACATTTTAGAATCATTTCCCACTGCATTAGCCACATCTCACAAAAATTCTAATATTCCTGGTTATCTCCACAGTCTCAAAGCTGCTGTCATTACTGATTTCTGACCTACCACTTGAAAGGTGATGGTGGAGGGACTAATGTACACAGCTCTTCTTGAAATTATCACTAATATTCCACCTCCTCTTTTGTCTTCTCAAAAAACTGTACCCATCGCCTTCTGTTATTGTCATTAATTAAATTTTTGTTAACCATAGTATTTTTTGCTTTATAAATGTATTGTTATCTAAATATCAATATGCTATGCCTTACTGCCATTATAAATGTAAATTAAGAAATTATGTTGCTAGTGGATTTACTTCAACACATGGTATAACTGACTTCAGATGTTATAAGTTTTTGTAGGACTCTTTTCACATGCTCTCTCCCCCACATATACACACACACACACACTGTGTGTGAGAGAGAGAGAAATTTACTGCATGTACCGTATTGATGAGCATTACTCATTAATATGGTATTGTACAGTAGTCATCTGCTTTTATTGGAAACTTTTAATAAGTAAAAAAGAATTAAATAAAATTCTTACATGATATTTCTGTACCATCTTCATATTAAAAAAAAAAAATGTTACATCTTAAGTTTCTGTTTTTCTAGGTAACCGTCCTTATATATTTTTGACATCCAGAGTGCATCCTGGTGAGAGCAACTCATCTTGGGTAATGAAAGGTACAATTTTCTGAGTTTTTTTATAGAGTTGGCATTCGCTATACCAAACCCTATAGGGAGGGAGATGTAATTTGTTATATCACAAAGTTCGCTATAGTGAATTTAGATTTTAAAAAAAAAATTACTGTACCTCCCCACTCCCTTTTCCAAGAAGCAGAGCAAATAGCAGGAAAGAGAACAAAAGAAATGGCAAGAAAGAGAATAAAAGAAATCATGGGAAATAAAACAAAAGAAATTGTGAGAAATAAAAGAAATGCAAGAAATAGAACAAAGAAATTCATGGGAAACAGGACCAAAGAATCCCAAACAATGAAAAAAATTACAGAAGACAGTACTAAGGAAATGCTGTTAATTTGCATGTTGAACATAAAACATGAATGATTCAAGGAACTTAATAAAAATTATAAAAATGAAAATTCAGAAATAACACTTAAATTTTGAATACAGGTAGTGAACAAATTAATCTAAACACTCAAATTTAACTATACACCTAAACCTCTTTTTTATGCGATGGTCCTAAAAATTATGCATAAATAGAATTCGCGTAAAAAGAACTACTGACTCCATAGAAAAAGTGAAGATTGGTTCCAAACCTGAAATATAAGCAAAATAATGAAAAAAAAAAAAAAAAACATTAAATTCGTTAGGATCATAAGAGGGGTGCTTAAGGGTCAAAGCTGTATAACTGAGAGGAGACCTCCACATAGCCTTTAAAGGAATGCGGAGAACCGACCAGGGCTTCTGTCCAATCCTCACCTTCTCGTGGTGCACCCTGTTGGGTATCTACTTTGATACTGAACGAACGAGGATGGGCTGGCAATTTGGGATTTAGCCGACCAAATTGTATTCTTATTGGTTAAACCAAAATAAAAAATGATGGTACAACATGACAAAATTTCATGCCGGCTGGGGCGTCGCCCGGTTAAACAAGGCCCCCGTTGTTTTCGCCAGGGAACCAGGGCGAACAGCGAAAAGTCAGCTATTGGAACAAATCTGAAAACAAACCCCAACTCAACGTCACCAGAGTTAAAGATCGGTACTATCAACGTAAGAAGCCTGAATGGCAAAGAAATGGAGCTAGCTGAGGAATTAGATAAGTACCAGATCGACATAATAGGGGTGACTGAAACAAAAAAGACCAAAACTGGTGAGATCTTTCTGAGCAATAAATACAAAATACAAAATAAATTCAGGCAATGATAATCAAGGAAAAGAAGGAGTAGCCATAGTATTCAACACAAAATACGAGACTAATCTTCTTGAATGGCAGTCAGTCTCAAGTAGAGTAATGTGGGCAAATATGAGAATGGGGAACTGGACAATGAGACTTATTTGTGCCTATGGTCCCACAGAAGGTTCTACTAAGGTAGAAGTGGAGGAATTTTTTGAGGCTTTAGAAAAAGCAACTGACACCATGAAAAAGGAAAAGTTGGTCCTTGTTGGGGATCTAAATAGTAGAGTAGGAAATGATTGTGAGACATACAAAAATATTTTGGGAAAATTTGGAGAAAAGAGCAAAGCTAATAATAATGGCAAATATCTGTTGGATTTCTGCTCAGGACATGGAATGGTTATTACTAACACCATGTTCCAACATAAAAATGTTCACAAATTCACATGGAGAGAAGAGGCTAGGAATAAGAAAAGTCTCATTGACTATGTTATTGTTGATAGTGATGTTTTCTCCCTGGTGCAGGACACCAGAGTGTACAGAGGATTTGAAATTGGAAGTGATCACTATTTAGTCTTGAGCAGGATAAAATTGAATTTCATATTGAAAAGAATAACATGTAAGAAAGTTTTAAAGCGAATAAAAGTTGAGCAGCTCTCAGATGTGAACTGTAGACTAAAATACAGAAATATTATTGAAAAGAAAATGAAAGAGTTTGAGAACAGGAATCAAACCTTGAAGATTCAGTGGCAAACTCTGAAGGAAACATTGATTGATTCTGCCAGAGAGGCATGTGGTGAGGTTGTGTGCAAGGATAAAAAATTCAGAACTCCCTGGTGGACACAGGAAGTTAAAGAGGCAGTGAAGGAAAAGAAGAAAGCATATCAAAAGTTCCTGGCAAATAAGTCAGCTTTTACTCTTACAGAATACAGAGACAAATGTAAGAAAGCTAAACAGTGTGTAAAACTAGCTAAACAAAAGTTATGGGAGGACTTTGGCAAGAATATAGAAAATAAATATCAAGAAGGTGGCAAAATATTCTGGAGGTTGTT
Source organism: Typopeltis vanoorti (assembly GCF_054136105.1). Taxonomy (NCBI): domain Eukaryota; kingdom Metazoa; phylum Arthropoda; class Arachnida; order Uropygi; family Thelyphonidae; genus Typopeltis; species Typopeltis vanoorti. The sequence continues at coordinate 69,888,752 of NC_143564.1, read as the reverse complement.
GAAGAAGCTTAAGAATGGAGGAAAGAGTGCTGTAAAAGGAATTATAGATGATAAAGGTGAAATGAAAACAGGAGAAAAAGATATCCTTGAAGTATGGAGTAATTACTTTGAAAAACTGCTAAATGAAACAAGCAGTCATGACAGCACAGTGATAAAAAACACTGACCAGGCATGCAGTCAGGAATACATATCCATACTTGAAGTAGAAAAAGCCATCAAAGGCTTGAAATGTGGAAAGGCAGCAGGAGTAGATGATATTCGACCAGAAATGCTGAAGTATGGTGGTATAAGAGTCTTACAGTGGCTACACTGCTTAGTTCAGAAAGCCTGGACAGAGGGACGAATTCCCGATGATTGGAGTAGAGCTCTCATAGTACCCATATATAAAAAGGGAAATAAAACTGAATGTGAGAATTACAGAGGTATTTCGCTACTGAGTGTTCCTGGCAAGATCTATGCAAGTATACTTGAGAAACGGTTGAGAAGAATTGTGGAAGAAAAGCTTGGTGAAGAACAAGCTGGATTCAGGCCAAATAGAGGCTGTCAGGATCAGATCTTCACTTTACGACAAATAGTCGAGAAAGCATGGGAATATAACAAAGATCTGTATTTAAGTTTTGTCGATTTGGAAAAGGCATATGACAAGGTGCCAAGAGAGAAGCTATTCAATACGCTGCAGTTATATGGTGTCAATGGGGCATTATATCAAGCAATACTTAGTCTTTATTTGAGTTGTGAGTCAGCAGTTAGAATTGAAGGAAGTACAGGAAGATGGTTTAATGTTAAATCTGGTGTGAGACAAGGATGTACATTATCCCCTCTGTTATTCATTATCTATATGGATCACATTATGAAGGAATGTGGTATTAAACCTGATATCAAAATTGGAGATGTTAATGTCAGCTCTTTGCTTTATGCGGATGATGTTATACTTCTAAATAAATCCGCTACAAGTCTGCAAGATTCTCTGACTAAATTGAATAGCTGTTGTAATAGATATGGTATGAAGGTCAGCAATAAAAAGACAAAGACAATGAAAATAGGCAGAATCATTGAAAATGTCAACTGTGTTGTGAATGGAGAACCTGTGGAACAAGTAAAACATTTCAGCTACTTAGGCACAATTTTTACTGAAGATGGTAAACTAAATATAGAAATAGACAACAGAATCAGCAAAGCTGGTATGGTGGGAAGTCAATTGAATAAATTCATATGGAATAAGAAAGAAATTAGTCGGAACACTAAATTAGCTGTATACAAGACTGTGTTCAAACCAATTTTAACTTATGGATCTGATAGCTGGGTCAGAAGTAAAACACTTGACCAAAGACTAGAGACCGCATATATGAGAGTCCTGAGAAAGATTAGAGGCGTGAACAGATGGCATCAATCGCAATATCATATTAAAAATGAGGATATTAGGAAAGAACTTGACATTGTCAGCATCCAGGAATGCGTTAGCAGAGCTAATCTCAGATGGTATGGTCACTTAAATAGAATGGGAGAGGAAAGATTAGCAAAACAAGTGTTCTCTGCCAGGTTGGCAGGAAAGCGACCGAGAGGAAGACCAAGATATAGGTGGATTGATACGGTACAAAGTGCCTTAGACGATAGAAATATAAGATCTGATAATGTTGGAGTCTTGACAAGTAACAGACTGATTTGGAGGAAAATTGTAAATAGGAAGTTAGTAATGATGTAGTTTTTTCATGTAGTACTGTCATATCCTGTACACCCCTTGAGGGTACATGGCAGGAATTTGATGATGATGATGATGAGGATCATAAGATTTTTATTTACATTTCATGGAGAAAACACATACATATAATGAATTTTAATAACTTAAAAAAAAAACATATTCATTTCAGTTATTTGCTAAGGATTCTATAAAAAAAAATGTTTTGTGCTATCAGTTTCTGACAATAAATGCGAAAGTTTTCGTGAGACTGTAATATCACTAGAACTACTAGATATAGTATTATCGTCATTGACTTCTGCCTCAACTTGTGGAATTCTTCTTGTCGTGTCTTGAACAAAAGTACCACTGGTTGTTTCAGTAGTTTTAGGTATGAACTCAGTTATTAATCGCTGTGTTGATGCTTTAGATAAGTCGCGATATAATTCTCTGTATGAAGACATTAACAACTTAGACTCACGTGAAAACTTCCCAGCATGTTCTTCATTTGGATCATGTCGGGCAAAATAATTGCCTAAATTACTGGCCAGTTTAAGACCTTCTTTAATTATATCAGCAGTAAAAGTAGGATTATCTTGATCATTATCATTTACTTCTTCGCTTTCAGGAGTCTCAGAAACAATCTCCACTATTTCGTCTTCACTAAGAGGTTTATCAGTTAACAATTCTTCGATATCCGCCGATGTAAGCTCAACAAATTCTTCTCCGCCAATTTCACGTGCCATGATGATTAATTTTTCAAGAAAATTAGTACAAAAATCATATATGAGGGTGGTCTGAAAAGTTCTTGGCCTTGACCATAGATGGCAACACTATTGGCAAGATTTTTTTTTTCCTAAGTTGGTACATCTGTCATAACCTTCCATGTGAAATTGCAAGTCATTCTATTAAGTAGTTTGCTTTATACAGCTGTCTGAAGCGAATGTGTTTGTATCCCTTGAAATTGATAAAATTGAGTATTGTGCGGTTATAAAATTCTTTGTAAAAGAAGGTTTAATGCCAAAAGAAATTCATTCGAAGTTCATAAAAGTTTATGTCTACTCTTCTCCTTTGTTTTTGACAATTAAGAAATGGGCTGCCCGGTTTCAAAGCAGCCATACCAGCCTTGAAGATGATCCACATGAAGGACATTGAAAGAAGTGTAACAACACCAGAAATCATTGATCAAGTGCACAATATCGTATTGGATTACCGGCGAGTCAAAGTGCTTGAAATTGCTGAGATTATAGACATGTCAAAAGAATGTGCAGGATATAGTTTGCATGAAAAATTGCAAATGAAAAAGCTTTGCGCAAGATGGGTGCTGCTCACAGCAGATCAAAAATGCACTCAACTCGCATGAAAATCATTGAACAGTGCTTGGAGTGTTTTAATAAGAATAAAACTGATTTTGTGTGTCGATTTATTACTATGGATGAGACTTGAATTCACCATTACACACCAGAATCCAAACAGCAGTCAAAACAGTGAACAGAAACCGGTTGTTCAATGCCAAAGAAGACAAAGTTGGTTCCATCAGCAGGAAAGGTCATGGCATCGGTGTTTTGGGATACTAAAGGCATTTTGTTTATTAATTATCTTGAAAAGGGTAAAACAATAACTAGGGAATATTATTCTGATCTTTTAACCATACTAGACCAAAAAATTCATGGCTAGCCAAGTGGTTAGCATATCTGCTCCCCAGCCAAAAGGCTGCGAGTTCGAATCCTGCCACGAGCATGGAAGTTTGTGATTGTATGTGGAAATACTAATGGTGGTCATCGGCAATAGATGGCGTTGGTGTGGTTGCAGTCAGTTGGTGAATTGTGAGTGGTGGAGACAGAGTTGTCCTCCCTCGATGAGTCTTTGGACTTCCTGGCTAATAATAATAATAAAAACCGGCTTACAGAAGAAAAAAAATCACCTTTCATCAGGTCAGTGCACCTGTCCACAAAGGTGTTTTGTCAGTGGGAAAATTAACGGTCTGCACTATGAATTGTTGGAACATTCACCCTATTCCCCAGATTTGGCTCCCTCTGACTTCTGTCTCTTCCCCAAACTAAAACTCTTGTTTGCTGGTCAGTGTTTTTTTTTTTCAAATCAAGAGGTGATTGCAGCTGTAGAGGGGCATTTTACAGATCTTAATGAGAACCACTACAGGGACTGGATAATGGTGCTAGAGCATTGCTGGAATAAATGTATTAGCTTAAGGGAGATTATGTTGAAAAATAAAGATAATTTTGAATAAAAATAAATTATAAATTCGTTTTTTTCATTGTTAGGCCGAGAACTTTTCAGACCATTCTCGTAAGAATTTTTCTTATTTCTGCATCTCAAAACCATACTTTTATAATGGATTGTATTAAGTTACCCTTTGTATCAGAATTTAATTTTCCAAGACACATTTTCGCTATGGCCCACAAATTTTCTATTGGGTTAATGTTAGGAGAGTTACTTGGTCGCTGAAGCAATTGAATGTTGTGATTTAATAACTCTTTCACTTTTTTGATGTGTGGCATGGAGCAAGAAACTGTTGGAAGATGAGTTCTTTGTCTTTCTGGATCTGTGTGATCACTCTTTGTCCAATATTTTTATGTATTGGTCACTTTTTATCATACTGCAACAATCACAAATGATCCTGGACCATCATGTGTAAAACAACCCCCAGAAAAAATTTTAGCTGGGTGTTCGAATAATAAAGCTCTTGTTAAAGATGGGTATGGGAGAAGTATTCTTAGCCACTGATTTACAAACATAGGGTACTCGTTCTCCTTAAACAAAGAAATGGCTCTCATCTGAGAATATGACCTTCTTCCACTTCTCAACAGTCCAATCTTTGTACACTTTTACCCACTGGAGCCTCTTTTTCTGCGTAGCCTTCATCAACAGTTGTTTCTTTCTTCTTTTTTTTTTTTTTGTCAGTGGGCAGTCCTCTCTGCTTCCAACAATATTTGATGGACTGGCATGTTAGAAACACTAATCTCCCACTAGCTGCCAAGTCTATTTAAGTCTACAGCAGACACTTTTGCTTTTTCTAACCATTAAACAATTTCAGTAAGTGTAGTTTGCCTTTTTTTGCCTACCTTTTCTTTTCTGTTAGGTAGAAAAGGTACCCGTCTCAATAAACCTCTTTCAAATCTCATTAACAGTATCCTATTCAACACCACACTCTTGTAATTTGTCTTTGAGTCCTGGATGTGTACTGAGAAAGAGTACATATTTTTTAACGCTTTCTTGAAGATATATCCATTTTATAGCTACACAAAATTAATAAAACACTGCAAATGTCAACTTGTTTACACTATCAGAAAAGCACCACACTAGTAATAAATATCATAGAGACAGTTAAAACAACTGAAACATGCAGCACTCAACCAAAATAGTGAACTAAAACCAAAACTGAAAATACTAAATCAAAACCAAAAGTATTGTGAACTGAAACAAAAACTAAACCAAAACTAATACCAAAAAATTGACAAATATTTGGCATGTTTGGATTAATTTGTTTGCTACTGTATTTACAACAATTAAATCTTCATAACAAACTAAACATGCACAGTCTGTACCATTAAAATCAAAAATACCCTTTAGCAGTGAATCAACTTTATAATTACTCACCTCCTCCAATTACAAAGAAGAAGAGGATAAAAGTGATGAACATTAGCCATTCTGCATCTGCTCTGAATGTCAGCTTCTTGATTGGACAGAGACCAATTGATGTATAGTTGGCATAAATCCCAAAGGGTGTTCAGGTTACTATACATTATTATTAATATCCTATCAACAATTTTCCTCTAATTCAATCCATCTAGACCTTGGTCTTCCTGGTCTCTTTCCTTCTGGCATCAAACACCTGTTTTTTACTAACCTTTCTTCACCCATTCTGTTTAAGTGGCCATACACCACCTTAGATTAGCACATTCTTGAATGCTAATAATATCAGGTTCCTTTCTAATATCTTCATTTTTAATATGATTCTGCCATTGGTTCACTGCCCTAATTTATCTCAGAACCTTTATATCTGTGGTCTCTGGTCTTTGATTGAGTGCTTTATTTATTATTATTATTATTATTAAGAGAAACCTCCAGGGAGTCAGGGGCTCATCAAGAGAATTCTTCATGGAGACAATATCGTATGCAAGGCAGGATGATTTGGTAAATGGAAGTTAAAATTGGCAACATGGCTAAACAGGTTAGCTTTCTTAAACAGGTACTGAGAAAATAATACAATATCAAACTGTGACAGAATTAAAAGCAAGTTTTACTTCACCAAAGACCCAGTGTATTTACAAACAGGTGAGTTTAGCACAATTGTGTGAACAGATTAGTACTACTTGTATAGAGCTCTCAAACATAAATGCAACTATCAATGCTCTGTGTGACAATGCGATATTTTAAACTCAGAATTGTGGGCTATCCATGTCAGCATCTCTGATGCAATGGCAGATAAAGAATTCATTAAAGTCAAAAACTGACACCAGAAAAACTTTGTAAACCTCCAACATCGTAGTGCTATGAAATGACTGCAATTACAACAAGATCGCATTGTTGTCAATTTATCATCGGTATAGCCCTAATGGATGAAGCTGTTAGCATATTAATTCAAGGTAACTTTGCTTTTACTCCCAGGCAGGTTCCAAAAGCCAAAATAATGGCTTCCATTGAATGGGGAATATACTGTCTGCCTCTAGCAATATCCAATAACATTTGTTAGGATATGGCCAGCATCTTTATCCAATCCAAGCCTACAAAAACGATATGCCAAATTAGGAAATCAGTAGTTTAAAAGAGCTACACAGTAATAACAGTATTGTTAAATAACTGAAGCAGACGAAAATAATGCAACTGTGGTGATGAATATAGCTGAATATGAAAGCAAAATGCGCATACTTTTACAAGATCAGTCTGCATACCAAATCATAAATCGTGATCCTACTAACTCTCAAAAGCAAGTTTGCAAATTATTGAAGAAAGTCACTTCCTGGCCAAAAGTAAAGTTAGCAAACTCAAGCCTTTTCAAAAGCACCCATATGCCCTATTGTGGATAGTATAAACAGTCAGACATACAAACTTGCTAAACATTTATCTAAATTATTAGCTTCCCCCCCATCACAAATAATTGGTTTTCTAAAGTCACATCCCCCCCCGGGTATACACTGAAGAGCCATCATGACCACTTACCTAATATTATGTTAATTCTCCACGTGCTACCAAAACAGTTCTTATCTGGTGAGGCATACACGCTGCAAGATTTCTAAAGGTTTATTGTGTTGTATGGTAGCAGCGGTTCATGGACAATTCGTTGTGGCAACCACAATTAATTCATCATGGAAAAGTTCATTGCAGGGAAAACTCATCGCGGAAAAAAATTGTTATTCGCTAGAAAATTGAATTGATATTGCATGGATACCAATACATGAAAAGTCAATGCAGTACAAGATAAATTTTACAAAATACAGTGGTATCTCGTTAATCCGAACCCTCCAGTAATCCGAATTGCGGTTTGAAAGAAAAAAAAGTTTTATTTATTACGTATTATTATTTTGTGTACTATTATTTTCATTTAATAATTATTATTTTAACTATTTTATTTTATTATTATTACAGTACAGTATTTTTTTCATATTTCGATTGTACGGTTATACATGGAGGCCTATTTTGATTTGTGTGTTCACGTTTGCTTTTTTATACTGTACAGTATGTACTGTATTCTCAGCATGAATCACAAATATACACAAAAAGAGGAAATTCAAAACGTGTATAATTTGGTTAAAAATATAAATCCAGACGTTGAAATTTCACAAACAGATGTTACAGAATGGATTACAGGTAGAACCGAAAGTGAATTCGAAATCAAATCAGATGCTGAAATTATAAATATGATGGTACAGAAAGAATCAGAAGACGATGACGACGACAAAGAACTCGAAGAAAAAAAGTAAAACATGAAGAGGCAGCTGACAGTTTTAATGTGTATAGAATGTGCTAAGCAGAATGATATGCCATTTCACAAAATATTGTTGCTAAACTCCTTTCCCAGGCATATGGTTGCTAATGCAGCTCCAAGAAGAAGCATTCGAAAAAAGTTTAGCTTCCAAGATGCAAAAGAAAATCAGTGACTTTTTTACAAAGAAATAAAAAACTTTTTTGTGTTATTGTGTGAAACTTTTTTTTGTGTTGTGTACAAGAAAGTGATATTTTTTTACACAAATTAAGTTACGTACTGAACTATACAATTTTATTAAATCAGAATCCTCAACAATACATGCATTATAAAATTTTTTACTAAAATAAACTTGTGTGCTGTATTTTTTTTTGTTTTACATTACAGTACAGTAGCTTTTTTCTATCAGTTAATTTATTTACAGAATTAAATTGATGTACCATTAGAATCTGATTATTTTTGTCTTAAATGCTAGTTCTTGTTGTCTCTTGGGGGAAAATTCACTAATCCGACCTTTTTACTAATCTGAACAAGCATGGTTTTTATTAGTTCGGATTAGTGAGATACCAGTGTATAGTTTTTCTAAGTATGTATGTATTATTTATTTAGATTTTAATTAGATTTTCATAATATTTTTAATCTTATACAGTGAAAGTAATATTTTATCGATCAGTGAGTTTCCTCATTTCTGTTTCATCTTAGAAAGTTATAAATAATATTTCTTACTTACATACTGCAGGTTCTGGTGATGGAATATTAATATTTACAAAACTGGAATAGGATATTTCAGGGAGAAAGGGCACCATATGTAAGAATATTTATTCTGCGAACCGTTCACTGTTTTTCTGTACACTTATACACCCATCCAGATGTGATATAATATATTCTTCTTCTTCCTTTTTCCTTTGTTCAGCTTGTGGTGTCAAGGGTTTTCTATTCATTTAACCGCAACTGTACAGAAGGATAAGGTAGTTAGCCCTGTGCCTCCTTATGTATCCTATGTCTGTAGAAGCACTGAGTTCAAGGCTGGTTTGCCTGCTTGTGGGATGAAAAACCCTTTCTCAGCTATGTCTGAGAAAGATCCTAAGCTCCTCACGTCAGCAACAGGAATCGAACCCAGGACACTCCTTTCTCAGGCATATGGTTGCAAAGCACATATCCACTCGGCTAATCACACAGACTAGATGTGATACACACAGACACGCACATTTTATCTGAAATAATTCAGATGAGGTGTTTCAGTTATTGAATACACAATAAATTGAATAGTATTTTCAGATGATGAAATTCATCTCTCACCTAAAAACAATTACAAACATCCATGCCAAAGTTTCGAATCCACAGCTCATTGGTGTGAGAGGGTACATTATCTAGTCAGTTATTAACGGCATGTTTCTGATTACAGTTTATTACAGAACAGTTCACAAGAGAAGCAATTAATTAAGTATTTCACTTTGAGAGCATGCATCTATATATATATTTTATTTATTATTTTTTTTTTAAAGTAAAGAAGACTATAAAATTTAAAAATTTTTAGTGTCAAAATACTAGCATTGGAGGAAAACTAGTATTGCAGCCACAGATAGCAGTTGAACTTATGCTGATTTACATAATGATGAGAGTATTTATGTAATTTTATTATCATTTTCTTTAATATAATTACTCTCAAGCTCACTTATGATTTTGAATTAGTTCTGCAAAATAGCAGCATACAAGATGTCAGGAAAAGTGCAGTGATTTTCAAAATACACCTTTATTCAATAACTGAAACAAATCACCTTCTGAATTTGTTCAGATAAAAAATATATTGCACCTGGATGGATGTCTAAATGTGCAGAACAGAAAAATCATGAACGTTTAGGAGAATAAATATTTTTAAATATTGTGCCCTTTCTCCGGAACTATTCTCCATCATCAGCATTAAATTCCTGATATCTACTGTCATATCCTGTACACCTCGAGGTGTACAGGATATGACAGTAACAAATGAAAAATTTACATCATTACTAACTTCCTATCTACAATTTTCCTCCAAATCAGTCTGTTACTTGTCAAGACTCCAACATTATTAGATCTTATATTTCTATCTTCTAAGGCACTTTTCACTGTATCAATCCACCTATATCTTGGTCTTCCTCTCGGTCTTTTTTCTGCCATCCTGCAGAGAACACTTGTTTTGCTAATCTTTCACTTTCCCATTCTGTTTAAGTGACCATACCACCTGAGATTAGCTTTGCTAACACATTCTTAAATGCTGACGATGTTAAGTTCTTTCCTAATATCCTTGTTTTTAATATGATATTGCCGTTATTTATTGACAATATTGCCAATACTTGGCGATATTGCCAAGTGTTTATTTCTAATCCAGCTCTCAGATCTAAGTTAAAATTGGTTTGAACACTGTCTTTATACAGCTAATTTAATGTTTTGACTAATTTTTTCTCTTGTTCCATTTAAATATATTCAGTTGACTTCCTACCATACCAGATTTTGATTCTGTTGTCTATTTCCATATTTAATTTACCATTTTCACTAAAAATCGTGCTTAATTAGCTGAAATGTTTTATTTGTTCCACAGGTTCTCCATTCACAATGCAGTTGATATTTTCAATGCTTCTGCCTATTTTCATTGTCTTTGCCTTGTTAGTGCAGACCTTCATAGCAAATCTATTAAAATGGTTATTCAATTTAGTGAGGTAAACTTGCATACTTGCACTGGATTTATTTAGAAGTACAACATTATCTGCATAAAGTAAAGAGCTGAGATTAACATCTCCAATTTTGATATCAGGTTTAATACAACCTTCTTTCATAATGTGATCCATATAGATAATAAATAACAGAAGGGATAATGTACATTCATGCCTGACACCAGATTTAACATAAATCCCTCCTCCCGTACTTCAATTATAATTGTGACTTACAACTCAAATAAAGACTACATATTGTTTGATATAATGCTCCATTGACACCATATAACTGTAGCATATTGAATAGCTTCTCTCTTGGCAACTTGTAATATGCCTTTTCCAGATCTACAAAACTTAAATAGAGATCTTGGTTATATTTCCACGATTTCTCAACTATTTGTCGAAAAATGAAAATCTGATCCTAACACCCTCTATTTGGCCTGAATCCATCTTGTTCTTCACCAAGCTTCCCTTCCACAATCCTTCTCAACCGTTTCTCATCTATACTTGCATAAATCTTACCAGGAACACTCAGTAGAGAAATACCTCTGTAATTCTCACATTCAGTTTTATTTCCCTTTTTATATATGGGTACTATTAGAGCTCTACTCCAATCATCAGGAATTCATCCCTCTGTCCAGGCTTTCTGAACTATGCAGTGCAGCCAATGTAAGACTTTTATACCTCCATACTTGAGCATTTCTAGTCAATATCATCTACTCCTGCTGCCTTTCCACATTTCAGGCTTTTGATGGCTTTATCTACTTCAAGCATGGATATCTATTCCTGATTGCATGTCTGTTGAGAGTTTTTTACTACTGTTTTGTCATCTCATCACTGCTAGTTTCATTTAGCAATTTTTTGAAGTAATTGCTGTATACAGCAAGGATATCTTTTTTCACCAGTTTTATGTCACCTTTCATCTCGAATTCCTTTTACAGCACTCTTTCCTCATTTCTGAGCTTTTACAACAGCCTCTAGAATATTTTGCCGGTTGATGTTTATTTTTTATGTTCTTACCAAAGTCTTTCCATAACTTTTGTTTAGCAAGTTTTACACAGTGTTTAGCTTTATTACATTTGTCTCTGTATTCTCTAAAAGCACAAGCGGATTTATTTGCCAGGACCCTTTTTATATGCTTTCTTCTTTTCCTTCACTGTCTCTTTAACTTCTGTGTCTCCACCATGGAGTTCTGATTTTTCTATCCTTGCAGACAACCTCACCACAAACATCTCTGGCTGAATCAGTCAATGTTTTCTTAAGAGCTTGCCACTGAATCTCCAAGGTTTGATTCCTGTTCTCATACTCTTTCGTTTTTTCTGAATAATGTTTATATATTTTAGTCTGCAGTTCACATCTGAAAGCTGCTCAACTTTTATTCACCTTATAAAACTTTCTTACATGTTCTTCTTTTCAGTATGAAAATCAGTTTTATCCTGCTCATGACCAAATGGTGATCACTTCCAATTTCATATCCTCTGTACCCTCTAGTCTCCTTCACCCAGTGGGAAAACATCACTATCGACAATAACATAGTCACTGAGACTTTTCTTATTCCTTGCTTCTTCTCTCCATGTGAATTTGTGCACATTTTTATGTTGGAACATTGTGTTAGTAATAACCAGTCCATGTCCTGAGCAGAAATCCAATAGGTATTTGCCATTATTATTAGCTTTGCTCTTTTCTCCAAATTTTCTGAAAATATTTTTGTATGTCTGACAATCATTTTTATTTGTTGTCTTCTTGAAAAAGGGAAGGTTGGTCCCCAACAAGGACTAACCTTTCCTTTTTTTCATTATGTCAGTTGCTTTCTCGAAAGCCTCAAAAAAGTCCTCCACTTCTACCTTAGTAGAGCCTTCTGTGGGACCATAGGCACAAATGTCTCATTGTCCAGTTCTCCATTCTGATGTTTGCCCATGTCATTCTACTTCATATTGCTTGCCGTTCAAGAAGATTAGCCTCGTATTTAATGTTGAATACTATGGCTACTCCTTGTTTTCCCTGATTGTCATTTCCTGAATATAACATTTTGTATTTATTGCTCAGAAAAATCTTACCAGATCTTGTCTTTTTTGTTTCATTCACCCCTATTATGTCTATCTGGTATTTATCCAGTTCCTCAGCTAGCTCTATTTCTTTACCATTCAGGCTTCTTATGTTGATTGTACTGATAAATATTGTGCCCTTTCTTCCAAACTATTCTTAAATATTTTATTCTGCCTAATAATAGGAATAGTTAACAGGAATATGTAAATAGTTAACTATAAATATTTGTTCAAAATAACTATTATCCCTAAATATTCTTAAATATGGTCCCCTTTCTCCCTGACCACCCTACTCCAGTTTTATAAAAATTAATATTCTGTCTACAGAGCCTGTAGTATCTAAGAAGAAAGAATATCACAACTTTATATAGAATAAAAATTTCAGAATCCTAAATATAATCGAAATAATACAGAACATATTTCTTTTTTTCACATATCAAATGATGACAATAGGATTTCAAATTTTCTTGTGAAGCATTTTCTTGCAGTAACTTTTCCCATGATTAATTTTCCACATGATCGATTTTTAACATGATTACGAGTAATTTTCCTGCAATGAATTTTCTCCACAATGAATTGTGCAGACACGGATACCAACATGTAAACAGCAGATCCTTCAACTCTTGTAATTTATCTGGTTGAGCTGCCATAGAACAGATGTAATGTTCCAACACAAACCATAGATGCCCAGTTGGGTTGAAGTCTGGGGAATTTAGAGGTCAGAGCAATACCTGGAAATCTTCATGTTCCGCAAACTATTTTTGCACAGTCTGGGTAGGGTGGCATGGCATGGTGCATTATTCTGCTGAAAGAAAGCACAACCAGAGGGGAATACTATTGCCATGAACAGATGTACCTGCTTTGCAATGATGTTTAGGTAGGTGGTAGATATCCTAGTTTCCTGCACATGAGTGACTAGATGCAGGATTTCTCAGCAGAACATTTTCCAAAGCATTACACTGCCTCCACTGGCTTGTGTTCATCCCATGGTACATGGTGCTAATACTTCCCAGGTAAATGACACACACGTATTTGGCAGTCCACATGGTGCAACAGAAAATGAGATCCATTGCACAAGACAATCTTCTTCTACTCATGCAAAGTCTAATTTTGATGCTTGGGTGCCTATTTGAGTGCTTTCGATGGTGCATTGAGGTTAGCGTGGATACTTGGAGCGTCCTGTGGCTACACAGCCCCTATTTTCAGCAGGGCTTGATGTACTGTGTGTTGTGACAATTACAGCAGTCATCAGGATTTAAATTACTGGCACGTTTTGCTATAGTAACCCTTCTGTTGGCTCATGCCATTTGGGATAGCCTTCACTCAAGTATCTGTGAGCCATGGTTGATGCACACATGTCGGCAGTTCATGGTTTTTCCGTTCTCAGACCACTTTTTGAAGGTTCTCAGGATGGCTGACCATAAGCACCCCACAAACCTTGTTGTTTCGGAAATACTCTGACCAAGTCGTCTGGCCATTACAATTTGGCCTTTGTCAAACTTAAGTCTACTACCTTTCCTATCTGAGAACAAGAATCACACTGATTAACAGAGTGTAGTCTGGTGTTATTTATACCGTTTCATGAACTGCACATGTGGCACTGTTTCCCTGCAGTTGCTTTAATTTGCATGAAGATATGCTGGTTATAATGTTTCGGCTCTTCGGTGTATTTGAATTATTTAAATTTACAGTACATGCAGGTGATTTTGTGTGGAAAGGGAAGATATACAAACAACTAGATGGGACAGCAATGGGGCCCACCCTTTTCTCCCCCCTTCAGCCACTTTCAAACCAATGATCTGGCTATGCTATATTAATGATATGTTTGCTATTTGGCCACCTGGTCCAGACACATTGGATACATTTTTAGTTCATTTAAATAGCCATCACTCTAAAATCCACTGCACAATGAAACAGGAAGCTAATGACTCTCTGCCCTTCCTAGATACACTAATCACATGGCTCCCTGATGGCTCATTATCTTTTTCTGTTTATAGAACACCCACACATACAACAAGATATTTGCACAAATTAACATTCACACCATCATCCAGCTTAACAGTATAATATTCTAAAACTACTAAAATGATAAGGCTATCTGATAATGCTTTTACTACTGAACTCGCTTACTTGCATCACACTTTCTTAGCCAATAGCTATAATCACCATAGGATAGAAAAAATACTAAATGCTACCCAGAAATCCCCTTCATTGCTGTTACACAAGACTACAGCAAAAGTGTTACCATCCCATACATTCAAGGCACATCTGAAAAGATATCTAGAGTGCTTAATAAATATCGACTACCCACCAGAATTTAACCATGTGTCAAATTGGCAACTCTCATCTGTTTGCCTAAGGACAAACTCTCTTCTTTATCACATCCAAGAGTTCATTAAGTGCCCTGTTTTTGTGACATGGCTTACTATGAACAGACTGGAAGAACTGTTGACATCCACTTTGGTGAACGTAAAAAATACATTCATCACTGTCATTATGGCAAGTAGGGTCTGGTAGCCATACCTTGGTTACCCCTATTATACCTTTGATATCTGATAGTATTTGATACCTGTAATATTACCATATTACAGGTATCAAATGGAAGAAACACGTGATACACATAAGTCATAGAGATTATTTTTGGAATCAACAGCAGTTTAGAATATACTCTAAACCTCAACAGGTATGGCTATATAAATTTACCAACAATCAGCGAGTCAGTCATTTTAAGATCTAATTAATAGTTGTTTTTTCTCTCTTTTTCCAACATAGATGGTGCCATTTAGGACTTTAGTTCCTTATGTTGTCTGTCAATTCTTTTAAATTAGTCCCACTGTTATACCATATTGTTGTTTCATGTATGGTGACAAACTGTTCTTGTGATCTGAAGATACTGGTTATAATACCAGCAAAATATTAGCTAATAAGTTCATAAATATTATTTTCTTATGATTCTGTGTTGTAATCAATACTATTAAAATAAACTAACATATGTATAAGATAGTTTGTGTATGTCCACTTATCTTCTCCATTTCGTACTTATTTTTTTATTCTAAATTTTTTCTATGCATATTTATACACAAACACCTAACAATACTAATATCTCATGTGCAACATGCCAAATTCACTTCTTCTATAGCTTGCTGATGAAGACCATTCCACAAATTTTCTGCCTGAACAGTAAAAAATCATTATATATATTTGTTTTCAATCATTTTTTATTCTTCACTATCTTTTTATGCCTTCCAGTGGAACCTAGTTCAGACAAATGTAACAAACGCTGATCCATGTTTCATACACACAAAAGGTTGTAAACCTATGGTACATTAGTATAGTTGGTGGACTCTGATTTTTTTATTTTATTTATTTTTAATATTTATTTATGTATTTTTCTTTCTTAGAGGATGAGTCTCAATAGATCGCAGTATGGTGGCTGCTCTTCTAAGCACAACACCCAGACCAGTACCTAGGTCATTATTTTCCTTCTTTCTTATATATAATTCCTTCTCTGTATATTCATCGACCAAGCACATGATTTATTTGTTCCCTTTTTAAAATTAACTTACAAAGTAGCTTACTGACTGACTTACATACTAACTTACAACTAGTAACTAAATTTCCCCTATCCAGGAACTGATCTATTTCCTTATTCAATCAAAATATCACCATCTTCATTTTATATATTCATTCAGAGTCTTTCATAATTAAATGTATCTGCTCAGCGAGTTCCACAATCTGCAATCCACCGAGAAACCCAATGCCACCGAGTTTGTGAAATAAAGACTTTCCTATGTTATATGCTCATAGGGGAGCAGCGAGAGTCTTTAAGCACTCTCACCTCTTCCCAACTCAATTGCCCTACGAGAGAGGTCATGTGCGTAGGTGCACAGGTGGATGAGTCTCAATAGATCACAGTACAGTGGCTGCTCTTCTAAGCACGACACCCAGACCAGTACCTAGGTCATTATTTTCCTTCTTTCTTATATATGGTTCCTTCTCTGTATATTCATCAAATCTGAAAGCACACCCCAAGTCAACATCACCAGAGTTAAAGATCGGTACTATCAACATAAGAAGCCTGAATGGCAAAGAAATAGAGCTAGCTCAGGAATTAGATAAGTACCAGATCAACATAATAGGGGTGACTGAAACAAAAAAGACAAAAAAGTCGTGAGACATTGCTTGAGCGCTAGTGGGTCAAGCGCTACGGACGCGTTTTGAAGAGCTCCTGATTCAGATAAGTTTTACCAGGAATAATTAAGTATATATGTGTAATTGTTTAAGTAAGAGCGGCTGTAAACGTTGTACGCTACCGATATTATTAGTGTGGGGTTTTTTTTCTTGCTTAAACTAAATACGAAAACGTTAATATTAGACCTAGTAACCTGCAGAAAAAAAATTTTAAAAAATGGCGGCGGCATTGTCATTCCATGATTTTAATTTGGATTTCAGTCGGTTCGTTAAGTGTGAGGTCTGTTATATGTATTCCTTCGATTACATAAATGATTTGTGGATGTTTAGTGCGGATGGAAGAAGGGTGTGTGCGAAATGTGACCTGAACGAGGAATTGATGAATGCGAATATGAAGTTGATGACAGAAAGTGCTACTACCGATTGTATCGCGAGTGCACGTTTGAAAGAGAAGGACGGTGAGCAAGACAGGCAAAAAAATGTTAAAAAATCAGGAAAAAAGAAAAAGAGCGATTTGACAACCGTAATGGATGTTAAAAGGGACGAGAGTGAGGCGGAAAGAAATGAAATTGTGAGAACGAATGAAAATAGAAATGGCGTGATGCAGAAATCGCAAGTAAAAAAAATCGAAGGAATGAATGATAGCGAAAAAAGAATGACTGATGGCGAAAGTCGGACGCATGTTGGAACGAAAGTACTGAACCAAAGAAAGATGAATGACAGTAAAAGTGAGAAGAATGATAGCGAAAGTTGGACGCATGTTAGTCCGAAAGTACGGAAACAACGAAAGATATGTGAGAGTGAAAGTGAGAAGAATGATAGTGAAAGTTGGACGTATGTTGGACCGAAAGTATGGAAACAAAGAAGGATGAATGAGAGGGAAAGTGAGAAGAGAGGGTCGAGAGTTAGAAAGTTAGAAAGATTTAATGATAGAGTGAATGTGTCGCGAGGTTCGGAAGGTGAATTGGATTGGATGAAGCAAGAAATGAAATGGATGCGGAATGAAATTAAGAGAATTCAGGTCAAATCTATTAAAATAAATCATGATGGCATGAAAGAGTTAACAAAAGATGAGCGAGTGGCATTGTATGGCGACTCCATTATTAAAGGTGTGCTAGAGGATAAAATGCACAAGGTATGTTTTCCAGGTGGTAAAATGAGTAGAGTGATTGAGGCATTGAATATGAGGCGGGAACGAGCAAAAGAGTTAATTCTATTAATTGGTACGAATGATTTGAGAGAGAACAAAGAGCATGTCAAAATGAATGTCAGGAGACTGCTTGGAAAGATAAAGGAGAATAGTGTGAGAGGAAGGGTGGTCAGTGTGTTGCCTAGGTATGATTGTGGTGAAATGAGGCGGAGAGCAAGGATTATGAATGATATTCTGGCTGAAATGTGTGAGGAGATGGGAGTACAGTTTGTTAATGTGTGGAATGAGTTTGAGGGACGAAGTGAGCTGTATGGGAGCGATGGACTGCATTTGAGTGGTTATGGTGTGAGTCGCTTGGAGAGACTGCTGCTGGAAAGTGGAGAAGTGAGTAGAGTGAGAGAGAATGAATCAGATCGAGAGGGGAGTGATGTGGAAGAACAGGAGAGTAAGACAGGAGAGATTGAAGGAGTGGAAATGAATGGGGAAGTGAGTGGTATGAGTATAGAAAATGAGAGAATGGGTGTGCAAGAGGAGCAGGGAAACGGGGAGGCTCAGGGTGGACAGGGATACACAGCGTGAGAAAGGTGGATGCTCCAAGAGGAGGTGAGAGCATGTGTAGGCAGGAAAGTAATGGGATGATCAGGGATCAAAAGGAAACAGATGGAATTGCAAAGGGTTCTAAAATGAAGAAGCAGAAAGGGAAATGGCCCCAGTCCAGCATGGAGAGATCACATCGAGTGAGTGGTAGCAGTGGAACTAGCTGTAGATCCAGAAATGAGTTGTTGTGTTTGTATACCAATGCTAGAAGTATAAGAAACAAGGCAGCTGAAATGGTTGCACTAATTGCGTCTGTGCACCCAGAGATTGTCGGAATAAGTGAGACATGGTTAAATGAGGATGACATCCTGACAGGAATAGAGATGGAAAGGTATTATGTGTTTCGTGAGGATAGAAGGGGTAAAAAGGGAGGGGGAGTGCTATTGATGATAGAGAAAGAGTTATGTCCATACAAGGTAGAGATGCAAGAGGGAAATGGGGCCAGTGGTTTTGAGGCAGTATGGAGTGAGATAGAGGTGAATAGAATCAAGTACTTGGTGGGATGTTGTTATAGACCTGGTAATGTGGATGGTGGTGATAGTGAAATGTATAGTCAAATAAGCCAAGCAAATAAGAAAAGGGTGATCATTATGGGTGATTTTAATTATGGCAATATAGACTGGAATGAAGAGATAGCAACTGGAATTAAAGAAAATGAGTTTCTTGAGTTTTTGAGGGATAACTACCTCAGACAGTATGTAACAGAGAGCACAAGAGGATTAAGGGTCTTGGATTTGGTCATCTCATCGGAGGATGTAATTATCAATGAGGTATCAAATCATCCACCAATTGGTGAAAGTGACCATGAGGTGATTACTTGGGTGGTTGCCAGCAGTGCAAGGACCCCTGTGAAAAAAGGGTATATGTGGAACTACAAGGGGAGTGATTATGAAGAGCTCAGGAGACAGCTTGCAGGTGTAGCATGGAATGAGGAATTAGCTGGAAAAGAGATCAATGCAGCTTGGGGGATTTTCAAAAAATATTTAGTGGATGCAATGTCTAAATGTATACCACAGGTGAGAAGGTTAAATAAGGTAGGTGTGAGATGGATGAATAAAGAGATTAAGCATGCAATACAGAGAAAAAGGGCATTGTGGAAGCAGCATAAGAGAAGTGGAAGTAACCAATTTCATGAGGTCTACAAAGACCAGGCAAGGAGGGTGACTTGGTTAGTGAGAGTAGCTAAAGAGAGGTATGAACAGCAGTTAGCTAATGAAGCTAAAAAGAATCCTAGGGAGTTCTTTCGATATGTAGCCAGCAAAAGAAAGAATGATTATGGAAGGATGACATTGATTGGAGAAAATGGTATAGAGACAGCTGTTGCAGAATGTGTGGTGGAGATACTTAATGAGCAGTTCATAAAGATCTTTCAATCTTGTGAATGTGACTTCATGGAGAGATTAAGAGCAGTTGATGATGGGGAGGAGAGACTGACTGTAAGTGAGCAAGAGGTGTTTGGGGAGTTGAGTAAACTAGATGTAAATAAGGCTGTGGGACTTGATAATATATCACCACGTATTCTGAAGGAATGTGCCAGAGAGTTGACACCTACCTTGACATATTTTTTTAATACGAGTCTTGCACTTGGTCAAGTCCCTAAAGAGTGGAAGGAGGGCAAGATTGTGCCACTTCATAAAGGAGGTGATCGAACTCAAGCATCAAACTATAGGCCTATCTGTGTGTCAGGTGTTGTGGTTAAGTTGTTGAAGAAGCTTGTTGAGAACTAGGATCCAGAGTTGGGTTGACAACAATGGTATTATCTTTGATGGACAGCATGGATTTGCTAAAGGGAGGTCGTGTTTTAGTAATCTACTTACTTATTATAATAAAGTGACTACTTCCTTGGACAGAGGAGAAGGATACACAGTAATATACTTGGATTTCGCAAAAGCTTTTGATAGAGTACCTCATGATAAGTTGACAGTCAAACTAGAGCAGATGGGGTTGGATATTAGATTTGTGCATTGGATTGGAGACTGGCTATCTGATAGGTATCAACAAGTTGTGTATGGGGGTGCAATATCCAGGAAAAGGAAAGTGACTAGTGGAGTGCCTCAGGGATCTGTTTTAGGGCCATTACTATTTAACTTGTATATTAATGATATTGGCAAAGATTTGGATGGAGATATTCAGTTGTTTGCAGATGATGCAAAGTTGGGAAGAACCATAAAGAGTAGTGAAGATGTTGTGGCCTTGCAAGAAGACTTGAATAAATTGAGTGATTGGGCAAGCAAATGGGGATGTGATTCAATGTTGCAAAATGTAAGGTTTTAAAATTTGGAAAGCAAAGATGGGATGCAGAATTTATGCTTGGTGAGAATATATTGTTGGAAGTAGAGGAAATAAGAGATCTTGGAGTGATAGTGGATAAGGATCTAAAATTTAGGGGACACATCGCCAAAATTGTGAAGACAACACAAAGACTTCTGGGAATGATGAGGAGGACATTGACGTGTAGAAGTAGGGAGATTCTTGTTCCATTGTATAAGGCTTTGATTAGGCCACACATGGACTATTGTGCCCAGATTTGGTCACCAGGTTTTCAGAAGGATGAAGAGATGTTGGAAAGGGTCCAAAGGCGACTGACTAAGGTAGTTTCTGATCTCTGGAATGTCGAGTATGAGGAAAGATTGAAAAGATGTAATTTGCAGAGTCTAGTGGAGAGAAGGAAGAGGGGAGATATGATAGAGACCTACAAGTTGGTAAGGGGTTGTTATTGGATCAATGGTGGAGAAGTTCTACAGAGAATAGTGGGAGATCAGGGGAGAACCAGAGGTCATCCCTGGAAACTGTATAAAGAGGGTGTGAGTAGGGGAGTGAGAGGCAGGTTTTTTTCGTGCAGAGTTGTGAATGATTGGAATGCCTTGTCTGAGAGTGTGGTGTCTGCAGGGAGTTCGAATGTGTTTAAGACCCGGTATGATGAGATGTGTGTGAGATAAAAGGACCTCCTAGATGAGTCTTTGACTCCATGAGGTCTTGTTTTAATAATAATAATAATAATAATAATATTTCTGAGCAATAAATACAAAATGTTATATTCAGGAAATGACAATCAAATAAAAGAAGGAGTAGCCATAGTATTCAACACAAAATACGAAGCTAATCTTCTTGCATGGCAGGCAGTCTCAAGTAGAGAGATGTGGGCTAATATCAGAATGCGGAATTGGACAATGAGATTTATTTGTGCCTATGGTCCCACAGAAGGTTCTACTAAGGTAGAAGTGGAAGAATTTTTTGATGCTTTAGAAAAAGCAACTGACACAATTAAAAAGGAAAAGTTGGTCCTTGTTGGGGATCTAAATAGCAGAGTAGGAAATGATTGTGAGACATACAAAAATATTTTGGGAAAATTTGGAGAAAAAAGCAAAGCTAATAATAATGGCAAATACCTGTTGGATTTCTGCTCAGGACATGGACTGGTTATTACAAACACCATGTTCCAACATAAAAATGTGCATAAATTCACACGGAGAGAAGAAGCAAGGAATAAGAAAAGTCTCATTGACTGTGTTATTGTTGATAGTGATGTTTTCTCCCTGGTGCAAGACACCAGAGTGTACAGAGGATTTGAAATTGGAAGTGATCCCTGTTTAGTCTTGAGCAGGATAAAATTGAATTTCATATTGAAAAGAATAACATATAAGAAAGTTTTAAAGCGAATAAAAGTTGAACAGCTCACAGATGTGAACTCTATACTAAAATACACAAAGATTATTGAAGAAAAAATCAGAGTTTGAGAACAGGAATCAAATCTTGGAGATTCAGTGGCAAGCCTTGAAGAAAACCCTGATTGATTCAGCCAGAGAGGCATGTAGTGAGGTAGTCTGCAAGGATAGAAAAATCAGAACTCCATGGTGGACACAGGAAGTTAAAGAGGCAGTGAAGGAAAAGAAGAAAGCATATCGAAAGTTCCTCGCAAATAAGTCGGCTTTTGCTCTTAGAGAATACAGAGACAAATGTAAGAAAGAAAAATACTGTGTAAAACTAGCTAAACAAAAGTCATGGGAGGACTTTGGCAAGAACATAGAAAATAAATACCAAGAAGGTGGTAAGATATTCTGGAGGTTGTTGAAGACGCTTAGAAATGGAGGAAAGAGTGCTGTAAAAGGAGTTAGCGATGATAAAGGTGACATGAAAACAGGAGAAAAAGATATCCTTGAAGTATGGTGTAATTACTTCGAAAAATTGCTAAATGAAACAAGCAGTGATGACAGCACAGTGGTAAAAAACACTGACCAGGCATGCAGTCAGGAATACATATCCATACTGGAAGTAGAAAAAGCCATCAAAGGCTTGAAATGTGGAAAGGCAGCAGGAGTAGATGATATTTGACCGGAAATGCTGAAGTATGGTGGTTTAAAGTCTTTCAGTGGCTGCACTGCATAGTTCAGAAAGCCTGGACAGAGGGACGAATTCCTGATGATTGGAGTAGAGCTCTAATAGTACCCATATATAAAAAGGGAAATAAAACTGAATGTGTGATTTACAGAGGTATTTCCCTACTGAGTGTGACTGGCAAGGTCTACGCAAGTATACTTGAGAAACTGTTGAGAAGAATTGTGGAAGAAAAGCTTCGTAAAGAACAAGCTGGATTCAGCCCAAATAGAGGCTGTCAGGATCAGATCTTCACTTTACGACAAATAGTTGAGAAAGCATGGGAACATAACAAAGATCTGTATTTAAGTTTTGTCGATCTGGAAAAGGCATATTACAAGTTGCCAAGAGAAAAGCTATTCAATATGCTATAGTTATATGGTGTCAATGGGGCATTATATCAATCAATCAATGCTTAGTCTTTATTTGAGTTGTAAATCAGCAGTTAGAATTGAAGGAAGTACAGGAAGATGGTTTAATGTTAAATCTGGTGTGAGACAAGGATGTACATTATCCCCTCTGTTATTCATTATCTATATGGATCACATTATGAAGGAAAGTGGTATTAAACATGATATCAAAATTGGAGATGTTAATATCAGCTCTTTGCTTTATGTGGATGATGTTATACTTCTAAATAAATCTGCTATAAGTTTGCAAGATTCCCTGACTAAATTGAATAACTGTTGTAATAGATATGATATGAAGGTCAGCATTAAAAAGACAAAGACAATGAAATAAGTAGACTTGTTAAAAACAACAGTTCTGAACGGGGAACCTGTGGAACAAGTAAAACATTTCAGCTACTTAGGCATGATTTTTAGTGAAGATGGTAATTAAATATGGAAATAGAACAGAATCAACAAAGCTGGTATGGTAGGAAGTCAATTGAATAAATTCATATGGAATAAGAGAGAAATTAGTTGGAACACTAAATTAGCTGTATACAAGACAGTGTTCAAACCAGTTTTAACTTATGGATCTGAGAGCTGGGTCAGAAGTATAACACTTCACCAAAGACTAGAGACTGCAGATATTATAGTCCTGAGAAAGATTAGAGGCATGAACAGATGGCATCAATGGCAATATCATATAAAAAATGAGGATATTAGGAAAGAACTTGACATTGTCAGCATCCAGGAATGTGTTAATTCTCGTAGATAGGCTTATACGTTGGTTATGCATTTCTAAATAACTTTGGGAATTGAAACAACGTAGATACGAATATGAATTAAATAATACTTTAATAGATATTTCCGATATTTCGGCAATGTCTCATTGCATTTTCTAAAGGAACTTACAGAAAGGCAGGAGCACACAGGCCCTAACAATACAGTAACTGGAAATGAAGATATGAAGCTATCTTTCTCCTAGAAGTCCTGATGGTGCCCTCTGGTGGGCTAAGTAGGCATTCTTGGCCGTTGGGCTGAAGGTCTGCTGATGTATGCCTCCCAAATTTGGGGCAGTCGCATACAACCAAATTTGTTGAGGTTTGGAGAGTTTCTTAGGGTAGAGGCTGATTCCATAAATAATCTTTCGAATTTATATTTGCTCCGGTGTATTATTTTTGCTTTCTTCCACCGTATTCTGTGGCGAGTATCCAGAGCATGGTCTGCATGACCAGAATGGCTATATTTGTAAAACCGGATGTAGTCCTTGTGTTCAGAAATTCTGATATTCGCTGTCCTGCCTGTTTGGCCAAAGTACGACAGTTTACAACTGCAAGGGACCTGGTATACACAAGGTAGGTCTAGGGGAAGTGGTTGGTCTTTGGTAGAGCGGATAAGGGATGCCAATTTTCTATAAGGTCTGTAACAGGAGGTGAGGTCATGTTTTTTTAGAATTTTGGTAATTTTTTCTGAGGTGCCTCGGATGTAGGGAATGATGATGGATTTAGAGTAATCTTTTTTGTGGAGGGGGGGGGGGGAGGAGGGGGGGCTGTGGTTTGTAGGTTTTAATATTTTTTGGATTTTTGGGGGGGGGTAGCCATTGGCTGAGAAAGTGTTTAGGATGTGGTTTAGTTCAGTGTTAAGGGCTATGTCGTTAGAACAGATTAGTTTAGCCCTGTTGTATAGTGTTTTTACCACTCCATATTGTTGTGAGGGGGGGGTGAGATTGTTGGTGGATGTATCTGCCTGTATGGATGGGTTTTCTGTAAACTGAGGAAACCAAAGTTCCATCAGGCTGGCAGGTGACTAGTGTATCTAGGAAGGGAAGACAGTTGTTTTCCTCTTTTTCCAGGGTGAACTTGATTCTGGCGTGTTGGTTGTTTAAGTGTGTGAGGAAGGAGAGGAGTGTTTCAGAGCCATGTGGCCAAACAGCGAACACATCATCAACGTAGCGAAGCCATATGGTTGGTTTTTGTGGGGCAGAGGCTAAGGCTTTTTCCTCAAAGGTCTCCATAAAGAAATTGGCTAAGGGTGGGGAGAGTGGTGAGCCCATGGCTGTCCCCTCTATTTGTTTGTAGAATTTTCCCTGCCAAACGAAATAGCCTGAGTTCATTGTGAACTGAAATAGGGCTGAGATATCGGGAGAAAATTTAGCTTGGATTAGCTCTAAAGTTTCCTTGAGTGGGTCATTGGTGAATAAGGAGGAGACGTCGAAGCTGACCATTATGTCACTATGTTGGAGTGTAAGGTTTTCTATGCTAGCTTTGAAGTGGGCTGAGTTTTTTATGTGTGATGGTGTGTTGCCAGTATAGTGTGTGAGCTCTTTGGCCAAATATTTAGCTAATTTGTATGTGGGGGAATCAATGCCATCCACTATGGGACGTAATGGCACATTTTCTTTATGTATTTTTGGGAGTCCGTAAATAAGGGGGGGGGGGTATAGAGTTAAACGGTTTTAATCTGTTGGTAACTTCTACAGGCCAAGAAGTGACTTTCTTAAGGAGGCTGTGAAGTTTTCTAATTTGTGAGTTGGTGGGATTGTAATTGATAGGGAGGTAAGTAGCCCGATCTAATAGGAGAGCATTCAGCTTACCTTTGTAGTCCTTTTGGTTAAGTACTACAGTTGCATTTCCTTTATCCGCTTTGGTGATAACTAATTCTTTATTATTTCTCAATTCCTGTAGGGCTTCAAATTCCTTGTTGGATATATTGGTTTTGGGTGGTTTTGCTATGGAAAGGACACAAGCTACATCCAGTCTTACACTGTTGGCGATCTGATGTGGAAGGTGGCGGATTCCTCTTTCAATCTGGATCATAATATCCTCACTTGGTATTTTTTTGGGAGCAATGGCGAAGTTGTGGCCACGTGAAAGCACGTTGAGAGCTTCAGGCTTCAGGGTGACTGAAGAAAGGTTGATTACGGTGTTGGTAGCAAGTTCTGGATTGACGGTGGAATTCTTTTTTATTAATTTATCGAATTTCTTCATCTGTCGGCTTCGTATCTTTTCAAACTCTTTGTCTGCGGAGGTACACGAGATGTCATGTAAAATTGTCCACAGTTCTTGATTCAAAGTGCACGAAAGTTCCTCTTCGAGGGTACGAATAGCTTCGTTAATTTTGGCTAAGCCTAACCGCGTGGTGGTGATTTGTTCGCGTCTGGTCTTGCAGACCATGCTCTGGATACTCGCCACAGAATACGGTGGAAGAAAGCAAAAATAATACACCGGAGCAAATATAAATTCGAAAGATTATTTATGGAATCAGCCTCTGCCCTAAGAAACTCTCCAAACCTCAACAAATTTGGTTGTATGCGACTGCCCCAAATTTGGGAGGCATACATCAGCAGACCTTCAGCCCAAACGGCCAAGAATGCCTACTTAGCCCACCAGAGGGCACCATCAGGACTTCTAGGAGAAAGATAGCTTCATATCTTCATTTCCAGTTACTGTATTGTTAGGGCCTGTGTGCTCCTGCCTTTCTGTAAGTTCCTTTAGAAAATGGCAATGAGACATTGCCGAAATATCGGAAATATCTATTAAAGTATTATTTAATTTATATTCGTATCTACGTTGTTTCAATTCCCTAAGTTATTTAGAAAGACAGGAATGTGTTAGCAGAACTAATCTGGTGGTTCAGTCACTTAAACAGAATGGACGAGGAAAGATTAGCAAAACAAGTGTTGTTTGGCAGGTTGGCAGGAAAACGATTCAGAGGAAGACCAAGATATAGATGAATTGTAATATATAATTGTAATATAAAGTGCCTTAGACTATAGAAATATAAGATCTGATAATGTTGGAGTCTTGACAAGTAACAGACTGATTTGGAGGAAAATTGTAGATAGGAAGTTACTAATGATGTAAATTTTTCATGTAGTACTATCATATCCTGTATATCCCTTGAGGATACATGTCAGGAATTTGATGATGTATATTCATCGATTTATTTGTTCCCTTCTTAAAAGTAACTTACAAAGTAGCTTATTGACTAACTTACAACTAATAACTAAATTCCTCCATCCCTATCTAGGAACTTATATTTCCTTATTCAATCAAAATATCACCATCTTAATTAATTTGGTCTTTAAGTGTGAAAGTTGGTGGACTCTGATTTTTTTTTTTTTTTTTTTTTTTACATAATATGTGAAAATGTTTGAAATCCAACATATATTTTTAACTATTACAAAATATTCCTTTACATGCTGCCTGAAATTGGTAACCCATCAGATACCCTAAGAATTCACTTCTTTTCTTTCATACATTATCTCCTCTACCTAATTATTCCCCACAATCACTTTTTTTTTCTTAATCTTACCAGTAATAGCATTCTTTTATAAGTAAACGGTAAATAACATCCTATAAATAAATATAAATGACATATTTTAAATATGCCATTTTATTTTTAAGCCAAATTGTGCACAATTTGGTAGGCACAATACCTCTTCTATTAGTAATGGGATTTTCTCTTTTCATATTCTCCTTCCTGTCAACCTGAAAGATCATCCCATATTTCTCCATGTCCTGCTTGCATGTGAACTTCAGTTAACCAGTTTTGCATATGCTAGTAATTACTAGCATATGCAAATTACTGCCATTAACAGAATAGTTATAATTAGTGTGTGAGACGTTCATCAAGTCTTTGATGATAAACCTCACTTTCAAGTCGGAGACTGGTCTGAATGATAATTATTGCCCTGCAGCATTTGTATACAGTGCAATTGAGGAAAAAACAGCTTCTGTGGTTTTCTCAAGAACCATTTTGATATCTCTGGCATTTATGTTATGCTCATTTTAAAATTAATGTGTTTATGACACATCAACCCATTTTTGGACATATAATTTTTTTTTTCCCTAATTTTGCTAATACAAATAGTCCATTTGAAACCAAAATTTGAAATAATTTGACAGAAAGAAACAACATAATGTTGTTTCTTTCTGTCAAATGTCAAACTGGCCCTTTTGATTTTTCCTCTTTGTTGCTTTTTATATTCTTTGTTCTACTTCTCCAGAGTCTTTTTTCTCCTGGGCTTTGTTCCAGACCACTGTCACTGGGATCTAGTGCCTTGCCAACACATTTGCTGTACAGTGCGACCCATGGACATCCAGAAAGGGGGGGGGGGGGAGGGAATCCTGGTAGGCTTGCACTTCTTTGACCTCTGCATTGGCAAGATGGGTAGTCCTGTATAGCCGACACCAGAATCAGTTGACTAATGGAATTGCCTTTAAGGGTCAATAGTATTGCAGTAAGTATCTCATCCCATGGTCTGGGCTTTAGATCCAAGGCTTGCTATGGTGCTAGTGTAGCTTCTAGGGTGGCCCTAGCATTCCATTCCCGAACACAGTCACTGTTTGCCAGTCAGTGGGCACCTATGTGTAGTTCCATGCTGAGTGGGCAGCTATGGCACCGAACTAAAAAAAACCCTTGAGCATGAATTTTTCATCCTCAAATGTTTCAGAGGCTCTAACAAGATCCAAACCAAGTACTGATATTAGATACAGCATTAGATAAAAGAAGTAAGAAACAAAAGATATGTGATACCAGTATAAATGTATCAGTGTTTCTGATCATCCACAACAGAAACTATATTTTGGTAATATTCTTGTGGAAACATCATGTCAACAACATTCCAAGAAACTTCTGACAACAACAGAGATCAAGGTGTGAGGTGTATCCTAAGGATGGTCACTTGGTTCTGACCAGAATGTTATCCTTAGTTTTGATACACCCAAACCTCCAAAGCAAGGTATCTTAACTGTACATCCTTAATCCACTAAGATGCTTTGAATGTCAGAAATAAGGGCATACCCAGTCTGCCTGTTGTGGCTCTACCACCTGTGCTGGATGTAGTAGTAAAGAGCATAATAACAAATCTTGCTCTGCGAAGTAAGCTAAATGTATCAACTCTCAGGCAGATCATCCAGTTTGCTCCCATGCATGTCAGAAGCAGAAGGATGAAAAAGAAATACAAAAGATAAAAACAGAACAAAATAAGGATGCAAAAAAAAGGAAGTTAGCGAACACAACGCCTGTTCTGAGATGCTGTTTTGCTGAGAAGGTAGCAACTAAGAAAATGTCAACAGCATCTCAAACATGTATGTCTATTCTACCATCTGATAATTTCTCCATGCCTGAACTTTATGATTGTGAGTGCTTCTCTGTTAAGCACGTCAATTGCATGCCCTACAATCTCACTCCAGAAACAACTCCAAAAATGGTTCCATTTGATGAGAACCCACTTCTCAAAATAATTATGGCAAGGATATCACCTAAAGATAAACCGTCTGATGTCTGCATGAGTAGGCATAATGCCGTGGTCTCCATTCTGAACAACCGCTTTAAGAACAAAAGTTGGGAGTCTGCGGTGGAATCACATTATAGGACTTCTGCGGGTTTGCATAAGCCAGACTTAGTGATTAAAAGAGATGGTGACGTTTGGGTAGTTGATGCCCAGGTGGTGGGAACAGGGTGCCCATTAGCCTATAGCCATAATAATAAAGTAAATTATTATAAAAATAACCCAGATCTAGTTAGTAATATACGGGAGGAGCATGGGGCAACTCCGAGGTTTACCAGCGCCACCATCTCTTTACATGGCATATGGATTGCAGATAGTTATAAGGACTTAAAACAGCTTGTGCTTATGCAAAAAGATATAAAAGTTCTTTCCTTGAGGGCCCTACAGGGCACACTGGTGGCATGGCGTTGCCACCAGAGAATGACTACTATGATAACTCGAACAGGCATAGGGTGAAACACTTATAAAGGTTTAGGCCTATATCAAGTCTGGATGAAATGTCTGGACGTGTTGTAAGGGTAGTACTGCCCATAAACAGTACAAAGATTAATAAAAATTATTTAAAAAAAATAAATAACAAGTGGTGTACTACAAGGATCAGTGCTTTGTGCACTGTTATTCAATCTGTACATTAATGATATTGGGAAGGATTTCACAACCGACATACAGCTATTTGCTGATGATGCAAAGATAGGTAGGGTAATTAGGAATGCTGCTGATATGCAGTCTTTGCAGAATGATTTGAATAGGCTGGAATTGCGGGCTTGGGAAAATGGGTGTCAATTTAATG
The DNA here is from genome assembly GCF_054136105.1 of Typopeltis vanoorti. Lineage (NCBI taxonomy): Eukaryota > Metazoa > Arthropoda > Arachnida > Uropygi > Thelyphonidae > Typopeltis > Typopeltis vanoorti. The sequence goes on along the minus strand of NC_143564.1, from coordinate 69,858,612 downwards.
TCATTCACTTTGGCATGATTAGATATCCAGTGTCATATTATATTATAAGGCTAGAAAAAACTGATAAGGCTAGGGATCTTGGAGTGTTAATAGATAGGAAGTTGAAGTTTGGGGGCCATGTGGCAAAGATTGGAAATACAACTCAAAAGATAATTGCAATGCTGAAATAAATGTTCATATGTAAAGATAAGGATGTTATTTTGCCTCTTTACAAGGCCTTGATAAGACCTCACTTGGACTATTCTGTGCAGGTCTGGTCTCCTGGTTTCCATTGTGATTCTGATATATTGGAGAGAGTACAAAGGAGAGTGTTAAAAATGATATCAGGATTGTGGAATACTGATTGTGAAGACAGACTGAGAATTTGTCGACTGCAGACACTAGCAAATAGGAGAAAGAGGGATGATACGATTGAGACTTACAAGTTTCTGAAAGGGTCATACAGGATTTCAATTGATGGAATTTTTCAATTTATGGAGGGTGGAGAAAGGACAAGGGGGGCATCCTTGGATGCTGGGAATGATGAGTCTCTGACTCCATGGAGGTCTCTCTTAATAATATTCCATACCTTCCAAGACACCTTTAACATAGCAAATGTTAAGACGATGAACCAACTTTTTATTGCTATCATTATGATAGACAGATGATATGCAACTTGATATTTATCAAAATATAAATAATAAATAAATTTTTAAATAATAATTATTATTATTATTTAAAATTAAAATTAAATAAATTATTTAATTAACTTAATATTACTTAAATTCTAAATAATTTACTGAAATTAGTCCTGATCACTGTGTAAAACCAAAGGAAAGGATTAACTGGAACAAAAAGTGGCGACTACAGCTACGTTAGGAATAATTACTTTACTTTTTTTGAGCATTTTCAACAATGAAAATGCATGAACTGCATCTACATAATGTAGAGTATCATGATCTAAATATGTTAAAGTTCTAGTAAAAATAACTTACACGAGAGATTAAAAATAAATAAATTCAATTAATTCTGTAACTTGTAAAGAACTATTTCCCATAAGAGGAATAATTTAAGTTCATCACTTTTATTTGGATTTGGTTCATGTAACAAGCTTTCACAACTTTGTATAAATGTTCTAAGATTTTATTACTCTTATGGTGAACTGTAATTTTCTTCCAAAGTAATCAATGTCTGGTGGTGATAGCATTTGCCACAGGGGTCAGTTGTTCTGGCTCATGAAACTTAATGTTGTCTAAATGTTCATCATGATGCATGGTTGCTGATCTTTCTGTTTGGAAAATATATGATAATCCACACTGGCAAGGAATTTGATACACTCCTGAGTGGGCCAAAAATAAAATTTATCTTAAGCTGAGCCAAGAAAATAAATATCTTGTTGATAGGATGGAAGGATAATTGTATGGCAACACATCTAAGTAGTGTGGTACCCCATACCTTCCAAGAAACTTTTAACATAGCAAATGGTAAGACGATGAACCACCTTTTTATTGCTATCATTATGATAGACAGATGATAAGCAACTCTATATTTATCAATTGTCTTGTTGACATAAGATTTGATTAAGCCATTACCAAGTGAGAGGTGAAATTAATGTGATTTTCTTTAGATGAAAAACACTTAACTTCCTTAAGCAAGACTTTCTGGCAGTTATTTTTAGTTTATTCGACCTTTGTCAAATAATCTAAAAATTCACTTTGGCTACTTCACATGAAAATATAAACTTTACCAACAAATTGAACATACATAATTTCCTTTAGTGTAACATGGTGATCAGCATCCATTTCAGACAAATTATGAAGACTTCAACCATGTTCGAATAATTACTTTAATTTCCACCTTCATATTAAGGTCATCATCTGGAATATATGCATTATTATTATTATTATTCCAAGACCCCATGGAGTCAAAGACTCATCTAGAAGGTCCTTTTGTCATACACACAGCTCATCATACCGCACCTTAAACACACTCTCAGGCAAGGTATTCGAATCATACACAACTCTCCATGTAAAAAACCTGCTTCTCACACCCTCCTTATACAGCTTCCAGGGATGACCTCTGGTTCTCCCCTGATCTCCCACTGTTTGCTGTAAAACCTCTCCAACATTCATCCTATAACAACCTCTTACTAACTTGTAGGTCTCTATCATATCACCCCTCTTCCTCCTATCCACTAGACTCTGTAAATTGCATATTTCAACCTTTCCTCATATTCAACATTCCAGAGATCAGAAACTACCTTGGTAAGTTGCCTCTGGACCCTTTCCAACATCTCTTCATCATTTTGAAAACCAGGTGAACAAATTTGGGCACATTAGTCCATGTGTAACCTCATCAAAGCCTTATGCAATGGAACAAGAATCTCCTTATTTCTAGAAGCCAGTGTCCTCTGCATCATTCCCAGAATTCTTTCTATCGTGCTCACAATTTTGACAGTGTGTCCCCTAAATTTCAGATCCTTATCCTTTATCACCCCAAGATGCATTATTTCCTCCACTTCCAACAATATATCCACACCTAGCATAAATTCCACATTCCATCTTTGTTTCCCAAATTTTAAAACCTTACATTTTGCAACATTGAACTAGCATCACCATTTATTATTATTATTACCCCAAGACCTCATGGAGTCAAAACTCATCTGGGAGGTCCTTTTATCATACACACACAGCTCATCGTACCGTGTCTTAAACACACTCAAACTCTTTGCAGACACCACACTCTCAGGCAAAGCATTCCAATCATTCTCACGAAAAAATCTCTGCACGAAAAAAACCTGCCTCTCACTCCCCTACTCACACTCTCTTTATACAGTTTCCAGGGATGACCTCTGGTTCTCCCCCTATCTCCCACTATTTTATGTAGAACTTTTCCAGCATTTAATCCTATAACAACCCCTTACCAACTTGTAGGTCTCTATCATATCTCCCCTCTTCCTCCTGTCCACTAGACTCTGCAAATTACATCTTCTCAATCTTTCCTCATACTCGACATTCCAGAGGTCAGAAACGACCTTAGTCAGTTGCCTTTGGACCCTTTCCAACATCTCTTCATCCTTCTGAAAACTAGGTGACCAAATCTGGGCACAATAGTCCATGTGTGGCTTAATCAAATCCTTATACAACGGAACAAGAATCTCCCTACTTCTACACGTCAGTGTCCTTGCATCATTCCCAGAAGCCTTTGTGTTGTCTTCACAATTTTGGCTATGTGTCCCCTAAATTTCAGATCCTTATCCACTATCATCCCCAGAACTCTTATTTCCTCCACCCCCACCAGTATATCCTCTCCAACTATAAATTCTGCATCCCATCTTTGTTTTCGAAATTTTAAAACCTTACATTTTGCAACATTGAACTCACATCCCCATTTCCGTGCCCAATTACTCAATTTATTCAAGTCTTCTTGTAAGGCCACAGCATCTTCACTACTCTTAATGGCTCGTCCCAACTTTGCATCATCTGCAAACAACTGAATATCTCCATCTAAATCTTCACCAATATCATTAATATACAAGTTAAACAGTAATGGCCCTAAAACAGACCCCTGGGGCACTCCACTAGTGACTTTCTTTTTCCTGGATATTGCTCCCCCATACACAACTTGTTGATACCTATCAGATAGCCAGTCTCCAATCCAATGCACTAATCTAATATCCAACCCCATCTGCTCTAGTTTGACTGTTAACTTATCATGATGTACTCTATCAAAAACCTTTGTGAAATCAAAGTATATTACTGTGTAACCTTCTCCTCTGTCCAAGGAAGCAGTCACTTTATTATAATAAGTAAGTAGATTACTCAAACATGATCTCCCTTTAGCAAATCCATGCTGTCAATCAAAGATAATACCATTGTAGTCCACCCAACTCTGGATCCTAGTTCTCACAAGCTTCTCCAACAACTTAACACAACACCTGACACACAGATAGGCCTATAGTTTGATGCTTGTGTCCGATCACCTCCTTTATGAAGTGGCACAATCTTGTCCTCCTCCTACTCCTTAGGAACTTGATCAAGTGCAAGACTCATGTTAAAACAAATGTCAAGGTAGGTGTCAATTCTCTGGCACATTCCTTCAGAATACGTGGTGATATATTATCAAGTCCTACAGCCTTATTAACATCTAGTTTACTCAACTCCCCATACACCTCTTGCTCACTTACAGTCTCTCTTCCCCATCATCAACTGCTCTCAATCTCTGTATGAAGTCACATTCACAAGATTGAAAGACCTTTATGAACTGCTCATTAAGTATCTCCACCACACATTCTGCAACAGCTGTCTTTATACCATTTTCTCCAATCAATGTCATCCTTCCATAATCATTCTTTCTTTTGCTGGCTACATATCGAAAGAACTCCTTAGGATTCTTTTTGGCATCATTTCCTAACTGCTGTTCATACCTCTCTTTAGCTACCCTCACCAACCAAGTCACCCTCCTTACCTGGTCTTTGTAGACCTCATGGAATTGGTTATTTTCACTTCTCTTATGCTGCCTCCACAATGCTCTTTTTCTCTGTTGCATGCTTAATCTCTTTATTCATCCATCTCACACCTACCTTATTTAACCTTCTCATCCTTGGATTACATTTAGACATTGCATCTACTAGATAGTTTTCGAAAATCTCCCAAGCTGTGTTGATCTCTTTTCCAGCTAACTACTCATTCCATGCTACACCCGCAAGCTGTCTCCTAAGCTCTTCATAATCACCCCCCTTGTAGTTCCACATATACCCTTTTCTCACAGGGGTCCTCACACTGCTGGCAACCACCCAGGTAATCACCTCATGGTCACTCTCACCAATTGGTGGATGATTTGACACCTCATTTATAATTACATCCTCTGATGAGATGACCAAATACAAGACCCTTAATCCTCGTGTGCCCTCTGTTACATACTGTCTGAGGTAGTTATCCCTCAAAAACTCAAGAAACTCATTTTCTTTAATTCCAGTTGCTATCTCTTCATTCCAGTCTATATTGCCATAATTAAAATCACCCATAATGATCACCCTTTTCTTATTTGCTTGGCTTATTTGACTATACATTTCACTATCACCACCATCCACATTACCAGGTCTATAACAACATCCCACCAAGTATGTGATTCCATTCACCTCTATCTCACACCATACTGCCTCAGAACTACTGGCACTATTTCCGTCTTGCATCTCTACTTTGTATGGACATAACTCTTTCTCTATCAACAAATAGCACCCCCCCTCCCTTTTTATCCCTTCTATCCTCACAAAACACACCATACCTTTCCATCTCTATTCCTGTCAGGATGTCGTCCTCTTCCAACCATGTCTCACTTATTCCAACAATCTTTGGGTGAACATATGCAATTAGTGCAACCATTTCATCTGCCTTGTTTGTTATATTTCTAGCACTTGTATACAAACACAACAGCTCATTTCTTGATCTACAGCTAGTTCCACTGATACCACTCGCTCAATGTGATCTCTCCATGCTCGACTGGGGGCCATTTCCCTTTCTGCTTCATTTTAAAACCCTTTTCAATTCCAACTGTTACCTCTTGATCCCTGGTCATCCCATTCCTTTCTTGCCTACACATGCTCACCTCCTCTTGGAGCATCCACCTTTCTCATGCTTTGTACCTCTGTCCACCCTGAGCCTCCCCTTTTCCCTGCTCCTCTTGCACACCCTTTCTCTCATTTTCTATTTCCATGCCCATTCACTCAATTTATTCAAGTCTTTTCATAAGGCCACAGCACCTTCTCTACTCTTCATAGTTCGTCCCAACTTTGCATCATCTGCAAACAACTGAATATCCTAATCCAAATCTTTGCTAATATCATTAACATATAAGTTAAACAGCAATGGCCCTAAAGCAGATCCCTGAGGCACACCACTAGTGACTTCCCTCTTTCTGGATATTTTTCCCCCATACACAACCTGCTGATACCTATCAGATAGCCAGTCTCTGTTTCAATGCACTAATCTAATATCCAACCCCATCCACTCTAGTTTGAGTATGAACTTACCATGTGGTAATCTATCAAAAGCCTTTGTAAAATCTAAGTATACTACTGTGTATCCCTCTCCTCTGTTCAAGGACGCCATCACCTTATTATAATAATTAAGTAAATTACTAGAACATCATCTCCCTTTAGCAAATCCATGCTGTCCATCAAAGATAATACCAGTGTTGTCAACCCAATTCTGGATTCTAGTTCTCACCAGCTTTTCCAACAACTTATCCCCAACACTTAATACCTGACATACAGATAGGCCTATAATTTGTTGCCCTCCTTCCACTCCTTTGGAACTCAACCTAGTGCAAGACTCATATTAAAAAAATATGTCAAGGCAGGTGTCAACTCCCTGGCACATTCCTTCAGAATACGTGGTGATATATTATCGAGTCCAAAAGCCTTATTAACATCAAATTTGCTCAATTCCTCATATGTATGAAGACAAGCTATATTACATTTCAAACAGTATGCCAAAGAGACAATGATTTGATCAACCATTATTCTACTGACCCGACCTTTTTTTCCTAGTGGGGAAAAAAAATACTACATCAAAGTTATATTCTATTTCTAACATCATCAGAGAACAAATTTATATGGATAGTTTTATTACAGCAAAAGTGGTGTCCTAATTAAACATGAGAGGTTTTTTTTTTTTTTTGTTAGAGTTAAGATCCTGGATTGCTTAGTCCTATTTATAATTAACTCCTATGAGGAGAGGTTATGTGGGTAGAATATATGCCTTCCATATTCTTGGGATGTTTTGATTATCATTATTATTAAGATTAGGGTGGTTGATAAGAATAACACATTTTGGTGTGATGTAAATAACATCAACATAATGATGATATGAACATAAATTTAAGGAGTCCTGTGAAATTTTTATCAACCACCCTAATCTTAACAATAACGATGGTCAAAAAAGCCCAAGAAAATGGAAGGCATATATCCACATAATCTCACCTTGTAAGAGTTAATTATAAATAGGACTGTAAGTAATCCAGCATCTTAACTCTAACATAACAACTCTCATGTTTAATTAGGTATGTATATGAATTTGTTCTCTGATGTGATAAATAGAATATAGCTTTGACATAATTTTTTTTCCACTAGAGGTCAGATCAGTAGAATAATGGTTGATCAGACCATTGTCTCTTTGGTATACTGTTTGAAATGTAATATAGCTTGTCTCTGCATATATATATATATATATATAAAGATAAGCTTCTATTGATCATTAGGATCAACAGTCTTCATCATCTTATCCAATTCACTCTTGAGTTACAAGAAAACAATTTGATTACCTTTTTAGATCTCCTGTTACTTTGTCAATCATATGATATCCCTCATTTCTCAGTTAGGAAGAAAAACACATGCAGGACTTGACATTCATGCTCTTTCACACTACCATAATTGTCAAACATCTGCCACCATTAAGACTCTGGTATATCAAGCACTCTCTCTCTCTCTCTGATCTGATGAAATGCTACTCTTTCAGGAAATAAATCACATACTCAAAGTCCACCTTCTTTGCTAATGGCATTACCAAATCTTATGTCAGCAAGATAATTAATAATTATAGAGTTTTTCTGCCATCTGATAGTGTTACTGATGTGGTCCATCATGTTACTAATCTTTGTTTTTCACTATACCTTCCAAGGTGTCTTGGAAGGTATAGTGAAACTACTTAGATCTGTTGGTGCCTACAAATGCCTTTCCATCCTATCAACAAGATATCTACTTTTCTAGGCTCAGCTAAAGATAAGCTTCTGTGTTTGGTATAACCTGGAGTGTTTCAAATTCCTTGCCAGTGTGGATTATCATATTTTGCACAAACAGGCCGATTGGCAACTGTAAATCGTAAACATTTAACTATGTTAAGTTCCATAAGCCAGAACAATTGGGACTTGTTGAAAACACTATCACCACGACATTGAATCCTTTGGAATAAAATTTGGGATAATTTGGAATAAAATTCTTCTTAAAAGTAATAATTTCTAAGAACATTTACGGAAAGAAAGTTGTGAAGGACTTATTTGTTCCTCATATGAGAAATAGTTCTTCTTTTACAAGTGCGAGAATTAATTAATTTTTTATTTTATTTATTTTTTTTATATATTTTTTAAATTTCTTTTTAAAGTTATTTTTATTATAATCTTAACATATTTAGATAAATATGTTAAGATTATACTAAAACCATGGTACCACTTTATGTACTTGCATTTTCATTCTTGAATATACCAGTTTCTGTTCTATTCGTTGAATTTGTAAGTCGGGAAGATGCTTGAACCGGGGCATAAAATTTTCGAGGTACTTCGAAAATTATTATTTTATAATATATTAGTGCAGATTTTCATATTTTATAGTATTTAGTGTTTTCATAACATGTTTTCACTGAGATATTGCAATATTACAGGGTTTTCCAAACTTGCTAAAGTGGAGCCCTTAAGCAAGCAAAATTTTTTTGCAGAGCCCTCACAACTCAATCTTTAAAATAAACATGAAAAAAAGGAAGAAAGCAATAAATACTCACCATTTTACAACTTAATGTTTCGTAAATTTAAAAATTGTTCATTTTAATAACTAAAGTGCAGTTGTTTTGAACTGCAGAGTTTTTCAAAGTGTGATGTGATGGACATAACTTGTAGCATCGTATCATTTTCTGCATATAGTGAGAATGTCTTTTCACAGAGATATGTTGTGGAAAATGTATCAAAACTTCAAATGTTGAAATTTCTATTAGTTGCTGCTTCTCCTTCCAAGACAAGGCTTGTGTATTTGTGGAATCAACAAATGGATCTTGACTCCAAAGAAAATTCTCTATATTAGGACAAAATATTGGCCAACTACTTCGCTCACCTTAGATGTAGGAAGATAAAAGCTTTTATGTTAAGTTGCAGAGAAAGCTGGTTGGTGAGAAGAAATTCACAGAGATGTTCAAAGCACTCATATTTTCGCTCAAGAATACATTCATTCCAAAGCTTTAGTTTGTGTTGGAGCACATTGATTATACCTTGAGCCTTGAAATATGTAACCTTGCTGCCTTGCAATCAAACATTTGTTTCATTTAAATTAGTAAATATATCTGAGAGATAAGCCAGTTTCTGCATCTAAAATTTAATTTAGAGGCTAAATCATGTTATAGTTCAGAGAAAAAAAAAAATTTCCTCGTGTAGCTCATAAAACCTCTCAGAGCCCTAGAATTTCAGTTGTGGAGCTTGGAACTCTGCAGTGCCTGCTTTGAGGAACCCTGCAATATTAAATACAGTTGTAAATTATGTTTCCAAAAATGCACAAGAAGTGGGATGCTAATGAAGTTGAACATAAGAAGGCTTAACCCATTAAAGGATATTGAAAATGATTTAATCTCCAAAAGTTAAAGCAGATTATTAGACAGGCACTACTGGAATTGCAGGATATTGAGTGGTGTTTAAAGGGACATGGGAAGGATAATCCAAAATTAAGCAGCAACATGAGAAACAACAAAGCATGGAATCAGGTAAGTTAATGAGTAATGAAAATCAGGTTTGTAAAGTCATTTGTAAAAAGCAGGACATTATTTAATAGGGTGACTATCATACAACATGGCATTGATGAGTGGGCTACCTGGCAAATTTTCCTGGAGCAAAAATTAAAAATATAGCACATGCAATTGAAAAACAGAAAAGAAAAGAAAAAGATTGCAATTCTAGTAGATACAAATGACTAACTAGTGATAAGTTCAGGTTGAGAGAGGATATGAAAGGGTAATTGGAAAAAGCAAGAGTGAAGAGTGAGAAAGTGAAAATAGTAAGTATATTGCTTAGATATGATATATACCTAGAAATGGATGAAGAAAAAGAGGTTTGGTGGCAAGCAGTTTCATGTGTCGGCTGTGCAGAATGTTTGGATGTGAGATTTTAGATGAGTGGAGTGAGTTTGAGGAAAGACTGGATTTGTATAAGAGAGATGGCCTACACTTGTATGTGTTAGGTATCAGGAGTCTGGGAAAATCACTAATTAGTATGAAACTAAATTATGATGGGACAAATGGTGAGAATCTATAAAAGCAACAATGATATGTAAATGTATTAATGATGGAAATCAGTATTATCATGGAAAAGGAGAGAACGATTTTGTGTTCATTTGGGTCGGAATTATCAAGCATGTGCAAGGATATCTGCATAAGTAAGGAACTAGATGAGAAGAGAGAGATCTATAAGTTTTCCAGCTGTGTCATGCAGACTACAGAGAAGAGTATACAAAAAAAAAAAAAAAGCATGCAGGTAACTTACACATGTCTGTACACGAATACTAGGAGCATAATAAATGTAAAAGCTGCAGTATTTTTAGGAAGGCTAGACATGACTTGAATCTAGTTGGCATTCAGACCTATAACTGCATTGCTAGTAACAGTTTTACAGAGAAATCAAGAACCTAAATGCTATTAGGATGTCTACAATCAAATATGTAAGAATACAGAAGCCATCTGGTGTGGTCAGTCTAACAAGATCAAATACATATTTGGGTGCTATTACATACCTGGTGGATCGGTTGCCACCGAATAAATACGATGGTGTGAAAAGAGTAATCATAATGGGGGACTTTAATTGTCCAAACTTTGCTCCAAACAAAAAAAGGACTCCACGATGTCAACCCTATTACCGCATTTCAACAGTTTAAATGTCTCAATCCCTCTTCTTCTATCCACCAAACTTTGCAGTTCATATTCCCTCAGTCTGTCCCCATAACTAACATTATACAGATATCATTTTTGTTATTCCTCCCATCAGGAATGGTCTTTCCCACTGTTCCCAAACGAAAGAACTCCCCAGTGTCGACCATATAAAAACATCTCAACAGCTTAAATGCCTCAACCCTCTTCATCTTCTATCTAGAATACTTTGCAGTCTACATTTTCTCAGTCTGTCCTCATAACTAACATTGTATAGTCCTGATATCATTTTAGTAATCTGTCTCTGCAGTCTTTAAGAGTTTAATTTAATTATCCCTTTCAAATTCTGGTGAGACCTTGCAAAATAGTCCAGGTGTGGTCTGATCAGGGCTTTGTACAAGGGAATCACAAATCTTTTATCTCTGCTGGTCATCACCCTTCTCAGTGTTACAGCAATCCTCTGGTTTACCATCACTACCTTTGTTATATGTTTTTTTCTCAATTCCAGGTTTCTATCAATCATCACCCCAAGATTTCTTGCCTCCCACCCCCACTTCCTCTAGTACAATTCCTCCAGCAGAGTATGCATCCTCCCATCAATGTATCCCAAACTTCAATACTTGACAGTTAGCTGAATTAAATTGATCCCCATTCATTTGCCCATCTGTCCAGCTTATTCAAATCCTCTTGAAGGTCTTTCACATCTGCACTGTTACTAATAACCCTTTCTAGCTTCACATCATCTGCAAAAAGTTGAATATCTCCCCACAGTCCATTGACAGTGTCATTGATATAATGGTTAAACAATACAGGTCCCAGTACTGAGCCCTGTGGGACCCCACGTCTAACTTCTGTTTCCTTGATATTGCCCCCCTCCCCATACACAACTCTGTGATACCTATCAGACAGCCAATTCCCAATCCAGTTCACTAACTCGAGATCTAAATCTAAGTTTTGTAACTTAAATATCAGCTTATCATGTGGCAATCTGCCAAATGCATTTGTAAATAAAAAAAAAAAGCAGAATATGCCTTACCCTCATCAACCGCTCTTCTTAGTTTATTGTAAAAGGCAAGCAGATTACTAAAACAAGAGTGTATCCTAACAAATCCATGCTCACTCTCAGATAACATTACCCTCATCTGTGCAATGCTGTAAATGATTCTTCAATCTTCTTCCTCTGTACCTTTATACCACTTGTAATGCAAGGTCCACATGTTACATTTCATGTGACTTTGTTAGTACAACCCCCCCCCCCCCCCAACCAGCGTGTCAACCTGAATTTCCCGGAGAAAAAACCCTCTACCTTTGTATGAGACCGGCTATTCTCCTCTTTAGTCAAAAGAGGACCAGATAAAGGTTCCTCACAGAACAAACAGGAATTGAACCCAGGTCTTTCTGACCAAAGGGCTTCATTTATACCACTTGAGCTATAGAGACTCTTGTAAATGAACCCTCACTAATTTCTCCAAAATCTTAACAAATACTGATTAAATACAAACTGATCTATAGTTTGATAATTCCATTCTACTACCACTTTTATGCAATGACACTATCTTCTCCTTTCACTCATTGGGCACCTTTCCCATGTCCAGACTCTCATTAAAAAGCCAGGTCAACAGAGTTGTCAGTTCTTTAGGAGCATTCTCTCAAAACCCGTGGTGAAATCCCATCCAGTCCCAATGCTTGATTGACATCCAGAGTACTTGGTATTTGAAAAACACACTCTCTTCTTGCACTTCTAAACCTCAAACCTTTCCCATCAACCAACCTATGTGGTTATGCTGGTTTTGAGAGCATATGGTGTGAGGTAGGCAGGACAGGATATTTAGTGAAGTGTTGCTATAATCCAAAGAGCATAGTGGGTAAAAAGCAGATGTTTACAGGGTTGAGCTTGGTGAGTACAAAATGAATGATCATTATTAGAGATTTTATCTACAGCAGTATAAATTGGGAAGAGGAACTGTATAAGGGAATGAACACGAGGTTCAAAAGTGTTGGATTTGGTCATAGCCTCAAAAGATCTCATTGTAACTGAGATGGCATCTCTGCCTCTGTTGAGAGAGTGACCATGCGGTTTTGATGTGGAAGGTGAATAAACATGCAGGAGTATCGAAAAGAAAAGAATGTATGCGAAATTATAAGTCAGGTGATCATAATAATCTTAGAAATCAGCTTGGGGTAGTTCCATGGATGGAGGACTTGGAAGGGTGAGATATCATCAGTGGTTAGGAACTAATGGAGAAATATTTATTAGTAGCAGTGGCAAGTTGTATATTGCAAGTGAAAAGGTCAAATTCCCACCTGATATCACAGTGCTCTTGCACATGTACTACGTCCTGGCTATTTTGTGTGGCAAAGCGTTTTGTACCTACAAAAATCCCCCCACAATTATTGTAGGTACAATAATTGTGGGGGGGGATGGCAAGGACATGGCACAGCCATGTCCTTGCCATCCCCCACAATTGCTAACTTTTATATGGAAGCTTTTGAGCAATGTGCTTTTGATTTCTTTACTTTAAAACCCAAATTCTGGCTTAGATATACTGTCCAGCTTATTCAAATACAGCATGATCTTTTTGCTGTCTGGTCCCATGACTGCCAGACATTAGACACTTCTCTTGTCACCTAAACAAACAACATAAACGCATACAATTCACAATGAGATTGAAAAATCGGAACATACTGCCTTTTTTAGATACACTTATCACGTCTTCCTTCCAGCAGTCTTTACTTCACTGTTTACCGGAAGCCTACACATACTGGTCAATATATACACATAAACATACCATCACCCAACATAAAAACTAAGTGTCATTAACACACTAAAAAACAAGGCTTTGAAGATTTGCTCCAGTGAACAAGCACTTAAAGAGATGAATTAAATGTTATCAGCAATACCTTCCTGCAAAATGGCTGCAGCCAAACTAATATTATCAACAAAATTCTTCACAAGACCACACTTATGAACAAAAATAAACTAGATTACAATAAAACTGTAACCATTCCATACATTAAAGGGATATCTAATAAAATAAATAGAATACTACAGAAATACAACCTTAATGCCACCTTTAAACCTGCAAAATTAAAGAACTTATTCAATTCATCCAAGGATCCACTTCCTCTACTGGCCCACCCTACAGTATACTGTATTCATTGCACCTGTTATTTCTCCTATATAGGGAAACAGGATGCACAATTCCTCTCCAAAAAAAAAGGAACATAAACAGCACATTAAATTTAATAACTGTGGTAAATAACCCTTGACACCCACCGCAAGGTAAAAGAGGTTATAAAGAAGATGAGATGAGACTGAGGTAAATCTGGCTTGGCTGATCCTGTCCTGAATATTCTACATAGAATGGACTGGAAAAGCACCTGTTTACATCACACCGAAATATGATTGATGTAAATTTAAGAAGGCCTGTGAAATTCTTGTTAACCACTCTAATCTTAACAATAATGATGGTCTAAAAATCTCAAGAACATGGATGGCACATATTCTATCCACATAGCCTTTTAGTCTAAGAGTTAATTATAAATAGGACTGTAGGTAATCCAGGATCTTAACTCTATTATAACAACTCTCATGTTAAATTAGGCCACCACTTTTGCTGTAATCAAACTATCTATATGAATTTGTTCTCTGATGATGTTATAAACAGAATATAGCTTGGATGTTTTTTTTTTTTTCACTAGAGGTCAGGCCACTAGAATAATGATTGATCAAATAATTTCCCTTTGGCATACTGTTTGAAATCTAACATAACTTTGTGTGTGTGCGCGTGCACGCGCTCCAGATGATGACCTTAATATGAAGGTTGAAACATCAGGAAATTAAAGTAATTATTTCTAACATGGTTGTAGTTTTCATAATTTGTCTGAAATGAATGCTGATCACTGTGTAACACTAAAGAAAGTGTTATGTTTTATTTATGTAAAATTCTTTTATAGGCACCATTGATTTTTTGCTTAGCAGCAAGCCTTCTGCACAGAGACTTCGAGAAATGTATATATTTAAGATTGTCCCCATGCTTAATCCTGATGGAGTTATCAATGGCAGGTGAGTAATTAACTTCTAACTATATTTTACTGCATGTTTTTTTTTTTTTTTTTTTTTTTTTTTTTTTTTTTTTTTTTTATGTCTATTGTTTATATCTGACCTTCAAAACAGTGACCCTTCAATTAACGAATCTTTACATGTCAACTGATTTCTGGTACAGCATGATGTAAGCATACTTCACTTATCTGATCAGAACATTGAGTTCTGATAACTGATGGATTAGAATGCAGAAACATGCTTTTTTAAGAATAACATTTCTCAGTATGAGAAAATAACTTTTCTAGGATATGTATGCATATAAGTAAAAATGCATAAACTTGCTGATACGTTATTGTATACTGCATATACTGCCTGTTATGCTTACTATAATAATAAGTAAATACAGTTGACTTTCACTATAGCAAACACTGTTATAACAAACTAGCTCAGTGTAATAAACTCCTAAAATCCTCCCCAAAACTCCATTTGTACAATGCTGTGCTTAAATAAAAAAATAATAATAATAAATATGAAATTAAAAATCCATTATAGCAAACTATCCACTATAACAAATTATTCATATGGTCTTTATGGTTTGTTGTAGCGAGAGTCAACTGTAAAATATTGATTAACATTTTATCTTTTCTAATACATACCTTTCTTTCAATAATAATGTTATTCATAACATTGAATACAAATAATCATTAAATAAATATTAAATTCTCACCAACAGAAAATATAGTACTTGAAATAACATAAATAAAACCCTACTTATTGTAGTATCCAGATTGTTTGCAAAAGTTGAGTGCTATTGGTGATACCAAGTGAATTATATCCGTACTAATTTGAGATGCAAAATATAAATAATGACAATGGTTTTGAGTCAGTATAGTGTGAAGTGGAAGTTGACAGAAAGAGATCTTTAATCAGATGCGGCTATAGGCCAGGGAATGTTGGAAGGTGGTGATGGAGAAATGTATAATCAACTTCAGTTAGTGAACAAGGTGATTATTATAGGGTGATTTTAACCCTGCAGATGTCATGGCTGATCTGACATATATAAACAAATTGTTTAAGATAAATATTCTTACACATATCCAGTGTATAGCTTGTAGGTCATGAGTAGCTGTGCATGCATATATTATGAATGATATTCCACGCTGTTTATGCGGTCAGTTTTGGTTTAACACATGTTATGTAAAGGTGCGTGATAGCTCATAGTAAATTGTATCTGAGAGATACTGCGACCTCTGATGTCAGTATAGTATTGGTTTAGTTTTTTTTTTTTTTTATTTACTGTTGAAAATGGCTGGAAAAATATATCGATTGGATAATCCATCAGATGTTGAAGAGATTCAGCAATTTTGTTACTCGAGTCCGATGATGAGAATGATAGAGTCGAAAGTGAAAGTGATATTTGATAGTAAATTGTATCTGAGAGATACCGCGAACTCTGAAGTCAGTATATTATTGGTTTAGTTGTTGTTTTTTCTTTGTTCAATAATTTCTAGATTGTAACTGAAAATAAATGAACCATCATGTATGATATTTGCAGTGTTCTTTGTAAGTTTTATCGCATTTTAGCACATACTACAATAGTAATGAATATATCTCTCAGATACACGTGACCTATGCTGCAATTTTTTCGACCTCAACTTCCACAGGGTTAATTAATGCAGTATAGATTTGGAATGAAGAGATAGCATTGGGAATAAGGAAAATGAATTTTTTCAGTTTTCTTGAAAAACAACTATCTTAGACAGTATGTAAAGGAGGGCACACAAGCATCAAGAATTTTAGATCTGATCATTTCATCAGAGGATGCGATTATGAGTGGAATTTGTACTTCCCTCCAGTTGGTGAGAGTGATCATGCAGAAGCTAAATTCTGCATGGGAACTGACCAAAAGATATTTTACAACAACATGTGTGAATGTATTTTGAAGGTCAAAATGCTGAATAAAGTAGGTATCAAATGGATCAGTAAAGGGATTAAGCATGAAATATGGAAGAAGAGGATGCTGTGGAGCCAGGAAGGTGACGCAGTTGATAAGAACAGCAAAACTGTGGTATAAGCAGAAATTAGCAAATCCAGCCAAGAAAAAAAAAACCTAGAGCAGGGATGTTCAACCCTTGGCACATGTGCCAAATGTTGCATGCCGACAACTTTTTTCCAGCACACAACCCAGGGCTCACCTTAAAAAATAATTAAATAAATAAATACATATCTAACATCTTCGGTGACTTGTATATTTTAACTTAATATAATGCAATTTTATTAAGTACAGTGATACCAAATCAAAATGCAATAAAGAAGCAAACCGTACCAATTGTTTTAGTAATAATAAGTAATAAGAAACAAAGATCCTATTTCCAAGCCATCTATCTCCACGATATACTGATGTACGAGTTTCGTCCAGTTCAGTTGTTGCATCGTTCGTCAGGCAACCAGACTTGGCGTGACTCCTTTACCATCATTTGATATATCTTTTCTACGAGTAATCTCATATCACTTCCATCTATATATTACATGTGCTGACGCCAGTGTTTATTGCATCTAGTTCAGTTTTAGTTTCTAGTCTCTAAGAACCTTCAATTTCGCCATGACCAGTAAAAGAAAACTTACTGATATAGAAGTAGAAGCTTATGCTAATATGAGCGATGATGAATTTCATGAAATATTTGGTTCCGATTCCGAAGATGATCCTACAGACGACTCTAGCGTTGACTCCGATGATGAAGAAACTTTTGAAGATGAAGTTAGCAACCAGCCAAATACATCAACATCAACTTATTGGGAAAATTCAGAAGAAGAGCCCCACAATTTGACTTTGTTGAAACTGCAGGTTTTAAAATTGACACTGGAAATTTCAGTATCAAAAGATTAGTTGAACTTTTCTTTTTTGAAGATTTTCTCACAATTTTAGTAGAACAAACCAATTTATATGCTTTACAAAATATTGAGGAAAGCCGAGTATATACTACAGATTAACTTGGAGTTAATCTGTAGTATATAATCTGTAGTAAATTAACTATGAGCTTCACGAGTTGGCTTGTGAAGCTCATATACGAACTACGAGTATACTCGTAGTTGGCATCTGAGGCATATACACAATATACTATATTTTAGTTGAAATTATTTCTCTTATACCAAGCCCCCAGACATGCTCTCCGCTTTATTCAGAATCCAAGGGTTCAAATTAAGGTAATTATACAAAGGGATAACTCGTTTGGCATAGGAGGTCGGTAAATCGACATACGAGTATACTCGTAGTTGGCTTGTGAAGCTCATATATGAACTACGAGTATACTCATAGTTGGCAGCGAACGTGTTAAACTTTTTTTTTTCCTGTGCGAGGTATACGTGAAACTTTTCAATTTCTTTTTTCGTAAAGTAAAATCAGGGGTGCGAGTTATACGCGAGGGTGAATTATATTCGAGTAAATACGGCAAGTTATTTTTAAAGTTATGTGAAGTGTAGGTCGACTTATGATTATACTAATTTTTGGTTTGGTGTATGCACAGAGTGATTATGATGAGATTTTCCAAGTCCAAATTATAATTTTGGTTAGTGTCTATATGTCTATGTCCACATTTTTACACCCTATAATCTAATTTTCATTAAAGTTAAAAGCTGTATGAAGAAAGCAATTATTTAATTGCTTTCTTATGTATATTTATTTATTTATGTATTTGCCTCCTGCTCTTTACAGATTGAGCAGAAAGTCATAACCACCAGCAAAGAAACATAGACATTCAAATAAGAAGGATATTAGAGAATTTAAAGAATACTGGACTGAAAAATTTGGAATGATTAAGAAAGATAATAAAGCATTATGCATTTTATGTTCTGAATCAGTTGTTTGTAGGACTTCTTCTGTGAAGAGAAATTTTGAAACTGTTCATAAGAAATTAAGTAATAAAAGTGAGCAAGAACAAAGAGAATTAATTTCTGTGAACTGAGCAAGACAAAAAAACAGTCCGATACTTGGATGAAATTTATTTCAGGTAGGCCTAGTTCCAACTTAGTTACTGCTAGTTTTGAGGTTTCAAAAGTTATTGCCCAGCATGGAAAACCACTCAGTGATGGGGAGTATATTAAAGAAGCATGGCTAGAATGTGCTCCTTTCCTTTTTGACAATCTTTCAGAAAAGGTAAAAATTATTCAGTGCATTAAAGAATTGTCTGTGAGTAGAAAAACAATTATGGATAGAATACTTAAGTTGGAAAGGAATACAGTAGAACAATTAACAAAAGATTTGGCTTCATGTAAGTTATTTTCTATTTGTGTTGATGAGAGCACACCCACACATTACATCATCAGCTAGGCTGGCAATCTTTGCTCGATTTTGTAGGGATGATGAAGTATGCAAAGAGATGATTAACCTTGTAACACTACCTGAGCATACCAGTGGGGTTGAAATATGTAAAGCAGTTATGAACGAATGATCTATTCAGCAAATTGATATTTCAAAAGTGGTATCCGTCACAACAGATGGTGTGCCCAGCATGATTGGTAAGGAAGCAGGATTTGTAAATCAGTTTACAAAACATGTTGGTCATCCACTGATAGGTTTTCATTGCATCCTACATGAGGAGAATTTATGTGCAAAAGCTGGCCTAAAGGACTTCAAGAAGTGATGCTAACAGTAACCAAGGTTGTTAATTACATTTCTATATGTACTTTGAATAAAAGACAATTTCAGAATCTATTGAATGTTCGTGGGCTTAGTCGAGGTTTTGTTCAGAAGCGCTTTATTGAATACCTGGATGAGATAAATCTCTTTTTGATTAATCAACAAATGTCTTATAAAGAAATTTGTGTGGGTTTGTAAACTGATGTTTTTTGCAGATTTTTGTGAACATTTAAATGACTTGAACCTCAAACTACAGGACACAAAAACATCTGTAAATAAATTTGTTGAAAGTTTATTTTTCACTCGGTCAGACTATAATAAATTTAGTTTAATCCTTTATCCAAGTGTGTGCGAACAAAGTGTGCACCTGAAAGTATCTTCAGGACTGGGTAAAGTGGTACAACACCAGGCGACTCCTTGCAAAGGTGGAGCAAGATACCAACACTCCTATCTCAGTATCTCCCGTAATACAAAACACATCTCCTTGCAGATATGTATAATGTTATGCATTAAGGGAAGGGCCACTACCCAGACTAGTTTCGACCTTTATTGAGGTCTCTTCAGTGGGAGCCAGGCCCAAGTAGAGATACCAAGGCAGAAGCATTAGCAAGGTCATCTCTTCCTATAGGAACTGCCAAACGGTGTGCCACCTTTTTATTAAATTACTCTGGATTTAGAGAAAGATGTTGAAAGTTTATTTTTCACTTGGTTAGACTATAATATATTTAGTTTAATCCTTTATCCAAGTGTGTGCAAACAAAGTTTGCGCTTGAAAGTATCTTCAGGACTGGGTAAAGTGGTACAACACCAGGCGACTCCTTGCAAAGGTGGAACAAGCTACCAACACTCCTATCTCAGTATCTCCCATAATGCAAAACAAATAAATTTGTAGATGTTTTTGTGGATAAATATGGATGATTTTGAAATACAGTTGACTGATTTTCAGCGTAGCTCAATTTGGATGCAGAAATTTATTGACATCAGAGTTGACTTGGAAAATATTGAAAAGGAGTGATTAGAGATGGGAGTAACAGAGAGAAGTGCGGAAAAAGAGGAGAACTTGGAATGCTGTTCCTAAAACTTTTGTATGTTTAAAAACCCTTGCAACAACATTATTATCTGTTTTTGCATCTACATATGCTTGTGAATCATTGTTCTCAGTGATGAACTTTGTTAAGTCTCGTAATAGGAGTAGCCTTACAGATGAAACTAATAGCGCATGTATATCTCTGAAGGTTAAAAAATAATATTATTATTACGGGCAACTCCAAGGAGTCCTTAGACTCATTGAGGGAGGCCCTAAACATCATGTCCATCACAACTATTCGACATTCACACAGTATCTATCATACTTTGCCTTGAACTCATTCACTGTCATAACACCCACAACAGACTCTGGCAGCGTATTCCACTCATTCACCACTCTAAAAGTAAAAAACCCAGCTCTAACACCCTTACTAACCACACTCTTGCCCAGCTTCCATGGATGTCCCCTAGTTCTCCCACCACCAGTCCTATTCTCAAAAATATCCTCTGAATTAATCCTATAGAAAACCTTCAGCAATTTGAATGTCTCAATCATCTCTCCTCTTTTCCGCCTATCAACCAATTTCTGCAACCCACAAATCTTCAACCTGTTTTCATAAGGTTCATTCCATAGACCTGCTATCATCTTGGTCACTTGCCTCTGGATCCTCTCAACCTCCTCCTCATCAAGAAGAAACTAGGTAACCAGATCTGGACATAGTAGTCAGGATGGGGTCTTATCAAGGCTCGATACAGAGTAACAATAACTTGCTTATCTCTGCCCGTCAAAGTATTCTTCAGCATCCAAGTGATTTGATGAGCTGATTTAGCCACTTTTGCAATGTGCCCCCTAAACTTCAACTCCCTATCCCCCTAAACTCCAACTCCCTATCCACCAACACTCCCAAGTCCCTGGCCTCATCAATCTCCTGGAGTACAGTTCCACCAATGTGATATACTGCTGCTAACCTTTTCATCCCAAAATGCATAACCTTAGATTTTGCCACATTAAATTGACATCCATTCTCCTTAGCCCAGACCTCCAATCTATCCAAATCATCCTGCAAAATTTTAACATCTTCTGAACGTGATATAAATTACACTGGCCAAGAAAAAAAAATTTTTTTTCTGCTGATTATGATCTGACACTGTTTTTTACTAATTTGGGTGCGCTGATTTCGAATATCAAACCCATTTTTCTCTATCACATCAGGTTTTTCCTCTATGGCATTTTCTTTTTGCTAATTTGTAAGTTTTTGATAGTTTTAAGGAGGCAGTACTATTTAGAGGATCAAAAAAATCAATTTTTTAATATTATTTTCTGAAAGTATGTACTTTTAAAAATCTGTTCCTAACTTTTTATCAAGAAATTAAAAAAATTCCCGAAGATATAGCCTATTATTCAAAGCGGTGTGCAGATCAGAATTGGAGTGCTCACCGCTCTCGCTTGTTAGTAAACGAATAAATGCGTAAGAACCTGCAACGGCACGTACTGGCGCTTTGAATGCGAGAGAGGCCGATAACTGACCTAATACATTTAGGTGATGAAAAGTAGGCAATGACAACTGCCTAAAACAAATGAATGCTATATGCATCATAGTGGAAAAAGAATGATCGAAATCAGTCAATTGTTAATCGATCGTGAAAGTATGATGAGCGCTTATAACGTTTCAATAAAGTCTCTGGTTTTTTTTTGTCTTGTTAATTGCATGTTAGTCGGCAGTGAAGAAATACATGGAAGAAGCAATAGGAGAGGTCATATTTACCTATAGGAGTTGTCAACAGGTGTACCACCTTATTATTATTCTGGATTTAGAAAAGATGTTGGAAGTTTTTTTTCGCTTGTTAGACTATAATAAATTTAGTTTAATCCTTTATCCAAGTGTAAGCAAACAAAGTTTGCTCCTGAAAATATCTTCAGGACTGAGTTAAGGTAGTGCAACACCAGGCAACTCTGAGCAAAGGTGGACCAAGTTCTCATCACTCCTTGTCTCAGTATCTCCCATAATAGAGATACTAAGGCAACAGTAAGGCCTTAGTATCTCCACGTTTGGGTCTGCCTCCCACTGACAAGACCTCAATAAAGGTTGAAACCGGTCTGGGTAGTGGCCCCCTCCCTTAACGCATAGCAGTATACATGTCTGCAAGGAGATGTGCTTTGCATTATGGGAGATACTGAGACAAGGAGTGATGAGAGCTTGGTCCACCTTTGCTTGGAATTGCCTGGTGTTACACTACCTTAGTCCTGAAGATATTTTCAGGTGCAAACTTTGTTTGCTTACACTTGGATAAAGGATTAAACTAAATTTATTATAGTCTAACCAAGTGAAAAATAAACTTCCAACATCTTTCTCTAAATCCAGAGTAATTCAGTAATAAGGTGGTACACCTGTTGGCAACTCCTATAGATAAATATGACCTCTCCTATTACTTCTGCATTGGTATCTCCACTTTTGAGTCTGCCTCCCACTGACAAGACCTCAATAAAGGTTGAAACCGGTCTGGGTAGTGACCCTTCCCTTAATGCATAGCAGTATACATGTCCCCAAGGAGATTTGCTTTTGCATTATGGAAGATACTGAGACAAGAAGTGATGAGAGCTTGGTCCACCTTGCTCAGAGTTGCCTGGTGTTGCACTACTTTACCTCAGTCCTGAAGATATTTTCAGGCGCAAACTTTGTTTGCCTACACTTTGATAAAGGATTAAACTAAATTTATTATTATCAACAGGGTAGAATAACTTTTAAGTAAAAATTCCATCACTAATTTTTACAATCATTCAATCTTACATGACTTAAAATAATCACCCTTACAATATTCTTTGATTTTACTATTCTAATGTGATTTTTGATTATTTGAAAAGATCTTCCCAATACTTAAAAGACACCAAATAATAATATGTTCCCCAAAATTTTGGTTGGGGAACATATTATATATAAAGCACACTTTTAAGTGTGCGTTATAATATATATAACGCACACTTAAAAAAGTTGCCCACCCCTGCCCTAGAGGATCTTCAGATATAGTGCCTCCATAGAATAGTGGAACATTATGCCCTGTGATTGGAAAAGACAAAAGACTGGAAAGGGTTCGATTCTCATTGCAATGGCGGAATCCTTTTATGGGCTTTTTCGATTGAAGGTGATCTCATACAAAAGTAACAGGGTTTTTTTCCTTCCATAAACTTGGGTTTTACATACCATGTACAGACAAATTGACCTTCAGAACATATGCAATTTATAGATAAAAAATACTGTTGTTAGTGGTGATGGGCAGTAGATGCCATTGATAGTAGTAGTGTCGTAGTAGGAGAATTAAGTATTAGTGGAGAGGATGAGATGTATTTAGTAAAGTAGAGTGCCATCACGATGAGTCCTTAGCGTCCCTGGAAGGGTCATGCAATAATAATAATAATAATATGTGTGGCAAGTAGAAGGAAGAATGATTATGGTAAGATGTTAATGGATGAAAATGGTAACTGCTGCAGAAGACATCATTGAGGTATTCAGTGAACAGTTTATAAGGCTGTTTCATCCTCGTCAGGGTGAAATCATAAAAAAACTAAAAAATACAATCAAATCCGAATCACATTTTGAAAATGTTTTGCAAAACACTGCGAACTTGCCTCCTATTCAAATGGCATTTGGTCTTTTGGTTCCAAACTAAGGCCATTGGTGTAACTTTTGCATATTTGTGTTTCCACTACTCTCAGTTGCAAATGGTGCTATAGTAACATTAGCCTACTGCATCTTTCATCTTTTTCCATTTCCTGCATTGATAGCCAAGACAAAGTTCTCCCTACTTTACCAAGAGCTGCTCACTCATTTCTGGCAGAAGACAATTCCTAGTCTTCTACCAGAAAGAATCCTGAATAGTTTGGACATGAACAAGGCATCTATTCATGATGGTTTCTGTTCTCCCCTACCTGTTGTGCTAAAAACTTGTTCTCCAGCACTACCACTCTTTTATTCCTAACTGGCATCTACCTATTGCATTTAAACAAGTTTACATTTAGTCCATTCTAAAAAAAAAAAGGATGTTAAAAGTCTGCCAACAAAATAACTCACTTCAATTCTCTCAGAAACCATACAGGTCACCAGCAGCAAACTTCTTCACAACCTGGAATCTGACAAGCTAATTAGTGAACGGCAGGATGAATTTTGCCACTCTTAATCCACAATCAGTCTTCTAGCCTTACACACCTACCTTCAGATTGAAACCATGGAATGGTTTGGAGAAACTTAGATGGTTGCTTTCAACATTTTTAAGGCATTTGATTGGGTCTGGTAGTCTCCTTAGCAGAAGTGTGAGAGATGTACATGTTTACAGAGGAAGTGAAAATTTTCAGATCATTATTTAGTAGTCTCTAAAATAGAAATACTAGCAAACTGGAGAAAGGAAGTAAATAAGAAAAAAAAAGAAATAGAACAAGTATACAAAGTATATCTATTATGAGAAGAAAGCATTAGTATGCTGTATCAATCATGATTAACAGATTGCCTAAAAGAAGCTCAAATCAGTGAAGATATAGACGAATGGAAAACTTTAATAAAGATAATCCATAAAGCTGCCTCTGAAGTCCTTGGAAAATCTGTAACAGAGATATAGAAAATGCAATCAAAGAAAAACAAATGGCATACAAATCACTTCTCCAAAAACATACAAAGGAAACAGAAGAAATATACAAATACAAAAGAAATGTAGCTAAAACTATAGTACAGAAAGCTCACCAAGATGCTTGTGACTGATTTATTAATGAAATAGAAGGAGACATACATGGAAGACAAGTATGGCCTATAAAATATTAAGGAAATTAAACAATGAAAAAAGAGATACAGCACAAATCAACATAATATGAGAGAAACAATGGATAGAACATTATAAGAATTTATGGTATGGTATAAAATAATAATGAAGAAATCAGTACTGATGTAGAACCAATAAAATTGAAAGAACTAAAAGAAGCAATAAAGGTATCAAAAAATGGAAAATCAACCCTGTTAGATGGCTTAAATACAGAGCTTTGGAAATATGTTGTAGAATATTTATATCACAGATTCTTAAAATTAATAAATAACTCTTGGAGGAAATGTGAGGTTTCATCAGATTGGTTAAAAGCTAAGGTTATATCTATATTTAAGAAAGGAGACAGATGATTGTGGAAATTACAGTGGAATAAGTTTATTAAATACAGGTTAGTTACAAAATCCTGAATAAAAAAACTTAGAAATATTGCAAACAATCTACTCTCAGAAGAACAAAATGGTTTCAGATATGGAAGATCATGTATAGACAAGAATTTAATTTAGAGACTCTTGTGGCCTTTATAGATTATGAGAAAGCTTTTGATAAAATACACAGAGAAAAACTATAGAAAATAATAAAAAAAAAAAAAAGGATATCTATTACATTTGTATTACGGATACAAAAATACAGTTAGTTAGGTAATAAATTAACAAAAAAGAAACAACAAGAAAACAAGGTATCCAGTTAACCAGAACTGTTATCAATACAATGCTGTATGCAGATGATCAGATTATATTATAAGACAATGAAGATGACCTTCAAAAATCAGTTTATGAATTAAACTAAATAAGCCAACAATACAATTTAAAAATTTCACAAAAGAAAACAAAAGTCATGGCATTTAAAGGTCAAGATCATGTTGGATCAAAAATAGTTATAGAAAATAAAATAATAGAACAGATCATGGAGTTTAATTATTTAGGCTTCATAATAACATATCTAAAAGATATAGATGAAGAAATTTCAGAAATTCTGTGGAACAATTAAAAGGACACTGAATGATAAAACAAGATGAAGGTCAACTAAAATTTTATAAAGTAATGGCCACTACCACTCTACTATATGGTTCAGAAACATGGACCATCAAAAAGAAAGATGAAAGTAAAATACAATCTGCAGAGATGAGATTTTCAAGAGCAATTAAAGAATGCACAAAATTGAACTATATAAGAAATGAAGACACCAGAAAAGAACTAGATATTTACAACCTAAATGAAAAGATCAAGGAATATAGAGAGAAATGGAAAGAATATCTATTTAGGATAGAAAGATATCGGCTACCAAAAGAGGGATAGATAACAAAAGAGAAAAAGACCAAAAGAAAAGAGAGAAAGAGGGGGGGGGAGAGACCAACTGCAAGATGGAAAGACCAGCAAAGACGAAACAGGCATAATCCTTGAAGAGAAGAAGAAGATATATATGCATATACCTATAATTGACTTGCAGTATGTATTTATATATATATATAGAGAGAGAGAAAGGGGGGGGAGGAAAAAAAACAAGAAAAATGAAAGAAAGAGGATAAGGCCATTTATACTTCTGCATTGCTGATTAAGGACTTGAGGTCAGGATTCAGAGGAAGATGGATTGCAGAATGAAATTTTTTAGGGACAGCATGACTTTAAATGGCAGTCTTGTCCAATAATCTTATGTTTCTAGTCATTTGACATTTGAGTTGGCTAAGGCAACATATTCTGATATTACTGAACCTTGTTAAAGACATTTGATGATACTTTATGGTAAGTTATTTCAAAAATTAGGATAGTTTGCAATGGATGAGAGGATGCCCACACAACAGGTAGAGGTCAAAGAAAAGATAGCAGCACATCACAGAATCCACATAAAGTACGAAAATCAGGAAAGATAAGCCTGTTCTTTAACTGAATCCTGGGGTAATGAACATCAATAGATTGTACTGGTTTCAAATTGAAAGTTTTATATTTCATTGGATGGAAATGTGAAATTTAAAACTAATAAAGTCATCTTCATTTTGGGAAAGATGAAACAATTGAATATGAAAACTAAACATATTGCTATAGTTTTGAAATACTCTGGTTTGGGGTTGTTTTCAGATTTCAGATTTTTTTTTGTAAATTCCACCCACAAAAAGTGATAAAACTGTCATACATTTAATATCCTGAGTGGACTAAATGTTAGATATTTTAGAGACCAAACATGTACTTTTCTGAAGCTACTTCAGTAAGCAGTTATTTTTTACAATTAAAAACAGCCACTTGAAAGCTCCCGCTATGCCTACCATGTGAAGTAAAGATGGCGGTAACAAAGGCCAACAATAAAAGATTACCTCGAGTCCTGTCAGCGTAGCACTCCTGAATGCCAATACGAAATGCCGCAGCTGTGAAACTGAAGTTATCGAAAGAAAAAAGGTATATTGTGCGATTTCTGTTTGCCACTGGCTACATACTTCCTGCGCAAAAATAGATGAATCGGCACATAAGCTTTTTACCGATCTCAACCAGCCTCACTTCTGTACGATGTGCCTCCCTTCCGTAAAACAGCTACTAAACCTAAGCAAACGAGTTGAAAACCTCAAAAAAAACACCTTAATACTATGATCGATACCTTCTCCTCCAGAATCCGAAAGTTGGAAACTAAATTCAAGACACTCGATGACCAGCACCCGATCACGAGCACCTGTGCCCGCTATCGAACTTCACGAACTAATCGCATCAATGGTACACGAGTTGCTCAAGGGCAAAAATAGGAGACTCAACACCGTTATCTTTTTCCAACAGAAAATGGTGAATCATTAAAAGAAGACGTCTGCAAACTAGCAGGAGAATGCAACTTTGATCCCAGAAATATCGTCAAATGTTATTGTTTTGGACCCATAAACAAAAGAAAGGACGGAACGAACTTTCCACATCTCGTAAAAGTGACCTGCAACACACCAACAAACGCATCCAAATTTATAACGCCGATAAACAAGCTAAAGGACACTTGCCTCCGGCTGTGCATACGTGCTCTACCTGATTTAACTTTTGCCCAGAGAGAACAAAGATGCGAACTCCGAAGACAACTAAAAGAAAAACACCATAACGGAGACAACAGTTGGATGATAGACTACAAACAAACCAAACTAGTGCAAAAACCAAGTAACGCCACTAGTAGCCACCAAGGAGACCAGTATGCAGGCACTGCATAGGAAACGTGCAAGACCCTTGCAGTCAAATCCATGCCTCACAGAACCTTGCATATCCACTTCACCAACATCCGTGGCATTAGCTCCAACCTTAGTAGTGTCCACTACCATCTGCAGTCCACCAAACCCCATTTACTCTTTTTAACAGAAACTCAAATCTCACCTTCCCCCAGCACTATCCATCTGAACTCTCCTAACTATGCACTATTTAACTCCTTTCGACCCAAGGATGGCGTCTGTGCATATATCTGTTCTGACATACCCTGCCAGAGAGCACCTAACCTAGAATCACCCAACTTCGACCCTCTTTGGCTAAAGCTATCCCTCCCCCCACTCAGTCAGATTCATCTGCTGTCAATATCGCTCTCCTAATACCACCAATCATTCTGAGCTCTTTCATTTCCTCTCCCTTAAAGTTGATTTTCTCTAGTCCCACTCTCCTAACAGCAAAATCATCTTCCTGGGTGATTTTAATGCCCATAACACCAATTGGCTATCCTCTTCCAGTTGTACAGACCCTGCAGGCTCTAGAGATGCTGAAACATTTGCCATCACTAATGACCTTACACAAATTGTTCAAAAGCCAACCAGAATACCAGATAACCTGAACCACTCCCCAAATCCCTAGATCTCTTCCTTACCAATGACCTCTCCAAATATGCTGTGAATGTAGTGAGCCCCCTGGGTAATTCTGACCAGAACCTAGTGCTTATCTCCTCTCCCATGGAACAACGCTTACACAGTCACTCCCACACAAGAGTAGTTTGGCATTATAACAGTGCCAATTGGGATAATCTCCGAGACTACTATGCTTTATTCCCATGGTTGGATTATTGTTTCCAGTCTTCCTGTCCAAACATATGCACCGAACGTATCACCAAAGTAATCCTCACTGGCATGAAAACATACATTCCCCACACTACTCTGAACTGCCATCCCCCTATCTAAACCTTGGTTCTCCAAAAGATGTGCCAAGGCTGTACAAATGAAAAGTCGGGTATACCACAACTGGCTCAAATTAAGAACCCCATCCTCCTTCGATGTCTATACCGAAGCCCGAAACAAATGCAAGAAAATTATCAGTGCTTCTAAAACAGAATTTGAACAGGCAAAAAGCAGAAAGCTTGCTGCCTGTTCAAATGGCAGCCATGCCTTTTGGTCTCTTGCCAAGGCAATTGGTCGTAACTTTTGCCCTACACTATTCCCACCTCTATCATACCCAGATGGCTCAATTGCAACATCACCCACAGAAAAAGCTAACCTCCTGGCTGCACACTTTGCCTCTAATGCACACATAAATGACAATGGCAAGTGCTCTCCAGTCATTCCAACTGTCCAACATACAATGCTCCTGTATCTTTTTGCCAAAAAAGAAATCATAAACCTGTTGTCTAAATTAGACACAAAAAAGTCTCCCGGCCATGAAGGCATTCCTCCAATTGTCCTGAAGGTCTGTGCACCAGAACTGACTCCTATCCTGTGCATATGTACATACTCCCTTACTCCACTGGTAGCTCTTGTTCTGAATAGGGATTCAGAACGCTTGCGCTAAACTTTAAGGGGTGATATAACACTGGAAACTGGCCTATATCAACCCATTCCTAAAAAGGGTACAAATCACTGCCATTTCACTACCACCTTATCTCACTCACTTCAGTCCTATCCAAAGTAATGGAGAAAACCATCAACTCTTAGCTCCTGTTCTACCTTGAAGGTACCCAGCTATTAAGCCACCACCAGTATGGAGTCCGTCGATGCCGATCAACAGGAGATCTGTTCTCATACATCACCCATCGCTGGACAAATGCCATGGAGAAATTTGGCGAATCCCAAGTGGTTGCACTTGATATCTTTAAAACTTTTGACTGGGTCTGGCACAAAGGCTTACTAAGCAAACTCTCATCATTTGGACTGTCTCAGAACGTCTGCAGATGGATTGCCTGCTTCTTGTCTGGATGCACACTGTGTGATGCTAGACTGCTCCCTATCCTCTCACCATCCAACTAATGCTGGGGTCCCACAAAGTTTAGTTCTCTCACCAAGCCTCTTCCTTCTGTATATCAATGACCTACTTCAGTTGACCTCCAATCCATTACACAGTTTTGCAGATGACAACACATTGTACTACGTTACTTCACCTCTAAACAGCTGTTAACCTTATACAAATCACAAATCTGCCCAGCTATTGAATACTGCTCTCACATTTGGAGTGGAGCTCCTAAAAGCTCCCTCAAAATGCTTGACTCAATACAGAGGAGAGCAATCAGACTGATAAATGGCCCATCTCTTACCAACTTGCTCCCCTCACTCTCACATAAACGTATGGTCTCTGTAATTTGTATATTTTATAAATATTTCCCATGGAAATGTTCATCTGAAACAGCATCAATAATTCTCCCACTCTGTACTAAGCCCATTGGAACATGTACAGCTGCTGGCCAACATCCTTTCACAGTGCACCTTGAAACCCACAGAACAAGTTTCTTTTCCTGCTCCTTCACCCCTGCTACTGCTGTACTGTGAACAGTCTTCCCCCTGAAATATTTCCCAAGGAATACATAGACTTTTAAATCAAATGTAAATAAGTTTTTCCTTTCCCAACCCATATACGATACTAATGTACTATAGGTTGACCAGCCAACCTCTCGTATATGGGCCCAACATAAAAAAAAAAAAAAAAAAAAAAAAAAGGAGAGGGGTCATCTCATACTGGGAGATGAAAATCATTTGCCACCTAAAAACAGAGAAGCTCTCTACTTGACCAAATGTGAGTTAAAATGTTAAATATATAACTTTAAATCAAATATGATATGATTAACAGTATGTTAAATAAAAGATGTAATCATTTAATTTGCTGTTTATCTCTTTGTAGCCATAGGTGTTCCCTAACAGGACAAGATTTGAACAGGCAATGGATAATTCCCAATGCAAAATTGCATCCTACAATTTACCATACGAAAGCACTTCTACATTATATGTATTCAAAAGAGAAAAAGCCTTTGGTATGCAGTCCTTTGGCTTTATTGCTGTTTATAAATGGTTTTTAGATTTACATAATTATCTTTTTGTCTTACATTAAATGAATTGCTACTTTCAGATTATTAAATTTAATGCAGCATTTTGTTATTTATTCTGCTATTCTTATATAATATCCAGGAGGCAGTTTTTTTAATTTATATGCTTGGAATCTGGTTAGAAAAGAGTACACTTAACAAGCATGTCAAGCTTGTGAAGCATTCTGAGATACTAAGGCAATGTGCAAACTTGTTTGCTTATGTTGGATTATAGGATAAAAGCAATAATTTTTTGTGAAGTATAATTTGCTTTCTAAGAAACAGGCAGGGAACTTGTTTCAACTCCTTTCTCATCCCCAGAATATTTTAGTAACATGGTGTACACTATTTTTTAATTTTATATGGAAATATCACTTCTACCAATGATTTAGCTCTTTGCTTTCCCACTCTCCAGCCAAAGGGCTGCGTGTTCGAATCCCGCCATGGGAACGAACACGGGTAGGTGTCCTCCCTCGATGAGTCTTTGGACTCCCTGGAGGTGTCACATAATAATAATAAATTTCAGTCTATAATCTAAAAAAAAAAAAAAAAAAAAAAAAAAAATTTTTTTTTTTTTGATCAGAAGTTGAATCTTATTCTTTAATAGAAATTATAATATATTGTTATTAACCTCAAAGAAAATATGTATACATAGTATACTCTTTCTCTCTCTCTCTCTCTCACTCACTTAAAGAAGATAACAAAAACAGAAAAGATTGCAAAAAAAGGGGAAAAAAGTGACATTACTATGCATGAATTTACCAATGAAATTTTTTGCGATTATAATTGGTATACAATGGTGGTCTGAAAAGTTCTTGGCCTCGACCATATATGGCAACACTATTGGCAACATCTTTTTCCCAAGTTGGTACATCTGTCATAAGCATCCATGGGAAAATGCAAGTCATTCTATCAAATAGTTTGTTTTATACAGCTATCTGAAGCAAAAATGTTGTCTGTATTCCTTGAAATGGATAAAATTGAGTATCATGTTGTTATAAAATTCTTTGTAAAAGAAGATTTAACGGCAAAAGAAATTCATTTGACGTTCATAAAAGTTTATGGGCACCCTTCTCCTTCGTTTTTGACAATTAAGAAATGGGCTGCTGAGTTTAAATGTGGCTGTACCTTTTTGGGCATCTCTCATGTGCTTTGAAGATGATCCACATGAAGGATGCCCAAAAAGTATAACAATACCAGAAATCATTGATCATGTGCACAATATGATATTGGATGACCGGCGAATCGAAGTGCGTGAAATTGCTGAGACTATAGTCATTTCAAAAGAACGTGTAGGATATATTTTGCATGAAGAATTGTAAATGAAAAAGCGTTGAGCAAGATGGGTGCCGCACTTGCTCACAGCAAATCAAAAACACACTTGCATAAAATCTCTGAACAATGCTTGGATCGTTTTAACAAGAATAAAACTGATTTTGTGTGTCTATTTATTACCGTATTTTTCGATAGATAATATGCGCATTATCTATACAAAAAAAAAAGTCTAAATTCTTTAAAAATGAATGTGCGCGGTATACATTAGAAAGGTATGGGAGGTAAATCAAATGTAATAACAAAACTAAGGTAGAAATATTACGTAATATTTATTGAACATTACACTAACAAATCCAAAAAATTCTTCATCAGACTCGATATTGAAAAAATCAATTGCGTTAAAAATTTTTTTTTGGTATTTCTTCAGCTTCATTGTCACCGGACACCACTGCATTCCCTTGTGCTTTAATGAAATCATATCTAACACAGTTTTCACTTACAGCAGTCCAACTTTCTGCAATTCACGTAACTATATCTTTATATGACATTCTTTTCATCTGCTCTGTTTTGTTATATTCGTGGATGCCATTCATCATCCCAGTCTTCCCACTTAGCCTGCAAATTATCTTTGAATGGTTTATTTACTGCAGGATCAAGGGGTTGGAGTTTTTTTGTTACACCACCTGGAATGACGGCTAATTTGGAATACTTCTTTACAATTGTTTTAACTTCTGCTGTCGTGCATGCCCTACACGAATCCAACACTAACAAAGATTTTGGGTTGAAAAATGCCATTTTTCTCTTTCGCTACACATTCTCCAACCAAAATTTCATAACCTTGGAATTTATCCAACCTTTATCATTAGCAGTAACAATAATATCTTTGGAATAACAACCTTTTGGAACAGTCTTTCTTTTGAAAATTACTATCGGTGGCAGTTTCAGCCTTTCACCATTCACGAACACTACTTTCTCCAGCACTGAAAAATCTACCATCTTCACGATTCCCTTTTTCCTTTGCTACTTTTACCACTTCAAGCTTGAACTGCAATGTGTAGGATTTTCTTCGAGAAGTACATCTGTCTTCCATGGGTAATTC
Source organism: Typopeltis vanoorti (assembly GCF_054136105.1). Lineage (NCBI taxonomy): Eukaryota > Metazoa > Arthropoda > Arachnida > Uropygi > Thelyphonidae > Typopeltis > Typopeltis vanoorti. Next base: position 69,824,857 of record NC_143564.1, on the reverse strand, counting down.
AGATCTAATAACAAAATATAAACAAATAATGATTTACTTTATGAAATATTTTAAAACAGGATGTACGGAATAATCGACCACTGCTACTAGCAATGCACGTGCTTTTAAAGAATTCCTCCATCCTCTGTCTGTACTTCCTAACTCTACCGCTAGTTGGTGCATCCACGTTATCTATACGTCAAAAGGAGCGATGAAAATGTTGGGGTTGCGCATTATCTATCGAAAAATACGCTACTATGGATGAGACTTGGATTCACCATTACACACCAAAATCCTAACAGCAGTCAAAACAGTGGACAGAAGCCAGTTGTTCATTGCCAAAGAAGAAAAAGTCAGTTCCATCAGCAGGAATGGTCATGGTATCAGTGTTTTGGGATGCTAAAGGCATTTTGTTTATTAATTATCTTGAAAAGGGTAAAACAATAACTGGGGAATATTATTCCCATCTTTTAACCAGACTAGATGAAAAAATTCGTGAGAAAAGACCCGATTTGCAGAAAAGAAAAAAAAATCATCTTTCATCAGGACAATGCACTTGCGCACAAAGGCAATGGGAAAATTAAGGGATCTGCACTATGAATTGTTGGAATATCCACCCTATTCCCCCAGATTTGGCTCCCCTTTGACTTCTATCTCTTCCGAAAACTAAAACTCTTCCTCGCTGGTCAGCGTTTTTCTTCGAATCAAGAGGTGATTGCAGCTGTAGAGGGGTATTTTTGGGGATCTTACTGAGAACCTCTACAGGGATGTGATAATGACACTGGAGCATCACTGGAATAAATGTATTAGTCTTAATGGAGATTATGTTGAAAAATAAAAATTATTTTGAAATTATACATTTGTTTTTTCATTGTTAGGCTGAAAACTTTTCAGACCAACCTCATATGTCTCAATCATAGCCCCCTTCCTGCTATTCATAAAGCTTAGCAATTGACATTCTTTCAATCCCTTCCAAAGACCACTGACCACATTTGTGAATCTTATCTGAACCCTTTCTAACATATTCTCATCACCATTATAACCCAGTGACCAATTAGTGTATGATAATCCATATAAGGCCTGATGAAGGTCTTATACAATGGAATCACAATCTCTTTATTTCTGTACATGAAATTACCTGATATGATGACTTCACAGCTTGTGCAGTGTGGTCCCTGAATTTCAGGTCCTTGTCCACCACTCTCCCAGATATCTCATTTCCTCTACTGCCTTTAAAGTTTCTTCACCATATGTATATATTGCATTCTATCGTTGCTTACTAAATTTCAAAACCTTACGCTTTGCAACATTGAACTGATAATTCTACTTACCTCTCCCCATTCATGCAATCTATACAAGTCCTCCTTATGTAAGGCCATAATATCTGTTTGACTCTGCATTGCTCTCCTCATTGCATCATCTGCAGACAGCTGCATATCACTAGTTAAACCCATCCCAATATCATTAATATACAAATTGAACAACAGTGATCCCAAAACTGATCTCTGCAGTGGACCACTAGTGACCTTCCTCCTTCAGGATACTGAACTATTTGGTTAAGGTGTGGGGACTGAGCTCAGTTTTCTTTACTAAAGTAAAGAAAAAGTTTAAAGTTTTCTTTACTGAAGTAAAGAAAACTGTCATTTTCCTTGAACCACTTCAACATGCTAACTTGCTTTGTGGCATGGCACATTGTCTTGCTGGAAGTACTACCCATTTGATAATGGGTAAACTCCAGCCGTGAATGCATGAGTATGATCAGCGATGATGTTAAGATAGTTGGTGTTCAACTGGTATAAGGGGACTTAACATATACCAAAAAAAATTGCCGACATCATTACATTCCCACTGCCAGCCTCAGCTGTTTTCCAGTCATCAGCTATCTAGTGTTGGTGATCATGTGCCCAATGAAGCAGCATCTCCGTGTTCTTAGCTGACAGCATTGTGACCTGGGACAATTGTCTGCTCCTGTACCCTATCCATAACAGCATCACGGATGGAGTACAGAAGTAGACAACTGTAAATTACCACCATGCTGTCAAGGATAACTGGTAGTAAATTATCCAGCATTTGCCTTTGTGCATGAAAATAACAAAGGAGTAAATGTTTGTGAGATACTGGCATCAGCATGTCTGGCACCAACAATCATACGATGCTCAAAGTCATGCCAATTACTCATTCTGATACATGAAACACACACACAAAAAAAACAGAACTGTCAGGTGCCTGTCTGGCAGATTTACATAGGAAATTGTAGCCACACGACTTAGCATCTTCAGGAATAGTTTATTTTCATAAATGGGGATATTTTATAAATTTATAAAATTTGCTTAGAACACTATGCAAACACTATGCAAATACAACATTAAAACCACCTTTAAACCCTCGAATAAGTTAAGACACCTACTCAGTTCTTCTGAAGATCCTCTTCCACACCTAGCCCACCCAGGGGTATACAAAATACATTGCACATGTAACATACCATACATAGGGGAAACAGGGTGAATTATCCCAATCAGACAAGACAAACACAAACGACACGTTAAATACCTCCATTTCAGAAAAACCGGCCTTTCTGACCACGCACTCCAAACATACCACAGAATTGATTGGAAAAATACCAAGGCCCTACACCGTACCAGAACCTGGTTTGAGAGAAAATTTAAAGAGTCATGTGAAATGCTCAAATCTCAACAAAAATGATGGCCTAACCATTCCAAGAATGTGGAGGACCTATCTACAACCTGTATAACAACCTAAACTAGCCGTAGAAAAATCCCACTAAAGAAGACAACCTGATGAAGTGTTTGTAACATTCAACAGCAACTGAAGGAGATCATATTATAACAATCAGAACTGTACAAATCCAGAAGAATATTAATACATGAGGACTTTAGCAGTTTATTGTAGTTGTATTTTTTATTTATTTATTTATTTTATTATATTTTTTAAAATTTTTTTTTTTATTATCACTAGAGGTCAGGCTAGGGAAAAGGGTGAATTAACTATGTAGATTTAGTTTACCGGTATACAGGGCTAGAGCATGTAATTTGGTTCCTTATACACTTGTATCCTTCTGATGATGACCTCAATACAGAGGTCCAAACATCAAGTTTTATTTTATTAGTAATTAATAAAATAATCTGTTCAACACGTGTGTTTTTGTTTGTCCCTAAATTTATAAATACCAATGCTGATCACCGTGTAACCTTAAAAGAAAGATTCATAAATGGGGAGATGTTCTTAATAAAGTAGAGATTCAGTGTATGTGCATACTCCATATGATGACCTTGATATGAAGGTTGAAACATCAGGAAATTATTTTGGCTTATATTAAATTGAAGTTATTCTACTAATGGAGACAACTATCGACATAGTAGTTGTCTCCATAATTCATTATAATGAGTTTTTCATTTATTGTTTTCATGTTGTGTACATTTTTATAAGCCTAAATTGTAAGTACAATCAAACTTTGTTATAATGAACATGGAAATAACAAGATCATGGCTGTAAGCAAATGGCCATGATGATTTTAATTTACACATATTCCCATACAATTGCTCACTTTTATAATGAACATAATACATGGGGATATACCACACAAATTTTGGTAACTATGCAACCATTCTTAATTTGCTCAGGTAGTTCTTGGAATTACAAAAATGAAAGGCATGGTTTAGCTTTTATGACCACCTATAGATGAATATGGGCTAGATTATAACCTAATCTTATTCTTGGAAACCATCTACTTCTGCCTACCTCTTCAGTGGTATAGCCTCTAGTTCTCCTATCTCACTTTACCCAAACACTGCCACAAGTAAAATCAGTTAAAAAGGAACCCTTCCATCAGCAACATATGTATCTACAGAGAAGAAAGTGTTCTTTGTCCTGTTCAGTAATATCAACATTGAAGAAGAATAAAGATGCTTACATAGCAACATGACTGAAACAAAACAGTTTAGAAAGTGCATGCTTCGAAATATCAGTGAAGGATTTCTTTAATGGTTAACTACACAATGAAGCACTGGATTCTTAATATCTTTTTGCTTGAAAGTTCAATCAGAAAAATTTTGCTTAACAATTTGGACACGAAAATTTTGTATGTAACAGTGGATCGATTTAAAAACCAACATAACATTATTCTTTATTTATTCTTATGGCAGAGTACAGTTATTTTTCAATGTCCAATGTTGAAAGCCACTCTAGAGCTTCCTTTGACACTTCATGTATATCGTGCAGGTCACCATGGAAATGGTGAAGGAGGCAGTCATCGATGATATGTTTGATAGGCTCTAGAAAATGGATGCAGTCACAGTAAGGGTTATTTGCCATATTCTATTTATGTAGGAGATAGCCGCATATGCCCTGATTCTTTAATAGTTGTCCATAGCCCTCTAGGAAGGATATAGCTGGGCTGGTGGCTGCAGGAATCTTTCACAAGAGAACCATTTGTTGGCAAGTTAATAGCCCATTGTTGGTTTCATATGTCATAAGTTGAAGGTGCTGGACCAGAGAAAGCTCTGATCATGTCTCAAAATGTGGTACTTTGACTTAAGGGTTGAATGGAGAGGCAGTAGGGAGTTATTTGTGATTTTCTCCACTTCTTTTTCCTAGAACATAATCATGCACTAGTCGGGTGCATGGTTATGTTCATATGGGAGTCAATAATGTTGTGTGATAACAATATTATGTCATCTTTTAAAAATACTAATTGAAATCATGTTTATTGTTAAATAGTATTGTTTTTATGCTTATTAAATTACTTAAGGAATTTACGACGTACAAATGATATAAATTAAAATTAAACTTTAATCTGTATTCCAATATTTCGGCAACGTCACGTTGCCATTTTCACAGGAACTTAAAATAAAGACACGTGCATGCAGCCACTACACACAGTAACTGAGGACGAAGCAGGAAGCTGTTGTTTCTCCTAAAAGTCCTGATGAGGCCCCCTAGCGGGCTATGTACATATTCTCGGCCATTGGACTGAAGGTCTTCTTATGTAAGTCTCCCAAATTTGGGGCAGTCTAATGCAACCAAATTTGTGGCTCTGATACACTCCTCTCCTTCCTAACACACCTAAACAACCAACGCCCCAGAAACAAGTTCACCCTGGAAAAGGAGAAAAATAACAGCCTCCCTTTCTTAGACACACTAGTCACCCGCCAGCTTGAATAGAACCTTGGTTTTCTCAGTTTATAGAAAACCCACCCATATTGTTGTGACGGGGGGGGAGATTGTTGGTGAATGTATCTGCCTGTATGGGTGGGTTTTCTATAAACTGAGAAGTTGTGTAGTGTCTTAATAACTCCATGAGTTATTAAGACACTACACAACAGGGCTAAACTTATCTATTCAAATGACAATGCCCTAACCTTATCTTCAACACTTTCTCAGCCAATGGCTACCCCCCCCCCCCAAAAAAAAAATCCAAAAAATATTGACACCAGTTAACCACAACCCCCCCTTCACAACAAGGATTATTCTAAACCCATTGCCATTCCCTACATCCGAGGCACCTTGGAAAAAATTACAAAAATCCTAAATAAACATAACTTGACCTATTGTTACAGACCATATAAAAAATTGGCGTCCCTTATCTGCTCCACTAAAGACCAACCACCTCCCTTAGACCAACCTGGTGTATACCAGGTCCCTTGCAGTTGTAAGCCTACTTTGGTCAAACAGGCAGGACAACGAATATCAGAATTTCAGAACACAAGGACTACATCCATTTTCACCAGTACAGCCACCCTGGTCTTGCAGACCATGCTCTGGATACTCGCCACTGAATACAATTGAAGAAAGCCACGGTAATACACCGTAGACAGGCTTATACGTTGTTTATGCATTATTCAATCACTCAAGGAATTTAACAACGTAGATACGAATATAAATTAAATTACACTTTAATAAATATTTCCAATATTGCCATCTTCAAAAGGAACTTGCAAAAAAAAGGCACGTGCACGTAGGCACTACAACACAGTAACTGAGAATGAAGCTATTGTTCTCCTAAAAAGTCCTGATGGTGCCCTCTAGTGAGCTAAGTAGGTGTTCTTGGCCGTTGGGCTGAAGGTCTGCTGATGTAAGCCTCCAAATTTGGGGCAGTCGCATACAACCAAATTTGTTGAGGTTTGGAGAGTTTCTTAGGGCTGAGGCTTATTCCATAAATAGTCTTTCGAATTTGTATTTGCTACAGTGTATTACTGTAGCTTTCTTCCACCGTATTCTGTGGCATGTATCCAGAGCATGGTCTGCAAGACCAGAATGGCTGTACTTGTGAAATCGGATGTAGTCCTTGTGTTCAGAAATTCTGATATTCTCTGTCTTGCCTGTTTGGCCTTTACAGCTGCAAGGGGCTTGGTATACACCATGTAGGTCTAAAGGAAGTGGTCTTTAGTGGAGCTGATAAGGGATGCCAATTTTCTGTATGGCCTGTAACAGGAGGTCAGGTCATGTTTTTTTAAGATTTTGGTAATTTTTTTCGAGGTGCCTCGGATATAAGGAATGGTTGCAGCTGTAAACTGTCTTACTTTGGCCAAACAGGCAGGACAGCGAATATCAGAATTTCTGAACACGAGGACTACATCCGATTTCACAAGTACAGCCATTCTGGTCTTGCAGACCATGCTCTGGATACACGTCACAGAATACGGTGGAAGAAAGCTACAGTAATACACTGTAGCAAATACAAATTCGAAAGGCTATTTATGGAATCAGCCTCAGCCCTAAGAAACTCTCCAAACCTCAACAAATTTGGTTGTATGCGACTGCCCCAAATTTGGAGGCTTACATCAGCAGACCTTCAGCCCAACAGCCAAGAACACCTACTTAGCCTGCAAGAGGGCACCATCAGGACTTTTAGGAGAACAATAGCTTCATCTCTTCATTCTCAGTTACTGTGTTGTAGTGCCTACGTGCATGTGCCTTTTTTTGTAAGTTCCTTTTGAAGATGGCAACGTGACATTGCCGAAATACCGGAAATATTTATTAAAGTGTAATTTAATTTATATTCATATCTATGTTGTTAAATTCCTTAAGTGATTTAATAATAATAATACACCGTAGTAAATTCAAATTTGGAAAGTTATTCATGGAATCAGCCTCAGCCCTAAGAAACATGCCAAACCTCAACAAATTTGGTTGTATGAGACTGCCCCAAATTTGGGAGACTTATATCAGAAGACCTTCAGCCCAACGGCCGAGAATACGTAGATAGCCCGCTAGGGGCACCATCAGGACTTTTAGGAGAAACAACAACTTCCTGCTTCGTCCTCAGTTACTGTGTGTAGTGCCTGCATGCACGTCTTTATTTTAAGTTCCTGTGAAAATGGCCGAAATATTGGAATATAGATGAAAGTTTAATTTTAATTTATATCTTTTGTACGTTGTAAATTCCTTAAGTAATTTAATAAGCATGTATAACCAACATCTAAGCCTTTCTACGAGAAGCATATCGTTCTAAAATTGTGAACAAATAAATTGTGTTTAATGTTAAGTGTATTGTAGTTTATACAAGCATATTCATACAAATAATATCTAGGTATGTGTTTATATTATTTTTTTTCTCTTTAATGCTTTTTTTAATCTGTTTTATTGTTGAGTTATTGTGAATTAAAAAAAAATAGGAGGCACATTTAACTTATCATTGAAAACAAATATTACTTGTATAGTGAGTGATAGTTATAATGAGGAACTTTTTTGGTATCCTGGTGCTCATTTTAACCAAGTTTGTGTATATATGAGGAAGGGTTCTGATAAACACCTAGAACAAAAATTATATTTTCTAATGAGACTTTTTTCTCCGAGGATTGCAAATGATGCAGCAGCTGTGAAAAGTGTATAATACTCCTTTCTAAATCACTTAGGGAATTGAAACAACGTAGATCTGAATATAAATTAAATTATACTTTAATAGATATTTCCGATATTTCGGCAATGTCACATTGCCATTTTCTAAAGGAACTTACAAAATGGCAATGTGACATTGCCGAAATATCGGAAATATCTATTAAAGTATAATTTAATTTATATTCGGATCTACGTTGTTTCAATTCCCTAAGTGATTTAGAAATGTATAATACTCCATGTGGAATATGCAGAATAATGTGTAAGCTACATGGTTCTTCCCCAATTCTTTCATGGTGATTATCAGAACTTCTCAGCCCCCCCCCCCCAAGAAGTATATATATTTTTTTTTACTCACATATATTTGTCCTTTGTTCTGATCACTGAGGATGGTGATGCATGCACTTTGCTGTCAAGTTTCAGGCTAACATGTTATTTTTTATCAGCCATCATTAAGGAATATTAATATATTTGCCAACTTGCAAGGATGTCTCAAGTGCTAATAAATGCTAACAGCTCTTAAAGAGGTAAAGGTTTCTGTAGACTATAAAATATACCATCAAGCTATGAAGGATAACTGGATTCTGTGATGAAACTTCCTTATCTACTCTCACCTTCCAAGCTTCCGTTGTATGTAAAGAATTCTTTGGATTTAAGAAGTAAATTATCCAGCATATTTCTTTTAGAATCTGAAAGCAAAATTATCACTGAGTTGGAATTTTTCTATGTTCACAAACATTTGTTTGTTCTTCTTTTCAATCTGCAGGATGGGGTTCAAATTCTATTGATATTTGTGAATCTGTAAGTGGCAGATGATTTGAAAAAGTACTTTGTTCAGTCTGTAAAGGAGGGTTTCCAGATTACAGTGGATATCATCCAGTTTTTTTGCCAAATATCATATCTTTCTCATCATGATTAATGCATGTTAAGGAAATGGTATGGTTCAGAACATTAATATCCTATAGGATTGCAATCTTTCATAGCATGATTGCCATAAAAAATAAAAAAAAAGGGCATGGAGTGTTTTATCCATTACCACAGAACTGCTTAATTTTGAAGATAATAGTGCCAAAAGAGAGATTACCAGCATATTTAGTCCTCTTTTGGACACAGATTTCAGTGGAATGCAACTATTGAAACTATAAAACATTGCAGTAAATTTAAGAAGACACCACATCTCCACATTCTTTGTCATATAGAATATATCCCAAATGAAATTTAGACTTCCTTTTCAAATAATACTTTTCAGTTCAACCATTTACCACTAAAACTAGACACACTTGCAAGAAGCATGATACATGATTTTACCTCCTGCTCTTGTTATTAATTTTATTAATAAAATTAATTTGAATATAAAATTAAAATGGATTTAATATCCAGTAAAGTGGAACAGGCTGGATTCAGACATAAATGAAGCTGCTGTGATCAGGTTCTGTCACTCACCACACATATAGAGGCAGGCTACCAACAATGCCGGAAAACAGCTGTAGCTTTTGTAGATCTTACTGCAGCTTATGACACAGTCTGGAGGCATGGTGCAGTCTGCAAGCTGCTCCGTGCAGTCCCTTGCAAAACAATAGCAAAACTAATCGATAACATGCTAAGCAACCGCCTGTTCCAAGTGTGTATGGATGAGAATAAAAGCAAACAAAGAACACTGGATAATGGATTACCACAGGGGTCAGTTCTGGCTCCCCTCCTTTTTAACTTATACATCGCAGATATGCCTCATACAGCCTCTAAGAAGTTTTGCTATGCTGATGACATTGCTCTAGCCACCAGACACACCAATTTTACTACAATGGAAGATACACTAACAAACGACCTTGCAGTCCTAGATGAATACTTCAGCAAATGGAGATTACGCTCGAATCCTAGAAAAACACAAGTTTCATGCTTCCACCTGAACAATAACCAATCTAACAAAGAACTCATGGTCTACTTCAATCACAAACTGCTACACTACGACAGATTCCTGAAATATCTGGGCGTCACTCTAGACAGAACACTATCTTTTAAACCACATCTCATTAACACAGCATCCAAGCAAAAAACAAGAAACAATATACTCCAAAAACTACGTGGAACAACTTGGGGTGCCTCAGCAACAACGCTTCGCTGCACTGCTCTTGGCCTCGTTTTCTCTACAGCTGAATACTGCTCACCCGTATGGCTGAACAGCGCCCATGTGTATTTGGTTGATGCCCAGCTTAACACCACTATGTGCCTTATTTCTGGAACTGTAAAATCAACCCCAACCTACTGGCTCCCAGTGCTAAGCAACATCCCGCCTCCATACATCCGCAGATCCAACTTTCTTCTATATGAATACAGCAAAATCATGGAAATCCAAAATCTTCCAATCCATGAAGACATCCCACCCCTAGAAATAAACAGGCTAAAGTCAAGGCACCCTCCAATCTTAACAGCAAAAAATCTTGCAGAGACAAGCTTCAACATGAAGGAGAAGTGGAAAGAGTCCTGGTGTAACACTTCAACAGGAATCTTCCATGAATTAGTGGACCCAACACAGATACCTTCGGGTTTTGACTTACCTCGGAAAACTTGGTCTGCCCTTAACCGAATCCGCACCAATTATGGCAGATGTGCAGACCACCTTTACAAATGGGGCATGATTGCCTCACCCAGGTGCGACTGTGGATCACCCTGCCAGACAATTAATCATATTATAGCAGAATGTGTCCTACATGCATACAGTGGAAACCTGTCAGACTTCATCCATGTTACACCAAGTGCAGTCGACTGGATAATCAGCCTAGACATTCAGTTGTAGCCTTCTTGATTCTTGAGTCTCTTTTATGACTATATTATGTCTTCTTATTGTACATATGGCTATTACTATGTCCATATATATTAAGGATTAATGTAATGTAACTTTTCATATGTGAGCGATACGCTAAATAAATAAAATAAATATTAAATATTCTGGATTTAATGATCCAGAATATATATATTCTGAATCATTTAATACTTAGCCTGCCCATGATACTAATAGATTCAGAGTGTTTTGTGTGGTGGAATTAACAATTAAAAAATTGTACATAGAGAGCAGTTGACTTCACAATAAATGAATTGCCATTTTCTATCCTACAATGCATATCGTCTGCCCCTTTTTATAGAATCTATAATAATCCATATGTTATGGTGATACCATAATGCATGGTACTGTATACAAACCTTGTCAAAGGAAGTGCGTTATGTAATACAAAAAGGACAACTTAATGCAAGTGGCTAGTCATGAAAATGCTTTATGCATTAACTTCTTATTATTTGCTTACAATGAAGTAAAGTGTAAATGAAAACAAGAATATAATTTGTTAAGTATCATTTACTTTTCAGCCCACTAAAATAATTTGGTACAGCAATCCTTAAAAAATTAAGAAGAGTCTTCAGGTGATGTTCGCATCCATTAGATTGGGAATCTTAGAACCATTGTTTAAAATTAAATTAGTTTTTTCTGTACATGTTGTTACTAATCCTTTTGTGGTATGTTTGATGCGAGTATATTTACAGCATATTTTTAAACATTTTAGAAATGTGCATGATCTAATTATATCTTTGCATCTAGACTTTTCAACACAGTATATGTTTTTACAGTTGTTTTGTGATTATCATGGACACTCAAGAAGAAATAATGTCTTTCTCTATGGTTGTAGTCCCTCCATGTCATGGTGGCCTGGTGATGAAAATAAATGCGATGACCATACATACGAGGTATATAAAGGTTTAGTGTTCATTAAATTTTTCTGATATTTTACATAGCATAATAATTTTTTTAAGTATCTCCAATAGCATGAAACAGAGGAAAAAATAAATAAATTTAGAAAGCTAGCTAAGATGAAAGGAGAAATTATACCTGGACTTGCTACTTTGTTTCACAGGTGTTGTTGCAGGAGCATGTTGGAATGTATGTCATGTTCTTTTTTAATAGAATTTTCATGAAAGAATTAATATGGCAAAAAAGCACTCGGTTAGAAGTAGAATTTATTGAGCTAAGGAATAACTACCTAAAACAGCATGTGGAGAGACCCAAGGTATAATTGACAAATTGGAATGCAAGACATGATACTTAGTTAAACATGATATGGATTTTTACTCATGTAAATATTTTATTGGCATGAAAGTTTCTCCTGAGTATTGGGGCATCTTCACTATGACTTTCAAATTAAGCAACTAGGAAAAAAACTGGTAGAGTCAACATAAAAAATGTGCAAAATGCATGTACATGATGTAGAGTGTCATGGTTTGGTTTAAATACATTAAGGTTCTAGTAAAAATAACTTCAACAAGATATTTCAAAAATCTTCCATAAGAGGGATAATATAAGTCTATCTCTTCTATTTAAATTTGGTCAATGTAACAAGGTTTCACAACTTTCTTTGTATAAAGGTTCTAAGAAATTATTAATTTTTATGGAGAACCATAATTAATTTTCTTTGAAAGGATTCAATGTTTGGTGGTGATAGAGTGTTCTGCAAGTCCTGATTTATCTGTCTCATGGAACTTAACTTAATCTAAATGTTTACGATTCATAGCTGCAAATCTGCCTGTTTGGCCAAAATATGATAATCTACACTGATAAGGAATTTGATAAACTCCAGAGTGGGCCAGAGGTGGAAGCTTATTTTTAGCTGAGCCTAAAAAAGTAGATATCTTATTGATAAGGTGGAAGGGCACTTGTAGGCTAATAGATCTAAGTAGTTTGGCTATACCTTCCGAGACATTTTTAACATAAGGGATGATAATACGACAGTCCACCTCTGTTTCACTATCATGATAAAAGGAATCACTATCAGATTCAGGGAAACTCTATAATTATCAATTTTCTTGCAGCCATAAGATTTGGTAAAGTCATTAGCAAGGAAGGTGGATTTGATATGATTTATTTCTTGAAAGATCAGCATTTCATCAGAGCAGAGAGAGAGAGAGTAAGTGCTTGATGTACCAGAGTCTTAACCACGTCGCCATCAATATGGATAAAATACATCACTCCTCTACACTTTGCATCCATGGTAACATGAATGCATATATATATGTCCTGGCCGGTTGGGTGGTTAATGGTGCCAGATGTTTGACAATTATGATAATGTGAAAGAGCATGAATGTAAAGTTGAGCATGTATTTTTTTTCTGAAAACTGAGAAATGAGGGCTACCATCTGGTTGATGAAGTAACAGATCTAAAAAGGCAGACTGATTGATGTCTAACTCAAGAGTGAATTGGATAAGATGGTGAAAAGTGTTGCTCCTATTGACAAACGCTATGGATTGCACAGGAATTATGCCAAACTCCCAAAACATCATATACATACCTATACCATAAAGGTGGGTTTGGAAAGATGCTATTCAGTATCTGTTGCTCAAATTGTTCCATGAAGTATTTAGCTAGCATGGTAGAAAAAGGACTACTCATTGATGTACCCTCAATTTACTAATTATATATTGGGTTTTATCCTTTATCCAAGTGTAAGCAAAGTTTGTGCTTGAAGTACTTTCAGGACTGGGGCAACTTGTGGTAAAGGTGGTATAAGTTCTTATCACTCACCTTAATATCTCCCATAATGCAAAGCACATCTCCTTGTGGACATGTATAATGCTATGCATTAAGGGAAGGGCCACTACCCAGACCGGTTTCGACCTTTATTGAGGTCTCATCATCAAACCGGTCTGAGTAGTGGTCCTTCCCTTAATGCATAGCATTATATATACATGTCTTCAAGGAGATGTGCTTTGCATTATGGGAGATACGAAGGCGAGTGATGAGAACTTATACCACTTTTACCACGAGTTGCCCAGTCCTGAAAGTACTTCAGGCATAAACTTTGTTTGCTTACACTTGGATAAAGGATAAAACCCAATATATAATTAGTAGCATAGCCAAGTGAAAAAACGTCCATAGTACCCTCAATTTGTTGTGACATGTGGATGTGAGCCGCATGCGGCTCGTGAGCCACGTTGTGGCCACCCCTGCCTTATAACATCGTACCCAGTTTACTCTTGAGTTAGAAGAGAACAATTGGATTGCCTTTTTAGGTTTCATGTTACTTTGTCAGCATATGATGGCATTCATTTCTCAGATTTTTAGAAAGAACACATATTGGACTCCACATTCATCCTCTTTTCAAGAATTTTATTTTTAGGAATATATTTTTTAAGAATTTTTTAATTTGTGAAACTAAGGTTTCACAAATTAATGAATTACTTAAGCTGATGACACTTTCCTCATTGACTCCAAAAGTCATTTTCCCTTGAGCACTCTGTCACTGCTTTATCTCTGCTACAGGTATTTTCATAGGTGCTTCGCTGAGTTGGCTGTTACCATCACTCCACTTTTTTTCTACTCACATACAAACAACTAATCATGAATTATGAACAGACCCAGCTCAGATACCTTGAGGTTGCTGCTACTCCTCTCACACACACACAAAAGGGTAACTGTGAAATTTCCAGCAGATGTAATAAGTGGGCACAGCAACCTTGTTCCATTCCGAAATTTGTTTTGATGGTTCCAGAGTTGTCAAGGTAGATTGAATCCTGGAGGTTTGATGGTTGGATCTGTAATCAGGTAAACAGGTACTTGTTTGTAGTTCATTCCAGAGTCTTCTCCAGCAGTCCTGGGGACTGTCATCTGGTATTTCCACAAGCCATATGGAAGATCTAAAGGTAAGGCAGCCAGCTGGAGAGATATCTTAATGTATAGGACGGTACATGTTATTTCTTTATATCTTTGATGGTAGCTCTGTCTTCTGAATCATAGAGGAGTGATGTGAGAAAGAACAGGTAACCATATGAGAAAAGTAGATCCTAAGGAACCATGCTTTTCATTGTTATGTTAAGCCATGAGTCATGTGGTTACTTAAACTGGCAAACAATGCTCTACAACAGGGAAGACCAGAGCCAGCTGTTCTAAGAGTTGAGGCATTACAACCTCAAGTTATGCCTTACTGTGTCAGCTTGTTTATGATGATGTTTGATTTACTGAAATAACATTAGAAACCAATAGGTTACTGGTAAATTTTTGAAAGGATTTTTGCTCCATTTACTGGTAAATGGAATCAGTTTGTCTTTCTAGTTCCTGAGTTATCACTTCAGAAATGCTGATTGGACTATAGTTAGTTGCTTACTGTACTGTCTCTGCTCTTGTATAATAAAAGTATCTTGATCTCCTTCCACTTGTTAAGAAATTTGCTCATGTTGAAATTCATTTGACCAAATAAATGAGAGGCACAACTAATTCTCTTGAGCATCCTTACCATATACCATCCTGTTCTATTAATCTGTTCAAATCAACTTTTGCAATAGCTTTAATTCCTCTAATTAATCCACCTCTATCTTTTCATGATTGATTATTTTGTGATTCATTATTATTATTTTGTGAAAACCTCTCAAAGAAGAATTAAATGCTATGTTTTGATTCAACAGGTATTTCCCCTTTTACTTCATCATGTAGCTCCAGCTTTCAGCTTAGAATATTGTTGCTTTGCTCTAGAAAGAAGTAGGGAAGCTACTGCTCGAATCACAGTGTGGCGTCAGTTTGGAGTCACTCTTAGCTACACAATGGAATGCTCTTATGGAGGGTGTGATCAGGGACTTTATGCTGTAAGTATCTTTAAAAGCATTCCTTTATAAAAACAATTATAGAAGTTAAAACTCTAATACCCTGTATATATTTTTAAAATATGTTAATGGAACTGTACAGTGGGAATTTTTAACATTCTTATTTAAATGTTTGTGCATGAAGCTCATTATTGGATAAGCTGGCAGTCCTTTTCCTAATAATCTGAAGAATCAATATTCATTGCCATAGAGCCTGAAAGTTTCTATGTTTTACTTATTAAAAGATATTATGCTTTGTGTGTATATCCTATCATAGATGTTGGCAACCTGCAGCTCTTTAAATATGTGCATATGGCTCTTTATTAATGAGCAGTCTTGGCATGATCAGAATTCAAAATAAATACTGTCCTAAGGATTATCAATGGAAAAGAGGTGGAACTGGCAGAAGAATTAGAGAAGTACCACATTAACACAATTGGTGTTACTGAAGTGATGTTGAAAAAAGCTGAGATTTTCTAAATAACATATACAAGGTGTTATAATCGATATAATCTGATCATTGGAAATAACTATCAGGGAAAAGAAGGTGAAGATAATCTTGTATGTCATGAAATTTCAAGTACAGCTATGTGGATAAACATCAAAATGAGGAATTTGACAGAGACTTAGTTGTGCCTCTGACCCCCACCCACGCACAGTGTTCTACTTAAGAAGTAGAGAAGTTTTTTGGTCATTAGAGAAGGCAGCTAATATAAAGAAAAAGTTGGTCCTTGTTAGAGATTTAAAAGCATAGTAGGAAATGATTGCCAGACATGCAGAGCTTTTTTTTTTTTAAAAAAAAAAAAAAAAGCTAATAATAATTGAAGTCCAAAGACACAGTCCAAAATATGTGTTGAATTTCTGTTCATGACATGAATTAGTCATCACAAACACCATATTCTAACATAAAGATGTGCACAAAAATTTACATGGACAGAAGACACAAGAAATAAGGAAAGTTTTATTGACTATGTTATTGTTGATAGTGATATTTTCATGTTGGTTTGGGATACCAGAGTATGTAAGGGATTTTATATAGGAAGTGATAACAGTTCAGTTCAGATCAGAGTAAAAATGAATTTCACATCGACATGAAAAGCATTTAAAAATAAAAAAAAATCAAAGTTGAGCAGCTTTAAGAGATGAAATGTATACTCAAATACATAAATATCATTGTAGAAAAAAATGAAAGTTTGAAAATAATCATCAAATCTTTAGAGACTCAGTGACAGACTGAAGAAAAAATTGATGATTTTCAGCCAGAGAAGAATGTGGTGCAATTGGTTGCAAAGATAAAACATCATAACCCCTATGGTGGACTGAGGAAGAGAGCATAGCATAAGTTCCAGCAAGTAAGTCAGTATGTGCTCTGAGTGAATACAGGGAAAAAAAAATGCAAGATGTACAGATGGGAACATAAAAAAAAAAAATTTAATTGAGTATTTAGGCACAATTTTTATTGAAGATGGCAAATTAAATATGGACAGGGCGTCTGAAAATTATATTTGTAACTTTGATACTAAATGAAATATTTACTAGCACGCAGAATTACCATTCAAGGAAATTTAGACACAGAAAATCCAAACTGTATTATTATTAAAGTAATGAAGTTACAAACATTCAATATGTGCACCATTAGTGATTCACAAAACATCCAGGTGATATTCCAAATTCTTTCATGTATGCTGCAATATATCTGCATCACTGCTTTCAATATCAGATGTGGTTCTTACTTTCAGATCGTCAGTGTCTGCCACCCAAATGTTGTAACCATGATCTTTGATGAATCTCCAAAGAAAGAAATCACAGTGTGTGATGTCAGGCGATCTAGACAGCCAGTGTGGCACTTCTATAGCCATTCCATCTGTTTGGAAATGTCTTACTCAGAGACTCACAGACAATCATATGACAGTGTAAAACTCGATGTAGCTTGGAAATACCAAAGCGCTTTGCATCGATTTTTACAGAGATCAAGTCTCATGAGATTTCTACAAAAATAACCTTGTATGTCTCTATATATTTTATGCTAAATATTAATGTAAATAACTCTATGGGAATTGACTGTACTTACTGCTTTAACAAAAATTTCTAGAATGTCAAAAACAAAGGCAATGCTTTGCCACTGGAACTTTGTATAATAGCTCTACATAAGGGCATAAGAAAGTTGTTTACGATTTAAGTGTATGAGAAAGTTGTTTGCGAGCTGCGTATAAACACCTTCAAAAGTTAGTAGCAAAAAGATCGGCAAGTTTCAGACAAGTTTCTGCTGCCCGACAAGATAGGATTAAAGGAGTGCACGGAGGAGAAGAAAGAACGGGTCAGTCTTAACAGAGATCAAGGAGTCGTGCCAAATTCTTCAGGGGTTACAACCCTTCGTGCAAGGTCCTGGAGAACGTGAAATAAAAAGGGAGCTGAACATCGTGGTCGGCAGTTAGAGGCAGAAGTTCCAGAAGTAGGATCCAGAGGATAGGATGTTATTGCGAGCCATGCCAGCGGAGAAGCTGATCGGAATGATGAGAGAATAGCCGATGTAAATACCCGAGGCAGTGTCGGTCGGATGTCTTTTTGCCGCGGGAGGTCAACCGAAGCCAAAAGCCACAGATCGAT
Source organism: Typopeltis vanoorti (assembly GCF_054136105.1). Taxonomy (NCBI): domain Eukaryota; kingdom Metazoa; phylum Arthropoda; class Arachnida; order Uropygi; family Thelyphonidae; genus Typopeltis; species Typopeltis vanoorti. The sequence goes on along the minus strand of NC_143564.1, from coordinate 69,806,802 downwards.
CTTCAAGCCCGTATGCTGAAACCTCTTGCTTGAGCTTTTCGAGTACCAGAAAATTGCAGTCCAAAGCCCGCCAATATCCCAACGAAACGTCCCCTGAAGCAACATCTTTGTGAGTAAATTAGAGTTTCAATAATTTGATTTAATAAGCGGAGAAGTAATTGAGTAATTATATTGCATAGTTATTGTTTCTTTATGCCAAAAGTCTAACAGATAGGTAGAGAGAGTAACCTCCCTATCGTTTAATTAATATACTTTGTTATTAATGTAAATAAATGTGTTTTAATTACCGTATTTGCCAGCGTATAAGACGCACTTTTTTCTTTGAAAGTAGGTCTGAAAAACAGGGTGCATCTTATACGCCAATACTCAGTTTTTTATTACTTTCATTTCTGGAAATTTTCTCTGTTCCGAGTTACGTGATTTCTTTCTTGCTTCCTTGCGTTGTGGGAGAGCATTCCAATTATGGATAGATAACATTTGGTCTAGTCGCCCTGGCGGTGTGTTGAAGAAGCCTGCCATGCTAGTATGGGATCAATTTTGTTCTCACAGAACGAAAAGTTTAGTTTATTTTTAACAATGTTAAAAATAAACTCAAGGAATTGAAAACTCATTTAGCTGTAATTCCAGGAGGTCTAACTAGTAAGCTTCAACCTTTAGATGTCTGTATTAATAAACCATTTAAGGGATTTATGAAGGAGAAGTGGAACACTGCATCCAGAAGACTGCTGGTTGCAGTCTTCAGATTTTGGGGTTATGCCATCAGGAAGAGGCCTAGCATTTTGCAAGTTTGTGAGTGGGTCAAAGCTTCATGGGGATGCTTGAAACTGAGACAGTGGTTAAATCATTTAAGAAGTGTGGCATTAATAATGCACTGGATGGTACAGAGGACAATTTGTTGTATGAGGACTCAGATTCTGATTTAGAAGAGGTTTCAAGCATCTCTTCATTTAGCTCTGGAGATGAATTTCTGGGTTTTGACAAAGAAGATTAAAAGGTGGGTACTCTTTCCTAGTTAGATTAGGGTATTTGTTGAAAGTAGACCTACTTATTACTTTATATTTGAAATACTCCAAATTCATTATAATATTCAGTGATAAAGTTTTTTTCGTGAAAAATGTGTACAAAAAAGCAGGTACGTCTTATATGCCAGCAAATATGGTATATGTCAATAGAGGGTTGCCTGATCTTTTATTTTACAATACACTGTTCCTAAATAAACTCAGACTTATGAGCGGGAAACAATTAAGGCATTAAAAGTGCAGTTGAAGTACTTAAAAACCACGACTGTTTATGTAAACTTTATTGAAGGAATTTATGCTAGTAAGAGAGAGAGAGAAAGAGAGAGAGATCTACCAGACGTATTACTGAGTCTTATGTCAATATAGAAATATTGGTGGCGCAGTCTTAACAAATAAATTTTTCAGTGTTCATAGGCATACGACTAGTAAATACGAAAGGTGGATAAACATAGTACACAATGGAATAAGTGAGAAAGGTTACGAAAGCAAACGTGCACTGCTAATTAGAATAAAGATATTACAATAGCACGGTAACTAAACTGGCTTACAATATAGGCAAACAACGGCCATCATTACAATAACTCATTAAACATCATTCGTTACAATGGTGCAGTCGACAGCTATTGTTACAACAGGCCACACCACACATTAAATTTTGGACTGTCTCTAATGTGCTCTGTCATGCTATATGGATTTTCTGACCCACCCATATGCACATCTTTATTGATTAAACTTCCCTGAAACATGAAAAGTTGTCTCCTCAGAAAATTGTTCTCAACTTTGTCAAGTAGTCATTGTAAATTCTTTATGGATGATTCCCTATCATCTTATGTAATCTCCTGCAAGAGTTGCAATTTCAAAGTTTTTGCTAGACATCATGCATTATTGGACAGGGCAACTAACTCATGTAAAGCAGCTCATGTCAACTTGTGTGGACTTTGAACAAAGGTCTCTAAAATATGCTTGACTTTGATTTTTGAGGCTGCCCTGCTGTTCTAAATCTTTGTTGGACATGTTGGATAAACGCTTGGTACATTGTGCTTTCTCTTTGCATTCATTGTAACTGGGGGGGGGGGGGGGAGAATGAGTATCTGAATAAAAGAAAAAGGAAAAACTTGTCAAAACTTGGTATTCAGATAGATAAAAGTTGTAAGGATAATTTCTGACGCAAAGCTGGTTTCATGGGGAGTCAACTAAATAAATGTATATGAAAAAGAAATTAGTCAAAACATTAAACTAGCTATATACAAAACAGTGTTCAAATTAAATTTAATTTATGGATATGTGAGCTGGGTTAGAAATAAAACAATTGATTAAAGACTGTTGTCTCCACAACAGATATGAGAATTTTCAGAAAAATTAAGGGAGTGAACAGAAGGCATTGATAGCAGAATCATGTTAAAAATGGAGGTATCTGGAAGAAATTGACATTTTTTTTATATTCAGGAATGCATGAACAAATATTAGGCAGTATCGTTACATAAACGGAATGAAAGAGCAAAGATTAGCAAAATGGCTGTTTGATATTACATACATACATGTATGTAATATCAAATGGCAAAAACATGATGTTAAAAATGAGAATCATGACGTCATTATATATTAACAGGATTAAAGAGTTTAAAATAATTTAAGTTAAAACTTTGAAGGAAAACATAGATCTAATCCAAGGAATTAAAAAATTAAAATAAAAATAAAATAAAAGTCTTAATATGTTATAATAAAAAAAAAACATATATATCGTTAGAAATTCAGATCTAAATTTGTAATCCAGGTCACAGCTTCAGGAGCTGCTTGAAAAAAGTCATTCCACTCATTCTGATAAGCACAAAAGGTGCATTCTTTTACAATATGTTGCATAATCTGCCATGGAGCATCATAGTCACATATTGGAGATGATTGTCTGTTCCATTTATAGAGAGTATCTCCATATAGGCCATGGTTTGTCCGAATCCTGTTTAGTATGTTTAAATTTTGTGAGGTAGATCTGATCCTGTAATGATTTGATCACCTTTAAAGAAGTTATGCAAATGTTCTTTCATATTTTCCTTCCATATTTCCTCCCACTTTGATAAAGGATTAAAATTATATAGAACTAGTTCTTCTGCTCGTAGTGATGGATGGCGAGATTTCAATCTATTAACGTTAAGAGTTGGGAGATCCTGATGAATAGGTAGTTTTGGATTACTAGCAATTTTTTGAAATTCACAGACCAAAGAATTCAATCTACATAGTTCTGTAGGAATAATGCCTGCTAAAAGAGGTACGAAATACCACACAAGCAGTAACTTATCCACAAACATATCACTACATGTGTTATATCACCAACAAGTGTGATTTACCAGAGAAATAAAATTAGTTTAAAATTTTTGATTAGACATACTATTCCTGATATAGTTACTATTATTACGGGCAACTCCAGGGAGTCCTTAGACTCATTGAGGGAGGCCCTAAACATCATGTTCACACAACTATACCACATTCTCACAGTATCCATCATACCTTGCCTTGAACTCACTCACCGTCATAGCACCCACAACAGACTCTGGCAGCTTATTCCACTCATTTACCACTCTAAAAGCAAAGAACCCAGCTCTGACACCCCTGCTAACCACACTCTTGCCCAGCTTCCATAGGTGTCCCTTAGTTCTCCCACCACCAGTCCTGATCTCAAAAATATCCTCAGAATTAATCCTATAGAAACCCTTAAGCAATTTGAATGTCTCAATCATATCTCCCCTTTTCTGCCTATCAACTAATTTCTGCAACCCGCAAATCTTCAACCTGTTCTCATATGATTCATTCCATAGACCTGCTATCATTTTAGTCACTCGCCTCTGGATCCTCTCCACCTCCTCCCCATCAAGAAGGAACCCAGGTGACCAAATCTGGGCACAGTAGTTGAGATGAGGTCTTATCAAGGCTCGGTACAGAGGTACAATAACTTGCTTGTCGCTGCTTGTCAAGGTATTTTTCAACAACCAAGTGAGTTGATGAGCTGATTTAGCTACTTTTGCAATGTGCTATCCACTCCCAAGTCCCTGGCCTCATCAATCTCCTGGAGTGCAGTTCCACCAATGTGATATACTGCTGCTAATCTTTTCATCCCAAAATGCATAACCTTACATTTTGTCACATTAAATTGACATCCATTCTCTTTAGCCCATAACTCCAATCTATCCAAGTCATCCTGCAAGATTTTGACAGCTTCTGCATTCACTATTGCCCTACCCAACTTCGCATCATCAGCAAACAAATGAACTGTTCCTCTTAGATCCTTCCCTATATCATTAATGAACAAATTAAACAGCAGTGGTCCAAAAACAGAACCCTGGGGCACACCACTAGTCACAGGCTGTCTTTTGGACTCTACTCCTGAATAAACTACTCTTTGATAAATCTCCATCAACCACCCACCTATCCATCTCACCAACTCTATATCCATTCCCATATGTTGTAGTTTACGGATTAGAATTCCATGTGGTATCCTGTCAAATGACTTAGCCAGGTCCAGCAGTATCACTGTAAACCCATTACCCTTATCCAGTTCAGCCGTCACCATGTTATAAAACTTGAGCAAGTTACTGAGTCATGATCTACCCTTCACAAAGCCATGCTGTCCCCCATATAGTATCTCATTTTCATCAATCCATTCCTGTATTTTTCCCTTGACTACTTTCTCCAAGACCTTGACAACGACTCCCGATATGCTAATTGGTCGGTAATTTGCAACCGTAGTCTTGGATCCTCCTTTATGCAGTGTAACTATTTTCCCCTCTTTCCACCTTCGGGACTAAACCAGACCTGAGACTCAGATTAAACAACATGGTCAAGGGCACTGATAATTCTTTAGCCGCTTCATGCAAGACCCGTGCTAGTATACCATCCAATCCCACAGATGTATCCACATTTAGGTTCTGTAATAGACTATTCACCTCCACTTCATTCATCATAATTCCAGTATAAACTAATGGTTCCTCCATTTTTAATGTCACCACCTGGATGATATACTTTTGCAAAGTGCTCACTCAGTAACTCCACAATATCGACTGATTCAGCGACCTCCTTACCATCGTTATTCCTTAAAATTGTTTTGCTGTGTACAGTTTTTTTCTTGCTTGTAGCATATTGAAAGAACTGTTTGGAATTCTCTTTAGCTTGCATAGCTAGTTTCTTTTCATAATCTGCTTTTGCTTTTTTTACCATGCACGTTACCCTTCTGGCCTGCACTTTATACCATTCGTGTGCCTGCAGGTCACCTCTTTCTTTAAATTCCCTCCACAGTTGTTTCTTTTTTTTTCAGCTCAAGATTAATGGTGTTATTCATCTATTTAACCCTTACTTGTTTTACTATTCGGACCCTAGGTATACAATCAGCCATAACCTCCTGTAAATGCTCCTTGAACACTTCCCATGCTCTGTTGACATCCAGCCCTTGCAGTTGTACATGCCATGGCACTGATCCAAGCAATCTCCTAAGCTTGTCATACTTGTCGGCACGGTAATTCCACATGTACCCTGTCTTAATCAAAAATTCCACACCTTTAGCCACCTCCCTTATGATCACTCTCACCAATAGGTGGCAACATGGTCATATTCATTACAGTCAAATTCTCAGATGCTATTACCAGGTCAAGCACTCTCACACCCCTAGTATTTTCAATTACATGCTGTCTCAGATAGTTATCCCTTAATAACTGAATAAAATCCATTTCCTTCCTCACATTTTCCTCTCCTCCTTCCAATCAATGTTACCATAATTGAAATCTCCCATAATAATTACCCTCCTTCCACTCATTTCCTCAATTTGTTTATGCATACTATCTCCACCATGTATTCCATCACCTGGTCTATAGCAGCACCCAACTGTTTATTTTGTTCTGCCAGTCTCAATCTCACACCAAATAGCCTCAAATGAGCTCTTTTCACTATCCTGCTATACAACTTCAATTCTCCTTGGCTGCAGTTCATCAGCTATCATCAATAACACTCCCCCCCCCCATTTTATTCTCTCTGTCCCTCCTAAACACACTATAACCTACACATTCTATCCCACTAACTATATCATCTTCCGCAAGCCATGTTTCACTAATGCCAATAACCTGTGGCCAGGAAGAGCCAATCAAGGCCAAAAATTCTTCCTTCTTGTTCCTAATACTCCTGGCATTAGTATACATGAAATGCAGTGGTCCCTTTGCCCCACCCCTATCGTGATGCGTTATTCTAACTATCCCATTCCGATTTTTTGTCCTTAGTACTGGCTTGGGTACATTATATACATTCTTACACTCAACCGTCTCACTGATTTCTGCATATCCTCTCCCCTCCTTGGTAGTTCTAGTTTCCCTGGTTCTGCACATCCATTTTCACTTCATTCAGCAATACTTTTTCCAGTCTCTGCACACCAAATCCATTCAAATGCAGGCCATCCATCTTGTATAAATCCTTTCGCCCATCAAACTCATTCCACACGTCCACGAATTCCACACCACACCGTCTGCATAACCTGCGCATAATGTCATTTGCGATTATGGCCCTCCTTTTAAACTCCTCTATGTCATACCGTGGCAACAGTCTCACCATTCTAACTCTGTCACTCTTTTCTTTCACTACCTTTAACAATACTTTCAAGTCCTCTCTCATAAAAAATGTATCTTCTTTCAATTCATTCTTACCCACCACAACTATCAATTCTTTCACCCTCTGTTTTTGCGCTCTAATACTCTCTCTGCATAATCATTTCAGTATCTCTGTTATTTTTTTAGAAAATCTTTTCTCTGTTTTGTATGTTTTTTTTTTTTTTATTAAGTCTTTGTTGCTGATTATTTGCAGGGTAATCATCTTGGAATTTATCAGATGGAAGAGACAGGGGTGAAACTTTGTCAGTCTCTTGGAAAACTAAAATTTAACAATGTGGATAGGCTTGTAACTTTGGATCCCTCACTTGTACCCAGAATAAGGTTAGTATTAAAGAATATTGTGATTTTAAGTTGAGCAATTAGATTAATAAAATAATATGTATGTTTTTATTATTCGTGTATATCAGTAATGCTGCTGTACTTGTGAATGGCACATTCTACTTCATATAATGGCTCTCACACCACTCCTTAATGAGTAGTCTGAGGCAATACACTCACTGCTGGCAACCCATTCTTTCACTTTCCACTGCCATTGAAAAATGGCAGTGGTAAGTGGTGAATTCTAATCCCTTTCTTAAGAGTAACTCTTAATTTTCAGGGATGATCCTTCCTTATTCTCTTCCCTCCTAATGAAAAATCTATCAAGCATCTGTTGTAAATTCTCTTTACTGACTTGTATGGCTCTCACCAAATCCTTTCCAGCATTTTCTGCATATTTACCAGATATATTCTACATTTGCTTAATCCATCTTTGTTACCATATCCATGTAAATTCTTCACTATTTCCTAATATAGGTATGCTCATATAGTATCCTCTTAAATATGTCAAAAAGATAAGGAAATGAAACAAAAAAAAATTACGAACACTCATTGAAAACAGGAAATCCATCTTTGAAACACAGATGACAGCAATGATTGTAGATATATTTATTTGAGACACTAATATTGAACAAGTTACATGCAATATTTGCTTTGAACAAATATTAGTTTCCACCATCGGTTTAAAGAAAAAAAAAGGGAAAGAAATTTCTTTGTATATCTTTCTCAAAGTATCTAAAAAAGGAGAACTGTTGATCTTTTCGGTACACAGAAAACCAACCACAAGTGGGGATTCATATGTGCTGCTTCACCCCACCGTCCATTGCTGACAGGGAAAAAAGAATGAAGAACTTTGTGTTCCTCAGCATTTTCTCTCTCTCTCTGTCTGTCTCTCAATAGCTACAAACTGAAGCTATTAGCCAAGTTTTAGACACACTTTTGACATTTCCTTCTGACAAAACAAGACTTCAAAAATGCAATCACCTTACCCTACTTCAAGAATATTACAGACAAGATCGCAGTGATGCTACATAATTACAACATCAGAATGGTTACACTCCCAGTGTACAAGAACTATGGCTGATCTAAGGGTTGTCTGATAAAACACTATAAATAGTTACATGCTATTACATGAATGCTTTTTAAAATGAATAAATATGAAAATGATTGTAAATCATCATAAAAGGATGCATTTCATGGTAACCTCGGTAACTACTTAGTAACCTCTCAACTAATAAATGATTGCCATTAAAGGTTCTTCCACTGATGCAACAAGAGATCTTTCTTATGCTGCTTATACTTGGTATGTCATAGAAAAGTTTGAGTAATCTCAAGTGGTTGCCACTTGATAGTTCTAAGGCATTTTGATTGTATTTGGTACAGAGGCCTTGGATGGTTCTCTTACTTTATGGTTTGCCTTCCAACTTCTGCAAAGAAATTGCCAACTTTTTCTCTGGGCATGCATTAACTGTGATGATTAATCTCTATGTCAAAACTTTGCAACTAATACTGGGATTCTACAAGCCTCTATTCTTTCTGTACATTATTGACCTTCCTGATTGCACATCCATTCTGCCATTTTATTAATGAAAATACACTTTACTTCTCTTTCTCTTTTGACAAACCTTGCATCATTCTACAAATCAAATGGATGAAATGAGCTGAAATTTGGAGGAATGTGGAATATATTATTATTACGTGACACCTCCAGGGTGTTCAGAGACTCATCAAGGGATGGCACCTACTCCACAGCTCTCTGTCTCCACCACCGCAACTAAAGATGGCCAGAAAATAACTTTTCCTCTTGGCATCTGTAGCTAAAATCAATAAATGGAATGAGACCAAATTTTGTATTAAGACTTTTGAAGGCATGGGGGAGATGATTTCTGTGAAAAAAAGATTTAGTACCAAAAGTTGCTGATAGGGAAATTTTGGCTCTGGCAGAGCCAAAAACAAGCGGATAATTACATTAAAGGCAGATAAAATGGAATATGGAGTAATTACTTTGAAAAGCTGCTAAATGAAACAAACAGCGATGATAGCACAGTGGTAAAAAACACTGACCAGGCATGCAGTCAGGAATACATATCCATACTTGAAGTAGAAAAGCCATCAAAGGCTTGAAATGTGGAAAGGCAGCAGGAGTATATGATATTCGACCAGAAATGCTGAAGTATGGTGGTATAAGAGTCTTACAGTGGCTGCACTGCATAGTTCAGAAAGCCTGGACAGAGGGACGAATTCCCGATGATTGGAGTAGAGCTCTCATAGTACCCATATATAAAAAGGGTTTTGTCGATTTGGTAAAGGCATATGACAAGGTGCTAAGAGAGAAGCTATTCAATATGCTGCAGTTATATGGAGCATTATATCAAGCAATATTTAGTCTTTATTTGAGTAGTAAGTCAGCAGTTCATTTCAGTAATGAGAGGGTTATCAGTCAGTCCTTTCCGACGACATGGCTGCCTCAATCCCCGGACATCACTCCATGTGACTTTTGGCTGTGGGGGTATTTGAAATCCGTCGTGTATGTTGGTGGCATTCCCAATTTGCATGTCTTGAAAGAGAACATAAAACGGACTGTTATGAATATCCAATCTGACTCCTTATGCTCAGCTGTAGAGCATGACGCACATCGGATGCAATTTGTTGTACACAAGAAAGGTCAGCACATTGAAGATCGTGTATGTCGTCCAGGGGAAACTGATTCTGATGAATAAAACATTATTTCCCGTGAGTTCAATCACTACATTAATTTCTGCGTCACTCGCAAGTTGTTATTTTAGTTTAATTATTATTATTCTTATTATCATTGTAACATGCCACATATCCAGCTGGAATGAGTGACACGGCTGTCACTTACACCGTCGAAATGTTATTATTCCATTTTATCATCATCATCAATCATCATCAAATTCCTGCCATGTACCCTACCCTCAAGGGGGTGTACAGGATATGATAGTACTACATGAAAAAAATTACATCATTACTAACTTCCTATCCACAATTTTCCTCCAAATCAGTCTGTAACTTGTCAAGACTCCAACATTATCAGATCTTATATTTCTATCGTTTAAGGCACTTTGTACCGTATCAATCCACCTATATCTTGGTCTTCCTCTGGGTCGTTTTGCTACCAACCTGGCAGAGAACACTTGTTTTGCTAATCTTTCCTCGCCCATTCTGTTTAAGTGACCATGTCAAGTTCTTTCCTAATATCCCTGTTTTTAATATGATATTGCCATTGATGCCATTTGTTCACACCTATAATCTTTCTCAGGACTCTCATATCTGTGGTCTCTAGTCTTTGGTCAAGTGTTTTACTTCTGACCCAGCTCTCAGATCCATAAGTTAAAACTGGTTTGAACACTGTCTTGTATACAGCTAATTTAGTGTTACGACTAATTTCTCTCTTATTCCATATGAATTTATTCAATTGACTTCCCACCATACCAGCTTTGCTGATTCTGTTGTCTATTTCTATATTTAATTTACCATCTTCAGTAAAAATCGTGCCTAAGTAGCTGAAATGTTTTACTTGTTCCACAGGTTCTCCATTCACAACACAGTTGACATTTTCAATGATTCTGCCTATTTTCATTGTCTTTGTCTTTTTATTGCTGACCTTCATACCATATCTATTACAACAGCTATTCAATTTAGTCAGAGAATCTTGCAGACTTGTAGTGGATTTATTTAGAAGTATAACATCATCAGCATAAAGCAAAGAGCTAACATTAACATCTCCAATTTTGATATCATGTTTAATACCACTTTCCTTCATAATGTGATCCATATAGATAATGAATAACAGAGGGGATAATGTACATCCTTGTCTCACACCAGATTTAACATTCAACTATCTTCCTGTACTTCCTTCAATTCTAACTGCTGACTTATAACTTAAATAAAAACTAAGTATTGCTTGATATAATGCCCCATTGACACCATATAACTGCAGCGTATTGAATAGCTTCTCTTTTGGCATCTTGTCATATGCCTTTTCCAGATCGACAAAACTTAAATACAGATCTTTGTTATATTACCATGCTTTCTCGACTATTTGTCGTAAAGTGAAGATCTGATCCTGACAGCCTCTATTTGGCCTGAATCCAGCTTGTTCTTCACCAAGCTTTTCTTCCACAATTCTTCTCAACCGTTTCTCAAGTATACTTGCATAGATCTTGCCAGGAACACTCAATAGGGATATACCTCTGTAATTCTCAGATTCAGTTTTACTTCTCTTTTTATATATTGGTACTATGAGAGCTCTGCTCCAATCATTGGGAATTCGTCCCTCTATCCAGGCCTTCTGAACTATGCAGTGCAGCCACTCCAAGACTTTTATACCACCATACTTCAGCATTTCTGGTCGAATATCATCTACTCCTGCTGCCTTTACACATTTCAAGCCTTTGATGGCTTTTTCTACTTCAAGTATGGATATGTATTCCTGACTGCATGCCTGGTCAGTGTTAGTGAGTACACTTACTAATAATAATAATATAAGACGGGGAAACTTGTGGAAAATCTTGATATTTAATTGTACAATTTTCATCTTTATTTCATAGGCATCTTCAGTACATAAACAGAACAGCAATAAACAATAACAGAAAATTCTGAAATGTAGTACCATAATAACCAAAGTGAGATAACAAAAATAATCAACATTTTCCTAACTTAAAATTTTAAATGTTAGTACTTTTTCAATCTGCTAATCTTTCATATTTCCCATAAAGGAGCTAAATGTAGACCATTGGATCTGTTTAAATTAGGGCAGTAGAGCAATGTTTCACAAGTTTTTTTGTTTTGTTTTGTTTTGTTTTTTTATAAAGACATTCCATAAGAAATCAGCTTTTATGGCAGATTATTTTCATATTCCAGAGAACTCTTTGCCTGTTAAAGATGTCATGGTCATCAAATCCCAACTGTTCAGGCTCATGGTACTTGGTATAAGGCTTATGTTCTTCATGATGAATAAAATCAGATCTTCTAGATTCCATAATAAGATAAGCACATGAAAAAGGAATGTAGTAAATACCAATAAAAACAAGAGGAAGAAGCTTGTCCTTAGGAGATGTGAGAAAAGTGGAGATTTTTCTGATGGGATGGAAGGCAACAAAAATGTTCAAAGGTTTTAAAATTTTTGTATATGTTCAGAAATTCCTTGGACATAAGGAAGAGGAATATGAGTGATTTCCTCGTGAGAGAAGAGGCAAGGCTTCTACAGGGTGGCCCATAAGTCATGAAATGAGTGATTTCCTCGTGAGAGAAGAGGCAAGGCTTCTACAGGGTGGCTCATAAGTCATGAAACATTCCATAGAAAAGCCCATCTTTGTGAAGTCAAAAATGGAAGACATTTACATGATGTTGTTTTTCATAACTATTAAAAAAAAAAAAAAATCTTGTGATGTTAAGAAACTTATGCAGTTGCTTCACAAAGACATTGGCATGTTTCGTGACTTATGGGCCACCCCCGTATAACTGTTAAATGCTTTTTTGATGAAGACTTCACTAAAACCATTTGATAAGTCAGTGTGTTGGCAACTCAGATTGTACACATTAGTGAGACCTGGCTATCAGACATACTAACTGGTATTGAGTGTAAAGGGTATAGTATTTTTAGAAAGGATAGGAGAGAAGGGGACATGCTGCTAATGATATCAGATAACTTGAATCCTATGATTGTAGTACTAGTAAAAGTATTTCATGTGGCAGTGAATTTGAAGCCATCTGGTTTGAGGTAGAATCTAACAAGATCAATTACACAGTGGGGTGTTGTTACAGACCTGGTGGATCGTTTGCTAGTGATGATCACCAAATAGAAATGATGGGTGTGAAAAGAGTAATCATAATGGGAGACTTTAATTATGCAAATATTGATTATGTAGTAGTAAAATCTCATGAGAAGAATGAAAATGAATTTATTTATTGAGTTGCTGCAATACAACTTCCTCAAGCAGCATATGAGAGAAGTTTATAATCATTTTAGGGAGGAATAACATAAAATACATATATAAAATTAGCTACCTGGAAATTTCAAAATAAACATGAGCATGAATTAAAATGCATAAATTTAATTAATATTCAGACAAAGCTGAAATTTTCTTATGCATTTCTTGGCTGCATTTTCAGTTATAGTTCTAAATTTCCACTTTAACCTTATTAGTGTTTTATGATTACATTTACAGATCTTCTCAATCAGCCTTGTTCTGCAGTGATGAAAGACCGCCCACCGCTAGTTCTAGCTTGTCTGAAGATGATGTTTTAGAAGAAAATGTGGAAGAAACTGAGACATTTGTTTAGGACCATTTTGATAATACTTTAATTATTGGAAGATGCCAGTCTCCAGAAGCATACAGTATATTGTTTGTATTGCAGTTTATGTAGATATTCTCTTAACATTAATTTTAATACTATCTTGATTTGCCATTCACAGAGAGCAAAAATATTTTAACTTCTTGTATAGATATTTCATACTTTATATAAAATACAAGAAAAGCCTATATTCAATAGGAATTTCTATATAAGTAAGATTATTGCATTTGCTATTTACTTTACTTTTTTAATTGCATTTTTTGGATAGTTATTGACATGCAATGGCACTGCCATGCATTTTTGCAAGTTATCCTAATTAGTTACATAGTAAGAACTTTGAATGAATTACATCAGTCCAAAATAATGCACCATTATCAGATGTGCTTTGTTAACATGTTGACTAGCCATAATGTTTAAGATATTTACAAAGCATACTCTTTGATGCCATCTGCAATATGTTGCATCGTTTCTTTTATTATGCAGTTAGTTATAGACTGTTCTGTAATATGACATATGTCACCCACTAGTGAGTGATGTGGCACTGTTGTCTAGTTTCGATGTCACCCTCCAGTGGAAGGCATGGCAGTCAGTGTGTGAATATTAAAGAACAGTTACTTTGAGTAGGGAAATACTTTGTCATAGGGAGGATTTCATCAAATTGATAACTTTAAAATTAAAACTCAAATTGATCTGAATACTCTATTAAGAATTGAGGTAAATTCGTATAAAATTATAAATATAAAATAATGGCATTAAAAACATAGAATATCTAGTTTTAACCACTGAACATTCTTTTTACACTGCTGCTCTCAGTTGAATTGATTCCGTATGTGCACCATAGAAGTGTCAGGACTTAGTTGATCTTTGCATCTTTTTCTTTACCATAGTTTTAAGAATATCAGAATGCTCATAGAATATTCATAAGTAAAAGTTGACTTAGACAAAATGTCACTAGTAAATTGCATTAGATAAATGGTTTCCATCTGCCAAAACAGACACTGCCTCTTTTTGATAATTCACAATACTGTAAAAAAATGTGATAATTAACTTTGTGTTTTGTGATTATGCATATATACACTAATTTTGTTTTATATTATAAAAGAAATTCTTGCATTACTTTATTGAAAAAAAAAAAAAAAGTAATAAATAACGTTGTATATTACATTTTCTTCTAATTGTTACCAATATTAAATATTTTTCTTTTAATTATATAAAAGACTATTTATCTGTAATATAGGTTTGCTTTTGTAATATTCTATATTTATATTACTTGTCACAAAAGATAAATATTTTATTTTATACTAATTGTATTTATTATAATTGTTATTAGAAGTTAATAAAGTAACTCAAATTAACATGCTGTTATAAAATTATTTTTTCATTGGAATCAATTACACATATGAATTTATCAAGTCGGAACAGAATGCTATTGCATAAATTAATGTTTCAGTAATTTTTTTTTAAATTTTATATTTATATAACAGGCAGCACCCGGGTTATGAAGAGAAGTTCCTGAGAACATCTTTAAGTCAGATTTGTACGTAACTTAGATCCCTAAAGAACAGCACATATACGGTAATAATAATAACAACAATACTATAATGGCTCGTATGTGGTAATAATACTCCTGTACTCTTATAATAAGTTACAGAAACTCTTGTGCTCTTTCTTTTAATTCAAACAGAACATAAAAACAAACTCATGCATGTCGGTTTACATGTATGTTTACATGCGTGGAAGAAACTAGTTCCCAAATTATTAATTCAGTGGTTCCAAAACTTTTTTGCTTCACAGCACCCAAAGTCAGAAAATAGCCCTACCTAACAGCTGCAGTGTGCAGTTGGTGTGGTTATTTCAGTGAAAATATTGGAATATTTTGTGGCACACAGTTTGGGAACCATCATCATCAAATTCCTGCCATGTACCCTCAATGGGTGTACAGGATATGATAGTACTACATGAAAAAAATTACATCATTACTAACTTCCTATCTACAATTTTCCTCCAAATCAGTCTGTTACTTGTCAAGACTCCAACATTATCAGATCTTATATTTCTATCGTCTAAGGCACTTTGTACCGTATCAATCCACCTATATCTTGGTCTTCCTCTGGGTCGTTTTACTGCCAACCTGGCAGAGAACACTTGCTTTGCTAATCTTTCCTCGCCCATTCTGTTTAAGTGACCATACCACCTGAGATTAGCTCTGCTAACGCATTCCTGGATGCTGACAATGTCAAGTTCTTTCCTAATATCCTCGTTTTTAATATGATATTGCCATTGCTGCCATCTGTTCATGCCTCTAATCTTTCTCAGGACTCTCATATCTGCAGTCTCTAGTCTTTTGTCAAGTGTTTTACTTCTGACCCAGCTCTCAGATCCATAAGTTAAAACTGGTTTGAACACTGTCTTGTATACAGCTAATTTAGTGTTCCGACTAATTTCTCTCTTCTTCCATATGAATTTATTCAATTGACTTCCCATCATACCAGCTTTGTTGATTCTGTTGTCTATTTCTATATTTAATTTACCATCTTCAGTAAAAATCATGCCTAAGTAGCTGAAATCTTTTACTTGTTCCACAGGTTCTCTATTCACAACACAGTTGACATTTTCAATGATTCTGCCTATTTTCATTGTCTTTGTCTTTTTATTGCTGACCTTCATACCATATCTATTACAACAACAATTCAATGTAGTCAGAGAATCTTGCAGACTTGTAGCGGATTTATTTAGAAGTATAACATCATCCGCATAAAGCAAAGAGCTGACATTAACATCTTCAATTTTGATATCATGTTTAATACCACTTTCCTTCATAATGTGATCCATATAGATAATGAATAACAGAGGGGATAATGTACATCCTTGTCTCATACCAGATTTAACATTAAACCATCTTCCTGTACTTCCTTCAATTCTAACTGCTGATTTACAACTCAAATAAAGACTAAGTATTGCTTGATACAATGCCCCATTGACACCATATAACTGCAGCGTATTGAATAGCTTCTCTTTTGGCACCTTGTCATATGCCTTTACCAAATCGACAAAACTTAAATACAGATCTTTGTTATATTCCCATGCTTTCTCGACTATTTGTCGTAAAGTAAAGATCTGATCCTGACAGCCTCTATTTGGCCTGAATCCAGCTTGTTCTTCACCAAGCTTTTCTTCCACAATTCTTCTCAACCGTTTCTCAAGTATACTTGCATAGATCTTGCCAGGAACACTCAATAGGGAAATACCTCTGTAATTCTCACATTCAGTTTTATTTCCCTTTTTATATATGGGTTCTATGAGAGCTCTACTCCAATCATCGGGAATTCGTCCCTCTGTCCAGGCTTTCTGAACTATGCAGTGCAGCCACTGTAACACTCTTATACCACCATACTTCAGCATTTCTAGTCGAATATCATCTACTCCTGCTGCCTTTCCACATTTCAAGCCTTTGA
Organism: Typopeltis vanoorti; assembly: GCF_054136105.1. Taxonomy (NCBI): domain Eukaryota; kingdom Metazoa; phylum Arthropoda; class Arachnida; order Uropygi; family Thelyphonidae; genus Typopeltis; species Typopeltis vanoorti. Next base: position 69,790,053 of record NC_143564.1, on the reverse strand, counting down.
TGGCTTTTTCTACTTCCAGTATGGATATGTATTTCTGACTGCATGCCTGGTCAGTGTTTTTTACCACTGTGCTGTCATCACTGCTTGTTTCATTTAGCAGTTTTTCAAAGTAATTACTCCATACTTCAATAATATCTTTTTCTCCCGTTTTCATGTCATCTTTATCATCTCTAACTCCTTTTACAGCACTCTTTCCTCCATTCCTAAGCATCTTCAACAACTTCCAGAATATTTTGCCACCTTCTTGATATTTATTTTCTATATTCTTGCCAAAGTCCTCCCATGACTTTTGTTTAGCTAGTTTTACACAGTGTTTAGCATTCTTGCATTTGTCTCTATATTCTCTAAGAGCACAAGCTGACTTATTTGACAGGAACTTTTGATATGCTTTCTTCTTTTCCTTCACTGCCTCTTTAACTTCCTGTGTCCACCAGAGAGTTCTGATTTTTTTTATCCTTGTAGACAACCTCACCACATGCCTCTCTGGCAGAATCAATCAATGTTTTCTTCAGAGTTTGCCACTGAATATCCAAGGTTTGATTCCTGTTCTCAAACTCTTTCATTTTTTCTTCAATAATCTTTGTGATATTAGTCTACAGTTCACATCTAAGAGCTGCTCAACTTTTATTCGCTTTAAAACTTTCTTACATGTTATTCTTTTGAATATGAAATTCAATTTTATCCTGCTCAAGACTAAATAGTGATCACTTCCAATTTTAAATCCTCTGTACACTCTGGTGTCCTGCGCCTGGGGAAAAACATCACTATCAACAATAACATAGTCAATGAGACTTTTCTTATTCCTTGCTTCTTCTCTCCATGCGAATTTATGCACATTTTTATATTGGAACATGGTGTTTGTAATAACCAGTCCATGTCCTGAGCAGAAATCCAACTGGTATTTGCCATTATTATTAGCTTTGCTCTTTTCTCCAAATTTTCCCAAAATATTTTTGTATGTCTCACAATCATTTCCTACTCTGCTATTTAGATTCCCCAACAAGGACCAACTTTTCCTTTTTCATTGTGTCAGTTGCTTTTTCTAAAGCCTCAAAAAATTCCTCTACTTCTACCTTCTGTGGGACCATAGGCACAAATAAGTCTCATTGTCCAGTTTCCCCATTCTCATATTTGCCCACATTACTCTACTTGAGACTGACTGCCATTCAAGAAGATTAGCCTCGTATTTTGGAATATTATGGCTACTCCTTCTTTTCCTTGATTGTCATTGCCTGAATATAACATTTTGTATTTATTGCTCAGAAAGATCTCACCAGTTTTGGTCTTTTTTGTTTCAGTCACCCCTATTATGTCGATCTGATACTTATCTAATTCCTCAGCTAGCTCCATTTCTTTGCCATTCAGGCTTCTTACATTGATAGTACCAATCTTTAACTCTGGTGATGTTGAGTTGGGGTTTGTTTTCAGATTTGTTCCAGTAGCTGACTTTTCGCTGTTCGCCCTGGTTCCCTGGCGAAAACAACGGGAGTCTTGTTTAACCGGGCGACGCCCCAGCCAGCATGAAATTTTGTCATGTTGTACCATCATTTTTTATCTTGGTTTAACCAATAAGAATATAATTTAGTCGGCTAAATCCCAAATTGCCAGCCCATCCTCGTTCGTTCAGTATCCAAGTAGATACCCAACAAGGTGCACCACGAGAAGGTGAGGATTGGACATTAGGTCAGAAGCCCTGGTCGGTTCTCCGCATTCCTTTAAAGGCTATGTGGAGGTCTCCTCTCAGTTATACAGCTTTGACCCTTAAGCACCCCTCCCCCCCAGTTTGGGAACCACTGATTTAATTATCCTTATGGGGAGCCTTGGGAACTGGTTCATATGTATGGAATGCCGTAAGTTCGGTCATCCGTAACCCTGGGACCGCCTGTAGCTTAAATACTTATAAAAATGAAGGCAGAAAAATAAAACAAAATATATATATTAGATTTTTAGACTTCATTATCACACTACCTTTTATTTTGGATTGGCACATCTTCCCTTATGATTTGTCTTCTGCATTTTTTTTTTCATTATTATTACGTTGTCTATATTGATATCTATGTCAATTATTCAGTCAGATATGACTCTTTTTCAGTACACCTAATCTTGTTGTACCTCCTTTGACTCTTCTGTGTCTTTTAATTAATATACTTTCATATTTTGACATGTACTGCATTTCATTTACAACTTTTTCAGCCTTTTTCTTTTTGTTTTGTCTGCTGTCTGTCTTGCATCTTGATAAAAGTTTTCTGTTAGCAAATTATTTTACTTGAAATGCTTAAAAAAAAAAAAAAGTCAAGCAAAGTTCTGATTTGTAGTTATTCTTTTTAGTTACATTAGATCTTTAAATTAAGCATATGTGTAATCATATGCTTAATTTTATTTAGATCAGTAGAGGTTCATACTGAAAATTGAAGTTTGTGACTTCATTTTGTTCGTCGGTTTGCATATACACTAGTGTCCAAAACCTAAGGACCAATACTATTTTTGAAGATTATAACCACAAATTCAGATGTGGAAATTTGGGTACACATTCAGATTTTCAAATTGTGGTCATGTGGTGGCACTGAACAGGATAAAAGGCTGCGCTAAGCAAATTGTGTTTGAAGGAAGCTCTTTTAGTGAAGGAATAAAGTTGCAAACTTGGATACCTTGTAATGTGTCAAAGACATCACCTACGTCATTGGTTCCCAACTTGTGGTATGCGTACCCCCGGGGGTATGTGCTGGGCCATTCAGAGGTACACGAATAATCAGTAATGGCAGAAAAACAACTATTTTCCACTATTTTACATTAAGGTGGGCACTGAACAAAAGTGTCAGTATTTAAAACAGCTATTTTAAAAACAAGGGGTACAATTTATAGAAATATGTCTAAAAGGGGTACACAAGTAGAGAAAGGTTGGGAACCCACTGACCTAAATGATTTCATGCATTTAAGAATTATTGGAAAGCTTGAAGGCCACACAATTACTGATATTGCCAGAGAGTTTGGATTCTCACATAGCATTGTATTCATGCTCTGGGTAGCATTTCACACCAATGAAATGTGTTCCAAACATTTGCTGAGAGGTCATCCTTGCTCTATCACAGAGCATAAAGACAGATTTTTGGTTATAACAGAAAACATAATTGACAGACCATGGCAGGTCAGCTTGCAAGTCGGCTCCATTCAAGCACAGATATCGTGATGAACTCTGTCAAGACATCTGCGACAAGTAGGCCTATATGCCCAAAGGCCTGTAGTCTGCATCCCTTTATCCACAGCTCATCATAGAGTGCATTTTCAGTGGTGGTGTATCTATAAAAATTTTACAAGATACCAGTGGACTAGTGTACTCTTTATGGATAAGAGTTGTTATAGTCTTTCCTCCTATTCTAGATGACACTTGATACGGCATGAAAGTAGTACTGCAAGAATGTTCTTGAAAAGGATAGATATGGCAATGCCTCTCCATGGTATGCAGAGGCTTGATGGACACACCAAGCTACAAGTGCTGGAAAAAGTGACTATGACTGGTGAATCAGTATTATAATGAAGTTCTTCAACATCATGTTTAATTGTTCTGTGGCACTGTAGGCAAAGAATTAATTGTAATAGATGACATTGCTACACTACATCGTGCACAAGCAGTGGAGACCAAAGATATTAATCAAATTGAGTGGCGAGCACACTCCCCCAGATCTCAACTCCCATAGAACATGTTTGAGACGTAATAGGGAGATGCATTGCTGCTTGAAATTCCTCTCCAAAAAAACAAACAAGGCCTTATCCTTGCTCTGAAGCATGGGCCAGTTTGCCTCAAGAACTGAATCACTTAGTGCTAAGCATGATACAGTTGGAGTGGACATATTACATACTGAAATGTCTCTTCGCATAGTTTTCCGTAAGCACTGTACATTAATTCCTTAACTTCTGAATTCATTAATTCCTTAGGAAATTTGTAACTTTTGCCAAAAACTTTTCAATTTAATTTGTATGAAATTTATAACACATTTTTATGTAATATAATTTATTAGTATGCTGGCAATAAATTTGTCCACATTAAGCTGTAGTAATGAAAATATTTTCATATGTAGATAAAAATGTAGTTCATCCTTAGTTTTTGGAAACCAGTGCATATCGTACTTTTATGGATTGAAAGTGTTCTGAAGGAACTTATCAATCTGAATAAAGCAACTGCTCAATGACTAGAGACTATAGAGTTCTGAAAAAAAAAAAATAAGGGGCATGAATAAAATGCCATCAATGTCAGAATCATATTAAAAATGAAGATATTAGAAAACGGCTTAGAAACACCACCAATCATGAATGATTGGTAATGTTAGAAAACGCAGAGCAGCAGTAACTGAAGGACTTGTGAACATGACTCTTGCATAAGGAATGCCCTGAAGTCAGTCCAAGTGTATCCTTGAAAGTTCCCCTGCATATTTTCATCCATGCATAACATAACAGATTAAGTAGCAGCAGAATTCTGCTAGATAGTGCATGGGAATGAATCCGACATATTACTATCAGGGTCAGTGCTGTGGACTGTCTAGATTCTAAAATGCCTACAAAGCGAAACGGACACTCTACGTCTAATCCCAAAATAACAATTTGGTTTTCGAACTGGACACTGCACAACTCAACAAATCCACAGACTTATAGAATACATAACTATCGGATTTAACCGGAGGCAGCATACAGGTGCAGTCTTCCTGGATGTGGCAAAGGCCTTTGATAAAGTGTGGCACAAAGGCCTCATCCACAAACTAATTACTGCAAAATACTCACTAAACCTCATCCAAATCATAGACTCTTACCTAAAAGACTGAAAATTTCAAGTGAAACTTCGTGGGCTCAGATCAACTACAAGAAGTATCACAGCAGGTGTCCCTCAAGGCTCCCTATTATCGCCGTTGCTCTTTAACATTTTTATCTCAGACATCCCAAGCACGACATCAACCACCATGGCATTTTATGCGATGACATGGCAATACTGACCAGATCACTCAGACCATACCTGGCCACACAAAGACTACAAACAAATAGCAAAGAATCTTGAAAAATGGTTTCAGTTATGGAGAATTGATGTTAATGCAGATAAAAGCATGGCCATACTATTTACAAGGAAGAAAGCAGACCATCACGGAGCAATCACAATGTTCAATACTGATATCCCATGGCAAAAAGAAGTAAAATACCTGGGAATCAACTAGATAATCATCTCAGCTTCAACTCCCACATCTCTCATGCTTGCAAAAAAGCAAACTCAGCAATAGCTCAGCTCTACCCTCTACTCAACCGTAGAAGCAGTCAGTCCAGAAAACAAATTAAGAATATACAAAGCAATCATCAGACCACTACTGACCTATGGTTCGCCAGCGTGGAGCCATGCCTTTCCTAGCAACATCAAACAATTACAATCAATCCAAACCGAATGCCTCCGAATAATCTTTGATGCCCCGTGGTTTGTAAGGAACACTATTCTCTATCAAGATGGAAACCTGCAAGACATACCTACATTTCTCCTCCAGATAGCAACCAAGTACTTTGCTCAGGCATCACTCCATCCCAACCTACTCATTCGTAAGTCATCAGATTACGATGAAAAAGACAGTTTGAAACATAAACGCCCAAAGGCGTCCCGAATCACAGATTGAAATCTTTCAACACAACCCTAATTAGGGCGAGCCAAGTGCTCAAAAATTTCTTCCTTTAAACTGGGAATTATTCATAGCGATGAAGGGATCAGAGTCTACAGGACTGATATCCATCAAGCCACAGAAGTTATCAGTTATCATAGAACGCGTTCTTTTCCCGCAGCATTTCATTATTTACATCATTAGTATTTAATATTTTTTTTTTATTATTTTAGTATGAGCGAAAAGAGAGAAAACAAAGACGCTGTTGGAGTAACAAAACACCGCAAGTGGTTGACATTAGAGAAAAAAACTTTAAATTATAAAATGTCACGAGAATGGCACTTCGTTTGCTAAAATAGCATGTGAGAATTCAATGAATGAGTCATCTGTACGAACAATTATTCAGAGCAAAGAAAAGATTAAACAACATGGAATGAGCACCGTTTCTTATATGTCAAAAGTGATCCCGAGAACTCAATCTTCTACAATGGAAAATATGAACGCCTTGTAATGATCTGGATTGACGATTGTAATCAGAAAAAGATTCCTTTGAGTCAAATGATAATCCAGGCAAAAGCAACAAGTCTATATGACAAAATAAAAGAAAATGAAAGCGGTACAACCAGTGAAACTTTTATAGCAAGTCACGGGTGGTTCTACAATTTCAAAAAAGTGTATGGGACTCCATAACGTAAGAATCCAAGGTGAAAGCACAAGTGCTGACACTAAAACTGCAGAATTATTTTTCAATGAATTGAAGGAGTTTATTGAGAAAGAAGGCTACACAGATGATCAAATTTTTAATGCTGACGAGACTGACTTGTTCTGGAAAAGAATGCCATCGCGTACATTTCTAGCAGAGAAGGAAAAAACACAAGCTGGATATAAAGTGTCAAAAGATTGACACTTTTACTAGGATGTAATGCATCAGATTATTTAAAATTGAAGCCACTGTTAGTGTACAGAGCAGAAAACCCAAGAGCTCTTAATGGCTTTAAAAAAAACAATTTACCTGTTTCATTGGTGTTCAAATAAAAAAGCGTGGGTGACTCGTTCATTTTTTTCGAAGACTGGTTTAAGACTTGTTTTTGCCCTGAAGTTAAAAGCTATTGTAAAAAGAATGATATTCCTTTCAAAATTTTGCTTTTATTAGATAATGCGCCAGGCCATCCAACTTTATTGACTGACTTAGATAAAAATGTCTAGATTAATTTTTCCCCTCCAAACACATCAATTCTGCAGCCGATGGAGCAAAGCATTATCTCCACTTTCAAGGCTAACTATTTAAGACGAACTTTTGTTCAAGCTATTAAAACTGCAGCAGAAGAAGATTCTTGGACTTGGAGTGAATTTTGGAAGAAATTTAACATAAAAGATGCCATTGAAAATATTTATGAATCTTGGAAAGAGGTGACTCAAAGTAACATGAGAGCCGTATGGCATAATATCTTGCCGCATTGTTCAAAGGACTTTGTTACATTTGCAACACAGAAAGAGGAAATCTCAACAGAAATTGTGCAGGTAGGCAAAGATCTTGGTTTTACAAGTTTAGATTGTAACAATGTGAACGAACGTATTGATTCTCATTCAAATGATCTGGATGATGAAACCCTTTTGGAGTTGGAACAACAACGAGCCTATGAAGCAGAAGATGAAGATGAGCCCTGATGTCATGGTTGAAGAATTTTCCTTTGCTGACCTTTCAACTTGTGTGAGAAAAATCGACGAAGCTTCCGACGTTCTCATAAATGCCGACCTGAATTTGGAAAGAAGCATCAAAGTGAGACAAAGTCTCAATAATACCATCAAATGCTACGGAGATCTAGTACTTGAAGAAACAAAGATGGTTCAACGAACACTAAAAGACTACTTTAGTAAAAAGTAAATTACTGTATGCTAAAATTGAAGCAATGTGTTTTGTTTTCTACAACTTTTATATCAGTTTAAAAGGATTTTGTTATTTGGTTAATAAAAATGACATTTTTTTTCATTTTTAAACATTTTTATTATCCTAAATTTTTGTAATAAACAAATTAAATTGAAAACCTTTATAAACCTCAAACAACGCAGTTTTGCATAGCGCAGATGCCTCTTGGAACCAATTAACCGTGCTATACAAGGCATTCCTGTATATTGAAAATTTTCACTTGCATCAATTTCATAACTCCTTTAATATCTTAAAAGTTTATATCGTGTCCCCTCTTTTCTGCCTATCAACTAGTACCACAAACCTTCAACCTATGCTGGTCGGGAGTATTCCATTCCACAGATCTGTCACCATCGTGGTCCTCAAGAAAACCTAACCAAATCCGTGCACAGTAGTCAAGATGTGGCAGAATAATAGCCTTATAAAGAGAGATAACTTCCTTATCTTTACTTGTTAGTGTGTTTTTCAACATTCAATTCATTGAGCTATTTTAACAATTTTGTAATATGCCCACCGAACTCCAACTCTTTGTCTGCCATTATCCCAGTCTCTAGCTTCATCAATTTACTGCAATCCAATACCATCAATGTGATACACCATATGTAATCTTTTCAATCCAAAGCAAATAATCTTGCATTTTGCAACATTAAATTGACAATCATTATCCACTACCATAATGCCAATTTATTTAAATCATCCTGTAGGATGATTTAAATATATCACCTTTATCAACTATTGCTCTCCCCAGTTTTGCATCATTAGCAAACAAGTGAATATCCCTTTTAAATCTTTCCCTGTCACTAATATACAAATAGTTGCACTAGTACCGAACCCTGAGGTGCGCTACTAGTCACCATCATTCTCCTAGATTCCACTCCATTATATACTACTTTCTGGTGTCTGTCTGTCAGCCATTCCCCTATTCATATTACTAGCCTCATATCCATTCCCATTTGCTCCAGTTTTTGTAATAGTTTTCCATGTGGTGTTTTGTCAAAACTTATGGCCCTCCTTCTCAACTCTATTCTGTCATACATTTGCCAAGGTTTTGTCAAACCTTGGAAAATTCAAGCAGTATCATGGTGTAACCATTGCCTTTACCCAATTCTTGTCACTTTATTATAAAATGTGAATAAGTTACTAAGATCCGGTCTGGGGTCTTTCCCCCAGTTGCAAAGCTACATGCCACCGGACGGGTCCCCAGGTTCTGGATCGGGGACCCGTCCAGAACCTGGGGACCCGTCCAGGCTAACTGCGAATAGCCAATAAGTAGTCCCGGACAAGAAGCGGCAATACTTACAGGATGTAGTGGGTTAGTGGACAATGCCAGTAACTACAAAATGCCACAGAAGTCCAATGACGATACTACATCAAGGCAAGCTTAGGCCACCTTAAGCCTAAATCTATATGTTCCTTCTGATTCTCTCCCAAGCTCTTTAAGGAAGACTAAGGGTTTGTCATATAACTGTCGATGTGCTGACAGTAAAAAGAAAATAAGATTGAAATCTGATGTCAAAGTACAAGAAAAAAGACTCGTGCCAGCTCAGACGTCACCTGGTCAAACAAGGTCCTCGTCCCCAGTCGAATAATCAAGGTTGGATCAAAAAATCAGTTACTGAAAACAAAGACAAAAAAATCAAACTCAGGCCTGTAAAGGATGGAATATCAATTGGCACATGGAAAATTGCAGTTGCTTCAAAAAGAACTACAGATGTGATATATTGGATATTTCAGAAATGAGATGGACATTGTCAGGAAAATCAAATGGTGGAAGAATTCTCTGGTCAGGAAATGAAAGTAAGCATGAAGCAGGTGTAGGTTTCCTGCTAAGTAACAAGGCCTGTCAGGCAATGATAGGATACAAACCAGTTAGTGATAGAATAATGGTTGCAAGATTCAATGCCCAACCATTTACTATCACAACCATTCAAATATATGCACCCACTGCAGATGAAAACATTGAGAGATTTTACAGAGATCTACAACTAGTAATTGATGAGGTAAAGAAGCAGGATATACTCATCATTGGAGGAGACTGGAATGCAAAGATTGGCAAAAATAACACAGGGCGGGGAAAGGTTATGGGAAATTTTGGATATGGAGAAAGAAATGAACGTGGAGGGATGCTTCTGGAATTTGCCACAGATAACAACCTGATGATTTGCAATACCAAATTCCAACAAAAAGATTGTCGTAAATGAACGTGGCGCTCCTTCGATGGCAAACAGGAATATGATTGACCTGATATTAATAGACCAGAAATGGAGAATCTCAGTTCAACAGTGCAGATCATTCCAAGGAGCTGATATTGATTTGGACCACAGCTTAGTGATTGCGAATATAAGACAAAAACTGAAACAGAAGTACAAAGGAAAGTTTCAAAAAAGCTGGAGACATCTCAAAATTAAATGAAGACAGGCTAAGAACATATTGGAAACTAAGCTTAAGACCCCAAGTGAAAAACAAAATATAAATACAAGAGCAGAACGACTGACTACAGTGCTAAAAAAAAGCAGTAGAGGAAGTACTTCCTGAAAGAGAAAAGATAAACAAGAAATGGATAACTCAGGAAACCCTAAAATTGATACAAGAGAAAAGAGAACTGAAACTTAAAAGAGATAATTAAGAGGCAGCAGATGAGTTATACCCTCAAAAAATTCAATGAAGTACAGAAAGCAGCAAGATCTGATAAAGCCAAATGGGTGGAGGACCAGTGCAAAGACATCGAACAGTACCATGCGGAACACAAAACTAGAAAGCTCTACAAACTTATAAGAAATGTCAATAGGAAGTGGCAAACAAGATCAGTAGCAGTCAAAGATGAAAATGGTAAAGTATTGATGGACAAGACAGAAATCATACACAAATGGACAAGATACTGCAGCAAACTATACAAAAAACAACTAAATGATACTGCAACAGAAGTAATCAAAGAACTAAAAGCAATCTCTCCACCAGCAGAAATCTTTTGGAAGAGGAGGTGAATAAGGCTATAAAACATTTCAAGAACAAGTCCTGGAAATGATAACATAATAGGCGAGATGCTAAAATATGGGAGAAAATCAGTTGCAAAAGATATACATAAGCTATGTAATGAAATATGGAGATTAGGGTATCCCCCCGAAGAGTGGAAAAAATCGGCCTTGGTTGTTCTTCATAAGAAACGCAGTGCTTTATAAAATGCACAAATTACAGAACTACTGCATTAATGAGTCATCTTGGCAAAGTTATGATGAAAATACTAACAGAGCGCCTGAAGGGGCATATGGAGGCACAACTTCTGGATGAGCAAGCCGGATTTCGACAAGATTGAAGTACAGTGCAACAAATACTCGCATTAAAACTAATAGCAGAGAAAGCTCGAAGAAAGAACAAAAATATATATTGCTGTTTCGTGGACTTCCAAAAAGCATTTGATAATACAGTAAACCCTTGCCGAGCACGGATTTGCAAAACGCGATTTTGCACATAGACGTTATCTTAATTGTTTCTATTTAATTTGTCCAACGCTAGAATTTCATTCATACGCGGTACGCTGCAGAGCATCGGCCGGCAACTCTGCTTGGCGCTGCCCGCTAGCTGAGTGACCCAGGCCGAGTTGCGATCATTTTACTCACGTTAGCAGAGCCGTAATCACGTATTTATCAGTTTGTCTTTTCCTTTTGCATTTGTATTTTTTTAATTTCAAAAATTCAATGACATCTAAGAGGAAGAATGAGGATAAAGCAGCATAAAGATGCAAAGTTTTGACATTATCTCAGAAAATTGAAATTTTAGATAAGTTGAAAAATGGTACACGAATCAAGCATAAGAACAATACGGGAGAATGAAGAAAAGATTCGATCTAGTGTCAAAGCTTCAGGCGATACTTCGGCAAAGGTTGCTCAAGTTTCAAGAATTCTGCAATTGGAAAAGATGCAAAAAATATTAATAGCTTGCATTGACAATCAAGTAAACGAAAAAAGGATCAGTTGAGGATGGTGTTGCTATTCGAAACAAAGCTTTAGATTTGTTTTCTTTCATTTTAAATAAAGATGGCCAATCGTCAGAGAAAATTGATTTTCAAGCAAGCAAAGGTTGGCTTGAAAACTTTAAGCGTCGTTTTAATTTGCACAATGTAAAGCTTCAGGGAGAAGCTGGCTCAGCAGATAAATTCAAACCCCATTTTTTGAAATTCATTGAAGAGAGGGGTTACGTTCCGCAACAAGTTTTCAATGTGGATGAGACGGACCTATTTTATAAGAGAATGGGACAACGAATATACATCACAAAGACACAAAAGGTTGCTCCAGGTTTTAAAGCTTTTAAGGATTGACTCACTTTGCTTTTTTGTGGAAATGCATCAGGCGACTTCAAGTGCAAGCCTCTGCTCATTTATCGATCTAAAACGCCTCGTGCATTGCAGGGGGAAAATTTTGAGCAATTGCCCGTTGTGTGGAAGAGGAATAGAAAAGATTGGGTAACAAAAGCTGTCTTTAATAACTGGTTTGAAAATTCATTCGTTAAAGAAGTCAAACATTACTTAGAACAGCAAAACCTGTGCGTTCAAGTTCTCCAAATTCTCGATAATGCTCCAGGACACGATGCTGAAGCCTTCACAACATTGTATCCAAATGTAGAGGTTTTATTCCTCCCACCACCTCCTTAATCCAACCAATGGATCAAGGGATCATAAAAACATTCAAAGCCTATTATGTCAGGCATGTTTACACCTCTGCAAATAAAGCACTAGATGAAGGAAAGCATGACACGCTAATGGCATTTTGGAAGCGATTCAACATAAGCCACTGCACTGCATAGAAATGATTCAACTCGCATGGGAACAAGTGAATTCATCAACATTGAATGCTTGCTGGCATCAGCTCTAGCCAGAAGTTGTCAACAATTTGAAAAGATTTCCATCGATTGAAAATGAAGCTAAAGAAATCGTACAAATTGCAAAAGCAATTGGCGGCGAAGGATTTTCAGATATGGAAAAAGGAGAAGTCAACGAATTAATCGAAAATGGCGATCGAGGAATGACGAATGAAGAATTGGATGATCTTGTAACATCAGCCGACAGTGAAGAAGATACAGCGCCTTTAACTTACAAGAAGTTAAACGAATTGTTAAAAAAAGGCACAGGAACGGTTTGATTTTGCAATTGAGATTGACCCAAATGAAGAAAGAGGACACTTTATGAAAGGCATTGAAAAACTCTGCGCTCCTCACCGCAAAACTTTTAGAGTTTTGTCAGTCATTGTCCCAAGCAAAAATCACTAGCTTTTTAAAAAAATAATTGTATCATGTACCTACTTATTAAGCAGCAATAAAAAATCCTTTCAATTAACATTTGTTTCATTTTTCCCTTTTAATTACAACAATGTTTAGGTTAGTTTAAATTATACATACATACTTTCCTAATTTGAACTATACCTAACTCATTTTTTCCCCCCATAGAAAGTTAACTTTGCGGAACGCGATTTTGCTGTGTGCCCAATGTATTAATGATGTAACCCCCGTGTTCGGCAAGGGTTTACTGTATTGACCAAAATATAACATGGGCTGTCTTGGAATCCTATGGTGTGGACAATAAATCGATCCACCTGCTTAAAGATATAAACAGAGAAGCACAAGCAAAAAATCAGAATAGCAAGTGAGACTGGTTTGCCACTAGTGAAGGGGACCCAATATCACCAAGCATATTCATCACACATCTGGGAAGAACACTAGATAAGATTAAAGAAGAAGGTGGAGGCATTTCAATAAATGGCATGAGAATAAACTACCTCTGCTTTGCAGATGACATGGTCCTGATTGAAGAAGATGTAGCAAGGCTGGAACAGACATTGCAAACACTATACACAGAAGGAAAAAGATATGGACTAAATGTCAACTTTGAAAAATCTAAAACAATGATATTCGGACGAGTTACTGAACAGAGTTACGATACAGATTTCAACTGAAAAATGTGGCACTTCACATATCTTGGATGCCACATGATGCATAATTGGCCTGTATTAATTTGCTACCCTCTGTCTTGGAATATGCACTGGTACTATCTTACCTTCTTTCCACTCCCTTGGAACCCTGCCAGAGTTACGACTGAACAACTTTGTCAGAAGCAATGCCAATTCTCTTGCACATTCATATAGTACACAGCCTATGCCATCCAGCCCCACTGATGTGTTCAGATTCATATTTTTTAATATGTATGCTGAACAACACACCTGTTCATCTACTTCAATTTTTGATGTCTCTGTAAAATCATCACCTGGATTATATATATACACCTTTGCAAAATGATCACTCAGCAACTCAACAATTTCTTTTGGTTCAGTCACCTTCCTACCATCAAATTGTTTAAAATCAATCTACCATAGTCATTTTTCCTCTTACTTGCTGCATAATGAAAAAAACTCTTTTGGGTTTACTTTGGCCTGTTTGGCTAATTCTCTCTCTCAATCTGATTTGGCCATTCTCGCCATACTGGTCACTCTTCTTGTTTGCACTTTGTATTGCTCATGAGTATGCTGATCACTTGTTTTCTTTATATTTCCTCTGTTCTCTTTTTTTTTTTGCAGCTCTCACTTTATATCCCCACTCATCCACTTAATTCCAACTTGGTTTATCCCTCTGACCTTGGTATGCAGTCTGATGCTGCTACTTTCAAGCAATCTCTCTCACCACTTACCATGCATTTCTGACATTCTTTCCTTGTAGCTTTCAAACCATGGCATTGTTCCAAGATTATGAGTGTCTCAGGATGAGACTCTCATAATCACCAGCATTATAGCTGAACATAAACCCTTTCTTGAGAAAACTCCACAGAACATGGTCACTTTTCAGAATTGGAGGCAGAGTGTCTTTCTTGGTTATGGATACATCTTCTGATGCTATTATTAGATCCAACACCCTCAAACCCCTTGTCCATGCAATTATCCCTTAGCAAACTGTATAAATCCCACCTCCATCTTGCCATGCCCCCTTTCCTCCTTCTAATCACTGTCTCCATAAAGTTCCCCAATATTTGTTCAGCTTACACTCATTGTGCTAATCTGCTGATACATAGCATCTTCCTGTGCCCCCCTCCCCAGTGTATAGCAGCACCCAACAACATATTTTGTGAAATATTAATGGTACTAGATTCTTTAATCCAATGAGAAAGAAAATTCTCCTTTAGATATGGCACAGAGGGATTGTCCCAATTGATGTTATGATGTGTATGTTAACAGTGGTAAGCAGGGTAAAAAAATAAATAAAAATAGTGCTGAATCCTTTAATCCAATAACAAACATCCAGGAGTCTATGGAATTCTTTGTTTCCATGGTCTTCCCTATGCAAATCAGACTTGCTGAAGTTTTTAAATAAGAAAGAATGAATACCTTATGACGTAGCTTAAAACAGACAGGAAAGATTATGGAAACAAGGAATTCTGTAGACCCCTGGATGTTTGTCATTGGATTAAAGGATTCAGCACTATTTTTTATTTATTTTTTCACTTGACTTACTCAAAACAACAACTACTCGTTCTAAATGATATTTGGAAATCACTGATTAGGTCATTGTAAATACCAGAAAACAGACTCTCATGCCACACTTCACTGTTGTCTTGCATTTCGACTATTAATACCACAATGGTTTTCTTTCAGCTATTTATGTTAAAAGTTTCTTATAATATTTAACCAAATATATTTTGATTTTAATGAGATTCCAGTAACACTGAAAGACTGACATTTGCGTTCAGGCAAAAAGCAGGTAATTATAATAGCATGGGCATCATCCTGTTTTTTTAAAATACTGTACTTTCTGTTAAGTGAACTGACCTTGAATTGAGCCATTTCAAGGTCATCATTTTCCAAGGCATGCAGAAGCAAAATAATTACATCACTTGATATCACTCATGCCAGTCACTGTCTAACAAGAGAATGTGATCACGATACCAAGAAAAGTGAAAAAAAAAAAAAGGCTACTAACTTGAGCGATACTGCTGAATTTCTGATTGCAGTGTTTTCTTTCTCTTAAGTGGTATGCATTGAAGGACTATGGAGTGCATTTTGGCATAATGCTCATTTGTCGTTGCACTTTCAAGGTCAACCTGAATGATTTTGATACTGTTTGAAGTTGCATGATGCCTCAAAGTGTACCAAGAGTATGAATGGTTAAGAGGAAAAGGTTAAATATTCACCTGACATCGAAATGAACTAGATACAGAAGTTGTAAATGTCCGCAACTTTTTTTTTTGTAACATCTAAGCATGTAATAAAACATCCAACCTGCCTTGAAATCAATAGATGGTATTCTGCCCGACTCTAAACCAGTGGTTCTGATTTCGAAGTCACGGAACACTTTTGATTATAAGAAAAATTTGGGGAACACCAAAAGCATTAGGGTCATAAAACTAACAGTAAACATATGCACGGGCTTGCCTTTTGTAAAAATGGAACTTATTTTGATGTGATACTTGAGCTTGTCTACTTTTGCAGATTTCAGCAATATCAAACCTAATATGTTTTATATCTAACCTCATCTCTTTGTCCATATTAGTAAGTCTTTCACGCTTTTTGTTTTTATATTGGCTAATATTGAGAAACCGAGCTCATACGACGTTAAAAAATGTAACAATATTTTTAGTGCTCTTGTGGAGAGAGAGCTGGGTATTCGGCTTGGACAAAAATCCAAAATTCCTCAAGCGTTATTTCAGAGAATTTCAATTCTAGAGTATGATCCGTTGACAAGGTAACTAATTGTTCTTCTTCTTGTAATGAAAATTCACATCTCGATGCATTAACTGTGCAAAAAAATGGATTTCGTATCATCATAATTGCGTGTATTTAAGGAAGGAAAGTAACTTGAAATCTTTTCTTCCAATATTATTAAATATTCTGTTATAATGGAAATAATTCCTCGACATTTTTATTATGGAGCGATGGAAACATATCTACTGTATTTTTTTCTGATATGCGGCTTTTCCAAAGAGATACTTTTTTATGTAAAGCTGACAATTTGTCAGTGGATGTCAAAATATTTTCATTTTTCCCTTGGATACATGCATTAACGATATTTAAGTAATTAAAAATATTGGCTAAATATGCCATTTTAGCAACCAAATATCATTTTGAAGACATTTTACAAAAGCATCTGTACCTTCATTTTGGAAAAAAGGCCAATAATTCATTCTTAAGTTGTAAAATTTGGAATAGTCCTTTACCCCTGGATAACCATCTTATTTCAGTGTGAAGGAGCAAAGATTCGTACTTCCATAAATATGCAAAGTTTTTTTAAAAAAATTCGTGCTTTTAAAGGTCTTGACTTCATGTAATTTACCCTATTTACAACTTGGTCTACTAGAGGTTTTAATATTGCCCGTAATGTTTTTGAAAGATGTCATGTGACATCTTTCACTGGCAGAACACCGGTTAAGAACCACTGCTCTAAACAATAGAAAATATATTTGGACAAAGAAAATTCCATCTATAAGTGGAGCATCAAGGTTCTTGTGAACTGGGAAACCACATTTTCAGCATCACATTCGATAACCTAATTAGAGTTGAATGATCTTTTTTAAAAATATGTGTGCTTTACATTATGGGATACTAAGGCAATTAATGTGAAGTCATTAGTCTCTATATACAAGTAGCTTAGTCGTGAAGCTACTTCACTCACACAAGCTTTGTCTGCTTACACTTGGATAAAGAATTAAACAAAAATATAATTTTTTGGCATCTTTATTTTAAGCGATATCTAGTTGTAGAAAGTTTCTTGGTAAGTATAATTTACTAAGTAATGCCTAAATGGGCATTAGCAGTTACAAAGCTTTGTTTTTCTTTATTCATGCCTGTGATTGTGTGATATACACCACAGCTGAAGACACTGAGAAATGCTAAAAAAAATTCCAGCAATCTGCAACATTAGAGGATAGATGAAAGAAGCTTTTTATACACAATTAAGTATTGAGAGAGAATTATTTTCATTTTTCCTTATTTGGGAAAGATTTTCTTGCAAGAGGAAGGGGACATCGGATAATGAAAGTTGATGGGAAGTTATGAACATGCTTTGATTTACAAACATTTTTTCACAAAAGTAACCCTTTTGTAAATTTGGTCTATGAAATCACATAAGAGTTAACACAAAGATGAATTGGTTCCTATATACAAAATAAAATTTATCCCTATAACAAATACAATATGTTAATAATACAGTACTATAAAAACTGATAATTTTATGATATTGTAAATTATAAAGTCGATGAATAAATATCAATAAATTTATGCTATCAAAGATCGCTCAAAATGTATACAACTTTTTACTGTTTTTTTTTTTTTTTACAGAAAATAAAATAATTAAAAACATGCTTTTGGTATATATCATCACAAGATTTGACAACATTACCTCCATTGTAAAAAGCTACTTTCTAAATTACAAATGACTGGTTTAAAACATATTTAAAATTATTTAGGTGGCTATTCCATCTGTTATTTTGAAAGTTCATTTTATATGTATGAAATCAGGTCTCTTCAAAAAAAGAATCACAATACTATGATTTCCATGTAGTGTGAATATTACTTTTCCAGATATCTTTATATGGTTGCTGTAATTTATTCACTGCATTGTGATTTTCACCAGAATTATAGATATATTTTTTATTATTTTTTTTCTGAACTTTTGGGTGAAAATTTTTGTTCAATTCAGCTTTATTTCTGAAATGATCCCCATTCTTGTATTTTTCTTTCCTGTTTGCTTTTTTTCCATTCCATTTGTTTCTCTGGTGAACTTCAGAAAATTCTATATTGTATTCTTTTTTCTTATTGATAACCTCACTGTCAAAGCAGTTATCACAAACTATATTTTCTGATTTTTTATAATATTCTGAATACTGATATGCTTTTCTCATCCACTTCTCTTTAATGTGAGACCATCTGCTTTCAAGACCAGAAGATATTTTTGTAACTTTATTTAACATCTTTTTAATTTCCTTCTCTAAAGGATTTTTCTTGTTTATGAATTCCAAATTTACCTTTTGCAGACTTGTAAAAGTGTTGCCCAGAACACTACTAAATTTTTGTACAAATTTCTTAGTGTGGCTTGTAGCATCTGAAAGCCAAGAATGTGTTTGTAAATTCTGCAAATCTGAAATTTTTTCTGATATAGCATGCCTGATGCTCTGAAAGGTTGATTGAGTGGCATTTAAAAGCTTATCAACATGGCCAGAATTTGAGATATTTACTTCAGAAAGCTGAAATAATATTGAATTTGAGAAATTGCTAATTAAGAGCGAACTGTTGTTTAAGACATCTTCCAGAGTTATATTTGAAAACAGAGCTGACAAAAAAGTAGAAACTTTATCTTTATATTCTCGATAAGCATCATATCTTTTATTTTTATCTTTCTTCTTCTTTGTATTGCAAGTACTCGCAGCAGATGCAGGCTTAGCATATTTTAGAAGTTCAATAGTCTTTGATAATTCATCCTTCTGTAAGGTCAATATATGAATCTTCTCTTTTAAATTTTTTATATTTTTTGTATAATCTAAGTCAAACTTAGCATCCTCCGTATGCATGTCATCTCTCTTATCATCCTGATTTGAATGGACCTGAAGTTCTTTAAGTTCTTTTTTAAGCTGAAGATTTTCCTTTTGCAAATCTTGAACATTTTCAGACATCTCTCGTGCTTTTGCTTTAATTTCTCTGATGACCATAGACTGCAATTCACTGTTCTTCTTTTTGAGAAGTAATATTTGTTGTTCTAAATCAAGATGACTAATATGCATATCTTTGTCCAATTTCACTTGTTCAAATGAGTATTCATCTAATGTTATCATTTGCTGAATGGAATACTGGTTTTGCAATGGCATATCTAAAATCATCTAAAAATAAAAATAAAAATAAAAAATATATAAAAATATATATATATAGAAATAAATATTTTATGAGTATCTAAATTATAAATGAAAAAAAATGCATGTTTGATTTCAGTAAAAAGAGTTCTATATATATATATAGTGCTGCTTTAAAATTCTCAAATTCCCATCATATTCCAGAGGAATGATACAATCTGCTATGCAAAAAAATATTATAAATGAGCATTATAAAAAGAGGATGATTACAATGTGATACTTCAAATGCCGTATGTAATTAAATTATGAAAATGGTCTGATTTTTTTTTAGAATTTCTAAATAATGTCATTCTTGACATTATCCATAAAGAAAAATGTTCACAAATGAAATTATTATTATTAAGAGAGACCACCAGGGAATCAGACTCACCGAGAGAGGCCACAAACTACACACTCCAGCTATCATACTTATTCTTGAATTCATTCGCACTGCTTGCACTCACAACATCCAATGGCAATCCATTCCAATAATGCACCGCCACCCTATGAGAGAAGAATCTAGTCCTCAACCCCTTCTTAGTAGCCTTCATTCTCAATCTCCCCTCTTTCTCCTGTCTGCAGTCTACAAACTTTCAATCTGTCTTCATATTCAGTATTATACAATCCTGATATCATTTTTAACACTCTCCTTTGTACTCTCTCCAATATATCAGAATCACAACGGAAGCCTGGAGACCAGACCTGCGCACAATAATCCAAGTGAGGTCTTATCAAGGTCTTGTAAAGAGGCAAAAAACATCCTTATTCTTTACATGTGAATGTTCGTTTCAGCATTGCAATTATCTTTTGAGTTGTATTTGCAATCTTTGCCACATGACCCCTGAACTTCAACTTCCTATCTATTAACACCCCAAGATCCCTAGCCTCATCAGTTTCTTCTAGCCTAATCCACCAGTATAATACGACACTGGATTTGGATATCTAATCATGACAAAGTGAATGACTTTACATTTACTGACACCATTTTCCCATGCCCACAATTCCAGCCTATTCAAATCATTCTGCAAGTACTGCATATCAGCAGCATTCCTGATTACCCTACCTATCTTTGCATCATCCACAAATAGCTGTATTTAACAAACACTTGTTAAATCCTTCCCAATATCATTAATGTACAGATTGAATAACAATGGACCAAGCACTGATCCTTGTGGTACATCATAGTTCCCTTAGAGGTATACTACAAGGATCAGAATACAGACTCACATCCCCTGTATACCCTTTTTGATATGTCAGTTAGCCATGCTCTTATTCATGCTAATATTCTATAACCTAGACCAGTGATGGCAAACCTTTTTATGTGCACATGCCAAAAATTTAAAAATTTACAAATTTAAATTTGTAAATTTTTACAAAAAAAAGGTAAACACATTTTTATATAAAAGAACATGTTATATCTTAGTTTGAAGATAATGAAAATTAAGAGACGTGGAATGTCTAGATTGGAATGAGCTGTAAAGAAACTTTGATGCTAAATTATGATATGTGTTAATTTGTATGTCTAAGATAGAAATATATTTGTTGAAACATTAATGTAAATTTATATTATGTGCAAGACAAGTGCTGCATATCCACCTGTTAACGAAAGTCCAAAGGCCACTACCTGACCACCACTTGATGATGTAACGTATGATGAGTGAACATTCGTGGAAAGCGAACGTAACAACAAACCTTCCATGAAAGCAGCGTTCGAAGAAGAGGAGAGGTGACGTAATCCCGGAGAACGAATGGGAAGGAGTCGTGAGTACGTTGGAGTGCTGATAGAGGGCGCTGGAAAACAGGATAAAAAAAAGTGCTTGCGTGTGATTTGATGCTCTCTCGATTTTTTCTGTTCCTGTGTCTTTCCTCGTACGGACCAGCATGGATGAGGACCGGAAGGATGCCTGGCGCCGGTGACCTGCAACCTTTTCCCCACTGCTGATCGACTCGAGATGGACAAGGCTACCTGCAAGATGACAGCAGAATTCCAGATTGAGCCATTGGTAAAACCAGTACCAGTGTAAGACGGCAAAGGATCTCCTTTGAAGAAGAGTCACATGAACCGCAGTGACCCATGAGATGACCGAATGATTAGCAAAGAAGTCTAGCCATTTTCGTAGTGACTACATGGCAGCAACCTTAGATTCGTGATATCGTAAAGACAAGGTGGTAACGTACTGAACTTTATTTTTTCTTGTATAATAGTTAATCATAGAGGAAAGAACGAACTTGATTCTATCCAAGATGAGAGGAATCTTAATGCAAATTTGTGCTCAGCGTCCTAGTGTCTGTTTGGACTGATAGTCCGAGAACTGAACATTGTGCAGTTCCTAACTAGTACAGGGGAAATATAACATCTGAACATTTAGTTTAACAAATTGATAAGTTAATTGTGTTGCGTGTGGGCCTAACTCACACATAAGATGTGGATAGTGCACTTGTAAAGTTGAATATTGCTTATTCAGTTAAAATGTGTTATAGTGTTGATAAATTGAGATGTTTTAAACTTAGTAGTGACTTTTTTTGGTAATTTAGATTGAAATGGGGGAATTGGATTTCTTCACTTGCATAACTGATAACTGGGTATTGAAGTTATTGTTTTTTTTATCTTTGATATGTGTAACCTTATTGTAGTCTCATTTAGCCATTAATAAATGTGTTTTGTTAACATATACTTTAGAGTTGTCTGAGCACAAGACTGATACCACTTGTAAAATTACGGACCTATGCAATAAGGGGATACCAAGGGAGTTTAAAAGTAGATTGGCCATGACTGTATTTCATGATCTCCAACGTTAACTAAACTCCATTAGTTGGATTAGATAACATGTTAGTTCTGGTGAGCTTTCGCAGGACAAGAAGTTTCTGTTCTTAGGTTCTGACTGGCGCAGGTCTAACAAATCAAATTTGTCAGAATTCAAAAAGGGAAAGCCCCCCCCCCCCCCCCATAAAATTAATTTGGAGTAAATCTTAGTAAGCACAAAAGAACTGTTAGGAATTATACTTAAGACAAAAAAAAAAACCGACGTAGCAGCGCTAACTAATGAATCACATGTCCCCTCTCGCAGAACTATGCTTTATAGATTCAAGCAAAACTATATGTCGCACCAGAAACAGTATCTCACTGAAAAACTCTTGTTCAATTACATGAAATAAGTGTTTGTTTTATTGCATTTGAAATTCTCGATGTCATTATGACAGATCACAAAGGCTAACTTCAAATAAAATCCTACCAGGAATTGAAATATGTCATATAATGCATGTGTGAATTCCTGTGCCAGCTCAAACGCAAACAAGCAGCAATAAAATTCAACCAAAGGTTGAAATTTTGTGTGATTTGAGCCCACCAATAAAGAGATGTTCCATCAAAATGATAAACGACACTCCGTCCTGAATGTGTTAAAACTAAGAAATATATAGGGAATGTTGTTATGACAGTTTCACATATTATGGAATTTGGTAGAAGAGAATTAGCATTTCAATTCAACCATTATAGGTTGCCTTTGGATTACACGATCTTTTGTTAATACAGCACCAATCATATGCACATCTTCATAACTGCTCTCTGGTGTAAAATAAAACTTAACTTGTACGTATTATAACAATTAAAAAAAAGGTAGAATAATTTATAAGCATATAAAAGGATATCACTTGTAAATCGTCGACGTGCCAGCAAAATTCTCGGACGTGCCATAGGTTCACCATCTATGACCTAGACCCATTTTCTCCAATTTATGCAGCAGTCTGCATTGCTGTATTGTCAAAAGCATTAGCAAAATTCAAAAGAATCATGGTGTATCCATTCCACTTGTCTAGTTCAATGGTAACATTGTTATAGAATGTGAGCAAGTTGTTAAAACATGACCTTCCTTAGTAAACCCATGTTGTTCATTGCAAAGTAGAGATTCACTGTCAACCCATTTCTGAATGAGAACCCTAACCAATTTATCCAAAATCTTCACCACCACTCCTGAGATACTAATCGGTCAATGGTTAGATACATCAGTTTTTGCACGATCCTTGTGCAATGGGATTACCATACATCCCTGTTGAATCTTCCCTGTTCTGGGACTCATATTAAACAGTCTGGTTAAAGGAATGGCCAGTTCAGCTGAACACTCTTTTAGCACATGTGCTGATATCCCATCAGTCCCTACTGCTGAATTCTTATTCAATTTGTGCAACAGCTCTAATACCTCATCCTCATACACCTGCATTTCTTCATCTAGTGAAGAGGTAACAGTGAGCTCAATGTTGCATACACCAGGTTGATAGCTTTTAACAAAATGGGCATTCATTAACTGAACAACCTCTTCTGCGTCTGTAACTGTCATACCATCAGGATTTAGAAGAGCTATTCTTTCATATTCATTCTTTCTTTTACTTGCAGCATATTGATAGAATTCTTATAGGTTGTCTTTAGCACACAGAGCCAGTTTCTTTTCATATTCAGATTTTGCTTTCCGTACAACAGTTGTGACTATTCTAGCCTGCTGCTTATGACATTCATAACGGACGTCATCCTTATACACCCGGCATTCCTTCCACATCATCCTTTTCTTACAAATCTCTTGCTTAATAAGATTACACATCCATTTGACTCCTACTCTATTTATTCTTCGAACTCTTGGGACACATTCTGATATCACATCATTCAAGTGTTGTTTAAATGCTTCCCATGCATTCTCGATATTCTTTCTATCCAGCAACTGATCCTATTCAACTGAACTCAGTATACTCCTCAGTTGGTCATAATTTCCTGCTTTTTTGATCAGTGTCAGTCTATTAATTTTTAAATAGCAGTAATGATAAATTTTTACAATAATGCAGCTGAAATCATTTCAACAATTTTCAGAGTACTTAGTTGTTAATTTGAGTCTCTAAAATATAAAACATGAATTCCTATATCCAGGTTTTGGAGAAAAAACTTACTTTCATTCTAACAATGTTAAAGGAGGTGAAAGCAAGAAATGTGCATGAAGTTCAGTCCTGATATGATTTCACTTCTTTGGAATTTGAATCATTGTACTCTCTTTGTCAAAGAAGCAAATGATTGGCGTTTTTTTTTTTTTTTAATTTTTTTATTTTTTACTTCAGTGCTAGTATTATAAATAAATTGTTATTTTTTTCTCTTCATGGATGCTGACCATCACAGTGTTCAGAAGCAATTGCTAAGAAAAATTTACAGAAAATAATATATGCATGTAGTAACTTGGATTTTATAGATTTATATATTCAGCATTTTAATACTCGTATGAAGGCAGCAGTACATCAAGTTATGAATTACATATGCATGAGCACAAGGTATACTGCACTTTGCTGAAACAACCTACAGAATAACTGATTTAGTTATTCTGACATCTAGCAATGTAGAAGGTATTTTACCTTGGGTATAATAAATGTTAAAAATACCAAGCAATTTTAAACCTGGTTTTGCTCCATTTCCCAAGTAAGCAAACAGAAAAATAAGTCAAGTTTGCACCTACAAGTGATGCAAGTCTAGCTGATCCTGCAGGTAGTGCAAGACCAAGGCAACTCGTGGTAAAGGAGGCATCTGATCACTAATCTTAATATTTACCCTTAATGCCAAAACACATCTCCAAGAAGGGGATGCATGATGTTTTGTATTAAAGGCAAGGGGCCACTACCCAGACCGGTTTCGACCTTTATCGAGGTCTCGTCAGCGGGAGCTAGGCTAGAAATACCAAGATTTAGTAATACAGAGCTTATAAGTATTTTACCAGAACAAGTTGCCATAAGGTGTTTTAAGGGGTAGTGGCCCCTTGCCTTTAATACAAAACATCGTGCATCCCCTTCTTGGAGATGTGTTTTGGCATTAAGGGTAAATATTAAGATTAGTGATCAGAGCTTATGCCTCCTTTACCACGAGTTGCCTTGGTCTTGCACTACCTGCTGGATCAGCTAGACTTGCATCACTTGCAGGTGCAAACTTGACTTATTTGTCTGTTTGCTTACTTGGGAAATGGAGTAAAACCAGGTTTAAAATTGCTTGGTATTTTTAACATTTATTATACCCAAGGTAAAATACCTTCTACATGTATATCTCCTCCAGAGATTTTTATTTAAACACCTTATAGCAACTTGTTCTGGTAAAATACTTATAAGCTCTGTATTACTAAATCTTGGTATTTCTAGCCTAGCTCCCACTGACGAGACCTCAATAAAGGTCGAAACCGGTCTGGGTAGTGGCCCCTTGCCTTTAATACAAAACATCATGCATCCCCTTCTTGGAGATGTGTTTTGGCATTAAGGGGTAAATATTAAGATTAGTGATCAGAGCTTATGCCTCCTTTACCACGAGTTGCCTTGGTCTTGCACTACCTGCAGGATCAGCTAGACTTGCATCACTTGCAGGTGCAAACTTGACTTATTTGTCTGTTTGCTTACTTGGGAAATGGAGTAAAACCAGGTTTTAAATTGCTTGGTATTTTTAACATTGACATCTAGCAAGTTAAAACTAGTTACATCAAATAATTATGCAAATTTCTTTGGGACTGATCAGAAATAATTACCTTTGGATCTGTTAACTTTAGGTTGCTGAAGAATTCTGAGCATATGAACAATGAAGGTCAACAGATATATAAGTAATTATTGAGAACAACATCTAGTTTTGGAATGCCTTGCTCATAGTATGTTAACCTGTCTTTATGTAAAAAAATTGCATTGGGATAATTCTACTTTTCTTTGATTAGTAACATGATGGAGCATTTTGGAGTCCCACTGTTTTTTTCATTAAAAACCAGTCAGCAGTCTAGTGTGAGGGAATTTAAAAATAATCGTGGCCTAGAGTCCTAAGTTCATTTAGATCAAAGCTGTTCAAATTCTCATTTAATACGTGAATCACAAAAAAGTCCTGGTTAGATAATCCATGAAACTCCTTGAAGTCACATCAGGCCTCTAAATAAACATGGTGATCTCACATTGAAATCAATCCACCAATGTTCAGAAATATTCCTTATCACAACAAGATTTGAACCCATGGCCTACTTGTTGGAAAACAGACATGCTACCTACTTGGCCAACAAAGCTAGTAAAGATGATGCATTATGTTTTTTCCCAATAGAGGTTAGGCTGGAAGGATCACCAATTTTAAGTATTTTAATATAGGTTGGAATGACGAGACAGAAACTAGGAGCAAAGAGAATTAATTTCTTGAATTTTTGAAAGATAAATACTTTAGATAGTATGCCGCAGAGGGTACATGAGGATCAAAGATCTGATCAATGAGGTGTCAAATCTTCCTCCAGTTGGTGAAAGTGACCATGAAGTGATTACATGGGTAGTGGTCAGGTATATGTGGGCTTCTGTGAGAAAGGGATGTGATATATACAGCAGTACACATACCAGTTACTGAAGAAACCTTTATGCAGAATACTTTGTGATGTGCATCACTGCATGTTCTAAGCAACTATTTAATAATGCTGCTGGTCAATAATTCTCAACAGTGCCGATCACAATGGAAAAACAAAGGATCTTTTGGAGTTCAATAAATGGCTTATTCTGGGTGCTTGCCTGCCTGGCCTGTCTGGAGCCAAGATTTTGAAAACAGCAAAGCTAACTGGTTTCTCAAAAGGTGAGATATCCCAGGTATTCAATCAAAAAAACAGAAAAATAACCCATTTTTCTTGTCTAAGAGGTATAACTGTGGGCCTAAGACAGTCTGTCAGGAACAAGGCCACCTTTGCCTGAGAAGCTTGTACAGAACTTCCTATGTGTGCGTGTGTGACTTGCTGTTTATCCAGTTGACTGAAGCATTTAATGAAGGCTATTCAAGACCCATATCTCACTGAACTATGTGCAGAGAAATGAAGAGGATCAATATTGGCAATCACATGCCTATACGGAAACCACTGATTTCTGCAAAGAACCAGAAAGTTCATCTACAGTGGTGTCAGGAACACTGTGACAGGAAAAAAAAGTCCCATGGTCCAACGAGTCACGGTACACCTTGTTCTGTACTGACAGTAGGAAAAGAGTTTGGCAAGTGGTCAGGAAGCAATGAACCTGGATTGCCTCAAGGTTCTGGAAGTGGTATGTTCTATTGGTATGGAATGGGTCCCCTGATATTGGTGAAAGGTCAGGTGTCCTCTAAGGAATATCTGAACATTGTTGTCGATCAAGTCCATCCTGCAATATTGACTTTTTATCCAGCAGGTGACATTTGTTTGATTGACAACAATGCTACTGTCCATCATGCAAGAATTGTTCAGCAGCAGTTCAGCGAAGATGACAGCGAACCTGGCCACCAAAAATCTGGATCTGAACACCATTGAGAATGGATGGGACATGCTAGTAAAACAGATCTGGAAGCAAAGTTATCTGATTGAGTTAAAGGACTGTCTGGAAACACCTGGTGTGTTGTAGACATTAGATGTTCAATATATGCCAAACTGTATATGTGCTGTAATTCAAGGTAAAGGAGGTCCAACACAATATTAAATAAAAGTTTCTAATTCAGTGGCTGGTATGTATGACAAACTAATGGAAAGGAGATCAGTGCTGCTTGGGCCTTGCTGAGGAACTGCCTGGCAGACCAAATGCATTCCAAAGGTCAGCAGGTAAAATAAGGTGTGAAATGAATGATGAATGAAGCGGTGAGGCATGCAATTTGGAAGAAGAAAGCATTATGGAGGCAGCACAAGATAAGTGCTAATAATCATTGAATGAGGAGTACAAAGAGCAGATGACTTGCTTGGTAAGGATAGTGAGTGCAGTATGAGCAGCAATTAGGTAATCAGGTCAAAAAAAAAAAAAAAAAATCTTACGTAGTTCTTTTGATATGTGCCAGTAGAAGAAATCATGATTCTGAAAGGATGATGCTGGTTAGTAAAAGCAGTAGAATGATAACCACTGGAGAATATAAGATGAAATGCTATACAAGCAATTCATAAAGGTATTTCATCATCATCATGAAGAACTTGAGAGCAGTGGGAAGGGAGGCAGAGTTACTGATGGTCAGTGAGAAAGTATTTGAGGAATTAAGTAAACAATGTCAACAAGGCTGTAGGACTTGATGGTATATTACCACATGTTTTGAGAGAATATTCAAAGGAATAACAGCTTTGACGTATCTTTTTAACACATATCTTAGATTGGGCTAAGTTCCAAAGGAGTGGAAAAAGAACAAACCTGTTCTGCTTCATAAGGGAGGTGACAAGACCAAGGCTTAGCATTATAGTCTGGTCTGCTTGTCTGGAGTTGTAATCATGGTATTAGAGACCATTGGCACACCCAAGGAAGGGGCCAAGGGGTCCTTCCCCCCCCCCCCCCCAAAAAAAAAGACTAGAAAAATTTCCAAAAATCTTTTCGTAATTAAAATTCTATTTTTTTAATTTTTTTATTTATGTTGTGTCAGGTCTTCTATTTCTATACCACTTATGAATTAGCGGTCACATGAGGTGGGAATACCCTCTGGCTCTCGGGAATCACGGCCATTGTGAACGCAAGGCGAACGAAGTAGTGCTCGGGTGATAGGTTGTATGTACTACGTAGTGTGTATTCTTAAATCGTCCACTCAACTTGCCCCCCCCCTCCAAGATTAAATCCTGGGTGTGCCATTGTTAGAGACAGTAGTAAAGCTAAAAATTCAGAATTGGGTTTGACATTAGCAACATTCTCTTTGATGGATAGCATGGGTTTCCTAAAGGAAGATTGTGTTTTAGCAATCTACTTACTTATAACAAAGTAACAAATACACTGGTTGGTTAATTAGGGGTTTATTGGTGCAGGACAGAACAGCAAAGGTCATGCTGCACCAAACGAACAGCACAAGCTAATAATAAATAGTAAATTGTACATAAATTATATTTTATGTACAAATATACACAAATTTAAAAAAAAATAAGTTAAGCAAAGCAGTATATAAAATAGAATTTATAATCAAATGTGTTTGACTAAATTAATTATTTTTAAATATTAAAACTTCATGCAATTTTTCAGAGTCTGATAAGACCTGCCTGAGTGTACACGGCTCAGCCAGATTATTAAAAAAATTCATTCCTTTCATGAGTGAAGTGCTGGCATTCCACCAGAACATGACAAATGGTGAGACATGTTGCACTGCTTACATATTGGTGGGTCATCAACTCTCAGTAAATAAGAAGGTGTAAGATGACTGTGACCTATATAGCACCTTGCAAGAATAACTTCTTCTCTTCTGATTGTACACTGACTAGATTGCCAATGCTTAATTGCAGGTTAAACCGTATGAAATTTATTTGTCAGTATCTCTGTTATGATGACTGCCACTGAGCAAACAGCTTTGATCTTATAAATCGTCTGTAATCTGTATACAGGACTGACCAACAGTGCTTGAAAAATGAATGAGATGATCTAGCAGCTGCAGAATCATTTCATTCCCAATGTGGCAGCATCCAGCATAACCGAATATCAAAATTAAGGATGATCTTAATTTTGTACAGCAGTTGTAGAATCCTGAAAAGCACTGGATGTGGACTGCACAAAGGAGGAGATGGCCTGTGAAACTCAATGAATACATCTATATAAATTATATATTTGTGGTAGTAGTTTCCTTTTATGCATAAAAGGTCAAACTGAATGACATGCATATCTGCTGCATTACACAGATAAAAAAGGTCAGGAAAAACTGCAAAACAATCAAAAGAGTGCTCATATCTTGAACCATCAGTATACACAGGTAAGAAATCAGTGCTCTACGCACATTAAATGGCCACAAATAAATAGATGATAGAGTGTGCACAATAGCATGCTAACTTTCAAGGAGGAATGTTGTAATGTTCAGTGCTAGTCATGTTGTCAACATTCATGCTAACAGCTTGCATGATCTCTTTCACATGCAAACTAAAGGAGTGTGTGGTAGTCTGACATATGTAATATTGACCTTCCCAATAAAGAGAAAAAATATTAGTTCATGTAGGATGTTCTGGAAGAGACTTTATTTTTAAGGCTTAGTTAAAAGACAACTGTTTCCATTGAAGTGAAACAGCAGATTCGTTTTCTTAGACAAACACTTTGAATAGGTGTGTGAAAAGTCAGTAGCTATATAGTCCAACCATCAGAGTGTGCTCTCCCTTGCAGAACTGCAAACTTGGGACCCATAATCAAGCTCTCAACAAAAAGTGTGCAATAAAGGCAAAGCAAGGAAAATCGTTCCACAACCATCAGAGTGTGCTCTCCCTTGCAGAACTGCAAACTTGGGACCCATAATCAAGCTCTCAACAAAAAGTGTGCAATAAAGGCAAAGCAAGGAAAATCGATCCACAACCATCAGAGTGTGCTCTCCCTTGCAGAACTGCAAACTTGGGACCCATAATCAAGCTCTCAACAAAAAGTGTGCAATAAAGGCAAAGCAAGGAAAATCGTTCCACAACCATCAGTGTGCTCTCCCTTGCAGAACTGCAAACTTGGGACCCATAATCAAGCTCTCAACAAAAAGTGTGCAATAAAGGCAAAGCAAGGAAAATCGATCCACAACCATCAGAGTGTGCTCTCCCTTGCAGAACTGCAAACTTGGGACCCATAATCAAGCTCTCAACAAAAAGTGTGCAATAAAGGCAAAGCAAGGAAAATCGATCCACAACCATCAGAGTGTGCTCTCCCTTGCAGAACTGCAAACTTGGGACCCATAATCAAGCTCTCAACAAAGTGTGCAATAAAGGCAAAGCAAGGAAAATCGATCCACATCCCATTCTCTAAGTTGACAAATGTAAGTGAGAAATATAGGCTTTCGGCCAAAGATGAGTCCTAAGAACTTGGCTTCTGTTTCTACTGGAATAATAGTTTGTCCTATTCTCAACTCTGGGTCTCGGTGAAGATTGTTTTAGGC
The DNA here is from genome assembly GCF_054136105.1 of Typopeltis vanoorti. Lineage (NCBI taxonomy): Eukaryota > Metazoa > Arthropoda > Arachnida > Uropygi > Thelyphonidae > Typopeltis > Typopeltis vanoorti. The sequence continues at coordinate 69,758,821 of NC_143564.1, read as the reverse complement.
AGAAATGTACACACACACACATTTTTTTCTGCTGAAAATGAGAAACCATTACTAACAACCCATGAAGAGTCATGATCAACCGCTGTTGAAATTGTCTTTGGGAACACTCTTTTTGATAATATGGCTAAGATAATGTGCTTTCCAATTGGATTTGGAAGACAGCTAGACAAAGTTTTTAATGAAAATAGGAAGGTGCCCTCTGAGACTTACATTATAAAGGACTTTTAATATGCCATATCTTTAGGCTGTGTCATAAGCTTTTTTCCATGTCAAAGAAAACTGAAACCAGTGAACTTATTTCAGGAATATATATCTTATACACAAGAGATGAAAAATTTTATAATGGATCACTGGTCAGATGTTAACCTGGTTGTACTCCATCACAATCACCCAATATATCATAGTAGTGTTTAATCCTGGATGTGGTCAATTTCTAAGCTTTCATTAATGCTTGACTAATTCCCCCCTCCCCCCCCCCGTATAAGTACTAGTGTTGAAGATCATATGTTAACAACTTATGCATTAGTGTATTTATCAGTCTGCAAAGAAAAAATTTGGATATTTTATGTGATACAAAATTAAGGATGATCTTAATTTTGGGAATATAACAAAGATCTGTATTTAAGTTTTGTAGATCTGGAAAAAGCATATGACAAGGTGCCAAGAGAGAAGCTAATCAATACACTACAGTTATATGGTGTTAATGGAGCATTATATCAAGCAATACTTAGTCTTTATTTGAGTTCTAAATCAGCAGTTAGAATTGAAGGAAGTACAGAAAGGTGGTTTAATGTTAAATCTGGTGTGAGACAAGGATGTACATTATCCCCTCTGTTATTCATTATCTATATGGATCACATTATGAAGGAAAGTGGTATTAAACATGATATCAAAATTGAAGATGTTAATGTCAGCTCTTTGCTTTATGCGGATGATGTTATACTTCTAAATAAATCCGCTACAAGTCTGCAAGATTCTCTGACTACATTGAATTGTTGTTGTAATAGATATGGTATGAAGGTCAGCAATAAAAAGACAAAGACAATGAAAATAGGCAGAATCATTGAAAATGTCAACTGTGTTGTGAATAGAGAACCTGTGGAACAAGTAAAAGATTTCAGCTACTTAGGCATGATTTTTACTGAAGATGGTAAATTAAATATAGAAATAGACAACAGAATCAACAAAGCTGTTATGGTAGGAAGTCAAAGTCAATTGAATAAATTCATATGGAATAAGAGAGAAATTAGTTGGAACACTAAATTAGCAGACTACAAGACAGTGTTCAAACCAGTTTTAACTTATGGATCTGAGAGCTGGGTCAGAAGTAAAACACTTGACCAATGACTAGAGACCGCAGATATGAGAAAGATTAGAGGCATGAACAGATTGGCAATATCATATTAAAAATGAGAATATTAGGAAAGAACTTGACATTGCCAGCATCTGACAATGTCAAGCATCTGACACTGAGATTAGCCTGCTAACGCATCCAGGAATGTGTTAGCAGAGCTAATCTCAGGTGGTATGATCACTTAAACAGAATGGGCGAGGAAAGATTAGCAAAACAAGTGTTCTCTGCCAGGTTGGCAGGAAAACGACCCAGAGGAAGACCAAGATATAGGTGGATTGATATGGTACAAAGTGATGATAGAAATATAAGATCTGATAATGTTGGAGTCTTGACAAGTAACAGATTGATTTGGAGGAAAATTGTAGATTAGGAGGTTTAGTAATGAGGTAAATTTTTCATGTAGTACTATCATATCCTGTACATCCCCTTGAGGATACATGGCAGGAATTTGATGATGATGATATGTGATACAAGCCAATTATTTTTTATGTATTTTTTTAAAAGTAATGATAGTATTTTTTTCTTCTAACCTTTATGCTTTGAATATTGAAAAAAGTAAACAGTTTCTTCCCTGCCATTTTAAACAAACATTGAAAACATTTAGCATCATAAAAATTCAATAAAATAAAACCCTTAGGTCAACACATATAACTAGATCAGTGTGATTCTGAATTCTGATCGGCTTCATAACATGGATGTGCAGGCTCAATGGTCATGCAACAGGATGGCAACTCAGAAAGCAATCGAAAAACATTTAGATTAGAATCAATATAAAGAAATATTATTATAAGAAAATATATACTTCCTTCTCGACTTTCAATATCCACTGAAACATACTTATTTCAGTCTGTCATGTCACAATTAATTGGCCTTGCAGTACGACTGAGAACTCTCTAAAGATAAAATGATATATGCATATCCTATGCTCATTGGCTGTATTCCATTATGATAAAATTAGAGAAACTCTATAAAACAGGCATTTGTAATGACCAGTGTTCCCTTATAAATGCTATAAGATAAACAAAGAAAAAAAACTTTATTACATAAAACATGAAACAGAATGGGCATTATGCAAATAAAACTATTAAACCAAAATTCCTCTCTTTTTGTATGTGTGTGTGTTTGTTTTTTTTTCATCAACTAAAAATTCTCACTCATAATTGAGTGCATCTGGAATTTTCAAGCCCTGCTTATAAATTTCCAAATGGCCAAATGATCCAAAGTTGAACAATGTCTATGCAAGCTGCATTGTGTTGTAGAGAAGATCACTGCTTTCTAAATACCAGACGTTTGGCTTCTTTCTGCAGGCTTCTTCACTTGTCAGCAGCTTCCTGTTCTTCACTCTGCACATTTTCCAGTCCTCATCCCATAAGCCCATTTTCTCCATTGCTCTCCCAATAGTCCCTTTTCATGTAGTCCTTGGTCTTCCTCTTTTTCTGCTTCCAGGATGTGACCAGTTAATAATTCTCAACAGCCAGCTGTCTTTGTAATATTAATATATTACAAAGACAGCTTGGTCAGAGAAACAGGTAATAGGAGATCCAGAGATTATGGTAGATGTTTCATCATCTCATAATGGATGTCATCAGGCTATACCACACTGGCATGAAAGAATAAAAGAGCTCTTTTCAGTTCCTCCTTAACAAATGGCTGAATTGTATGTATGCCTTTAGCTCATATGTAGAAAAGTTTAGCTGCTGTTTCTCTTGTTGTTCTTTCAATATTAAAAATTCACGAGGATACGAAGCTGTTGCTGAGATTCTAGCAAAATTTTCTCCCACAGTGTTTGCAATAGCTTCAGGTTTAGCAACAACATATCATTATATTCCAAGGTAGACAAAAGATGTGTTCTATACCTACCTTTCATTTTCGGATTTTATCCCATACAATTTTTGCACTGGCTATTTGATTAAAAAATCAACATAAGAAGCACAATGGAAAAATGAGGAAATGGATAAGTACCAGATCGACATTATAGGGGTGACTGAAACAAAAAAGGCAAAAACTGGTTAGATCCTTCTGAGCAATAAATACAAAACGTTATATTCAGGCAATGAAAATCAAGGAAAAGAAGGAGTAGCCATAGTATTCAACATTAAATACAAGGCTAATCTTCTTGAATGGCAGGCAGTTTCAAGTAGAGTGATGTTGGCAAATACGAGAATTGGGGAAATGGACAATGAGACATTTGTGCCTATGGTCCAACAGAAAATTCTACTAAGGTAGAAGTGTAGGAATTTTTTGAGGCTTTAGAGAAAGCAATGGACACAATGAAAAAGGAAAAGTTGGTCCTTGTTGGGGATCAAAATAGCAGAGTAGGAAATGATTGTCTGACATACAAAAATATTTGGGGAAAATTTGGAGAAAAGAGCAAAGGATTTCTGCTCAAGACATGGACTGGTTATTACTAACAGAATGTTCCAACATAAAAATGTGCAAAAATTCACATGGAGAGAAGAGGCAAGGAATAAGAAAAGTCTCATTGACTATGTTATTGTCGATAATGATATTCTTTCCCTGGTGCAGGACACCTGAGTATACGGAGGATTTGAAATTGGAAGTGATAACCATTTAGTCTTGAGCAGGATAAAATTGAATTTCATATTGAAAAGAACATGTAAGAAAGTTTTAACGTGAATAAAAGTTGAGCAGCTCTCAGATGTGAACTGTAGACTAAAATACACAAATATTATTCAAAAAAAAAAAAAAATGAAAGAGTTTGAGAACAGGAACCAAACCTGGGAGATTCAGTGGCAAGCCCTAAAGAAAACACTAATTGATTCAGCATGAGAAGCATGTGGTGAGATTGTCTGCAAGGATAGAAAAATCAGAACTTCATGGTGGACACAGGAAGTTAAAGAGGCAGTGAAGGAAAAGAAGAAAGCATATCAAAAGTTCCTGGCAAATAAGTCAGCTTGTGCTCTTAGAGAATACAGAGACAAATGTAAGAAAGCTAAACACTGTGTAAAACTGGCTAAGCAAAAGTCGTGGGAAGACTTTGGTAAGAACATAAATAAATATCAAGAAGGTGACAAGATATTCTGGAAGTTGTTGAAGAAGCTCAGAAATGGAGGAAAGAAGGCTGTAAAAGGAATTAGAGATGATAAAGGTGACATGAAAATGAGAGAAAAAGATATCCTTGAAGTATGGAGTAATTATTTCAAAAAATTGCTAAATAAAACAAGCAGTGATGACAACGCTGTGGTAAAAAATACTGACCAGGCATGTAGTCAGGAATACATATCCATTATTGAAGTAGAAAAACCATCGAAAGGCAGCAGGAATAGATGATCTTTGACCAGAAATGCTCAAGTATGGAGGTATAAAAGTCTTACAGTGGCTGAACTGCATAGTTCAGAAAGCCTGACAGAGTGACGAATTCCAGATGATTGAAGGAGATCTCATAGTACCCATATATAAAAAGGGAAATAAAACTGGATGCGACACTTGACCAAAGACTAGATACACTAGAGACCATAGATATGAGTTCTGAGAAAGATTAGAGGCATGAACAGATGGCATCAGTGGCAATATCATATTAAAAACGAGGATATTGGGAAAGAACTGAACATTGTCAGCATTCAGGAATGCATTAGCAGAGCTAATCTCAAATGGCATGGTTATTTAAACAGAATGGGAGAGGAAAGATTAGCAAAACAATTGTTCTCTGCCAGGTTGGCAGAGAACAATCCAGAGGAAGACCAAGATATAGGTAGATTGATACAGTAAAAAGTGCCTTAGAAGACAGAAATATAAGACCTGATAATATTGGAGTCTTGATAGGTAACAGACTGATTTGGAGGAAAATTGTAGATAGGAAGTTAGTAATGATGTAAATTTTTTTATGCAGTACAATCATATCCTGTACACCCCCTTGAGGGTGTATATATATATATATATATATATATATATATATATATATCAGGAATTTGATGATGATGATTTAAATTGGATCCAAGATTGTTTTTGTTTCTAATATCTAATGTGATGCTCTGTCACATTTAAAAGGGATGAGATTTGATGTGGGAGGGTATCTACAAAATATACCTCATGCTCTGTCTTGATCATTTTGGAATTGCAATTGTTGAAGCCTAGATAATATGATCTGTTACGTATGTCACTGCTTCATTGATAGCTGTTTTTATTGACTGTTTCAACATTAAATTTCATAAGACAGGAAAAAAGCATTCCAGTTCAGCTTGGTCTGATTTCCATATGTCATCTGTGTAGGACATGATTTCTGTAAGGACACAGTGCAAATAACAAGAAAAATGATCACTTCATACATATATGTTCTCTTCAACATCTCACTTGAGCAGTGGAAGCAGATTGTAAAATCTGTTACAGGATATGAGTGGATAGGCATATGGAAGGAGGTATTAAATCCATTATTAATAACAGAGAAATTATTATTGTCAAGCATTCATTCAATGATACAGCCTTGTCCATTCATGCTGGAATTATCCAAAAAAGTGTTGTGCATATTATCATCCATAAGAAATATGGGCTAAAGTTGCAATATAAGGTTAATTTCATTTAACTTACAAATCGGTGATATAAATGGAACATTTATATCACCGATTTGTAAGTTAAATAAATGGAACAAACTGGAATAAGTAATCCTACAGATATGTAAATCACTACTGCTTCCAGAACAGTACTAAACTAGATATGACTCTACAATGAGTAGGACCATCTGTGAATAACAGTGAAATTCCCTAAGGTGGGATTCTCACTGGGTTTTAAATGTTTCCTTCAGACAGAAACAGATTGGTTTGCATATCTACAGCAGAACTAAAGGTTCTGCTGCAGATGGCCAGTGTCCACCTCTTCTGGAAAAATGTTCAATACATCTCATGTGTCAGGATCATTTGTTGATTTAGTTCACTTTCAGTGGATAGTGAGTGTCCATTTATTTTATGGGGATGTCTGATGGTTAATCTTTCAGCAGTACCCTTACCATAATTTCCTTGACAAGATAATCTTGGTTCTCATCAAAGGATCATTTTAGGAGTTGTTTCAGAAGTTAGACCATAATAGTTTGTGTGCTCCATAGAGAAGTATTTGTGATCATAAAGTTCTCTTGTCAGGCCCCAAGGGGAGTTCTTTCGCTGTTCAACCAAGCGAAAGAACTCCCCAGTTTCAACCCTGTAACACCTCTCAATGGTTTAAAAGTTTCAATCATATCACCTCTCCTCCTATCCACCAAACTCTGCAGTCCACACTCACTCAGCCAATCCTCATAACTAACATTGCACAGTCCATAAACCAACTTTGTTATCTGCCTCTGTACCCTTTCCACAGTTAATTTATCCCCTTCAAAGCCTGAGGACCAGATCTGAGAACAATAGTCTAAGTGTGGTCTGATCAGAGTCTTATACAATGGAATGATAACCCTTTTATCTCTGCAGGTCAGTGTCCTTCTCATTATTGCAGCAATCCTCTGTGTTACCTTCACTACCTTTGCAATATGTCCCCTAAATTTCAGGTTTCTATCAATCATCAACCCGAGATCTCGTCTCCCCTACTTCCTCTAGTTTAATTCCTCCCATAGAATATGCTACATCCCATCGATGTGTCCCAAACCTCAAGATCTTACATTTTGCTGCATTAAACTGACATCCCTATTCATTTGCCCATCTACCTAGCTTATTCAAATCCTCTTGCAGGGCTACCACATCTGCACTATTACTGATAACCCTTCCCAGCTTTGCATCATCTGCAAACAACTGAATATCCTCTTGCAATCCACAGACAATGTCATTGATATAAAGGTTAAACAATATAGGTCCTAATACTGAGCCATGTGGGACCCCACTTGTAATCCTCTGCCTCCTTGAAATTGCTCCACCATACACAACTCTCTGATACCTATCAGACAGCCAATCCTGAATGCAGTTGACCAATCTGACATCCAGACCCATGTGCTGCAACTTGAATATCAGTTTATCATGTGGCACCCTGTCAAATGCCTTTGCTAAATCTAGGAAAATGGCCGTATATGCCTTTCCCTCATCTAATGCTCTTGTAACTTTATTATAAAAGGCTAGCATATTGCTAAAACAAGAGTGCCCCTTCACAAATACATGTTGACTCTCACTGATAACATTACCCTCATCTGCCCAATGCTGTATACGGTCCCTCACTATTTTCTCCAAGATCTTACTAACTACTGATGACACACAAACCGGCCTATAATTAGACACTTTCAGTCTGCTACCGTCCTTATGCAATGGCACTATCTTACCTTCCTTCCATTCCATGGGCACCTTTCCCGCAGCCAGATTCTCATTGAAAAGCCAGGTCAAAGGCACTGTCAGTTCCCTAGCACATTCTCTCAAAACTAGTGGCGAAATATCATCCAGTCCCACAGCTTTACTGACATCCAGAGTACTCAGTATTTGGAACACACACTCCTCCTGCACCTCTAAACCTCGAACCTGCCCTATCCCTCTAGTATTCAAATTTTGACTCCTCCAGGATGAAATACTCCAATAAAGTGTTCATTGAACAATTCCACTATGTCCTCTGCATCAGTCATTCTATTCCCATTTTTATCAAACAATCCACAGTCATTTCTCCTCCTACTGGCCACATAGCTAAAAAAGTGCCCGGGATTTTCCTTGGATCTAAGGGCCAATCTTTTCTCATATTCCAGGTTTGCCTTCCTTACCATACTAGTCACTCTCTTAGCCTGTGTCTTATATTCTTCATGCATCTTCTCTTCACCTGTCTCCTTATATCTCTTCCATAGCCTCTTTTTCGCATGCAGTTCCTGTTTAATATTGTTTGTCATCCTATTTACTCCAAATTGTGTCTCCTCTTCTTCACTCGTGGAATACAGCTTTCCACTGCTGCTAACAAATATTCCTTCACAATTTCCCAAGCACTAATGATATCCCAGCCTTCCAATTCCTCCCTCCACAAAACTTCTCCAAGTTGACGTCTAAGACTATTATAATCACCTGCTTTATAATTCCACATATGTTCCCGTCTCTTTGATACTCCTGCATATCTATTCATTTTCCAAGTCAAAACCATATGGTCACTCTCTCCAACTGGTGAGAGAGATTCAGTTATTAAGTTATTATCAACTCTTCTGATGCTATAACTAAATCCAAAACTCTTGAACCTCTTGTTCCCTCTGTTACATGTTGCCTGAAACATTTGTCCCTCAAGAACTCTAGAAATTCCATTCCCTTTTTGCTACATGCATCTTCCTCTTCCCAATTTATACTGCTGTAGTTAAAATCTCCCATAACAATCATTCTTCTTGCACTTGCCATGCTCAACTGTCTCAACATCTCCTGGTCCCCACCCTCTGTGCTCCTTGGTCTGTAGCAACATCCCACTAAATATCCTGTCTTGCCCACCTGACACCAAATGCTTTCAAAATCATTAGTGTCACAGCCTTCCAATGCCTCCACTGTTAGAGGACATAGGTCGTCACTTATCATAAGCAGTACTCCACCACCACGCTTTCCCTTCCTATCCTGCCGAAAAATGCTGTACCCAGCAACTTCTATTCCTGTTATTATATCCTCTTCTGTCAACCACGTCCCTGTGATCCCAAGAATCTTTGGCCAGGCTGATGCTATCAGTGCCACCAATTCCTCTCCCTTATTCTGAATGCTCCTGACATTGGTATAAAACATAAAAATGCCATTGTTTCTATACCCAGCATTATCCCCTCTAGACTCCACAGGGCTCAGCATTACCTGATGTCGTCCCCCCCCCCCTTCTTCCAGATACCCATCCCACAAGAGGCCACCCCTGCTATCATCCACACTGACTTGTTCAGAACAGCAATCTCTCCAGATGCCTATGTCCTTTCTCATTCAAATGCAAGCGGTCTCTCGCATAAAATTCCTCTCTGTTCTCAAATGCACTCCAAGCATCCACATATTCCAATCCTCTCTTCTGACACATTGTGGCTATTATGCCATTCAATATCACCGCTCTTCTACTCAGTTCATCACTATCATACCTAGGCAACACACACACACTATCTTTCCTCTCTGTGTCTTTTTTCATACACCCTCAAGAAAGAATCTCATTTCTCACTGCCCTACTTACATTACCACTCAAGTCATTTGTTCCTACCATCATAATCATCTCCCCCTTTCACCTCTCTTAATTGCCATAGCCACACTTTTTATCGTTCCTACTGGCAAACACTCCTCACGCATCCTATTTTAAACACCACGGATCATTGAGTCCCCATACGTTACACCTCTTACCACCCTATTCCTCGATTGCTCACATGCATCCCTCACTCTCTCTCCTGTAACACTTTCTCTCTGTGCTCCACTACTTACCTGCTTTCCTGACATCACTCTATCCCTAGTCCCTGTGCTCCCTTGCATTCCTCTCATTCCCTATCTCCTGCTGTTTCCATTCTTTCCTCTTCCTGACACTCATTCCCTCTCTTCCACTTATCCTATTCTCACCTCTTCTATCATTCATACAACTCTGTCTTATCCCCTCTCTTCTACTGTTCCCATTCTCTCCCTCTTCTATCACTCCCATAACTCTCTCTCATTCCCTCTCTTATACTGTTCCTATTCTCTCTTCTTCTACCATTCCCATAACTCTCTCTCATTCCCTCTCCTCTACTATTGTTCCTATTCTCTCATCTTCTCTCATTCCTCCTCTGATTCGCCTTGCATTCATCTATTCCAACCGCCTAATCTCATCTTTCACACTTCTCATCTCATTCCCCAGATATTCCACCTGCTTATCTATCTCTCTCTCTCTCTATAAGTCAGCCACTCTTGTTTGCCATTCATCCTCCCAATTGAGACCATCTCCTAAAACTTCATAATCATTCAACCTTTCCATACTCCCCACTCTTATTATTTTATTCATACTTCTCTCACCCTCTATCATACCAGTCATCTCTCTACGTGGAGAATCTCCCGTCTCTGACTCAACAAGGTCAGTTATGGTCATTTCTAAATCACCAAGTTCCTCCCATTGCCTGCATTTTGTGCATATACGTTTTCCCTCTTCTCTCTCCTGCCACATATACAACTGCCAGGATGCATACATTCCACAAGTCCCGCATGCTACAAAATCCTGTATGATATTGCACAAAATGGAATCCTTAAATGGGGGGGGGGGGGGAACTTGGCGATACGCCATTTGCAATTTTAACTGCCGCCATTATTCAGAATAGTGTCGCTAATTAGTGTTAAAAAAATAAACGCTAAATAAGTATTACAGAGTATAACTATAAGAAAAAGTACAAACAGAACATTTAAGCACACAAGATATAAATAAATAAAATGAAATAACTAAATAATGAAAACTTATCCTTCGTCTCGTCTTCCACCACTATGCATTCGATTCCGCCTCTGTCTTCTCGGTAACCAAAATAAACAATATCGCGACAACAACTTACTTCAAAAAACAACTACTGAAGGATACTCGTATTCCAAAAACACTTAGCACTACAAAAACATACTACTCACCGATTAAACAGCACTTTCTTCAGCACAGCTCAAATTCCCCGCCATGTGGGATACTATGCTTTTACAGATGTTGGAGGTTTGGGTATATCAAAAGTAAAGATGATGATCCTGGTTGGAACCAGGTGACCATCCCTGTGTATCAGGATGCAACTCATACCTATCACTCTTTGATCTTTAAGTTCTGATCATATATCTGCTCATCAAAGAGATCTGATTCCATCACTCCTCTAGGATAGTTTAGTATTTTATGAGGTGTTATTGTAATTGTATTTTCCCACCCATTGATGCTACTTTCTGAGAGTTGCTGGCGTGTTTCAGCAAGTATATTACTAGAATGTAGTTTAACTGTTTTGACAGATACTGCCAGCCCTTTTAAATAAAGAAATGTAATATTTTCCCTATTGACTTTTGTCAGATATCTTTTGTTTCTTATTTCTGTTATCAAATTATGTATGCATGGTATCTGTACTTGGTTGGGGCCTTTAGAACCCTGGAAAAATTTGAGGATGAAGGATTAATGCTTGCAGGGTTTTTTTTTTTTTTTTTTTTTTTTTGTTGTTGTTGTTGTTGTTGTTGTTCTATTCCAGGGCTCCCCTACCCACTATCTGGCAAGAAATAAATGAGCTGAGAGGTGAAATGCCAGGGTTACTCTGGACACTATTCCAGCACCACAGCAAGCCTTCGTTCGTCGTTCACATCTCGCCCACCATTGAATGTCTTATGCCACTCAGACACTTGACTTTTTTAGAACATCAACACCATATGCCACTTTCAACGGCTCCAATGTTTCAGTAGCAGTTTTGCCGATTTTCATACAAAATTTGATGTTAACACGCTGCTCCAAATATCAATTACACATTTTTATGCCAAAGTTTACATGCAGATCTCTATTGTTTTTGCAATGGCTAACTAGCAAATGGCTCTATTGGCTTGAGGTTTATGCACACATCAGTTAAAAGATGTAGAAACACGATTACTCATGTGACTCCAACCAAATCACCACATGGATGACACTATGTGGCTGTTCTGGGAATTAAATTGTCATATCTCATATTATTTGCTTTGCTACATTTAATGGTTGACCAATTTGGTCAACCATTAAATGTAGCAAACCATTATGGGCAGGTTAATCAATAATTGAAGTCCTGGAATAATTAGTATCACTAGAGTCCTAATTTGTGACCTGTTTGATAAAGAAGTTGTGAGTTGAATGCATACCATCTTGAACTAAAACCGATGGACTAAAAATTTTGAGATTTTTAGTCCATCCTTATTGTTGATATTATGGGTGGTTGATTAGAATTTGATAGGCTTCTTTTAATTTGCATTCATACCAGGTTTTAGTATAATGTAGGGAACAAGAGCCTTCCCAATCAATTCTGTGTAGAGTTGGAATAATAATATAGGGCAGAGGAATTATCGATGCCAAATGAAATGAACATTGTCTATGAAAGTATTTGTAGAAGACTGCAGCAGATACTGAATACCTGTGAAAGTAGATGTAGTGAATTGGTAAGAAACAAGTCAATAATTAACCCAAATGCTCTCTTCTGTATTGAGTCAAGTATTTTAAAGGCACTATCCTAGACATTGAAATGGTATTCAGTGGTTGGGTATGATCAGAAGCACCTGAGTTTCTACAATTAAATTGGATGTGTCACTGAATAATTATGGAAAATCAGGATTTCTGATCATGCTCTGGACCAATGTTCCCTCTAAGCTGTGCACATGTGCACACCAGTCAAAAAGGGTGTGTGTGCATATGCCTAGTACCGCATGCACAAAATTTTTCCTTTCACAATTTTAATTTGCATTATTTCTGAAAGTACTATAAAAATGAATTATGTGATAAATCATACTTATCACTTATTTTATTTAGTAGTTTATCCAATATCTCCCTTCCAATATTACTTTAATCTATTCCAAATTAATACACTAATTAGTTATGTGTAGCCTGAACCATGTGGGAGAACTGATGCTGACATCAGCAAGTTGCAGTGGCATATTTTTTTTTTTAACTGTCTAGTCAGTACAATCACTTGAATCCATGCAAATAGTGATGGATTTTTGGCAGCTATGCAGACTTAAGTGAATTAATTTAGATCTCATCATTTTACAGGTTATAGCTAGATGGAAAAAAAAAAGGCAACATGTAATATGAGAAATATTACATTAGTACAATGAGTCTGAGAGTGGTAACCTGGGTACAAAATGTTTTTCTTGTGAATGAGTTGGCAAAAGTTAGAGGGAACATTGCCCTGGACACTACACAGAAAATTGACCTAAACAAGTCCAAAGTTTGTTGGACAGTCAAAAATAGGTTTTTCTTTCCTAAAGCTCTGGTTTTAACCTTCTAGCTAAAAAAAATCAGCTGCACAATTCACCCTATTTCAGATGTAATATTCAGCTGTTAGGGTGTAGGAACACAAGAGGATGACACTTTGCTCTATAATATCTTTTTAAAACCCCAATACACTGATAACCTCCGGCTCACTATCAGTGATGATTGAAAGGTAGAGAGCAGCTGTCCCACTCATCTTCAAAAAGTTATAAATTAAAGATGACAAGAAATTACATTATTGTTTAATCCTTTATTCAAGTGTAAGGCGAACAAAGTTTGTACATGAAGTAACTTCACAACTGGGCAACTTGTATACAGAGGCTGATGACTTCACATCACTTGCCTTATTATCCCATAATGCAAAGCACATATCCTTACGGACATGTATAATGCTATGCATTGTGGGAAGGGTCACTACCCAGACCAGTTTCGACCTTCATTGAGGTCTCATCAGCGGGAGCCAGACCCAAAAGACCCAAGGTCAAAGTAATGCAGAAGTCATATTTCCACATACAAGCAGCCGAAAATGAAAATACATGTTCATAAGGATATGTGCTTTGCATTATGAGACACTAAGGCAAGTGATGTGAAGTCATTAGCCTCTATATATGAGTTGCTCAGTCGTGAAGTTACTTCAAATGCAAACTTTGTTTGCTTACACTCTGTTGTTTTAATACCACCTGTTCTTGTAATACCACCGACGATGGTCTGCTATTTCCAGACCGAAATATTTGGTTAAATAAATATCTTTCTTGTGATTACGTGATTATATCATTCTTGCTTACACTCTTGAATAAAGGATTAAATCAAGAATATAATTTCTTGGCATCTTTAATTTATAGTATAACCACATGGGAAAACTTTCAACTTCAAAAAGTTAATTAGGACTAAAAGGGTATCAAAGCTATTACAGATAGTATAAAATTTTACAAAGATCCTCTCATTCCAAACAAATGTTATTCAATGTCTTTTCTAATTTCTGCCTGAAGATCAAAAGATTTTTTTTTTTTAAATGATAAACCCCATGTATGAGAAGTTGGACAACTGATAGTATGTTAGTACCATGGATGAACAAGAAGGAACTTGTTCACATTTAGTTTGAAGAGCTGTCGATTGTATTCCTAGGGAAACACATAAGATGGGAAACCATTCCAGAGTACAGTAGTAGTATGGATGAACCAGGAGGAGGAGGAGAAATTGATTCTGTGGGTTTGGAGATGAACTGTGGGGGAGCATAGGGAAGTACCTGTATGTGTTTCAATGAATTTAACAGAAGGTGTAGGAATTACTGATGCAAATTCATATGAACATTTGCCATGAAAGTATTTGTACAAGATGTGAGCAGCAGATACTGAATGCCTGTATGAGAGCGGGCGGAGTGAACTGGTAAGAAACAAGTAATTAATTAACCTAATTCCTCTCTTCTATATTGAGTCAAGTATTTTTTGGAAACTCTTAAGGGCACTATCCCATAGGGCAGAATGTATTCAAGGGTGGGACCGATTTGTAATTTGTATAAATCCCTTGCTGTTTAAAGATAATGTTTTGAACAAAGAGAAATCCTGAAGTTTTGGATGCCAAGGAAACAATAGCTGTAAAGTGTTTATGTCCAAAAGAATTCTGATATAGAGTAATCCTAAGAAGAGAAAAATCTCATCTTGTCTTGTCTGAGGATTTGGGTGTTATTGAGAGTAAAACTAGAAGAAAATTATTCTTTTTTTGACAAGTTTGTTCAAATTCACCCAAAGGGTGTTCAGGGGATTGGAACAGAATGTAAAGTAGTAGAATTGATTCTGGAGGCTGTGGTGATTTGTGTAGTACATGGTTTGTTAAATGAGAAGTGAATATATAGAAGGAAGAGAGTGAGTGAGCGAGCAGAGCCCTGTGGAATCTAGAATTAGTTGCATAGTCAGAAGATAATGAAAATGGTGAGATAGATGCAAGTAGTGAGATTGCATGGTTGAGCGGAGCGATACATAGAACAAAGTGGCAGCTGGAGCGTATGCAAAAATGTGCACTGAACGTACCAACTAATAAACGGCGAAAGTCTGATACGAAAAATAAGAGAATGTTCGTAAACGTATGAAGGAGCGAGTGCTGTACGGAGATTCGTTATTAAGAGGTGTGATAGTTGAGAGAGTGACAAAATCGTACCAACCAGGTGTGAACATTAAGGACGTCAGCGAGTCTATTAAGAGTGCAAAAACAGAGGGTGAAAGAAATGATAGTCGTGGCAGGAACAAATGATTTGAAAGAAGACAAAATAGAAATGATAGAGGATGTGAGGAAATTACTTGAGGTAGTAAAAGAGGAGTGAGAGAGTTAGGATGGTGAGTATTTTGCCACGGTATGACAGCGAAGTGTTTAGAAGGAGGGCCATAATTGCCAATGACTTTATGCGCGGGTTATGCATGAAGAGTGGTGTGGAATTTGTGGATGTGTGGAGTGAGTTCGATGCGTGAAAGGATTTATATAAGATGGATGGTTTACATTTGAATGGATTTGGTGTGCAGAGGCTTGAAAAAGTGTTGATGAATGAAGTGGAAGTGGATGTACAGACTCAGGGAAACTAGCGTTATTAGGGGAGGGAGGGAATAGATATGCAGACTTTAGGGAGGCAGTTGAGTGTATGAATGAGTATAATATGCCCGAGCGAGTACGAAGGACAACAAATCAGAATGGGATAGTTAGTATAAGGCATCAAACTAGGGATGGGACTAACGGGCTTCTGCAATTCATGTACACTAATGCCAGGGGTATTAGGAACAAGGAGGAAGAGTTTTTGGCTTTGGTTGGCACTTCCAGGCCACAGGTTGTTGGTATTGGTGAAACATGGCTGACAAAAGATGATAAAGCTAGTGGGATTGACTGTGACGGGTATAGCGTGTTCAGGAGTGACAGGGAGAATAAAAAGGGAGGAGGAGTGTTATTGATGATAGCTGATGAGTTGCAGCCAAGGAGTACAGAAGTTGAACTGCAGGATAGAGAAAAGAGCACATCTGAGGCTATTTGGTGTGAGATAGAGGCTATGAGAACAAAATATACAAATCAGGTGCTGCTATAGACCAGGTGATGGAATAGATGGTGGGGATATATGCATAGGCAAATAGAAGAAATAAGTGGAAGGAGGGTAATTATTATAGGGGATTTCAATTATGGTAACACTGAGTGGAAGGAGGAGAGAGAGCACATAAGAGGAAGGAATTAGATTTTATGCGGTTATTAAGGGACAACTATCTGTGACAGCATGTAATGGAAACTACTAGGAGGCAGAGAGTGCTTGACCTAGTATCGCATCTGAGAATGTGGCTGTAACGAACATGACCATGTTGCCACTAATTGGTGAGAGTGATCATAAGGTTATGACTTGGGAGGTGGCTAAAGAAGTGGAATTGACAATTATGACAGGGTACATGTGGAATTACCAGGCTGGTAAGTATGACAAGCTTAGGAGTGTACTTGGCTCAGTGCCATGGCATGTAAAACTGCAAGGGCTAGGGGGTGGTTAAGAACTGTTTGCAGGAGGCAATGGTTGACTGTATACCAAGAGTCCGAATAATAAATCAAGTAGGGGTTAAATGGATGAATAACACCATTAAACGTGAACTGCAAAAAAATAAACAATTGTAGAGGGAATTTAAGGAGAAAGGTGACCTGCAGGTGCAGGAACAGTATAAAGCTCAGGCCAGAAAGATAACAAGGGTGGTAAGAAAAGCAAAAGCGGATTATGAAAGAATATTAGCTATGCAGGCTAAAGAGAATCCCAAACAGTTTTTTCAATATGTTGCAAGTAAAAGGAAAAATGTTCATGGCAGAATTATTTTAAAAAATGCTGAGGGTAGGGAGGTAACCGAATCAGTCGATATAGTGGAATTATTGAGTGAGCACTTTGCAAGAGTATATCATTCAGGTGGTGATGACATTGCAGGAATGGAAGAACCAACAGCTTATACTGGAATTATGATGAATGAAGTAGAGGTAAATAGTTTATTACAGAACCTCAATGTCAATACATCTATGGGATTGGATGGTATAGCAGCTCGTGTCATACGTGAAGAGGCTAAAGAATTGTCAGTGCCCTTGACCATTTTGTTTAATTTGAGCCTCGGGTCTGGGTCAGTCCCAAGGGAGTGAAAGAGGGGAAAATAATTCCACTGCATAAAGGTGGTTCCAAGGCTGCTGCTGAAAATTACCGGCCAATCAGCATAACAGGAATCGTTATCAAGGTCTTGGAGAAAATAGTTAAGAGGAAAATACAAGATTGGATAGATGAAAATGGGATACTGTATCGGGGACAGCATGGTTTTGTGAAGGGTAGGTCATGTCTCAGTAACTTGCTCACGTATTATAACACAGTGACAGCTGAACTGGATAAGGGTAATGGGTTTACAGTGATTCTACTGGACCTTTGGTGAGGTGGATAGGAGGGTGGTTGACGGAGAGATATCAGAGAGAGGTTCATTCAGGAGTAGAGTCCAAAAGATGGCCTGTGACTAGTGGTGTGCCACAAGGATCTGTTCTTGGACCACTGCTGTTTAATTTGTTCGTTAATGATATAGGAAAGGATTTCAGAGGAACAGTTCACTTGTTCGCAGATGATGCAAAGTTGGGTAGGGCAATAGTGAATGCAGATGATGTCTAAATTTTGCAAGATGATTTGGATAGATTGGAGGTCTGGGCTAAGGAGAATGGATATCAATTTAATGTGGCAAAACGTAAGGTTATACACTTTAAGGTGAAAAGATTAGCAGCAGTTTACTACATTGGTGGAACTGTACTCCAGGAAATTGATGAGGCAAGAGATTTAGGAGTGTTGGTGGATAAGGAGTTGAAGTTTAGGGGGCACATTGCAAAAGTGGCCAAATCAGCTCATCAAATCACTTGGTTGCTGAAGAATACTTTGACAAGCAGAGACAAGCATGTTATTGTTCTTCTGTATCGAGCCTTGATAAGACCCCATCTCGACTACTCTGCCCAGATTTGGTCACCTAGGTTTCTTCTTGATGAGGAGGAGGTTGAGAGGATCCAGATTCGAGTGACCAAGATGATAGCAGGTCTGTGGAATGAACCTTATGAGAACAGGTTGAGAATTTGTGGGTTGCAGAAATTGGTTGATAGGCAGAGGAGGGGAGATATGATTGAGATATTCAAATTACTGAAGAGTTTCTATAAGATTAATTCAGAAGATATTTTTGAGAACAGAGTGGTGAGAAGACTAGGGGACATCCATGGAAGCTGGGCAAGAGTGTGGTTAGTAGTAAGGGTGTTAGAGCTGGATTCTTTACTTTTAGAGTGGTAAATGAGTGGAATAAGCTGCCAGAGTCTGTAGTGGGTGCTGTGACAGTGAATGAGTTTAAGGCAAGGTATGACAGATACTGTGTGAATGTTGAATAGTTGTGATGAACATCCCTCGATGAGTCTAAGGACTCCCTTGAGTTGCCTGTAATAATAATAAGGAACCCTCAACCATTACAAGCATGCATCCAGCTAGAATGCTGACAATCCAGGTGCAAAGTCGAACTGATAGACCTTACTTAATAGACCCTTATGCCAGACCTGTCAAAAGTTTTGAAAATATCAAGAGTGACCACCTGAACTCATAAAATTTTTCCATGGAAGACAAAATGTGATGAGAACAAGATCAGCCAAATGTGAAGTGTGAAAAACTGAATGTGGTGTAGATTTTTCCAAGATAGTCCATTGTCAGGATTGCAGTATGAGCAAGTTGAGGAATGTTTTGTGTTTGTTGAAGATATTGAACAGGAGAAATGAACAGCAAGGAGTTAAATGAGAGTTGACAAAGAGGAGTGAATATTAAATGAAAGGGCAAAGGCAATGATGATAATGATTTATGGTTTTAATGGAAGAAGACATCAAAGGTTATAACAGAAGCAAAGTAAGACAATCACAAACATCCATGCCCACAGCGAGATTCCAACGCATGACCTGTTGGTTGGAGAGTGGGTACAATAACCACTCAGTCAACCAGGCTAGTGGGGAAGGCAGTGAGAATGGTGAGCAAGATAATATGATTGTGAACTGGAATATCGTCTGATGGAAGAGATTGAAAAAGCAAAAGTGGACATGACTACAGAAATGTAAGAGAACTTGACTGATGGAGCAAAAGCAGTTCTGAGGTGACTACATGAATGCAAGAATTGAAGAATGAGATGATTAAGATGAAAAATGAGATGAGGGTATACCAAATGAGATTAGACATCTGGTGGATATGAGCAGAAGAGGGGAATAAAATGAGTTGGTGGAGAAAAAGAAGTGGTAAATGATTCAAGAGTAGTGCTGTATGGAGATTCTTATTAATAAAAGTGTGGTGGATGAGAAGATACACAAAGTTTGTTTTCCAGGAGGGAGGATGAACAGAGTAATAGATGCTTTGAATATAAGAAGCAAGCATGCAGGGGAATTAGTGGTGGTGATGGCAGAAATTAATGATTTTACTAGGCATAGGGAAAATGTGAGATGGATATCAGTAGACATTACTGAGGATAGTGAAAGACAACAGTGTGGTAGGAAGAGAAATGTGTGTGTTGCCCAGATATGACAATTATATGTTGAGATGACAAGTGAATGGTATACCATTCACACCTATTTCTCCTAGTGTTTGTGAATGCAAAGGAATGTAGTATGAAAAATGAGAATGTGAGAACAGGAATGCAAGGTGGATAAGGAGAGGAGAGACAGTATAAGGAGAATGAATTCTGGAAGCAATAAAAAATGTATGTATGTATACAAATGAATGGAGATGGGTCATCAAAGGAATGGGATGTCCTGAGATGCACAAGGAATGATTAAATCCAAGTAGTTACATGAGGTAAAGAATTATGAAGGAGGTGAGCAGACAGGAGTAGGTTTAGAGCAATTACAGATGAGGAATGGAATGAGCAACTGATTATAGACCAAGAAATAAATTACTATGTTAATTTACAAATGCCAGAATATTAGGAATAAGGGAGGTGAAATTGTTGTACTGATTGGGTTTATTCACCCAAAAATAATTGGAATAAGTGAGACATGGTTGGATGAGAATGATAACATGACTGGAATAGAAATGGAAAGGTATGATGTCTTTCATGAGGATAGGAAGGGAAGGAAGGTGTGGCTGATGATATTAAGTGAATGGTCCACAAGGTTGAAATTTAAGGGGAAAAAGCAGTATGGTGTGAGGTCAAGGTTGACAGGATGAGATATTTAGTTAGATGTTGCTATAGGTTAGGGAATGTGGAGACAAAGAAATGTATAGGCAAACTGACTTAGTGGGCAAGAGAAGAGTGGTCATTATGGGTGATTTCAATTATGGTTATATGGATTGGAATGAAGAGATAGCATCAGAGAATAAGGAGAATGAATTTCTTGAGTTCTTAAGGAACAACTACTTTAGGCAATATGTAACAAAGGACTCAAGAAGATTGAGTGCCTTAGATCTGATCATATTATCGGAGGTATGATTGTGAGTGGTGTATCTAATCTTCAGTTGGCAAGGGTGACCATGAGGTTATGATCACCTGAGTTGTAGCAACTCGTATGAGAACTTCTGTGAGAACCAGAAATATAGAGAACTACAAGGCCAATGATTATGAAAAAATTAGGAGACAAGTGAAAACTACAGAATGGAAAGATGATGGATGTATGGCTTGGGCCCTGATCAAGAGATATTTATACTAGTAATGTTTGAGTGCACTCCAAATGTGAAAAGACTAAATAGGTAGAAGTAAAATGGATGAGGAAGAATTAATTATGAAATGTGGAAGAAGAAAGCACTGTGGATGTAACACAAGATGAATAAAATTAATAATCAGTTCCATGAAGAGTATTCAGAGCAAGCCAGAAAAGTGCAGTATGAACAGAAATTAGCCAATCAAGCTAAGAAAAATCTTAGTTAGTTCTTTTCATATGTGACAAGTAGAAGAAAGAATGACTATGAGAGGATGATGTTAGAAGCTGACAATGAATGGCAAATCCTCTTGCACGTAGACGGAATGGTATGGAAGGAATGATAGCGAGTGAGCAGGAGGTATATGAAGAATTAAGTGTGATGTTAATAAGGCAGTAGGACCTGACAATATATCACCATACATCTTGAAGGACTGCCCTAAGGAATTAATGGCACTCTCACACCTGTTTGACACAAGTATTCAACAGGGCAAAGTCCCAAAGTAAAAATAGGGCAGTTTTCCTCTTCACAAATAGGGGAAGGCAAATTATAGGCCAGTCTATGTGTCTGGAATTGTGGTTAAAGTGTTAGAGAAGTTGGCGAGGACTACGATTCAGAAATGGGTTGATAACAACAGTATTCTGTATGATGGTCAGCATGGATTTGTTAAGGGGAAGTCATGTTTTAAGTGAATTCAGTGGATATACAGTGATATACTGGACCTTTCAAATGCCTTTGATAGATTGCTACATGACAAGATGATAACTAAACTGAAATATTTGGGACCAGATAACAGACTAGTGAGATGGATAGCTGACTGACTATCAGACAGGTATCAGCAAGTTGTGTATGGAGAGTGGAATCTCAAAAGAGGAAGGTCACCAATAAGGGTTTGTTGAGGGGCTATTATTGTTTAACTTATATGTTAATGATATTGGAGCAGATTTAACTGGAGATATGCAGCTGTTTGCAGATGATGCAAAGTTAGGAGCAGAGCAGATATTGTGGCCTTACAGGAGGATCTCAATACAGTGTGAGTAGGCAAGTGAGTGGAGCTACCAGTTTAATGTTGCAAAGGTGTATGGTCTTGAAATTTGGTAGGCAAGGATGTGATGCAGAGTTAAAACAGGCGCATTAATCGAAAATGCACTAATTGAATATAATAACCTATGGGAAAATGTATAATTCATTCCTTAGATTTCTTTATTGACCCTTAATTTTTTTTATAAATTAATTAGGGTATGTCTCAGGGTATAGTTAAAAGAAAACCATGAAGCTGAAAGACAATAAAACATATTCAGAATATAAATTTATTATTCTACTTCTTAACAAAGAATTGAGCTAACATAGTTTGGCAGGCATTCTGTTTCTTTTTTTCATACAACCGACGGTATGGCCCTATTGCCTCTTCTACTCTTTTGCAAATTTTACTGCTTCTCTCTTCATCAGGGTCAGCCTGATGAAGAGAGAAGCAGTAAAACTTTTAAGTCAGCAATGCTTGAAATCGAAATTTTTAAGCATTGCTGCTTAAAAACTTCGATTGTATGAAAAAGTATCTTCAAATTGTTTCTGTGAAATCTCTTTTGGCTGACTATTGGTGGTTAAATTTTCTTCATATTCTTCCGGATCTTCCTGCAGTGCATGTAAATTTAGCAGGTCAGAATCACTTTCTCCCCTTCAATGATGTTATCACTGAAGGGGAGAAAGAAATGAAGGACGTACGAATTGGTCGCCAACACGCAAAATCACGTGCTTTATAGATAAAATTTCCCAACTGTTATACCATGAAGTTCGAGACAAAGTTCAAGCAAAATAGTTACCACTTTAAAAACTACAATGATCATAAAAGAGAAGTTAATTTTCTGACATGTAATAATAATCCATGTAATCAATCCATCATTCCAGAAGACGGATTGATTACCCTATTATCGGAATGGATTCTTCTTTTTGTGACATGCGCAGAAGTGTCGGAGGGTCTCAAATCTGTGGACGTACTATAGCAGACGACATAAATTTTGGCAGTAAAAATTTGGATCATAGTGTACATGGAAGTAGTGTAGTATGCCATTAAAAATAACTTTGTAAAATGTTTTAAATCGGTAACTAAATTATTTCATTCTAGTGAGTGATTATTTAAAAGTCAGCCATAAAAATGTATAGATAGAAAATTTTTAAAATCTGTAACATTTATTTTTGAAATGTATATAGGTGCACTAATCGAATTTGGGTTTCGAAAAAAAATGAAGCATTAATCGGGGGCGCATTAATCGAGGGATTACCGTATACAATTAATGGGGAACTTTTGGAGGTGGAAGAGATGAGAGATCTGGGAGTGATGGTGGACAAAGGCGAAGTTCAAGGGTCACATTGTTAATATTGTGAGTACATCACAACAGATTATGGCAACAATGAGGACATTGAGAATCAAAAGTAGTTATGACTCTCAAATCTGTGCACAGATTTGATCTCCTGATTTTCAAGTGGATGAGGATATCTTGGAGAGCATCCAGAGAAGCCTGTGTGAGATAAGAAGACAGACTAAGGAAATGAAATTTGCATAGCCTTATGAATAGAAGAAGGAGAGAGGATATGACTGAGACATACATGTTGGTGAGAAGTTGTCACCAGAATAATGTGGAGATTTTTCATAGAGTAGCAGGACCCAAGGGTAGAACAAGATGCCATCCCTGGAAGCTGTATAAGGAGGGTATAGGCAAGCGAGTTTGCATAAAAAGTGTTGGTGAGTGGAATGCATTGCCTAAGAGTGTGGCAAGTGCAGAAAATGTGAATGGGTTTAAAGCACAGCTTGATCATCTGTATGCATGGAACTCCTGCAATAGGTCTTTTGATTCCTTGGAGATCTGATATTAATAATAATTATTTGTCCAAAAATGGGTGACATGGGTAAGCAGATTCCTTGTTAATCAACAGTGATGAAATCCAAGCTGATGATCATTCAGAGCATTCAAGGCATTATAGGAGTTCAATGTTGATGGTTCTCTCCATTACTTTACAGAGAGAGAACTGAGATAAGAAATCTTAATGAATAGGAATAAGTCTCCTTGCCCTGATGGCATTTTTCTGAATGCTCTGAAGATACATTTTTTATTACTGTCATTTTACTCATCTATTCCACTGGTGTTTAGTGTTTGTCTTGCAGCTTTAGCTCATATTGAATCTATTTATATAAAGGGTAGCAAATTTTACCATCCTATTGTCCTAATTTCAGTTCTTTCTAAAGTAGTGAAGAAATTCATTAACTGTAAACTGCTACAATACCTGGAAATTCTCAATAATAAATGATCATAAGTAAAGCTGACTAATGCCATGAAAGTTTAGAAAAACTGAAGCTTGTATGTATAAAGGCCTTTCAAATAGGTTTTTAGATCTGTCCTGAACATATGGGTCACCAGCTTTCCTGTAATATGTTATGCATGATGGAAGATGAATTTTTATCCTGAGCCTTCTAAACCAATGGTGAAGTATCACAGACTAGTATTCCTTTTGCCTATACTCTCTTTTCTTTTTATTATTAAAAAAAATCTCCCAACCAACTGCAAATCAAAACCATAGGTCTGCTAACGACAGTAGGTGCACTTTTATCATATAAATCATACACAAAACACAAATGAGCAAAACTTTTAGGAGAACATAAATATTGATCATGAAATGATTCTTTAGTGATCTGATGACCTTGCTAATTATAATTCTATGGAAACTTATTCCTATCTTATTTCCCACTCTGCCATGATAATTCAACATATATAATTGTTTTTTGTTTGTTTTTTAAATTCAAAGCTACCACATGATTTTCTGCCTTCCAAGTTTAAAACTGCATAATCATTTCTCAACAACCGGAGACAAAACAGCTACTTCTTTTATACATATTCTCAGATGCCATTACTGGATCAAATATTCTTTATCCATAAATCCCTTCCATCTCATGCTGCTTAAGTAGTTATCCATAAGTAGCTCTATAAATTCTCTTTCTTCCGTCTTAGATGCTTTGTTCTCACACCATTCTATATCTTCCCAATAGCCGAAATCACCAATTATGACAATTCTACTTAGATCTATAAGGTTTATGCTGCAGTACAGTCTTTTTTCCCAAACTGCCTAGACTGTGGTAGAGGCTTACAAGTTGGTTATTCATAACTGTTATTTTTCAGGAAATAACAACGTATACTAAAATATTAATTATAATAACGTTAATACGTTCCTATATTTTGGCAGCATTACACTACTATTATCAGGGATCACAAAAACAACATGTGCATGCAGACACTAACACTGGGCAAATGAGCTGAAAAAAAGCAACCAAAGTCAAGCTTAGAGTCCTAAAAGGTGCAACCTAGTTAGCTAAGATTGGATGGTCTTGGTCATTGGGATGAAGTGTACTTCCCAAATTTGTTGAGGTTTGGAAAGCTTTTCAGGGCTGAGGCAGGTTTGAGGAATAGCCTCTCATATTTGATTTGCTGCAGTGTAATAGAGTGGCCTTCTTCCAGCATATCCTGTGGTGGGTGTTATAAAGTATGGTCAGCAAGTCCTGAGTAGCTGTAATAGCAGAACCAGATATAGTCCTTGTGTTCAGAAATTCTGAAATTGACTGTAGTAGAACAGTTTGCAACTGCAAGGGACCTGGTAAACACCTATTAGGTCTAAGGAATGTAGTTGGTCTTTGGTGGAGCAGATAAGGGATGCCAATCTTTTATGCGGTCTGTAAGTGATTGTAAAGTTGTATTTCCTTAGGATTTTTGTCAATTTTCGGATGTGCCCCGGATACACAGAATGGTGACAGATTTTGAGTAATCTCTGAAGGGGGGGGGGGTTGCAGTTACAGGGTTTTAATATTTTTTGGATTTTTGGGAGGGATTGTAGCCAATGGCTATGAAAGTGTTGAGAATATGGTGAACTTCAGTGGTTACAGCACTGAACTGATTCATTTTAGCCTGTTACATAGGCCTTTTTTAATCCAATATTGTTGGGGGGGGGGGGGTGAATGCTAGTGAATGTATATACCTGTATGTGTGGGTTTTCTATAAATGGAGAATACCAGGGATCCATCAGACTGACGTGTAATTAGAGTGTGCAGGAATGGGAGACTATTGTTGCTTTCCTTTTCTAAGGTAAACTGGATCCTGGAGTGTTGACTGTTTAGATGTGTTAAGTAAATGTGGAGCATAGCCAGGACATGTAACCAAATGGAGACCATACTGCCTGGATATGCTCCGCATTTTCTTAACACATGAATTACAAATTATAAACAACTGCTATAGTAAAGAAACAATCAACAAACTTTTTCACAAATCTACATCTAAAAACAAAATAGATAACAGTAAATCCACAGCTATTCTATATATTAAAGGGATATCTGGAAAAAAATAAATAAATAAAAAAATAACATTTTTTGAATGCTACAAAAATGCAACATTAATGTCACCTTTAAACCCTCCAAAAAATTAAACAACTCATTTAACTCTCCCAAGGATCTATCTACTTTTCCAACCCTAGGAGAAGTACTAAATTCAATGTTCCTGTAACTTGATGCATGATTCCATTCCAAAAAAAAAGCAACACAAATGTCATATGAAATTCATTATTTTGGCCTTTCTGTTCTTGTCCTGAAAATTATTCTCCACAAAACTGATAGGAAAGGTATTTGTTACAATGTACCAAAACCTGGTATAAACAAAAATATAAAGAAGTGTCTGTGAGATTCTAATCAACCATCCCAATCTCAACCCAATCTGTAAAGATAGCTTAAAAATCATAATATGGATGGACCAAATTCAATCCTCACAATTTATGGGTATAATATTAATTAACTATCAGGAATCTAGATCAACAGGTGGCAAATAATTAGGGAGTTTAGGTCTAGAGCAATCCTCAACACCAGCATTTTAAGTGGTAAATAGTAATGCCCTCAGCCCTTCATTTGAACAGATCTGATGGAAAAGTCATCATCATCATCAAATTCCTGCCATGTACCCTCAAGGGGTGTACAGGATATGATAGTACTACATGAAAAAAATTACATCATTATTAATTTCCTATCTACAATTTTCCTCCAAATCAGTCTGTTACTTGTCAAGACTCCAACCTTATCAGATCTTATATTTCTATCGTCTAAGGCACTTTGTACTGTATCAATCCACCTATATCTTGGTCTTCTTCTAGGTCGTTTTGCTGCCAACCTGGCAGAGAACATTTGTTTTGCTAATCTTTCCTCGCACATTCTGTTTAAGTGACCATACCACCTGAGATTAGCTCTGCTAATGCATTCCTGGATGCTGACAATGTCAAGTTCTTTCCTAATATCCTCGTTTTTAATATCATATTGCCATTGATGCCATCTGTTCACGTCTATATTCTTTCTCAGGACTCTCATATCTGTGGTCTCTAGTCTTTGGTCAAGTGTTTTACTTCTGACCCAGCTCTCAGATCCATAAGTTAAAACTGGTTTGAACACTGTCTTGTATACAGCTAATTTAGTGTTCTGACCAATTTCTCTCTTATTCCATGAATTTATTCAATTGACTTCCCACCATACTAGCTTTGCTGATTCTGTTGTCTATTTCTATATTAATTTACCATCTTCAGTAAAAATTGTGAATAAATAGCTGAAATGTTTTACTTGTTCCACAGGTTCTCCATTCACAACACAGTTGACATTTTCAATGATTCTGCCTATTTTCATTGTCTTTGTCTTTTTATTGCTGACCTTCATACCACATCTATTACAACAGCTATTCAATTTAGTCAGAGAATCTTGCAGACTTGTAGCACATTTATTTAGAAGTATAACATCATCTGCATAAAGCAAAGAGCTGACATTAATATCTCCAATTTTGATATCATGTTTATTACCACTTTCCTTCATAATGTGATCCATATAGATAATGAATAACAGAGGGGATAATGTACATCCTTGTCTCACACCAGATTTAACATTAAACCATCTTCCTGTACTTCCTTCAATTCTAACTGCTGACTTACAACTCAAATAAAGACTAAGTATTGCTTGATATAATGCCCCATTGACACCATATAACTGCAGCGTATTGAATAGCTTCTCTCTTGGCACCTTGTCATATGCCTTTTCCAGATCGACAAAACTTAAATACAGATCTTTGTTATATTCCCATGCTTTCTCGACTATTTGTCGTAAAGTGAAGATCTGATCCTGACAGCCTCTATTTGGCCTGAATCCAGCTTGTTCTTCACCAAGCTTTTCTTCCACAATTCTTCTCAACCGTTTCTCAAGTATACTTGCATAGATCTTGCCAGGAACACTCAGTAGGGAAATACCTCTGTAATTCTCACATTCAGTTTTATTTCCCTTTTTATATATGAGTACTATGAGAGCGCTACTTCAATCATTGGGAATTCGTCCCTCTGTCCAGGCTTTCTGAACTGTGCAGTGCAGCCACTGTAAGACTCTTATACCACCATACTTCAGCATTTCTGGTCGAATATCATCTACTCCTGCTGCCTTTCCACATTTCAAGCCTTTGATGGCTTTTTCTACTTCAAGTATGGATATGTATTCCTGACCACATGCCTGGTCAGTGTTTTTACCACTGTGCTGTCATCACTGCTTGTTTCATTTAGCAGTTTTTCAAAGTAATTACTCCATACTTCAAGATATCTTTTTCTCCCATTTTCGTGTCACCTTTATCATCTCTAATTCCTTTTACAGCACTCTTTCCTCCATTCTTAAGCTTCTTCAACAACCTCCAGAATATTTTGCCACCTTCTTGATATTTATTTTCTATATTCTTGCCAAAGTCCTCCCATGACTTTTCTTTAGCTAGTTTTACACAGTGTTTAGCATTCTTGCATTTGTCTCTGTATTCTCTAAGAGCACAAGTTGACTTATTTGACAGGAACTTTTGGTATACTTTCTTCTTTTCCTTCACTGCCTCTTTAACTTCCTGTGTCCACCAGGGAGTTCTGAATTTTTTATCCTTGCACACAACCTCACCACATGCCTCTCTGGCAGAATCAATCAATGTTTTCTTCAGAGTTTGCCACTGAATCTCCAGGATTTGATTCCTGTTCTCAAACTCTTTCATTTTTTCTTCAATAATCTTTGTGTATTTTAGTCAACAGTTCACATCTGAGAGCTGCTCAACTTTAATTCGCTTTAAAACTTTCTTACATGTTATTCTTTTCAATGTGAAATTCAATTTTATCCTGCTCAAGACTAAATAGTGATCACTTCCAATTTCAAATCCTCTGTACACTCTGGTGTCCTGCGCCAGGGAGAAAACATCACTATCAACAATAACATAGTCAATGAGACTTTTCTTATTCCTAGCCTCTTCTCTCCATGTGAATTTGTGCACATTTTTATGTTGGAACATGGTGTTAGTAATAACCCCATGTCCTGAGCAGAAATCCAACATATATTTGCCATTATTATTAGCTTTGCTCTTTTCTCCAAATTTTCCCAAAATATTTTTGTATGTCTCGCAATCATTTCCTACTCTGCTATTTAGATCCCCAACAAGGACCAACTTTTCCTTTTTCATTGTGTCAGTTGCTTTTTCTAGAGTGTCAAAAAATTCCTCCACTTCTACCTTAGTAGAACCTTCTGTGGGACCATAGGCACAAATAAGTCTCATTGTCCAGTTCCCCATTCTCATATTTGCCCACATTACTCTACTTGAGACTGACTGCCATTCAAGAAGATTAGCCTCGTATTTTGTGTTGAATACTATGGCTGCTCCTTCTTTTCCTTGATTGTCATTGCCTGAATATAACATTTTGTATTTATTGCTCAGAACGATCTCACCAGTTTTGGTCTTTTTTGTTTCAGTCACCCCAATTATGTCGATCTGGTACTTATCTAATTCCTCAGCTAGCTCCATTTCTTTGCCATTCAGGCTTCTTATGTTGATAGTACCGATCTTTAACTCTGGTGATGTTGAGTTGGGGTTTGTTTTCAGATTTGTTCCAGTAGCTGACTTTTCGCTGTTCGCCCTGGTTCCCTGGCGAAAACAACGAGGGCCTTGTTTAACCGGGCGACACCCCAGCTGACATGAAATTTTGTCATGTTTTACCATCATCCTATATTTTGGTTTAACCAATAAGAATACAATTTGGTCGGCTAAATCCCAAATTGCCAGCCCATCCTCGTCCGTTCAGTATCCAAGTAGATACCCAATAGGGTGCACCACGAGAAGGTGAGGATTGGACATTAGGTCCGAAGTCCTGGTCGGTTCTCCGCATTCCTTTAAAGGCCATGTGGAGGTCTCCTCTCAGTTATACAGCTTTGACCCTTAAGCATCCCAATCTGTAAAGATAGCTTAAAAATCTTGATATGGATGGACCAAATTCAATCCTCACAATTTTTGGGTATAATATTAATTAAATATCAGGATTCTAGATCAACATGTGGCAAATAATTAGGGAGTTTAGGTCTAGAGCAATCCTCAACACCAGCATTTTAAGTGGTAAATAGTAATGACCTCAGCCCTTCATTTGGAACAGATCTGATGGAAGAGTTGACATTAATAACTGATTACGAAGTGGGCAACCAAACTGACGATTTCCATAAGTAGGAAGCTGAATAATTAATCAGAGAAAATCGAATAAGTCAGATCACTAGCATTAAACTTTACACTGTATTAGCATGCATCAACTATATCATTATATAACGGGGCTACTATGAAATGCATGCATGTTGTGTGCAATGCCAACTGACTAGCAAAATGAAACAGATGGTAACTGAGAGAAATGCAATACAAGAGTTTTCTTCACTTATAACTCCATCCTTATGACTGCAAAATTCAGCCTTTCAAATATCAGCAAGAACCAAAAAAGTTCACTTTTTTTGATAAATAAAAGCTCAACTTTCCTCCAGAAAGTGCAACATGCCTCTGGGGATAGCAAAACTGTCATTCACCAGGGTTAGTTATTTTTGATTTTTATGGCACAACAGAGATCAAGTGTCATACTGTGCCAGGACACAGGTTACAGCAGTACATATGGTAAACAGGACAATCACAAATATTCACACCCCTGATGGGATTCGAACCTGCAGCCTCTTGGCTAGAGAGTGGATACACTAACCACTCGGCCAACCAGGCTGGCTCATTCACCAGTGCCATATGATGAAAAGGTTGACAATAATTCACAAAGCTATATGAAGGCCTTCAGAAAGTTGAAATACGTGACACCTCCAGGGAGTCCAAAGACTCATCGAGGGAGGGTACCTACTCTATAACTCTGTCTCCACCATTCAATTCACCAACTATAACGAACTGCAACTACACTAACGCCATCTACTGCCCACCACCACTAGTATTTTCACAGACAGTCACAAACATTCATGCCCATGGCAGGATTCAAACCCGCAGCCTTTTTGCTGGAGAGTAGATATGCTAACCACTCAGCTGGCAATGAAATGTGTATGTGCCAAGGAACAAGCCATTACTTTTGCAACATCAGGCTTTGATGAGTGCATCCACTTCAATAGTCTTATTGAAGAGATCAGATTTGAATTTGTGAACATCCTCCTTACAGTCCAGACTTGACTTGATTTTGAAAACAATGAACAGGCCAAAGCAGAAATGAGAAATCCCAAGAACAACTTGAATGTTACTACATTAGAGAAAATTTATTAAAATGGAGATTATGTTGAGAAATGTGTGTGAAAATAAAGTAGAGACTTGATTCAAACTACCTTTTTTTTTTTTCCTTCTGACATCTTTTTTCTGGGTGGAGTGCTATAACAATGGAGACATCACTTTCAGAATGCCCCTGTATACTTTTTTTTTAAAAAAAACTTGTCTACAATCATTACAAACAAGTAAAAAGTGTGTTATTCAAAACATCTAAAATATTATGAATTTCATTTTTAAAGTTTCATTTTCATCCAGTCTTACCTGAGGATCATTCATGCTTTTACATCTTGCTTCATGAACAGATGAATGATACTGTATACATAAAAACAGCTTATCTTGGAGACCTTTTATTATGTCATTCTGATGGAAAAACTCTTTCTTATAGTGTTCACAAGGGCCAGCCATTCCTAAATAAAATTAGGAATTATATATAACTTTGTAACAATAATAAAAGATTCGAAAAAATAAAAATTTTAAATGGAGTGCAAAACTTTCGGATGAAAATCAATTTACACAAAACTAAAACAATGAAAATAGGAAGAGATGAGGAAAATATTTCAATAAACTTCGAAAATCATATACTTGAACAAATAAAACAATTTACATATCTTTGCAGTCTCATTACTCACAACCTCGACAACACAGAAACAGTAAAATACAAACATAACAAAGGATGGTCTAATATGAATAAATTAAAGAAAATATGAAAAAATAACAGCATTTCAAAAATCCTCAAACTAAAACTTGATAAAACCATTATTATACCTACAGTATGGAGTCAAGACATGGAAACTTGATCAAAAAGAAATATAGAAAACCAGAGAATTTGAAATGAAATGCTTAAGAACAATAAATAAGACTCACTGGTTCAGAACAGTGAGTCTTATGAGTCACAAAACAAATGAGCAAGTTAAACATGAGTTAAACTATAATCAAGATATCATAGCTATAATTTTTAAACAGCAATTAACATGGTTTGGACACCTCCAGAAATGCCCTTTCAGAGATTACCAAATATAGTCTTCAATGGAATCAGTGGACAAAGACAATCAAGAGGCAGACTAAAAATAACTTGGCTACAGTCTTTGAAAGAAAGGCCACAATTATTGAGCTTCAGAGAGAGATGATAGAGCCAGATGACAAGGATTTCATATGGGACTCAACCCATCATCTGACAGATGAGAAAGAAGAATAATAAAAGATATTTCAATTTAACCTTCCTCATCATTTCTTATATATATATATATTCTTAAGAACTGTACAAGATAAACTTATGAGTGTAAAATCTAAACTTTCTACCATGCATTTCTCTATCAATCACTTTTAAAAATTGATGTACATACTATACATCAATGGGAATGCTTAGTGGAAGAGATAAGTACATCACTACTTATTTTAATTATTCAATTAAAAAACAGAGATCTTGACAATAACAATGAATCCTATATGTTTACATAGCTTGTGCACACTCTAGCTAAAAGACATACTAAAAATTAACTCACTAAATCTACTAACAAAACAATAAAAAAAAAAAAATTTTTTTTTTTTAACAAAACAATATATAATAAAATTGTTACAACTTAATTTTGACTAAGCAAAATTACTTAGCTCAACTTTTTTGAATAGAGTTCATGTTCAAAACATATGTACCATTTTACTCACTTGTTGATGAACCAATACTACACAGGTGTCTTGTGAATACCTTGGCCTAAACATGTTTTGCATATGTCATTCTGAACACCAAAATGTTTTGATATCTCCATAATTTTTGGAGATAGGCCAGCCTGGTTGGCCAAGTGGTTAGTGTATCCGCTCTCCAGTCAAAAGTCTGTGGGTTAGAATCCATGCATGGGCATGGATGTGTTTGTGATTGTCTGTGAAAATACTAGTGGTGATGGTGTATATGATGGTAGTTGCAGTTCATTTAGTTGGTGAAGGCAGAGAGTTGGAGAGTAGGTGCCCTCCCTCGATGAGTCTTTGACTCCCTGGAGGTGTCACGCATAATAATAATAGTTACTTAAATATAAAGAGCTAATAAGCTTCATTTCGGCGATATAAACAATATTTTAAATTAAGGGGATATAAAATCCACATTATTTTAAAACCGAATAAGAAACTCAAAGATTGGAATCAGAGAGTTTCTTGCCGAATATAGTAAACTATAAAGTATCGGCGATCACTAGCATGAGCTAATGCAAGTGACCCTAGCACGTAGTACAATACCGGATAACTCATTGCAAAGGTGGGGAAAGTTCAGATCGCTATTCTTAGGTATTTTCCATAATGTAAAAACACATTTCCTAGGAAATGTATGCTGTTATTACATTATGGAGGGAGGTCACTACCCAGACCGGTTTCAGCCTTTTTTGAGGCTTCATCAGTGAGTAGCTAGACCAAATTAATACCAAAGTGTATAGCGAAAAGAACTTATACACTCTGCTATACGAGTTTCCAAAGAGGTGCAACCATTAAGTTACTTAAATATAAAGAGCTAATAAGCTTCATTTCGGCAATATAAACAATATTTTAAATTAAGGGGATATAAAATCCACATTGTTTTAAAACCGAATAAGAAACTCAAAGATTGGAATCAGAGAGTTTCATGCCGAATATAGTAAACTATAAAGTATTGGCGATCACTAGCGTGAGCTAATGCAAGTGACCCTAGTACGTAGTACAATACCGGACAACTCGTTGCAAAGGTGGGGAAAGTTCAGATCACTATTCTTAGGTATTTTCCATAATGTAAAAACACATTTCCTAGGAAATGTATGCTGTTATTCGGTTTTAAAACAATGTGGATTTTATATCCCCTTAATTTAAAATAATAATAATAGTTTATCCTCACATTGCTCTGTTTTTAGCCTAATGCTCATATCATTCTTAAGCAACAAGTGGTTATCACATGCTGTTAAATTGTAGTCTGGGTAGTCAATGAATAATTTGAACAGTTATGCAAGACTTGCAATAAATTATTAAACTGTTCAAGTAAGTAATTAAATTCAAGAACTCTATTAAAATAATAACTGTTATTAAACAATTGAGCCTTGGTATGATTTCTTAAAAAGTGACATGATAAAAAAAAAAAAAAAAAGACAAGGCATATACAGTATTTTGTCCCATAAAGCATTGATCTGCTATAAGTTCCAGGTGTAGGAGTGTTATAAAAGAACTTGCTATTTAATGTAAGTTTTCCTTGACAACCATGCTAATGTTGTTCACTTACAAATCTTAAAATATATAAAAAACATCATCTTCAAAAGTCTGCAAGATAAATTTCTTGAAAACTTCTATAAATCAGTGCATTTTTAATTTACATGCAGCTAGTGTTATGGATGAGCACACACACATACAAATTAAATTAAACAGTGATAGCAATTATGAGTACTACAAAAAACAAAAAATTGCAAAAACAGAAATCACATGTGGCTACATTACATAATGAGCTCCCTTATTTTTTTTACCCTTTACATGCCAGACCATTGAGTCTGGCTTCACAGCCAGGTAAGAGGGGATTGCATAAATTTATTTTATTTAATGCTTTGATAGGACAGTTAATCCTATATACACAAGGTTTCTTACGGTAAATAACTTTTTATAATTCCACTAGATAGAGTGAAAAACTATTCACATGAGCAGCTTCCAGTCTGCTTGTCAGCCAGTAATACAGCTGTTTTCATGTGTATACCTGAGAGATGGATGTGAACAATCATATAGCTGTTTTCCTTATTCCACATAAATTTATAAAACTCATTCCTGATCAACCTTGCTAATTTAATTTATATATTTCAATGTATTACCACATGAGAGAGACAATTTCACATGGCATATTAAACCATACATTAAGAAAATAACAGTTTATGTGAGTAACCCTGGAGACAGAAAAGGATAGCATCTCCTTCCCTAAAGGTGAAAATAAGATTAGAACTGCAAGTCTGCCAGCCTGGTTGGCTGAGTGGTTAGCTTACCTGCTCTCCAACCAACAAGCTGCAGGTTTCAATCCTGCTGTGGGCATGGATGTTTGTGACTGTCTTTATGTGAGAGATGAATGTCATCGCCTGGTATGATACCACTTATTTTAACTCTTCAGGTGTTTTAGAAAATAGTACATCATCTACAAACCTTAAATTGCTTAGATATTGGCTATTTATTCTGATAATTTTTTCCCCAGTTTAGATTTTTAAATATTTATTGTAGGCAAGCATTGAATATTATTGGTGACATTGTATCTCCTTGTCTTATTCCTTTGTCTATTTTAATTTTTGTTTTTAGATTATTTAATTGTATATCACTTGTTGCATTCTGGCATATATATTGTATTAGTTGAATGTATGGCATTTCAATACCTTGGTTATTTTAGTGCCTCTATTATTGCTGTTCTTTCTATTGTATCAAATGCCTTTTCATCATCATCAAATTCTTGATACATACCCTCAAGGGATGTACAGGATATGATAGTACTAGGATATAATGTTAATGAGCAATTATATCATTACTAACTTCCTATCTCCAAATTAGTCTGTTACCTGTCAAGACTAACATTATCAGATCTTATATTTTTATCTTCTAAGGCACTTTTTACTCTTTCAATCCACCTATATCTTGGTCTTCCTCTGGCTCTTTTTCCTGACAATCTGGCAGAGAACACTTGTTTTGTTAATCATTCCTCTCCCATTCTGTTTAAGTGATCAATCCACCTGAGATTAGCTCTGCTAACACATTCCTGAATGCTAACAATGTCAAGTTCTTTCCTAATATCCTCGTTTTTAATATGATATTCCATTGATGCCATCTGTTTATGCCCCTAAATTTTCTCAGGACTCTCATATCTGCAATCCCTAGTCTTTGGTCAAGTGTTTTACTTCTGACCCAGCTCTCAGATCCAAAAGTTAAAATTGGCTTGAATACTGTCTTGTATACAGCTAATTTAGTGTTCCGACAAATTTCTCTCTCTTATTCCACATAAATTTATTCAGTTGACTTCCTACCATACCAACTTTGTTGATTCTGTTGTCTATTTCCATATTTAATTTATATTTTTTTTTTAACTATGTGGCCAGTAAGAGGAGAAATGACTGTGGAAGAATGATATTGTGGGATAAAAATGGGAATAGAGTGACTGATGCAAAGGAAATAGTGGAATTCTTTTCTTTTAGGCTTGCACGGTGATCCGAATGCATTTTTGGAAATTATGGAGACAACTACCGTGTTTGAATAAAAACTTTAGTTTAATATTACTAAAATTTTACAATTCGACGTTTCGACCTTTATGTCAAGGTCATCTTCTGGAGCGTACAAATATACACAAGAAACAAGCTATACTACAATCATACTGGTTCGTTAAAGACACTGACTAACCGCTACCACAATTGTTGGCCTGACCTCTGGTGAAAAAAAATAAATAAATAAAAAATAAAAAAATTAAAAAAAATAAAACAAAATAAAATAAAAAAATTATACATCAACGCTAGAGTCCTATTATTTGTGTTGTCTACTATATACATATGTTAACATCATTCCATCCAGTTGGAGTGGAATGGTTTCTAATACTAGCAGATTGGCTAGAGTCCTGACTTATGTTGAATCTTTCATATTAGGTTGGCTGAATGTGTGCCATCCAGATCCTTGGAATTTTCATACCATCTTTATTGTTGATATTTGGGTGGTTTATCAGGATTTCGCAGGATTCTTTAAATTTTCTTTCGTACCATGTTTTTGTGCGGTGTAAGGAGCAGGTGCTTTTCCAGTTGATTTGGTGTAAGGAGTTAAGAGTCTGAGAGGCCTGCTTCACCATAATGGTTATATTTAATGTGTTCTTTTTTGCGTATAGGGATTGTCCGTCCTGTTTCACCAATGTACGGTAAGTTACAGGTGCAGTGGATGCAATAGACTCCAGGATGTGCTAATGGGAGGAGAGGATCCTTAGAGGAGCTGAATATGGTTTTAAGTTTAGTGGGTGGTTTAAATGTGGCATTGAGGTTATAATGTTGTAGGATTCTGTTGATTTTTTCTGATAACCCTTTAATGTATGGGATGGCTATGGTTTTACTGTAATTTAGATTCGTTTTTGTTGTGGTTTTATAGAGTATTTTATTGACAGTATTTTTGTTATAGCTAATGTTTATGAATGTGTCACTAATGATTTTTAGTTCTTATTTCAGGGCTTGCTGGTTAGAGCAAATAGTTGTGGCTCTGTTTTTAAGGGTGTTTATGACTCCATATTTTTGTGCTGGGTGGTGGTATGAATTCGCATGTATGTATTGGCCCGTGTGTGTTGGTTTTCGGTAGACCGTGAAGGATAGACTGCCTGAAGGAAGACGTGAAATTAGTGTGTCTAGGAACGGGAGCGAATTTTGGTTTTCGATTTCGATGGTAAATTATATGCGTTCGTGTTGTTTGTTTAGGTGGCTGAGGAATGTGTTTAGCGTTTGTCGCCCGTGCGGCCAGATCGCGAACACGTCGTCAACGTATCTGAGCCAGATTGTCGGTCGAAGAGTAGTGGAATCAAGAGCCCTTTGCTCAAAGGTTTCCATGTAGAAGTTCGCGATTGGGGGGGATAATGGTGAGCCCATGGCTGTACCTTCCTTTTGTAGGTAGAATTTGTTTAACCACACAAAGTAACCGGACTTTAGTACGTAGACAAAGAGGGCCGTAATGTCGGGCAGAAATTTGTTCTGTAGTAGGAGAATTGTGTCATCGATGGGGACATTAGTGAAAAGGGCAGAAACGTCAAAACTGACTAACAAGTCGTCTTTGTCGAGTGTTATGTTTTTGATTTTGTTTATAAAGTGTTGTGTGTTTTTTATGTAGGAGGGGGAATGACCTACCAACTCCTTGAGTGTTGCCGCTAATTTCTTGGCTAGGTGGTAATTGGGACTGTCTATTCCTTCCACTATTGGTCGAAGGGGCACATTTTGTTTGTGTATTTTCGGAACCCCATATATTCTGGGGGGGGCGGGCGTAGTGGGGTTTGAGTTTTTTAACTGTGTCTGGTGGCCAAGAAGTGACGGACTTTAGTAGTTTTTCTGTTTTGTCCTTTATCCTTTTTGTTGGGTTATAATTTACCATTTTATGTGTGTTGTTATCGGCTACTAGTTGGTTCATTTGCAGTTGTATGTTGACCTGTCAAGGACAACAGTGTCACTGCCTTTATCAGCTTTCGTTATTATTATTATGTTTTGTTTGGCTTTTAATGATTTAATTGCTGCTAATTCTGTTTTAGTCAGGTTGTTCTGTATGGTTTTCTTACTATTTAGGACATTACTGGTTTCTAGTCGTATTTTGTCTGCTATGTTGTTAGGTAGGGATCTGATGCCTCTTTCAATGTGGTAGATAAAATCCAGTTTGTTTACCTTTTTAGGCGCTATTGCGTAGTTCAGTCCTTTATTCAGCAGCTTGAGTTTGCCGTTGTTCAGAGTGTGGCTTGATGTGTTGATCACATGGTTCTTGCTTGTCAGTGGTTGGTCGCTCTTTGTCTCCCTTGTTTGTTGTTCATTGTTGTTTCTCGGGGAGGAAGTCCTCTGATTGGCCGCCAGATTTTGCCGTTGTTTCAACCTGTGGAATTTTTTCTCGAGTTTTTCTTTATTCTTTTCCAGGGTATGCTTGGCCGAATTCTCAGTAATTCTTTCAAGTGCTTGTAGAATGTCTGGATTAACATAGTTCGATAGTTCTGATTGTAATTTAGAAACTAGATGTTGTGTTGTTGCTAGGTTTCGGCAGCCTGTTTGGATCTGTTCTCTAAGCATTGCTTTTTCTGTGCAGTCATAGATACGGAGTGCCTTAGCGGACGTAAATTTCTTTTTTAGCCTGATGCAGATTGGAATGAGGTTATTGTCTCTGCATCTTTTTAAAAAGGCCAGTCGATTGATCAGGAGAGAAATACGAATCTTTAGCTTACCATAGCGATTGCAGCGCTTGTGGGTATCATTTCCATGGATGATCTGAATCCTTTCTTTTAGGCTTGCACAGTGATCCGAATGCATTTTTGGAAATTATGGAGACAACTACCGTGTTTGAATAAAAACTTTAGTTTAATATTACTAAAATTTTACAATTCGACGTTTCGACCTTTATGTCAAGGTCATCTTCTAGAGCGTACAAATATACACAAGAAACAAGTTATACTACAATCATACTGGTTCATTAAAGACACTGACTAACCGCTACCACAATTGTTGGCCTGACCTCTGGTGAAAAAAAAAATAATAATAAAATAAAATAAAAAAAATAAAACAAAAATAAAATAAAATAAAATAAAAAAATTATACATCAACGGTAGAGTCCTATTATTTGTGTTGTCTACTATATACATATATTAACATCATTCCATCCAGTTGGAGTGGAATAGTTTCTAATACTAGCAGATTGGCTAGAGTCCTGACTTATGTTGAATCTTTCATATTAGGTTGACTGAATGTGTGCCATCCAGATCCTTGGAATTTTCATACCATCTTTATTTATGATATTTGGGTGGTTTATCAGGATTTCGCAGGATTCTTTAAATTTTCTTTCATACCATGTTTTTGTGCGGTTAGCACATTAGCACATCCTGGAGTCTATTGCATCCGCTGCACTTGTAACTTACCGTACATTGGTGAAACAGGACGGCAATCCCTATAAGGCAAAAAAGGACACATTAAATATAACCATTATGGTGAAGCAGGCCTCTCAGACCATGCACTTAACACCTTACATCAAATCAACTGGAAAAGCACCTGCTCCTTACACCGCACAAAAACATGGTACGAAAGAAAATTTAAAGACTCCTGCGAAATCCTGATAAACCACCCAAATATCAACAATAAAGATGGTATGAAAATTCCAAGGATCTGGATGGCACACATTCAGCCAACCTAATATGAAAGATTCAACATAAGTCAGAACTCTAGCCAATCTGCTAGTATTAGAAACCATTCCACTCCAACTGGATGGAATGATGTTAATATATGTATATGGTAGACAACACAAATAATAGGACTCTAGCGTTGATGTATAATTTTTTTATTTTATTTTTTATTTATTTTTATTTATTTTTATTTTTTTTATTTTTTTATTTATATATATTTTTTTTTCACCAGAGGTCAGGCCAACAATTGTGGTAGCGGTTAGTCAGTGTCTTTAACGAACCAGTATGATTGTAGTATAGCTTGTTTCTTGTGTATATTTGTACGCTCCAGAAGATGACCTTGACATAAAGGTCGAAACGTCGAATTGTAAAATTTTAGTAATATTAAACTAAAGTTTTTATTCAAACACAGTAGGTGTCTCCATAATTTTCAAAAAGACATAGTGGAATTGTTCAATGAACACTTTATTGGAGTATTTCATCCTAGAGAGTCAGTTTTAATGCTAGAGGAATAGGGCAGGTTCAAGGTTTAGAGGTACAGGAGGAGAGTGTGTTTCAGATACAGAGTACTCTGGATGTCAGTAAAGCTTTGGGACTGGATGGTATTTCACCACGAGTTTTGAAAGAATGTGCTAGGGAACTGACAGTGCCTTTAACTTGGCTTTTCAATGAAAGTCTGGCTGCAGGAAAGGTGGGCCCAGGAAATGGAAGGAAGGTAAGATAATGCCATTGCATAAGGGTGGTAGCAGACTGGAAGTGTCTAATTATAGGCCAGTTTGTGTGTCATCAGTAGTTGTTGGCCAGTTTGTGTGTCATCAGTAGTTGTTAAGATCTTGGAGAAAGTAGTGAGGGACCGTTTACAGCATTGGGCAGATGAGGGTAATGTTATCTGTGAGAGTAAACATGTATTTGTGAAGGGGCAGTCTTGTTTTAGCAATATGTTAGCCTTTTATAATAAATTTTATTTTTATAGAACATTAGATGAGGGAAAGGCATATACTGCAATTTTCTTAGACTTGGCGAAGGCATTTGACAGGGTGCCACATGATAAGCCAATATTTAAGTTGCAGCACATGGGTCTGGATGTCAGATTGGTCAACTGGATTCAGGATTGGCTGTCTGATAGGTATCAGAGAGTTGTGTATGGTGGAGCAATTTCAAGGAGACAGAGGGTTACAAGTGGGGTCCAACAGGGCTCAGTACTAGGACCTATATTGTTTAACCTTTATATCAATGACATTGCCAGTGGATTGCAAGGGTAATTACTCCATACTCAAAGATATCTTTTTCTCCAGTTTTCACGTCACCTTTATCTCCAATTTCTTTTACAGCACTCTTTCCTCCATTTCTGAGCTTCTTCAGCAACCTCCAGAATATCTTGACACCTTCTTGATATTTATTTTCTATGTTCTTACCAAAGTCCTCCCATCACTTTCACTTAGCTAGTTTTACAATGTTTAGCTTTCTT
The DNA here is from genome assembly GCF_054136105.1 of Typopeltis vanoorti. Lineage (NCBI taxonomy): Eukaryota > Metazoa > Arthropoda > Arachnida > Uropygi > Thelyphonidae > Typopeltis > Typopeltis vanoorti. The sequence goes on along the minus strand of NC_143564.1, from coordinate 69,717,040 downwards.
AACACATGGCCGGAAGAAACAATTAAAAAACTAATACCTCAGTATGCCTGCGTGCCCAGAATTTATGGCCTGCCAAAAGTACACAAAACTGACACACCACTATGTCTGATTGTGGAAGGAATCGACAGCCCAAATTACCACTTAGTCAAAAAATTAGTCAACAACCAAGATCTATTATTCAGCTTTGACATAACTTCCCTTTTCACCAATGTCCCAATCAATGATACTATCTTGCTCTTACAGAACATATTTCCACACAGCATCACAGCCCCTCTTTGCCCACGTACTCTGCTCCGGGTATTTTGTGTGGCAAAACAATTTTTACCTTCAAAAAGAAGGTACAGCCATGGGTTCAGAACTTTCCCACCCAATAGCTAACTTTTATATGGAAGAGTTTGAGCAACGAGCTCTAGAGTCGGCGTGCCTAAAGTCCAAAATTTGGCTCAGATACATCGACGCTATTTTCGCCATTTGACCCCACGGCTACTAAATACATTCCTTAGCCACCTGAACAAACAACACAAATGCATTCAATTCATCATTGAAATAGGAAAAAACAACTCTCTTCCATTCCTAGACACACTCGTCACATGTCTTCCCTCAGGCTGTCTCTCCTTCTCAGTCTACTGCAAACCTACACACACACACACACACACAGGCCAGTACATATACAAAACTTCTTATCACCACCCAACACAAAAACTAGGAGTCATAAGCACCCTTAAACACAGAGCTCAAACTATCTGTTCAAATGAACAAGCTCTTAACCAGGAATACGAGATCAACCATACCTTTATAAACAATGGATACAGTAAAAAAAAAATATTCACAAGATCCTCCACAGAGATACCACTAAAAACAAAAAAGATTTCAAGAATGCTATTGCCATACCATATGTTAGAGGCATTTGCGAAAAATAGACAGAACACTACACAAATACAACATCACAACCACCTTTAAACTCCCAACAAAATTAAGATACTTACTCAGTTCTTCCAAGGATCCTCTGCCACACCTAGCCCACCTGTGGGTTTACAAAATACAATGCACATGTAACATACCATACATAGGGGAAACAGGGCGAACCATCCCAATCAGGAAGGATGAACACAAACGACATATTAAATACATCTATTTTGGAAAAATCGGCCTTTCTGACCATGCATTCCAAACATGCCACAGAATTGATTGGAAAGGTACCAAGTTCCTACACTGCACCAAAATCTGGTTCGAGAGGAAATTCAAAGAAGCATGTGAAATGCTCAAACATAATCCAAATCTGAATAAAAATGATGGTCTAACCATTCCAAGAATGTGGAAGACCCATCTGCAACCTTCATAACAACCACAAAGTAAAATCTCAATAGAAGAAGACTTGAAGTTTTTTTTTTTTTTTCCTCCCGGAACATTCAATAGCAACCTGAACTGTACAAACACAGAAGAAAATTGTAGTATAACAATATGAACTGTACAATTCCAGAAGAATCTTAGTTCATGAGGAATTTAGCAGAGTTTATTGTAGTTTTCATTTATTTATTTTATTTATTTATTTTTTTATCACTAGATGTCAGGCTAAGAAAAAGATTAGTTAACAACGCAGATTGTAACAGCATGTAGCTTGGTTCCTATACACATGTATCCTTCTGATAATGACCTCGATACAGGGGTCGAAACGTCAAGTGTTATTTTATTAATAATTAATAACATAATCATTTCAACACGTTTTGTGTCCCTAAATTCTTAAATACGAATGCTGATCACCGTGTAACTTTAAAAGAAAGAATCTTATTTAAGCTATTTATAATTATATCTATAATATCTTGGTTTAGGATATTTAAACCAAGAGTATTTAGAGTTCTTATATTTATTTCTGTTTGATATATTTTTCTATTTTGTTTAAGCATTTCATTCATTTGTTATGGAGTCGCATGTTTTCTTCTTTTTATTCTTGTATTTATACTTATTCTTCCTCTTAGCATTCTATGGTCACTTCACTTACTGTGTTAAATTTATTTAAGACACCTACATCTTTGATTATATTCATTCTGTTGGTTAGGATGTAATCCATTTCATATTTTGTTATATCAGTTGGTCCTTTCCATGTCCTTTGTTGGGTTCCATGTCCTTTGTTCCATGTCCTTTGTTGAATTTGCAACAAAGTTGCAAATTCAATTCATCTTTCTCCACATTCATTCCTCTCTTCTAGTTCAAATTTTCCTGTTGGAAGTTATTATGCAATTGATTTTATTCCTATTTTTGAGCTTAAGTCACCTATGATTAAGGTATAATGAGTTTTTTTATTTTTTTTTATTTTTTATTTTGCATGAGGTGTTCCAGTTTTTTTGTTTTTTTTTTATAAAATTATTCTATTTCATTGTATTCATGGCTTGATGTTAATACATATATTATAATGATTTTAATTTTATATCTTGATTTTTCTGAAATTCTTGATTTTTTGTTTATTCTGAAAATAAACTTTAAATAAAGTTTATTTTCAGAATCAGTCAGGCCATTCTATCTGATATTCCTTGTATACACAAAGTCCAGAAAGCAACAAGTCTGGCCTCAACATAAATATTGATAAAATTAAAATAGTGTACAACAAAAATACAAACTACAGCCAAAAGATAGAGTAACTAAATTCAAATATCTAAGTCAAATAATTAACATAGATAGAAATTGAGAACATGAAATAAAACAAAGAATAAACCAAGGATGGAGATAATTTAGAAATTACAATAAAATTTTTAAAGAAAACATATATATCTGCCGAAAAAGAAAAACATATGAACATCATACCAGCTATGACATATGGAGCAGAAACTTGGAGAAGCATAAGAAGACTGAAAAATAAATTAGGAACTGCTCAAAGAAACATGGAAAGATCAATGTTAGATAAAAAAAAAAAAAGAACAGATTAAAAAAAAAACCTATATTAGGAAAAAAAACAGGATTAACTGGCAGACCATCTCAAGGTGGAGAGATGAACTACATCATTCAATGAGAAATGACTGGAGTTTATTGGCCAGAAAGACAGAGAAATGTGAAAAAATACAGAGGAAATCACTGTCGAGCAGTGGATGGATAAGGATTTATAATGATAATGTTCATAAAGCGAAAAGTAAGTTCATAAAATTAAGTTACAAAAAAAAGAAAAAATTACCACTCTATATATATATTACCACTCATTCAAATGTGATAAATAGCTGTATTCTGAAAATTTATTCCTCTCTGGAATAAATTTTCAGATTGGAATAGGGTCTAGTTTGATTCTCGTCATGATGGGAGGAATCCTTATATGGGGTTTTTTTCAACTGTAGGCGAGTTAGTTGATCTCATATAGAGGTAGTAGCAGTTTTTTCTCCTGGCAGCTCGGGTTTTTCATCCCGCATGCAAATAAATCAACCTTCAAAACACACGCAATTTACAGAAAACACATGCAATTTACAGACAAAAAAAAAATACTAGTGGTGGTGGTGGTGCGCAGTAGATGGCATTGATGTAGTTGATGGTAGTGACATCACGGTTTGGTGTAGTTGGTGGATTAAATGGTGGAGATGGAGAGTTATAGAGTAGGTGCACTCCCTCGATGAGTCTTTGGACTCCTTGGAGGTGTCATGAAATAATAATAATAAAGTGACACCTCCAAGGAGTACAAAGACTCATTGAGGGAGGGCACCTACTCTTAACTCTCTGTCTCCACCCACTACAACAACGCCATCTACCGTGCACCAACACCACTACTATTATTTTCAGACAATCGCAACCATCCATGCCCACAGTGGGATTCGAACCCGCAGCCTTTTGGCTGGAGAGTGGATACACTAACCACTCAGCCAACACATCTTTTTTTTTGGGGGGGGGGGGACTGTAAACAAAATAAACATCTATACAGAAACAGAGAATCATTTATATCTGAGCACATAACTTATAATACAAACAGCTTAGATTGCTTCAGATTAAAAACATGATTGTACAATTTCAATTTTTTTTTCTCTTTTTATGTTGCTACCACCCACAAAAGGTTATCTGCAAAAACCTATAGTACATTCTGTACTGTTGATCTAATGAGTTTATTTATTCATTTTATATATACACACACACATATATTTTTTTAATATTTTTTTTTATTTTTTACATTGTCCAGAAACCCTGCTGAAGCCACTTCAGGCCTCCAATAAGTTGGGTAGTGGTCTCACACTAGGTGATGAAATTCATCTCCCATCTAATTCGTAATTCATCTCCCACATCGATGCCTGCAGTGGGATTCGAACCTGAAGCCTGTTGGTTGGAGAGTGGGTATACTAACCACTGAGCCAACCAGGCCAGCATGTTCAGCTAACATTCAGTTATTTTAGAACTGTCTTAAAAGTGTGTGCTATATTTATCAGTCATGCTATTTATAATTAGGGGTTAGTAATACACTTTTTGATTATAAACTGGAATGTGAAGAACTTATACTAAGACAACAATTAAAATAAGAACCTAAATAGAATAAAGTGAAAACATAAGGGTTCAAATTTAAAACTAAGAATAGTTCCCCTCAATTGCAGTGGTTTAGAATTTATGAGGTTGTGAGAGCTATAATTCAGGAACATTGCTCCATCTTTAGAACAGAGAGAAATAAAAAAAAGAAAGTTGAAGAATGAAATAAAAGCAAATATAGTACAGCACTCTAATGTCTCATACATTATGGGTCATAAAGTAGCCAATTTCTGGCTGGTTAAATGTTGAACAATATTTTCTGTAAATTCCAAATTGTAAGCAAGTGTGTGCTAATTACATCCCATCTATTAATGTGGATATAACATTTTTGAGACCTTATATAATTAATGACAACCAATTTGGAATTTAATTTACAACACATTTTATTTCATTATTTTTCTTCCTCTATATGCTGAAGATGAGAGTATATAATCCCAGCCTCAAATGGAAAAGGCTGTGGTTGGAGATATCCATTTTTAGTTTTAATTTTAAAATTTATATTTTTACTTTATTCTATGTAAGGTCATTTAATTATCATCTCGAGTAGTGATGGCAAACCTATGACACGCGTGTCAGCACTGACACACTTGAGAGTTTCAGGTGACACACCTTGGATGTTGAAAGATATTGGTATTCTAATGAAAAAACTGCAATTTTATTTTGTAACTAGCCTATAAACAATGAGCTTTAAGTTTACGTTTTCTTTCTTAATCATTATAATTTCTGCATAGTCATATGATATTATAAAAACTTATAAAAATTATTATCAATATTATACAATACAAGCTTATAAATACGTGCTTATAAATACTTATAAAAATCTGTGAAAAACATCAGCTTACTCAATCAAGCAGAATCGTTCAATTGAGAAAATTCATGCTCCATGCCCTTCGTATTTAAATATAATTTATATTTCATTTAAACATTCAACAAACTTCAAGTACTTGGCCATGACTCAACCACTGAATATTATTGTACATTATTAGACCATTGTACACTGATTCAACTTCACTTAAAAGTGAATTAAATGCTCGTTTGTTTAAAGCCCTGGCAGCAGTAAAATTAGTTACCTTTGTCACAATTCTCATCACATCATCCAAATCCTTTAAGCCTGATTTCGCACACAGTGTCTCCTGATGTATAATACAATGGAAAGAAACCAGAGGATGACCAACATATTCTGTAAATTGTTTGATAAAACCAACATTACAGCCAACCATATTAGGCGCACCATCAGTTGTAATCTTAAACACTCTCCTCTTTGCCGACGACCAAATAATAATTACAAATTCTGAAGATAAACTACAGAAAGCTATTTTAGATCTAAATGAGATATCCAAAGATTATGGTATGATAATATCAACAGAAAAATCAAACACTATGGCCTTTAAAGGACAAGATCCAGCAAGAACAAAAATAGTAATAGATAACAAGATCTTAGAACAGGTGAATTCATTTAATTACCTAGGATGTATGATCACATATGAAAATGAAAAAGATATAAACATAAAAATTGCAAAATATTTAAAAATAACAGGTGTAATTAACTCTATATTTAAACAAAACCTAGTTCAAAAACAAACCTGACTAAAAGTATACAATACATTAGCCCTACCAGTCTTAATGTATGGAAGCAAAATCTGGACAATAAAACAAAAAAGACAAAGATTAACAACAGTGGAAATGAAGTTTATGAGAAAAACTGCAAAGTATACCCCATTTGATCACAAAAGAAATGAAGAAATTATGAAAGAATTAAACCAAGAACCAGTAATAGAAAAAATTAAAAAATATAAACATAAATGGATGGAACACGTTCAAAGAATGAAAACAGAAAGATTACCAATGCAAGCCTTGAAGTACAAGCCATTAGGAAAAAGAAAACCAGGACGTCCTCTTAAACGATTCAATGATGACTTCTAAGGCCATGCTAGACCTAAATCCTTGATATGCATGATGATGATGATGATCAGTTGTAATTGAAAATATTTTTGATAAGTCTATTTCTCACGGAACACTTTAACAACACACTCCCATATGTCCCATAAGTTTTCATTTGACTTCTGTGTGAAATTTGTTCATGCATGCATTCCAAGTCTCTCGACTGAATAATACAAGTTCTAAACATATTTAAAACCACTTTAACAGAAAATATAATTTGCAGCATTAAATATTAAATTTATCTGAGTAAATAATGAAAACATTTTTTTAGTTGCAATAAATTCAGTAAATTTTGTTAAATAATGCAAATAGTAACAACTTACAATGACGTCGCAACAAAACCTACTAAATAGCTGCTATTTGGTACCATGATAGAGAGTAAAACGTAACAAGGTTGCTACAAACGTACCAGTAATAAATCTGGCAGCCTGCTGAAAGAAATGGTAGTCTTGCAAGGTCTGCCACTTAAGTAATTTGAGTTGCTGGTGTATAATTCATTTCCAGTAATTGTTATTTCTTATTCATTATTACTGCTTTATTATGCTGTATATAATTGTACTCTTTTTTAATTTATGAACCCTTTTACAATGGCAGCTAACACTAATAAAAAACTAAAATTATCACAGAAAGGAAGTGGAAGAAATTTCCAAGATGCCTGGACTGAACAATATGGTGTTATTGATAGAGGCAATAAAGTTCTCTGTAAATTGTGTGGTGAGTAGAACTTAGAATGTAAGAAGACATTTTGAAACTAAGCACAAATGGCTGCTAGAAAAAACTTTTGAAGAACGCAAAGAATACATATCGCAACATTTAAAACTGGCAGAATCACAATCAGGGACTTTAATTAAATTTGTTTCAGGACCTTCAAATTTAGTAGCTGCAAGTTACAGTATTTCACATACTATTGTTGAACATGGGAAACCACTTAGTGATGGTGATTATATTAAAGAAGCTTTCGTAAAGTGTGCACCATTTTTATTTGAGGACTTTCATAATAAGGAAGCTATTGTAAAGCGCATGAAAGAGTTACCATTAAGTAGGAATACTATTAAAGACAGAGAATTGTGACAAAGGTAACTAATTTTACTGCTGCCAGGGCTTTAAACAAATGAGAATTTAATTCACTTTAGTGTAACTGAATCAGCGTACAATTGTCTAATAATGTACAATAATATTCGATGGTTCATGCCATTGTTTTTCCATTTGTCTCGGCGAAACTACAGATATTACGCCATCAGCTCGATTGGCTATTATTGCAAGGTATGTTCACGGTGATTCTATGCACAAGGAATTGATAAAGCTAGAAAATTTACCTCAAAATACGACAGGTAAGGACATATAGGACTGTGTTGTTAAAGTGTTCTGTGAGAAACAGACTTATCAAAAATATGTTCGATTACAAATGATGGTGCGCCTATTATGGTTGGCCGTAATTAATGTCGATTTTAACAAACAATTTACAGAATATGTTGGTCATCCCCTGGTTTCTTTCCATTGTATTATACATCAGGAGACACTGTGTGCAAAATCAGGCTTAAAGGATTTGGATGATGTGATGATAATTGTGACAAAGGTAACTAATTTTACTGCTGCCAGGGCTTTAAACAAACGAGAATTTAATTCACTTTTAAGTGAAGCTGAATCAGTGTACAATGGTCTAATAATGTACAATAATATTCGATGGTTGAGTTGTGGCCAAGTACTTGAACGGTTTGTTGAATGTTTAAATGAAATTAAATTATATTTAAATACGAAGGGCATAGAGCACGAATTTTCTCAGTTGAACGATTCTGCTTGATTCAGTAAGCTGATGTTTTTCACAGATTTTTCATAACACCTGAATGAACTTAATATACAATTGCAAGGTTTCGAAAATCTGTCAATGTTATGTTTGGCACGATCAAGAGCTTTGAGAATAAACTCGAAATATTTCAACGGGATTTAGTATATAGTAGAAAGTAAGTATTTCCCAAGAGTGAAAATTTTTTTAACGAAACCAGCCCCAAGAATCGTGAACAACATATCAATCAATCTATCGAAGTTCTGAAGTCAGTAACTGAGCAGTTTTCTTCTAGATTTGAGCAATTTCGAATGTTGGAACAAACAATCCAATTCATCAAGTATCCTGATGAAACAGAATTCATGGATCTTAAATTAGATGGCTTTAAGTGGTTGGATTTAAAAGATCTAGAAATGCAACTAGATGACTACCAGTGTAATCCTATCTGGAAAAGAAAGTTTATTGCTCTTAGAAATAAATTAGAAGAACTTGAGTGGGAACGTCTGCATAATACTGCATGTAAAAATTTGGATGGTAAAATTCTAAGCATGTTGAATAGCCTTCCCGAAAACTTTCATGCTCTTAAAATCTTTGCTAAAGCTCTAACAATTTTCTCTTCTACATACTCTTGTGAAACTCTTATTTTCTGCCTTAAATAGTATCAAGTCGAAAGGGAGAAATAGATTGAGCAATAATTTGAGCGCTGCCTGCGTAGCATTAAAATATACACACTATAGCCATTCTATAAAGCAACTTCTACCAGTACTCAGACAGAAAAGTCATTAAATGTAATGAAAGTTTGTAATTTCACTTTATTAAATTAATTGTATAATATGAATTCATAGATTTTATATCAATGTCCTATTAAATAAATGGCCTAATATGATATGTATAAGTCACCATCTATGATTATGTAGTTAAATTTATAATGCATGTACGCAAGTGGCACATCAACAACGTCAATATTTTAAAAAAAAAAAAGATGTTTGACAACACCTGGGTAAAAAGATTCGCTATCACTGATATAGAGAATAAGTTTTTAAAAATACAGTTTTCACATAACATTACTATTCATATATGAATGGGCTTTCAGTTCATCAGATAGTTTGCAATCACAAAATTTATTACTAGACCTGAATTATAAATAATGTAACACAAAAAACTTCAGATGTACAGTAGTTTTAAAAAAGAAACTATTGGATATTAGCTAAAGAACCGTAAGAAATAATCATGGTAACTTACCTATAAGGTAATCAGTCCTACAATTTCTCCATACTATCTGTTGGAAAGGCAAGCCATTCTGGGAGTAAGTTAGAAGTTTAACTTAGCACATTCCCTGAAGTTTAAGAAGCAGAAGTAGGAAAACTTTCAATCTTTATGAATAAGGATTTTAAAAGCAAGTGCACACTCTAAGGGATAATACTGTTGCAAGTTTTCCCATTGGATTGATAATATATTACATTTGTCAAGAAATTATATCTTGTTTTTATTGATATTTTACCCTAATGGAAGTAAACAATACAAGTTTGTGCACTGATGAAATATCTTACTTCCATAAGATGTTTCATCAGTGGAAAACTAAATTCATGCAGATAACAGAGCTAGCTTTTCACCTAGCTTCTGGGCTAAGGAGAATGGATGTCAATTTAATGTGTCAAAATGTAAGGTTATGCATTTTGGGTGAGATTAGTAGCAGTATACCACATTGGTGGAACTGTACTCCAGGAGATTGAAGAGGTCAGGGACTTGGGAGTGTTGGTGGATAGGGAGATGAAGTTTAGAGGGCACATTGCAAAAGTAGCTAAATCAGCTCATCAACTCACTTGGTTGTTGAAAAATAACCAAACGAGCTGACGAGCAGAGACAAGCAAGTTATTGTACCTCTGTACCGAGCCTTGATAAGACCTCATCTCGACTACTGTGCCCAGATTTGGTCACCTAGGTTCCTTCTTGATGGGGAGGAGGTGGAGAGGGTCCAGAGACGAGTGACTAAGATGATAGCAGGGCTATGGAATGAACCTTATGAGAACAGGTTGAAGATTTGTGGGTTGCAGAAATTAGTTGATAGGCAGAAAAGGGGAGATATGATTGAGACATTGAAATTGCTAAAGGGTTTCTATAGGATTAATTCAGAAGATATTTTTGAGATCAGGACTGGTGGTGGGAGAACTAGGGGACACCTATGGAAGCTGGGCAAGAGTGTTGTTAGCAAGGGTGTTAGAGCTGGGTTCTTTACTTTTAGAGTGGTAAATGAGTGGAATAAGCTGCCAGAGTCTGTTGTGGATGCTATGATGGTGAGTGAGTTAAAGGCAAGGTATGATAGATACTGTGAGAATGTCATATAGTTGTGTGGACATGATGTTTAGGGCCTCCCTCGATGAGTCTAAGGACTCCCTGGAGTCATCCGTAATAATAGTAATAGCTTAGTGAATAGAAAAAAAGTCAGATTTTGTTTAAATAAGTATTAAAGGGTGTATTACCACATACCCAGGCATATCCCAGTCATACGACATGTTAGGTTCTAGACGGTTATTATAGTAAATCACTGGCTTCCCCCCCCCCATTAACAGATGCATGTAATGATTTTATAACATCTTTAGCAGTCATATGTATGTAAATGATGTAAATAAAAGATTTATTTATGTCAGATAACCAAACAAAAATTTTATTTTTGATTTTTTGCTTTTATTTCATTTATTTATTTGATTAATTTTAATTTTTGCAAATGAAAAAGTTATTCTGAATAGTTTTACTTAGAGAAACACACCAACCAGTTTGGTCATCAATCTATATCCCATTAAAATGCTTTCCATTTTGGCAATAAGATTGTTGCATTTACAGAGAACTGTAGTATTAATTAGTGTAGCACTTCTCAATTCATTAAGAAGTTTAGCACTGATATTCGACAACAGTAGTGCAAGGTAAGTTTAGCCTATTTCCAATCTCTCTGTGTCTGATATATCATCACTAAATTTAATCATTTTAATGTAATGAAATAGGTTTACACATCTTTTCACTGGAAGCAACAACACTCTTACTTGAATTTTGTGTGCCATTATTAACGAGATAAAATAATAGTTAAGGAGTTTATAATTCACAGAGAAATGTCATCAACAGTTCACGAAAACTGCACATCAGTTGATTTATGATGCTCTTGTATGAGTCATATGAGAGTGAATGCGGTCTCAGTCATATGAGCAAATGCAATGCATATAATGGACATTTTTCATAACTGAAAAGCATCATATGAGCGGATCTTCATAAAGCAAAGCATCATAAGGTGGGATATAACTGTAATCTGGACTTGAGATAGCTGCAATAAGGCTTTTACTAAGTCAATAACATAGCATATGTGACAAGAAATACTACTGTTTTCATCTATGTTCCTTCCAAAACAAACTTTTATTATCTGTTTATACTAGAATAAAATATGATTGACTAGCCAGTCTGGTTAGCCGAGTGGTTAGTGTATCCACTCCCCAGCCAAAAGGCTGCAGGTTCGAATCCCGCCATGGGCATGGATGTTTGTGATTGTCTGTGAAAGTACTAGTGGTGGTGGTCGGCGTTGGTGTTAGATGATGAAGGTTGGTGGAGTAGTGAGACGACCACCAAAGTAGATGCCCTCCCTCAATGAGTCTTTGGACTCCCTGGAGGTGTGATATAATAATAACAATAATAATAATAAGTTACTGTGTCCATGGAGAAGGGAGGAGGTGGGTTCTGAATCCTGAAGTAGTCCTCCTGATTGATTATTAGATAACTTCTTATATTAGGTTTCTATTTATAGACCCTACAGATTCTCTCTCTCTCCTGTGTCCTTTTCACTTATTTTTCAAATTTATCTGTTTCAGGCCAATTTATACACACTGATCTTCTTGACTGGCTCTGCTGTATACCTGGGGACAGTTTATTTGCAGGATGAAGGACACTACCATCTCTCTCTCTCTCTCTCTCTCTCTCTCTCTAAGCCCAGTTAACTCACCTTTGGGTGAAAAAATCCTTGCATTAGCTGTTAGATTCAAGCCCCATATCTTTTTCAACAAAGAGTGCATGAGACATCCTCTCTGCACTACAGAGGCAGCAAAAACCTAGATGAAAACAAGAATATAACTTTTTGGTATGATATCAATATGATGTTACACTTTTTAGAAAAGCATGACTTATGCTTTCAAGTTAGTTTGTGATATCTGGTATCTCCACAAATCCAGCTTCCCACTAATGAGAATGCAATACAGGTCAAAGCTTGTCTGGAGAGCGATTCTTCCATAATAAAAGTTGATACACACACTCAGGAAGTATTCTGTGTAGTGCACCAAAATCAATGTATAGCCCAGAAACTGTAAACAGCAAATTTACATTATGTAAACAGCAACTGCTGAAGATACCTCATGCATAAACTTACTTTTTGCTTAAACTATACTCTTGTAAAATTTGATGCAGTAGAAATTTTTTTTCTTGACTTTGCATCGACTTTTACAGAGATCACGAATATTGTATAAAGAAGGATATTGTAATTTAACTCTATGATTGTAAATTTTTATTACGAATTTTGTATATAAGGTATATGTTAACACTGTAGTTGTAATAATTTTGTGATTGGAAAACCATGCAAGAATATGTTGAAACTGTATGAATGTTTCATAGAAGGTGGCCCGGCATTTGATGTGGTTCAGATTTAAAAGAAATAGCTTAGAAACTTTGTTTGTACAATGTAAAGTGCTTTCAATTGTGTTCGAGCTTAACCAAATCCAAGTTTCAAGGACAATGCAACAAAAGGCGGCAATATCTAAGGATGTCCCACGTTTGGTAAATAAGATTGTTTTTGTGTGTGTTCTGTGGGAAACAGAAGTAATCAACAACTTTGAAGATTACATCCCCGTTTGCAAAGGAATATTAGGGGTTCTCAACCCTTAATCCAGGGACTGCAGAAGCATAAGAAATCATCGGGGGTGAATCGAAAGAGGGCAGTCTCCTTTGTAGTGTCTCGATCCAGAATTATGGACGACAGTCTGTTAGAAGTCCGGAGAGAATTGGCATCGAAGGGAAAGAGAAGTCGGACCAGCATGCCTTGCCAGTAAGATAGTCTGCTATGTGCATCAGACATCAAACGCCTTTGGCTGACCTAGAAAGCATCAGTGTAATATGCCTCGAGCACCAGGAGTCCTCCACGATGCGACTCCGCCACACGAATGTTGAGGACCAGGATGAAAAAGCAGTCGGTGGAACCAGTAAAGAGATAAGAGAGCCAGTTAAGATATACGTGTCAGAGAAGAACTGTGAGTAAAATTTTACATGTTTATTTAACATTACGGAAGATAGACTGATAGTCCACAGGACACTTACAAAGTTTAATTGTGATTGTTTGTTCCGGACTAAGAAGCTGAAGATTAATTTGTATAATTTGATATGAGAAACTTGTTAATTGAAATATATATTGCATTAACATATTAGTATTGGAATGAGAACAGATTTCTGTATGATAGTATTGCTGCATGTTTTAATGTATGTACAATTATTGAGAATTATTGAGATATTATATTTCTTAGGATTTTAGATTTTTAGAAAGAGCCAATTCATTTAAGATACTGTATAAATGCATCACAGTTTAATAAATATGTTTGTTTATGTTAAAAATATGTATTCACTGATCCAATGCACTGTTTCTAAATAAAGACGAACCTGTGAGTGAAGGTAAATAAGAGTAGCCATGACTGTCCATAAAGCTTGAGATAGATCTAGAGAGATTCTGCCATTAATCTTATTTATATAAAGGGGCTTGGTGGTGCAGTCATAACATTAAATAAATTTTCCAAGGTTCCCAAGGTATTAGAAAATAGATAACCTGTATTAATCCAAGGTAAACAGCAAAAGTGTAATAATATAGCAAAGAGAACATAAAGTAAATAATAGCATAATATTACAAAGGAGCCAACAGACATTACGTTCACACTCTAATATGGATGAAAACAAGAATATGATTCTTGTTAAGCATAAAATGATACTATAATTCATCACAGTGTATTTTTTTTTTCAACTTCAAAAACTGAACCACTTCAGTAATTTGGTCAAATTTGGCAGTCCTTTTTTCTTTTTCTACAATACTACTGCTCATGAAAGATTTTAGAAGATCCACATTAATACTGTGGAGAGGTAAGTGCTAGATAATTCATAAACCATGCTTTGCAGAGCAAACATGATAATTTATAAGGTAATTTTAGGTCTCCAATAAGCAGGCTGACAGTGGTTTAACAATCACTGCAGAGTGCTAGTTATTGGAGCCCAGCCCAGAGAAACTGCTGCCCGGAAAACAGAGCCACTATCCACTCAGCCAATGACACTGGCATTTTAACTGCAAAACTTTTTTCACCCTTAGATTTTAATATCTTAACATAATACCACACAGGAACTACTGCATAGGTTGGTGCAAATTGGAATGAATAGCTGGACAATCTCTTCTGCATCTGCCAATCACATACCATCTGCAATGATGAGTTATTCTTTCATATTCATTCTTTTATTTGCTTGCAAATAATAATAGAATTCTTTTGGGTTGCTTTTAGTTACTGAGCCAGTTTCTTTTCATAGTGACACTTAGCATTTTGCAATGGTTGTAACCCTTCTGGCCTGTGTCTTATAATTTTAAAGCTGATATCATCCTTATTCATGGTTTTCCTTCCACGTCATCTTTATCTTAAGAATCTCTTATATAATAAAATTGCACATCCATTTCACTCTCACCTTGATATCACATCATTAACTATACCAACCAAATGCAGAATTTCCCTTAATTACTGGTTTCTACTATGTCTTAAAACAAATCCCCTTCCCTTCGTCTACATAATATTTTGGTTTCGATGGAAGCACATAATTTGTGGCATGCCCACCACAAGGTAAAGTACAGCACAAGCTGACTGGTCCCTGCTTATGGAAAACTTGCTACTCTTATTATATTATTGTCGACTTCAGCTGCATGTCATAAAGTCTAATAATGACTGCCCCATTTGCTGTATATGATGACGCATTTTAATTTGTGATTTTTTTAATGATTATTTCTTTGTGAAAATTCCCATTAAGCAAAAAGTGATTCTTCTTCTAGTGGCATGAAAATAAAAGCTACCACTCAATTAGGAATGGAGAAAAAAAAAAAAAAAAAAAAATATATATATATATATATATATATATATATATATATATGGCAGTATCGTAAATGCTGCAGTTATACAAATGTAATCAATTTAGTTTAATCCTTTATCCAAGTGTAAGCAAACAAAGTTCGCCTGAAAATATCTTCAGAACTGAGGTACGGTGGTACATCCCTTGGCAACTCGTAGCAAAGGTGGACCAAGCTCTCATCACTCCTTGTCTCAGTATCTCCCATAATGCAAAGCACATCGCCTTGCGGACATGTAAACTGCTATGCATTAAGGGAAGTGCCACTACCCAGACGGTTTCGACCTTTATTGAGGTCTCATCAGTGGGAGGCAGACCCAGAGTAGTGATACTAAAGCAGAATCAATGGAGAGGTCATATTTACCTATATGAGTTGCCAACCGGTGTACCACCTTATTATTAAATTACTCTGGATTTAGAGAAAGATGTTGAAAATTTATTTTGCACTTGGTTAGACGATAATAAATTTATTTAATCCTTTATCCAAGTGTAAGCAAACAAAGTTTGCACCTGAAAATATCTTCAGGACTGAGGTAAGGTGGTACATCCCTTGGCAACTTGTAGCAAAGGTGGACCAAACTCTCATCACTCCTTGTCTCAGTATCTCCCATAATGCAAAGCACATCTCCTTGCAGACATGTATACTGCTATGCATTAAGGGAAGTGCCACTACCCAGACCAGTTTCGACCTTTACCGAGGTCTCGTCAGTGGAAGGCAGACCCAGAGTGGTGATACTAAAGCAGAATCAATGGAGAGGTCATATTTACCTATACGAGTTGCCAACCAGTGTACCACCTTATTATTAAATTACTCTGGATTTAGAGAAAGATTTAGGGAGATACTGAGACACGGAGTGATGAGAGCTTGGTCCACCTTTGCTATGAGTTGCCAAGGGATGTACCACCTTACCTCAGTCTTGAAGATATTTTCAGGCGCAAACTTCGTTTGCTTACACTTGGATAAAGGATTAAACTAAATTTATTGTAGTCTAACCAAGTGCAAAATAAACTTCCAACATCTTTATACATATGTAATTTTTATATTTTGCTATGTAATTTTATGAGCCACCATAGCTCTGCTGGCATAGACAAGCCCTTTAGATGGAAAGACCCAAGTTTGAATTTCATCTACAACGTGAGGAACCTTCATCAGATCTTTTCAATCAATCAAACAGTGAGTTAGCCAGTCTCATATGGAAGTAGACAGTTTTTTCTCAGAAATTTTTTTTTTTTCCTCCCTCAAAACAGGCAAACCAGCTTTGGTGAACACAGTTCTACAGACATAAAATACCCTTAGATGGATGCAGCAGAAGAATGGCAAACTGGTTCCCTTAAATTGCCTAAATCCACTAAGAAGAGAACTTCACCTATCTTAGACAGATGAGAAATGGATGGGATGTAATTTTATAACAGCACATGACAGAGTTTTATACCCTGCTTTTTCATTTACAATTGTATTCCAAGCAGGTAACCATGTTTGTACACCACTTTGTATAACGTTACAAATGTTGATGAAGCATTAATTCAGTGGTTCACTACAGAAAGAAGGGCTTGTAACAACAGTTGGCTGGATTAATTTAAAAACTGGCATAACATCATTATGTTGATTTTTAAAAAAGACTCATTAAAATCATGTTTGTTATTAAATTTTATTTCTTTGTAATTTTATTTCTTTGTAATTAAAAACAGTGCTAATGCACTGTTTTTAATTACAAAGAAATAAAATGCGTTTATTATTAGGTGTATGGTTTTAAAATTATGGACAAATAAATTACATTTAATATTAAGTATGTTGTATTTTATACAAGCATATTCATACAAATATCTAGGTATGTAATTACAGTGATATCTAGCTAATCCGAACCTCTTTAGTCCGAACCCTCCAGGTAATCCGAACTGCAGTTTGAAAGAAAAAAAATTTTATTTATTACGTATTATTATTTTGTGTACTATTATTTTTATTTAACAATTATTATTTTAACTATTATTTATTTTATTATTATTACAGTACAGTATTTTTTTCATACTGTCGCTTGTACGGTTATACTGGAAGCGTATTTTGATGTAGTGTGTTCACGCTTGTTTTTTTATACTGTACAGTATGTACTGTATTGTTGCCATGAATCACAAATATACACAAAAAGAAGAAATTCAAAACGAGCATAATTTGGTTAAAAATATAAATCCAGATGTTGAAATTTCACAAACAGATGTTACGGAATGGATTATAGGCAGAACTGAAAGTGAATTCGAAATCAAATCAGATGCTGAAATTATAAATACGATGCAGCAGAATGAATTAGAAGACGATGAAGAACTCAAAGAAAAAAAGTAAAACATGAAGAGGCAGCTGACAGTTTTAATATGTGTATAGAATGTGCTAAGCAGAATGATACACCATTCCACAAAATTTTGTTGCTAATGCAGCTCCGAGAAGAAGCATTCCAAAAAAGTTTAGCTTCCAAGAAGCAAAAGAAAATCAGTGACTTTTTTAAAAAGAAATAAAAAACTATTTTTTGTGTTATTTTGTGAAATGTTTTTTCGTGTTGTGTACAAGAAAGTGATATTTTTACGCAAATTAAGTTGATACTGAACTATAATTTTATTAAATCAGAATCCTCAACAATACAGGTATAGTATGCCCAACTTTAGAGAGCTGTCGTTGGGTCGGTGCCAAGAAGAGTCAATTCATGTTGAAGGGGAGAAAGAAATGAAGGACATACGAATTGGTCACCAACATGCGAAATCACGTGCTTTATACGTAAAATTTTCCAACTGTTATACAAGCAAAAGAGTTACCACTTTAAAAACTACAATGATCATAAAAGAGAAATTAATTTTCCAATGTGTAATAATAATCCATGTAATCAATCCGTCATCCCAGAAGATGGATTGATTACCCTATTATAGGAATGGATTCTCCATGCACAGAAGTGTCTAAGGGTCTCGTATCTGTGGGTATACTATACATACAAATTAAATTTATTACTAAAATAAACTTGTGTACTGTATTATTTTTTGTTCTACATTACAGTACAGTAGCTTTTTTCTATCAGTTACTTCATTTATTTACAAAATTAAATTGATGTACCATTAGAATCTGATTAATTTTGTCTTAAAAGGTAATTATTGTCGTCTCTTGGGGGGAAATTCGCTAATCCGAACAAGCACGGTTTTTATTATTTCGGATTAGTGAGATACCACTGTATATTATTTTAATTTTTATTGTATATGTACATGTAAGTTTCTGTGGTTTAGCAGTTTTGTGGAAAGTTTTCGGTATTTGCTGCATTATATGCCCTTCCCAAGTCCTCTGAATTACACTGTGCTGCCACTATAAAACATTTTATAACAAGGAAATTTTCTCAGTCCTGGGGTGCTCATTGTATTTTTATTGTATATGTACATGTAAGTTTCTGTGGTTTAGCAGTTTTGTGGAAGGTTTTCGGTATTTGCTGCATTATATGCCCTTCCCAAGTCCTCTGAATTACACTGTGCTGCCACTATAAAACATTTTATAACAAGGAAATTTTCTCAGTCCTGGGGTGCTCATTATAATAAAGTTCAACTATATGTCGATTATAGATGGATTTCTCTATTAATTGTTTCAGATAAGATTTATGCTACTTGAGAAGAGGCTATGAAAAATTTTCAAAGAGAAATCTGTTGAAGAACAAGCTGGGATGAGACAAAATACAGGTTGTCAGAATCAGATTTTTCCTTTATGACAAAGAAGTGAGAAAATCTAGGATTATAACATCATCATCAATCAATTTCTTGATATGTACTCTTAGAGAGATGTTCAGGCTACTATGACAGAACTACATGAATAACTTTACTTTATTAGTTATATCCTATCGATAATTTTCCTCCAAATTAGTCTATTACTTATCAGTAATCTAATATTACTGTAACAAACATTTCAGTCTTCTGACTGAAATGTTTGTTACGGTTTGTTAGGCACTTCTGACCGAATCAATCCACCTAGACCTTGGTCTTCCTCTAGGTCTTTTTTCTACCATCTTGGCATCAAACACCTATTTTGCTAACCTTTCCTCTACCATTCCGTTTAAGCGAACATGCCATCTTATATTAGCTCTGTTCACACATTCTTGAATGCAAACAATGTCAAGTTCTTTTCTAATATCCTAATTTTTAATGATTTTGCCACTGATGCCATCTGTTCAGACCTCTAATCTTTCACAGAACTCTCATATCTGCAGTATCCAGTTTTGACAAAGTGTTTCATTTCTAATCCAACTATCAGATCCACAAGTTAAAATTAGTTTGAACACTGTCTTGTATATAGCTAGTTTAGCGTTTTGACTAATTTCTCTCTTACTCCGTATAAATTCAGTCAGTTGGATTGTATTACAAAAGGAACAGAGGACTAAGCCTAATATCAAAATTGATGATATCAAACTTAGTTCTCAACTGTCTGCATATGAAGTACACCAAACAAATCCACTGGAAGTCTCCAGGATTCTTTAATTAAACTGAATAATAACTAACAAATTTGACAAGATAATTAGCAATAAAAAGAACAGAAGTATAAAAATAGGTAGGAACATGAAAAAATTTAACTGCATTCTCAATGGAGAACCTAGAGACAAGTGAAACATTTCAGCTATTTAGGCACAATTTTTAGTGAAGATGATAATTAAATATGGAAACAGATCAGAATAAGCATAGCTGGTATGTTTAGGGAGCCAGCTGATACATTTATATAGAATAAGAGAGAAATTATCCAGAATAATAAACTAGTAATATACAAAATAAGTGTTCAAACCAATTTTAACTTATACATCTGAGAGTTCTGTTAAAAATAAAGCAGTTAATCTAGGTAAACAACACAGATATAAGAGTTCTGAGAAAAATTAGGGGAGTGAACAGATGGCATCATATTAAAAATGAAGATATAAAGAATGAATGAATTGTTATTGACACTGTTACAGCATTCAGAAATGTGAGCAGCGAAAATCTGAGGTAGTATGGTCATTTATACAGGATGGGACAGGAAAAGGCTAGTAAATAAAATCAAACAGGTGTTTGATGTTAAGATGGCAGGAAAATTACTCAGAGGAACCAAAAACAAAACTAGGTGAATTTTGGATAGTCAGAAGTGCCCTAAAATACCTGTAGAAAGCCCTGTTTCATGGTATTTCATAGAAATACTATGAAAGTTTCGTAGGTTGACCAGAGCTTGTGGGAATACATTCCTCAGCATTCACAAATTGCCTTAGTGCTGTGGATTACTTAAAAGACATAGGCGCTGCCCAAGCATCTGTATATTCGCCCTTTATTAGTCATTTTGATAAGATTTCACTGGCCTGACAGCTGTTGAGCTGGTTGGTTCTCTTCGGCGATCAAGCAGAAACCTTAACAGAACAAAAACTCTCGTTCAGTACAAAGAAACTTGAAATGTCAGAGAAATGTATTTTTTGTAAGTAAACACTCAGTCAGTGCATAAAAGTAATAAAATAAAGAGGCTCTAAAGAGAACCAAACCGATTCAAACCAGCTGTCAGGCCAGTGAAACCTTATCAAAATGGACTAATAAAAGGAGAATATACAGATGCTTGGGCAGTGGCTATGTCTTTTAAGTAAAACTTTTAAGTTTTTTTTATAAACTGGAGCATGATAGTGTGGAGAATATAAAACTATTCAAATACCATTTGAATCATCCAGCTTATTAAATGTAACAATGACTTGCTTACATGTTAATAACATAGCTTTTAGATTGTTGTTAGCATAGCAAAGGTCTGATATGTTACATAATCACATGAGAGACTTCCAAATATCATGTAGGATGAGTTCTTGGTTTCTATTTAGGATGTCTTGAAAGCATATAACTTCACTGGATACTTTAAAAGTCTATAATAGGAGGTTCCAAGTAAGGCATCATGGCAGATGACCAATTCCTTTCATTGTGCTCTGTGAAAATGTAGAATGTAAAGCCGTATTTATTCTTCCTTCTGAGTTCAGTAACATTCAAGTCTCATTTTTTTTTTTTTTAATTTTGAAATTTTTTTTCCTGTCTGACCTATATCAGCAAAGGGCAACATACTGCAGAAAGGAAAAGTAATAAGCAAAAGATCTTCTATCTGAACTGGTTTGAAAATGGTTCTGATATTGACATTATTTAAAATATGAGCTATACATCAGGAGCCCCCACCGCCCCTTCAATGTACAGAAATGGAATTTTAACGACTTTTCCGGTCATATATGCAGGTTTCAAAACTAACATTTTTTTAATAACTTTATTTAGTAACTTTATTTTGTTTGTAGGCAATCTTTTGGTTTGCATTCTTTTAAACATATTCAAACCAATTATGTTTATATTTCTTTAATTTCTCAATTAGTTTAATTTTTTTTCATTAATTAATTCTTTGTTTCTTTTATAATCCAGTAAAATATATTTTGTGGTTTTTCTAATGAATTTTGTTTCAGCTGCTATTAATATTTATTTTTACTTTGTCACCTTTATTATGCAGATTACATTGCATAAAGGAAGTTGGTTTTATCATGAATTCAACCACAACACTGACAACCACCTACAGGTTCTGTAGGTGATTCAGTCAACATTGTGTAGAACAACCTCAATTTCCAGAATTGGTGCTCTTTTCACTACAGAAGGCATGTGGAACTACCAGAACAGCCACATTTAGTCCAGGGACAACTCTCAAGGTCACTCACTGCCATGGATTCCAGAACAAGTTTGACGTTGATATATGGGCTAGCATCATTGTTGATTGGACCATATTTTCTTCCACCCTACCTGAATGGTCCCATGTACTTGATGTTCTTGCAAAAGACATAGCCACAGTTGTTGGAAGATGTGCCAATGCACAATAGGCACCACCACACTTTTTATGTGACATTCGATACTACCTTCACCAAATGTTTGGTGGGCAATGGATTGGCAGAAGTGGCGCCGTGGTGTGACTTGCACATCCAGTTCAGACTTTGTTTTGTCTGGAGCTACATGAAGAGCCTTGTGTACAAAATACCCAGTGGAGTCAGTAGAAGATCTGTTGGCAAAGATACTGACTGAAGTGGGAGAGATCCAAACCATGCCAGGTATTTTTGAAAGAGAGTGGCAGAACTTGCTACGTAGGTGTGTTGTGAAGTTGCTAGTCACAAGCAACTTTTGTAAACGTTAATGTAATTTAAAATGTAATTTACCCTGTGTCTGATGTTCTTTGTGATGTACACATGAAAAGTTTTCAACCTGTACCACTGCAATGGCATGTTTGAGGACATGTGTTCATAGTTAAAAATTGATCTACCCTGATTCCCCCTACATACCATAGAAATTTGTAATGAGTATTCTGAAACACCCTGCATATGTTTACTTTAGTCTGGTGAATCTCTGTTCTGTGCTGCACTCTCACATCCTTCAAATATGGAACACTAATGTAAATGTAGTGAATTGTGAAAGTGCTAGAAGTGGCAAAAAAAAAAAAAAAAAAAAAAAAAAAAACATCAACTGATATAAACATCTGCTGCTGCAACAATTTTAAAAGACAAACAAAAAATTTGTGTTTAAGAGGGATATCCAAAAATAATCAGAATTATATACCATATTTTTTGATAGATAACGCGTACCTAATGTATAATGCGCACCCCCAACATTTTTATCACTCCTTTTGATGTATAGATAATGCACATGCACCAATTAGTGGTAAAGTTAGGAAGTACAGACAGAGGATGGAGGAATTCTTTAAAAGCACATGCGTTGCTAGTAGCAGTGGTCAATTATTCCATACACCCTGTTTTAAAATATTTCATAAAGTAAATCATTATTTGTTTATATTTTGTTATTAGATCTGAATTACCTATGGAAGACAGAAGTACTTCTAAGAGAAAATCCTACACAGCAATTCAAGCTTGAAGTGGTAGAAGTAGCAAAGGAAAAAGGGAATGGTGAAGCTGGTAGATTGTTCAGTGTTGGAGAAATTAGTGTTCGTGAATGGTGAAAATCTGAAACAGTCCTGAAACGTTTACATATGAGGAAACGTCCTATGAGGTTTAGAAGGTGCTAGTGAGCAACCATAGAAAAAAAAACTGTTTGACTGGGTTGTTAGTGAAAGAGCTAAAGGTATGAGAATATCTACTGTTCGTGTGTTGCAGGAATCAAAAAGAATTATGCAAAACGATAATATAAAGGATTTCAAGGCCTACCCATCTTGGGTTTTTGGATTTATGAAGAGAAACAATTTAAGTGTGCGCTTCTCCACTAGTGTTGGACAAAATTTGCCATGCGACTTGGAAGCGAAAGTAGCTAAATTTCGTTTGTTTCTGAGAGAAAACTTGTGTGGGGTTGATGCTTGTCACTTTGTGAATATGGATGAGGTTCCCATAAGTTTTGACATGCCTAGTTCTAGGACTGTGAATCTGAAAGGAGCAAAAGAGGTTTCAGTTGCTACAACAAGGCACAAAAGGTCTAACTTTACTATGGTTCTCTGCGTAACTGCAGATGGTTCCAAACTGCCACCGATGGTGATTTTCAAAAGAAAGACTGTCCCAAAAGGTTGTGATTCCAAAGATATTATTCTTACTGCTAATGATAAAGGTTGGATAAATTCCGAGGTTATGAAATTTTGGTTGGAGAATGTGTGGCGAAAGAGAAAAATGGCATTTTTCAACCCAAAATCTTTGTTATTGTTGGATTCATGTAGGACACACACGACAGCAGAAGTTAAAACAATTGTAAAGAAGTATTCCAAATTGGCCATCATTCAGGCGGTTTAACAAAAAAAACTCTAATCCCGTGATCTTGATAAATAAACCATTCAAAGACAATTTGCAGGCTAAGTGGGAAAACTGGATGATGAATGGCATCCATGAATATAACAAAACAGGGCCGATGAAAAGAATGTCATATAAAGATATAGTTATGTAGATTGTAGAAAGTTGAGCTGCTGTAAGTGAAAACTGTGTTAGAAATGGTTTCATTAAAGCACAAGGGAATGCAGTGGTGTCCGGTGACAATGATTATGAAGCTGAAGAAATACCAAAGAAATTTTTAACGCAATTGATTCTTTCATTATTGAGTCTGATGAAGAGTTTTTTGGATTTGAATAGTGTAATGTTCAATAAATATTAAGTAATACTTCTACCTTAGTTTTGTTATTACATTTGATTTACCTCTCATATCTTTCAAATGTATACCACACATGTTCATTTTTAAAGAATTTAGACTTTTTTGTATAGATAACGCACGTTATCTATCGAAAAATACGGTATTTTTTTTTAAATTTTATTAAAGTTTATAATACTATATTCTAGTCTCTTCAAAGTACTCATTAAGTGAATCAATGCACTTGTCCCAACATTTTTTCCACTGCTGGAAACAGTTCAACTGGAATACTGTTCATGGCCTCCAGTAACTTTTCTTTCACTTCATCCACATCAATGAATTGCTGCGCTTTCATGGTTTTCTTTATCCATGGGAATAAAAAATCACATGAAGAGTCACATGATGAAAAACAACTGCCATGTTTTTTTGTCAAGAATTGTTGGACAGATTGGGGCATTGTTGTGGTGCAGCAACCAATCTCTGCTGCACCACATTTCTTGCTGTTTTCATCACAAACTATCATGCAGTCTTCTCAAAATGTTGAGAAAAAAATGTTGGTTCAGTATCTGTCCAGGAGGAACAAATTCCTTGTGAACAATACCATTCACATAAAAAAAATAAATTAATTAAAAAAAAAAAAAATCAACATCGTCTTGATCTGATCAACCTTAACGTGCCTTCTTGGGTCTCAGTGAATTTGCATGTTTCCATTGGCATGATGCTTGTTTTGTTTCTGGATCATAACTGTAGACTCATCCCCAATCACAACTTTTGAAAAAAAGAAAATTCTAGTCATTAAGAATTTGCTCCCTCAAATATTCACATGATTTTTTTTTTTAATCCTCAGTGATCAAATGAGGCACAAATGTAGCAGACACACACACACATTTCATCTGCAAATCTTCTGTTGAAATTCGCTGGCATGAACTCCATGACAAATTTGTCTCTTCAGAAACTTACTCAATGGTCTTTCAACAATCTTCATTGATTGCCTGGCAAACCTTTTTGATGATTTTATCCTTTCTGCTTGTCAAAGGTCGGCAAGATCGTGGTTGGTCTTCAACTGACACATCCTATTTTAGAAGCGGGAAAAAACCACTCATAAACCCATGTTTTACCTAAAGCATCATCCTTAAAGGCTTGCCAAAGCATAACAGTAGTTTCAGCTGCAGTTTTACCCAAAAGAAAGCAAAATTTCATGCACATCCTATGTTCCTTGTGGTCAGCCATCATAAAATCACCAAACTTGCTTGTAAGCACTAACAAAAAAGCAGCCAGAACAATGAACCAGTTCACACAGGATGATGGCACTTGCCAGAGCATAGAAAACTGCACGCTCACAATGCCCAGTGGCAGCATTATCCCCAATGTTATTCATCATCTATATGGATCACATTATGAATGAAAGTAATATTAATCACGCTACCGGCCAAGACGTCTATAGACGGCACGGTTATCATGGATGCGAAGTGCATATTAAACTTGTAATACCATTGATATTATATTGAAATATATGATGGATACGAAGAATATGAGGATGCCAAGGAGAATAGAAGTTGAATTGCAGGATAGAGAAAAGGGCACATTTGAGGCCATTTGGTGTGAGATTGTGGCAAGCAGAACAAAATATACAACTGGGTGCTGCTATAGACCAGGTGATGGAAAAGATGTTGGAGATAGTATGCACAAGCAAATAGAAGAAATGAGTGGAAGGAGGGTAATTATTATGGGAGATTTCAACTATGGTAGCATTGATGGCATTAAGTATCACAAGCTTAAGAGTTTGATTGGTTCAAACAACTGCAAGGGCTAGAAGTAGATAGTGCATGGGAGACGGTTAAGAAGTGTTTGCATGAAGCAATGGCTGACTGTATACCTAGAGTTCGAATACTAAATCAAGTAAGGGTTAAATGGATGAATAACACCATTAAGCTTGAGCTGCAAAAAAAAAGAAACAACTATGAGGGAATTTAAGGAGAAAGGTGACCGGCTGCCACATGAACGGTATAAAGCGTAGGCCAGAATGGTAACGAGTGTGGTAAGAAAAGCAAAAAAGGATTACGAAAGAACATTGGCCATGCAGGCTAAAGAGAATCCTAAACAGTTTTTTTGATATGTTGCAAGTAAAAGAAAAAATGTATATGGCAGAATGATTTTAAAGAATGCCGATGGTAGGGAGGTAACCGAATCAGTTGATATATTTGAGTTACTGAACGAGCACTTTGCAAGAATATATCATCCAGTTGGTGACACTGCAGAAATGAATGAACCAATAGATTATATGGGAATTGTGGTGAATGAAGTGGAGGTGAATAGTCTATTGCAAAACCTCAATGTCAATACATCTGTGGGATTGTATGGTATACCAGCTCGTGTCGTACGTGAAGCAGCTAAAGAATTGTCAGTACCTTTGACCATTTTGTTTAATTTGAGTCTCGGGTCTGGGTTAGTCCCGAGGGGGTGGAAAGAGGGGAAAATAGTTCCACTGCATAAAGGAGATTCCAAGACTGTTGTAAATTACTGACCGATTAGCATATCAGGAATCGTTGTCAAGGTGTTAGAGAAATTAGTCAAGAAAAGAATACAGGATTGGATAGATGAAAATGGGATATTGTATGGGGGACAACATGGTATTGTGAAGGGTAGATCATGCCTCAGTAACTTGCTCACGTTTTATAACACAGTGATGGCTGAACTGGATAAGGGTTTACAGTGATTCTAATGGACCTTGCCAAGGCCTTTGACAGGATACCACATGGAATTCTAATCAGTAAACTGGAGCAGATGGGGATGGATATAGGGCTGGTGAGATGGATAAGAGGGTGGTTGATGGAGAGATACCAGAGAGTGGTTTATTCAGGAATTGAGTCCAAAAGATGGCTTGTGCCCAGTGGTGTGCCACAGGGTTCTGTTCTTGGACCACTACTTTTCAATTTGTTCATCAATGATATAGGAAAGGATCTGAGAGGAAGTGTTCACTTGTTTGCTGATGATGCAAAGTTGGGTAGAGCAATTGTGAGTGCACAGGATGTCGAAATTTTGCAGGATGATTTGGATAGTTTGGAGGACTAGGCTAGGTAAAATGGATGTCAATTTAATGTGGCAAAGTGTAAGGTTATGCATTTTGGGGTGAAAAGATTAGAAGCAGTATATCACATTGGTGGAACCGTACTCCAGGAGATTGAGGAGGCCAGGGATTTGGGAGTATTGGTGGATAGGGAATTGAAGTTTAGGGGGCACATCGCAAAAGTGGCTAAATCAGCTCAGCAAATCACTTGGCTTCTGAAAAATACTTTAACAAGCAGAGACAAACAAGTTATTGTTTCTCTGTATTGAGCCTTGATAAGACCTCATCTGGATTACTTTGCCCAGATCTGGGCACCAGGATTTCTTCTTGATGGGGGGAGATGGAGAGGATCTAGAATCAAGTGACCAAGATGATAGCAGGTCTGTGGAACGAACCTTATGAGAACAGGTTGAAGATTTGTGGGTTGCAAAAATTGGTCGATGGGTGGAAAAGGGGTGATATGATTGAGACATTCAAATTACTGAAGGGTTTCTATAAGATTAATCCAGAAGATATTTTTGAGTATAGGACTGGTGGTGGAAGAACTAGGGGGCCATATATGGAAGCTGGGCAAGAAAGTGGTTAGCAGGGGTGTTAGAGCTAGGTTTTTTACTTGGAGAGTGGTGAATGAGTGGAATAAGCTGCCAGAGTCTGTTGTGGGTACTATGACCGTGAATGAGTTCAAGGCAAGGTATGATAGATACTGTGCGAATGTCGAATAGTTGTTCTTGACATGATGTTAGGGCCTCCCTCGATGAGTCTGTCGACTCCTTGGAGTTGCCCGGAATAATAATAATAATAATATTTGATCCATAATGGCCGGTAAGATGGTTAAACCTGATATCAAAACTGGAGATGCTAATCTCAGCTCTTTACTTTATGCAAATGATGCTATACTTCTAAATAAATTCACTAAAAGTCTGCAGGATTCTCTGATAAGTAACTGCTGTGACAAATTCGGTATGAAAATCAGCAGTGAAAAAAAGAACTGAAAAGTGAAATTTTTTCACATTTCAATTCTTTGTACACTTATTTGTAAAAGGACAACTTTATAAAAAGACAAAGACAATAAAAATATGCAGAAACATTGAAACCATCAACTACATTCTGAATGGATACTCTATAGAACAAGTTAAATATTTCAGCTATTTAGATAACTTTTGGTCAATATGAAAAATTAAACATGGAAATAGACAACAGAATTAGCAAAGATGGCATGGTAGGAAGTCAACTGAATGAATTCATATTGAGAGTAAGAGGGAAATTAAACAGTGTTCAAACTAATTTTAATTTATGGATCTGAGAACCGGATTAGAAATGGTGCACTTGGTCAAAGATCGGAGACCACAGAATTCTGAGAAAGATTAGGGGAGTAAACAGATATCATCAATGGCAATATCATATTACAAATAAAATATTAGAAAAGAACTTGACATTGTTAGTATTCAGGAACATGTTAGTGGAGTTAAATTCAGCTGGTATGGTCACTTAA
The DNA here is from genome assembly GCF_054136105.1 of Typopeltis vanoorti. NCBI lineage: Eukaryota > Metazoa > Arthropoda > Arachnida > Uropygi > Thelyphonidae > Typopeltis > Typopeltis vanoorti. Next base: position 69,688,021 of record NC_143564.1, on the reverse strand, counting down.
GTAGAATGAGAGAGAGGTAGGGTTCTTTGCCAGGATGGCAGGAAAAAGACCCAGCGGAAGACCAAGATCTAGATGGATTGATGCAGTAAAAAGTGCCTTAGAAGAGAGAGAGAAATATAAGAGCTGATAATATTGGAATATGGATAGATATCAGATTAATCTGGAGGAAAACTGTCAATAGAAAGTCAGTAATGATCTAATTTTTTTTCATGTTGTACTATCATAATATCCTGTAAACCACGAGGGTGCATGCCAGGAATTTAATGATGACGACAATAAACTAAGACTAAGTTCAAACAGCTTTTTTTCATCCCAAATTCTCTGAAACTGAATGATGTAACTATATAAGGATGTTACTGCAAAATATACCATATCTGATATCCTAGAACATTTCCATATTGGATTTCTAATACAGACTACAAATTAAACTAACTGATGATTGCTGTACCAGGTACTTATCCATAGGATGTGTGTGTGTGTGTGTGTACTGAATGTTAACTGCATCTGAATATCTTTCTTTTTTTGATGTGGTTCCCACCCAAGAAAGGTTATCAGTAAACCTATAGTGCATTTGTGGCATTAGGCATTAAGTGGCAATTAGGCACATGTCAAACTTAGTTCTTTGTTTTATGCAGATAATGTTGTATTCCTAAACATGTCTAGTACAGGTATCCAGGATTCTCTAATTGAATAACAGCTAACAAATTTGGCATGAAAATCACCAATAAAAAGACCAAAATTATGAAAATAAGCAGGAACATAGAAAATTTCAGTTGCATTCTGAAATCCTATAGAACAAGCAAAATATTTCAACTATTTAGGCACAGTTTTTAGTGAAGATGGCAAGTTAAATCTGTAAACAGACAACAGAATAAGCAAACTGATATGGTGTGTAGGCAGCTGAATAAATTTATATTTAATAAAGAGAGAAATTAGCAAACTAGCAGTATACAAGACAGTGTTCACACCAGTTTTAAGTTATAGATCTGAGACCTGGATCAGAAATAAAGCATTTGATCAAAGACTAGAGATCATAGATAAGAGGGTCCTGAGAAAAATTAGAGGAATGAATTGATGGCATCAATGGCAGAATCATGTTAAACATGAAGACATTAAAAAGAAACTTGACATTGTTAGCATTCAAGAATATGTCAGAAGTCTAAGGTGCTATGGCCACTCAAATAGAATAGTTGAGGAAAGAGACCCAGATAAAGGCAAAGGTCTAGATCATAGGTTCCCAAAGTGGGCGGTACTGCGCCCCCCCCCAGTGGGTGCTGATGCCTTCTAGGGGGAATATAGTGGAATCAGAAGCATTTGGGGACGTTCAGGCGGTCTAGGGGTCGGTGGCTCTTTATAGAAGAAATTAATAATATATATTTAAAAATTAATTATTTTCGTGATTTTGCGATGAGATAATCATTTAAAATTTAAATATTGCATTTTAATTCATCTTATGCCCATCTTACACGATCAATTTTTTTATCAATTTTCTATTTCAATTATTTAATCATTTGAAAATTTACCATGTTAGATAGAAATAGATGTCAATTTTCTATGTCAATGAGAAAATAGAGCATGTATATATGTGTGTATAATAGGTTATGTTTACAGTAGCAAATATATTTGTTATATTTCATTTCAAAATATATATAAAATATATAAAACCACTTTTCTAATTCATTTGTACAAAAATAAACCCAAATTTATATAATTTAATATTACGAGTAAAAAATAATAATGGCAAGAAAGAAATAAAATCGTAAATTTTAGTTAGCCTAGTTAGTATACTAACTTATATTGCTAACTAGAGGGAAAAAACAAAGCAAATATTATTCGAAACTTATACTGTTTTCTGTGGTTATGTTTTGTAGGTTTGCTGTTTATATCTTGTGTAATTATTTTATTTATTAATTATTATTTATAATTATTCGGACAATGTCGTGGTTGGACGAACAAAATGCGCTTACATGCAAAATAAAAAATCGAATGTGTCATACAGGATATTTTAACTTCTATTTTTTATATACTTAAAAAATGTATTCAATTTTTGCTATTGTAAAAATTGATTGTGCCATACAGGTTTTAGTCTATCCACGTGGCAGACGAGTCAACTAGTTGTATATCGGTCAACTATTACGTAATTCACTCAATTCAGCATGTTTTGACAGGAATATGGGTGCTTGCAGTGACTTGTTCAAAGCACGAGTACGATGGTATCACAAACAAGTCAATGCATGCAAGTCGATTCAGGCTAGATTTCAAATCTATAAATACCAGTGGTTTAGGAATAAGTTTCATTATTTTTTATGTGCTTTGCCAACAATCATCAGTCGAAAGTGTGATAGATAAGTGGAGTCATACAAAGTATAAGTTAAATCTTTTATTTTGTGAATATTTTTGCAAATTTTATTACTTCATTATGTCTGAATATAAGAAGAAATGTCGACAGTACAGTATTGAATATTTGAAATATGGTTTTATTCAGTCTCCTACGAACCAAAAAGTGTTTTCAAATGAAGCAATGAAGCCTTCTAGGCTACACGAGCATTTGACTAAAATGCATGCTGACAAAAAGGATAAAGATTTGTCTTATTTTCAAGTACTAGAAGAAAAATATTTTAAACGTCTAACTATATCAAAGCTTTTTACATCGTCCACTAAACAAGATAATGACGGATTACGAGCTTCTTATAATATTTCATTATTAATCACAAAAGTGGGAAAACCACTCACAATTGGTGAGGAATTAATCTTGCCGGCATTAAAAGAAGTAATAAACACTGTGCTTCATAAGCCAGCATCAGATATCATCAGGAAAATTCCTTTGAGCAATAATTCAGTGCAAAGAAGAATCGATGAAATGGCTGGAGATGTTGAAAAATCATTATGCGATTATTTGAAGACATGTCAATTTTCCGTTCAACTCGATGAATCAACTCTTCCAAATAATGAACCCCTACTCTTATCATACGTATGATTCATAAAAGAAGAAAAAGTTTGTCAAGAATTATTATTTGCTAAAAACTTGGAAGCGGATACAAAGGGAGAATGTATGTATAATATCATGAATAAGTTTTTTCAAGAGAAAGACATTCCTATTCGTAATATTTTGTCTGCTGCTACTGATGGTGCTCTAGCAACGACAGGGCGCCACAAGGGTTTCATAGTGCATTTGAAACAAGCAGTATCAAATGTACTCGCTATACATTGTGTTCTTCATCGTTAACATTTGGTTGCGAAAAATTTAAGTGAATGCCTGCACATGTCGCTCCATTACGTTATTAGAGTAGTCAACAAGATTAGAAGCAATTCATTGAGTGACAGATTGTTTAGCCAACTTTGTAGTGAAAATGATGAAGGTTTCAATAGTTTGCTGCTTCACACAGAAGTTCGCTGGCTTTCAAAAAGGTATTTGTCTGAATCGATTTTACAATTTGTTTGATTCAGTACTAGACTTCCTAGAAAACAGAGACAACGGATTGCGGGCCAACCTGATTACATTCATAAATGACATCACTTATTTGACAGACCTCTATAAAATATTTAATGAAGTCAATCTACAACTACAAGGTGATGAATTGAATTGAATTAAAACAAAAAACATTATTTCCGCTTTTGTAGGGAAACTTCTTCTGTTCAAGTGGAATATGGGCCGAGGGGAATATAGCCACTTTTGAAATTTATCAGCAGTGTCTTTCAAAAAGGAAGATTTACTTACATACTGCCAACACTTGGAGGTTCTCCATGCTGATTTCAATGAGTGATTCAAGGATATTTTAAACATGAATATACCAAATTGGGTTCTAGATCCTTTCTCACATGTAAGCACAGCAGGATCATCAAATTTAGAAGTGGAACTCAGAACTCACAACAAATGAACTAAAAATAAAATTCAAAACTGGATACCAAGAGTTCTGGCTTCAAAAATCAATACCAACACTGTACCCTGGATTATGGGAAATAGTACAGAAATTTTTAATTGCATTTCCATCTTCTTATTTGGCTGAGCATGGGTTTAGTGCTGTAGTGAATTTACTAAGAAAAAGGAACCGATTGCATATAACTGAGCGTAGCGATTTATGACTATTTTTAACGAAAATTGAACCCAATATTAACAAACTTTTAAAAATGCACTAGACTAATCCTTCACATTAATTTGTTATTTTTTCTTTGTATTTTTACTTTGTAAGTTCAAAATAAACCAACTAATACATTTGATGGTATTTTAATTATTACAATAAGATTCTTACTAATGTAATGCAATCTCTTAATTGTATTCCACATTTTCATATTTAAACCATTGTATGAAACTGTGCATAATGTTATTCGAGCATACATTTTACAATCTTTATATATGGGCTACATTTCACCAAAATCAGTATAGCAATAACTGTGTTATAATGGGGGGGGGGGGGTACAAAATTTATGTCTTTACAAAGTGGGTGGTGGCTCGAAAAAGTTTGGGAACCTATAGTCTAGATGGACTGATTCAGTGAGAAGTGCTTTAGAAGCATGAAATGTTAGATATGACAATATGGAAGTTCTCACAAGTAATAGACTGATTTGGAAAAAAATTGTTGATATGAGATTAATAATAATATAAATTTAATCATGTAGTGCTGTCATGGTAACCGGAACATCCCTTGAGGATACATATCAGTAAATTGATGATGATGATGATAGTACATTTGTTTCGTGGTCGGGCTCAGGATTCCCCCCCCCATTTTTATCAATTTTATATATATATTTTTTGTAATTTTTTATTTATTTTTTACATAGTCTGGAAACCCTGCTCTAGAGACCAAACATGGAACATTTCATACTACTTCAGGCCTCCAATAAGCAGGGCAGTGGTCTAACACCAAGTAATGATATTCATCTCCCACCTAAAGACGATCACAAACATAACGTCCAAAGCAGGATTTGAACTGCGACCTGTTTGTTGGAGAGTGGATATTCTAACCACTCGGCCAACCAGGCTGGTGAATCATATTAATGCAATTATCAACTTGTCTGAATACATCCTAGCCTTCGTTAGCCAAATATGTGCACGTAAATGTGTAAACATGCACAACGTTCTTAACAATACAACATAAATTAGAAACATTTTAAAATAACATCAACCTCTAACTACATAATAGTTGTCACCTTCGTTAGTCCTTACCGTTTTGTCTACTAGTTTGTACGTTTACACCCAAAGAAATCCTGTGCAATTAGAATGAAATGTCATGTTGTCAATTAAAGTGTTCAGCCTTATAAACTCTTAGTCACACACACACACATGTGGGGGTGGGGGAGTCTGGAAAGTTCTGATAAACACCTAGAACAAAAATGATATTAAAACAACAGATATAACCACAAGTCTGTCCTTTCTTGTGGTTATATTAATGCTATAATATCATTTTTGTTTCAGGTGTTTATTAGAACTTTCTAGCACTGCCTCGTATATGACACATTCATTTCTTGTTAACTAAATTATTAATTAATAATAAAGTACTTACTCCTAGAAGTAGTTAACATTTTTTTTATGTTTTAATTTACCTAAAAAGTTGCCGATTCCTAATCCCATTACTGCTGTAACACTAAGGGCAAGCAAAATATTGAGTGCCTTATTGAGCTCAGCATTCCGAATATGGGTATACTGACGCAAGGCAGAAGGAAGTTCAACATCATCTGATAAAAGGTCATCTTCTCTGGCTTCCTCAGTATCTTGGGAAAAAATAAATAAATAAATACAGTAATAGAAATCTACTCTTTTCAGTAATTATTCAGATCTTAAAAAGAGTCGTGTAATGTTTCAACAACCTTAAGGATGCAATTTTACAGTCATCAAATGTTTACATGAAATAGTAAGGAGTAATTGATTTAAATTCATATTTATTTCTTTTCAACCATAAACTGTGATTAGGGGAATTCTTTCTGCATACACAGGGAAATGTATGTGATTGTTTATTGAGAGCATAATAATGCATTGAAAGATGAACAATGTAAGGAAAAATATGAGTAGCAAGAAGAAAAATTCAAATAACAGGTTAATGAAACTGGCATGTGAGCAATAAAGCATGTTATATGAAATTGGGTAACTGGAAGATGAAGTAAAGAATGAAAGAAAAAAAAATGGGGAATAAAAGATAAGAATGTATTGGGATTTATCATTAGAGGTATGGTACATAAAGTACATTTTCTAGGTTTAATTGCAAGCCTGAAAACATATCTGATAATATGTAGGTAGGATGGTTTTAAATAGAATGAACTCAGTTATACTTGGAAAGAACAGGATCTGATAGAATAGGTGAGGTTGTTGTCTGGCATATGTGTATCTGTTGTAAATAACGGTATGAATCAAGTTTTACTAACAAGTTTCAAAATGAATTACGTTTATTTACAAATGCTATGAAATATAAGAAACAGAGTGATACACTGAGGAAGAAGTAGAAAACTGAGGCTTTGAACAACATCATAAGCTCGTAATGCAGCAAAAATTAGATTGTAGTGGATTAATAATATCTGAACATGACATCTGTCCTTCAGTTGAAAAGAACTAGTTTCTAATTCCATCTAGAGAAGGAGTTATATGGAGTTTTTCATCCTACAAAACACACAACCTTGTCAGAAAAACACAAGCAATTTACAGATATAATACATTATCTCATAGCTTCAGCCATAATTCTAATCAGTTCAATCCAATTCTGTCTCATGGTGAAGCAAATAAGGCCATGATATAAGAGTGATATTTTTGCTGTGATTAAGCTTTGTGATTATTTTCTTCTTTGTATACAAATATGTTTAAAAAGGTTCAATATACAGGATATTAACTACATTATTCACAAAAACAGTAAAGGCCGTTACATATAATTTTCAATTTAACAATAAGCAGACTCCATATTAATCATACAAATGAGAGCATCATTACTGATGTAGTGCTTTTTCATTTTCCATCTCTACTAAATCAAATTGTTTTTAGCACAGTTTATCAGATATTTAAGTATGAGACTTTGGTTCTTGTTGCACTATCTTCTTCTTCTTCTGCAGTTTCTCCCACTTAAGTGGGGTCACTGTTTATTATGAGTCTCCTCCACACCTTCCTGTCTTGGGCTGTCACCACATCCAAGTTCTTCATCTTCAAGTCCTCTTCTACCAGCTCCCTCCATCTCTTCTTTGGCCGCCCACGCTTCCGCCTTCCTTGCACATCCATCTGCATGACCCTTCTTCCCACATATTCGTCCTCCCTCCTTATCACATGACCAAACCATCTCAACCTTGCCTCCTGTATTTTCGCTCCTAAGTTCGTAACTTTCACTGTTCCCCTGACATAGTCATTTCTCAGATGATCCTTTCTGGTCACACCGCACATCCACCTAAGCATTCTCATCTCTGCTACTTCCATCCTGCTAATGTTATTTTTCCTCAGGGCCACAGTTTCTATAGCATATGTCATAGCTGGCCTCACTACTGTCCTATAAATTTTGCCTTTCAGATTGATCGGCACCCTCTTATCACATAACACTCCAGCCATCTCCCTCCAGTTCCTCCAACCTGCTTGTATCCTGCATCCCACTTCCTTCTCACCTCCTCCATCTTCTTCCACTGTCGAACCTAAGTATCTAAAGTCTCTCACCTTCCTGATGACATTTCCTTCCAGCTCCAGGTCTGTCTCCTGGCCACCGCCCACTGCGCAACACATATACTCTGTCTTACTTCTGCTCAGTCTCATACCTCTCTCTTCCAGTACTTTTCTCCATCTTTCCAGTTTAGTTTCCGCTTCTTCTCTTGAATCTACACACAGCAAGATGTCATCTGCATACAGCATTGTCCAAGGTGCATCTTCTCTCACCTCCTCTGTTACCACCTCCATCACAATATTAAACAGAAACGGACTTAATGCTGACCCTTGATGCAAGCCAACTGTTACTTGAAAACTTTCTGTCTATCCCACACAGGTCCGAACACTTGTCTTCACATTTCTGTACATTTCCTGCACCAACCTGACATATTTCTCCGGCACCTTCTTCTCCCTCAGACACCTCCAGACTTCTTGCCTTGGCACTCTATCGTATGCTTTCTCCAGATCAATAAATACCAGATGTAGCTCCTTCTTGTTGCACTATGTTGTAAACAAATCAAATTAATCATTTCAATACATTGTTTGATATGAACATAGTGAGTTTCAGTACACCTTATAAACACTCTTGTCACAGATTTGTACCTGGCAGTCTTCTCCCAATGGATAAATTGCCATTCTTCTGGCTGCACAACAGTGAATACATATGACATCATGGAAAGCAGAAAAGAGAATGCACAAAGGAGGCTGACTTAAAAAGAAGTGTTATGAAAGATTTAGAGTTGTAAAGGTGGTGGTGGGTGTTGTCTAGGTATGACAGTAAAAAGCAAAGATGAGGAAATGAATTGTATAAAGAGAATGTTCAGTAGTTGGTAGGTGTTAAACAAATTTGACAGGGAAATGTCATTAAATAAGAAAGATGGGCTACATATAAAGTTTGGTATATCTGGAATTGTTACTGAGTGAAAAGAGTTCATGTAAAACATAATGCTGATGATGCAAAATTTGCATCATCAGCAATTTCATTAATAAACAAACTGAAAAGCAAATTCCTCATTCTCCTCCTCCATACTTCACTCGGCTACTTCTCATAATCTGATTTTGTATTACTTACTATACTTGCCACTCTGCTAGCACATGGTTTATACTGCTTCTACAACTGCTCATCTCAGGCTCCAAGTCATTATATATATTTCACTTATTTATTTTGATGAAGCATCACATGATTTATTCTCACCTGATTTATTTTTCTGTCTGGGAATGCAGGCCGAACGTGAACACACACACACACAATTTCTCATTTCTGATATACTGCTCCAAGCTGTCTTCTAGAAATAATGTTCTGTAATTTAAGATATCCTTCTTAACTAACACATCCACATGCTGCAGAGTGATCATGTGGTTCTAACTCAAATCATAACTAGATGATCATGCTCACCAATTTGCAACGGGTTAGATAACTGACTCTGACTTTATACATATATATGTATGAAGTCAAACTCTTGATGTCAGGGCTAATGTCATTTTCTTTTCGCTCAAGACATTACTTCCATCTATTGAATACTGCTCTATCTCAAATGTGAGAGCAGTATTCAATCCATCCAGCTATTGAATACTGCTCTCACATTTGGAGTGGGGGCCCCTAAGAGCTCCCTCAAAATGCTTGACTCAATACAGAGGAGAGTAATTAGTTGATTAATGACCCATCTCTTACCAACTCACTCCTCCCAGTTTTGTACAAGCATTTGGTTTCTGCATTATGTGTATTCTATAAATATTTCCATGGCAAATGTTCATCTGAAATAGCATCAATAAATCCCCCACTTAGTACTAAGCCCATTGGAACACGTACAGCTGCCACCGAACATCCCTTCACGGTAGGCTTGGAAACCCACAGAACAAGTTTCTTTCCCTCCTCTTTCATCCTTGCTACTGCTGTATTTGCAACAGTCTTCTCTCTGATGTGTTTCCTAAGAATATAATATACAGTCTTTTAAATTAAGTGTAGACAAGTTTCTCCTTTCCTAACCCATTACCCATATACAGTAATAAATGTACTACATGTTGATCAACCTCTCGTGTATGGGCTTAATTATTACAATGTTCAACATTGTAATAATTATTACACACACACACACAATTCTCCATTTACATGGTAGATTGGTTCCAGAAAACAAAACATGTAAATGAAAACCATGTGAAAAAAAATAGTGTATATGAAAAAATAGAAGAATGGTTCCAGGTGTGAAAAGCCGATATGAACAATAAGTTATTTTCAAACAAAACATATGAAAATCATTGAATAAAACTCTATTTAATTTTAATGGAATATTTTTTATTTTAAATGCTTATTTAAAGTATATACATATGTATATTTCTTAAAGAAAATAGCATGTTACTAATAAAACAGAAATTCGAAAAGGTCCAAATACACCCATGCATATGGTTATTAGTTAAATTTTATTCGCTGTCACTTTCTGACAGCAGCCGCATTCTTTCGTGTGAAACTGGAATTAAATCACTTCCATCACCTGAAACATTTTGGCCGTTTCCTGTTCATACTGCAATGGCGAAAAGTTTTTTTTTTTTCAGTAAAATGAACTAAATTAGCTCTAATTTCCAATAATTTTGAAGGTTAATTTTTTTTTTTTACCACATACTCTGTAATTAATCGTTGAGATCCTGTTTTGACTAGATGTTTGTATAATTCTTCATATCGCAACATACATGATTTCAGTTCACATTTAAACTATTCAGCTCATTCAGTATTTGGAACATGTGTAAGAAAATGACTTTGCAATTTACTAGCCATTTTGAAGCCCTTCTTTAATTAATCCTGCAGTGAGTGGAATCTCTTCATTTTCTTTTTCATCCAGATTCTCAAGGACAACTTCTATTATTTTGTGCATCACTAACAGCCTTGTCAACCATCATTCTTCAATATCTGCAGACGAAAAATTATCAAATCGTTCTCTGCTTGCATGTGCTAATCTGATTATGTTGGGATATTCAGTTGTATGCAAAGGTATGGGGTTTTTCTTTTTCAGACATTCCGTCCAAGTAGCTTTCCAGCATGCATTTAACGTTGATGATTTCAATTCTGATAACACCAACTTAGAGTTTGATGCAATCCAAAATAGAAAATTTCTTCTAAACATCAATAACTGTCAGTAAATTATCACTGGTAGCATGTTAAAATCTACACCTTTCATTGCCCGTGGTCTTAGGGATCGACTAATGAGTAATGGTTTTAATATACGAAATCTCCTGAAGCATTCCTGCAAAATAATAGTCACATGATCCTTAGCTGTTTTAAAGATACCAACATTTTTTGTGATTTCACTGTTCTACTTGGCATTTTCTTTCCAAAGAAAAGGCAGGTCTCATCTACGTTGCAAACTTGATCAGGAGTATAGCCACCATTTTTAATAATTTTAGACAATTTTGAAAGAAATTCCCTAGCTGCTGGCTCATCTGCAGATGTGGCTTCTCCTTTTATTTTTACATTATGAGACACGTATCTTTTGAGAGATTTTGTAAGTCAACCGGTGCTTGCAGAAAAATCACAATTGTTGTTTGATCTTGTTGGCTAATTTTCCTGAATATGTTTGTACAACCGCAATGCTTTCTGTTTGATGACATTTCCGTCTAAAGGTATTCCTTTTTGAGCAATCTTCTATCCACATCACTAGGGCCTTTTCCATCTTCACTTTTATAACGTGTCTTGTATACAATGAAGACTTGGTACCTAATTTTGTTCCATAAAGAACAAAATTAGGTTCTATAATCATTCTCATAGTAGCTTTATTCAGTCCAAAATATTTCCCTAAGGATGTTGAATCTTCTCCAGCTGCTAAACGATCTAAAATCTGGATCTTAGTTTCTAAAGAAATAGCTTTTCTATTCTACTTCTTCTAACTGAATTACCTGACCTTGTGATTAATGGGGTAATGTTACGTAAATATCTGAAAATAACTAATAATTAATTTGATTAATTTGATTAATAAAATTAATTATTAGTTATTTAATAACTAATAATTAATTTTAATAATAATAATAATAACTAATAATAAATATTATTAATTAATTTTATTAATTTATAATATTAATAAAATTATAGAGTTATAATTTTATTAATATTATAACTCTATTGCACGAACAAAACTTTCACAAACAAAACACAAGACATGTAAATGTTTCGAAGTGCAAAAAAGAAATGATTGTTTAGTAAACAACTCCTTCCAAGAAGCTTTATATAGGTGGGCCTCCCATAACGAACCAACTTAATTTCGAGGAATCAAGAAGGAACCATTAGTTCCTGGAATCAAAAGCTTCAGGAACCAATGGAAAGTGAATATAACAGATCATCTGCTGGATTAACTTCGGGGGATCGCAATTACAAAAATTGATTTTTTTGTTGTTGCCACAAATTCTGTAGCCTAGAATAATCCCTGATATTTAAAACATCGTGGGAGATTCCCCAAAATTCAAGTTTAAGTACATATATACCATTCTAGGAAATGATAATTAAAATGGAAATACCATTTTTAACAGAACTGAATTCAAACAGAAATTTTAAAAATAAGTGCATTTGAACTGTAAATCAAAATATACCATGTAAAAATATAATTGTTTTTGTTTTCTAAACTGTATTATTTTGAAATCATGTAAAAAAAAAAAAGCCGTGTAAAGAGAGAATTAGCTGTGTATATATATGCATGCAAACAAACACACACACACACACACGAAAGGCTCAGGTGTTATACACTGTTCATAATAATACTTTATGGTATAAGCAACAACAAAAGAGGAAAAAATATATTTATTAAACTCACAAATTTTTGCTGATTTTCTACCCAGCATCAGCAAAACACAATTTTCACTGTGACAGGCACACAGCACTGAAATAAGTAATTGTGGAAAATCAATTTCAATTGTAACTGAAAGCAGAACTAATATCCTTACATGGTGCCCTCTATGATCTGATAACAATAAAGTTAATTTAGAGAAGTTAGGCTATCAGGTCTTAAAATGATAGTCTCCCACATCTTTGGTAAATTAATTCAACCATACTTGCTGAAGTTCAGAAAGTGCTTCACAGCTGATACTTATTCCAAAAATAGTCTCTCAGATCTATAATGACTTCTATGTAATAAAGTTTTCTATGTTTTCCTCCATCTGGTCCTGCCAATCCCAACTTGCCATACAGATGATGGCAGATGCAATTTTTGTGTGCTTCAAGGCAGATGTTAACTGATCTACCAGTCTGCCCAAAGTAGGCTAAACTGCAAGCACAAGGAACTTTATACACTCTGCAATTTTCAAGAGGATGCAGTTGATTATTAGAAGAATGTATGAATGTAGCTAGCTGAATGAAAGGTCTGAAAGTGGTATGGAGATCATATTTGCAGAGAACTTTGGCTATTTTTTCTGATGCACCCTTAGTATATGAGATGAGAATGGTTTTGTTGTGATTCTGTTGTGTGTAGGAGGGATTGGAGAGAAGGGGGGGGGTGCTACCTCTGACTTCATATACTGCCTGATAATTTCTCTCAGAAACTTTATGAATTATTTTTTTTTCCCCAAGTAACTGTTTTTCATAGAATATATGTATCCATAATTGACAATAATAATAATTATTAATCACTTTTTCCCTGACTGAGATCATTTGCCAATACATACCAGTGATCTCCAAATTCCACAGCCTATAGCAACTTGATTATATATTTCATCTCGTTGGCCTTCGGCTCATACCCACCACAAAACCTACTATTTCTCAAGTTATTACTACTTCATTTTTGAATCACAACCTTTAAGGGATTCAGTTTCTCTTAGCATCAGTAAAATCCTCTTGTCCCTTTTGTCCACCTTAAAAATACTATTACCCTCACATTGTATATGCTGCTGCACTTGAATCAAGGCATTTGACAGTGCTGGGCTTAGAGGATTACTTGACAAATTGTCATCTTATCGTCTGCCTTCCATATTTTTTTTTTTTTTTTTAACTGGGTAAGCAGTTTTCTCACTCTGGTCATTCACTGTGTAAAATGATGGACAGCTTGCTAATTTGTTTTTCTCTCTCTAGAGATTTCTCTACTAATGATGCATGTGCCTAACAGCCTATTTTATCACCTACTCGTCCTCCGATATATAAATGACCTTCTCTCACTGATTATCCATAGTGTTATTGGTGATAGTACACCACATTCTGCCTATTCATTTGGCATACCTTGTGCTCTAACATCCTAAGATCTCTTTCTCAAGCTCTTCTACAACCAGCCAGCCTGGGCTGGTGAGGTGGTTAGCATACCTGCTTTCCAACCAACAAGCTGTGAATTGGAATCTCATCATGAATAGGAATGTGAGATAAGGACAACCCTTGTGTGAGACCACAGATGACCACCAATTTACTTATTTGGAGGCCTGAAATGAATAAATTCCATGTTTAATCTCTATTATCTAACCTTATCCCACCCTTGGTATTGATATTAATGTACTATTGGCTAACAATCTTTTGTGAGTGGAGTTTGCATTACAAGTTCCTTAAAGTGTTGCTAGTTAGCTCACTCACTTTCCCCATAAAACATTCTTATGAAGATGATTTGGAAGAAGTGAATTTCATTGCCCAGTGTGAAATTACTGCACCACTTATTGGATGCCCAGAAATGGCTTGAAAAATTCCATGTTTGGTCTCCAGAGCAGGATTCCTGGATTACATAAAAAGTAGCTTTATGGAAGTTTTTTCACTTGGCTATCCAAGCATAAGCAAACAAAGTTTGCACCTGGAGTGACTGGGGCAAAGGCAAGTTGATGAGAACTTATACCACCTTTACCACGAGTTGCCCCAGTCGTGAAATACTTCAGGGCGAACTTTGTTTGCTTACACTCGGATAAAGGATAAAACCAAATATATAATTAGTAGCATAGCCAAGTGAAAAAACTTCCATAAACTTATCTCTAATCACACCCTATCTCACACCCTATTATTAAGAATTTTAATAATAGGGTGTGACACCCTTTGGCAACTCGTATAGGTAAATATGACTTCTCCATTATTTTCACCTTCACCACCTCTGGGTCTGGCTCCCACTGATGAGGCCTCAATAAAGGTCGAGACTGGTCTGGGTAGGGACACTTCCCTTAATTCATAGCACATCTCCTTGAAGACATGCTTTGCATTATGGGTTACTAAGGCAAGTGATGAGAACTTATACCACCTTTACCTCCAGTTGCCCCAGTCCTGAAAGTACTTCAGGCACGAACTTTGTTTGCTTACGCTTGGATAAAGGATAAAACCAAATATATAATTAATAAAAATGAATATCTTCAATAAGGTGATGACAACCTAATAACCTTGACCAAAACACAGTCTTATTTTTCTTCTTACAATAAAGGATCTTAACTGGATATTGATAACATCCAGCTGTTTCTTCTTGCACTGACATTTACCTTTAACCATTCTTGACATAAACACATCACATGTGTATTTCCACAAAAATCAATATTCTTTTCCATTCAAGATGCTTTTCACTTTTCAACTACTAACTGTACAAATCCCAAAACCTATTCAATCTTAGAATACTGCACTCGTGTTTGAAGTGATGCACCACCAAAAACCTCCCTAAAAAGTGTGTCCAGAAGAAGAAGCCAGCAAGCATGGTTGCTCAATAATTCCTCTCTCAGAGTCACTCCAACTACTGTCTCACAGAAAGTCTGTGTTTTATGCCTTTTCTACAGGTACTTATGAAGGCGATGCTCCACAGAACTGGCACCCATCATTCTCTCCTCTTTCTGCTAAACAGACAATCAAATAAACATCAGCTACCTAACATCCATTCACAGTTCAACTCCTAACCCAAAGAACCTGCATTTCTCACTCTTTCATTTCATCTACTCTGTTCTGTTGAATAGCTCTTCTCACAAAGAATTCCCAAAGACTACACCCCCACTTTTTTTTTTTTTTCAAAAAATAGAATATTAATAATAATATTATTATTATTATTATTATTATTATTATTATTACCACGGGCTACTCCAGGAGTCCTTAGACTCATCGAGGGAGGCCCTAAGCATCATGTTCACACAGCTGTTCAACATTCTCACAGTATCTATCATACCTTGCCTTGAACTCGCTCACTGTCATAGCACCCACAACAGACTCTGGCAGCTTATTCCACTCATTTACCACTCTAAAAGTAAAGAACCCAGCTCTAACACCCCTGCTAACCACGCTCTTGCCCAGCTTACATGGGTGTCCCCTAGTTCTCCCACCACCAGTCCTGATCTCAAAAATATCATCTGAATTAATCCTATAGAATCCTTTTAGCAATTTGAATGTCTCAATCATATCTCCCCTTTTTCGCCTATCAACTAGTTTCTGCAACCCACAAATCTTCAACCTGTTCTCATATGGTGCATTCCATAGACCTGCTATCATCTTAGTCACTCGCCTCTGGATCCTCTCAACCTCCTCCCCATCAAGAAGGAACCGAGGTGACCAAATCTGGGCACAGTAGTCGAGATGAGGTCTTATCAGGGCTCAGTACAGAGGTACAATAACTTGTTTTTCTCTGCTCGTCAAGGTATTTTTCAACAACCAAGTGAGTTGATGAGCTGATTTAGCTACTTTCGCAATGTGCCCCCTAAACTTCATCTCCCTATCCAACAACACTCCCAAGTCCCTTGCCTCATCAATCTCTTGGAGTACAGTTCCACCAATGTGGTATACTGCTGCTAATCTTTTCACTCCGAAATGCAAAACCTTACATTTTGTCACATTAAATTGACATCCATTCTCCGTAGTCCAGAACTCCAATCTATCTAAGTCATCTTGCAAGACTTTGACATCTTCTGCATTCACTATCGCCCTACCCAACTTTGCATCATCAGCGAACAAATGAACTGTCCCACTTTGACCATTCCCTATATCGTTAATGAACAGATTAAACAGCAGTGGTCCAAGAACAGAACCCTGTGGCACACCACTAGTCACAGGCTGTCTTTTGGACTCTACTCCTGAATAAACTACTCTTTGATATCTCTCCATCAACCACCCAGCTATCCATCTCACCAACCCTATATCCATTCCCATATGTTGTAGTTTACGGATTAGAATTCCATGTGGTATCCTGTCAAATGCCTTTGCCAGGTCCAGCAGTATCACTGTAAACCCATTTCCCTTATCCAGTTCAGCCGTCACCCTGTTATAAAACTTGAGCAAGTTACTGAGGCATGATCTACCCTTCACAAAGCCATGCTGTCCTCTGTACAGTATCTCATTTTCATCAATCCATTCCTGCATTTTTCCCTTGACTACTTTCTCCAAGACCTTGACAACGACTCCTGATATGCTGATCGGTCGGTAATTTGCAACCATAGTCTTGGATCCTCCTTTATGCAGTGGAACTATTTTCCGCTCTTTCCACGCCTTCGGGACTAAGCCAGACCTGAGACTCAGATTAAACAACATGGTCAAGGGCACTGATAATTCATTAGCAGCTTCATGCAAGACCTGTGCCGGTATACCATCCAATCCCACAGATGTATTCACATTAAGGTTCTGTAATAGACTATTCACCTCCACTTCATTCATCACAATTCCCATATAAACTAATGGTTCCTTCATTTTTTCAACGTCACCACCTGGATGATATACTTTTGCAAAGTGCGCGCTCAGTAACTCCACTATATCGACTGGTTCAGTGAACTCTTTACCATCGTCATTCCTTAAAATCCTTTTGCCATGTACAGTTTTTTTCTTGCTTGCAGCATATTCAAAGAACTGTTTGGGATTCTCTTTTGCTTGCATAGCTAGTTTCCTTTCATAATCGGCTTTTGCTGTTTTTACCACACTCGTTACCCTTCTAGCCTGTACTTTATACCGTTCGTGTGCCTGCAGGTCACCCCTTTCTTTAAATTCCCTCCATAGTTGTTTCTTTTTTTGCAGCTCAAGCTTAATGGTGTTATTCATCCATTTAACCCCTCCTTGTTTCACTATTCGGACCTTAGGTATACAATCAGCCATAACCTCTTGTAAATGCTCTTTGATCACTTCCCATGCTCTATCGACGTCCGGCCCTTGCAGTTGTACATGCCATGGCACTGATCCAAGCAATCTCCTAAGCTTGTCATACTTGCCAGCACGGTAATTCCACATATACCCTGTCTTAATCACAAATTTCACACCTTTAGCCACCTCCCAGGTCAAGCCCTTATGATCACTCTCACCAATAGGTGGCAACATGGTCATATTCATTACAGTCAAATTCTCAGATACTATTACCAGGTCAAGCACTCTCACACCCCTAGTATTTTCAATTACATGCTGTTTCAGATAGTTATCCCTTAATAATTGAATAAAATCCATTTCCTTCCTCACATGTGTCCTCTCCTCCTTCCAATCAATGTTACCATAGTTGAAATCACCCATAATAATTACCCTCCTTCCACTCATTTCATCAATTTGTTTATGCATACCATCTCCACCATCTATTCCATCACCTGGTCTATAGCAGCACCCAACTGTATATTTTATTCTGCCAGTATCAATCTCACACCAAATAGCCTCAAATGAGCTCCTTTCACTATGCTGCAATACTTCAATTCTCCTTGGCTGCAGTTCATCAGCTATCATCAATAACACCTCTCCCCCAATTTTATTCTCTCTGTCCCTCCTAAACATACTATAACCTACACATTCTATCCCACTAACTATATCATCTTCCGTCAGCCATGTTTCACTAATGCCAATAACCTGTGGCCAGGAAGAGCCAATCAAGGCCAAAAATTCTTCCTTCTTGTTCCTAATACTCCGGCATTAGTATACATGAATTGCAGTGTTCCCTTTGTCCCACCCCTATCTTGATGCGTTATTCTAAATATCCCATTCCCATTTTTTGTCCTTATTGCTGGCTCAGGTACATTATATACATTTTTACACTCAACTGTCTCACTGATGTCTGGATATCCACTTCCCCCCCTCCTTGGTAGTTCTAGTTTCCCTGGTTCTGCACATCCATTTTCACTTCATTCAGCAACACTTTTTCCAGTCTCCGCACACCAAGTCCATTCAAATGCAGTCCATCCATCTTGTATAAGTCCTTTCGCCCATCAAACTCATTCCACACGTCCACAAATTCCACACCACACCGTCCGCATAACCTGCGCATAATATCATTTGCGATTATGGCCCTCCTTCTAAACTCCTCTCTGTCATACCGCGGTAACAGACTCACCATTCTAACTCTGTCACTCTTTTCTTTCGCTACCTTTAACAATACTTTCAAGTCCTCTCTCATAAAAAATTTATCACCTTTCAATTCATTCATACCAGCCACAATTGTTATTTCTTTCACCCTCTGTTTTTGCACTCTAATGCTCTCACTTACATCCTTAAATTTCGCACCCGGAAAGTACGATTTAGTTACACTCCCATCTATTACTCCTCTTAATAACGAGTCACCAAACACGCAACATTAATTTACTATAATGTTTGAAATCTCTCATGTTTGGAACTGATATTAAAAATGCTATTCCCATAAGTATGTCCTTATACTCACTAAACTCAGCAATTTTTTTTTTTATTTTTTTTTTTTAAGAATCACTATTTTCTGGTAATAAACCATTCACAAAAAAGTCAAAAAGTAATTATGTTTTAATTCAACTAGTTTCACTTCATCAGGAAACAGCACAAATAAATAACTTTTTTCTTTTTTCTTTTAGCATAATGCTCATCAAGGGGAGCAACTGTTGTCACTTTCTCCTTGTATGTCAGCTTTAGCCAACAGGTATAGGAATCAACCTCCCAAGCTTATGCCTGTCTATGAATCCTCTTGCAGATTTCCTCGCTCATTTCCTAACTTCATTTTGGAATCCTCCCTATCTCTCACTATCAGGTACTATATTGTGAGCCATCACCTCCACACTTACTCACCAATTTTATCATTCCTATTATTACATTCGCTTACCTCAAAATTGTCATGCATTTTCTATAGACACCAAACACTAAATCCATTGTTGTCACTTTCTCCTTGTATGTCAGCTTTAGCCAACAGGTATAGGAATCAACCTCCCAAGCTTATGCCTGTCTATGAATCCTCTTGCAGATTTCCTCGCTCATTTCCTAACTTCATTTTGGAATCCTCCCTATCTCTCACTATCAGGTACTATATTGTGAGCCATCACCTCCACACTTATCACCAATTTTATCATTCCTATTATTACATACCTCAAAATTGTCTGCATTTTCTATAGACACCAAACACTAAATCCATTCAAGTGTAGGACAGTGCTCATAATTCTTTCATCTATACATCCACATAACAACATCATTTTTCCTAAAGAAACTGTGCATTAACTGTGCATTAACTCAATTGATATTATGGTACATCTTCTTAATTCCCTTTTATCTCTTGGCATTAGGATATGATAGTGGTCCTCTTTCACATCCTTTAACATTTTGTACTTATTAACATACAAATATTTCTTACTGCAAAACTATCACTTTGTCTCTCTCTCTCTCTCTCTCATAAAATCTAATAATCCAATTACAGTCTGACTGCTAACTTAACAAACCTCCTTTTCCTAATAATTCTATCTATTTCTATTCAGTGAAATGGCCTTTCATGACATGCCCTCAGTGACAACAGCAATCAGCTATTATTAATATTAAACAATATTAATAAGTTCCTTCTCTCTTAACTACTGCTCACACAAATAGTATGCTATAAGTCTGCAAACACTGCTGAATGGGACTCATAATAAAAAAAATAATAAATACATAAATAAAAATTCAGTAATGGTCTGGAAACATACCAAAGTATCACACCACACCAAAACCTGGTGTGAAAGAAAACTTCAAGTCTGCAGGACTATCATCAACCAACCCAAATAAAAATTACAAAAATTATTGAGAAAAAATAATTTTGGTCAATATTCATCTCCTCATCAATATTCATAATATTGCAGTGAACTATATAAAAACCAACTAAATGATACTGCAACAGAAGTAATCAAAGAACTAAAAGCAATCTCTCCACCAGCAGAGATCTTGGAAAATGGCATCTTGGAAGAGGAAGTGAATAAGGCTATAAAATATCTCAAGAACAACAAGAGTCCTGGAAATGACAACATAATAGGCAAGATGCTAAAATATGGGGGAGAAGCAGTTGTAAAAGAAATTACATAAGCTATGTAATAAAATATGGAAATCAGGGTATGCCCCCGAAGAGTGGGAAAAATCAGTCTTGGTTGTTCTTCATAAGAAATGCAGTGCTTTAGAATGCACCAATTACAGAACTATTGCATTAATGAGTCATCTTGGCAAAGTGCTGATGAAAATACTAACAGAATGCCTGAAGGGTCATATGGAGGCACATCTTCCTGATGAGCAAGCCAGATTTCGAAAAGATCGAAGTACAGTGCAACAAATACTCGTACTAAGACTAATAGCAGAGAAAGTTCGGAGAAAGAACAAAAAGATATACTGCTGTTTCATGGACTTCCAAAAAGCATTTGATAATATTAACAAAAATATAACATGGGCTGTCTTGGAATCCTATGGTGTGGACAATAAATTGATCCGCCTGCTGAAAGATATAAACAGCCAAGCACAAGCAAAATTCAGAACAGCAGGTGAGACTGGAGATTGGTTTGCCAGTCAAGGCACAAGACAAGGGGACCCAATATCACCAATCGTCTTCATCACACATCTGGGAAGAATACTAGATGAGATTAAAGAAGAAGGTGGAGGCATTTCAATAAATGGCATGAGAATAAACTACCTCTGCTTTGCAGATGACATCATCCTGATTGAAGAAGATGCAGCAAGGCTGGAACAGGCATTGCAAACACTATACACAGAAGGAAAAAAATATGGACTAGATGTCAACTTTGAAAAAAATAAAACAATGATATTCAGACAACAGGAGTTACTGAACAGAGTTATGATGGACAGATTTCAACTGAAAAATGTGGAACACTTCACATATCTTGGATGCCACGTGACGCATGACTTGGACCCCAAAAAAGAGATAAAAATAAAAATTAGAATAGCCAGAGCAACAACTATTTTAAAAGCCATGGACAAAATATGGAAGAGCCAAGCTATAAAGATGCAAACTAAACTGCACATTGTAGAAACCTGTATCTTCAGAAGCATGCTTTATGGATGCGGGGCCTGGATACTCCTGAGAGAATCTGAAAGAAGGATACTGGCATTTGAGAGGAAGGGCTATAGAAAGAGCTTGAGAATAAGCTGAGTACAGAAAGTGAACGATGAGGAAATCTACAGACGAATACAACCAAAAGAAAACCTGATCCAGAAAATAATCAAAAGAAAACTACATCTATTTGGCCACACATTTAGAATGAATGATTTAAAAACGTTGCTGTTTGGAATGATTGAAGGAAAAAACAAAAGAGGAAGACCAAACAGAGAATGAGGTGATGACATTGTCAAATGGTTCTTTCTTTTAGGGTTACACGGTGATCAGCACTCATATTTGTAGATTTGGGACTCAAAAACACACGTGTTGAACAGATTATTTTATTAATTACAAATAAAATAAAACTTGCCGTTTCGACCTCTATATCGAGGTCATCATCGGAAGAATACAACTGTATGCAGAACCAAGCTACATGCTCATGCTTTCTATACCAGTAAACTAAATCTACGCAGTTAATAAATCTTTTTTCTAGCCTGACCTCTAGTGATAGAAAAGAAAAACAAATAAATAAAAAAAAAATAATAATAAAATAAAAAAATAATAATAATAATAATATATATATATATATATACACATTATAAATAGATAAATGCAACTACAAATTTTTGCCCACGTACTCCGCTCCGGATATTTCGTATGGCAAAACAATTTTTACCTTCAAAAAGAAGGTACAGCCATGGGCTCACCACTTTCTCCCCCAATAGCTAACTTTTATATGGAAGACTTTGAGCAACGGGCTCTAGAGACAGCATGTCTAAAGCCCAAAATCAGGTTCAGATACGTCGACGATATTTTCGCCATTTGGCCCCACGGCCACGAAGCTCTAAATACATTCCTTAGCCACCTAAACAAACAACACAAACGTATCCAATTCACCATTGAAATGGAAAAAAATGACTCTCTTCCTTTCCTAGACACACTTGTCACACGTCTTCCCTCTGGCTGTCTCTCCTTCTCAGTTTACCGCAAACCTACACACACAGGCCAATACATACACAAAAATTCTTACCACCACCCAACACAAAAATTAGGTGTCATAAGCACCCTTAAACACAGAGCCCTAACTATCTGTTCAAATGAACAGGCTCTAAACCAAGAATACAAAATCATCAACCAAACATTTATCAAAAATGGATACAATAAAAAAACTATTCACAAGATCCTCCATAAAGACACCAGTAAGAACAAAAAAGATTTCAAGAATGCTATTGCCATTCCTTATGTTAGAGGCATTTCTGAAAAAATAGACAGAACACTTCGCAAATACAACATTAAAACCACCTTTAAACCCCCAAATAAGCTAAGACACCTACTCAGTTCCTCTAAAGATCCTCTTCCACACCTAGCACACCCAGGGGTATACAAAATACACTGCACATGTAACATACCATACATAGGGGAAACAGGGCGAACTATCCCAATCAGACAAGACGAACACAAACGACACATTAAATACCTCCACTTCGGTAAAACAGGCCTTTCTGACCATGCACTCCAAACATACCATAGAATTGACTGGAAAAATACCAAGTCCCTACACTGCACCAAAACATGGTTTGAGAGAAAATTTAAAGAGTCTTGTGAAATGCTCAAACACAACCCAAATCTCAACAAAAATGATGGCTTCACCATTTCAAGAATGTGGAGGACCCATCTACAACCTGTATAACATCCTAAACTAGCATTAGAAAAATTCCCACTACAAGAAGACAACCTGGTGACCTGGTGAAGTGTTTAGAACATTCAATAGCAACTGAAAGAAATCATTTTGTAACTATCCAGAATATTAATACATGAGGACTCTAACAGTTTATTGTAGTTGCATTTATCTATTTATAATGTGTATATATATATTATTATTTTTTTTTTTTTTTTTTTTTATTTATTTGTCTTTCTTTTCTATCACTAGAGGTCGGGCTAGAAAAAAGATTTATTAACTGCATAGATTTAGTTTACTGGTATAGAAAGCATGAGCATGTAGCTTGGTTCTGCATACAGTTGTATTCTTCCGATGATGACCTCGATATAGAGGTCGAAACGTCAAGTTTTATTTTATTTGTAATTAATAAAATAATCTGTTCAACACGTGTGTTTTTGAGTCCCTAAATCTACAAATATGATTGTCAAATGGTGTGGAAAATATACACAAACTGCGTCATCTTGCACAAAACAGAATGCAATGGAAGAATCATATCAATATGGCATCAGACACCTACGGCATTGGACCCATGGTTGTTGATGATGATGATTCATCTCCTAAAACACATACCTACTCAAGTCTGATTTATATACATATGCATATAATTGCAACCTATAGTTCAACTGTATATGACAGAATCTACTTATGGTTTTATTATTATTATTATTATTATTCAGACCTCCATGGAATCAAAAGACTCATCGTGGAGGTCTCCCCCCCCCCCAAGAAACACAAAGTCTATGTGCCACTCCTTAAACTCATTGACCGTTCTCGCTCTCATCACTCCATCAGGCAATGCATTCCATGGTTCAACTACCTTCCATGCAAAGAAACCACTCCTCACTCTCTTGCTCACAGTTTCCTTTCATAACTTGCAGGGATGGCCTCTTGTCATCACTCCTTCCCGCTGTTCAACCAAGCAAAATAACTCCTCAGTGTCAACCCTGTAACCACCTCTCAACAGTTTAAAAGTCTCGATCATATCACCTTTCCTTCTTCTATCCACCAAACTGCAGTGCACATTCCCTCAGCCGATCCTCATAACTATCATTGTTCAGTCCTGAAACCATCTTTGTCATTGGCCTTTTTACCCTTTCCACAGTTAATTTATCCCCCTTCAAATCCTGGGGACCAAATCTGAGAACAATAGTCCAAATGTGGTCTGATCAGGGTCTTATACAATGGAATGATAACTGTTTTATCTCTGCAGGTCAGCGTCCTTCTCATTATTGCAGCAATCCTCTGTGTTACCTTCACCACCTTTGCAATATGTCCCCTAAATTTCAGGTTTCTATCAATCATCAATCCCAGATCTCTTGTCTCCCCCCACTTCCTCCAGTATAACTCCTCCCATAGGGTATGCAGTTTATAGGCTTAGAGGAAAGAGGAGTGAGGGTGGACAGTTTGTCAGAACAGTGCCTATGACACAATAACTATAGAAAGGCATATGACAGAAACAGAACATCCATGAGAAAGCGACTAGGGTGAGTTTGTAAGAGAGAGAGGTCATCTATTAACCAGAATGTCCTCCTTAATAGAATCAAGCAATTTTTTTATGCACTACAAAAAACAAAAAAGTTAAAACATTTTAGTTTTATGGAGGCCAAGGCATGCGATGCTTTTATAATCAAAGATTAGAGATATAAGACAACTTAAGAGAAATCTAGAACCTGCTAGATTTATTTTTTGTTGAGATCAGAGTATCATCAAAGGTAAGGAAGTGAAGCAACATCTTTCTTATGAGAAATATGACTGGATGTGTTTTGAAAGCACTGAAGTTCACAAAGATATCGTCATCCCACTGAATAACTACAAGGAGATTAGAATTTAGTATGCTGGTACGTATCTAGAAACAAAGAATTATTCAGAATAGAACACACTTGTTAAATGAAGAAAAGGAATGCAGTGTTTTGTCATCAGCAAAACTATGGATATTTGAGATTAGTGAGATGAGGTGATTTATGTATAAAAGCAAAAACATAGGTGAAAGTCTGAAAGTACAGAACCCTGGGGTTCTCAAGCATTAGTCAGGACATCTGAACATAAAAGATGGTAGGCTAGTAAGCAGACTTCTATGACAGACCTGAAGGAGAAAATGTTGGCTATAAGAGTTGCTATGGCTAGAGAATGGCAGAATCCATACCTGCCATTAATTAATTAGGTTGTACCAATAATTAGTGGTCATTAATTAATTGTTAGATTCTCCAGATAAAAAAGTTTTTTATCTGGAGAATCTATAGATCTCGAGGTAAAAAAGTTGGCTATGGATGACATTGTTCATTATTTTTAAAACAATTCCTGTGAGGGCAGTGGGATGACAGACTGACTACTGACTGTTTTTTTTGGAATAGACTAAAATATAAATATAAACTTGCTTTTGTGCTATAGGATAGAAATCAAATGAATATGGAAGATTGGAAAACAATTTCATAAAAAACATATTTAACCTGGCATTAGTAAGGTGGGGTGTCACAGACCCCAAAGATTTTAAATAGACTATAACACCAGTGGCAGTGAGTCATGCCTCAGTATAGCTTCCCCTCCCGTAACCTGCTACTCGGTGCCATAGATGACAGGCTGTTGCACGCAAGCAAGTTTAGTGTGGGACCCTACCTTACCATTTTTGTTACATTTTTCCACCTTACTAATGGCAGGTTAAAAAAAATAAATAAATAAATGGAGCCAGTGTGCTTTATCAAAACACTAAAAAGTCAAAATAAGAGTCAAATCTTTTTTTTTTTTTTTTGTTACTCCTGCCCATGAAAGATTGCAAGTCTATAGTACATTACTTACTACTATAGGTAGGTTAAGAGATTTGAATTCAGAAACTTATCTGCACAGATAGCCTAGTGGGTATGTGCTTCACAACCATATGCCTGGGGAAGGAGTGTCCTAGGTTCGATTCCCATCAACGAAGTGAGGGGGGGGGGGGGCTTAATGATCTTCCTCAGCCATAGCCAAGTTAGCCGTTCTTGAACATGGACAGCAGGGTTTTTTTAAGAAGCCTGTGTAGCTCACACCACAGCACTTGACTGCACGAAGGAAGACTTGCTGTCGAATCTAGTTGGCTACTAGAGGAAATTTTTCTAAGGCCTTTTTTTGACAGGTTCTCAAGTTAGTCGATCTCTGGCACAGGCAAGTGGGTGTTTTCTCCCGGAAACTCAAGAAAATCGACCACAGAACCCACATTATTTCAGACATTAAATATATTATTTAGGGTTGGGACTACGAGATGGCGACACTTGTTGAGCCGTCTCTCTTCACTGCATGCTGCTTAATTAGTGATAGCTTTGGGCCAGCTATCTCTGATTGGGTACTAGTGGAAATTGAACTGCCCATTCAGTCTTCAAAAGTTAGATAGGGCTAAAATGGTCTTGCCTACTCCCTATATAGGAATAAAAATGCATTATCTGATTTTTTTTTTTTTTTTAAGATCCAGAAACTCTGCCCTAAAGACCAAACATAGAACTTTTTAAAGCCACTTCAAGCTTCCAATAAGTGGAGTGGCAGTATAACAGTGAGTAATTAAAATCATATCCCACCTAAAGATTGCTGATTGGAGAACAAGTGTGCTAATTACATAGCCAACCAGGCTAGTTTATCTAGCTTTGACCCTAAAATGATGCATAAACATATATAAATTAAACAGATACACATCCAACCACACACACACACACACACACACAGCTATAAATTGCATATACTTTTGCCTTGAATAACTAAAAGAACTTAGAAACTTTTTTAATTTTGCATAAAATTTATTATTACTATTACTCCATATATTACTCCATACGTGCGTCTCAACTTTTAAGCAAAATCTAGAAATACAACTCCTTTGCTCGCCTTAAAAAAATAATGAAAATAATAACAGTTAGTCAGTCTGGCCAAGTGAATAGTGCTTCTGCTCTCCAACCAATAAATTGTAGGTTCGGATACTACTGTGGACATGGATGCTTATGAATGTTTTAGGCAGTGAATTGCAGAATCCAATGTGAGACCATTACCCTGCTTAATTGGACTGAAAAGGTTTCATATTTGGCCTTTATAACAAACTTTCTGGACTATATAATTTTATATTAGCCTACCCAAAGTACTTAAAGTATGACGGAAAAAAAAAGTTATTTTTACACAATGCTATGGAGTTCAAGGAATCAGTGGTGGAGGGCATCTACACACACACACGCTGTCATCTACTGCCCACTAATTGTATTTTTGTATGTCAACTGCATGTTTTCTCTAACCAAGTTTCCAAGAGGGAAAAAAAAAACATGCAGCCTCCATATGAGATCAGCTCAAATGAAAAAGTTAATATAAAGCGTTTCCTTGTCATAATAAGAATCAAACTCAGATCTTTTCTGATGAAAAGGCACATTGTTCCACTTGTAACTGCACTACAGAAGTGTAAAAAAGTTGGCTACCATTTTCCTTAAAAGTGCCGTTTTGTCAATAGTTAATGATGATATTAGTGCACCATCTCAGTATTTTATTCTATGATGATTACATTAATAGAATTAACTTGTTACATTACACAAATGAAGGTGATACAATTTTTTCTGCAATAGTATAAAGTTATATAAAATTCTCACTATAAATTTATATCATCAAGTTTTCTTACTGTACTATGTATGATTCACCTAAATCTCCTTTGTGGCTTTTATAACCAGATGAAAATTTAACAAGTGTAGGGAACAGATCATTGCTGTTATGCAAAAATTATACATATAGTTTTACTCATTTTAATATTTTTTTTAATAAATGGAAAGCATGTCTTATGTTGCAAAAGCTAGACTGACAGTTTTTAATAGCATTGAACTAAATTTTTCTTGTAAATGCAACTTAATTTTAAAAAAAAAAATACAATTACCTGTTAAATCAAACTTATGCAATTGTAACTCATGAATCATATTATCAATGTGGTAGTCTCCATTGACATCACTCTCTTCATTGATTATATCTATATCACTAGAAAGATGACTCTCTCTACTAGATAAAGATGAACTTTCATCATCGGCATCATTTTCCAAACTAATGTCACTTGACTTACAATATTTAGAATTGAAATTTTCAATCTGGCTGTCGGTTAACATCCTGTAAATGAAACATTTCACCATTATATTCAAATCTAAACACTAGCAGTTATTCAAAAGACAAAGCATTCATGTTACTTCATAATTATATTTTATCTATCTTACATGTAAAAAATTCCCATCATGGAATAGTTACTATACGTAAAAGTCTTTTCAACTTTGCAAATTTAGTAGAGGTCTAAAAAAGTTGAAGTCCTTTATCAACCTTAATATGAAAAAACTTTCGATTCGAGAGTAGATTTCCACATGTGGCCCTGCACCTTCCCACAAAGATGTTTCGGCAATGGGAAAATTAAAGGATCTGCACTAGGAATTGTTGGAACATCCACCCTATTCCCCAGATTTGGCTCTCTCTGACTTCTATCTCTTCCCAAAACTAAAACTCTTCCTCGCTGGGCAGCGTTTTTCTTCGAATCAAGAGGTGTTGCAGCTGTAGAGGGGTATTTTGTAGATCTTTACTGAGAACCACTACAGGGACGGGATAATGCCGCTACAGCAGCATTATCCTGAAATGTATTACAATAAATGTATTAGTCGTAAGAAAAATTATGTTGAAAAATAAAAATAATTTTGAAATTATAAATTCGTTTTTTCATTGTTAGGCCACGAACCTTTCAGACCACCCACGTATATAGCATTATTTATTTATAGCATTGATTCTCTACATCAGTCAGAAATGATAAACAGCTTAAAATAACAAGCCATCCCAACAAAGTATATCCAATTATTAAAAACTTTAATTAGAAGAAACACATGTATAAACCACAGTGAAAATTATTTAATTGTAAATATTTCATCCTAAGTATCTTAGGACATCATCAGTACAGTATTTAAACAAAAATTAGGAATAACATACAGTTAGGGCGCATGATTACAATAGAATCTCATGAAAACGTGCATAACGTGCTAAAGTAGTACAAAAAAAAAAAAAAAAAAAACGTTAATTATTTAACACAGTTTTGTATGATAATTTCCCATACTTTAGGAATAGTAAGAACGTCGTCTCGCGGTTTAGGTTTGGTCTGTGTAGTAGGGCTTCAGAACTTTCTTTGTATAAACGTTCATGTTTAAATATAGATCTATGTAAAAGTTTAGCCTTTTCCCAATGGATCCTATGGTTTGGATTTTCAATTCCGTGTTGAGAGAGGCCAGATTTCTGCGGTTTAAGAAGACGAATGTGGTCTTGATGTTCCGAGATGCGTTTCTGAACAGATGAAGAAACAATCAAAAAACTTAAGACATACCATGCAAGACCTCCTAGAATTTATGGCTTACCTAAGCTACACAAAACTAATGTTCCACTTAGACCTGTCGTAGACTGTATCGGCTGTCCAACGTACAAGTTATCAAGATTCTTATCTAACCTTCTCCGCCCTCACATAGGCCACTCAGTCTCTTCAATCAAAAATTCTAATGAGTTTCACACAAAAATTAAAGACATTCAACTATCAAAAAAACTGACTTGTTAATCAGCTTTGACACTGTCTCCCTCTTCACTAACATTCCCCATAAAGAAACAATAGAATTACTAACTCAAAAATTTCCGTCTGATATAGTTGAATTGTTCAAGTTTGTTATTGCATCAGGTTGCTTCACCTGGAAAGGTCAAATTTACAAGCAAGAGGAAGGAACAGAAATGGGATCTCCTTTATCACCAAACCTAGCAAATTTGTTTCTAGAACACCTTGAGGAAAAAATATTCACTTTTGAACCCAAACCAAAAATTTGGCTAAGATATGTCGATGACGTATTTGCCGTATGGAATCATCCCGAACCTGAATTAAAACTGTTTCTAGATAAAATTAACCTTCTTCATCATCACATCAACTTTACGTTAGAAAAAGAATCTCCACAGGGTATCTCATTTTTGATTTACCCATCAAAAGAAAAGAAGACTGTTCCATCGCCACCTCCATCTTTCGCAAGCCTACATTCTCAGGTCGCTAAATTCACAATTCTTCTGCTCATCATCCATCTCAGAAATCTGGCATTATTAAATCACTAGTTTCCAGAGCACACAAATTCTGAAGAATCTTTAAACCAGGAATTAGAAGTTATCAAAAATACAGCCATCCTAAATGGATATAATCCCAAAACAACTCAAAAAATCAGTCACTTCTTCATACATCAAACCAGACAGGAAGAAGTGCATAGGATTCCCATACCTTACGTTAAAGGCATCTCAGAACGTCTTTCTAAAATTATGAAGAAATACAATTTTGCCACTACTTACAAACCTATCAACCAAATTTACAACTTATTACCTTCTCCTAAGGACAAATTCTCACCCTTGATGTTACCTGGTGTTTATGAGATTCCATGCTCATGCAAATTATCTTACTTTGGACAGACAGGTAGGTCTGTTCAGAAACGCATCTCGGAACATCAAGACCACATTCGTCTTCTTAAACCGCAGAAATCTGGCCTCTCTCAACACGGAATTGAAAATCCAAACCATAGGATCCATTGGGAAAAGGCTAAACTTTTACATAAATCTATATTTAAACATGAACGTTTATACAAAGAAAGTTCTGAAGCCCTACTACACAGACCAAACCTAAACCGCAACGACGTTCTTACTATTCCTAAAGTATGGGAAATTATCATACAAAACTGTGTTAAATAATTAACGTTTTTTTTTTTTTTTTTACTACTTTAGCATGTTATGCACGTTTTCATGAGATTCTATTGTAATCATGAGCCCTAACTGTATGTTATTCCTAATTTTTGTTTAAATACTGTACTGATGATGTCCTAAGATCTTAGGATGAAATATTTACAATTAAATAATTTTCACTGTGGTTTATACGTGTGTTTCTTCTAATTATGAACGCACCACAGGTTTCGTTATTTAAAAAAAAAAAAAAATATTAAAAACTTTATATCAAAACTCAACAACTAGCATAAAACTTAATATCAAAAATCAATAACTAGTATAAAGCTTAATATCAAAACTCAAAAGCTAGAATATCAGGGAAAGGAATTTGATATTACAATAAGTGTAATGCAAGGAGATCCCATATCACCCAAATTGTTTTCTGCTAAATTAGAAGTCTTTAAGAACATCGCATAGGAAAACTATAGAATTAGCATAAATGGAAAAAAATTTCAATCACTTATGTCAGTGGTTCTTAGCCTTTTAGTAGTCGCAGTCTCCTAGTTTGTAGTAACATTACCTTGATGGACCTGTGTTTCACTCAGAATTTCTCCATTAGTGCAGGTCACAAAGATGCCTCCAATGTTCTCGATCTTGAGCCTCTCTCTTCCATTTTATACCCATAAATTTCACTACTGGATCTTCTCATCTTATAGGTGGTCTTCCTGGTTTTCTCTTTATTCTTGGTTGCCAGTTGAGTATTCTATATGTCCATCTGTTATCCCTGAATCTGGTTATGCGACCTGCCCATCTCATCTTGCTTTCATATACTGCAGTTACCACATCTTTCATGCCTGATCTCTTTCTTAGTTCAGTGTTTCTAACATGTTCCATTTTGCTGATGTTACAAATCCTACTATCTGTAACGTTCTATTGCACGCTGAGTTATTCTGAGAGATTTCTTCTTTTCTTGTCGTGTTCCATGTTTCCGATCCATATGTAAGTGATGGAAGAATGTCACTATTAAATAGTTTTGCCTTCACAGAGATGTCAAGATTTGGATCAGTAAGTGTTTCTTTTAGTCTGTTGAATGATTGTCATATGGTTTTCTTTCTTTCTTTTTGCTAGTTCTTCAGATAAATCGTTATTCATTTTTATTGTTTATCCTAAGTAATTGTAGGAGTCAACTTGTTCCATAGGGATGTTATTAATACATAGGTGACTGTCACTTGTGTAGATGTTTTTGATCCATTTTGTTTTTTCTAGATTCATTTCTAAGCCTATCTTAGTGCTGTTTGTGTATATTTTTTCACCCATTTCTTCTAGGTCTTTTGGGTTGTGGGATATCAGTACTAGATCATCAGCAAACATAAGGATTTGTAGTTTTTCACCATCTTTGCTTATTCCTCCATTAGGTCTATTTTTTTCAGAATGTATTCTTAAGTGCTGGTAAAAGATTAGGGGAGATTTTCATATTGGAGGCTTAATGGATTGTATACAACACTCAGAAAGGATTAAAACAGAATTTAATACTTCCTATATATTTCATCTCAGTAAATGAGACATCTTCAGGGATTACAAAAAAACTAATGTAACATAAAAACAAATAACACACAATACTAAGCCCAACCATGTGGGTGACACTAAAGTCCTATCTAGGTGGAGCGCCCTCTAAGGGCGGTTGTAGGTGGTCTGGAATGTAAAGTGGGACCTCTGGTGATTAGCATTTACCAAATCTTGGGAAGCTTAATGCAACCATATTTGTTGGGATTAGGTTGATTTCTGAGAGCTGTTGCTGATTCTAAGAATAGTTAGTTGTATCCAAGAAATGGTCAGCCAGGCCTGACTGACCATAGTCATGTTTGCAGATGTATGACTTATATTCCTCCAGGCGGATAGTGGCTGATCTGCGTGTCTGTCCAAAGTACACCAGTTTACAGGAACAGGGTACTTTATAGACTCCAGGCACTGAGAGAGGAGGGAGCTGATTTTTTGTAGAACGGATAAGGGTAGCAAGTTTGCGGTGGGGCTTAACCTACACACAGCATTTTAGCCCCACTGCAAACTTGCTACCCTTATCTGTTCTACAAAAAATCAGCTCCCTCCTCTCTCAGTGCCTGGAGTCTATAAAGTACCCTGTTCCTGTAAACTGGTGTACTTTGAACAGACACGCAGATCAGTCACTATCCGGCTGGAGGAACATAAGTCATACATCCGCAAACATGACTATGGTCAGTCAGGCCTGGCTGACCATGTCTTGGATACAACCCACAGGATCTCATGAAAAAAACCATGCTCCACCACAGCAATTCAAAAAAGAGGGACTATTCTTAGAATCAGCAGCAGCTCTCAGAAATCAACCTAATCTCAACAAATATGGTTGCATTAAGCTTCTCAAGATTTGGGAAACACTTATCACCAAAGGTCCCACTTTACATTCCAGGCCACCTACAACTGCCCTTAGAGGGCACTCCACCTAGATAGGACTTTAGTGTCACCCACGTGGTTGGACTTAGTATTGTGTGTTATTTGTTTTTATGTAATCCCTGAAGATGTCTCATTTACTGAGATGAAATATATAGGAAGTATTAAATTCTGATTTAATCCTTTCTGAGTGCTGTATACAATCCATTAAGCCTCCAATATGATGTCCTCACAGCACTTAAGCCTCTACACAGATTAGGGGAGATCACAACGCCTTGGCAGACTCTTCTCTTTATATCTATAGGTTGATCAAATAGGGTTATTTGTGTGGTCTGATTTTTGTTAATTTCTTTTATCATGTGGATGTAAGTAGGGTCCACATTTATTTCCAGTAAGGCACTGATTACTGCATTGTGTTCTATGGTATCAAGTAATCAAGTTATATGGTATGTTTTTTTAAAATAAATAAAGAGGAAACATAGAGGGATTTGGTATTCTCTGCATTTTTCTGTTAGTTGTGAAATGACCTGGATATGATCTATTGTGAAGAAGCCTCTTCTGAATCCTGCCTGCTCTCTACTAGAGTTGTCTTCGAGTATGTTTTGGGTTCTGTTCAGTATTACTCTGTTCATGAATTTATATATGAGAGAGAGTAGACAGACTGGACGATTTTTATGTCTTCCTTGCCTTTTTTTGAATAAAAGTATGGTTTTTGAGGTCTTCCATTCCTCTGGAATCTTTCTTTCTTTGAAGTATCACATGAATCTGGCAGCCAAGGCTTTGAAAATAATTGGTCCACCTTGTTGGATTTCTTCAGCCTTAACATGATCAAGTCCTGGGGCTTTACCTTTACTCATTTTCTAAGGGAATGTTCTATTTCTTCTGGAAGTACATCTGGTATATTGTTTGGTTTTGGAATGATAGGTTCTGAAACTTGGCACTTAGTTGCATAGAGGTTTTTATAAAAATTCTGCACAATTTCTTCTATCCTTTTTTCTATTAGTATGTTTTCTCCATTTTGAACCTGTAAAGCAGATGGAATTGGCTGTTTAAAATTTAAGTCTTTCTCTATTTTTTTCAGGCTGGTTTTTGCCTGCACTGCTTCTCTTAGTTTTTGTATCCTGAAAGCTTTGTAGTCTTCTGTTCTGGAATTATTTTCCATAGTAACTTACAGATAATTTTGTATTCTAGAAAATTTTCTTCAGATTTCTTTAGTTCTTTTCTCTTTTTCAGTAGTTCTATAGTTTGAGGAGAGAGAGTCGTTCTCTTTTCTTTCACAGGAATTTCTGATTTTTTCTTGCACTCGTTAAATTTATTAATAAAGTCAATATAGTCATCATTTATGTAACAGTGTTTAATAGTCCATTCAGTCTGTTCTATGTACTTCCTGAACTTGTGGTAGTCTATTTGTTTGGGTTGTCTTTTCAGGTTTGATGTTGCCCTAATATGTTATTCTTTTTTGTGGTCTGTTCTTATGATGGCTCTGAGGAGTCTGTGGTCAGAATCTATGTTGAAGTATGTTTCGCCTATTGTGCCAACATTTTGTACCAGTCTTTTGCAGTCTGCTAAAATGTAGTCAATTTAATTTTTTGTGTCTCCATTTGGTGATTGCCAAGTCCATCTTCTTCCTGGGCATTTGTTGAAAAAAAAAATGTTCATGATAAAGAGTTATTCAGCTGCAGCAAATTCAGCTAATCTCTCTCCTCTTCTATTTCTTTCTCCCAGGCCATATAGCCCTATAAACGTTTTGTTTTCTTTTCCTATTTTGGCATTAAAGTTACCACCAACAAACATGTATGTTGACTTGTAATGTAATGCCTGTTCAAGATTCATGTAAAAATTTTCCATTTCTTGATCTTTCTTGATTGAGATTTCTTGAATGATATCAGCTACAGATGTTGGAGCATAGCAGGATATTGATTTTATTGTTATATTGTTCTCTATTCCAATTAGGAGTACACCTATTCTTTCAGATATGATGTTATAAGAAAGGATCGACTTGGTGAGCTTAGATTTAACAATGAAGCCCACTCCGCCTTGTTTGACATTGTTTGAGGATGCTCCGAGGAGTATCTGTGTGCTATCGTACAATGTTGCTGTCAGTTTTCTTTCAGTCTTTTTGTTTCATTCACTAGCAGGATATCTAAATTGATATTAGTTAGTTCTTTGATTAATAAATCTATTCTGTAGTCTCTTGCCAACTAATATCAACTTAGATATCCTGCTAGTGAATGAAACAAAAAGATTGAAAGAAAACTGACAACAACATTGTACGATAGCACACAGATACTCCTCGGAGCATCCTCAAACAATGTCAAACAAGGCGGAGTGGGCTTCATTGTTTGCCATTTTCATAGATTTAAGAGGCGGCCTGTTTTCATCTGCAAGATTCTTAGTACCCCTGGCCTCACTCGATGCCTTACCGCCACTGTAGAAAGGTGAGTGTGGGCCGTGCACGACTCTGGGCCATTTCTATTGTTGCAGTAGTGGCATCTTTGCTATGGTCGCATATACACTTCTCCTGACCAGGGTTCTGAAGTGTTCACCAGAGCTCTGTTAGTGGTGTTAGGTCCAGGTCCGATAATAGTAACATATTCTTGTTGAGAGGCTTATACACTGGTTAAACATGATAACTTATATTTAAGGAATTGACAGCGTATACTAGAAATATAAATTAAATAAACTTTAATATATACTTTCCGATATTTCGGCAAACGTCACATTGCCATCTTCTTGGGAACTTAATATAAAGACATGTGCACACAACTACTACATATCAGCAAATGAGAACTGAAGCTAGGATGCTAACGTTTTCCTAAAGTCCTGGTGGTGCCCCCCTGGCGGGTTATATTGGTTCTTGGCCTTTGGGCTGAAGTTCTTCTGATAATTGTTTCCCAAATTTGGGGCAGTCTCATGCATCCAAATTTGTTCAGGTTTGGCATGTTCCTAAGGGCTGAGGCTGATTCCATGAATAGTCTTTCATACTTGAACTTGCTGCGGTGTATGACTGCGGCTTTCTTCCATCTTATTCTGTGGCGAGTATCCAGAGCGCGGTCTGCAAGCCCAGAGTGGCTGTGCTGGTGAAATCGGATGTAATCCTTGTGTTCTGAGATTCTGAAATTAGCTCTCCTGCCTGTTTGGCCAAAGTAAGACAATTTTCAGCTGCAAGGGACCTGGTACACACCATGTAGGTCTATGGGAAGTGGTTGGTCTTTAGTGGAGCTGATAAGGGATGCCAATTTTCTGTATGGCCTGTAACAGGAGGTCAGGTCATGTTTTTTTAAGATTTTGGCAATTTTTTTCGAGGTGCCTCGGATATAAGGAATAGTTGCAGCTGTAAACTGTCTTACTTTGGCCAAACAGGAAGGACAGCGAATATCAGAATTTCTGAACACAAGCTTGCAGACCACGCTCTGGATACTCGCCACAGAATAAGATGGAAGAAAGCCACAGTCATACACTGCAGCAAGTTCAAGTATGAAAGACTATTCATGGAATGAATAGTCTTTCATACTTGAACTGAGGACTGAGGTCTTTCATACTAAGGACTGAGGCCGATTCATGGAATCGGCCTCAGTCCTTAGGAACATGCCAAACCTCAACAAATTTGGATGCATGAAATAGGGCTGAGATATCGGGAGGAAATTTAGCTTGGATTAGCTCTAGGGTTTCTTTCAATTCACTACAAGAATTGAAGAGAAACAAAGAAATAGTGATCACCAAAGCGGATAAGGGGAACGCCACTGTGGTACTCAACCTTAATGACTACACAGGTAAGCTCAAGACTTTGCTATTAGATCGATCCACTTACCTCCCCATTAATTACAATCCCACCAACTCACAAATTAGAAAACTCCATAGGCTCCTTAAGAAGGTTACCAACAGACTAAAACCCTATGACTCTAGACCCTCCCCCCCCCCGCATATATGGGCTCCCTAAAATACATAAAGAAAATGTGCCATTACTTCCCATAGTGGATAGCATTGATTCCCCCACTTACAAACTAGCCAAGCATTTAGCCAAAGTGCTCTCACACTGTACTGGCAACACACCATCACACATAAAAAACTCAGCCCACTTCAAACCAATATAGAAAACCTTACACTGCAACATAATGACATAATGGTCAGTTTTGATGTCTCCTCCCTATTCACGAATGTACCCCTCAAAGAAACCCTAGAGCTAATCCAAGCTAAATTTCCTCCCGATATTTCAGCCCTATTTCAGTTTACAATAAACTCAGGCTATTTCGTTTGGCAGGAAAAATTCTACAAACAGATAGAGGGGACAGCCATGGGTTCACCACTTTCCCCACCCTTGGCCAACTTCTTTATGGAGACCTTTGAAGAAAAAGCCTTAAACTCTGCCCCACAAAAACCTACCATATGGCTTCGCTACGTTGATGATGTGTTTGCTATTTGGCCACATGGCCCAGATTCACTCCTCTCCTTCCTAACATACTTAAACAACCAACACCCTAGAATCAAGTTCACCCTGGAAAGAGAGGAAAACAATAACCTCCCCTTCCTAGACACATTAGTCACCCGCCAACCTGATGGAACCTTGGTTTTCTCAGTTTATAGAAAACCCACCCATACAGGCAGATACATTCACCAACAATCCCATCACCCCCCCCCCCTCACAACAATATGGAGTTATTAAAACACTATTCAACAGGGCAAAAATAATCTGTTCAAATGATCAAGCCCTAACCACTGAACTAAATCACATCTATGACACTTTCTCAGCCAATGGCTACCCCCCCAAAAAAAATCCAAAGAATGCTTAACCCAGTTATCTACAACCCACCTCCCCCCTCCCCTTCACAAAAAAGATTACTCTAAATCCATCACCATTCCCTACATCCGAGGCACCTCGGAAAAAATCAGCAAACTCTTAAGAAAACACGACTTAACCACTTGTTATAGACCACATAGAAAATTGGCATCCCTTATCTGCTCCACTAAAGACCAACCACTTCCCCTAGACCTACCTGGTGTGTACCAGGTCCCTTGCAGCTGTAAATTGTCTTACTTTGGCCAAACAGGCAGGACAGCAAATATCAGAATCTCAGAACACAAGGATTACATCCGATTTCACCAGCACAGTCACTCTGGGCTTGCAGACCACGCTCTGGATACTCGCCACAGAATAAGATGGAAGAAAGCCACAGTCATACACCGCAGCAAGTTCAAGTATGAAAGACTATTCATGGAATCAGCCTCAGTCCTTAGGAACATGCCAAACCTCAACAAATTTGGATGCATGAGACTGCCCCAAATTTGGGAAACAATTATCAGAAGAACTTCAGCCCAAAGGCCAAGAACCAATATAGCCCGCCAGGGGGCACCCAGGACTTTAGGAAAACATTAGCGTCCTAGCTTCAGTTCTCATTTGCTGTTATGTAGTACTTGTGTGCACGTGTCTTTATATTAAGTTCCCAAGAAGATGGCAACGTGATGTTTGCCGAAATATCGGAAAGTATATATTAAAGTTTATTTAATTTATATTTCTAATATACGCTGTCAATTCCTTAAATATAAGTTATCAATGGTAACATAATAATAATAGTTAAACTTTTTTAAAATAGTGGTTTTACTTTCTGATTATAATGACAAAAAACAGAAAACAGAAATCAACTTTACTTAAATATTACTGTAAAAACTTTACTGTATTTATATTTAGGAAATCAAATAATGGTCTTTGTTTGCTCATGTTCTTAGGCAAGGCATTCCAATCATTCACAACTCTGCATGCACAGCACTGAAAGTTTCAAAAATAAATTGCACTCAAGTAGCACTTAATAACGTTAAGTTCTATGCATTTGTACTAGTATTGTTTAAAATTTCAGAGAATCATTTCTATCAGATGTTCGCACGTTCGGTGGGCAGATGTCACGACTTGCAGTGTTGCCAGCAGTGAAAAGTCGACTTGTGGTGCCACCACAAAAGAAACTACTGCAATTAAACTGCATAATTCAGATTACTAATACAAAATGATACAAGTTTGTAA
Organism: Typopeltis vanoorti; assembly: GCF_054136105.1. Taxonomy (NCBI): domain Eukaryota; kingdom Metazoa; phylum Arthropoda; class Arachnida; order Uropygi; family Thelyphonidae; genus Typopeltis; species Typopeltis vanoorti. The sequence goes on along the minus strand of NC_143564.1, from coordinate 69,648,416 downwards.
CAAAATAAAATAAAGGGCAACAAATAATTATTTTAAGAGATTTCAAAATTTTAACAACTAGAAACGTTCTAGAAATTTTGTTCATGAAATTATACCAGTGTTTCTCAACCTGTGGTCCGTGACTATGGGACAAGTGGTCTGCAAGCAGACTTAAATTAATTAAATAAATATATATTTTTTAGTTATCCAAACAAATTAAAACTGAATAAGTAAAAATTATTGAAATCAAGTGGAGACTTAAAAAAAACAACAAACAGCATCAGAATGTTCAAAGGTGGAAGCAATAAAACTATATTGTTGTTCACTTCATCCTTCTTTTATTACTCATCGTTCTGGCACAACAATAATTTGTAGCAGCAGAATGATGAATAATAAGAGGAGTGAAGTGAACAACAATATAGTTTTATTGCTTCCACCTTCCCTTGCTGTTTTTGTCAGCTGTCAAGTGAACATGTGTTATTCACATTTCAACCAATTGCTTGTTGTTTACTGATTTTTATTACTGAAGGTTTTCCTCCTTCAACCAAGGCTCAGTATACCTTCAGAAGTGCTAAACGATACTTGGACAAAGTGTGCCATGAGTTAACCCCAGTATTTATATATTTTTAGGAAACTTTTTTAATAATGGAAAAGTGGCTTAGAACTAGGACTTTGAAAAGAAGAGCAAATGAAACAGGTGATGCTAACCCTAATTGTAATACATGTGTTGTAATGGTGAATAAATCCGATACTATTAAAGTAGAAGAAACAAGAAGTTCAGTTCAAAGAAAAAGTACAGTAGGAAATATAACAGTTCATATTTGGAATTCGGGTTTACTTGGTGTGGAGATGAAAATAAACAGAAACCTCAATGTGTTTTGTGTTATGAAGTGTCATCGAACAAGTGCATGAAACCTGCAAAACTCAGACATTTAGAAACTAAACACTGTGATGTGAAAAATAAGCAAATTTAAAAAAAAAAAAGCCAATTTCAGCAAAGCACTGGAAACATCTATTTCTTAAGTTTGTGCATAGCAAAAACAGAGAAACCTCATTCTATGAGGGAAAATTTATAACTTCCGGCTATAAAAGATGTAGTAAAAACTATGTTTGGCAACAAGTTACTAAAAGATGTTGATTTGACTCCTCTTTCAATGACACCGTAGGTCGCAGAATTAATGATATGGCAGGTGACATAGAATCTCAGTTAATCGAAAGAGTTGAGAAGAGCTCTTATCATGCATTACAAATAGACAAGACTACTGACGTTACAGATGATTCGCAGTTAATGTTTCCTATGATATGTGCATGATAACAACATTCATGACGATATTTTGTTTTGTAGAACTTTGTCATCCAAAGCAACTGGAGAAGAAATATTTCACATGTTCAATAATTACATAATACACAAAGGGATCCAGTGGGAAAAATGCATGGGCTTTGGTTCCGATGGAGCTCATGCCCGTACATGTAGGCATGAGCTCCATCGGAGGGTTGTTTCTATGGTCAAAGAAGTGGCTCTAGATATAAATTGGGTATATATTGTTTATGAAACAATGTAGGACATAGGGAAAGGTTGGCCTCCAAAAGAATGCCACCAGAATTTAAAACTATGCTATACAATGCTGTAAAGCTAGTTAATTTTATTAAGGCTTGATCATTAAATAACAGGTTATTTTCAGTACTATGTAACGAAATGGGCAGTGAATATATACAACTTTTGTTTCATTCTGAAATTTGCTGGCTTTCCAGAGGCAAAGTACTAACAAGGTTATTTCAATGTGTAGAAAGGCTTATGTGTTCGTCGTACATGTTTTATTTTTGACGGTATATATCAGAACACAAAATTATAAGTAAATAATTATTTATTGACTTATTGCTGATATTTCTCTGGTGTTATAACCAGCATCTTCAGAGCACAAAAACACAGTTTGTCACAATACGTGAGACTACAACAACATGGTGTAATCAACGGACTAGTTTAACAAAATTGTAGCAGTAACACAAAGACTAAAGTCCTAATTAGGCACCCTCTATCTGAAAAAAAAAAGAAAAAAAAAAAAACCTTGCAGTTTCTACACAAAGACTAAAGTCCTAAAAAACAGAGAGAAAAAGCTGGTACTAGTTATGTCTTAAGATGACTTTCTCCCAGATCTTAGGCAAATTTATACAGCCATGTTTCAAGGCTTCTGTTGCTTCTAAGAACAATCTCTCTTACTTGTAAGAGTTTATGTGCAGTACTTTTGTTTTCTTCCAGTTGATCTTGTGTGCAGGGGTATCCAAAGCATGGTCTGCTAGGCCCAACTTGCCATGGTGATAGTGCCGGATGTATCTTTTATGTTCACTGATGCAGATGTTCACAGTTCTTCCTGTTTGACCGTAATTTTGTTAAACTAGTCCTGGCTCAACAGTATGGTATTTTAAAAACGCTAACCCACAGAGCGAGAGCAATCTGTTCCAATGACAATGCTCTTGCTGCTGAACTGGCTCACTTATGCCACACCTTCTTGGCCAATGGCTATAATCCCCATAAGATAAACAAAATACTAAATGCTCCTAAGAAACCCCTCCAACTATCCACCACAGTGAACTACAACAAAACAGTCACCATTCCATACATTAAAGGCACATCAGAAAAGATATCCAGAATTCTTAATAAACATGAACTACGCACAGTATTCAGACCATGTGTCAAATTAGCAACTCTCATCCGTTCACCGAAGGACAGCATCCCTTCCTTATTACATCCAGGAGTCTACGAAGTACCCTGCTCGTGTGATCAAGCTTACTATGGTCAAACAGGACTGCGAATATCCGCATCAGTGAACATAAAAGATACATCCGGCACTATCACTATGGCAAGTCGGGCCTAGCAGACCATGCTTTGGATACCCCTGTACACAGGATCAACTGGAAGAAAACAAAAGTACTGCACATAAACTCTTACAAGTAAGAGAGATTGTTCTTAGAAGCAACAGAAGCCTTGAAACATACTCCAAATCTCAACAAATATGGCTGTATAAATTTGCCTAAGATCTGGGAGACAGTCATCTTAAGACATAACTAGTACAGGCTTTTTCTCTCTGTTTTTTTAGGACTTTAGTCCCTAATTAGGCGCCCTCTATCTGAAAAAAAAAAAAAAAAAAAAACTGCAAGTTTTTTTTTTCAGATAGAGGGTGCCTAATTAGGACTTTAGTCTTTGTGTTACTGCTACAATTTTGTTAAACTAGTCCGTTGATTACACCATGTTGTTGTAGTCTCGCGTATTGTGACAAACTGTGTTTTTGTGCTCTGAAGATGCTGGTTATAACACCAGTGAAATATCAGCAATAAGTCAATAAATAATTATTTACTTATAATTTTGTGTTCTGATATATACTGTCAAAAATAAAAATGTTATTTCAATTAAGGCACGAAGTTTTACTGTTTGTAAATGAACATAATTCTAATTTTGCATCACTCCTTGTTGACAAAGCATGGTTATCAACACTATCCTATCTTCCAGGCAATTTTTTTCAAAATTAAATGAACTAAATCTCTCCCTTCAGGTTCTTCATGCCTACAACAAAATAAAGGCATTCGAGAAAAAAAACAAAAAAACTGGTGTTGTGCATTAATTACGTACAAGACAGATAATTTGCACCTTTTCCAACATTGGAATCTTTTGTAGTGGAAAATTATTTTTTTTGTTGATTGATTTTCTGGAAAGGGTTTGTGACCACCTCATAACTCTGATACAGAATTTTTAAACATATTTTCCGAATAACTTTTTTATAAGAAATTTCTGTGGGCTCGAGATCTATTTCAGGCTCACGGTCACGAAAACGACCTTTCATTATCAAAAAAAGAACAGTTAATCAAGCTTTCAAGTGAGAGTGGGCTTAAAATGCAATTCTGTGATCTTGGTTTGGCTTGATTCTGTATCTTGCCTTCAGTGAGAAGTGAATTTCCTGAATTATCTGAAGAAGCACAAAGGTTGTAGAAAATCGTCATGCAATTTTCTACAACCTATTTTTGTGAGAAAGGATTTTCATCGCTCCTTCAAATAAAAACAAAATACAGAAATCGTCTTTGTGTGTGTGCCGATCTTCGACTGAAGTTGACCAATATTGAGCCAGATATCCAGCAACTCTGCAAAGGCCGAGAAGCTGAACCATCTCATTAAAAGTAAGTAATGACATAATTATATCGTATTATTTATTTGGACTACAGTTTCCGATTATTCTCATTACTGGTTTTGGAATTAATCCATTTCCAAAATCAGACCAAATCAGGGATGAAACGAAAGTTACGCAAAGTGACATCACAGTGAGGTTCAGCTCTGTTGGCAAAGAGGATAGCTGCCTATGTCCTGTTTAGCAAAGTTGTGTATCTCATACGGTCACTTGTAGGAATATGTGGCCAAGCACATCAAATCCATCGCATGCAGACAACAACATCTGTATGGTCATGGATTATACAGAAACACACATCACAACGTAACGAATACAACCAGCACACAGGACGGATATAAATAAAACCTCCACACGATTAATGAATCTGCCAGATTTACGATGACCACTATTGTGCTTCTGGATAAAACAGCATGGATGTAATTAAAACCACCATCATAACACGATTAGTACAAATCACGTGCGTACGGTATATATAGCATACAGTCGCTGGCAGGAAAATGCGCCAGACTACATAGATGAAACTTTGCAAGTGACATCGTGGGTTGGACTGTTTATAGATATCGGGAAGGACCTCACATAACAGGATGTCTTAAATTTTTTTGATCAGGGAAACAAGGCGATTTGTATCGGCCAGAAGTGTGTGTGTGTGGGGGGGGGGGAATTAATGGCTTTCGGATGTTCTGAAATTTTTAGGTATGTGCAGGGGATGGTTTAGACAGGACAAGGGATGTCATCCATGATGGAATCCATGGACGTCAAGTTTGTATTCAGTATTATGATGAATGGAGTAAGATAAGAACAGCATTTTTCCCTTGCCTCCCAATGCACTTAGCGAATGGAACAGTTTTACATGTTGCAAGTCGAATCAGAGAGCGCATGAAGATAAAAGTTGTTGTGGGGCTAGCTTCATGAGTATGGGCAGATGAATGGGGATAACATATAAAATATGAAAGTTGCTGTGGGTAGATAAATGGGGATTAAAGATAAACGTCGTTGTGGGCAGATGAAGGTCTCAGCAGGACAGCACTGACATTCCCCATTCATTTGCCCATGATACCAGCGGCGCTAAAAAGTTGTTGGGGTCAGCTTAATGAGTGTGGGCAGATGAATGGGGATAACATATAAAATATAAAAGTTGTTGAATGGGGTGTCAGCGGGACAGTGCTGACATAATCATTCATTTGCAGCAAATCGGAAACTGATATCTTTTATTTGTTTAATAAAAATTAAAACTTTGTTCAGTGATGATACACTTTTAATTGTTTACTTCCAACTTAATTAAGTTTCCATATGTATTCAAAAGATGCTTTTAGAATTATTATGTTATAAAAGGCAGTTTTTCCAAAATATTGATAATCCCCACATATATTTAAAAAAAAAAATTACATAACTTAGTGGTCGGTAAACCATTAAGTTATGTAATGAATCTGCCAGGCATTTTAGGCATTTTACTGGTCCTTGGGCTTAGAAAGGTTGTGAAATGCTGAATTATACTATGAGAAAAGTACTTTTTTTTTTAAATAACAGATTGTCTATTACAATAGTAGTGCATACTGTTCTACATTGGCATAAGGTTCATTTTGAATTAAACGAATACACTGATTTGATTAAAAATTCATTTATTGGAAATGACAACTAATTTAATTTAAATCTATTCATGATATATAAAACCAATGTTTTTACTTGAAAACAAGATTTACTGTTTTCAAGTCAAGCACTGTAACTATAACATAAGGGCTGTTCATTTTTCTTTCTTTGTGAACAAAAGCTGAAAGTGTGACATGCAGTGGAGCACGTGTGGAGTGAAAAGAATACCATAATACCATTGTGAGAGAAATTAGAGGATTTTTGGAACTCAATAGTGAATATTTATGTTTATGAAGTCTTTCATATAGAAAGAAAAACGTTTAAAAGTTACCAATTATTATGTTATGACAATGACAGAACAGCTGTCAGGGAGATATGATTTTTTAATCACTGTTTGTGTTTTTATAGTCTTTTTCACAGAAAGAAAAATAAATTTCTGAACATAAAAGGAAATAAAATAAAACTGGCACTAATAATGCAAGTTTTTGTGATTTTTTTTTTAAAAGGGAATGCTATAAAGTTTGAATTACAGATTTCAGATCCAGACATTTTATTTCCAATTGTCTGGAATAAAACTTCTCTAATACCTTCATTTGGCAGCTATCCATGATCAAATAAGTTGACAGTGAATAAGATAATGCTTTAACATGGAGAAAAAGAGTATAAATTATGCAAAGAAAATATAGTAAAACTTGTCCAAGGTGGAATGTGAATAAGGCAGAAACTTGCTCAATGTGAAAAAATTATATAGTCCAGGCCAGAAGAATTGGCATTACAGCGTTATTTATTTTGTATAATGTGGAATCTGCCCAACATGGAAACGGAAAGCAATATTTGAAGAATTTATTAAAAATTACTTGTTTTAAAAATACACCTATATTTATTAGATTTTGGCACTTGTGTTGCTTTTAATGTTTCATTTGAGAATTAATGTTGGTCAGTTTCCGGTAAGTCCAAACATTTCAGTAACCTGAATTTCAATAAATTGATCAGTTCATTTTTTACATCATGGCTAAATCGTAAATGGCGTTGCTGCTAAAAGAAAAGATCCAAGTCACTGAAGCTAAAGAAAAGGATAATCTCTCGGTACAGGAAATAATGATGCAGTTTAAGTGTGGCAAAATGCAAATATACAACATACTTAAACAAAAGGATAAAATAATGAATGAGTGGCTGCAAGGAAACAGTCGAATGAAGAGGAAGGCAAAGGTAACGAGGAAATCAACGAGGTAGTGTGGGAGTGGTTCACGAATGCAAGATCAAAAAATATTCACATATCCGGTCCAATGGTTCAAAGTGAAGCTCTCACAGTAGCCAAATCTCTCGGGAATGATCAATTTAAGGCATCTACAGGATGGATAGATAGTTTTAAGAGGAGGCATAATACTGTGTGGAACGAAGTCTATGGAGAATCTAAAGATGTGAATGTAAGTGTAGTGAGTGAGTGGAAACCAAAACTGCTAGAATTGATTTCACCATACGAACCTAAAAACATTTACAATGCAGACAAAACAGGATTGTTTTTGTGGGCATTACCAACAAAATTATTTGCGGTTCAGGGAGAAAAGTGTACCAAAAGCAAAATATCCAAAGAAAGACTTACAGTGTTACTGTGTGGGAATATGGTGGGAGAAATGGAAAAGCAGCAAATCCAAGATGTTTCAAGAACCTGGAAATTAATAATTTACCAGTGATTTGGAGAAAGAATAAAAACGCTTAGATGACTATTACAATGGAAGAGTGGTTAAATATGTTTAATGCAAAAATGAAAAAGGAAAATAAAAATGTCACTCTTTTTCTTGACAATGCTACCTGCCACCCAAAGGTAGCACTTTCAAATGTAAAAATAGCCTGGTTTCCAGAAAATGCAACAAGTGTATTACAACCCATGGATATGGGTATTATTTGCACATTCAAATTGCACTACAGACGATTTCTGATGCAATCTTTGATTTCGAATGTAGAAGAACCCAATAGCTCTTAAGATTAGCAAGATTTGTATCAGTTCTGGATGCTCTGAATTGGATCGGGTTGGCAGCGCAGAAAATTAAAGCAGATACAGTAAAAAAAGTGTTTGCTAAAGCTGGGTTTGGGGAAAGTGATGTGGCAGATAATTTAGAGGAGGCGAGTGAAAATATTGCTCCAATATCCAATCTCTGCCGAGGAAAAGAACTTTCCTGATACAGACAATATTGTTCGGAGTGATGACCATCTAGCCACACATTACAGATTTGAATCTGCTACAGCTCTACTAGCGGTAAGAAATACACAAAACAAAGATTTGGAGGATGATGAAGAGGAAGGAGGAGGAGAAGAAGCAGCTGGAGAACAGGATATTTCAATGAAAATTCGTACACATGAACAGGCCCTTCATTGCATCAGTGAAGTGATGCAGTTTGCAATTGATTCAAACTCTTCCAACCTTCTTGAACTATTGTATACAGTTAAGGACTGCATTCAAAAAGACATGATCACAAAAAAGTGGAAGCAAGTTTCTTTGTTGGATCTGTGGAAGAAATCTCAATGAGTTGTATATTGGAAACGTGTAATGTGCGGTGTAATAGAGCATTAATACTTTAATAATGTATTATTATTATTACTATTATTTTAATAACATAGGTCTACAAGTACCACCTATTTACAAGAGCCAGCACAGCCGATTTTTACTCATAAACAGGTACCACATAATATGATTTTAATGGATTTTACATTTTTTTGCAACTTTGTATAATGCAGAAACTTGGCCAATGTGGAAAATATATTCGGTCCCTTGCAATTCCGCTCTGAACAAATTTTACTGTAATATTTTTTGAATGCATTTAGAAGGCTAAAAAAATGGACTCTCTACTTGTCTCTAATGACTCACTTCTGGAGCAGTGGATATGATATATACACTGCTTGAAAAAAAAATCAATGGGCACCCACATGAGCACGATGCATTACCATATAACGAGTCGTGTTTGTAGCCGGTATAAATTGGAGGAATGTGACTCTCCCAAGTCAGTGCAACTGTGTCTGGGTTAAATGGGTGCAAGAAGGGAACTGATGGAGTTTGAAAGAGGCATTGTGATAGGATGTCACATCACAGGCCTATCTGTTCAGCAAATTATTGTTGACAAACCGAGCCATTCCAGGTAATCAGTGTTACCATACTGAGATGACAGCGCAGGGAGTAACTGCACACCACACTCACTGAATGCGACTGTAGGGTGCTATGAAGGATAATATGCAAAAACTGAACATTTGTCAGCTAACACATTGAATACAGAGTTCCAAGCATCAACTAGAACAGTGGTGGCGAACCTGTGGCACTCATGCCAGAGGTGGCATGCCCGAGAATTTTGCCGGCACATCAACGATGTACATATGATATCATTTTATACACTTATAAATTATTCTACTTTTTTTTAATTGTTACAATACATACAAGTTAAATTTTGTTTTACAGGAGAGAGCAGCTATGAAGACATGAATTTGATTGGTGCGGTATTAACAAAAGATCATGCGACCTAAAGACAAATGGAACCGACAATTTTTGAGTTGAAATACTAATTCATCTGCAACTGTCATAACAACATTCACTATTATATTTCTTATTTTTAAGACATTCACGACGGGGTGTTGTTTTTCGTTCCGACAGAACTTCTCATTACCGGCAAGCTCAACTCACACAAAGTTTCAACTCTTGGTTGATTTCTATTGCTGCTTGTTTGCGTTTGAGCTGGCAGGGGAACTCACGCAAGCATTATATGGCATGTTTCAATTCGTGGTAGAATTTTATTTGAAGTTAGCCTTTGTGATCTGTCATAATGACATAGAAAATTTCAAATGCAATCAAACAAACATATGCTTGAGTCATTATTTTCCGTAATTGAAATGTAATTGAAAAATTGGACAATAATTTTAGTTAGATACTGTGTTTCTAGTGCAACATATGGTTTTGCTTGCCTATACAGGGTAGTTTCTGTGAGAGGAGTACATGTGATTCATTAGTTAGCGCCGTTTTTATTCCAGCTGTCTCTAATTGCACTATTTGTTGAGAAATATATTACACAGACTGCAAAAGCCTCTGTACCTTATTCAGGGATACAATAAAACTATTTTTTTTTCTTGCATCTACAGAATATAATGGCTGTTGGGGAGAGAGTGTTGTTTTTTTGTGTGGGAGGTAATATATATATATATATATATATATGCAAAACCTTTTAATGTCTTTTTTCGTAAAGTGAAATCTGGGGTGCCAGTTATACGCGAGGGCAAGTTATATTCAACGGTAAGCATTCGCCGACAAGTTGACATCCTTCTGCTTCTTCCCCTGCTCCACTGACTTCTATGGTGAGTTACAATGCATAAATATTTTTCTCATTACCGTTTTTTTTTTTTTTCAAGCCAACATCATTAAAATCAATTTAATAATACAATAATAAATAATTTTAAACTGAATAATATTATAAATTTTTGGTGATCGGAATGGGATATGTCAATGAAACTTACCACAAGTTAATTTAATGATGTTGGCCTGAGGAAACTACAATATTGTAACATTAGTCCTGTGATTGATAACTAATTTAAATGCGTACTTTTATATTTGTCAACATGCTACACTGTATACATAAGTGTATTAATACTCTTTATGATTATGCCATAATTAATTTTCTCCTCTACATATGCTTGAGTCATTATTTTCCGAAATGAATTTTATAAAAGACAGTTTAAGAAATAGAATGACTGATGAATCTAGTTCCACGTATATATTACTAAAAGTGACAAAATATGAACCTGATATAAAGCATAAAATATTTTATAATGTACAACAGCAAAAATCTCATTAATAAATTGATATATTGATATTGATAAATTAATAAATTGATAATAGGTTGATATTGATTTGTATACGACAATGTGCATATCAAATTATGAGTTCATTTTTATGAAATTCTATGTTAATTTTTAAACTTGTCTCAATAAAATTCAGCAATTTATTTTGTATTAATTAATGTTAACTAATTAGTGTTGAATCAATTAGTTGCTGGCGTGCCAGGCACGTCAGCAAATCAATTTGTAAACTTCTGGCACGTGGACATAAAAAGGTTCGCCACCACTGAACTAGAACATGAATCTGCACAAAACCATGCAGGTCTGAATCTCACAACATGGATTTCCATAGCAGGATCACAGAACAAAAGTTCCACATTATCCTAACCAACATGCAGTGTTGTCTTCAGTAATGCAAAGAGCATGTACAGTGGGACTTGGAAAGCTGTGTTACGGAATGATGAATCACACTGTGCCCTCTACCGAGCAGATGGACAGCTGTGGGTGTGGCAGATGTCTGGTGAACGTCTCTTACCATAGTGTGTAAATCCAACTATGAAATTCAGAGGTGGCAGTGTGATGGTATGGTCCTGTTTTTCCTGGTTTGGCCTTGGACCTCTGTTTGTGATGCCACAAGCACTGAACTCCAAGAGGTAGCTGAGCATTCTCGACAAAGCAATGCCTCCTACTTTGTGGCATTTCTACAGAACTCACCACTGTCTCTTTCAGCAAAACATTGCACTGTGCCATAAAGCCATTGCTGTAACTCCGTGGTTTGTGGACATGAATGAACATCGCCACACTTGACTGGTCTCCACAGAACCCTGATCTTAACTCTATTGAACATCTGTGAGATGAACTGGAGTATTGGGTGAGGTCAAGGGACATCTACCCTACAAAAGCCCAGGACCTCATTACATGCCTACAGGAAGAATGGTCCAAAATTCCTATTGATCACTATCACGTTTGTGGAAAATATACCCCATAGGACTGCTGCAGTCATCGCAGCTAAAGGAGGTCCTACATTTTATTGAGGTGGCCACCACGGCTATTTGTTTTTTCCTCACACTATGCTGTCCGTTGACTGTGGTAAAATTGCATTGTATACAGGTGGATTCATATGATAAAAAAAAAGACCGATTAGTCATGTTTTGCTTATGCAGTCAATAGTTCCTTCTGTAAAGTTTATGCTATATATATGGATTTCCAAATATTTCAAGAACAAACGTAAACTGTCAGGGAGATCATCTTATGCATTTCAGAAATGGAAAGAAATTACAGAAAAAATGCAACATATCAGGATGCAAAAAGATAGTTAGCCGCCACCACACCTGTTCTGAGATCCTCTTATGCTGAAATGATAACAATTAAAAAATTTCAACAGCAACTCCAACTCATATGTTCCACCATTTGTTAATTTCACCATACCTGAACTTTTATAATGATTACTTTGTCTGAGTACATCAATAGTGCAATGTATAATCCCACTCTGAAAATGGTTCCATTAGATGAAAATCCACTTGTAATAAAAATTATTGCAATTATCACTTATACAAACCACCAGATCCTTCCACAGAAAAAAATGGATGCGTTAGTATCCACTGAAATCAACTGGAATTTACCCAGTGATGTATTGGATATTTTTTCAGAAGGTGGATACTGGTGGTCCATACTTCTCAAAATCTAATAAGAATTACAAACCCAATAAAAGTCAAGTCCTGAACCTCCTGGAAATCAGACAAGTCTATGAAGTCTAAACAATAGTAAAATTTTTATAATGGAACTGTCAAGTTTCACCAGCATATTGATATCAATTATCTGCTGCAGAAACACAAACCATTTTGTTTCTGTTTGCAGAAATCTTGTTTAAAACCCAGTGAGGATCCTCATTCTTATTTACTCAAGGCTAATGCTCCACCCATGCATGAGAAATACAGCACTCATCTTACCATTAGTCATTCTGGTAAAGTGTGAATGCTTCTCACAAGAGAAATGACATTTTTATTTATACAGCCGAGCTCTATACTCATGCAGATGTCGGTCTTGGACAAATTGCATGAAGTTTTTACATTTTTACAAAACATTAATTGATTAAAATTCATTTGATAACAAATTTGTTTATATGTAAATACTAAACCTTGTACCATATGTATATTTTATATACTCATTTATCTCCTTACAATTATCTATCAATATTGTGCCATAAAACCACAAATCAAAATAATTATTCCAGACTTCTAGAATATCTTTAGTTTTCACATCACCTTTATCATCTCATTCCTTCTAGAATATTTTGCTGCCTTCCTCATTAACCTTCTTATAGACTGATCTGGAGGAAAATTATAGATAGGAAGTTAGTAATGATGTAAATTTTTCATGTAGTACTATCATATCCTGTACACCCCTTGAGGGTACCATGGCAGGAATTTGATGATGATGATATTTGTAAAAAATATTTGTTCAAATATTTTTACAAATTTGTTACTTTTTATTTGTTTGAACAAATAAAAAGTAGCAAATCCCAGACATCGAGAAATGCATGGGAAAAATTGGGAGAAAAAAACAAAGCTAATAATAATGTTAAGCACATCTGAATTTCTGTTCAGAATAGTGACTTCATTACTATCACTGCATTTCAATATAAAAATCTACATAAATTCACATGAAAAAAACAAAAGAATCTTATAGTTATTGAAAGTTTATTTTTCACTTGGTCAGACTATAATAAATTTAGTTTAATCCTTTATCCAAGTATGTGCAAACAAAGTTTGCGCCTGAAAGTATCTTCAGGACTGGGGTAAAAGGTACAACACCGGGCAATTCCTTGCAAAGGTGGAGCAAGCTACCAACACTCCTATCTCAGTATCTCCCATAATGCAAAACACATCTCCTTGCAGATATGTATAATGTTATGCATTAAGGGAAGGGCCACTACCCAGACTAGTTTCGACCTTTATTGAGGTCTCTTTCAGTGGGAGCCAGGCCCAAGTGGAGATACCAAGGCAGAAGCATTAGCAAAGTCATCTCCTCCTATAGGAGCTGCCAAATGGTGTGCCACCTTTTTATTAAATTACTCTGGATTTAGAGAAAGACGTTGAAAGTTTATTTTTCACTTGGTCAGACTATAATAAATTTAGTTTAATCCTTTATCCAAGTGTGTGCAAACAAAGTTTGCACCTGAAAGTATCTTCAGGACTGAGGTAAAGTGGTACAACACCAGGCGACTCCTTTCAAAGGTGGAGCAAGCTACCAACATGCCTATCTCAGTATCTCCCATAATGCATAACATTATACATATCTGCAAGGAGATGTGTTTTGCATTATGGGAGATGCTGAGATGGGAGTGTTGGTAGCTTGCTCCACCTTTGCAAGGAGTCACCCGGTGTTGTACCACTTTACTCCAGTCCTGAAGACACTTGGATAAAGGATTAAACTAAATTTATTATAATCTTATAATTATTGATGGTGATCTCTTCAAATTAGTTCAGGTAGAGTAGAGATAAATCAAAACAGGAAATGACCACCAAGTGGTAATGAACAGAATAAAATAAATATGAGATAACTTAATTCTATACTGCTTTATTCCCTAAAGAGAGTAAGGAGCACTCTAACATTTTTTTTGTGGAACGTGGCAGTTGATCTCCACCCCTGGCAATGAAAGAATATTAGTGTAATCTCTAGCTGGCATCATAGACAAAAGTACAAGGCTACTGCATACTTCTTCCATTCTTCTTCTTCTCCCATAGTCCTAAATGAACCGTTGGGTCATTCATGGCTGGTAGATGATACTCTTTGCTAGCATCCTCCAGTCGTCTCGGTCTCTTGTTCTTAATGTCAGTTGAGAAAGAGAGGAAAATGTCCATTTTTTGATGTTATCAGTCCATTTTAATCGAGGTCGGCCCCTAACCCTTGATCCCGGAATGATTCCTTCTAGTGTTTGCTTTGGAATGCCATTAGCCCTCTCCACATGTCCGAACCATTTCATCTGTCTTCTTCTGATGACTGTCAGAATATTTTCCCTTTTTCTACCATCTATTGTATCAATCAGTTTTCAGACATTTTCGTTGGTTTCGTGAGCAGTATAGGGAATTCTCAAAAGTCTTCTGTAAGTTTTCATTTCGAATGACAGGAGTCTCCTCTCATCTTCCTTCAATAAAGTCCAGGCCTTACAACCATACAAGAGGACAGAATTCACCAAGGTGTCAATTAGTCTTAGTCTGGTTGTGATTGCTATTCTGTTATCTCCCCCACAATGGTTTTTAACTTCTGTAGGGTTTTAATTTTGTTTAATTTAGTTTTAACTTCTGTAGGGTGTTAAGGTTTTAATTTTGTTTAATTTAGTTTTAACTTCTGTAGGGTGTTAAGGTTTTAACTTCTGCCATTACATGTTCTAGCATTACTATGTGAAATTATACAAGTTACACGGTTACTTTTTTTTTTGAGCTGCATGATTAAAACCTCAAGTTTCGATGAGGAAAAATTCTGCTTATGTATGCCAATGATTAACTAAGAAGCAAAACCAGCTACAAAAAAAGTTCTAATCAGTTGTAGAATTAAAACTATAGGGTATTTCTTCATCTGCTGATATACATTATTGTGAAATAAAGCAGCTGCCAAAAGAATATTAAATTCTAAAAACAGTCTGATAACAGTAGAGATCATTGTGGGTTCAAAACATGTGTCTGAGGAAAAGAAAATGAATTTGCATTCAGAAAGCAAATAACTGAGAATGAGAGGCAAAATCAGTGCTTTCTTCAAATTTCGAAAAAAGTCATGGAAGAACGTGGTGGAGTTGTCTGCAAAGATGGAAAAATTATAACTCCATGGCAGATGTCAGAAGTTAAAGAAATCATATAGAACATTCTCGGATAGTAAATCAGAATGTGCTTAGAACATAGAAAAATCTGTGTAGGAAAGTAGGTTTTGGTTAAAACTACCTGAACAAATCTCAAAGGAAGATTTCAGAAAGAATGCAGAAGATAAGTATCATGATGATAAACTGTTCTGGAGACTTTATATTGTCTCTGAACTTACAGTTCATGTTACTCCTTTTGTAATTTTTGATATAATGAGTTAAGCAGAGCTTTTATGTTATGGAGCACCCTAGACCAGAAAGTGTCTTTTGGCAGCAACTCTATTTTAAATTAAAAATGAAATAAATGAAGTGATCACATATATTGCCCACCTTTGTTTTGCTTTTGGCAATAACGATTTTGGAAATTTGGAGTGGAGACTATCCATCTATCTCTCCCTTCCATCTGATTCAAATGGGTTTGGTCTCCTCCTAATGAGGAGTCACGGCAAAATAATGCAGCCGGCATGCCACTCCTCTGCTGCATCCCTATTGGAGGTATTCATGACTGTAGTCCATGTGTGTTCAAGGGGATGGTTTGCCTGCTTGCAGGATGAAAAAACCCCAGCTAAACTGGGGAAAAACTCTACAGCCAGTGCCCAAGACCAGGGAATCGAATCTAGGACACTCCTTCCCTGATATTCATCTCTTAATAGTACCCAATTATTTTTTTACTTTTAACTCCTTTATTCATATCTGTTTTAAATTTTAAATACAATGGAGCTCCATCTTACTATTTTACTTATCACTAATATCATACTCGTTTATCACTATCTGCAGTCTCCACTCCATGAGAAATCATCACATATTTTTGTCATCACAAAAATATGTGATGATTTCTCATGGAGTGGAGACTGCAGATAGTGATAAACGAGTACGATATTAGTTGCGAAGCACAACCATATGCCTGGAGAAGGAGTTTTTGTAAGGATCTTAAGGATCTTCCTCAGCCATAGCAAAGTAAGCCAATCTTGGGTGTGGACAGCAGGGTTTTTTCCACCAGTTTATCTGGGGGGTTTCATCCCACAAACAGGCAAACCTGTCCAGTGAACACACGCACACACACGCACACACACACACACACACACACACACATATTACAGTCAGGAATACTGACTCAGCCATAGGTCTGAATCGTCAGCTATGCTGGTTCTGGAGCCTGGATAAAAATTTGGGGAGACCGAGATGGTGCCGTACCTCCCCGTAAAGGGGACGCATGGCCGTGTATCATCATACAATTATTATTATTATTACTATAAGACTTGTAAAATTTAAAAATAAAAAAAGATTAAAAGATTAAAAACTAGAATGTTAAAATTGTAAAAGATAAGAAACAAATGTAAAGACCTTGAAAGCAAAACAAAAATATGTGATGAAAGATCAGAAGTAAGGCCATTTCACCCAGTCAATTGATTTCATCTTTGGCAATATATATGATCACTTCATTAAATTTTTATTCTATTTTTTAATTAAAAATAAACACCAAAAGGAATTAGAACAAAAAGAATTAAGATCGTTGAGGTGATATAGATGAGGAAACAAGTGAGAGACCAGAAAATATCCGATGGTGTATATGTGTATACATATCAATAGTTGAAGTAGGAAAAAATTTATCAGAAGGTGAAATGCAGAAAGTACGAGGATGGTCTGAAAAGTTCTTGGCATAACAATGAAAAAACGAATTCATAATTTCAAAATTATTTTTATTTTTCAACAGGACTAATACATTTATTCCAGCGATGCTCCAGCGCCATTATTTCATCCCTGTAATGGTTCTCAGTAAGATCTGCAAAATACTTCTGTACAGCCTGCAATCACCTCTTGATTTGAAGAAAAAAACGCTGACCAGCGAGGAAGAATTTTAGTGTCAGGAAGAGAGAGAAGTCAGAGGGAGCCAAATCTAGGGAACAGGGTGAATGTTATAACAATTCATAATGTAGATCCCTTAATTTTCCTATTGCCAAAACACCTTTGTGGGCAGGTGCATTGTCCTGATGAAAGATTATTTTTTTCTTCTGCAAACCGGGTCTCTTTTCTTATGAATTTTTTCATCTAGTCTGGTTAAAAGATCGGAATAATATTCACCAGTTATTGTTTTACCCTTTTCAATATAATTAAATAAACAACTTTAGCATCCCAAAACACCAATACCATGACCTTTCCTGCTGATGGAACCAATTTTGTCTTTTTTGGCACTGAACCGGCTTCTGTCCACTGTTTTGACTGCTGCTTGTATTCTGGTGTGTAATGGTGAATCCAAGTCTCATCCAAGTCTAATAAATCGACACACAAAAAATCAGTTTTATTCTTGTTAATATGCTCCAAGCACTGTTCAGAGATTTTCATGTGAGTGTGTTTTTGATCTGCAGTGAGAAAGCACAGCATCAATCATGTGCAAAGCTTTTTTCATTTGCAATTCTTCATGCAAAATATATCCTACACGTTCTTTTGAAATGCTTATAGTCTCAGCAATTTCACACAAGTTGACTCGCCAGTCATCCAATACCATATCGTGCACTTGATCAATGATTTCTAATGTTGTTACACTTTCAGGATGTCCTTTGCATGGATCATCTTCAAGGCTGGTACGGTCACATTTAAACTTGACAGCACATTTCTTAATTGTTGAAAACATAGGAGAAGAGTGCCCATAAACTTTTATGAACTTTGAATGAATTTCTTTTGGCATTAAATCTTCTTTTACAAAGAATTTTATAACTGTACAATACTCAATTTTATCCATTTCAAGGGATACAAACAACACTTTTGCTTTAGACAGCTGTATAAAACAAACTACTTGATAGAATAACTTGCAATTTCATATGAATGCTTATGACAGATGTATCAACTTAGAAAAAAAAAAAATCTTGCAGATAGTGTTGCCATCTATGGCCGAGGCCGAGAACTTTTCAGACCACCCTCGTATATGAAGTAGATAACACTTGACCTGAAATTCTAAAATAAAGCAGTAAAAACAGTTTTATAGTGAAAAGTTTTTCAGCAGCACTTTAATCCTTCTGTATTATGCAGTTAAACTGCATATTTCTGAAAGACTAGTTACATGATCAAACCAAATAAATGATTTGGTTTGATCTTGTAACCAGTGAAGAAGAAGCCAAAAGAAGAGCTTTCCTTTTGGCAATTCATAAACAAGGGAGGATAATGAAATTGAATACAAGGATTATAGAGGAATTTCCTGATTGTTCCAGAAGAGATTTATGTATGTATACTTGAGAAGGACTAAGACAACTTGCTGAAAGGAAAATGAAGATCAGAAAAACAATGAAAAGTGGATCTAAATAGAGTTGCCAACAGATATTTACCTAACATGTAATCAAGGAATCATGAGAGTATTATTATTATACGGGCACTTCCATGCAGTCCAAACAATAATAATTGTTTGGATTCCTTAATGAAATAGAAAGGCAGGAAAGAATATGATAAGGCATCAAGTGAAAATTATTCAAAACACTAAATTTGTATTCATAACAATGACTCACAGTATAAACAACCTATAAAGAAAAAAAAAACACGTTCATTAAATTCACTAATATTTCACTAGTTTTCTAACTACCTTCATATCAGAGCACAATAACTCTGACAGGCACACAGCACTGAACAAAGTAATTGTGGCAAAACAATTTAAATTGCAATTGAAAACAAACTAATATCCTCACAGGGTGCCACCTGGGTCATATAGCCATAAAGTTAATTTAGAGATAACAGGCTGTCAGGTCTTAAAATGATGAGCCACCCAGATCACTGGTAAATTAATGCAACTATAGGTTGCATTAAATGTGTAGGAGTTTACAGACCATGGTTTCCCAATCCCCAATTTGCCATACAGATGATTGCAGATATGTTTTTTCAGATATGTTTTTTCAGATATTTCAAAGCAAATGTTAACTTTTACAAGCCTGACCAAAGTAGAAACAAGGAACTTTATACATGTTCAAGAGGATGCTGCTGATTTTATGAAGGTAGTTAGCTGAATGAAAGTTTTTGAAAGCAACATGGAGATCCATTTTTTTCTGATGTACCCTTAACACATGGGATGGGAATGGATTTGCTGTGATCCTACATACTGGGTTGGAGGCATTGGGAAGGGGGGGGGGGTATTTTATCTATTATATATTGGCTGTTGCCATTAGCTAAAAAGGTGTTGCGAAGATTCACGAGCCCAGTTTCAAGTACTATGTCACTTGAACAAATAGTCCTGACTCGGTGAGTAAATGTTTTGAGTATAGCATACTATTGGGAAGGGTGGTGGCATGACTGTTTATGAAAATACCTTCCTGTATGAGGAAGATATTTGCATACCTGTAAACAAAGAAAGATAATGAGACATTAGGAAGTCGTTTCACTAGTGTACCTAAAAAGGAGAGACAATTGTTACTTTCTTTTTATGGTGAAGTTTATTTTAGGATGTTGGCTGTTAAGATATACCAAAAATGTATCTAATATCTGAACTATGAAGTCAAAATCATATAATCAACATAGTGCAGCCAAATTATTATTTTAAGCATGGCTGTGTTGAGTACTTCGTTTTCACAATGTTCCATAAGCTAGGGGAGGGGGGACTCAGAACAGTCCCATCCAGCTGTTTGCATATTTTTCCTTTCCATAAGAAATAACCTAGAGGCTACGGAGGCTGAAAGAAATATCAGCACATAAAGTTATCTAAGAATAGATAAATTATTGTAATTAAAGCAGATAAGGGAAATGCTACTGTTGTATGAACCAAGAAGATTATAACAGAAAAATGAATCATCTTCTTAAAGACTCCTCTTTTATGAAAAAAAAGATAAACCTTATTGTGTCAAACCAATCCAAATATAACGGTTTCCCTAAAATTCACAAACCTAATATCCCCCCACCCTTGGTGCAACAGTATACAGCACAGACAGCGCCACCTTAAAATAGGCCAAACATCTATCCAAATCACTTTCTTCCCTTGCAGGCTCTCTACACTTTAAAACATTAATAAAAAATCTAACCTTGACAGATTCTAACATTATAGTCAATTTTGATATTACTTCACTATTTACTAATGTATCTTTGACAGAGACCCTTGATCTCATTAAGCCATTTCTTCTCTAACATAATTGAATTATTCAAATAAATCATATATGTAGGTTATTTCTTATGGAAAAGGAAAATTATACAAACAGATGGGAGTGCTATGGGTTTATGAAATATTCTGAAAACTAAGCACTTGCCATACTTAAACTAATACTTTGACTGCACTACACTGATGATGTGTTTGCTGTTTGACTTCACGGTCCAGACATTAGATACATTTTTAGTGCATCTGAACAGCCAATGTCCTAAAATAAACTTCATCATAGAAAAAGAAAGTAATAATTATTTATCCTTTTTAGATATACTAGTAAAACAACTTCCTAATGGCTCATTATTCTCTTCATTTACAGACAACCCACTTATACAGGAAAGTATTTACATAAACAATCACACCACCACCCTTCCCAACGGTATGGCATCCTCAAAACACTTACTAAGTCAGGGCTATTTGTTCAAATGACACAGCCCTTGAAACTAAGCTCAGGGACTTGCACAACACCTTTTCAGCCAATGGCTACAGCCCATATAAATTGCATGCAATCCCTCCTCCCATATCACCTACCCAGTACAAGATCACAGCAAATTCATTCCCATCCCATATGTTAAGGGTACACGAGAAAAAATAGTCAAAGTTTTCTACAAATATGATCTACATGCCACTTTCAACTCAGCTAGCTACCTTCATAAGTTCTCCTAAAGATCAACTGCATCCTCTTGATCATCCTAGAGTGTATGAAGTTTCATGTGCCTGCAGTTTAGTCTACTTTGGACAGACTGATGGATCAGCTAACATCCACCTTGAACAATACAAAAATTACATCTGTAATCATGTGTATGGCAAGTCAGAATAGGTAGACCGTGCTCTGGATTCTCCTTCGCACAGGATCAGATGGAGGAAAGATCTATATTACATAGAAGTCATTATAGGTCTGAGAGACTATTTTTGGAATAAGTATCAGCTATGAAGCACTCTCTGAACTTCAACAATTATGGTTGCATTAATTTACGAAAGATCTGGGAGATTATCATTTTAATACCTGATAGGCTAACTTCCCTAAATTAACTTTATGGTTATCACACTCAAAGAGGGCACCATGTGAGAATATTAGTTCTGCTTTCAGTTACAACTGAAATTGTTTTTTCACAATTACTTAGTTCAGTGCTGTGTGCTTGTCACAGTTATAACTGTGCTCTGATGATGCTGGGTAGAAATCCGGCATTCTACCCATACACATTCTACTCCAATCATCTGGATGCATTCCAGATGATTGGAGTACAGCTCTCAGAGTACCTATATATAAAAAGGGAAAAAAAATGAATGTGAAAATTACAGAGGTATTTCCCTATTGAGTGTTCCTGGTAAGATTTATGAAAGTATACTTGAGAAACGGTGTTGAGAAGAATCGTGGAAGGGAAGCTTGGTGAAGAAAGCTGGATTCAGGCGCCAAATAGAGGTTGTCAGGATCACATTTTCACTCTACAAGTGATAGTTGAGAAATCATGGGAATATAACAAAAATCTGTATTTAAGTTTTGTAGATCTGGAAAAGGCATATGATAAGGTGCCAAGAGAAAAGCTATTCAAAACGCTACAGTTATATGGTGTCAATGGGGCATTATATCAAGCAATACTTAGTCTTCATTGGAGTTGTAAGTCAGAAGTTAGAATTGAAAGAAGTACAGGAAAGTGATTTAATGTTAAATCTGGTGTCAGACAAGGATGTACATTATCCCCTCTGTTATTCATTATCTATATAGATCACATTATGAAGGAAAGTGGTATTAAACACCTGATATCAAAATTGGAGATGTTAATCTTAGCTCTTTGCTTTATGCGGATGATGTTATACTTCTAAATAAATCCGCTACAAGTCTGCAAGATTCCCTGACTCAAGTGAATAACTGTAATAGATGTGGTATGAAGGTCAGGGGGTGCTAAAGGATCAAAGCTGTATAACTGAGAGGAGACCTCCACATAGCCTTTAAAGGAATGTGGAGAACCGACCAGGGCTTCTGACCTAATGTCCAATCCTCACCTTCTCGTGGTGCACCCTGTTGGGTATCTACTTTGATACTGAACGAACGAGGATGGGCTGGCAATTTGGGATTTAGCTGACCAAATTGTATTCTTATTGGTTAAACCAAAATAAAAAATGATGGTACAACATGACAAAATTTCATGCCGGCTGGGGCGTCGCCCGGTTAAACAAGCCCCCCGTTGTTTTCGCCAGGGAACAAGGGTGAACAGCGAAAAGTCAGCTACTGGAACAAATCTGAAAACAAACCCCAACTCAACATCACCAGAGTTAAAGATCGGTACTATCAATAAGAAGCCTGAATGGCAAAGAAATGGAGCTAGCTGAGGAATTAGATAAGTACCAGATCGACATAATAGGAGTGACTGAAACAAAAAAGACCAAAACTGGTGAGATCTTTCTAAGCAATAAATACAAAATGTTATATTCAGGCAATGACAATCAAGGAAAAGAAGGAGTAGCCATAGTATTCAACACAAAATATGAGGCTAATCTTCTTGAATGGCAGGCAGTCTCAAGTAGAGTAATGTGGGCAAATATGAAAATGGGGAACTGGACAATGAGACTTATTTGTGCCTATGGTCCCACACAAGGTTCTACTAAGGAAGAAGTGGAGGAATTTTTTGACGCTTTAGAAAAAGCAACTGACACAATGAAAAAGGAAAAGTTGGTCCTTGTTGGGGATCTAAATAGCAGAGTAGGAAATGATTGTGAGACGTATAAAAATATCTTGGGAAAATTTGGAGAAAAGAGCAAAGCTAATAATAATGGCAAATATCTGTTGGATTTCTGCTCAGGACATGGACTGGTTAGTACTAACACTATGTTCCAACATAAAAATGTGCACAAATTCACATGGAGAGAAGAGGCTAGGAATAAGAAAAGTCTCATTGACTATGTTATTGTTGATAGTGATGTTTTCTCCCTGGTGCAGGACACCAGAGTGTACAGAGGATTTGAAATTGGAAGCGATCACTATTTAGTCTTGAGCAGGATAAAATCGAATTTCATATTGAAAAGAATAACATGCAAGAAAGTTTTAAAGCGAATAAAAGTTGAGCAACTATCAGATGTGAACTGTAGAGTAAAATACAGAAAGATTATTGAAAAGAAAATGAACCAAACCTTGGAGATTCAGTGGCAAAATCTGAAGAAAACATTGATTGATTCTGCCAGAGAGGCATGTGGTGAGGTTGTGTGCAAGGATAAAAAAATCAGAACTCCCTGGTGGACACAGGAAGTTAAAGAGGCAGTGAAGGAAAAGAAGAAAGCATATCAAAAGTTCCTGGCAAATAAGTCAGATTGTGCTCTTAGAGAATACAGAGACTAATGTAAGAAAGAGAAACACTGTGTAAAATTAGCTAAACAAAAGTCATGGGAGGACTTTGGAAAGAATATAGAAAATAAATATCAAGACGGTGGCAAAATATTCCGAAGGTTGTTGAAGAAGCTTAGGAATGGAGGAAAGAGTGCTGTAAAAGGAGTTAGAGATGATAAAGGTGACATGAAAACAGGAGAAAAAGATATTCTTGAAGTATGGAGTAATTACTTTGAAAAACTGCTAAATGAAACAAGCAGTGATGACAGCACAGTGGTAAAAAACACTGACTAGGCATACAGGCAGGAATACACATCCATACTTGAAGTAGAAAAAGCCATCAAAGGCTTGAAATGTGGAAAGGCAGCAGGAGTAGATGATATTCGACCAGAAATGCTGAAGTATAGTGGTATAAGAGTCTTACAGTGGCTGCACTGCATAGTTCAGAAAGCCTGGACTGAGGGATGAATTCCCAATGATTGGAGTAGAGCTCGCATAGTACCCATATATAAAAAGGGAAATAAAACTGAATGTGAGAATTACAGAGGTATTTCCCTACTGAGTGTTCCTGGCAAGATCTATGCAAGTATACTTGAGAAACGGTTGAGAAGAATTGTAGAAGAAAAGCTTGGTGAAGAACAAGCTGGATTCAGGCCAAATAGAGGCTGTCAGGATCAGATCTTCACTTTACGACAAATAGTCGAGAAAGCATGGGAATACAACAAAGATCTGTATTTAAGTTTTGTCGATCTGGAAAAGGCATATGACAAGGTGCCAAGAGAGAAGCTATTCAATACGCTGCAGTTATATGGTGTCAATGGGGCATTATATCAAGCAATACTTAGTCTTTATTTGAGTTGTAAATCAGCAGTTAGAATTGAAGGAAGTACAGGAAGATGGTTTAATGTTAAATCTGGTGTGAGACAAGGATGTACATTATCCCCTCTGTTATTCATTATCTATATGGATCACATTATGAAGGAAAGTGGTATTAAACCTGATATCAAAATTGGAGATGTTAATGTCAGCTCTTTGCTTTATGTGGATGATGTTATACTTCTAAATAAATCTGCTACCAGTCTGCAAGATTCTCTGACTAAATTGAATAGCTGTTGTAATAGATATGGTATGAAGGTCAGCAATAAAAAGACAAAGACAATGAAAATAGGCAGAATCATTGAAAATGTCAACTGTGTTGTGAATGGAGAACCTGTGGAACAAGTAAAACATTTCAGCTATTTATTCACAATTTTTACTGAAGATGGTAAATTAATATAGAAATAGACAACAGAATCAGCAAAGTTGGTATGGTGGGAAGTCAATTGAATAAATTCATATGGATTAAGAGAGAAATTAGTCGGAACACTAAATTAGCTGTAATCAAGACAGTGTTCAAACCAGTTTTAACTTATGGATCTGAGAGCTGGATCAGAAGTAAAACATTTGACAAAAGACTAGATACCGCAGATATGAGAGTCCTGAGAAAGATTAGAGGCGTGAACAGATGGCATCAATGGCAATATCATATTAAAAATGAGGATATTAGGAAAGAACTTGACATTGTCAGCATCCAGGAATGCATTAGCAGAGCTAATCTCAGGTATACCACCTGAGATTAGCTCTGCTTAAATAGAATGGGAGAGGAAAGAGGTCACTTAAATAGAATGGGAGAGGAAAGATTAGCAAAACAAGTGTTCTCTGCCAGGTTGGCAGGAAAACGACCCAGAGGAAGATCAAGATATAGGTGGATTGATACGGTACAAAGTGCCTTAGACGATAGAAATATAAGATCTGATAATGTTGGAGTCTTGACAAGTAACAAACTGATTTGGAGGAAAATTGTAGATAGGAAGTTAGTAATGATGTAAATTTTTCATGCAGTACTGTCATATCCTGTACACCCCTTGAGGGTACATGGCAGGAATTTGATGATGATGATGAAGGTCAGTGTTAAAAAAAATAAAAAAAGACAATGAAAATAGGCAGAAGCATTCAAAATATCAACTGCATTATGAATGGAGGTCCCTATAGGTTCTCCAGAGAGTAAAACATTTCAGCTACTTTTTTTTAGCTACTTTTTATGATTTTTAGTGAATATGGTAAATTAAATATAAAAATAGACAACAGAATCAACAACGCTGGTATGGTAGGATGTCAGATGAATAAATTTATATGTAATAAGAGAGAAATTAGTCAAAACACTGAATCAGCTGCATACAACACCTTGTCTTGATCAAAGACTAGATACCACAGATATGAGAGTCCTGAGAAAGATTAGGGGGAATGAACAGATGGCATCAATGGCAATATCATATTAAAAACGAGGATATCAGGAAAGATCTTAACATTGTTAGCACAGCTAATCTCAGGTGGTATGGTCACTTAAACAGAATGGGAGAGGAAAGATTAGCAAAACAAGTGTTCTCTACCAAGTTGGGTAAAAGGTGCCTTAGAAGACAGAAATAGAACATCTGATAATGTTGGAGTCTTGACAGGTTACAGATTGATTTGGAAGAAAATTGTAGATAGGAAGTTAATAATGATGTAAGTTTTTCATGTAGGTACTATCATATTCTTTACACCCCTAGAGAGCACATGTCAGGAATTTGATGATGATGATGAAAGAATTTTTGAGACACCCAGGTGGACTGCTAAAACCCTGAGAAAGTCCTGAGAAAGATTAGGGGGAATGAACAGATGGCATCAATGGCAATATCATATTAAAAACGAGGATATCAGGAAAGATCTTAACATTGTTAGCAGAGCTAATCTCAGGTGGTATGGTCACTTAAACAGAATGGGAGAGGAAAGATTAGCAAAACAAGTGTTCTCTACCAAGTTGGGTAAAAGGTGCCTTAGAAGACAGAAATAGAACATCTGATAATGTTGGAGTCTTGACAGGTTACAGATTGATTTGGAAGAAAATTGTAGA
Organism: Typopeltis vanoorti; assembly: GCF_054136105.1. NCBI lineage: Eukaryota > Metazoa > Arthropoda > Arachnida > Uropygi > Thelyphonidae > Typopeltis > Typopeltis vanoorti. Next base: position 69,621,641 of record NC_143564.1, on the reverse strand, counting down.
TAGGAAGTTAATAATGATGTAAGTTTTTCATGTAGGTACTATCATATTCTTTACACCCCTAGAGAGCACATGTCAGGAATTTGATGATGATGATGAAAGAATTTTTGAGACACCCAGGTGGACTGCTAAAACCCTGAGAAAGTCCTGAGAAAGATTAGGGGGAATGAACAGATGGCATCAATGGCAATATCATATTAAAAACGAGGATATCAGGAAAGATCTTAACATTGTTAGCAGAGCTAATCTCAGGTGGTATGGTCACTTAAACAGAATGGGAGAGGAAAGATTAGCAAAACAAGTGTTCTCTACCAAGTTGGGTAAAAGGTGCCTTAGAAGACAGAAATAGAACATCTGATAATGTTGGAGTCTTGACAGGTTACAGATTGATTTGGAAGAAAATTGTAGATAGGAAGTTAATAATGATGTAAGTTTTTCATGTAGGTACTATCATATTCTTTACACCCCTAGAGAGCACGTCAGGAATTTGATGATGATGATGAAAGAATTTTTGAGACACCCAGGTGGACTGCTAAAACAAGACACCTACCTTTCACAAACCCATGCTGACGTCAGAGTATCTGATGTCCATCTATCCAACCCTGCATTCTATTCTTAATCAACCTCTTCATAGTACCCTAACTACAACTGCAGATAGACAGACTGGTTTGTGATTTAAAATATCTGTCCTAGAACTATGCTTGTAGTGCTGTTTTGCCATCTTTCCATTTTTTGGAAACCTTTCCCACTACAAGACTTTCATTAAATAACTATATCAATGACATAGCAAACTCTTTTGCACATTAATAATATTTTATTAATGTGCAAAATTAATATTTTATCAGAATGTAATATTCTTTAAAAAAAATGTTGTTTACAATTTTTTAAATAAATTAAATTACTTCTTCAATCCTTGGAGATATCCTCTTAAATAAATCTGCTACAGGTCTTCAAGAGTTTACTGGTTAACATATTTGTTATAGATTAAATAATTTATAACAAATATGATATATGAAATAACACATTTCATATGAATTTCAAATGAAATTTGTACTCATCTTAACTAGTGTGACCATTTAGATGGTAACTTTGGACCTGTTCCTGTCTCTCCCCACTGAATATAGCTTAGAGTAAGCAACTTATCTGGTTTCTCATGAGATTTTCAGAAATGGAAGTTCATCACTGGTTTCCCTTTTAATCATGAAATGTATTTTTTGGTGTTGGTGTGAGAAAAATGAATACACTATGAATGCTGTCTTTACTAACCATATGAAAAATTTATAAAAATATGAAAGATTCTTCCCTTTCCCAAAGTTAGATGTAGACAATGTAGTTTACATCTAACTTTGGGAAAGGGAAGAATCTTTCAACACATCCATGACATTATTACCAGAATTTTTATTTAGTGAGAGAACCATGGTTACTGCCAGATGTCTGTCTAGCCTGTGTACATTTGATATGTATGCATTCTAAAATGACAGATTCCAAAATATTGTATGATCATTTTGGAATAATATTCACCAGATGCACCACCTCCCTAATAAATACACTAATGTTTACATTTTTGAATGTTTGTCACTGTATGCAATGACAACTGTTTCCTCCACTTATTTAGTTAACTTAGCCAGTATATTTAGTTGTCTGCTACCTAATTGTTAGATATTAGCCAGCAGGTCACTGTGATTATATGAGTTGAAACCATAACGAAAGCCTAATACTAAGGTGAAATTATTATTAAATAATTCTCATTTTTTATTAGTAGTAGCAATGATTTATTTGAGCCCTTTCCTAATAAAAAACTGAATCCTTACTTACATCACTGTACTGGGGGTTGCACTTGCACTTTGTATATTTTCACACGAACTGTGAATACCAAAACAAACCGAGTCTTCACATATGGCTTTCTGTTCAAATAAAATACAAATGTATTTTATTCAGATGAACTAAATACAGCTATGCAGCACTATAAAATAAATAATGTCTGTGTAGTTCATGTCATTAGTATACATAAAAACACTTGGACAATTAAGTGCTCAGTTATCTTAGTCAAAAACAGATCAATCACAATTACAGACTAGTTTGTAATGATAGATTAACAGAAGAGGGAAAAACTAGTAATCATGATAAAGTATTATTAAGGAATGTGCAAAAGAGTTAGCTATACCTTTGACCTAGTTATTTAATGAAAGTCTTGCAGTGGGAAAGATTCCCAAAAAGTGGAAAGAAGGCAAAACAGCACTGCACTACAAGCATAGTTTTCGAGGACAGAAATTTTTAATCAGAAACCAGTCTATATATTTGCAGTTGTAGTTAGGGTGCTGAAGAGGTTGATTAGGAATAGAATACAGGATTAAGTTGATGGACATCAGATACTTTCACAAACCCATGCTGACTGATTGTCATCATGGGTTTGTGAAAGGTAGGTGTATTGTTTTAGCAATCTACAGTATTTACATTTTATGAAAGAGCCAAATGTATTGAACAGGGGAGATTCATATACAGTGTATTCTTGGACTATGCAAAGGCATTTGATAGGTTACCTCATGACAATTTGGTGTACAAACTGAGGTAGACAGGGACAGATTGATTAAGTGAACTGGAGATTCTTTGAATGATGTCAGCAGTTGTATATGATAGAATAGTGTCTTAAAAAAAAATAAAAGGGGAGGGACTAGTAGTGCATCATCATCATCATCACAGGATTCTGTTTTTTAGGTCTCTGCTGTTTAACTTATTTGTTAATAATATTTCATGTGGATTTGTCTCTGGATCTTCAGCTCTCTGCTGAAGGTACAAAGTTGGGAAGAATTATAAGAATGCTACTGATGTTAATTCTTTTCAGGTTCAATTCAAACAGGCTTTTAGCTTGAACAAATGAGTTGGGTTAGTAATATTTAAAATAATCTTCTTCTAGTCTTTTTATCGCCGTTTATGGTTATAGGCCTCCCCACTTGCCTCCAATTTTTCTGTAGAAAGCTTCCTGATGCCAATATTCTCCTATCATCTCCACTAGGTTACATCCTTCTATCTTGTCTCTGGTCATCCAGGCATTCGTCTTCCATCATACAAATGCCACTGAGTAATTGTCCATCTATCGCTGTTCAACTGTGTGCAATATGTCCTTCCCATCTCCATTTTAATTTTAAAATCTCCTCCCCCATGTCCAACACTTTTGTTTCTTTTCTTATATCATAATTCCTTATTTTGTCTTATAGCTTCATGTTTAGCATGGCTCTCTTCATCCTGTGCTAAATTTTCCTCATTCTGTCCAGTATTTGTGTGGTTATTGGCCATGTCTCTGATCCATATGTCATAACTGGGATGATGCACTGGCTGAAAAGTGTTTGGCTCTATTATCTAGTTTTAATTTACTACATAGGAATTTTTTCAGTTTGCCAAAAACCATCCAACCTAGCTGAATTATTTTGATTTCTTCAGAAATATTTCTTTTTCATAATATAAAGGGTTCTTCCAAAGTATACACATTCTTGTATTTTGTTATCTGTGTTATCTTCTTCTGTTATCACAGGTTTCCTATGATATTTGTCATTATTGTAGTTTTTTCATGGTTTATGAATAATCCTACTATATTTGATACTGCATTTAATTCATTCATTATTTCTTCTAGTTCTCTTTTGTTGTTTTGCTATTACTACAATATTATCAGCATATCGAAAATGATTTAGTTTTTTTCTTGTGTTATGAAATAAGTGAAAACAGTAAAATAATTAAAAGAAAAAAGAAAAAGTGGCTGTGAGAGTAGTGTCAAAAACCAGCGAATGCCAGCAGAGAGAGAGAGAGAGAGAGAGAGAGTAATGTCAGTTTTATCTTAAAGTGAAAAACTGAAATCATGCTTACAGAAGATGATAAACTACTAATAACATTGTCCTGATAAACTATTATTAAGGAATGTGCAAAAGAGCCATTTATGCTTAGGGCTCTCACAGCCATGCTGACCAAGTAGCTTGATTGAGGACAAGGAAAATGAGCATCATGTTGAAATGGATATTGCATCAGAGAGTGTAATAGATTTAGAGCAAGAAATGAAAGGAGCAGTGAGAGATATGATGTGGAGATTCAATGATTTTTGGAGTGCAAAATAGAATGCTAAAGGAGTGTTTGCCTGGAGGAATGATAGTGTGTGACTATGACAATTAAGTAAAGTAAGAGAGTGGATGAGATGATTGTAATGACAGGTACAAATTACCTGAGAGGTAGCATGATTCAGGTGGTGAGAGATTTGAGGTTTATTCTTGAGAGGGAAGATAGTAAGCATGTTATCTAGATATGATAATGCAGAGCTGAGGAGAAAAGCATCTATAATGAATGGCATAAGAGCAAGAATGTGGTGGATTATGTGGATGCTCGTAGTGCATCCGAGGATAAAAGAGAGCTCTATGCAAGAGACAGATTGCATCTGAATAAGGAAGGACATAGGCATCTGGAGAGAGAATGTTGTTCTTGGGACAAGTGAAAGTATTAGTGCAGGGAATCTAGAGTTGTCAGGGTGGATGGAAGCAAAGATGGCCACTTTTGGGAATAGACACTGGGGAGATGGGGAGAGAGGTAGTATGGTGTTATGCAGAGCCAAATGGAGTCTGGAAGGAATAATAATAGATACAGAAATACTGACAATGCATTGATATTTCCTTATACAAATACCAGGAGAATCAGGAATAAAGCAAATGAATTGATGACACTGACAGCATCAGCTAGTCCAAAGATCATCGGGAACAATGAAACACAGTTGAAAGAAGATTGTACACTGACAAGAATAGAAGTACAAGGGTATAGTGTATTTTGACGGGACAGGAAGGGCAAATGTGGTGGTGGAATATTGCTTATGATAAGTGATGAGCTGTGTCCTCTCAGAGCAGAGGATTTGGAAGGAAATGCATTAATGGTTTTGCAAGTATATGGTGTGCAGCGGAGATGGACAAGACACGATATTTAGTGGGATGTTGCGATTGACCAGGCAATATAGAGTGAAGAGTAGGAAATTTTAAGGCAGTTGAGTTTGGCAAGTGCAAAATAAGTGCTCATTATGGGAGATTTTAATTACAGCAGCATAAAGTGTGAAGAGGAAACACCATGTAATAGTAAGGGAATAGAATTTCAGGAATTCTTAAGGGTCAAATGTCTTAGGCAACATGTAATAGAAGGAACATGAGGCTCAAGAGTTTTGGATTTGGTTCTGGCATCAGAGGTCCTGATTTTAACTGAAATATCATCCCTATCCCAGCTGGAGATAGTCACCAAGCAGTCTAACCTATCTAACCTAGAACATCTTTGCTTCCATATCTGACAACTCAAGTTTTCCTGCACTAATACTCTCACTTGTTCTAAGCAGTTAATTAACCTATCAAATCCAATCTATATTAATATACATAAGTTAATTCCAATACATTTATTAAATTCAATAGGATTTAATAAGAAACCTGGCCTTTTACATCATCTGCTAATTTTTTATAATCAAGCATATAGTTTGAAGTACCTGCTCTTAAACGATTATCCAAATGTGAGTCTGTAAGTTGAAATCGATATTTTGATTTCAAATATGCCATATTTGAAAATAGGGTCTCACAGTTGTATCTAGTTGCACAATATGAATTATTGTGCAACTTTTTCTCAGAATAGGAAAAGTATTTCTATCTACTAACTTCCAGAAAATTTTGTCATCATGATGAGCTTTTAAAATTATGTCGTTTTGTAAATTAATTATATCCATTTCCAAGTCACATTGATAACTAGATGACATCAACAACTCAAACTACCTATGATCAGTGGTCTCTTGTCTTAATAGGCACAAATAAAGCAGTTTACAATAATTTCTCTGAGGGCGCACTAAAAATTCACTGTGGGCACTGCGTTGCCGACTCCTGTTATAAAGCATTTGGATGTCATATTGCTGGTTTTCAAATCCATGTTTTTTTTCTAACCTTTCATAAATGGTATTTTAATTCATTAATTATAAAAATAAAAATTCTCTTCCCATTGCTGACAGGTGGTGGGTATTGTAAAAAAATAACCTGTTCTGTTGTAATTAGTGGAATGCCCAACACATTACATAATCTGTTCCAAATATGCAGAGCAAGAGGGCAGCTGTAGAATGCATGTTCTACTGTTTCCAAATGGTAACAGATGTCACAGATTGGATCTCCAGTGTTAAAGTACCTCCATTTGGTGGCACTGACTGGAAGGTGGCCATATGCAATTCTCCAAACAAGATCCTTCCTATTAGGAAGGATCTTGCTTGGAGGGTACCCTTGGAACTTCAAGTTATGAAACAAAATATTGTTGTCAGTACCCAACGGTGGAACTTCGCAGCAAAAAAAATTAACCCAGCGTTAGAAAGGTGGGGTGTCACAGACCCCAAAGATTTTAAATTGACTAACTTTTTAACAATGTGTGGCAGTGAGTCTTGCCTCAGTATAGCTTCCACTCCCACATAACCCACTACTCGACGCAATAGATGACGGGCTGTTACGCGCAAGCAAGTTTAGTGTGCAGAGGTGTCAAGTGTGCTGGGGTGTCCATCAGACCCCATCTTACCAAAAGTGCGACTATATTTACTTCTGAAACATAAGTTGTTTTCATGTATATTCTACTAAAATATTATCGTTACTGCTGTCTCTTCTATATTTTTACATACCAACTATAAGCAAATATGTTTTCGTAAATATTTAGAGGGTATTTTGAGAACAATATCTTTTTTTTACCAGATGAGTTACGAGCAGAAAGAACAGAGGTTACATCGATTATAGATGACGCTTTGACAGATGAGGAGCCATTTAGCAGAGATGATAGTGAAATTGATTTAGAATTAGTCAGTAACCATGAGTCTGATACAGAACAAGACTGTGAGGAAGAATCTTCAGAGGATGAATCCACTAATATTGATTAAAAAGATATGGATTTCTATAATACACTACATTATTTGGATGGGTCTGTGGGACCCCACCTTACCACTTTTGTTACATTTCCAACCTCACCAGCACCAGTTAAAGATTTCTTTTTACCAAATTTTACTTTTTTTAATGGAAAGAATGTCAATTCCAGAGTGTTTTAGCAGTCTTAGAGTTAAGCACAGAATATTGTAGTATTCAGGAACAATCTCAGTTTTTGAGCCTTTATAATCATTAATTCCAAAGAGGGGAAGATGAAAACCCAGGTAGTACTGGAGAGGGTCTGCATATGTATGATTAGTTTGCAATATTTTATGGATTTTTGAAGCTGTATTGCTTAAATAGCAGAATTTCAAGAATGGAAGTCCAAATTCTCCATGCTTCATTGATAGTTGAAGAAATTCCTTTTTAACTTCTTGGTATCAGCTGGGCCAAAAAAATTGCAGAGGTTTACTACATAATTACTTTTCTTCAGCTTCTGTGATGTCTGTAATATTTATTGTGTACAACTGAGCAGGAAAGATTATGGTTTTGAGTACTATGGCTTTAGAAGAAAAGGAGAGTGGCCCTATTTTCCAGTCTTCTAACATTTCCAAGTTCTTGGACTGGTAATATTGGGTAAGTGGAGAAGGGAATTCCAAGTATAATGAGGGGTTCTCTCTTTGGGGTTAGTCCAAAAGGAAGGTCTCCAAGATTCCACTTTCCATAAACTTTTCATTTTGTCTTGTCTGCATTAAGAATTAACTTTTGCTGAATTTTTCCAAAATACCAAAAAATATATATATGGAATCATTATCCTTCAAAGTTCCGACTACATCATCAGCATATGCTAATACCTTATTTTTCTTTTTAGTTGAAGGAACTGTTATTCCTCACACAGCATGTATATTGTTGGCATGTTGTAAGAAAGATTCAAGAACCAATGGAAAGAGCAGTGGACTGAGAGGGCAACCTTGCTTGACTCCTTTTTGAATTTTTACTGGGTCTAACAGGAACCCATTAACTAGGAGGTGGGTGGTTGAATTGGCATAGGCTCCTTTGATAACAGACAACAGTTTTTAACCTACACCAATTGCTGGAGGATGTGGAATAGAAAAGGATGCCGGACATGATCAAATGCTTGAGTAAGGTTTACTGATAGCACTGCCATCGACAGCTTTTTTGTGTTAACTAAGCGGATTAGATCACATAGCAGAAATAGATTCAATTCTACTGCTCGACCTGGTACTCCATAAACCTGTGTGCGGAAAAATATCTTGTAGCCAGTATTAGATAGAGAAATAGGTCTCCAGCTGCTGATTAAGGTGTGATCTCAATTAAGTTTAGGAATGAGGACTAAACTTAATAGAAATTACTATGGCTTGCTACAAATTCACTTGGTATGTGTCCTGATGAGAGAAAAGAATTAAATAGTGTCACTAGAATGGGAAGAATAAAATCCCCAGCCTCACGGTAAAGTTCTATCCCTAGACCATCAGGTCCTGGGGATTTTCTTGTCTGGCATTCTTTATAGGCTGTGGTAACTTCAGATGCTGTAATGGGGCTGTCAAGCCCATCTTGGATATGAACAGGAAAGTCATTAATGTTCCAAGAGTTATGATTTCGAACAGTACTATTGTCTTCAAACAGATTTTTGTAGTGTTTTTGAAAGGAGTCAAAGATGTCTTTAGTGGTAGACATATCTTCTCCATCAACACAGATTTGAGTGACAGTCCTTTCTTTGCAAAATTTTGTAAATTGTCTATTGAAGAATGCAGCTGAAGGGCTATCTGCTGTTGTATTCTTATCTTAAAATTTCGGTTCTTCTACTTGTATCTACCTTTCCAGTTCTATCTCTTTGTTAATGTTTCTAATGATGTTGCTGCATTCTACACCATTGCATTGGTTTGTTACAAACCAACTTTTCTTTTTATACAGTGGGAGTCTCTTCAGTGGGAGCCAGACCCAGAGGTGATACTAAGGTGGAAATGATGCAGAAGTCATATTTTCATATACAAGTTGCCAAAAGGTGTCACACCTTATTATTAAATTACTCTGGATTAGAGAAAAGTCATTGGAAGTTTTTACACTTGGTTATGCTATAAATTAAAATACCAAGAAATTATATATTTGGTTTAATCCTTTGTTTGCTCACAATTGGATAAAGAATTAAACAGCATTGTAAAATCGAATTAAGAATGACAAACAAGAAGGTTGTCACTAATGCACGAGAAAGAAATCGCAGAACTTTGACAGCTAATAATGCTTAGAGCAGTGCTTCCCAAATTTATGGATGTAAAGGCCCCTTTGGGAAAATTAAAATATTTCATGGCCCCCATCGAAAAAAAAATTCGTAATACAGACATATATTATTTATATTATCATAATATTTATTGTATTTATATTAAATACAAAACATACACAGCAAATATGGCAAAAATCAAATGCAAATATTACATTTTTAGCATCTTACATACACATTTGACATGGCACACTTAGTCTTAAAACATTTTAAATTTGTTTTTATTATTTCATGCCCCCCCCTCAACAAAACTAATGGCCCCAAGGGGACCGTGGCCCACAGTTTGGGAAGTAGATATTGCCTTGTAATAATAAAGCTGATGTAGATATTGCTTTGTGTGAGTTGGTGTTTGGTAGACATCTAATTCTACTTCCACCATTTTATTTTTTTTTTTAATTTAAATAAGGACATCCAAGAAAAGATAGTTTGTTATCCTTCTCAATCTCCAGCTTAATCTTAGTGTGGGGATTATTCACCATTTACATATTGCCACACATATGGTTTTTTTTTTTTACGGTCACTAGTGCCAAAATTTCACTTATATTTCTCCATAAACAAACTGGCGAAAGGGGAAGATAGCAAGAATCCCATCATTGAGCCATATTTTTATAGATAAAACTTTCCTTTTCAAGTAAAGAAGGAAAATTGAAGCAGTGGTGGAAGTGATGTGTTACTGGTGGAAAGAGAGCTGCAATAATACACTGACTCCTCAACCAGAACATTAGTAAATAATGACACACATTCAGATTGGCTAAAATATCTGAAGGTGAAACTTGGATATCTGCAAGCTTCTCTATGAGCTGAGTTCTTTTAAACATGTATCTGAGTGTCCAGTGAGCATGTTAAGGAGTATGGATAAATACTTAGAAAGAAGGTAGGTAGGTGATCTTATGCCATCTGCTATTGGATGCAAAGGACCAACAGATATATGGGGATTCCATACTGTCTATGGGTGACAGAGGTTTTAAGTTGTTACAATTGTGCTGGAGATCAGATCATTACTTTCAGATGGAGAAAATCAAGTAGGATCAGTGTTTCTGAATATGTGAAAGAGTATGATAGCACAGAGGAGATCTTGGCATCATAATCTATGCTGTTTAATGTAACTGTGGAATTTCTAATACCCACATTCAGAATAATGATGTCATGTAGGGTAACTGAAAAACCAAAACCATTGCTCAAAATTGCAGATTTTATTTGGTTGGACTAATAATTGCAAAGATTAATAATCATCTTATTTACTGGTAGGGACTTTGTATTTCCATATCTGATATTGCATAGGTGATGGCATTTCTTCGACAAATGGACTTTTTCAACACTTGTTTCTACAGACAGATGTCTAAGATTTTTAGAATGCATGCAGCCTATGGCACTCCACATGCCTAGGATTAGTGAACTGGCCAAAATGTTATGCAAATAATAAAGAACTAGGCTTTAAGGATGATTATTACTATCATCAGACTTCCATAGTGTCAAGAGACTCATTACAGGAGGCTCCACTCTCTCACACACACACAGCTCATCATACCAAGATTTAAATGCATTCCAATTGCCCACCACTCTTCACACAAAAAACCTACTACCTACTCTCATCCATTAGCTCAGAACATCTTTAGAGCTTCCAGGGATGGCTTTTTGTTCTCCCTGGTTTCGAGCCTTTCTGAAAAATCTCATCCACATTAATCTAGTAATTATCCTTTACAAACTTATCCATCTTCATGCTCAACATTCCAGAGACCCAAACCTTCTTACTCAATTGTCTCTAAACCATCTCCAGCATCTCTTCATCCTTTTGAAAGCCAGGCGACCAAATCTGTGCACAGTAATCTATGTGCAATCTGATCAAAGCCTTAATCATAACATCCTTACTTCAACATGCCAGTGTTCACCACGTCATTGCCCTAACCTCACAATTTTAGCAAAATGTCAATCTCCTCTAAGATATCCCATCTTTGCTTCTTCTCAAATTTTAAACCCTTCCACTTTGCTACACTGAACTGTCAATCCCGCTCATTTGCCCATCTCCTGCAAGGCTATAACATCCATTCTACTCCTCACAGTTCTCCCTAACTTCACATCATCTGCAAACAATATATCACCATTCAAGCCCTTTCCAATGTCATTTACATACAAATTAAACAACAGACTCCCTGGAGTACACCACTAGTGACTTTCCTCTTCTGGGATATCACTCCCTCCATACACAACTTGTGATACCTATCAGACAGCCAATCCAACCTCATCTGTTCCAATTTAATTACAAGCTTATCATGTGGTAATCTGTCAAAGCCCTTTTCAAAATCTAAATATGCTACTATGTATGCATCACCCTTATCCAATGCATCTGTCACCTTGTTATAGTAAGCAAACAGATTACTAAAACACAATCTTCCTTTAGCAAACACATGCTGTCCATCAAAGAGAATTCTGCTGCTGTCAACCTGGTTCTGAAACCTGATCCTCACTAGCAAAATTTTCACCTGGACCACAACTCCAGATAAGGAGATTGGCCAATAATTCAAAGTCTTGGTCTTATCATCACCTGTATGAAGCAAAACAATTTTTGTCCTCTTCCATTTCTCTGGAATCTAAGTTATTGCACACAATAAGTTATTGCCACTCATCTTGTGCTGCCTTCACAATGACTTTTTCTTCCCACTGCATGCTTCACCTCTTCAGTAATCCATTTTACACCCACTTTATTTAATCTTTTGACCTTTGGAATATATTCAGACATTGCTATAGTTCCTGAGTAGGGACTAAACAGCACTGATTTCCATCCCATCCAATTCCTCATTCAATAATATAGCTGCAAGTCACCTCACAAATTTGTCACAATCATCATGGTTCCACACATATATCTCTTTCTCACAGAAGTCCTGATATGGCTGGCCACCACCAAAGTGATCACTTTCACAAACTGGAGGAAGAGTTGGCATCTTCTTTACAATAATATCCTCTGATGAGATCTCATCTAAGACCCTCGATCCTCATGTATCCCTGTTATGTACTGCCCGAGATAGCTGTCCCTCAAAAACACATGCAATTCATTCTCTTTGCTTTCAGATTGTCTTTTATTCAAATCTATATTATTATATTTGAAACCACCCATAAGGACTATCCCTCTCTTAAATAGCCAGACATTTCCTTCCTATATACATATATTTACATTACCTATACATTTCCTTCTTACTGCTCTTCGCATTACCAGGTCTGTAGCCACACCCCTACTAAACATTTCATCCTGTCCATCCACACCTCACACCATACTGCTTCAAAACCAATGTCAATATTTGCTCCTTGCATCCAAGGGCATAACTCTGCTACCATCAACAGCACTCCTTTCTTTCTGTCTTTACAATAAACTGTATATCACTCCATCTCTATCTTGTCAAAACAATTTTTAGACAAATGAATTATATCATTGCAACAATTTTATTCCCCTTATTTCTATTATTTCTTAGTATCTGCAAAAGTAAGCACTAGCTGATTTCTATAACAAGTCCCACTGACTATACTTCTCGAATATCACTTCTACATCCTTCTCTCCCAAACCATTCCTGTCATCGCTGATATTATACTTCTCCCCGGATCTAAATGTTACCTCCACATCTCTGACTATCTTAATCCTTTCTTGAGCACTCACATATTCTTTCCTGTAACCATCATCTACAATTCTCACACTGTGTCCCTTGTCCACCCTCTCACATTTTCCTTTATGTCCGTCTTGCATTCCCTCTTTCTCATTTTCTTCACTCATGCCACTCGCTTCTCCATTTAGAAACTCTCTTACCCTACTCTCCTGCTCTTGAAAATCACCTCTTGCTTTCTCAAAGTCTTTCATTCACTTCAATCAATATCATTTCTTTCTCCAGATTATTCACACCAAATCCATTGAAATGTAGCCCATCTCTTTCATACAGCCCCATCCATCCCTCAAATTCATCCCACACATTCACAAAACGAAATCCTTTCTCCTCACACAAATATGCTAGCATACCATTCATAATCTTTGCTTACCTTCTCAACTCATCACTATCACACCTAGGCAACAAGTAGACTATCTTATCATTATCTTTACCTACCAACTGTTATCCTTTACACTCATCATGATTAAGAATGATGAAAGAAAATAGAAAGAAGAACTAAGGATCTGGTGTTCAGACAATTCCTTTTAAATGGTTATTCAAGAATATTACTGAATAAGCATTTAAAACTGTTATTCTTGATAAACCAGCTCATGCATCTCTGGAAATTAAGTATAAGCACACTATTTCTCTAACTTGTATGGGAGGAATGTCAAGAAAATCAGCACATCTTTTAAGAACAGTAAACATCTTAACTACCTTTAAACCTGTCCACATCTTAACAAAACTTCCTACATTCATCTAAAGAACAATGTTCCATTTGTAAAGTACCCTGGGTTATATAGGATCCCATGTTCTTGTTACCATCTTTACATCAGTCAGATGAGGGAGATATTTCAAAATCTATATGAAACAGCATGATAGGCGACTTAGAACATAAAAGTTATGGATCTGAGAAATGAGTTAGAAACAAAGCACTTGATCAAAAATTGAGGATATAATATACTGAAAGGCAGACAAATAGATGAGTACTAAAAAGGATCAGGAGAACTTTAAGGCTCTCTCTCCTTAAGGATATGGACAGAAGAAAGTTGAAATACTTTGGACATAATGAAAGGGTAGAAGGAGGATTTCTTAAAACAGTAATAGAGGGCAAAGTTCCTGGCAAAAGAGGAAGTGGTAGACTGTCAATGAGATGGATGGATAGTGTGACTGGAGCTACTAATCTTCAGAGAGTTGAAGCCTCTAGAAAAGCATATAACAGGACCACCTGGCAAGGACTGATGTGGCACAATCACTGAGCAACTGAGTAACCATATGGCACATCAGTGTTTCTCAGAACTTTCATTTTTATAGTCTGTAAACTTTGGATGGATGAATCAAAGTTTACAGACTATAAAAATGAAAGTTCTGAGAAACATTAAGGGCCTAAACAGATGGAATCAATCGCAAAATCATATTAAAATTGAAAAGATTAGGAAGGAACTTGGCATTGTTTGCATTCGAGAATTTGTGTAAGCAGGACCAACCTAAGATGGCATAGGAATAAGATCCAGAGGAAGACCAAGGTCTGGATGGATTGATTCAGTCAGAAGTGCCTTAAAAGAATAAAATGTTAGATATGACAATGTTGGAGTGCTGACAAGTAATAGACTAATTTCGAGGGAAACTGCTGACAGGAAATTAATAATAATATAATTTAATCATGTAGTGCTGTCATAGTAGCCTGAACATCCCTTCGGGGGTACATACCAGGAAATTTATGATGATGATTAGTGACAGTATTTATCTAACTTATCAAAATATTAATTACTAAATGGGAATGGATAAAGTTTTCCTCTGAGAACTCTGAATTTAATATTTATGAACAAATTGTAAAAAACATGTTACTTTTAAGAGGTTGCATTGATGTTCATTAATTTTTCAGCAGTAGTTTTTATTTTTGCAATTGTGCAAAACAGTCAAATCTGTCAACTTGAATTCACAATAATTCTGCTTGTATAGGAGCAAATATAAATGGTATAATCAGACTATAATGGATATTTTTCTATGCTTGTATTAAAATCATTCTATAATTAAGTTACTCGTATAACTCAGACTGAGTTACCATATAATAAATGCCTTAAAAGATTTCTGCAATACTGAGAATGGCCTTTACTGGCAGAAATTAGGCAACAGTGATGGTTCCATTGAATAAGGCCATGATCAGATTACATGCAGACTACTATGTTCAGAACTGCTCATTAAGATTCAGAAGGATAATACTTTAGAGTGGGTAAGGAGGCAAGTAACAAAAAAAGGATCTCAGGACTGTGAAACAGCAAACATAAGGGTAGATGAGATCATGTTAGGTGGTTGTGTCATTTGGAATTAGGGATGAAGTGCATCTAAGGCTATGAAGGTAGTCTATTACATCTGTTAATTGAGCCAGAGTGTGTTCCTCTAGCTGATTTGTTCATTTTACAATGAAAACTCTGCTTCCTTTAATTCAATATTTCAACCTGATTTTGCATTTTCATTGACTTAATTAAAGAGTTTGACTATTATGTTGCTTGGCTGAGTAAACTTCCTATGAGGAACTGGAAGGTTTGTAGCAAAAATAAGTAATGAAAAATGAACAGAACTGAAGTATCTAAGACCTTTGGTGGCAACAAGAACATACTTAGACAATATAATGCAGCACTTTGGTATTTTCAAACTAACAGCGAATGATCTGCGACAACTGTGATTTTGTTTGGCAACTGGCCTTTCATATACAGGGCAGTTTACATATCCCAGCAGTATGGTAAAACAAGTTACCTGCAAACATACAGGAACTCTGACACATTTGCATCATCACATTCGCACTTCCATATATAGCATCCAGGACTTATTGTGGAAAGCCCACTCTACATTAAGCAGCCATTTACTTAATGAAGAATAACAACTTTGCAGGGATGACCTGTCCAGCTAACACAATGCCCATGATACATCTTAAACTTATGATGAAATATGGTGTCAGAGGAACCACTTGCCAAAGAAAAATTTGCTTCTCACCTTATCTCTGATTCAACTTCAATGAATAATATCCAGTTCTTTCCCTTCTTATAATATAGTAAAAAAACTCCTCTACATCTATCCTTATAAAATCCTTTCACTACTTATATATCTCTACCATATTGCTCCTCCTCTGTCTATGATGATATTAAGAAGTAATAAACAATTATTCTAGTAACATTATCCCTCTCAATTTTTTATGAAAACAAATAATAGTGAAAGTAGTGTTTAAAAAAAAGGCAAAAAATAAATAAAAAATACAGACAGAGCACCACATTGGTGATGCAGCACAGTTTGTCTGGCAAGAGGAAAACCTATGAAACCTACAAAAAAATGAATTAGGTTTTTTTTCTTCTTCTTTTCTCCTATGTATTCGATACCACATGTAATTAGTATACAAGTGATCAATAAGTAGCGATGAATATTACCATATTCATAAATATAGAGAGCAATCCAAAAATTCAGAACTTACATTTTCATAAATAACTTCATCTGCAGAAATTACACTCCACTCAGAACTGCTATCAGATTCTTTATTAGACATGCTGGTATTGCTCCTGAAAAAAATAAAATAAAATATATAAAATAAAATAAGCAGAACATTCATCATACTGAAGTTTTTTTTTCCAAAAAAAAACTAATTTTAATGGACCACTTTATTTATAATCTCTCTCTCTCTATCATTTATGAAATAATATAAGAAAATCTATTTTTGCAATACTGTAACGTAAGTGCATCAAAAGAAGTCTATTGCATGTCTTGGGCCTTGTAGTTTAGTATCAAGATCCTGCTACAAAATAATAATAAAAAATATAGTATTGTACTTATTTAAGGTAGAGGTCACACCTTCCTCAGCCACCTGAACAATCAACACAAACACAATTCACAACTGAACTGAAAGCCAGAATACACTTCCATTACTAGATACACTTCTCATCACACGTCTTCCTTCCAGAAGACTTTCCTTCACTGTTTACCATAAACCTGGGTATCATTTAACACACTAAAAAACAGAACTTGAAGCTCTGATTTAATTCACATGTCAGAGCTTTAAATCTCTGACATTGAATTAAAAATTATCAGCAATACTTTCCTGAAAATAGGCTACAGCAAAAATACTATCAACACAATTCTTCACAAGACTGCATCTAACAGTAGAAAAAAATAAATAAATGAGATTACAAATGAAGATCCAGAGGCAAGTGACAAAGATTGTGGCAGGTCTATGGAATGCTCCCTATGAGAACAAATTGATGATCTGCATAATTTCCAAGTGACTTCACATCACTTGGAAATTATGTAGGAGTGTGGTTAGCGAGGGTGTTAGGACTAGATTTTTTGCTTGGACAATAATGAATGGGTTGCCATAGGTGGCTGTGAGTGCTTCATCATTGAACAAATTTAAGCAGAAAATATAATAGGTATTGTGTGAATAACGGATCTCCAATGATGAGACTTCTGACTCCAGAAGACTCATCATGACTTCACCTTCAACTTCAGGTTCACCTTTGGTGAACCTGAAGTTGATACGTACATAGATACATACAAAAACTAATGTATCTGAAGCAGATACAGATTCACTATCATTAGTAACAATTTGTTAGATGAAATAAACAGTATTAAGGAAATTTGTGTGTTTTTTTTTCTTGTTTCTCTTGATTATACTATAAATTAAAGATGCCAAGAAATTATATTCTTGGTTTAATCCTTTATCCAAGTGTAAGCAAACAAACTCTGCACATGAATTATCTTCACGACTGGGATACTTGTATAATGAAAAACACACATCCATTCAAGTGTGTATAATGCTGTGCATTATGGGAAGGGCTACTACCCAGACCAATTTAGACTTTTATTGAGGTGAAAAAGTAAAGGGGTGTTCATCATTGCCAGTAGTACATGGTTGCAAGAGAGCCTGATAGTATTAGGAGAAAGGAAAGATAGTTGGATAGTTTGAGGGAAAAAAAAAAGGCTTCAACTCTTTTATATCATCATGTGACAAAAGGCTCTCATTATTTTTATTTTTCAGCAGCCTCATGCAGCTGAACAACCAAAAGACCACTTGAAACTAGAACAAAGAAATGACTAATACCCGAATGGTTAGCCTTATCTAAATTAACTGCCTTGAGCTGGCCTTCTCTGCCTGGGATTGCATAAGACACTGGTAGAGAAAGCCATAAGAGGATGGAACCATTTAAAAAAACCTCTCATAGTAAAACAAGACAGAATTTTATTCTCCCCCTGGTGAATACCACCAATCCAAAAATTTGGTATCTCCAAGAGTGCTTCTTTCTAAATACAAAAATTGTCTGACTGAAAATAAAATTTCCACAATACAATATTGTAAAACATTTAATATGCCGTATGATGTTGCTGCATTCTATACCATTGCATTGGATTGCTATGAACCAGCTTCTCTCTTAATACAGATCCTTCAACTTTTTTTTTCTTTTTAGGAAAGCCTGTTCTTTTCCCCATTCAATCGTATTCTGTTTTACTACTTGTTTGAATTTCAATCGTGCATCTCAGTTCAAAGTAACATTATTCCAGTTTAAACAGAGGGTCTGGAGTTTGGTTGAAAAGATCAATGAGAAATCTCCATGGTACAGAACTGATCTCTACTTGTTCTATTTAAATTCCAGCGGAATTTAAATAGAACCGGAACATGATCTGACATGTTAATATCAAGATGTTTTATCTGAATTATCCTATTTATAAGGGAAGAAGAGAGAAAACTTTGATCAAGATGAGTACCAATACCTTGATTGCATGGACATTTAAGCTTGAAGATTAGGTTTACAAATTCTCCATATGTCTGCTAGTTGACATTGTCAAGACATATTTTTAACTGCATATCCCACTTTGGTTGTGTCCTCCTATTTTGTCTAATGTGGGATTTTCTGGTTTCATCAGTGGGAGCCAGACCCACAACAGATACCAAGGCTAAAGTAAAAATATGTCAATGTAAAAGTCATATATTTTCTATGTACAAGTAGTGTATCACCTTATTATTAAATTACTCTGGATCAGAGATAAATGTTGCAAGTTTTTTTTTTTTTTTTTTTTTTTTTTGCTGGGTTATACTATAAATTAAAGATGCCATGAAATTATATTTTTGGTTTAATCCTGTATCCAAGTGCAAGTAAACAAAAATTATGCATGAAGTATCTTCATGACTAGGCTACTTGTATATAGAGACTAATGACCTCACATCAAAGTGAAGTCATTAGTCTCCTGCAATTGCCTGAGTGTCCTGCAATTCAAAGTAAAATTCCTTTCAGATATGTATAATGATATGCATTATGGGAAGGGCCACCTTCACTATCTTGGTTTCCTGATATTGGGCACGACTCTTGTTTGACTGGGCAACAGTCAAGCCAGTATTTATCTTTAAGTTGGTTAGGTTTTGTCACGTGTCAACCACCACTCCTTGACCCGAATTCAGCCGCTCCTATGCTGTTTTCAGCTGATTCACCCAATGCAGTTGCTGTTTGAGAACTCCATATCTGGCTACCCTCAATTTACTTTGCTGCAGTTTACTCCATAATTAACATCAATAGATGCAAACTCTTTATAGCTTCTGATGTGGTTCACATCTAATGGAATATCATTTTCACTATTGGATGCATCTGGCTTATTTCTGATTGAATGCTTAAGCCAAAGTGAGCAAATCAGTTTTGAATGGTCTTGTTGCTTCTTCCTTACCTGCTATTGGCCATAAACTGTATTGTTTGTAAAAGATTAACTTTTGTGTTTGCTTAGCCTGCTTTCAACCTTTAGTGAGGTCTCATCAGTGGGAGCCACACCCACCAGGGATACCAAGGTTGAGGTAATATAGAAGTCATTGCTGATCCAGAATAATTTAATAATAAGATGATATACCCTTTCACTACTTGTATATGGGAAATGCAGGGTGTCCACAAATGTTTACCCTAATTTCAACTGGCTATAATATTTTAACAATGAACTAACTGAATAAATTTTGTTGCAGGTAAACTTGGACACTCAAAGTTTCCATACTGCTATCTTCAGTATACTGCTTTTGCCACCAGGAGCACTGCTGATGATTTTCTTTAAAAATGGCTTCAGTACAGGAAAAAGCCCAATGTGTTCTGTGGCTAGCAGAAACAATAAAATAGAAAACATATAGCCCTATGCCTATATGTTTTCTGTGTGTGTTCTCCTGGTTGGTTTGCCTGATTGCAGGATGAAATATCCGTGTTTCCAGAAGGGAAAAATTGAAATACCCTGCTACCCCCCCCAACAAGACTGGTTAACTCATTCTCAGTTGAAAAGTCCAGATAAAAGTTCTTTGGATCCTAGACAGGATTCGAATGTAGGTCTTTCAAATCAAAAGGATATTCATCAAAACAAGTTTGTTTTCATTATTAAAACTGTACTGCATGTAGTAATTACAGTGTGGGATTTTATTCTATATTATAGTACTGTATTTTATTGTACTCTACTGTACTCTACCTTGAATTTTGTAGAGGAAATAGTATAATGCATGGAATGATTTTGATGGTAGGAAGGATTTGTACTTGATAGATAGCTTGAATTTGAATGGATTTGTTGCAAGGGGCCTGGAGAAACTATTGCTCAGTGAAAGAGTTAATATAAATAGTCAGGGGAAACTAGATGTTTGGGTTGAAGGGGGGGGTTGCATGAATGTATTAAAGTGAGTGAGTGATTGTGATGAGAGGGAGAGAATGGAAGGCATATTCTCCAAGAACAGTAGGACTAGTTTTAGTCACTTATAAAAAGTTGCTTGAATATCCATCAGCCTCATTTTTTTTATATTTCAATTTCTATTTTTTTATTTTTTTTAGATTAGTGAAGCCTGGCTGATTGAAGAGGATTTCCTGATAGGAACAGAATGCGATTGGTACAATGTATTTAGGGAAAGGATGCAGGATATTATCAATGACGTCAGATGAACTGAATCCAACTAAAGTATGAACTGGGAATGTTGGTGATAGTAAGCAATTCTGCACTACTAAGAGGATAGTGAAGTGCAATATACATCCTCTTCATATCAGGTTAATCCCACCTTCTTGAGATGTGGCCTGTTTCTGTCAAAACTGCTCTAGTTTTCTCGGCAAGTGCTTACTGCAAAAGGATAGTTTTTTGGAGGAAATGTCAAAAAGAATAACTATGGTAGATGACTTCACTGCCTGGGTGAGATCACCTTGCTTAATGGAGGATGAAGTGGCCAATTCAATGCTTGGTCAATGCTCTCAAAAGCAATGGAGAAGGTAATCAACAGTGAACTTCTGCATCACCTAGAGAACTGTCACTTAATCAGTGACCACTAGAATATGCCACTCAAGTTCCACAGCAGATCTTCCTGCTTACATCACTCTTGCCAGACATGGAAAGATTTGGACCATCTTAGTGTTCACCTTCCATCCTTTGTAACTTGATCACCAACTTTATCTCAGGCTGTTTGCTATGTGTAATAGTGCATAGTGTTCATTATTCAGATTTCTGTGCTAATGCAGGTGTCCTCAGGGCTCATTTACATTATTCACTCTCTTCATTATATACACAAATAACCTCCCACTGACCTCAAATCCTAATGAAAGGGCTTGAGGTCAGTGGAGAAGGCCAACCTTCTTGAACTGAACTTACTTCTAGTCTGTCCAGCCAAAAACACATCACTTCTGCAGCATCCTTGACCTTCAAAAAACCTGGTATACTTTTTCCCTCAAGATGAAACTGGAATATGAGAAAAGATTGGCCCTTAGATTCAAGGAAAATCCTAGGGAATTTTTTAACTATGTGGCCAGTAGGAGGAGAAATGACTATGGAAGAATGACATTGTGGGATAAAAATGGAAATAAAGTGACTGATGCAGAGGACATAGTGGAATTGTTCAATGAACACTTTATTAGAGTATTTCATCCTGGAGGAGTCAATTTGAATACTAGAGGGATAGGGCAGGTTCGAGGTGTAGAGGTGCAGAAGGAGAGTGTATTCCAAATTCTGAGTACTCTGGATGTCAGTAAAGCTTTGGGACTGGATGGTATTTCACCATGAGTTTTGAGAGAATGTGCTAGGGAACTGACAGTGCCTTTGGCCTGGCTTTTCAATGAAAGTCTGGCTGCGGGAAACGTGTCCATGGAATGGAAGGAAGGTAAGATAGTGCCATTGCATAAGGGCGGTAGCAGACTGAAAGTGTCTAATTATAGGCCGGTTTGTGTGTCATCAGTAGTTAGTAAGATCTTGGAGAAAGTAGTGAGGGACCATATACAGCATTGAGCAGATGAGGATAATGTTATCTGTGAGAGTCAACATGGATTTGTGAAGGGGTGCTCTTGTTTTAGCAATATGTTAGCCTTTTATAATAAAGTTACAAGAGCATTAGATGAGGGAAAGGCATATACTGCCATTTTCCTAGATTTAGCAAAGTCATTTGACAGGGTGCCACATGATAAGCTGATATTCAAGTTGCAGCACATGGGTCTGGTTGTCAGATTGGTCAACTGGATTCAGGATTGGTTGTCCGATAGGTATCAGAGAATTGTGTATGGTGGAGCAATATCAAAGAGGCAGAAGGTTACAAGTGGGGTTCCACAGGGCTCAGTACTGGGACCTATATTGTTTAACCTTTATATCAATGACATTGTCCGTGGATTGCAAGGGGATATTCAGTTGTTTGTGGATGATGCAAAGCTGAGAAGGGTTATCAGTAATAGTGCAGATGTGGTAGCCCTGCAAGAGGATTTGAATAAGCTAGATAGATGGGCAAATGAATGGGGATGTCAGTTTAATGCAGCAAAATGTAAGGTCTTGAGGTTTGGGAAACATCGATGGGATGCTGCATACTCTATGGGAGGAGTTAAACTGGAGGAAGTAGGGGAGACAAGAGATCTTGGGTTGATGATTGGTAGAAACCTGAAATTTAGGGGACATATTGCAAAGGTAGTGAAGGTAACACAGAGGATTGCTGCAATAATGAGAAGGACACTGATCTGCAGAGATAAAAGTGTTATCATTCCATTGTATAAGACTCTGATCAGACCACACTAGGACTATTGTTCTCAGATATGGTCCCCAGGATTTGAAGGGAATAAATTAACTGTGGAAAGGGTAAAAAGGCAGATAACAAAGATGGTGTCAGGACTGTACAATGTTAGTTATGAGGATCGGCTGAGGGAGTGTGGCTGCAGAGTTTGGTGGATAGAAGAAGGAGGGGTGATATGATTGAGACTTTTAAACTGTTGAGATGTGGTTACAGGGTTGACACTGGGGAGTTCTTTCGCTTGGTTGAATAGCAGGAAGGAGTCACGACAAGGGACAATCCCCGGAAGTTACGAAAGGAAACTGTGAGAAAGAAGGCAAGGAGTGGTTTCTTTGCATGGAGGGTGGTTGAACCATGGAATGCATTGCCTGATAGAGTGGTGAGAGCGAGAACGGTCAATGCATTTAAGGAGTGGTATGATAGACTTTGTGTTTACTAGAAGGGACCTCCCTCAATGAGTCTTGATAGACTTGTGTTTCTTAGAAAGGACATCCCACGATGGGTCTTTTGACTCCATGGAGGCCTGAATAATAATAATAATAATAATAAAAGATACACTTACTAAGTTATGAATATGCTAGTATTCGCTGATACTTTTATAGTTTTTTTATACTATATTCGGCATGAAACTCTCTGATTTCAATCTTTGAGTTTCTTATTCGGTTTTAAAACAATGTTGGATCTAATATCCCCTTAATTTAATTAATGTTTATATTGCCGAAATGAAGCTTATTAGCTCTTTATATTTAAGTAACTTAATGGTTGCACCTCTTTGGAAACTCGTATAGCAGAGTATATAAGTTCTTTTTGCTATACCCTTTGGTATTATTTTGGTCTAGCTACTCACTGATGAAGCCTCAAAAAAGGCTGAAACCGGTCTGGGCAGTAACCTCCCACCATAATGTAATAACAGCATACATTTCCTAGGAAATGTGTTTTTACATTATGGAATAGCGATCAGAACATTCCCTACCTTTGCAACGATTTGCCCGTGTTTGTACTACGTTCTAGGACTACTTGCATTTAGCTCACGCTGGTATTCGCCGACGCTTTTACAGTTTTTTAATACTATTTTTTATACTATATTCGGCATGAAACTCTCTGAATCCAATCTTTGAGTTTCTTATTCGGTTTTAAAACAATGTGGGATCTAATATCCCCTTAATTTAAATAATAAAAGATGTTATTTTTTATCTCTCCGGCTACTAACTCTATATAAATCCATACAAACTGAGAAGACTCCTCTCATATTTTGGGTGGCACATCAAAAACCTCTCTAAAAATTCTTGATGAGATCCAAAAGAGGGCAGATGGCTAATCGAAGACCATGTTCTTACCGATTCTTCCCAGCTATTCTCTCGCAGACAGTCTGTTTCCATATTAGATTGTAAACAGTGGCATTTCTTTGCGCTTTTATTGTAAACTTGTAGTTTATCTATTTATGCTGTATTATTAATTTCTTATTATTTATTTCTTGGTTCTATCTCTTACTCTACCTTCTGTGACTCTATATTCTTATACCTGAGAGCACTAGAAATTTATTTTTGTTTAAAGACTGCACCACCAATGCTCCCGATGTGGTATAAAAATTAATAGTAGTTCCAGTAGGTCTTTAGTTAATCCAAATCCTCTCTTAATTAAATTACAGTTGTGGCTTTCTATGCGCTCCCTATCTTATCTATCATTTCACCCCCCCCCCCCGCTCACAGGATCGTGTTTATTTGGAAACAGTGCACTGTATTAAAGATCAGGCGGAACTCATTGAATATAAATAACAAGCATGTTTATTAAATACTAAGACTGAATATACAATACATGCAATAGGGAAGTTGCTTCTTATATCTTTAACTTAAGCTACACTCTATATGACAAATTTCTACAGCATACTTCCACAATTATGTAACATATCTTACAAAATCGCTGTAATATGATTTATGACTCCTATTTTAAGCAAATTAGTTTAGAACAGAATCTCTATGGTAATTTTCTGTAATTATGCAGCATTAAGCCTTAGAATTCCTCACAATTAACAATTAAACATATTGCCTAATCACTTGCTATGCTCTGATCCATACACTTAATAATTCCAACCATAAAATTGCATTCATTATTTTCAGGATATAACTATCTTATCACATTAAACTTAGCAGTCCATTAAGGTAGTTCCCTTACATCACATACAAAATAATATACAACAATTGACTCTCATGAATTCTTTTGTCCTTTAGTGCACTTCTCTATTTGTCTTTAGTTCCTTTTCCGTCTCGGGTTTTGAGTTCTTTCCTTAGAGGTTTACGGAGCACCGGTATTTCATTCAGAAAGATTGGCAGGTCTGGAACGCGATTTCCCAGGAAGGAAGCAGCTGAGCCGAACAGGTTCGGCTCATCTGCTTCCTCCGTAACTAATCGCTTCTGGTAACCGTCATTTTTGATCTGGACGATTTGCCGTGGATCGACCTCCTCCTCTTTCTCTCCTCTGGACTTCTGTGTGTCCTAGCCGAAAATTGCCGATTCCGATGGTTGAAGATCCTAGCCTTATATTTAGTCTTCTTCGGAACCTTTGGTTAACGATTGAAACCCCCAAATATTTCTTCGTGACTCTCAATTTTTTTGATCTAACGTTTCCGCCAACATCTCTTTTCTCCCCTTTCATACATCTTTAATCCTTTTTACCAGACTGAGGAATTATGTTTCATTCATGCCGCCCTTTTCTCTACTGACCTTGAAGGTCGTCTTAGACTGAACTTGTAAAAAAAAGAGTTCTCTTACACTACAATCAGAGCTCCAACTTCAAATAACTTTCCGATGGCAAGGCATTGACCTTGGCTTTACCATTTTAACATTCCTTGTTTATGCGAGCGAGCAAGCAAATTTCCTTTGGGCTTTATACATAGGCTTTTAGTATTCTATTTACAATAACAAAGTTTATTTTTACAAGCTTTCTAGATGTGACCTCTGTAAAAATCGATGAAATAAAAAAATTGGAGAAAATTCACATTGCATCGAATTTTACAAGATCTTTTCTACAGATACTTCTATTCAGAGAATTGGCCATCATTTCCCTCATTGAACATCCATTTTCATTTCAAATGTTAATTCATTCACTGAACCTGCCTTAATACACCTACCTCTGTTCTCTGGAACAGCCTTCCCTAGGAGGTATTTTCCAATTTCCAAGAGCTGGAAAATTGAGAAGTAATCTGTTGTTCCAATTTCCAAGAGCTGGAAATTGGAACAACAGATTACTTCTCTCTTGAGCTACCAGCTACCCATACACATGTGGGATCAATTTGCTATGAGTTCTGCAAAATACATTCAATGGATTTTGGGCAGTCTGATGAAAGTAGTTAGAGGTTTATGAGGCAAAGGTTGTTTGCTGATACAGAGCAGGCTCATCTGAAAGGACTATGTAGGGCAGATGAACCATACGGATTCAAGAAGGGATATCATTAAGAATGACTTAATGACATAAGAAAGAAGAGAAAGATAATTTATAGTTACTAAGAAACAATTTCTTTAAACAGCACATGATGGGTCTCATAGTACAAGAATATTACATCAGAGAATCTATCTATAAGGTAAGTGTAATGCCTCACAGCCTCAATGACTCAGTTGGTTTCAACAAGGCCCTCTGGTTAAAAGATCTGGGTTTGAGCCCCATCTAGGTCAAAGAACCTTTAAAAGAGCTTTTCAATTGAAGATGAGTTAGACAGTCTCATAACAGAAACTTAGGTTTTTCATCTTTCAAAACAGATTACCTGGATAAGAGTGGTAGCAGACTGGAGGTGTCTAATTATAGGCTAGTTTGTGTGTCATCAGTAGTTGTTAAGGTCTTGGAGAAATTAGTGAGGGACTATATACAGCATTGGGCAGATGAGGGTAATGTTATCTGTCTGTGAGAATCACCATGGATTTCTTAAGAGGTGCTCTTGCTTAAGTAATATGATTGCCTTTTAGGCATTTGACAGGGTGCCACATGATAAGCTGATATTTAAGTTACAGCACATGGGTTTAGATGTCGAGTTAGTCAACTGGATTCAGGATTAGCTGTCTGATAGGTATCAGAGAGTTGTGTATGGTGGGGCAATATCAAGGAAGCAGAAGGTTACAAGTAGGGTTCCACAGGGCTCAGTACTGGGACCTGTGTTGTTTAATTTTATATCAATGACATTGTCAATGGATTGCAAGGAGATATTCAGTTGTTTGCAGATGATGTGAAGCTGGGAAGGGTTATTAGTAATAGTGCAGATGTGGCAGCCCTGCAAGAGGATTTGAATAAATTAGCCAGATGGGCAAATGAATGGGGATATTGTTTAATGCAGCAACATGTAGTCTTGAAGTTTGGGATACATTGATGGGAGGCTGCATACTCGATTGGAGGAGCTGTACTGGAGGAAGTAGGAGAGACAAGAGATCTGGGGGTAACGATCAATAGAAAACTGAAATTCAGGAGGGATAGTGCAAAGGTGGTGAATTCAGGTAACCCAGTGGATTGCTGCAATACTGAGAAGAATGCTGACCTGCAGAGATAGAAGAGCTATCATTCCATTGTATAAGACCCTGATCAGACCACACTTAGACTATTTTTCTCCAATTTGGTCCCCAGGATTTGAAGGGGATAAATTGAGAGGCAGTTACAAGATGGACACTGGGGTGTTCTTTCAATTGGTGGAGCAGCAGGAAGGAGTGATGAAAAGGGGACCATCCCTGGAAAGTACGAAAGGAAGCTCTGAGCAAGCAATTATGAGGATCAGCTGAGGGAATGTGGACTGCAGAATTTGGTGGATAGAAGAAGGAGAGGTGATATGATCAAGACTTTTAAAATGTTGAGAGGCAGTTACAGGGTGGACACTGGGGTGTTCTTTCACTTGGTGGAACAGCAGGAAGGAGCGATGAAAAGGGGGGCCATCCATGGAAAGTATGAAAGGAAGCTGTGAGCAAGAGGGTGAGGAGTGGTTTCTTTGTGTGGAGGGTGATGGAACCATGGAATGCATGGTCTGATAGAGTAGTGAGAGCAAGAATGGTCAATGAGTTCAAAGAGTGGTAAGATAGACTTTGTGTTACCTAAGAAGGGTCTCCCACAATAAGTCTCTTGACTCCATGGAGGCCTGAATAATAATAATAATATATTTTGGTATAAGACTAACCACCTTATTTTAAAAATATGGTTACAAAAGCCAAATAGGACAGGTTGTAAGACTTTGGGATCTTGTAAATAGTGCAGATTAGTATTATGTTATACCTCCAACTGGTGAAAGTGCTGATGCTGTTCTGACGGTGGCAACAAATCATGTGGAAGCTTTGTTCATGGTGCCTTCAGAGCACCATGAAGTGGTGTCCTGGCATGAGAAAAGATTCATGGTCAAGGACCCATCAGTGCATTTAAAGTGGTCTAAGAATACAGAACGGTGATAAGTAAAGAGGGAGAAATACTGGTATCTGTGCTTGAAACACTGCTGATTAACTTATATACAGTACCATCGACAGGGCATAGCATAGAGGCAGCCTGCCTCACAGCGCAGCTTAATAAGGGCATGTTCAGTCATATTGAGGTAGGTGCCATTGCTACGCTAACAATTCCTGTTAGCATAGCATGGGCAGAAAGAAGTTTTTCCAAGATTAAACTGATTAAAAATTATTTGCGAACAGCAATGACCCAAGAAAATTGGTTGGTCTAGCAACTCATTGATAGAGGCAGACACAACTTATAATTTAAATTTAGAACTTATAAACAGTTTTATTGTGCAATATCCCCATAGACCAAACATTTAATTAATATTATTATTATATAATCATTTTGCATTAATGTTTCTCTTGTAATAATAATGAGGATTAGTATGGAGGGAATATCCAATTATACTCCAATGATTAAAAGTTGGAATGGGTGATAAGGGATGTATCTGATACAGAATTCCTACATATTGGAACAGGCTGATTCTATGGACAAATGTTAATCAGTGCTTGTTTAACGTTGCTAAGTGCAAAGTTATGAATTTTTTTACTAAGGAAATTATAGGCAGAGTATTATATTAGTGGAAATTTGCTGCAAGTGGTTGATGAAACTAGAGACCTAGGGGTGATAGTGGATAGTAAGCTAACACTTTGATGCCACACTGCTAAAGGTGGTCAAGTCATCACATAATATAACTGAAATGTTGAAATTAACACTAACTTGTAAGAATAAGGAAATTATTCCCACACTTTTCTATACATTGATAAGACCATATCTGTAGATCTGTGCTCAGATATGGCTGCCTAGATTTCATGGAGACAAATGAAAAGATGGTGGTAGATAACTTTGGAATTGGTGTCGAGGCTAGCTGGTGAACGGACATGCTATCGGAGAGCTCCTGAGAGATTTGTGTTTTTTGTTGATTTATTGGTGTTTTGGATTCAATTTAATGGACTTAAGTGTGTAATTTTGGTATATTATTGGAGCTTTATTAGCGTGGTTAGTGTACTAAAGTGTTTTATAACATAATCTATGTCGGGAAGTCGCCGCTAGATGAATTCGTAATGTGTAGTGTTCGTGCAAGCTCCAGATAAGATAAGTATCATTTTCAGTTATCGATACAAATTACTTAATATTGTGTAGTTTTGTTTTGTTTGCCTTGCGTATTTTAGTGCGTCTATTTTTGGTGTGTTATAACGTATAATTTGACAAAACACGTTGCAAATAATTATGGCACCTGTGCGAAGGAAAATGGCGGCCAGTAATGAAGGTTCGCCATCGTTATCAAAGAACGGTAGCATAAATGAAATGAGTCAGTGTACTAGCTGTGAAATGTACGCTTTGCAGAGTGCGGTCGGAGTGTGGTTAGATGATAATAAAGGATTGAATGTGTGTAGAAAATGTAGGGAGAATGAGGAATTGAAGTGTATTTCGGATCGTGAGTGTGATATTTTTGTCAACCTTCAGAATGAAGGAAATAGGGATATGACAAGAAACGGCAAGGTTGTACATGAAAATTGTGACAGTGTGAATGTAGAAAGTGTGAATGATAGTATAAATGGTTTCTCAGAGAACAAAAAAGATGAGATAGATGCATTGAGTGAGATCGCGTTGTTGAATAGTGCGATAGAAAGAGCAAAACAGCAGCTAGAGTGCATGAACAAAAGTAGACTGAATGAACCAACCAATAATAAAAGGTATGACAGGAAAAATAGACGTATGAATGCGAACATGAACAAAATGAAGGATAGAGTGCTGTATGGTGACTCGTTAGTACGAGGTGTGTTAGTAGAGGATTTGACAAAATCGTACCAACCTGGTGCGACCATAAAGGACGTAACTGCATCTATTAGAGAGCAAAAGGAAAGGGTGAAAGAAGTGATTGTCGTGGCAGGTACGAATGATTTGAAAGGAGATAAAATGGAAATGATAGAAGACCTGAATGAATTGTTTGAGGTAGCAAAAGAAAAGAGTGAGAGAGTTAGAATGATTAGTCTTTTGCCATGGTATGACAGTGAAATGTTTAAAAGGAGGGCTATAATTGCGAATGACTTTATGCGTGGGTTATGTATGACGAGTGGTGTGGAATTTGTGGATGTGTGGAGTGAGTTTGATGGCCGAAAGGATCTATATAAGATGGATGGCTTGCATTTGAATGGTTACGGTGTAAGAAGACTTGAGAAAGTGTTGCTGAATGTAGTGGATGTGCAAATTCAGGGAAACTAGATTTGTTAGGGGCGGGGAGTAAAGATACAGTCCTTATGGAGGCAGTTGAATGCAAGAATGAATACAATATGCCAGAGCAAATAAGGACAACAAATCTGAGTGGGATAGTTAATATAAGGCATCAAGGTAGGGTTGGGGCTAATGGGGGTCTTAAATTCATGTACACTAATACTAGGAGTATTAGGAACAAGAAGGAAGAGTTTTTGGCCATGGTTGGCACTTCCAGACCACAGGTTATAGGTATTAGTGAAACATGGCTGACTGTAGATGATATAACTAGTGGGATTGAATGTGATGGGTATAGTGTGTTCAGGAATGACAAAGAGAATAAAATGGGGGGAGGAGTATTGTTGATGATAGCTGATGAGCTCCAGCCAAGGAGAATAGAAGCTGAATTGCAGGACAGAGAAAAGAGCACATTTGAGGCCATTTGGTGTGAGATTGTGGCTAGCAGAACTAAATATACAATTGGGTGCTGCTATAGACCAGGTGATGGAAAAGATGGTGGTGACAGTATGCACAAGCAAATAGAAGAAATGGGTGGAAGGAGGGTGATTATTATGGGAGATTTCAACTATGGTCGCATTGATTGGAGTGAGGAGAGGACACACGGGAGGAAGGAACTGGATTTTATGCGGTTATTAAGGGATAACTATCTGCGACAGCATGTAATGGAAAATACTAGGGGTCAGAGAGTGCTTGACCTACTAATTACATCTGAGGATTTAGCTGTAACAAATATGACCATATTGCCACCAATCGGTGAGAGTGATCATAGGGTCTTAACTTGGGAGGTGGCTAAAGGTGTAGAATTTTCAATTAAGACAGGGTACATGTGGAATTATCGGGCTGGAAAGTATGACAAGCTTAGGAGTTTGATTGGTTCAGTGCCATGGCATGTACAACTGCAAGGACTAGAAGTTGATAGTGCATGGGAGGTAGTTAAGAAGTGCTTGCATGAAGCAATGGCTGACTGTATACCTAGAGTCCGAATAATAAATCAAGTAGGGGTTAAATGGATGAATAACACCATTAAGCTTGAGTTGCAAAAAAAGAAACAACTATGGAGGGAATTTAAGGAGAAGGGTGACCGGCAGGCACATGAACGGTATAAAGCGCAGGCCAGAAGGGTGACGAGTGTGGTAAGAAAAGCAAAAAAGGATTACGAAAGAACATTGGCCATGCAGGCTAAAGAGAATCCTAAACAGTTTTTTTGATATGTAGCAAGTAAAAGGAAAAATGTACATGGCAGATTGATTTTAAAGAATGCCGATGGTAGGGAGGTAACTGAATCAGTTGAGATAGTTGAGTTACTGAGTGAGCACTTTGCAAAAGTATATCATCCAGGTGGTGACATTGCAGAAACGAATAAACCAGTAGATTATACGGGAATTGTGGTTAATGAAGTGGAGGTGAGTAGTCTATTGCATAACCTCAATGTGAATACATCTGTGGGATTGGATGGTATACCAGATCGTGTTGTACGAGAAGAAGCTAAAGAATTGTCAGTACCCTTGACCATTTTGTTTAATTTGAGTCTCGGGTCTGGGTTAGTCCCGAGCGGGTGGAAAGAGGGGAAAATAGTTCCACTGCATAAAGGTGGTTCCAAGACTGCTGTTGTAAATTACCGACCGATTAGCATATCAGGAATCATTGTCAAGGTCTTAGAGAAATTAGTCAAGAAAAGAATACAGGATTGGATAGATGAAAATGGGATACTGTATGGGGGACAACATGGTTTTGTGAAAGGTAGATCATGCCTCAGTAACTTGCTCACGTTTTATAACACAGTGACGGCTGAACTGGATAGGGGTAATGGGTTTACAGTGATACTACTGGACCTTGCCAAGGCCTTTGATAGGATACCACATGGAACCCTAATCAGTAAACTGGAGCAGATGGGTATAGATATAGGGTTGGTGAGATGGATAAGAGGGTGGTTGAAGGAGAGATATCAAAGAGTGGTTTATTCAGGAGTGGAGTCTAAAAGACGTCTTGTGACTAGTGGAGTGCCACAGGGCTCTGTTCTTGGACCACTGCTTTTCAATTTGTTCATCAATGATATTGGAAAGGATCTGAGAGGAAGTGTTCACTTGTTTGCTGATGATGCAAAGTTGGGTAGAGCAATTGTGAGTGCACAAGATGTCAAAATTTTACAGGATGATTTGGATAGTTTGGAGGACTGGGCTAGGAAAAATGGATGTCAATTTAATGTGGCAAAGTGTAAGGTTATGCACTTGGGGGTGAAAAGAATAGCAGCAGTATATCGCATTGGTGGAATCATACTCCAGGAGATTGATGAGGCCAGGGATTTGGGAGTGTTGGTGGATAGGGAGTTGAAGTTTAGGGGGCACATTGCAAAAGTAACTAAAACAGCTCACCAAATCACTTGGCTTCTGAAAAATACTTTAACATGCAGAGATGAACAAGGTGTTGTTCCTCTGTATCGAGCCTTGATAAGACCCCATCTGGACTTCTGTGCCCAGCTATGGGCACCAGGGTTTCTTCGTGATGGGGAGGAAGTGGAGAGGGTCCAGAGACGAGTGACCAAGATGATAGCAGGTCTGTGGAATGAACCTTATGAGAATAGGTTGAAGATTTGTGAGTTGCAGAAATTGGACAATAGGCGAAGGAGGGGTGATATGATTGAGACATTCAAATTACTGAAGGGTTTTTATAAGATTGATCCAGAAGATATTTTTGAAAATATGACTGGTGGTGGGAGGACTAGGGGCCATGCATGGAAGCTGGGCAAGAGCGTGGTTGACAAGGGTGTTAGAGCTAGGTTCTTTACTTGGAGAGTGGTAAATGAGTGGAATAAGCTTCCAGAGTCTGGAAGCTTATTCCACATTAATAGGCGAAGGAGGGGTGATATGATTGAGACATTCAAATTACTGAAGGGTTTTTATAAGATTGATCGAGAAGATATTTTTGAAAATATAACTGGTGGTGGGAGGACTAGGGGCCATGCATGGAAGCTGGGCAAGAGCGTGGTTGACAAGGGTGTTAGAGCTAGGTTCTTTACTTGGAGAATGGTAAATGAGTGGAATAAGCTTCCAGAGTCTGTTGTGGGTGCTACGACCGTGAATGAGTTCAAGGCAAGGTATGATAGATACTGTGTGAATGTTGAATAGTTGTTCTTGACATGATGTTAGGGCCTCCCTCGATGAGTCTGTCGACTCCTTGGAGTTTCCCAGAACAATAATAATAATAACTTTACCCTAGATGATATTCTCGACTGTGCAATTTTGCATATGAAGGCATAACAAAGGCATAATATCTCATCTTCAAAGTTTGAGAAATATAATGAGAAATGCTGGCCTGGTTGGCTGAATGGTTAGCATATCCGCTCTCCAGCCAAAAGGCTGCGGGTTTGAATCTCGCCCTGGGCATGGATGTTTGTAAATGTCTGTGGAAATGCTAGTGAGGGTGGTGCTTGGCAGTAGATGGCATTGGTGTAGTTGCGGTCAGTTGGTGGATTGAGTAGTGGAGACAGAGCTGTAGAGCAGGTGCCCTCCTTCGATGAGTCTTGGACTCCCAGGAGGTGTCAAATAATAATAATGAGAGGAGATGTGACGGACATAAGTTGGCAAGGGAATTAGTGTTGCAAAAAGTGCAACACTACATCTACATCATAAGAGTAAATCCAGTCTCTTGCCATAGGAAATCTTTGCAGTTTCTAATAAGGTGGAATTTTGAAGAAACTGCAAATTTTAGTACTTTTAAAAATATGGCAAACATGATAGCCATTGATTAATTATGTATACATAACACAATTACATGAATATAATCTGCACATTGCTGTTACTTATTCCATTTGATTTTAACCTCCTGCTGGCAACAATGTGTATCCATTAGCCAAAGCATGAGAAAAATGCTTTGGTTAATGGATACACATGAATACTGTTGAAATAGGATGGATATAGAGTATAAGATACTTGATATCATCATGGCCAGTTAGGTGGTCAATGTGTGTGTGCTTCACTGTGGAAATTCTTTCACAGAAATGATCATGATATAACAAAATAAATAAATAACATTAACATATAGAAAGTAACATATCAGAGGTGTTTATGTTGTGGTCAGTAATCAGCAAAGTTGTTTAGGTCTCATTGTATGTGCATAAGGTTAGTTACAATCTCAGGCATTAAATTTTAAATTTATTTTTGAACTAAAGCATTTTACCAATATAGAACATTGGGATATATTTTTCAATTATAGATTATTGTTTGAAGTATATATCTGCAACTTGCCATTATTACTATAATGGCAAGTTGCAGATATAGTAATTCTTGTTACAGCACTGCCCAAAGGTGTTAACTACACTAAGAGGGAAATTTTGTGCGGAAAATTTTAAAACAAACCGTTCATGTAAATAATAAATCAACTGATCTTAATTTATTATTACCCTAAGACCCCCATGGAGTCAAACACTCCATGGGGTCTTAGGGTAATAATAATAATTTCTTCTTTCTATCACCAACTACAAAATAAAATCTGTTAGCAGATTTAATTTTGTTGAATTC
This sequence comes from Typopeltis vanoorti, assembly GCF_054136105.1. NCBI lineage: Eukaryota > Metazoa > Arthropoda > Arachnida > Uropygi > Thelyphonidae > Typopeltis > Typopeltis vanoorti. Next base: position 69,586,608 of record NC_143564.1, on the reverse strand, counting down.
ACCTGGTATACAAACTAAACATTCCCTTTAGTTATGTGTCCATCCGTGCATCGCTTGGTTTAAATATCAGAAATGTTCGGTTCTTGCTTTGATTTCAATTCCATTTTACTTGTTAGAAATAACGCGCATCCAATACAAATCAATTTGGGTTCAGTGATGGTTATTTTTCTTTTCCTCTCAACGTCTATCTCTTCTTAATACCCTTATCTTAACTTTCAAGAAATAAACAAATAAGACATTGGGAGATTACTGATTAAATTCCTTTTTTACACAACTGAACATTTCACAGCTACAGATTAAACTGTTGTCCGCACTTGAACAATTACACGCTCAAAATAAAAGCTGAATCTTTTATTTGCAAATATAGCAGTGATAGCACATATCTCACAAAGACGGCGCGCGATGCATGACGCAAAATATTTACACATGCGTACCTAATAAATTACGTAATTACCAGAAATATGCCATGCATCACATATACCGCGAAGAGTAATTTCCGTATTTAACCACATATCGGCTACTAATAAGAATAGCAATTTTAAAGTATTAACAGCGACCAGTAATAAATTTGAGTGAAAGAACTTGTAAATGCAGTTTAAATAAATTAAAAAAATAAATAAAATAATACGAAGAAAAACCCACCGATTACTGCCTTCAGATGTTTACAAACATATCTAGATTCATTAAGCAGAACGAAACTTTTCAAGCAGCCTTCCAAGAGGTCACCACTAATATCATAAAAATAATTTATTTAATTTTAGAATAAAGTGTTTCAGAATAAAAAGTTCAGTTTACCCAATTTTATAAATGACAAAGAATAAATATTAACAAATAAACAAAAAATTGAGCCCGGTTTGACCAAATTCGCATAAGAAGAAGAACGCATGAACAAACAATAACGCTAACCTTAATATTGCAGTTGAGAATAAGGAGGCTTGCTCAACTGCACAGAAAGATCGTGGTATCGAAATAAATGAGGATTTCAAAATGAATTAACTTTCGAAATCTTAAAAAAACTAAAACAAGTTTATACAGACTACGCAGAAATTAGATAAAGGCGAGAGGCATTTAGAGAAGCATTAGGAAGAGCCAGAAAGTTAAGCAGTAAAAGAGGTAGGTAAAGTAGAATATAGCCTATGTACAGCGGGGAGAGCGAAAGGGTACGTCCGCCCGGGGCGACACTTTGAAGTTTACCCTATACGTTGTTTTGACTTTTTGTGGTATTTTTTGCGGCGTTACTTACCACAGGCAGCGGCGATGTGGTAACGGCGCTGCCTGTGTAGCTCAGAAAAAGTCGATCGGTCACCTCAAAACGAAATGTGTAGAACCAAACTGCGTAAAATGCCTCCGCATCGGACATATGACTGAGAATTGTAATGGAAGTACATATTATTATTATTATTATTATTATTATTATTATTATTATTATTATTATTATTATTATTATTATTATTATTATTATTACCAGCAACTCCGAAGAATCCTTAGACTCGTCGAGGGAGGCCCTAAACATCATATCAAGAACAACTATTCGGCATTCGCACAGTATCTATCATACTTTGCTTTGAACTAATTTACAGTCATGGCACCCACAACAAACTCTGGCAGCTTATTCCACTCATTCACCACTCTCCAAGTAAAAAACCTACTTCTACCAAACTGCGTAAAATGCCTCCGCATCGGACATATGACTGAGAATTGTAATGGAAGTACATATTATTATTATTATTATTATTATTATTATTATTATTATTATTATTATTATTATTATTATTATTATTATTATTATTATTACCAGCAACTCTAAAGAGTCCTTAGACTCATCGAGGGAGGCCCTAAACATCATATCAAGAACAACTATTCGGCATTCGCACAGTATGTATCATATTTTGCTTTGAACTAATTTACAGTCATGGCACCCACAACAAACTCTGGCAGCTTATTCCACTCATTCACCACTCTCCAAGTTAAAAACCTACTTCTAAAACCTATGCTAACTACACTCTTGCTCAGTTTCCATGGATTGCCCCTAGTTCTCCCATCACCAGACCTGTTCTGAAAAATTTCTTCTGAATTAATCTTGTAAAAACCCTTCAGTAATTTTAATGTCTCAATTATATCACTCCTTTTCCGCCTATCTACCAATTTTTGTAACCCACAGATCTTCAACTTATTCTCGTAAGGTTCATTCCATAGACCAGCTATCATCTTGATTACTCACCTCTGGATCCTCTCCATCCCCTCCCCATCAAGAAGAAATCCAGGGACCCAGATCTGGGCACAGTAGTCAAGATGGGGTCTTATCAAGGCTCGATAAAGAGGAACAATAACTTGCTTATCTCTGTTCGTCAAAATATTCTTCAGTAACCAAATGATCTGATGAGTTGATTTAGCCACTTTTGCAATGTGCCCCCTAAACTTCATCTCCCTATCCACCAACACACCCAAGTTCCTGGCCTCATCAATCTCCTGGAGTACAGTTCCACCAATGTGATATGCTGCTGCTAATTTTTTTCACCCAAAATGCATAACCTTATGCTTTGCAACATTAAACTGACATCCATTCTCATTAGCCCAGACTGCCGATCTGTCCAAATTATCCTGCAAAATTTTTACATCATGTGCATTCACTATTGCACTACCGAACTTTGCATCACCAGCAAATAAATGAACAGTTCCTCTCAGATCCTTTCCTATATCATTAATGAACAAATTAAATAGCAGTGGTCCAAGAACAGAACCCTGCAGCACATCACTAGTAACAGGCCTTCGTTTAGACTCTCCTGAATAAACTACTCTCTGATATCTCTCCATCAACCACCTTCCTATCCATCTCACCAACCCTATATCCATCCCCATGTGCAGTAGTTTACTGATTAAAATTCCATGTGGTATCCTGTCAAAGGCCTTAGCAAAGTCCAGCGGTATCATTGTAAATCCATTACCCTTATCCAGTTCAGCCATCACTGTATTATAAAATGTGAGCAAGTTACAGAGGTACGATCTACCCTTCACAAAACCATGCTGTTCTCCATACAGTATCCCAATTTCATCTATCCACTCCTGTCTTTTGCTCTTGACTAATATTTCCAAAATCTTGACAACGATTCCTCATATTCTGATCGGTCAGTAATTTGCAACAGCAACCTTGGAACCTCCTTTATGCAATGGAACTATCTTCCCCTCTTTCCATCCCCTCGGGACTAACCCAGAGCTGAGATTTAAATTTAAAAATATGGTCAAGGGAACTGACAATTCAATTCCTTTGCCCCTTCACGTAAGACTCGAGTCGGTACACCATCCAATCCCACATATGTATTTACATGTGCCTCCTGTATTAACGAGAAAAGTGGAAGCTCGTGAAACAGATGGAATGGGAAGAACTGGAAGGTAATGTGCAATATATCATCTTCCAAACAGAAACATCATATACACAAGAAGATATCATTCAAGATAGGAAAGTCATGCCACAGAAAGGTAATCAGATAAATTCTAATACATTAACAGAATGTACTGGGATATATTCACGCGTTACCACACGAAGATAACTCGTGAATGCCTGCGAGTGCATTCCGTAAGCGCTTACATAACTCGTACGAAACTTCCATAGTTTCTACATTCCGCTTTAAAATAATGCTGGGTTGCTTACGTGAAGTTATGAATTTTGGACTAAATACAGACCCGGCTCGAGACAGGGGCGAAATGAGTGAATGTAGCAGGCGGAAAAGTAAAAGGACGGAAAATTTACATAGAGTTTATCTTATAATTATGCTGAAGGCAGTAAAAATTAAAAATAAATAAATAAATTCGATATATCATACATTTTAAAAATATTAAATTCATATATACATATTTATAAAGGTAATTATATTTTATTCTAATTATATAAGCTCCAAATAATTATTTTTATTTTGATAATACCTGGGACACACACATTTAGATCCAATTTCATCGAGAAAATTGGATTCTCTTATAAATAGAATGTTTTTATTTAAGAAACAAAATTAATCTGAAATTTTTATTCAGTAATTTAATATTTTAATATAAAAATTTCATATATTAATAAATAATATAAATAGGAAACCGAAGGGCTGAAAAAAATATTTTCTTCGACCGAAAGCCGGGAAAAAAAATCTTGCACACACACTAAAAAAATTTGCTCGGGTCAGCGCTGGCTAAATAGATTACAAGCCGTGTATCAAATTCATGGCACTGTACTCCAAGAAATAGATGAAACTAGAGATTTAGAGATGATGGTTGATAGAAAGTTAAAGTTTAGAGGATATATTGCTAAGGTAGCCAATAAGATTACTTAGCTTGAAGAACATATTAACAAGTAGAGATAAGGAAGTTGTTATTTATATGGGCTTATAAATAACAACTTCCTCTTTATAAGGCCTTGATACGGCCACATTGGATTACTATGTTCAAGTCTGGGTTTCTTGGGAATGAGGAAGCAGTGCAGAAAATTCAGAGGCGAGTGATCAAGATGATGAGGATAGGTTGATGGTGTGTACGAGAGATTGCAGAAGCTGATTGATAGGAGAAAAAGAGGGGATATGATGGAAACATTTAAGTTGCTTGAGTCTGTGTAGCTCAGTGGATCGTCGATCGCGAGAAAACCTTCAAATGCTATTACAAGCTCACCTATTTAAGGCTACTAGCTTTCAACAACTACCGGAAGGAAACGTTTTATCTAGCAATACCTCTTCAAGTACCAAGGCTACTGGATCTCTGAAGGATACATCCCCAGTCTCTACAGTAACAAGTGTACTTAACACAACGGAACAGGCATCAGCGACCGTCTCTCAATCACCTGCTGCCAGTACAACGAAGGATTTCAATTCAGATGTTCTCTCATTGCTGAATCTCCCAGATGAACTAGATTGGAGCAAGGCCTGCATCCTAAAATGTGATCCTTCTGGCGCCCCATATACAGAACTGGATATCATCGAAAGTTTCAAAGGCAAGGTAAGAGGTTCCGATATATGGCACGTTGGCTCCTTAAAGTTCAGTTATATTTTCATAATTTCATTTAAACAAACATGTTTCCTTGAAAGAAAATTTTGCTAAATTAAAATCACTTAATGTTAATAACCTTACATGTGAAATTATCCCCATTGTGAAATCTAGAAAATTAGATATTTTAATTCATTGGTTGCCCCCCCCCCCAAATCTCTAATAGATTAGTTGGCATGCACTTTGAATCATTTGGTAAAATAAAATGTATTGAAAATATAAAAGATAAAAAAATGGGCGCATGTATTATCTAACAAAAAAAGATTGACTATTACATTGAATGATGATGCCAGACTAGAAAATAGCCTGTACATTATAATTCTAAAATGCTAGGCTTAGTGATCATTCCAGGAAGACCTCCTGTGTGCTTCAGATGCGGGCAGGTAGGTCATCTAAGAGGAGAATGCACAGCATCGAAATGTGAGCGATGCAAGAGAATCGGACACGATATTAAACAATGTCCAGGGCAAACATATGCCTCCACGTTGGCCGCGCGCCCTTCGGATAGTCAACTGAACACATGGGATGAGCTTGAAAAAAGCAGAGGACTTCCAGGAAATATCTTCAACTATTGAATATGAGGCAGAGAGTAGGATCAATGAGAGCAGCACCCCAGGGCTTAACATCTACTGGCACGAGGAATGTAATGAAAATAACTCTCCGCTAAAGGCAAAGGAAGGGATTATCTGGGCAGGCGAGGAGACTAACAGCCAAAGGTCAGTTTCAGATTCAGAAAAAGTAACAAAACCTGAAACTACAGAGAAAAAAAAAATCACTCCGAATAACACAAATGAAGAATTAAATAATAATTGCCCGGTTGAAGATGAAGAATCTCCAAACACGGAAATAATTCAAACCATCTCGGTAACACAGATTACAGAAAAAAGTAAAACGGATTTAGAAAACGAAGTAGAGAAATCAGAATGGAATACTAAACCCAGTAAAGAGAGCAAAAATGAAGTTTACTCCTAACATTACCAAAAGCCAGAAGTCAAAATCCAAAGAAAAAAAATTAACTAAGAGTCCGGAAAGAAAAGGATCTAGAAAGCTTTCAACTTTCTAACTATGACTCACAATCTAAAAATCATTACACTAAATGTAAACGGGCTAAATAATAAAACATCGATTCAACTAACAGTTAATTTAATCTTTCCACACAGACCCGATATACTTATGATACAAGACACTAGACTACTCAACAACAACACTGAACCATCAAAAAGCTTCAAATACAAGTTATAAACAATGTACCATATCAAATATAATCAGCTGAAAGGCTATTTTACCGGCGAATTTGTTGATTGAGCGAAAGATGGTAAATCCCGTTTTATTTTATAGCCGGGTACGAAACTCGGGTCGAAATCCATCGACATCCATAGAGTTTCAATGCCGAAAAAACTATCGGCGGAACCAAGTGTAAATGATTACTTGGGTAGTACAACACCAGGGCAACTCCATGCAAAGGTGGAGCAAGCTCCGTCACTAACTTTAATATTCTCTCATAATGTAAAACCCAGCTCCTAAGAGATGTATAAATACTGTTTTACATTATGAGAAAAGGTCATTACCCAGACCGGTTTCAACCTTTTTTTGAGGTCAATATATAGTACACCACTTCGGCAATTCGATAGTAGAGGTATGTAAGTTTCCGTTCACTTAAAACCTGGATATTCCAGGTCTACCTACTCACTGATGAGACCTCAAAAAAAGGTTGAAACCGGTCTGGGTAGTGACCTCTTCTCATAATGTAAAACAGTATTTATACATCTCATAGGAGCTTGGTTTTACATTATGAGAAAATATTAAAGTTAGTGACCGAGCTTGCTCCACCTTTGCATGGAGTTGCCCTGGTGTTGTACTACCCAAGTGATCATTTACACTTGGTTCCGCCAATAGTTTTTTTGGCATTGAAACTCTATGGATGTCGATGGATTTCGACCCGAGTTTCGTACTCAGCTATAAAATAAAACCGGATTTACAATCTCTCGCTCAATCAATGTACCATATCGTTGCCGAAAAAGCTCAGACCAATGGAATAGATGGAGTTACTACACTAATAAAAAAATCGGGTAACCTCCAAATATTATCCCATAATGTCTTAATCAGGCATAGAGTTCTGGAGGTCGAGCTCCTTTGGCAGAAAAAAATACACAGCATAATTTACATATATGGACCAGCCACACATAATCATAAGACCACCTTCTGGGAGGAAGTGCGACACTATATTCAACAAAAAAATAACCCAATAATAGCAGGTGATATGAACTTTACAAAACAACCACAAAAGGATCAAGAACACCCAAACTTACTTCCGCAGAAAAATTTCACAACAGTTTTCACCCACTGTGGCCTATCAGATGCCTTCAGAATCTTGCATCCCCAAAAGAAGGAATTCACATATTTTGCACCCGGAAACGCCTCTAGAGTAGACTGCATATACATCCAAACATTCAGAAATATAAAGGTCAAAACTGTACAACACACACCTGTCATGTTCAGCCATCATCATATGGTGATGGCTGAACTACAATACAACAAACAGAAACAACTGATAAGTTTACAAACAGAAATCCCCCCTATGGAAATTTAATAAACACATTAAAGATGACGATGAATTCAACAAGAAAATAGTTGAGGAAAGAGAATCCATAGAAAATGCTGTAACAGCCTGGGAGAAATTTAAATACATGACAAAACAAACAGCAATCAAAATTAGTAGAATAAAAAAGCAGCAACAAAGGAACAAACAGAACGCGGACATGAAGATATTATCAAAATTGTATCACCACCATGATAGAAATAATGAAAACATAAGAACAGAAATAGAAGAAATTAAAAACCGCATCACAGCGAAACAGTTTCAGGAAATAGAAGGAGCGTGGATATGTGCTGGTCTAAAAATAATTGAAAATGATGAAGGGAAGACCTCGACAGCATGGCTGTTTGAGAAATAACGGAAAGCAAAAGAGAGAATAAAAACCACAACATACGAAGGCCAAACTCTAAACAAAGGTCCCAAAATTATTCGTGTTGTTCAAAAATACTTTTCTTCACTATTTCTAGAAAAACCCAGCAGTCAGGAAGAAAGAGAAAGTTTCCTTTCACTCCTCCCCAAAATCACCGAGAAGAGGCTGAGGAGATCGACTCACCAACCACCTTAGCAGAATGCCGTCTTATAGTGAAACAGCTCCCGGATAACAAATCACCAGGTGAAGACGGACTAACAGGCGAATTCTATAAACAATACTTCCCAAAATTTGAACATATTTTTATCAAAATGATCAACACAATGATTACAACACAGACAACGCCAGCAAAATTCAACACAGGACACATTGTATTACTACCAAAGGTTGGGGATCAACAGAAGTTACAAGACAAAAAACTGAAGAGGCATAACCCTACTGAATAAAAAAAAAATAAAACTAAAAATAAAAATAAAAATCAGCTAACACCTTTTATTCCCTTTATAGGGAGTAGGCGAGGCCTTTATACCCTAACTAGCTTTCAGAGACTGGGTGGGCAGTTCAATCTCCATCGATAGCCAATCAGAGATAGCTGTCCCATGTCTATCACTAATTATAGCAGCCGCCGATGAAGAGGCTGGTAAACAAGTACTGCCATCTCTTAGTACCTAACCCTAATAAGATATTTTACTGTCTGAAATAATATGTGTACTACAGTCGATTTTCTTGAGTTTAAGGGGTTAAAAAACTCAAGTTTCCGGGAGGAAAAATCCGCTTGCCCGTGCCAGAGATCCACTAATTCGGGAATCGGTCGAAGAAAGGCTTAGAAAAAGTTCGTCCAGTCGGTGACCAGACTTGAAGTTAAGTCTGACTTCAAGCGACCAAGCGCAGAGGACGCAAGAGCCACTTCCACTGAGCTACACAGGCCCTACTGAATACTGATTACAAAATAATATCTAAAATACTTACAAACAGAATACAAAAGCACCTCCATAAACTTATCTCACCAGCACAATCATATGCAGTGAAAGGAAGAAATATTCTTGACATAATAATGCACCTCCAATGCATTTGGATTATTACAGCCTCACAGAAAATCCATATATTGTAATTAGGCTAGATATTCAAAAGGCATTTGACACAGTTAGCCACCAATACCTGTTTGAAACACTAGACCGAATACGAGTTGGAGTAAACTGGAAAGAAACGATTAAGCTTTTGTACAGAAACGCATAAAGTAGGCTGATCATTAATAAAAATCTGTCAGCCTCTTTCCCAATAAAATGTTCTATCCGGCAAGGAGACCCACTATCCATGGCTCTATTTGTTCTAGCCCTAGAACCATTCATTATAGCCATTAACACAAACAACAATATCAAAGGAACACATATACACGGAGAAAGTGGCGCCAAAATTTTGGCATATGCTGATGACGTCACTTTAACACTAGGAACACAAAAATTCTTGGACACAACACTCAAAATAATAAAAGACTTCAGCAAAGCCTCAGCACTGAATGTGAATCTGGCAAAATCCCACTACAAAATAATTGGAAAGTGGGAAAACCAACCAAGGATTCCTTCAGGAATACATGTGAATAATTACATACCGGTTCTGGGCATCAACATCGGAGCTCAGAATCACACGAAGAACAGTGGAAAGAACTCCATGACGGCATAAAGAAGAAAATTAATGCAATGCGCCCTAAACAGCTGTCCGTCAGAAGAAGGGCCCGGGTTTGCAACATCTACCTAACATCTCGCCTGTGGTGCAAGATACACAACACCCTGGAAGGTGGGCCGAAAAAATACTCAGGCTCTGCGCTACATACATCTGGGGCTCTCAGTATGAACCCATGCACAGATCAACACTCTTCCATGAAGTTGAAGCTGGAGGTTTAGCATTGCTAAACATCCATCTGAAAACTCTCATCGGCAGGGTAATAACAGCAGCCCGAGCACACACACAAAACCTATCATGCCTATGCGGCAACATTCTTACAAAAGTGTTTGCCGCATAGGTTTATAAGCTCACTTCCAGATATAAAAAAACCAAGCCCGAGAATATTCAAAGAAATAGCTGAAAGGTACACATATAATGAAACACTCAGATACCGAAACCTTACTAACAATCAAACCAAGAAAACTATATAAAACATTAAGTTAAGTTACATTCCTGCCTCCCCAACAAAGGGAAATAAGAAAATGAGAAATCAGGCTAAGTCCGGTACTTAGCAAAGTTTTCCGACTTCCAATATCACCAAAATACAAAACATTCTTCTATAAAGTACATCATGCCTGTCTCCCCACAAAAATGTGGTGTGTAGAAAAAAAAATCCCATTACAAGGCCCAGCGAAGTATCATTCTCTCCCAACCCAGAAACAATATATCATATTATGATGTTCTGTAGCAAAACGTCCACAGTATGGAACACCATACAGAAACTCCTACATAAGACACAACCATTCTCTGAAAACACATTATTTTGATTGGAAGACCAAAAAATGAAAAAAACAGAACTAATAATCATAATAATAACAATGTATGCAATATGGTCCCACAGATGTGACAAAATACACGGAAGAGACACCAGACCAGACATGCTAGCAAAATTAACAATTATTTAAAGGAAATTATCATAAACACTAAACAAACCAAAAGCATAATAACACAGCAATGGAGGAAACTCCGCCTAATTGAAGAAGGAGAAGAAGAAGGAAAAATAAAACTCATACCGATAATGGAACCCCCGTAGTTAGTGGTAAACAATAATGATAACCCACTATCTGAACAAAAATCATAAACCCAGAAAAAGGTGGTGTTAACATAGGTCCATTCGCCACAATGAGAGGAATAATGACAACAAGATATCAAATCTAATAAATAAAAGTAGTAAAAAAATTAAAAATAATAAAAAAAATTAAAAATAAAATAAAATAATAATAATTTAAAAAAATATAATATTTTTAAAGTTTAAAAAATATTATATTTTTTAAACTTTAAAATAAAAGTTTAAAAATATAATAAAAATATTAATAATAATATATAGGTACGCCTATATATAAGGGATAAGAATGTTATATATATGTATATCTGATTATGTAAGGGGGGAAAATGGAAATGTAAATAGCAAATTACTTCTTAAGATAAATATCATCAATACTATTCTAGTAATAAATATGTAGATTAAGATATATTACCAAAAATATGTATATGTTCTTGTATATACAGACACAAGAATTGTCAATTGTAAGAAATGCAGATAACATAAGTTCATAACATGGTAATAACCCGAAATGTTAATAAGATATGTTATCCATTTATAGACCTGTAATTAATTCTGCAATTCAGAAAACCTGTAATTAATTCTGCAATTCAGTATATAAGAAATTACAGATTTACCTCTTAAGTTAAGCAAACAATATAATGTTAAAACAATATGGAATTCATTTTTGTAAAAATAAGAGTGCCTGCAAAAAAAATCTGCATGAGATATAGAGATACTACCAAAATATTTGCATATATAAATGTAAATAAAAACATAAGCAATGTATGTATTTTAAGAATAAGATGTGCATTTAAATTAAGTTAATAAAATAATCATCCAAAATATGCGAACAAAAATATAGAATGAAGATATATGTATAACGAATTGTACATATGGAAAATGTCAATGCTAATATATATATATATATATATATATATATATATATATATATATATATATATATATATATATATATATATATATATATATATATATATATATATATGGATGTATATTTATATATATATATAAACATAAACGTGAATAGACTGATCTGATAATGGAACTTATAAATAGACTGAAATCACTATATTCAATAGGACAATAAGGAAAATAGAAATTGAGCATGTGACGTTGTATCTTATTTAAACAGTGATTGTAAAACAGGTGTCATAAGTATATTGTAACGAGTAAATGAAAATGCCTAATAGAATTAGCAGCCTATGTACAAATTGTAAATAGCTGTATATATATATATATTTATTTTTAAATGTACACAGCTGCTGTTGTTGATACAAATAAACTCAATGGATGTGACGTTTGCATACCATGGCGCTTGGCTGCACGAAGGAAGACTTGGTTTCGAGTCTAGTCGGCGACTAAAGGAAATTTTTCTAGGCTTTTTTTTTTTTTTTTTTTGACTGGTTCCCGAGTTAGTCTCTGGCACGGGAAAGTGGGTTTTTTCTCCTGGAAACTCGAGTTTTTCGTACCGTAAACTCAAGAAAATCGACCATAGATCCCACATTATTTCAGACATTATACGCGAGTGTTAGGGTTAGGGACCACGAGATGCCAACACCTGTAGAGCCGTCTCTCTTCACAGCGTGCCGCTTAATTAGTGATAGCCTTGGGCCAGCTATCTCTGATTGGGTACCAGTGGAGATTGAACTGCCCACTCAGTCTCCAAAAAGTTAGATAGGGCTAAAAACGACCTCGCCTACTCCCTGTATATAATGGAATAAAAAGGCGTCAGCTGATTTTTTTTTTTTTTTTTTTTTGAAGATATTATAGGATTGATGCAGGAGAAATGTTCAGCACTTGCTAGAGGAACCAGAACAAGGAATCATCCCTGAAAGTTGAATAAAAGTGTGGTTGATAGGGGTGCGAGGACTAGATTTTTTGCTTTGAGAGTTGTAAATAAGTGGAATGGGTTGCCAGAGTCAGTTGAGTGCTTTACTATTACTTGATTTCAAGGATAGGTATGATAGATTGCGTCTACGGTGATGAGTCTTCGGACTAATCGCCGGATGTAATTAATAATAATAATAATAATAATAATAAATTTTGGAAACAGAATCCATACAACACATCGAAAAAAAATTAGAAAAAAAGCGAAAAGCATTAAAAAGAAGTAAAAAAAAAATATAAATACACTGGAATCAAAATCTGCGCAGGAAATTGAAATAAATTAAATAAATCGAATAGAAATAAAATGAAGAAACACATGACATATCTGCAGCTAATGCTAACTTTAAATGGCAAAAAGGTATACATTGTCGGTGATAGCAACTGGCTTTTGTAATGCTAAACAGACAAGAATGAAATAAGACACTACAAATATCACAGAAGCAAGAAATAAAAAAAGAAGTGAAAAAAAAAAACATTCGCACAGAGAATAATATGAATAACACTCGACATGAAAGTTATAAGCCTAAATTGTAATGGTCTAAATCATAAAGATACTCAAAACTCACTAGTAAATCAAATATTTAAATATTTTCCAAAAATTATAATACTACAAGAAACAAAAATTGGTTCTAAGAATTTAAAATAATCATCATCATCATCATCATCAAATTCCTGCCGTGTACAGGATATGATAGCAATACATGAAAAATTTACATCATTACTAACTTCCTATCTACAATTTTCCTCCAAATCAGTCTATTACTTGTCAAGACTCCGACATTACTAGATCTTATACTTCTATCGTCTAAGGCACTTTGTACCGTATCAATCCAGTTATATATCTTGGTTTTCCTCTGGATCGTTTTCCTGCCAACTTGGCAGAGAACACTTGTTTTGCTAATGTTTCCTCGCCCATTCTATTTAAGTGACCATACCACTCGAGATTAGTTCTCCTAACGCATTCCTGGATGCTGACAATGTCAAGTTCTTTCCTAATATTCTCATTTTTAATATGATATTGCCATTGCTGCCATCTGTTCACGCCTCGAATCCTTCTCAGGACTCTCATATTTGCGGTGTCTAGTCTTTGGTCAAGTGTTTTACTTCTGACCCAGCCTCAGATCCATAACTTAAAACTGGTTTGAAAACTGTCTTATATACAGATAATTTAGTGTTCCGACTAATTTCTCTCTTATTCCATATGAATTTATTCAATTGACTTCCTACCATACCAGCTTTGTTGATTCTGTTGTCTATTTCCATATTTAATTTACCATCTTCACTAAAAATCGTGCCTAAGTAGCTAAAATCTTTTACTTGTTCCACAGGTTCTCCATTCACAACACAGTTGATATTTTCAGTGATTCTGCCTATTTTCATTGTCTTTGTCTTTATTGCTGACCTTCATACCATATCTATTACAACAGTTATTCAATTTAGTCAGAGAATTTTGCAGACTTGTAGCGGATTTATTTAGAAAATAACATCGTCCGCATAAAGCAAAGAGCTGACATTACCATCTCCAAATTTGATATCATGTTTAATACCACTTTCCTTCATAATGTGATCCATATAGATAATGAATAACAGAGGGGATAATGTACATCTTTGTCTCACACCAGATTTAACATTAAACCATCTTCCTGTACTTCCTTCAATTCTAACTGCTGACTTACAAATCAAAAAAAGACTAAGTATTGCTTCATATAATGCCCCATTGATACCATATAACTGTAGATTGAATAGCTTCTCTCTTGGAACCTTGTCATATGCCTTTTCCAGATCTATAAAACTTAAATACAGATCTTTGTTATAGTCCCATGATTTTTTCACTATTTGTCATAAAGTGAAGATCTGATCCTGACAGCCTCTATTTGACCTGAATCCAGCTTGTTCTTCACCAAGCTTTTCTTTCACAATTCTACTCAACCGTTTCTCAAGTATACTTGCATATGTCTTGCCAGGAACACTCAATAGGGAAATACCTCTGTAATTCTCACACTCAGTTTTATTTCCCATTTTATATATGGGTACTATGAGAGCTCTACTCCAGTCATTGGGAATTCGTCCCTCTGTCCAGGCCTTCTGAACTATGCAGTGCAGCCACTGTAAGACTCTTATACCACTATACTTCCGCATTTCTGGTCGAATATCATCTACTCCTGCTGCCTTTCCACATTTCAAGCCTTTGATGGCTTTTTCTACTTCAAGTATGGATATGTATTCCTGACTGGTCAGTGTTTTTTACCACTGTGCTGTCATTACTGCTTGTTTCATTTAGCAAATTTTCAAAGTAATTACTCCATACTTCAAGGATATCTTTTTCTCCTGTTTTAATTTCACCATTATCATCTCTAACTCCTTTTACAGCACTCTTTCCTCCATTCATAAGCTTCTTCAACAATCTCCAGAATATTTTGCCACCTTCTTGATATTTATTTTCTATGTTCTTGCCAAAGTCCTCCCATTACTTTTGTTTAGCTAGTCTTACACACTGTTTAGATTTCTTACATTTGTCTCTGTATTCTGTAAGAGCAAAAGCTGACTTATTTGCCAGGAACTTTTGATATGCTTTCTTCTTTTCCTTCACTGACTCTTTAACTTCCTGTGCCCACCATGGAGTTCTAATTTTTCTATCCTTGCAGACAACGTCACCACGTACCTCCCTAGCTGAATCAATCAGTGCTTTTTTTCAAGGCTTGCCACTGAATCTCCAAGGTTTGATTCCTGTTCTCAAACTCATTCATTTTTTCTTCAATAATCTTTGTGTATTTTAGTCTTGAGTTCACATCTGAGAGCTTCTCAACTTTTATTCGCTTTAAAACTTACTTAGATGTCATTCTTTTCAATATGAAATTCAATTTTATCCTGCTCAAGACTAAATAGTGATCACTTCCAATTTCAAATCCTCTGTACACTCTGGTGTACTGCACCAGGGAAAAAACCTCACTATCAACAATAACATAGTCAATGAGACTTTTCTTATTCCTTGCCTCTTCTCTCCATATGAATTTGTGCACATTTTTATGTTTAAACATGGTGTTAGTAATAACCAGTCCACATCCTAGGCAGAAATCCAACAAGTATTTGCCATTATTATTATCTTTGCTCTTTTCTCCAAATTTTCTCAAAACATTTTTGTATTTTAAAAATAATAATGATGATGATGATGATGATGATAATAATAATAATAATAATAACAACTCCCCATTATATCTTGATCTACACATTTCCAAATAAAAGTAATAGCGGCGGGTCAATAACGTCAAGAAAATGCAACCCAAAAATTCTGTTACTTTCTCATGAGGTACCCATAAGACATAATGTCAGAAGTTGAAATCTCATAATGTAAAACCTGAAGAAAAGAAAAAAAAACAATTAGGAACAAATAAAATACCTTGTATCGCAAAAAGGCATTGCCATAGTATCATGGGACATGAATTTCATAGAAAATAATATAGAAGACCAAGAAAAGGAGCACATTAACATCTTTAAAAGCTGAAGAATTATGATGGATTTAAGTTTTTATATACCGATGAAAAAGGAATTCACCCACTTCGTTCCAAGGAATGCATCTAGAATAGATAGAATCTACATTCTAACCTATCGAAGTATAACTGTTAAAAGTGTTAAACATACTCCAGTCTTCTTCAGTGATCACCGCACACCGCATTATACAGGCCAAACTTTAGTTTTCCAAAACAAAAAACAAAAAAAAACATCAAGAATTGGAACTTTCCATTATGGAAATTCATTCAAAAGCTAACTGAGGAAAGTGAATTTAATACAGAAGTGAAAAAATAATAGCAGAAACAGAAAAACTTGTAAATGCAATAAGTGCATGTGAAACATTTAAATTAAATATCAGAAAGGCAGCTATATGAAGAAGTAATACGAGATACGACAAATATGAGACCTTTCGACACTTCTGCGCATGTCAACGGAAGGAGAATCCATTGCGATAATAGGGTAATCCAGCGTTTCCCAAACTTTTCATACGACGGAAACACTTCATAAATTCTGAAATTTTTATGGAACACCTTGGTTATTTTGTAATGTGTTCATTAATAATTAATTGTTAATTTAGCTGTTTTTTTTATTAATTAATAAATGATCATTAATTAATAATTAATTAAATTTGGCCCAATGGAGAAAAAAAAGCACCAAAGAAATTGCTTTTCTTTGGAAATGAATATTGCAATTTTAGATCACTTAGCAAAAGATGAAGGATCTACGGTGATTGGTAAACATTTTAATTTAGGCAAATCTACTATAAGAGCAATTAAAAAGAATGAAGTCGCAATAAGAAAATCTGTCATTTCTGGCACACAAAACTAAGTGCCAAATTATCATCGTACTCAAGAGATGCTTTATTTGGAAACACGGAACGAGCGCTGGTAATTTGGATTGAAGAATTAACTCAAAGAAGAATTCCTATAAGTGGTTATTTAATTAAACAAAAAGCTCTTTGGTTTTTATGAACAGATGAAGCAATTGGAGCCATCTACCTCTGCCTCCCAGGCTGATAAAGAATTTTGGGCTAGCAAAGGATGGTAAAACGGGTTTTTAAGAAGGAATGCTTTTCATAACGTGAAGATTACAGGCGACATTGCAGCAGCAGATGAAGAAGCAGCCAAACATTTTCAAAAGAAGTTAGCCAAAATTATTGAAGATGGTGGATATTGTCCCGATCAAGTGTTTAACGCTGAAGAAACAGGATTTTTTGGAAGAAAATGCCTATTCGAACTTACATCGCAAAGTATGAGAAAAAAGCAAGTGGGTTTAAAGCAAGCAAGGATCGACTAACGTTGTTGCTATGTAGCAATGCATCAGGAGATCGAATGTTGAAACCCCTCCTAGTAAATCGATTTCTAAGACCACGTGCTCTAAAAGACAAAGATCTAAAACAGCTGCTGATACATTGAATAGCTGTATTTACTGAATCGTTCAATAATTGCTTTGTACCAGAAGTGGAAACATTCATGAAGCAAAAAGCTCTCGATTTTAAAGTTTTATTAATTGTTGACAATGCACCAAGTCGTCCGCATTTAGAACATCATATGTGCAGGTAGCGTTTTTTCCACCCAATACAATAAGCATTATTTAGCCATTGGATCAAGGCATAATTGCTACTTTTAAAAAATATTACGTTAAGCACACTTTTCAATTTATATTGGATAAACTAGAAAATGAATCATTAACAGTAACTGACGTTAGGAAAAAAAATTTCTATTTTGGATTGCTTAAATCATGTTGCATCTGCTATCGCTGAAATAAGGCCACAATTTTTAAATGCTTGCTTGAAAGCAGTTTGGCTTGGATGTATTGCAAACAGTGCAACCATGCAAACATCTACATTATCAGATGAAATCATTACATGATACATTTAGCCAGAGCGATGTAGACGAATTGCAGGTGGATAATGCCTTAAGAAACGATGATATTATTGGATATCGATTAACTTTAGATATCGTCGAAGATCCAGAAAACTACAGTGAAGTGGAAGAAAAACCTGTTCCCCTCACTGCAAATATAATTCAAGAGGGTCTTGAACTGTACAATAAATTGGAAAATCATTTTCTTGTTAATGACACAAATTCTGAACGAGCCTTTACATTTCAACGTGAGCTGAAGAACTGTATGTCTGGATATCGTGAGCTGTATAAAAAATTAGTGAAATCATTATCGCAAAGTTTAACCACTGATTTCATTGTCAGAAGAAAAATATCAGCACAGAACGACGGTGAAGCTAATTCTGTTTGTGAAGAACCATTGCCTTTACTATACAGATCTGATGCGCTGAGTATCTCTTCTGGTGATGAAAGTGATTTCGCACCAGTTCGCAAACGTTGTCGAATATTGTCTAATAGCGATGATAATTCTGATGACAAAATGTTAAACAAAAAAAAAAAAAAATCTTACTTTTCAATAAAATTAAATGAATAAAGCTTTAAAACAAACTTAGGCATTCTTATTTTCCTGAATTTTCATAAACTTTTTATGCGATTTTAGGTCTATTTTAATTTATTTCTTTGGTTTTATGCGGTTTTAGAAAGTTATGGAACGTATCCCTGATTTTACAACGTAAGTTAGTCCTTTTTTTGTGCGATTTTATATATGCGGTTTTCTGTGAAACGTACCTACCGTATAAAAAGAGACCCGACTGTGTATATATATATATATATATATATATATATATATATATATATATATATATATATATATATATATATATATATATATATATATATATATATATATATATATATATATATATATATATATATATATATAGGAAATGATAAAGGTAAACATGCTACTGCTTGGCTGTTTAAAAGAAATAACAATGAAAGAAGAAGGAAGGAAGAAAACACTGCACTCCTCTTCTTCTTCTTCTTCTTCTTCTTCTCTTCCGTCTAAGACGGGTTGAGTCTGCTCTTGAGCAGGATCTTCCAGTCTTCTCTATTCCTTGCTGTTCGAAAATGTCCCTTATAAGTTCTGCATCCCGAGATATTCTTTATTAATTTCAGTCAGGTAATTCTTTGTCTTTCGGATCTTCTTTTTTCAGTTGGAAAAGTATTGATTAGGATGTTAGGCAGTCTATCTTCCTCCATGCACACAGTGTGGCCAAACCATCTCAATTGTTGTTTTCTAACATTTTCTTTTATTGTATTTTTATACAATAATTCTTGTCTGACTGTCCCATTTGTTTTTTTTTCTATCCAACTTGTTCTATTTAAAAATAATAAAAAAAATCATCGAAAAATCATTTATTCCTGCATAAATGATTAAACGGCCTCGCCTGCATAGGGAGTGGGCGAGGCCGTTTAATCCTATCTAACTTGTTCTATTTGTTTTTTTAAAGCATTTCATTTCAAATGCCAGCAGTTTATTCTCCTCTCTTTTCTTAACTGTCCACGGTTCTTGCTCCAAAGATGACTGTTGGTATAATTATTGATTTATATAATTTGATTTTGGCTTGCTTAGATATCTTGTTTGCTTTCCAGATTTTCTGTAATTTTCCCATGGTGGTCCATCCTATCGCTATTCTGTGTTTGATTGTTTTGTGTTCATCTATTGTTTCTGTTAGTTTTGATCCAAGATATATGAATTCGTCTACTTGTTCTATTTGTTCTCCATTTAGGACGGCTGAGATGGTAGTTCTGTTCCTCCCTATTTTCATCACATTTGTCTTTTGTATATTTATTGTCATGTCATATGTTTAACAGGTTTCGTTTAGCTTGTTTATCAACCTTTGTAGTTCACTGACAAAAGAAAGAGAGCCGAAGGGCTTCACTTCGACGATGCAAAATTATTCAAATTAAGAGGCTATTGAATCCAACATTATTTCAAAGTTGAATAGAGAAACTTTCCGCTAGAAGATGTGTTTTACATTATGGGAAATACTGAGGATAGTGATCAGAGCCTACTCAACCTTTACTACGAGTTTCCCCTGTCATGAAAGGTTTGCTTACGCTTGGATCCGCCGGAACTTTTATAGTTTCCATATGCGGCACGAAACTCTTGTAGCTTCTCTATTGCTTTGAAATAATGTTGGATTCAATATCCACTTAATTTGAATAACTTTGTAGTTCGTTTGGGGTTCTTGCAATAAAGACGTGATCATCCGCATATTTGTTATCATTTGTTTAAACCATTGACATTGATTCCAGGCTCATTGTCTATTGCCTTCTTTACAACTTTATCTAGATATATGTTGAATAGGCATGGGGATAATGAGCATCCTTGCATTACTCCTTTTTGGATCTCTATGGGTTCTGTTGTGAGTATGTCCTTTTTAATTATTGCATTTGAACAAAGAATTAACCAATATCTAGATAAAATAAAACAAAATGAAGAAATAGAAATAGAATGGCTTAATATAAAAACGATACTAAATGCAGCAGCAAATGAAAGCTTAGGAAAGACCAAAAAATTCAATAAAAGCAAAAAACTGAAGATCTGGGATGATACAATCAAAGAAATAATCAAAAAAGAAAAAAGAAGCCTATCACAAATGGTTAAGCAGTAAAAGATTAGAAGATGAAATAGAATATAAAAGAATAAGAGCCATAGCTAAAAGAGAAGTCAGAAAAAGACATAGAGAATCATGGAATAAATTTGTTTCTAATTTAGAACATGATTTATATAAAATAAGACCCAATGTATATAAGATTTTGAAACACCTAAATGCAGATACCAAAGAAAACATAAAATTAAACACTGAATTGAAATTAGAAGAATTTCTAAATTACTACACAGAACTGTGGACAGACAAATATTTTAAAAAAGACAACTGGCAAACAATTAACGAAAATGAAAAGGAAATAACTGAAGAAGAATTAGAAATCAGCCTGAAAGAAACAAGAAACGGAAAATCACCTGGAGAAGATAAGCTAGGTTCAGAACTATATAAATACGCAGGAACAAGATTCAAAGAAAGATTCCTATTATTTATAAATAAAATTTACTCAACTGGTATCCCCCCAATAGAATGGAAAAAAGCAATTGTGATTCCTATCTTTAAGAAAGGTAATAGAGATGACCCTAAAAACTATAGAGGTATCAGCATACTAAATTCCTGTTACAAAATATATACCAGAATCTTAAATAACAAACTAATGAAATATTCCGAAAACTTTATTCTAGAGGTACAGAATGGATTTAGAAAAGGATGATCATGTATAGACCCAGCCTTTTGCCCAAAATTAATAGAAAAGAAGAGAATATAATTTAGAAACACATATTGCATTTATTGACTTTGAAAAAGCATTTGACAAAGTTAAAAGAAACATATTATTTAATATATTAAAAGAAAGACAAATACCAAATAATATCCTAAAAGCTATCACAAGTATATATGAAAATAATCAAATACAAATAAGATTAAATCACGAGCTATCATATACGAGAGAGATAAACCAAGTGGTCCTACTCTTTTTAATATCTACTTAAATGAAATAATAATAAAATGGAGTAAAAATTTACATTAAGGAATTAAACTTCACCTACAGTTAACTTAAACACTCTCCTCTTTGCAGACAACCAAATAATAATTACAAATTCTGAAGATAACTTACAGAAAGCTATTTTAAATCTAAATGAGATATCCAAAGATTATGGTATGATAATATCAACAAAAAAAATCAAAAACTATGGCTTTTAAAGGACAAGATCCAGCAAGAACAAAAATAGTAATAGATAACAAGATCTTAGAGCAGGTGAATTCATTTAACTACCTAGGATGTATGATCACATATGAAAATGAAAAAGATATAAACGTAAAAATTGCAAAATATTTAAAAATAACTGGTGTAATTAACTCTATATTTAAACCAAACCTAGTTCAAAAACAAACCAGGCTAAAATTATACAATACATTAGCCTTACCGGTCTTAATGTATGGAAGCGAAATCTGGACAATAAAACAAAAAGACAAACAAAGATTAACAACAGCAGAAATGAAGTTTATGAGAAAAACTGCAAAGTATACCCTATTTGATCACAAAAGAAATGAAGATATTATGAAAGAATTAAACCAAGAACCAGTAATAGAAAAAATTAAAAAATATAAACATAAATGGATGGAACACGTTCAAAGAATGAAAACAGAAAGATTACCAAAACAAGCCTTAAAGTACAAGCCATTAGGGAAAAGAAAACCAGGACGATCTCTTAAACGATTCAACGATGACTTCTAAGGCCGGAACAGGCCATGCTAGGCCTAAATCCTTGATACGTATGATGATGATGATGATGAATTATTGCATTTGTCTTAGAGTAATATTTTATCAGAAACTGTATTATATATTTGTCTATTGCTGTTTCTAGTAAAACTTTAAGAAGGATTTCTCTGTTAATGCTATCGAAAGATTGTTTAAAGTCCACAAAACAACAATGTAGTTCTTTATGGTCTACCCAGCTGAACTCTGCTAGTTGGTGCAATGTGAAAATCTGGTCTATTGTTGAATAGTTTCTTCGGAAATCAGCTTGTTCTATGCGCCTATCCAGTTCTTCATAGGTGTTTTTTAATCTATTTTGTATAATTCTTACGAATATTTTATAGGTGTGGAAGAGAGTAAATTGATTGGTCTGTAATTTCTGCAGTGGATGGAAATAGATGGAACACGTTCAAACTCCTTTCTAGTATATTGGGATGATCTTTCCAGTTCTCCAGTCGGTTGGGATCTCTCCTGTTTGTAATATTTTATTGAATAGGGTTGTTTAATATTCTATTGATGTGCTGCCTCCTATCATGAGGCAGCACATCACTGAACTGTGGTCAGTAGGTATCCCTACTGACCACAGTTCAGTAGGGATAGTATCAATGCCTGGCGCTTTATTGTTTTTCATCGGTTTTACTGTGTATCTAACTTCTTCATGTAAAATTTTTGGTGATCGTTATTTTCTTCTATTGTTAGCATTTAGCATTGTAGTTTTGTTTCCTTGGTGAAAGATGGTCTTAAAATGGTTTGACCAGAAATATTGAAGATATAAGAAAAATCATATCTTCAATATTACTGGTTTCAGTCATCTTGTTGTTTATCATTGTTGCTGCTTTTGATGAGAATTCTTTTGTAATTTCTCTTATAGTGCCATGGTGGCTGACACTATAGGAGAAACATACAGTAATAACCAATATTATTACTGTATTACCTTTTGCGAATACACACTACACATCGCATACGACCTATAACTGAGCATCTGCAGTGATCGCTAATTCATAAGTAGCACGCAATATAAATAAAAAAAATGAATTTTAATTAGGAAAAGATATTTGGAAATTTTTCTGGTGTTTTTTCCTTTTCTTTGGGGGGTGCCCGCTCCCCCCCCCCTCTGGGTGCGCCACTGTGGCCGACGCATACTATATATATGCTCGGATCTTTAATATTACGGCTGCGCAATGAAGCTTAGCTGGGAATCCCAACCTGGGATCGTGTAGCCGGAATCAACTTTATATCGAACTATTGCATACATTGCAAACACAGCAAATATTTTTCATTGCGTCTTCCTCAGTTTGGGTGTGCTTCGTCAGCTTTTCACCTGCTTGCTTGCTGTGTTTTGTGTTTTATAAAAGATATGTGTTTAATTAATATTTTTCATATACTGTGGCCCTATTCCCTTTAATTTAAATATAATGTATTTTCTTTCGTTGTATAAAATTAGTATAAAAATACTAGATAGTAAATATATTTAAGCTGCAGTCTGAAATAATAATATATACGCATAATGCAAGTTCAATAAATAATGATACCTTTTATTTGCGCTACAGTTAAAATTACTGTGAATGTTAAAATTGCTGTTAATAATAGATTATTATTATTATTTGACACCTCCAGGGAGTCCAAAGACTCATCGAGGGAGTGTGCCAACAGCATCGAACGATTGAACCCCTTCCAACTACTAACCGCGCTCAAACTTACTTAACTTTTTGTTTGAGCCATTAGTAGCAGAGGCTCTACCAATCGACCAACCTTTACTGGCAATATTCATCTAAAAATACAGTAGCATCCTTTATTCACCAATCTAGGCCTAATACTTCTTCTGGCTTCATTGTTGGAGTATCTTTACTACTTGTAGTTGCAACATCTGAGCACAGCTTCAACTAGTTACAGGGAATCAAATATACCTTCAGGCATAAATTACTTGATTTCTGAACCACATCCTATAAATGAACCTTCACAAGAAAATGAAAGATCAGCTGCTGAAATTTTTTTCAGCAAGTCTGAAACAGTTTTTTGCTGAACATCCATTTCAGCAACTTGATGATCTGACATTTGATGCTCTTTTGAATGAGAGAAAAATTATGAATCACTCAGTCCCAAGAAAATGGCTAACATATAACAAAGAAAATAGGTGATTGTACTGTTCATACTGTTTGCCCTTTCAGTCTCCCAACTCTTGTAATCCATTATCCTTTGTACGTGGCTTTAGTGACTACAGGAGTATTAGCCAGAGCTTGGTTTTACACGAATCGACAACAACAACACATGACAGAAATGTTCAGCAATTTATCAGTGTGGTCAATGATGGCACCTTAGATAATTTTTTTGCATCTTCACTAATTAAAAAGAAAGAAGTGTTGAAGCAGAGGAGTATTGTCATGTGGATTATAGACATCATAAAGATGTTAATCAAGCAAGCAATTCCTTTTCGAGGTCACAGAAATGAATCGGCCTTCACTCTGGATAATGAGGTTCTGAATCATAGTAAATTTTTTAGCTACAGTGCAGTTGATGGCAAAATATGATCCTAATATGGCAGCTCACGTTTCTGCAGTACAAAAAAAAAGTATACACAAAGAATCAAGCAACAAAGAAAAAAACAGTAGAAAAACTAGGAAAGACTCAAAGTAAAGGCTGTGGTGGAGTTGTTACATACTTGAGTAAAACAACTATTAACATGTTAATCCAAATTATGGAGAATATGGTAAAAGAAAGAATTAGTCGTAAAGTTTCTCAAGCAAAATATTATTCTATTCAAGTTGATTCAACACAATATAATACATCCATCAATCAGCTTAGCATTATTATTCTGTATGTGCTTGAAGATGTCATCTGTGAACGACTACTTTCAGTTCTGACAAGTAATGATGGTACAGGACAGGGACTTTTGATCTATTGACTGAAACTTTACACCATCTTAAAATTGATCCCAAAAATGTTTATCTGATATTACCAATGGAGCTGAAAGCTACCATGGCCAGTATAATGGTTTACAAAGTAAAATTACTGATGTGGCTGATCAACATGTTCATATATGGTGCTATACCCATGTTTTGAATTTGGTGATAACTGAAACAACAAAATGTTGCGTGCCTGCAGTTTCTTTTTTCAATTTGCTCCAGAATTTAGGAACGTTTGTGAAAACATCATACACGAGAATGGCTGTATGGATAGAAGTTGTTGGAAAACATCTAGGACAAGAAAAAATGAAACGATTGCAGCTAATTGTTGAGACAAAATGGTCCGGAAAATCCAATGCAGCAACAACTATATATGAACGTTTTGATGATGCCGCTGTCAGTACTTTTGTAAATCTATTGACATGCTTATCAGTGATACAAGATTCAGACAAGTTTGATGTAAACACTAAACAAGAAGAAAATGTTTTACTTCAAAGTCTTCTAAAGTTTGAATCAATATCGACAACATTTACTTACTTACTTGACTGCTTAACGCATATTTGACATATTTATTCCCCAATATGCTTTTAAATGAAAAATAATGTTTGTTTCTACAAATTGATTCCTTATGCACCTCATGTCTGTATTTGTAGCACGTTTTTTTCCTTTTTTGCAAGTGTTTTAAACGTTTTTTTATGATCCTGCAAGCGGTACCATTTATGAATCCGGTGTCTAAATCGTACTGGTCTGTTTACAAAATCGTACCTAATAATTATGAATAAGGAAATGACAGTAATATGAAACTTACTCTAGAAAGTCAATTTATTTATTAACAAAATTGAAAAATTACAAAATGTTTAGGGATTTTTATAAATCACATTTGGGGCAGTAATATTTTTTGTTCTCTTTCAGTACACCACCAAAACTTTTATGAACCTATAACTTGTAAGTAATGCATTGAATCATATTTTCTAAACGTGCTTGTCGACAAAGGAAGAAGAACCACTCTTCTTCATTTACAGATATATTAATTGCTGGAGCGGTACTTTTTTATAGAGCATAAAAATGAGCTTTATCAGAACTCCGATGTTCTGGGAGACATTCTTTAGATGTTCCAACTTCTTGCTCATAGAATCAATCTTTGCTAGTTTCTTTTCCTTCAGAGCGGGTTGAGCTGCTCGTCGGTTCTTACCAGTATTTGTTGGAATCGGTGATATTTCGGCAATAGGAACTTTTAAAGAAGAACTAGGTTGAACATTCTCTTTTGATTCATCCTTCTTATTAATTTCTACAGTACCGGATTCAATTCCAATCTGAGGATCTTCAGTTTCAATCTGATTTAACTCATTTTTGGAAAAGGCAATATCATTTTGAGAATTTTTTTCAACATTTTCCTCATGTGTTAAAAGATTACAAAATCTGCATCACCAAAAACGAGAGGATTAAATGGCCAGCATCCACTACTTTTAAAAGCACTCACTGCATTTCCAACAGATGCAGCTCTATAACAAGATGCAGTTATTATTTCAGTTACATCATACTGAGTAATGTTTTGGCCTGCATGATTTGTCATCCACTGGTCAAGAGATTGTTCGTAGTATGTTTGCATGGGACCAAACACATCAACATCCAGAGGCTGTAATCTGTGTGTGGTATGTCCTGGTAACTGTGAAAGGATTACGCATTTGTACGTGCCAATAATGCCTCTAAATTTTTTGTATGGGTCGTGTTGCCGTTGAGCAATAAAATAACTTTTCTCTCATCTGGTTTAACAAAATCAATAAAGTGCTGTAACCATTTCAAAAATAATTCGCTGGTTATAAATCCATGTTCTGCAACTTCAATCAAGCTACCTGCCGGTGCTCCTTGACCAAGTTGTGGCGCCAACCACTTCCTTTTAAAAATAAACATTGGTGGAACAAACATTCCAGCTTCATTGGTACAGCAAACTACAATTGTGTTGGTTCCTCTTTCAGTGCTAACCACTCTTCCTATTCATTTCTTACCTTTCTGTCCCATCATAATTCCACATTTTTTTTTGTACTGTGGAAAAATTATTTTCGTCAACATTATAAATCCTTTGAGCATCTATTTTTTGTTCTTCAACTATTTATGACAATAACTTAAAAAAATTGACGGTTTTCCTATTAAAACCTTTAGCACGAGCAATTGAAGCGTTTTCAGATTGTCGAACAGAAAGATTTGGATGCCTCCGTATGAATCTATAAAACCATTTTTACCCGCTAATTTGGTATTGCAATTAAATTTATGTTCAATATTATTTTGCACTGCTATTTGATATGCTAGTCGTGGTATATCTGTTATATTTAGGCCAAAAAATAATGATTCACAAGTTTATCTTCTACAACTGGAGGTAATACTTGCAGAACTCCATTTCTTTTTGGTGCTGACAAAGCTCTCTTTAATTTCCCATCTAGATGCCTTTTGAATGTTGGCTTCGGTATACCAAATCGCCGGCAACATTCATTAAATCACTTAAATATAAAGAGCCAATAGGCTTCATTTCGGCGATATAAACATTATTTAAATTAAGGGGATATTAAATCCCACATTGTTTTAAAACCGAATAAGAAACTCAAAGATTGGAATCAGAGAGTTTCATGCCGAATATAGTAAATTATAAAAGTATCGGAGATTACTAGCGTGAGCTAATGCAAGTAGTGAAACTCTCTGATTCCAATCTTTGAGTTTCTTATTCGGTTTTAAAACAATGTGGGATTTAATATCCCCTTAATTTAAATAATTCATTAAATCGTTCTTTTTGTTTCTGTATGCTTCCATGACCTTTTCCATTCCTTCTGGCTTATTTTCTTCCATTTCCATTGAGCGTATTTTCTTTTTCCCATGCTGTAAGAACAATGAAGAATTTTTAAAAATAATAAAAATGTACATGTAATGTCCTAAATCGTACTGTACGATTTTAGCAACACTACAGTGATAAGATTTAGGAAATTATGCATTTTGTTTAAAAAATTAACATAACCTTAACAAGAGTTAAATGGTTTTTATAAAACAAATATTGAATAATATAACAGGTCTACTATAAAAAAAAAACTCTAGTAACATACCGCGAAATGTTATTATTCGATCAATATCATCTATATAAATAAAGTCAAAATTTACATTGAACTTACCTGATTTTTTTCGACCTTAATAACTCATGAAAATCGCAATGTAACCTCCCAACATTTTCCCTACAATACAGAATAGTCATTTAGTTCATGTGCCAGCCGCTAGATACCGCTTATATTAATTGGTTTATGAAAAATACCTAAAGTACGATTTAGGCACAGGTACGCATTAGGCAACTCTCGCCTATATTTGAAACTTCAGCCCCCGTTATCAAGTTATTTACAGACGAGTGGATTCGATATGTTTACTGCATGAAATTTAATGAATTCAGCTACAACAAAGTTGAAGGAAGAGACAAGAACATTTGATAACGTTCACAGCAAGGCATTGGAATTTGTAAATAAATGTAATGAAAAGATTTCCCAGTTGGATGAAAATCAAACATTGGAAATTGACTCTTTGGAAATATCATTGCCAGTTAAAAGGCAGACGAGGAAGAAGAAACGAATGGCAGATGATCTTATAGATGATGAAGGAAATTCCTCAGATTCTCTAGCTGATTTTCGAGTATATGTGTTTAACCTAATAATGGACCACATTGTCCAGTCCCTAGATTCAAGCTTTGCACAACACAAAAAGTTGTATGTTAGTTATATTGCGACATTCAACCTTTTCTGTTGAATGTCGCAAACCATTCAACAGATTGCGACAACAGCTCCATGCCATATATCGAAGAGGATTAAAAGTTCATAAAAGTTCTTTATGAACTTTCATAAAAGTACTTTATGAAAGTTCATAAAGAACTTTTATGAACTTTCATAAAAGTTCATAAAAGTTCTTTATGAACTTTTATGAAGTTCTTTATGAACTTCATAAAGTCAACTGCACACTATAAGTTACTCAAGTCTAATGTGAGACGACATTTTCAAAGCTGAAGATCATAAAGACAAGGCTAAGAAATATACTGTTTGAGGAGAACTTGGAATCGTACATGTTGCTATCCGTTGAAAAGGAATTGTTAGATGAATTGGATGCAGATTTATTGAAAGATTCACACAATCATCTAGTGAATTCAAAGGATTGCTCTTAATACAGTGGACTGCATGAAATATGTTTTTGAACTACCCGTTAATGCGTAAAATGTTCAGTACAAGCAAACTATTTTAAAATATCCACCGTTTATTTAAAATTAAAATAACAATAATAATAATAATTTAATTATAATAATTATGACACCTCAGTGTTAGCACATTATTTCTCAACTTCAAACCATTCAACAGATTGCGACAACAGCTCCATGCCATATATCGAAGAGGATTACAGATTACAGATCCTCTTCGATATATAGCATCTTTAAAGAAGCTGCAGTAGTCCTACGGACAGGAAATAACCTCAATAGAAACCAGGGAAAAAATATTAAAAGACATTTGGAAAACCTATTAAATTCATTAAGTTTAGCAGAACTAAATTACGAAAAATTATGAAACGCGACTTAATAATAATGTCCAAGTCTTCACACTTTATGCGTTTGATGTGACGCGTGCTCTCCAATTTGTTTAACTGTTTTTTTAAGTCATTACTGCATTCTTTTGTTTTTGCATTTAACATTAGGATAACCTAAGTCTCTAAATAGCTATTTAGAGCCTAGTATAACTTTTCTCGTCTTGACAAAGCCAGACAGACACAGCTGGAGAAACAAGTCGACAATTGCATAAATGTTTATCAAAACCACGGTTCAATAAATCCAATATTATGTAACAATTTTAGTGAAAAGGACCAAATAATATCTATCATAATCTGTATTTATATTTAGTATCTACTGTATACTGCCAGTAATATGTACAATATATGTACACTATAATTACTAAAAATATACATTTATTTCCCAAAAAATTTAATTGTACCTTTTTTCCACTTATGTATTTCTTGAAAATTTTATTTATTTCTTATAAAAATTAAATTATAGCCTTATAATTGTGGATCCCCCCCCTTGTCTCCTGGCAACCAATATTTTTAGACCCAGTCCGCCATTGTATATATCTATATATATATTTGTATTACTTCCACTCTGGCCCATCGAGCAAGATCTCTTATTTCAGTAGAAGAACTTCAAACAGAACTCAACCATCTGAAAAGCACATTCTTAAACAACGGCTATTCTTCTCGAATCATCACTAAAGATCTACACCCACGTATCCAACCTCGACAAGAAGATAACTCCAATCCTGTTATTCACATCCAATTGCCGTTCATAAGCTCTCTATCTCCAAAACTGGCAAAAATAATGAAGAAATTCAGCATTGAAACCTACTTTATCACCCTACCAAAGCTTCATTCTTTTCTGAGTCGTCCTAAACCAAAACACCAAAAACCAAAACCAGCTTCAGTTTCCAGAAGTATATAAAGTCGTCTGCAAATGCGGTAAACCTTATTATGGACAGACTGATAAGTCTATTTCACTTCGTCTTGAGGAACACCAGGTTGACATCTCTTACAAAAGAACCCCACTCTCCAGTCATGTTCTTTCCTCTGCTAACTCTAATCTAGAAGAGCTTCAACACCAGATAGACTGGAATTTACCAATGTCCATAAATGTGGTGACGAACTTGAGACACGTATTGTAGAATCAAAAGAAATAGTTCTGGACACATCACACATAAACAACAATTTAAGCTACAGTTTGCCTGATGCCCATAGCGCAGTGATTAAATTCTGGCGGTCTCGAATCAGTTGACACTCACTTACAGCACACGCTAGTCCTGCCACGCAGACACCAGTTCAAATATGACTGTTGCAATTCCTATTTTGTTAATTTGAGAAGTCCATGTTTTTTACCTTGTTATTTTTCCAGTTTTTTGTTATTATTTACACACCTGAAGAAGTTGACGTTCCGACGAAACTAGTCATGTTATATTAAAGTTTTCTTACTTTTCTCAATATTCTTAGTCAGTATAATTATATATATATATATATATATACTGAAAAAAAAAAGAAAGTTTTTTACCTTGGGTATGTACTATGTGAAAGATACCAATCAATTTTATAAGCTAGGTTTTAATCCTTTTTTCCAAGTATGCAAACAGTCAAGTTTGCGCCTGCACGTAGTGCAAGTCTGAGGCAACTCGTGGTAAAGGTGGAGTAAGTTCCGATCACTTTTCTTAGTATTTTCCCCTAATGCAAAGCACATCCCCTTGCAGAGATGTATGATGCTATGCATTAAAGGTAAGGGCCATTGCATAGCATCATACATCCCCTTGCAGAGAATGTATGATGCTATGCATTAAAGGTAAGGGCCACTACGCAGACCAGTTTTGACCTTTCTTGAGGTCTCATCAGTGCGAGCCAGACCTAAAATTACCAAGGTTGAAGAAATGTAGGGCTTATAAATTTTACCTGAACAAGTTGCCACAAGGTTCTTTGACCATATTAAATAAAAAATCTCAGGATGAAGATATCATAACTCTTGGTAACCAACCCTAACAGGATATGTTACTGCTTGAAATAATATGGATACTACGGTCGATTATCTTGAGTTTACGGGACGAAAAACCCGAGTTTACAGGAGAAAAAACCCGCTTGCCCGTGCCAGAGATCGACTAACTTGGGAACCGGTAGGCTTAGAAAAAGTTCCTCCAGTCGGCGACTAGAGTTGAATCTAACTTCGAGCTATCAAGCGCAGAGGAAGCAACCACCACTTACATTGAACTACATAAGCCTTAGTGGTGTAATAGTAAATTACAGTATATATATTTTCCATTCCAACTCAAGTGTTCCGTACAATATGATGACCCCTCTCTTGTAGTCCTCTTCGTATTAGCACCTGAACCATTAATAAGGCAGTAAACACGAATCAATCAATTAAATGAATTAATATTTATAAAGAAAGAATATTAGTTCCTTCAATTGAAGGAGGGGCCTGTGTAGCTTAGTGGAAGTGGTACTTGTATCCTCTGCGCTTGGCCACTGGTAGCTAGACCTAGGTTCTAGTCTAATCGCCAACTGAAGGAACCTTTTTTAAGCCTATCTTTGACCAGTTCCCGAGTTAGTCGATCTCTGGCATGGGCAAGCCGATTTTTCCTCAGGGAATTCGTTCCGTAAACTCAAGAAAATCGACCGTAGTACCCACATTATTTCAGACAATAAATATCCTGTTATTACATGCAATAATATATCCAGTAAACAAGTGCTGTCAGAGAAGGCAGCACTTGTTTGCTGGTCTCTTCATCAGTAGCCACCTATAATTAGTGATAGACATGGGTCAGCTATCTCTGATTGGCTACCGATGGAGATTGAACTGCCAACTCAGTCTCCAAAAGCTAGATTGTGAAAAGGCATGCCATTGGATGGCCACACAACTTGCATTTTTATAAAAAAAAATACCACAAACACTTTACATGATGATTTATTGTAAAATAGCAGAAGGAATTTGTAGTGTTCTGAAACAATGCATGCCACAAATTCCAATAATAAATGAAAACGTACTATTCTGGCTAAATGAGAAGCTAAGTAGGTACAAATAAACATAATTATTATAACTCTGGATACGATTTGGTCATACAGATGGAACTACTGTATATGTATGAAAGTTAAGGGAGTGAAAATATCATGACAAAGTTCCATCAATGCCTTCAAGATGCAATGAAAAACTCTACCCTTTTGAAAAAGATCAATGTAGAAGGGTCATCCTTAGGAGTTCACTTTCTATCAAATTAAGCAAGTCAATCATCTAGACAGCTGAACACAGTGGATAGCTAGGGAGAGGCAGAGGGGGCGGGGCGATCCGCCCCAGGCTTCACTTTGCATTTAAGAAATCTTGTCATACTCTCTACAGAACAGGAACTGAGTGATAAAATAGACTTCGACAATGTCATCGACGATTTTGCAAACAGAAAAGCAAGAAAAATAATATTCTAGAATGTTAGAATTAAAGTTTTACTTCAAAGATAAACATAGTATTTTAATTTATTTCCCTATACGCTGTTTTGATTTTTTGCAGTATTTTCGATATGTATTGAGAGAGATGGTAAACTCAGGAACTGCCCTGGCCAGCAAACGTTCCAGCTACACCACTGACTGAACAGAAGGAACTTTGCATGTGTGTGAAAGAGAGAGAGAGAGACAGTATTCTCTAAAAAGAATAATCGAAATCAGTTAAGAATACACTTTCTGGAAGTGAACCTTAGGAACTCCTAATGTGAGATTAGACATGAGCATATGCTTAAATGATTAACAATTGATATTATTAATAAGAGTAAAACAAACGGAAAAAATTATTTGAAGCTCAATGGAAATGGCGCTTGTATCGTCAGCGCTAGGCCTCCCGAAGATAGACTTAAGTTCAAGTCTAGTAGCTGACTCTCAGAACTTTTTCTAAGCCTTTCCTCGACTATTTCATAAATGAGTCGATGTCTGGCACGGAACAGAGGGTTTTTACCTCCTGGAACTCGGTTTTTTTGTCCCACAAACACAAGAAAATCGACCATAGAACCCACACTATTTCGACAAGAACATATGGTAGAGTTAGGAACGAAGAGATGGCAGCAATTGCTTGCCAGTCTCTTCATCTGTTGTCACTTATAATTAGTGATAGTCATGGGAAAGCTATCTCTAATTGGCTACCGGTGGAGAATGAACTACCCACTCAGTCTATACAAAAACTAGATAAGGTTAGCTTTTAGGGACTGAGTGGGCAGTTCAGTCTCCACCAGTAGCAAATCAGAAATAACTGGCCCATGTCTAAATACTAAGTATAGGCGGCCATCAGTGAAGAGACCGGCAAAGAAGTGCTGCCATCTCTTAGTACCTAACCCTAAAAGGATATATTACTGTGTGAAATAATGTGGATTCTACGTTCGATTTTCTTGAGTTTACGAGACGAAAAACCCAAGTTTCTGGAAGAAAAAACCCATATACGTGTTACAGATCGACTAACTCTGGAACCGGTCGAAGAAAGGCTTAGAAAAAGTTCGTCCATCAGGCGACTAGACTTGAACTATAAGTCTATCTTCGGGCGGCCTAGTGTAGAAGATGCAAGCACCACTTTCACTGATCTACACAGGCCTCCAGGATATGCATAACGGATGTAAATAAACACTTATTTACGCTAGTTAAGCAAAAAAACAAAAAAATAAAAATCAGCTAACGCCTTTTTTTGTTCCCATGTAGGGAGTAGACAAGGTCATTTTAGCCCTATCTAACTTTGGGAGACTGAGTGGGCAGTTCAATCTCCACTGGTAGCCAATCAGCGATAGCTGGCCCAAGGCTAGCCCTAATTAATCGCTACGCAATGAAGAAGGCGGCTAGCAATCGCTGCCATCTCATGGTCCCTAACCCTAAGAATACTTTTAATGTCTGAAAATAGTGTAGGTTCTACAGCCGCTTTTCTTGAGTTCACGGGACGAAAAATCCGCTTGCCCCTTCCCCGAGATCGACTAATTTTCACAAAAGAACTAATTTACAATATCTTTCGTAAACGAAAAATTTAGAATAATTTTCGTAAACGAAATAGAATTGACACACATACCAGTTTGTCATCTATACACACCGTTAAATGTTTAAGTCTGAGTATGAAAAGAAACCGGGTCTGCAAGCTAAAAAAAAAAAAAAGATAATCCTAAAGAACTACTTTGTTATACTGCAAGTAAAACAATAAATATAGAACACACACACATACCTGTTATATCAAATCTAAGAATAGATGCTTCTGGCGAGAGACAATAAAACGAGAAATTATTTTAGAAAAGTTTGTAGTCTGGAAGTAGCGTTTGCATTCGTAGTTCTATGTTGCCTGAAGAACGACGTTCCGAGTTCGATTCTAGTTGTTCCTTAGAGGATTTTTCTTATCCTTTCTTTCACCAGTTCCGGAGTTAATCAGCAAGGTCAAGAAAACTAGTGGTTTTGTTCTTTAAATTCATTAAAAACATCCCTAGAACTGACACTATCTCAGACAATAACATGAGTTTTAGGCTTGGGGAGCAGCGATTCTGTGTTATTTCCTCAGAGGGTGCGGTTTAAATTTAGCGAAAATCTTGCACCAGTTATCCGCGGTAGACTAATGATGAATTGTCCTTCAAGTTCAGAGAAAGTTAGATCTAAAACGGCCTTGGCCGTTTAAGATCTATTTAACTTTCTTTGGTTGTTTTAGATCTATTTAAAACGACCTTTAATACAGGATATTTAAAAGGTCTTAGCATATTTATTTAAAACACACACGAACTAGAAGATAGTTTCCATTTTCTCTCTGCAATATTACAATCGCTAATCCCATACTGGGATGAAGACTATCCATCTTCGGTTACATGTTTTTAAAACAATTTCTACAAAGAAATATCTAGATCTGCTTCAATACACAAGCCGTTCAACGGAAAGTTACAGCGAAAGAGAGAAAACCATAATCACTCTACTCCACTCATACTTTCTCGGAATATATGTTGATACTATGGTCTCATAGTATCAGTTACTGGATTGGAAAGATATCAACAATATATGGAAATCTTTGAAAAAATTGTATCTGAATGTATCCACAGAGTTTGAAGAGCAAACAGGTTGGGAGTGAAATGGGTATACAACCTTAACTGAGAGATCCATAAGAATATAATGCGGAAGGAATATCGTGAGAATAAGAATGAGAATTATAGAATATATGAAATGCAGCCGAAAAAAGTAACCAATATTGTACATTTTCGCGTTTACAAACATTAATAACATGCATATCCAATGGTAACCTTTCCTTTTCAGTATACAGGAAGCACACCCACATAGTCAGGTACATTCACAATCTCCCCCCCCCCCCTCAACAAAATAGTATCATTAAAACATTTAACCTATAGAGCCTGCAACCTTTGATCCAATGAGCCTTCTCTTCAGAACTATCATCATCATGACTTCAGATAAGGTTTCTTTCTTCATCAGCATTCTTTTATTTGAGCTTCAGGCTCTACTATATTGAGCACAAAAATACTAGTATCCAATGATAGTTTAACACCACTTCCCTGAAATGGGTTATATTATTTAAATTTAAAATCTAAAAATTATTAAGTTTGAAGAGATACATTCCTTTCACCTGAGCATTGGATGGCCACACAAACCCTACAACTTTCAGCAAAAATTATTTGCTTGAAACTTATGCCATCTTGTCTATAAAATTAGATGAAGTTCTCTGGAATGTAGAAAATTTGTTAAGAAATTCCTAGTGTCGTTTTTTTTTTTGTTTTGTTTTATTCATATAATTTACTTCAGATATGCTTTATTTCATTTTTTAAAAAATTAAAACCTAACTTTCTGCCAGATTCTTTAACCTAAAATTCATTGTTATATGAAAGAAAGCTTCTCTGCTCTTGATTCACTTACCCTATAGTCCATTTTTTTTAAGATCTCCACTTTAGGAAGAAACAGCTTTTCAAAAAACGTTGCATTCCTAAAATTATAATCAAACATCAAATAGTCGCTTCTTCTTCGAAATTCTAGTTTATTTTGATTACTTTTGTTATTCTGATACTAATTATCTTAATATTTTTTAGTTTACTCTTCTTTCTATATTTTATGAATCTTCTACACTGGAGGACACGATTGTCTTTTTAATATTAGAACTATTTCGCCATAACTGATATGAATTTATTTCTCAATGTCTGTGCCCTAAAAGATTGCATTTCATATAAATACATGTGTGAGTGCGTGTTGCTCTAAGTATGCAGCATGATTTTAAACATGCTAGATGTTAGGTAAAATGGGTACTATCAAAGACTTTATATTAATTGATACCAATGACATATATCAAAATTATACAGATTTCTTTAAGATGCTGCCCCTCCCCCTTTATTGTTCTTTTCAAAACATTTTTAAGTCTACGCTACCTATGACTTAAGCATAGCATTAGCTAAGACGTTATTTCTTGCATGGTTCCACTTTTCAGAATTTCGAAATCTGAAATTCTATTCTACCAAATCAACACTTAAACTCCAGTGTTGTGCGTTTTTATAGAGAGGTCGAGTAGATAAACATTACAGAAAATTCCACATATCACAGACAAAATTCAATATCAGCAATATTTTAAGAACAGGTATGAAAGTTTTTTTTTTGCTCAGGACATCAACAAATGTTTAATTTACTATAACCCACAAAAAGTTTCCAACTATGGTGCCAGCATACACCTATAGTGCACTGGCACCATAGTTGGGCTAAAAACATTTTTTCCATTGTTCAGAAACTCCACATAAAGACCCAATAAGGAACTTAAGTCACGTCAATTCTCCAATAAGCAGGATGATTCCATTAGCCAGTTGTACACTAATACAATTCATCTTAAAGACAATGAAATTCTCATAGGATTCAAACTTGCAGCCTGTTGGCAAGTGGGAATGCTAACATCTTCAAACAGGCTGAGTGATTACCTCCTGAAGAATGCTCAAAATACGGTTCTGATTTACGATTATTGTTGGGCCCATAGAGAGGTTAGTTGGCAACTTGTATTCCTTAGGAAACAGGAGAGGTCTTACAAGTACAGCAGCAGGAATAAAGAAAAAAAAAATCTTTTGGTATGGAGTTGGACTGTGAAAGATTTTCGGTAGAGAGAGAGGAATTATCATTCTGCCTGCACTGGGTTTCTCTTATGCTCAACTGAAGAGAACTAGTTAGATATGTAAGATTTGTCAACAATTCAGTGATTTTGTATTGAAATTGTGGCACACTCCTGTTTCTATGTTGCTGATATTTTTGTATTAAATTTTATTTTAAGCAAGTCTCAAGCCTGATATATGAAATGAATATGTAAGGCAGAAATTATACATGATTTTGGATAATTTGTCAAGGCCTGCTATTAGAATCAATCCAAGTGTGCATATATTTGATTTAAAAAAAATAAAAAATAAAAATAAAAAAAAAATGAAGTGCATGTGTTCAATATAATAGAACTTATAATTGGCATCACCCAAATCTTAGCCATGTCAAAAATTTGGGAAATTATGAAGAACTATACTGTTTAATTATGTTTTTATTACATACTGATCCTAATAGTACAATGTTTGCTCTAGTTAATCATAAAACAGAATATATATATATATATATATTACAGAAGCCTATACCAGCTAGAAAGAGTAAGCAATGCAAAAAGAGACTAGTT
Source organism: Typopeltis vanoorti (assembly GCF_054136105.1). Classification (NCBI taxonomy): domain Eukaryota; kingdom Metazoa; phylum Arthropoda; class Arachnida; order Uropygi; family Thelyphonidae; genus Typopeltis; species Typopeltis vanoorti. Next base: position 69,548,113 of record NC_143564.1, on the reverse strand, counting down.
GAATAACAATGCAGACAAATGTACAGATCCTATTTAAATCATAATTTCAAATCTCTCCCCTACAGTTAAAGAAATTATCAAAGATTACATTCCTTCACCACACACCATGAAAGATTCTCAAGACAAAGTAACTGAAAATATTTGAGATATAGAACATCTATACCATTACTTCTCTAATCCAATTTTTAAAGTTGAAAGCTTTCACCTACATATACCACTGATAATTCTAGAGAAAGAAGTAACCCTTAAACTTATCCAAATGAAATCAAAGGCTGAAGCTAATAAATACCCACTGAATTCCATAACAATGGCAAACTGATCTAATTAAAACAGCATACCACACTTTTCAATATTCTCTTAACCGGGAGGACTACCCTAAACAACTAAAAATGTAATAATTATAGACTGATTACTCTTTGCTACTCTTACAAAATCTTTTATTACTTATTGCACATGTATTAAATATAAAAATATCAATTAAAAAACTTGAAATCATATGGAGTTATACAAGAATGCCTACTCTACTCATGACTTGTAACATTTTCATTCAAGAACTTGCATACTTGAGTTATAATTTTAATGACAACAAAAAACTCTCCATAATAACATGGTCAATAAACTTATTAATTAAAAAAATATACAAAAGTATAATACTGCTGACAACTCCATGGAAAAGAAACTTGGACCTTAAAAAAAGGACAGGAAGCTTTTGAAATGAAATGCTTTAGAAAAACAACTCACTGGAAAGAACATAATGACTAATGCTGAAAGATGTGAATATCCTTAATTCAACAATACTTAAACCATCAAACTCTTGGTTTGGCCACGTGTGAAAGAAATTAGACTTCCTCATCTTCAGGGAGGAAAAGTTTGCCATGCAAAACTCAAACCATCCTGAGAATGGATAACAGTAATTACAGTAGGTAGACTGTAATTACTGTTAATGTTAGCTATATGAATAACACTAAACTGGGATTATCATGTGACCAAAATGACAACCATGAAACAAACCAGCCATTACAAAAAACGCAATTCTATTTAAAATTACATATAAAATATTAATTTTGATGGTTGGTTGTCCATGTGTTGTAAATTTAATTGTTTCAAAAGCAATTTTTACTTTTAACAAGTGCTTGACAACAAAAATTACCTAAAATATATTAGTCTGTTAAGAGGACAGTTTTCTGAAAAGCAAGAACTGCTACTTGAGGGCAGTTATCCAGTGCTATAGAAACAACTTGAAAACTAGGTTAAACCTTGTCATTAATAGAGGATAGCTTCTCATTCTCTGTAGAAACAGATACAGATAAATGTAGTGTCATTTTCCTTGTTTTTCTGTGTTCAATTGCACACTAAGATTTGTCCTGTAATCAGCACACAAGGAGATCCTACTCAGTTTGCACCTGATAGGCAGCATTATTTTTCAGAAATGTTTATTGAAATGAATAATGGAACACTTGACAGTGTTCCATTATTCATTTCAGTGTAATCCAATGGCTAGTATTAATATGAATCAATTCTGTCACCATTTTTCAGTCGCTGTTTGAAAATTTGCTATTTAGAGTAATAAATGTCTTAGTCAAGTGAGTTATATTTCTTCCTCAGTTATTCAAAAGAATCTGCAAGGGGAAAAATATCCACTTCCTCGAAAACTCATTTTAATGAATCTTTTGCTATAATACACTGTCCCTAAAGGTCTGCTAGTGAGAATGTAATGAACACTGTGAAGATGACAGTTTTAAATAAAAAAAAATATCAGTCTAATAAATCATCAAATATTATCTTCTAAATCTATTATTCATATTATAACAAATGGTAATCCAATCAAATTTCCAGAGAAATATTACCTCCATTTATTTAATAAACATGGCAACAATATGACGTGGTTTCAATAAACCAAGCTCCAAGAAACTAGTTATCCAATTTGTCATGATCAATTCAGATTAATAAATAGTCATTTTTTTTTTTTTTTTACATGGTTGAATTTTATTATTCAGTTATTACACAAAATTACAAATTTCTTTTACTTCAATGGAATAAATCTTGATGAATGTGTGGCACCAATTCCAGGTCGACCATGCTTGACGGGCTTGTATGTAATACTGAACTCACCAAGATAATGACCAATCATTTCTGGCTGTAAGAGAGAGAAAAAAAAAAAAAAATTGATAATCCATTCAATATAACAAATATATACATGCAAAGAGACATAATTAATTCAGTAATGAATGAAAGGTGTAAGAATATCAATTTCATTTCCATCTGGTTTAAAAATGATCATGATTTACATGGATCAATTTCACAGAATGCTACAATAAAATTCAGTGTCTGGCATAACACAAGTGATGACATGAGAGCTACTCTAGCAAGAAAGCAACAAAGTTTTTTTAATCTTCATATTCCGCTCTCTAGAATTATACTGAATTTAAAATTATCTCCTCTAGCAAAAAACGTCACCATAATTTAATGTGCACTTTTATAGGGATTTACAGAATACTATATTAGTAAGCAAAAACTTACTAATAATTAGAATAAGTCCATGCAGTTAGCTGAGTGGCTATGCGCTTCACAATCATATGCCTGGGTTCGATTCCTGTCGGACACGAGGAGCTTAGGACCTTTCTCAGACATAGCCAAGTTAGCCGGTGGTCTTGGGTGTGGACTGCAGGGTTTTTCTCCCCAGTTTATCTGGGGGTTTTTCATTCTGCAAGCAAGCAAACCGGTTTTCAGAACTCAACGCTACTACAGACCTAGGATATACTGGGAAGGCATAGGACTAACCACCTTAACCTTGTGTACAGTTGCATTAAATGAATAGAAAATCGTCAACACCAAGGTAAAAAGGAAGAAAAATTTGAATAATGCAAATGTCATGTGGGTATCAGACATCTTCCATACAATGATAATAAAACAATCAAAATACAACAAATGGAAGCATTTTTAAAAAAGTGTGATCATAAATAAGAACCTATCAAGGATATTCTAATAATAATAATAAAAAAAACCTATATATATACACACACACAATAAGAAAATAAATTAGGAATTAAGTTTTAATAGAGGTGAGAGAGATTGGATAGTAAGGATTTTTACCTTTCTCAGGAATGGGTTGTATATGAGTTAATTGTTCAAGCTATGGGATAATTACTGGTGGAACCTTGGAGCCTGAATGTTTAGAACTACAGGGACCAAAAGAACTGGACTTGTACTTAAGAAACTTCAACACTCCAGCATTTCTGGTCAAATATCATCTACTCCAGCTGCCTTTCCACATTTCAGGATTTTGATGGCTTTTTCTACTTCAAGTATGGATATGTATTCCTGACTGCATGCCTGGTCAGTGTTTTTACCACTGGGCTGTCATCACTGCCTGTTTCATTTAGCAATTGTTCAAAGTAATTACTCCGTATCAAGGATATCTTTTTCGCCAGTTTTCTTGTCACCTTTATTATTATTATTACATGACACCTCCAAGGACTCATCAAGGGAGGGTACCTACTCTACGACTGTCTCCACCACTCAAATCCACTAACTGCAACTCCACCAATGCCATCTATCGCCCAACAATGTTTCCACAGACAACCACAAACATCCATGCCCACAACAGGATTCAAACCCACAGCCTTTTGGCTGGAAAGCAGATACGCTAACCACTTGGCCAGCAACAGCATCATCTCTAATTCCTTTTACAGCACTCTTTCCTCCACTTCTGAGCTTTTTCAACAACAACCTCCAGAATATATTGCCACCTTCTTGAAATTTATTTTCTATGTTCTTACCATGACTCGTTTAGCTTTCTTACATGTCTCTATATTCTCTAAGAGCACAAGCTGATTTATTTGTCAAGAACTTTCTACATGCTTTCTTCTTTTCCTTCACTGACTCCTTAACTTCCTGTGTCCACCATGGAGTTATGATTTTTCTATCCTTGTAGACAACCTCACCACATGCCTCTCTGGCTGAATCAATCAGTGTTTTGTCAGAGCTTGCCACTGAATCTCCAAGGTTTGGTTCCTGTTCCCAAACTTTCATTTTTTTAAAAATAATATTTGTGTATTTTAGTCTACAGTTCACAACTGAGAACTACTCAACTTTTATTCGCTTTAAAACTGTCTTACATGTTCTTTTTCTCAATATGAAATTCATTATCCTGCTCAAGACTAAATGGTGATCATTACTTCCAATTTCAAATCATCTATACATTAGTGCCCTGCACAGTGAGAAAACATCACTATCAACCACAACAGTCAATGGGCCTTTTCTTATTCCATGTGAATTTGTACACATTTTTATGTTGGAACATCCTGTAAATAATAACCAGTTCATGTCCTGAGCAGAAATCCAAAAAGGTATTTGCCATTAGCTTTGCTCTTTTCTCCAAATTTTCCCAAAATATTTTTGTATGTCTGACAATCATTTCTTACTTTGCTATTTACTCCCCCTCCCCCAAAATCCAACAAAAAGAGGGTATTAATGAGAAATATTACATTGGTGTTTCTGTGCATTAAACTCTCAAAACTAAAGTAGAAAAGAACTACAAATTTGTTTCAATTTGAGTGGCTGGACAATTTATTTATAAACTGCATGCAAAGCTGAGGATAATTATGTATTTTATCCTGTTAGTATCTAATTCATACACCAAACAGCCTCAAATCTACTTCCTGTATTAATTATGCTATTCAGGATTTCTACCCTGGCTGAATTTAATTTCTGAGCAAATGTAACATTTCCAGCCTATTTTTCCCATATGGTCACACTTCCTGAAGTACACTGTACCCTCACATTCTATTCCTATAAGGAGGATATTTTCATCTGTAAACCAAGTCTCCCTAATGACCATTTCTGGTCTCAACATTTACCAATGCTAAGAATTCATTTTTATTCTTGATGTTTATACATTAGTTAACATGCATACTAGCACAGTGTTAATTATCAAGTACATTTCCAGGGTTTCCAACTCTCATCAATCAAAGTATTATGAAATGACCTTTCTACCAACTAGTTTGATACTTCCTATCTCACCTCTTTCATGCTGATATCATCATGACATCTTTACACATGTTCATATTTCTGCTTACATATGCCTACTTGCAACATCATCTATTTCTGTCTCCCTTGTTTGAAACTACACTGACACTCAACACCTAATACTCCTTTCTCTCCAATCAGCACACATTTATGCACATTTCCCACATCTAGCATCGACTGTTTGTTTTGCCAAATTTTTTTTCCATTGTGTTCATATTGTTGAATGCTAATGATTCTGCCAGTGTTATGATGTTCATCCTCCCCCCAGTTTTCTTACAGACTTCAATTCTTGTTTGTAATCCATCTTTCAGATTTGTATGTTAAAACTGTTTGCACACTGCTAGTTCAGTGGTTTGGCTAACTTATTTTATTCTGTATAACTTGATTCCACAGGCTACAAACCATTATCCTTTTACTAAAAATTGTGCCTCTAAATAGCTGACATGTTCTCATTCATTCTATAGATTCACCACTGATAATGCTGCAGTTTATGCTTTCCACATTCCTATTATCCTAAGAAATAACACAACAGTAGTTTGATTAAAGAACAATTTCTAAATGATGTACAAAGGAGAACTGCTCAATATGGCAGGTATACACTAAGATAAAACAGAAGTATTTTAAACTTTTACAAAAGATAAATAAAATATAAAAACTGAAATTTAAAAAAAATCACTAAAATTACCTTAATTTCAATCTGATTAAAATTCTTTCCATTATATACACCAACAATGGATCCGACCATTTCTGGAACAACAATCATGTCACGCAGATGCGTCTTCACACTTTCAGGCTTCTCAAGAGGACCTGCTTCCTTTTTTGCTTTGCGCAATTTTTTTATCAATGCCATTGGTTTACGTTTCATGCCTCTTGAAAACCGCCTCCTTGCACGACAGTGTAGAAGTTCCATTAATTGTGTACTAAAAGGGAAAAGTTATTACATTTTATACCTAGATTTAAAAAGAAAATATTAAAGTAGCAGTCATTACATGTAAAATATTTAGTTCAACTGAGCTTAATAAAAATTGACTATTTCCAGTTATTGCTGAGGGAATAAGGTATAACACATTCTCTATTATTGCCAACTAGATGTGAATGATTTTAAGAGTATTGCTGAATCTAGAAAAATCCAGGAATAAAGTTGAATATTCTCCTATTTTTACAAAAATGCAGTTAATTACTTGCCACATTTACAAAAATTTGTAAACAAATGCAAGCTTCTGCATAAAGTCTACAAACTGCCTATAGTCTATGACAGGTAAAAGTAAATGTGAACTAATTCAAAGGCATATAACAATGATCTCAATGATTGTCTGTTTATATTTTGTTTTTTCTGGGGTGGGAAGAGAAATATTCTTACCGACATCCAAGTAAACAAACCACTATGCTAAGATCTACTTAACTCATCACAGCAGTCCTCATTTTATGACAAATTATGAACTCTACAACCATATTATAAATAATATTTTTTAATTTCCCAATGTTTCGATCTTCATACTAAAGTCATCATCTGGAGTATATACACAAAGACAAGCTAAATTACATTCCACACAGATGCTAAAGAGACAGTGATTTGATCAACGGTTATTCTACTGGCCTGACCTCTAGTGAAAATAAAATTAAAATAAATAAATGGAATAAAATAACTACATCACAGCCATATTCTATTTAAGACAATATCAGAGAAACATTCTTTCATATAGTTTTATTACATCAAAAATGATGTCCTAATTTAACCTGATAATTGTTATATTAAATTTAAGATCCTGGATTATCTATGGTCCTATTTATAATTAACTCTTGGAGAGAAAGGTTAAGTGGGTAGGATATGTGCCTTCCATATTCTTGGGATTTTTAGACCCTCATTATTGTTAAGATTAGGGTGGTTGATAAGAATCTCACAGGCCTCCTTAAATTTATGTTCATGCCATGTTTTAGTGTGACGTAAACAACAGGTGCTTTTCCAGTCAATTCTATGTAAAGTGTTCAGACCAGTTATTATATTAAATGTGTCGTTTATGTTCCTTTCTTCTGATAGGAATTATGTGTCCTGTTTCCCCTACACAAGGCAAATCATAGGTGCAATGAATATGGTATACTCCATATTCATCCAGGGTGGGCCAGCAGAGAGAGTGGATTCTTGGATGAGTAAGTTCTTTAATTTTGCAGGGGGCTTAAAGATGGTTTTAAGGTTGTATTTCTGTAGTATTTTGTTTATTTTATCCCTTTATTTATTGTTTTATCTACAGTTTTATTGTAGTCTAGTTTATTTTTGTTTTTAAGTGAGGTCTTATCAGGAAAGGATTGTCACAGTAGTCCTCATTGCTTTCTGAACTGCAGATATTTCTTTCTGAAAGAATTTTTTTACTTATTACTAACAGTGTTCCTTTTGTTGATTCACTTTCTGGATTCATATTCTACATTTTAATTTTCTGATTTGAAGTTCATGAGAAAGTTCATTGTCAGCACTTTAAATACACACTATATTGAACATCATATTAACTACAGAAAAGATCTGGCTAACCAAAGTTTTAAGCTGACCAGTGTAAACAGCACAAAACCTTGGTTCCTCACAAAAGATGCCACAAAATACAGCTGCCAGGAGCAATCCTGTAGGAATTACTGAATTCCAATAATTTGCATTAAAGGTAGAAAATAAAAAGAAAACACTAGCCGAGGTCAATGAATATAACGAAATGGCAAGAAATATTTGCTTCACCTTATGGATCAAAGCTGTATAACTGGGAGGAGACCTCCACGTAGCCTTTTAAGGAACAGAGAGAACTGACCAGGTCTTCTGACCTAATGTCTAGTCCTCTCTAAATTAAAGATGCCAAAAAATTATACTCTTGGCTTCATCCTTTATCCAAGCATAAGCAAACAAAGTTTGTGCATGAAGTAACTTCACACCAATTGCCTTAGTATCCCATAATGCAAAGCACATATCCTTATAAGTATAATGCTATGCATTATGGGAAGGGCCATTACCAAGACTGGTTTTGTCCTTTATGGAAGTTCATCAGTCAGAGCCAGAAGTGATATCAAGATTGAAGTAATGCAGAAGTCATATTTCCATATACAAATAGGCAAAAGGAGTCACACCTTATTACTAAAATGCTCTGGATTAGAGACGATACTGAAAGTTTTTTCACTTGGTTATACTATAAATTAAAGATGCCAAGAAATTATAATCTTGATTTCATCCTTTATCCAAGTGTAAGCAAACAAAGTCTACGTGTGAAGAATTAATTTGAGCAGTGGCCCTTTCCACAATGCATAATATTAAACTTGTCTCTACGGATGTGTGCTTTGCCTTATGGATTGGGATACTAAGACAACTGATGTTAAGTCACTGGCCACTATTATTATTACATTACACTTGCAGGGAGTTCAAAGACTCATCAAGAGAGGGCACTTACTCTACTACAAATCTCCACCAATCACAACTACTTTCATCATATACACCAACGCCATCTACTGCCGACCACCACCACTAGTATTTTCACAGACAATCATAAACATCCATGCCCACGACGGGATTCGAACCTGAAGCCTTTTGGCTGGAGAGCGGATATGCTAACCACTCGGCAAAATCTTACTGAAATAATAAAGGTATTTATTATTATTATTACATAACACCCCCAGGGAGTCCAAAGACTCACTGAGGGAGGGCACCTGCTCTACACCTGTCTCCACCACTCCACTAACCGCAACCATCACCACCACTAGTATTCCCACAGACAATCACAAACATCCATGCCCACGACAGGATTCGAACCCACAGCCTTTTGGCTAGAGAAGCCTCTATATACAAGTAGCCCAAGTTGTGAAGTTCACAAGCAAACTTTATTTGCCTACACTTGGATAAAGGATGAAATCAAAAATATAATTTTTTGACATCTTCAATTTATAGTATAACAATGAAAAAAAAAATTTCAACATCTAGTACTCTCCATGAGATGGAATTAAATATCTACCCAGATATTTAATAAATGAAGATGGCAATATGGGATTCAATAGGCCAAATTGTATTCATATTGGCTTAAATCATAATGCAAAATGAGATTATTACTTAAATATTAGAATTTGTATGTTTAGCATTTAAGTGCTGAATATATTCAACCCAGGGCTACCTAAAATCTTTTTTTTTTTTTTAATCTTTTCATTTCATATTTAGTATCATATCTGCAAAAATAAACTGAATATAAACACACTAACAATGTTGTTCAAACTATTAGTCTCATCTTTTATGACCGCATCACAGATCTTCATTATGGACTTTGTATTGAGAAGCTTAATAAACTGCAATACTGTGAATTAACTTGAAGACTACTAATAATATGAAAATAGACAGCAAATTGTCACCTTATCTTCCCCTTAATGTGTTATGCTCAACAGTCTGTCAGAGTCAAGTAATCTGAGTAAATTACTATTTATTGTCCTTGTACATAAATACAGATTCAATATAAGAACGTTATGTATATTGGACATTATACAGAGCAATAAACAGTCTATATTTAAATTATGTCAGCAGTTATCAAAATCGGAGATGCTCTATACTTCATGCAGATGATGTTATACTCTTAAATAAATCCAGTACAAGTCAGGATCCTCATTAGGTACAATTTTAGTGAAAAGAGCAGTGGCAGCCGGTGAAAATTTCAAGTGGGAGTACTGCACATACAAAATAAAAAACCTTTTTTCCTAATCAGTAACTAATTTATTAATAAATAAATTTACATATTAAAAAATTGCTTTATTAAAAACATTTCACCCTCACCACGAACAAACACCAATAATAAAAGTTTCGTATCTCACAGAAATGTCGGAATGACTTGAATAACAACGAGACTGGCTGTGATTGGTTGAACGTGATAATATCAACAGTGTATTTGTTTCATAATCTAAAACGTTACTCGAACAGTTCCAATTATTAACTATTCAATCACTGTTGAAATAAGCTGTAATAACCTTTAACATGTATTGCATTTATACAATGTTGTAAGCATTGTTATTATTTATAAACACAAACAAAATTTAAAATTTTCATTTTTCCCTTGTGGGTGCTGCAGTGTCTATGTACGGGCCACCACTGGAAGAAAGCAAATTAAATACGGAAACTGAATAAATGAGAAATTAGTCAAAACTATATGAAACCATACACAGGATAGTTTTCAAACCAATTTTAATTTATAGATATAAGAGTTGGTTTAGAAATAAAACACTTAACCAAAGACTGGAGATCCATTCCTATTCAAATTTTCCACTGAAAAATATTAAGGTATGCTAAATACTCCATGATTTTGCATTTAGGTGCAGCATATGAAGACTCATCAGGTGGTCAAGTATGACCTATTAGTAAAGAGTGGGATACTGGTGTCAGGCTATTGAAAGTTTTCCCATTTGGTTCACCCTTTATATAGCCTGACACCAGTATCCCACTCTTACTTTGGTTACACATGGATGACAAATGAAACCAAGAATATAATTTTTTAACATCTTTAATTTATGGTGTCAGGCTAATAAGTCCTTAAAAAATAATATCAATTAGTGAAGGACTTCGCAAGGGGGTGGGGCTGAGTTACATACTTTGTGTAAGTGGGCTGCAACCAGTAAACTGAGAAACACTGCCTTAGATGACATACCTGAATGCTGACAAGTGATAGATTAACCTGGAGTAGGAAATTGTTGGTAAGAGAAGTAATTTCATACACCTTAGGGTATATGAGATACTATCAGGAAACCGATAATGACACAAAAAAAAGAATCGCAAATAATGCCTTGGGTGAGTAGGTTCAAGAGCAAAGTAATCTGTTGATACTGTTTCTGAAAAAAAAGACAGAGGTTCTCATACTTCAGGCTGTTCCAAAGAACAGAGGTAGATGGAATGAAACAAATAAAAGTAGAAGATTCAGTGAGCCAGCAATTTGATCATAAAATTATGATCAAAATTATGAAAATTATGTTGGCCAGCTGTTTTTCATGTTAATATAGAAATAGACAACAGAATCAACAAAGCTGGTATGGTAGGAAGTCAACCGAATAAATTTATATGGAATAAGAAAGAAATTAGTTAAAACACTAAATTAGCTATATACAACACCTTATTCAAGCCAATTTTAACTTATGGATCTGGGTTAGAAATAAAACACTTGACCAAAAACTAGAAACCACAGATATGAGTCCTGAGAAAGATTAAGGGTGTGAACAGATGGCATCAATGGAAATATCATATTAAAAATGAGGATATTAGGAAAGAACTTGACATTGTCAGCATCCAGGAATGTGTTAGCAGAGCTAATTTCAGGTGGTATGGTCACTTAAACAGAATGAGAGAGGGGAGATTAACAAAACAAGTGTTCTCTGCTAGGTTGGCAGGAAAAAAGACCCAGAGAGAGAGACTAAGATATAGGTGGATTGACACAATGAGAAGTGCCTTAGAAGATAGAAATATAAGATCAGATAATGTTGCAGTCTTGATAGGTAAAATATTGATTTGGAGGAAAATTGTATATAAAAAGTTAGAGTAATGATGTAAGTTTTTCATGTAGTATTATCATATCCTGTACACCTCCTTGAGGGTACATATCAGGAATTTGATGATGATGAGCTGTTTCTCATGTTACTGTAGGTTTGGCAGAAATGGGAAGGCTGTGATGGATGCCAGTTGTGCTGAACAGCATAAAGAATTTCTAGAGGATTTAGCTGTACCATCCCATATTTTAGGGTTGGGTGGTAAAAATTTGTAAAGCATAAGTAACTAGACTGATGAAGAAAGATAGGTTGCTTATGTATAAGAGGGTGGGTAAAATAAGTCCTGATGAACATGCTTTAGTAGGAAAATCTTTAGGGTATTCTGTACTGAAATTACTTGGAGCATATTGCTTGCAAGTGTGGCAAATGCAGAAACAGCTAAAAGGTATGGTTTGATAAGTCATGCATATGACAGTAGGATCTTCCATGATAATTCTTTTGACTCCATGGAAGTTCAACGATGATAGTAATCAGACTATTACTGACCTTTATGGGAATACGAGACTTATCAGATTAATAAGACTACTCCAACGAAAGCCATTTACTTCTCATCTTCTTTATACCCTCTTTTACCTTGCGGTGTCGAGGGCCCATTGATCATCGGACCTCAATCCGTTTACAGGATAAGGTGGTCAGCCTTATGCCCCGGTATATCCTATGGCCTGTAGCGTTAAGTTCTCAAGGCTAGTTTGCCTGCTTTGCGGGATGAAAAACCCCAGAATAAACTGAGGAAAAAACCCTGCTGTCCACGTCTGGCTAACTTGGCTATGGCTGAGGAAGATCCTTCAGCTCCTCACGTCACCGACGGGAATCGAACCTAGGACACTCCTTCCCCAGGCATATGGTTGCGAAGCGCAAAGCCACTAAGCTAACCATTACTTTCTCACAAAAAATAATTTTTTTAAAAAAAGAGGATACAATCAATTTAAATATGAAGTAGAAAAAATGATGACAATGCGGATTAATTTCTTGGTAAACAAAAGCTTAAAAAAATACAATATTCAATATTTTAGGCTTAAGAAATAACTAATATTTAACTTACTTATGCATATCCAACAGCTGATCCAAATCTACTCCCCGATAAGTATATTTTCTAAATGTTCTTTTTTTCTTCAGTGCTTCTTGTTGCTGTTCCTAAAAGTGAATAAATAAATATACACTTCAGTTAGATACAATTTACTAAAATAAAATAAATAAAAAAATAAAAAAAATAAATAAAAAAAAACTGTACAAGCCAACATAATACATCCCTCATCCACCCAAGACAAGTTGACTTCCCTGATTAAGGGTTTTAGGCAATTTAAGGAAGCTACTTGCAATTCCACAGTTATGTCCCTGGAAGAGTATTTTATATACTGTAGATACATGTTGATTTGCTGATTTCATTAGCATGTACGTGTTATCTTTTTAAGCACTCCTAAATGCATTCCAAACTTCTCAATTGCTTTCCCTGCCATTTTTGCTTCAAATGTGTTCCGATAGTATTTTGCCTCCCATTCTGTTTAAGTGATCTATAAATGAACCCAGCTTCCAATTTTTCATTCTACCTGTCTCTATTCTCTAAAATTGCTTTCCTTCAAAAATGAAAAAGGCTTCTTTTCCTAAACCTCCAACACATTATTACATGACACCTCCAAGGAGTCCAAAGATGCATCGAGGGAGCGAACTTGCTCTACATTCCCGTCTCCATCACTTAATCCACCAACTACAGCAAACTGCTACACCCATCATCACCTACACTAACACCATTTACTGCCCATAACTAGTATTTGTCTGTAAATTGTGCATGTTCTCAAGGCCGATTTGTTCTGTATGCAGGATGAAAATCCTGAGTTTCTAGGCAGAAAAAAAAAAAACTCTGTTACCTCTGCATGAGATTGGCTAACTGACCTTCAACTGAAAAAAACACCATATAAAGAATCCTCTCATCACAATGAGAATTGAACTTAGGCCTTTTGAAATCGAAGGGTGCAACATACCATCATTCTTCCAATTGTGCTATGGAGGCGATACACACACACAGCTAAGGTGCTCTAAGTTCTGCAAAACTGTGTTCCAGAATTTCAAAAAAAAAAAAAAAAAAAAAAAAAAAAAAAAAAAAAAAAAACATAATTAAATAAATAAAAGAAATCTGTCCATACTTATGGGAGTAGCTAGAGCTCCTTTCTTAACTTTGAGTAAAGAAGGATAGGCATCCATATCTATTCTTCAGCCATCAGTGAGCTGAGCTCAAAACTATCTCATGAATCAAGACTAAACAGAGATATTACAAAAGTTTTTGCAGCCATTAACATAAAGCCATTGCTATCAAAAAAAAAAAAAATTAATAGTTCATAGTTCAATAATTATCTCCAACAATAAATTCAAATCCTATGCAGCAATGAATTAATGAGCCAATTTAAGACAGCTGGTTCAATTTAATCATTATAACAATCCACAGAGCAGTGGATTTTTTTTATATAAAACAAATAATAACAGGATACAGAGGATAGCACTTTAAAGCCATGTCCAGCAATTAGAAAAAAATTTTCAAAAAAAAAATTGCTGATCTTTGGAAACACAAGAAAGCAACCAACCTAACTTATTCTCAAGTTAGATAGGTTACTTTGTATAGTGAGTGACCTGAAGAGCAGTGGTTCCCAACCTTTTTACACTTGTGTACCCCTTTTAAATCCATTTCTATAAATTGTACCCCTTGTTTTTAAAATAGCTGTTTTTTTTAAATACTGACACTTTTGTTCAGTGCCTATCTTAATATACCACCGATCGGGACGAGATGGCTTAGAGGAAAGTGAAGTAATCCAAAATGGTTAATACTCCAAGACAATGCTAGATGCATCACCTCCCTATCACTTTTTTGTTTCAATTTCACACTGCCCATTTGTAGCCACATCTTTCATCTCTTCATTCAAAAGCACATTTCTTTCACATAACTTTATAAGACGCTTCTGGTTTCATTTTCACCATACATTTAGTTTGAAAGATTTACAAGAGGACATTTATATCTTTAAATTTAAAAATAACTGAATGATTCTTGTTAATTCTCCAAGAATTCCAAAAACTTTTTCTCATGAGAAAAATTTCAGGGAATCTTTGCTTTTCATCATGCAACTATTCTAAACTTTTCTTCCCTTGCACTTAATAAGGCTCAACTAAAGGCATTTTGTGCACTATTTGCTAATAATACTAATGCAGACTGATGGCATGATTTTAGTTTAAGCTTTCTTTAAAAAATTAATAGAAAAACATATGCCACAAGATAGCCAAGTTTCATTATAATAATGTTTAACCACTGAATTGGTTTTATTTATAGAAGTATAATGTTTTCACACATCAATAATTATATGGTTGCAAAGTGTCCTTTGAAGTTAATATACCATTTGGATGCTAATGAAATAAGTTGGATACGAAGTTCATATTTTTGATATATATTAACCATGTGGCCATTTTGGTGGTTAATTTCTTATATCAGAAACTTCTTGATGCATGAGCTACATCAGCCCATGGATTAAGTGTCATAACAAATTACTATTTGTGTCATACATTCTCTTTGCTTATAGAACATAAAATAATCCTATTTTATGTTCTAGCTTAACAGTTGGAACTAAATCCAAGTTTAACGATATATCATGGGTGGGATTATCATTAAAACAACAAAATGGTGACTGAAATAGAGAGTCAGTCTTCACTTCACTAATTGCCTGATGACGGGCTATCAGCATTTGTATTATTGAACCATATTATAACAGAAAAGAAACACAGTCTTGATTGCGTTTTTGATACATGTGCTATTTTCATGCACATATCGTCATTGATTGCAGGTTAACAGCCATTTATGTTAAAACAAATGCAGAGAAGTATACATTCAAATCTCTTTCAATATATTATTCAAAAATATATTATTAAACATAATAATCAACATCATAAGTTCTGATGTTTTGCCACGCATAAAAGAATTGCTCTTTTCTCTTTAAAGTGCATTTATAAATGAATTAAACTTAACCGGGATTAAGAATGTAAAAATGCCATTATTTGTTTATATTAATATTTCGAACAAATTAAATTAAACTGTGGATTAACGTAGATATTAAACAACATACCTCTTCCATAATTGTAATCAACACAAGCCAAATCACAAAACGAACCAAACGTGAAAAGAGAAAATCAAGGCACAACCGCTAGGCGGACCACACTATCTGTGTTGCAGATACAGTTACTGAAATTTGCGATTTTAAAATATATGTGCGTAACTACACAAAACACAGAGCCAAAATTTGCACACACACATACACATGCGTGCACACACACATATATAAAGACAAAGAAATAGATAAACACACCAGACAAAAATTATGGAATGCAAACTTTAGTCATTTTTTAACTTTATTCATTAATATGGAGTTATATCACCACCTGCTATAATTAGAGCTTGGATTTTTTTTTTTTTTTTTTGGTATGCTGTCAATATGACTCATAACATGCATATCAAGATTATTTCAACCAATGCTTAAAAATTCCCTTAATTATGTCAAATTTGCAGGGTGTTGATGTTCCTTCTTTATGACCCTTTCTAACATGCCCCAGACATGTTAGAAAGGGTCATTCATCCAATTTGAATGTTCAATAACATTCAAATCGGATGAATTGGCAGGCCAATTGAGATGTAGAACTTCTTTCTCATGTTCTGCAAACCAATTCAGCACAATTCTATCTCGATGGATACAAGAGTTATCTTAAAACTTAGGATCCACTATTTGTCCTTCTTGTTCGAAAAACTAGACAAATGGCAATACTTCCTTTTTTAAAAGTGTCAGATGAATGTGGCAACTCCAGCACTTGAAATACAACCCCGAAACCTGACACTGCCACCTCCTTTTGCACAGCTCTTTGGAAACATGCAGGGTTAAATACTGTCCAGCCTGTTGCGTGACCCTGGAGCGGCTATCATTCGAATACAAGCAGAATCTGGATTCGTTGGACCATATTATTCGTCTCCACTGGTCAATGGTTCAGTGACAATGCTGTTTTGCCCAAGCAAGGGATTTTTCTTCCGGAGAGTTGTTATTTAGGAAGTATCCGGAAAACACAACTGAAAACGCCAAACCAATGTGGTTCTCTCAGTAGTATTTGTTCTGATACTGGTTTAATGGGTCCAGCATTATTCTGTTGAAGCAGTTTATGATGCGCATGAAAATGTTCAGCTCTTGCTAGTCATCTCAAACGAATGCTGTCCCAATTTGGCATCATAGAGCTCCTACCACAGTTGCTCTGCCTACAGTGATGGCTTCGATACGTCTTCTACTGTAAGTGGACACTACTGACTAGAGATTCAGGCACTCCAACAAATTTCGCCACTTCTTGCAAGGAATGTCCATGTTCTGAACCAAACACAATAGCACCCTAGTAGCACTCGGTAACGTCGCCTTTACTACCCATGATTCTACTTGTAAAACAGAATACAGAATGTTACAGATGCATCAAACACACACTTCAAACATCTGCAATCATATTTCAGCAGTTTTACACAACTTATATGCACGACTCTTTATATTCATCAACTTTTAAATTATGTACGTGTTTCAATCAGCATTCCATAATTTTCGTCCAGTGTGTTTAGATAAAATTTAATTATTAGAAGACGAGAGATATCAAAACAGAAAAATACTATTTATTATTTGAGCTCAACACTAGATTCATTTTCTTAGAAAACCTCATCCAGATAATAACATGAAAAAAGAAATACAAAAGTATACATTACAAGAGGGAGGTATAAATTAGCTGCAAACATATTGTTAACATTTGTAGGCTTTCCGGGTGCCATAGTGTTGCTTAGCACATTCACGCTAACATTATCTCGTAAACACCAAAGTAGGATAGCTGAAGAGTGAAAATCAGGTTATAGCTAAGGATCAAGATTGACTGGATTGAGGACAGTTTCAAATCACAACACAGGTCCTCTCTCTAGTTCATCGTAGCATCGAAAAATGTTTTCTGATTTTTTCCAAATCACTGGATGAATAATAGAAACTTTCTCATTATGGCGAGCAGAATTAAGACCGTAATTAGATAGTGCAGAATTTCCCTCATATGTTGTTCCATACGCAACTAAATGGATTTCTCTGTCTGACCAAAATACGGCGCACTGCAGTCACACCACATTATGAGATTCAGTACACCTAAATTGAATCTCATAATTCAGTTTAGGTGTACTGTGTAATGAACGAAGTTTGGAAAGAGAAGTAAAATTAGTACAGAGTTTAAATTTCTTGAGACTTTTAGTTAACTTTGGTGAAATTGAGTGATATAGGGTAGAGATATAACTCCCTTTAGAATAGGGCCATCTTCAATACACTGCGGAGGAGGATTAAAAAGTAACTTAGAACCGACTCTTTAGGACAGCTATTTTTTTTTTTTGTAAAGTTGTACGAAAAAACTATAGTTCTTTGGTGATCTCTTCTTCTTCTTGTTCTTTACTGAGGAGGCAGCGATCACATTTACCAAACATGGAAATGCGATTGGACGTTTTTCTGTCACCAGAGTGAGTTTTACATCAGGGGAGAGAGAGAGAGAGAGAGAGAGAGAGAAAGAGAGAGAGAGAGAGAGAGAGAGAGAGAATGGGAGAGAACTGTTAACATCTAATTCCAAGGTAAATTCTATTCTTGGTGTTGATTGTTGAGATGGTTCAAGAAATCCTTTAAAGAGTCTGGTCCATGACACCAAATTAAGAAAACATCAACTATATACGTTTTCCATAACCTTGGCATTAATGGGAAGAAATTTGGTTTCTTCCTCAAAGTTTTCTAAATATAAATTGCTAATATAGGAGATCATGGGTTACCCATGGCTAAGCCAAAGTTCTGGTTGTAAATAGCATTTTTAAAAACAAAGTAACCAGAATTTACTCAAATAGGTCAGGAGTGAAATAACGTTTTTTGAAAACTTATCTTTTAAGAGAAATAAAACCTCTTCTTCAAGCACATTAATAAAGAAGGAAATAGCGCCGAAACTTGCATTAATTTCATCTCTTTGAAGATAATATATCTGTAACAATCGACATAAAGTGTTCTGATTTCTTAAAAAAGGAGGTAACCATTGGCTGTGCACAAATTTTCAAAAGTTAGTTAGGGCCAAACGCCCTCGTCTACTTTTTTTGAGAATTAAACGCCATTGACAGTTTTCTTTTTTTAAAAAAAAAAAAAACATGGTTATCTAACATATTCGAAATCAAATATGTGATTGTCATATTCTTGTCAGTTGAAAACAGAAGAGGCTATCCATCCCAACCAAACATCATATCCTCGACATATCACTGAATATCAAAAATATCAAAAACACTGATTAAATTAAGGGGATAAAAATCCCTTATTGTTTCTCAGCCAGTAAGCGAAACTAAGATCGAAAACTACGATCTGAACGTTTCATGCGTTACGGCGGATCCAAGCGTAAGTGACCACTTGGTAGTGCCACATCATCAAGGCAACTCGTTGCAAAGGTGGAGCAAGATCCCTCACTATTCTTGATATTTTCTCATAATGTAAAACACAGCTCCTAGGAGATGTAATACTGCTTTACATTATGAGGAGAGGTCACTACCCAGATCGGTTTCAACATTTTTTGAGGTCTCATCAGTGAGTAGCTAGACCTAGAACATCAGAGTACAACAACGTTACAACAACAACGTTACTGGCTTGCTGGGTGAAGCATAAAATGCTTTTTATTTTCCCCTTTATCTGTGTGGAGAAGCTTGATGGGGGAGGTTGTGAGACTTATGCTCGCACTTTGTGAACTATGGAGTTAGCTCTGTTCTGCTGAAAGCAGAATTGCCTTGGGTCTTTTGTGTTTTTGATAGTCATGTTCACTATAAGTGGAAGCTTGTCTGATTAGTGGATTGGGATGAGAATGTGCCTTGCTGAAGAACTTTTCCGCATGGTCATGAAGGAGAGAACGGATGTCAGGGGTTCCGGTTTCTCTGTGGATCTGCGTGTTTCTGACGAACCATGGGGCGTCTAAGATCATCCGCAGGCATTTGTTTTGTATCCTCTGTAGTTTCTGGATGTTAGATTTGGATGTGTGACTCCATGCCAGGGATGCATATGTGATTACTGGTCGAATTACCATCTTATATAATAACAGCTTGTTGCGGTTATCCAATTTGCTGTTGCGATTGATCAGGGGATAGAGTTGGGCTATGGTTCTGGATGTCTTTGTGCCTATGAGCTTGATATGGCTGTTGAAATTTAGCTTGTTGTCTAGCTGCACTCCAAGGTATTTGGCTTCTGTCTGCCATGGTATCTTTTTTCCGAGAAGTTCAATATCATCTTGGATGAAGGCTTTGCGTCTGGTGAATATTATAGCTGAGCTTTTGACGGGGTTTACTTGTATCCTCCAGTCGGAGAACCATTTCTCTAGCTTTGTGATGGTATCCTGGAGACGACTGATCGCCAGGTGTGGGCAGAGAGATCTTGTCATTATGGCTGTGTCGTCAGCATATAGGGCTGTGATGGTAGTCCTCAGGTTCTGTGGAATGTCAGCCACGTAGACTGTGAAAAGTAAAGGAGCCAAAAGAGATCCCTGAGGTACTCCTGCCAGGATTTTGCGCCTAGTTGAGATGGTGCCATTTATTTTTATCTGCTTGGATCTGTCAGTGAGGTATGATTTTATTAGATGGGTAAGGTTTGTTGGAATGTTGGCCTGAATGAGTTTATAGAGTAATCCTTGATGCCATACCTTATCAAAGGCCTTGGCAATATCCAGAAAAACTGCAGCTGTGTGAAGGTTCCAGTTGTATCCTTGAGTGATATGCTCCACTAGTCGGTGTATTTGTTGCACTGTGCTGTGCATACGGCTGAAGCCGAATTGTTCGTTTGGAATTATTCCTAATTGGTCTGATTTTTCTTGTAGTCTTGAAAGGATAATTTTTTCAGCAATCTTTCCCAGGTTGGAGAGCAGGCTTATTGGACGGTAGCTTTGCGGGAGTTGCGGATTGTTTCCTGGCTTTTTTATTGGTATGATGTCTGCTGTTTTCCATGTAGATGGGAAGTGTTGTATCCTCAATATTGCATTGGTTATGTTAACCAGGTGCATAATAGCCTTTCTAGGAAGTAATTTGATGATTCTGTTAGTAATTCCATCTAGCCCTGGAGCTTTTTTGTTGTTTAGATGCTTTATGATGTTGGTTATTTCAACTGGAGTAGTGGGGGTGATGCTGGTTGGTTTGTCTTCGGACTGATTTAAGGTACGCTTGACCTGCTGGTGGACTTTATATATGTGGGTGATGTTTATATTATCACATGACGGGCTGCATTGTTTTTCTAGGTTTTCTGCTATTGCTTCTGCTTTTTCTTTATCAGTGTGCGCCGTTCCATGAGCAGTTTGCATGGGCGGTAGGGGATTGTGTTTAGTGCGCAGAATCTTCAGAAATTTCCATATTGTGTGATCTTCTGGGTTGAGTGATGATAGTTTATTGTCCCAATCCTGATTCCTGTGGATTTGAAGTGCTTTTCTGACTTGGTTGTTCAACTTGTTCAGAGTTTTCTTGTCCTGTGGGGCTCTTGTGTTGTGGTATCTTTTCCTGGCTTTGTTTTTTGTTCTGATGAGGTCCATTATGTTTTCTGGGAGCCGACCGGATGGGTGGTTGGTTGTGGTTTTGGTGACTGCTTCCAGTGCTTTTTTAATTTGGCTTGTTAAATTGCTTATTGCTTCATCTATGTCTTCTTTTTTGTGGATGATTGTTACAGGACCAATGTATTCTTGTATTCTGGTAGGATTTTAGCTAGCCTATCCCACGATATGAAGGTGTGCTGGTGGGCCAGTTGATCTTGTGTGCCAAGTTTGATCAGGATTGGGTTGTGATCGGATGATAGTTCATTGAGCGTCTCTAGTTTGTATTGATAACTGATGTTTCTAAGGATAGCTATGTCAAGTACATCTGATCTGCCATGAGGGTAGAACATCAGAGTTTAAATGAAAAGAACTTACATACTTTCGCTATACGAATGCCAGAAAGGTGTGTCACTATATTATATTACAAAATATTATAACTAAGATGAAAAGCCAAACGGCTATTTTTCTGTCGAGGTGGATAAGTTAAGGGGATAAAAATCCCTGATTGTTTTTCAGCCAGTAAGCGAAACTAAGATCGAAAACTACGATATGAACGTTTTCTTGCCGACGAACTGTCGGTGGAATAGTGAGGAACTTGCTCCACCTTTGCAACGAGTTGCCTTGATGTGGCACTACCAAGTGGTCACTTACGCTTGGATCCACCGACAGTTCGTCGGCATGAAACGTTGAGATCGTAGTTTTCGATCTTAGTTTCGCTTACTGGTTGAAAAACAATAAGGGATTTTTATCCCCTTAACATCAACCTCGCCAGAAACATAGCCGTTTGGCTTTTCATCTTAGTTATCATAGGCTATAATATAATATAGTGACACACCTTTCTGGCATTCGTATAGCGAAAGTATGTAAGTTCTTTTCACTTAAACTCTGATATTGACAGCAGACTTAGACTCCATCCTCGGCTCCACAGATTCCATAATCATAGCTGGAGACCTTAACTCTAAACATACGGCTTGGTTCAGTTCGTCAATCAACACCAAAGGACGTACCTTATACAACTACACATTACTCAACTCATCAATAGTAGCTGGACCCACTGACCCCACCCACTACAGCCCATCAGGAAGTTCTGATGTATTAGACATAGTTATCCTCAGAAACATCAAATATCAATACCAGCTGGAGACAGTAGAAGAGCTTAACTCAGATCATAATCCCATCCTACTCAGGTTAGGACTTCAAGACCAACTCTCTCCCCATCATTCTTTCATACCATGGGACAAGCTCTCTAAGGTTCTTCCAATCCACATCGGTCCTCCCCCTGTCATTCGTAAAAAAGAAGAAATAGATCAAGCTGTAAACAACTTAACTAGGCAAATCAACACAGCAATAGCATCAGTCACTCAAACCACTGTCTTCCACGCTTCCAAGATCCCAGAAGAGATAATGGACCTGATTAGAGCCAAAAACAAGGCCAGAAAGCGATATCACAACACCAGAGCCCCGCAGGACAAAGCAACCTTAAACACTTTGAACAGACAGGTTCGAGAAGCCCTCCAGGTCCACAGAAACTCCAAATGGGAAACCAAACTGAAAGAAATCAACCCAGAAGATAACTCCATGTGGAAGTTTGTAAAATCTCTTCGTACCAAAAGACAACCACTTCCCCCTTTAAAGACCAATCTTGGAGTTGCACACACAGATGAAGAAAAAGCAGAAGCCCTAATTGACAATCTGGAAAATCAATGCAGCCCATCTTATGCAAACTTAAATATCAATCTTATTTACAAAGTCCATCGTAAAGTTAGAAATGCACTAAGTCAGCTTAAGGATGATTCAGAAACCATCATCCCCACATCTCCAACAGAAATAATAAATATCATTTCCCATCTGAAGAATAAAAAGGCCCCCGGCCCTGACGGCATTACCAATAGAATAATAAAGCTACTCCCACGGAAAGCCATAATTCATCTAGTTAATATTACCAATTCCATCTTAAGATTCCAATACTTTCCCTCTGATTGGAAAGTCGCGGACATTATACCTCTGAAAAAACCTGGTAATAACCCACAACTTCCCCAAAGCTACAGGCCCATCAGTCTTCTTTCCTGTCTTGGCAAAGTGACAGAAAAGATCATCCTATCAAGACTGCAAACAGCAGTGGACCAACAGAAAATAATCCCAAATGAACAATTTGGGTTTCGCAAAGCTCACAACACGGTGCAACAAATTCACCGACTAACAGAACATATCACTCATGGTTTTAACTGGCACCTTCATACTGCTGCTGTATTTTTGGATGTTGCCAAGGCTTTTGATAAGGTCTGGCATCAAGGCCTTATCTTCAAACTAATTGAAAACAATATCCCAATTAAACTAGTGAAACTCATATATTCATATATCAATGAAAGATACATGCAAGTAAAACTCAACGGAATTGTTTCTTCAAGGCGCAGAATCCAGGCGGGAGTACCTCAAGGTTCTCTTCTGGCCCCAATACTTTTCACAACTTACATGGCAGATGTTCCTCTCAACCCAAAAACTACTACGGCTCTTTATGCCGACGATACCGCTATTCTGGCCAGATCGCTCAGCCCTCACCTAGCAATCACTAGACTCCAAGGAAGTATCAATGAGCTAGCAAACTGGTTCACCAACTGGAGAATTCAAGTAAACCCCCTCAAAAGCTCAGCCATGATGTTTTCAAGAAGAAAGATCTGCAACAAAGAAGACATCCTGCTCTCTGGTCAAAAGATCCCATGGCATTCAGAGACCAAATATCTTGGAGTATTGATGGATAAGAAACTCCTTTTCAACAAACACATCAATCTCGTTTGTTCCAAATCTTCCAAAGTCATAGCTCAGCTCTACCCATTGATCAACCGCAAGAGCAAATTGAACCTACATAATAAATTGCTTCTTTACCGGATGGTAATACGTCCAGTCATCACCTACGCCTCACCAGCATGGAGTCACACTTCGAGATCAAACATTTCAAAATTGCAGAGAATCCAAAATAAATGCCTTAGGATGATCCTGGATGCACCGTGGTTCGTCAGAAATTCACAGATTCACCGAGAAACCGGCATTCCATACATCTCCTCCCTTCTTCGTGATCTTGCAGAAAAATTCTTCGTGAAGTCAAGTTCACATTCAAACCCACTAATCGTGCAAGCTGTCAATTACAATGAGACTGATTACTACAAACACAAAAGACCGAAGGCTATTCTTCTCTCAACTGATCATAGCTAACACTACTGCCCTCAGAGGGTGAGCTTAATTGCTCACAAATCTCCCATTCCCAAATAACTCTCATTACAGATAAAGGGGAATATGAAAAGCACTTGTGCTTCACCCATCCTGTCAGTAACGTCAATGGTCAATGGTCACTCTGATATTCTAGGTCTAGCTACTCACTGATGTCCACCTACTGTGAAGTCCAGCCGCTGTTTTTTCCTGAGAACGAGAGCCTGAGAATCCTGTGCGAGCCCTGCTGCATGATAACTGCAAGTCAACTTGGTAATACCCTTATCTTGTTATTTTCCTGTTTTTCTCTGGTATTTTTGATCTTGCCTGTCGGTCAGTCTTCCGCCTGTTAGTAGGAGATTTCTGCGGACGGGGAACGCTTGGCATTTCTCTTCCCCCCCCCCCCCCGGAAGGTCCACTGGATCCTTCCTTTTTTTTTCGGGAAATTATAAGGATACTCTTAACTTTCTGATATGACTTCCTTCTTACCTAGAGTGAAAACCTCGGTTTCGAGGTAAAATCTAGCATCGAAAAGCGGACGTTCGCGAAAGCTTTAATAGATACGGTAGGGATAAATAATATATTCGGTTTTACCCCGTACGGGGGTGGGAGGTTCCAGGTCGTTGTAAAAGACGAAGCAACGAGAGAAAAACTCTCTTTAGGAATTCAATGCGAAGGACAAAAATACCTCCCTACTTTAATAGGGATTATGTTAAAAACGATCAGAATAGACAGATTCCCAGTCGAATATTTAGAAAGCAGGGACGCTCTAATTAAGAATCTTTTTTCCAAATGGGGAACAGTTAAAGAGGTCAGAATAATGCAGGACAGTGACTTCCCAGAATGGAAGTCGGGGGTGACGTCTCCATGGAGATGAAAACACCCGTTCCTAACTTCGTCTTTATCGGTTCAGCCAGGGTAATGATCAATTACCCTGGTGTCAAGAAGCAGTGCTTCAGATGTGGATCCTTCTAACAAAACAGAAACAAGAGAAGAAAAAATGGAAGCAAACAGTGCCGCAAAACGCACGAGAGACTCGGACACGGAAGAAAATAAAAGGACAAAAGCCAGCAGCCCAAATCCAACAGAAAATAATAGTGAAACCCCAACACCAGCAAAGGAAAATCTAACAACAATGGGGGAACCAGGGGAACTGGAATCCCAGATCTCCGGTAAAGACGACTCTGACGACGATATGAAATTCTAAGACAGCAACATGGAGGATAACAATACAACAGCCCCCCCGCCCCCCCAGAAATCCAGGAAGTTCGTAAAGGAAGTAACACCTCCCCCAACCTCTAAAATGAACCAAAGTTTAAAAATCGCAACATTAAACGTAAGCGGTCTGCGCAATCCTCAGGCGCAAAGCGCTGTCTGGAGACTGATGCTAATGCATAATATCAACATTTTATTCTTACAAAAAACCCACTTTTACAAACACTGGGACGTGGAGAACTTTTCGAGAAGCTACCCGGTTACCAGCTAGTGCTTTGGGGAAGCTCACTCGCGAGGGGTGGGGATACTAATTCGCCCCCCAATCGCGGGGGGGTTCTTCAATATCCAGAAAGACGCTGCGGGACGTTTTATGTCCGTGGACTGGAAGTACGGTGGCTGTAACACCCGGTTTGTGGCTGTCTACGCCCCGAATAACCCCCACCAACGAGACGGTTTCTTTGCCACACTGGAAAACTATTTTCTTGGTGCGCAACACCTAATCGTGGCGGGCGACTGGAACTGTATAGAAGATGCACGATATGACAAAATAGGCGGGAATGCTAACAGCGGAACTGGCGGTTTTGCAGCACTGAACCGTTGCTGCGAAAACTTCGACCTTGTCGATATCTGGAGACGGCAGAATCCACTGAAAGTCGGAACAACGTGGTGCCGTGGTCGGATATCAACAAGGCTCGACAGGTTCTATGTATCCCAGTTTTTAGAACCACATGTTCTTGGGGTACGTCATATCGCTGCGAGAGGTCTGCTAACAGACCACAAAATGGTACTATTAAAAATAAGGATACCAGAAATAATAGAAACAGCCAGAGGTCCTTGGAGGCTCACTCCCAATTTCCCCAGTCTTTTTAGCGATAAGCTACAGAACCTCTAACGAATGGAGAGACACTAATTGGGACTGGGAAACCTGGCTACAGTTCAAGTCGCAGGCAAGGGAATTCTTTCAGCGGTATGGGCGTGAACGGGCACACCAACAGAGACAACGTCTGAGGGATCTCTATAGGGAGCTCGGCTGGTACCGCACCAACGAGCGGAGAGGAATTCCCTGTAGCGATCTTATCAGACAGGTAGAAATCGAGCTACATCAAGAGCGGCAGAGTAGAGTCGAGGACCTCGATTTTCGAGCGAGACTCTATCTCAGATATTTGGAAACACCTTCCGTCGCTTTGTACAATCAACAACGGGTGGCGGAAAATGATGAGCGAACGGTTTACCAGATCTAAGAGAATGGCAAACTGATAAAATCAACCCCTGAAATACTTCGCATCTTCCATCAGCAGTACCTCGGCGCCTTTTCTGATCAGCAGAGCGCAGATGTTTTCAATGAGTGGGACATCACACGTCTTCCCGAGCATCTTACCGCTCTGCATGACAGGCCGATAACTGCTGAGGAAATAAAAACAGCTTGCAAAACAATGAAGGCAAGAAAAACCCCAGGGTTAGATGGGTTAGGGATAGAATTCTACCGATCTATCTGGGACTACGCACTACCAGTTTTAGTAAAAATATTTAACGAATTCCTCACTTCGGGAAATATCCCCGAGGAATTCGTTAAAAGCTACACAATTTTTATCCCAAAGAAAGATCGAGATCGCACCTTGGCAGATAGCTGGCGACCGATCTCCCTAACAAATTCGGATTACAAAATATTTGCAAAAATTATCTGCAGCCGCATCAAATGCGGTATAGAAAAAATCATAACAAGCACCCAGGTTTACGGAATACCGGTTAGATCGATGGAATTAAATCTATTTTTCTTAAGAGATCTAATCCGTCTGGCCAAAAATAAAAATTACCCTTTGGCACTTCTCTCTACGGATCTGGAAAAGGCGTTCGACAGCGTCAGACACACGTACTTGCAGGACATCCTTCAGAAAATAGGTGTGGGCTGGAGGCTTAGGCAAACAATCAAAAACATCTACGCAAAGGCCTCTACCCAAATAGCTATCAACGGGTTCCTCTCGGAACCAGTTCCTATTAAAAAGGGGGTAAGACAGGGCTGCCCACTAAGCCCTCTCCTCTTGTCACTCGCGTTAGAACCCCTCATAAGAAGAATAGATAACTCCCCTGCAGTCAGAGGAATACCGTTACCCCTAGTCTCCAGACAGAGCAAAATTGTAGCATATGCTGATGATGTAGTTGCGACGCTCAGAGATTTTGAGTCCATCTACATTTATTTCGGCATTTTGCAAAAATTCAGCATGGCCAGTGGTCTTCGCGTTAATACTTCGAAGACTAAAATTAAAATTTTTGGAAATTTCAATAGAAATAACCTTCCTTGTGGTTTAGTCCCGCAAACTCAGCCCCTAACAGTACTAGGCGTCCCATTCACGGCGAGCCCGGTACTGCCTGTTAAGAAATTGCGGGAGGAGTGCGAAAAGAAAATAAAACGTTTTAAACCCAATTATTTCTCCTTCTGCGGAAGAACAGTAATAATAAAAACAGTAATAATCCCCATGCTAATGCATACAATAAATATTACTAATATAAAAAAAACCCAAGAAGGTCAACTTTACAAAATACTAATAGATTTTTTTTGGAACGGAAGAAAACATGAAGTTAAAAAAGAATATTTAAAACTCAAAATCAATCAAGGGGGTTTCTCACTTCCGAAATTAAACTGCCTATTCTATGCAAACACTCTCAAAACCATAGGGAAAGCCTTAAAATCTAACCATATTTCAGGATCCCTAATTAAATATTTTCTAGGGCATTTTCTCCCCTACTTCGGGACCACGGGACATGCTGACCCCAGCGCAGAGGTTGTGCCAGAATGGTATTATCCATTATGCCAACAACTTAAAAAATTTAAAAAAGAAGGAATGGAAATTCTAAAATTAAAGCCACAAGCAAGATATTGGAAGTTCTTTCGACTTTCCGGATGTGATACGCCAAATATAGAAACTAACATAGAAACGCTATTTCAAAATATCAGAAATAGCTGGGGACAGCCATTTCACCGGGATCTGGCATGGCGAATAGCCTATGGTCAGCTACCGGTGAAACTGGTTATGTCCCAATACACTTCAAGACCGTGCAACCCCTTCTGCGACGTCTGCCAGAGCATTGAAACGGTGGGACATTTCTTTTACTCGTGCCCCCCCCTGCCCGATATATCTGGCAAAGACTAAGCACAGCACTGGGAATCAAGCCGCTTACCCTACAGGAGGTCTTGTACCTGCAATTTCCCCCACCAGTCAAGAAAATTCAGAAATTTACAATTTTTCTCATCAATGTAATCAAGTATCACATCTGGAAAGTGCGGAAAAAGTCCCAAATCAGCGATGAAAACACTATACAAGCCAAAATACTCAGTGGGATCTATTTCTACCTACCTAGGTTCTTCACACAAGAAAGACATATACTAGGGGATGGGAGGTTTGTACATAAATGGTGCAAACCTCCTATCCTCTGTGTCCTGAGACAGGGCTTAATCATACCGTGTCACTTCCTTTAAAAAGAAATATCTGTCTGTTTGTTTTTTTTTTCCTTCTCTTTTTCTCTCTTCATGAGTTCTTACAGTTCATATAGGAGGGGGCAGATCTGAGAACCCGGGCTGCGAAGGCTTACAGCGAGGCGGTGCTGCTCCTTGTGAGCGGCATCTCTCGGGCCAGATTCTTCCCCCAAATCTTGCTCTTCTCGTGGTGTAAGGTTGGCCAGTTCTCTTACTGTTTATATATATATATATATATATATATATAAAAAATACGATTTAAGTTTTATACTAAAACAGGTGTTAGAAGATGACCTCCAAAGACACCTGATCAGTTAAATTGTTAATTTAAAAGTATTTTACGAGCGCATATAAGAAAAGTTTATTTCAAAGATTTTTTTTAGAACAGGTGTAAGGAGATGATGTTTTACAGACCTTTTAGCCACAACCTCTGGGTTATACAGCTAAACGGTTTGACTGAGGCCTCTTTTTACCTACTACTATCCTACTCTACCTTTCTTTAATCTCCCCTATTACTACCTGCTGACCCTCAGCCATCTTTATACTCCAAAGGCCGATGATGAAAGACATTAACTCCCATTCTACTCACTGATGAGACCTCAAAAAAGGTTGAAATCGGTCTGGGTAGTGACCTCTCCTCATAATGTAAAGCAGTACTACATCTCCTAGGAGCTGTGTGTTTTTACATTATGAGAAAATATCAAGAATAGTGAGGGATCTTGCTCCACCTTTGCAATGAGTTGCCTTGATGTGGCAATACCAAGTGTTCACTTACGCTTGGATCCATCGACAGCTTGTCGGCATGAAACGTTCAGATCGTAGTTTTCGATCTTAGTTTCGCTTACTGGCTGAAAAACAATAAGGGATTTTTATCCCCTTAACTTATCAACCTCGCCAGAAAAATAGCCGTTTGGCTTTTCATCTTAGAAACACTGACTGTTTTATATATTATCTGTAAAAGATGTAACAGTTTTGAGAGAAATACATAGGATAAACTATAGCATATTACCTTCTTCGGAAACGAAATCACAACCCACATAAAATTAATAGTTCTTGAGTGTTATTTTGGATCATCAATGCAATGCTGATAATAAAGGAACATTTTGATATGCAAATGTTAAGCAGGTTCTTCTCGATGCAGATAAAATGGAAGGGGAATGTCTAGAATACATGTCGACAGAGATGCTACCAAAATACAAAAAAAAAAACACCAATGCAATATAATAAATTTAGTTTAAGCTTCCATCACCAATGCAAGTTGGTCATGGTGTAAATTTCATTCCGTTGGACTGAATAAAAACTGTTTACAACTTGCTATTAATTCTATTGCAACTACTAAGTTGCAATAGAATGCGATAAGATGACTAAATATTTCAATAGTTACTGAAGATGTAAAAGATCTTTTCGATCAATTTTCTTTTTCAATCAACGTCAAAAGAATACCAGAATTAAAATATTAGATGTGTAGTGTAATTGAATCACCTATATTTTTTTAAAATACATTTTTCTTTCTCAATCCTTACCTACACGTCACAAATGGCAGTGCACGTCGAGTTACAATTTACATACATGCCATGCAAAAGGGCTTAAAGATGGCACAATACCGCCATTTGTGACGTGTAGGTATGGATTGAGAAAGAAAAATGTATTTTTAAAAAAATGTAGGTGATTCAATTACTTCCATGAAAAAGACTGTTATAAAAGACAGAGGAAAATGTAATAAAAGAGGAAGAGGAGAGAAAGGTGCGTCGCATTTGCAGCTGTACAGAAAAGCGATCGTGAGCAACTGATGCTCTAGTACAGGACTGATGGCTGCCATTTTAACAGAGCATTTGAAATTTAACAGAGCTATTGAAATACCTGTACAAGAGGCACAGTATTGAAGAGCTGCACCTTTTACATACTGGTTGAGGAGATGTAAGAGGTCATCTATGAGCCGAATTCTCGCCTACGGACACCAAAACAAACAAGAGAACAGTATTCTAAGGATGGTTGAATTTGAGATATGTTGGAGATTGAACTGCCCACTCAGTCTCCAAAAGCTAGATAGGGTATAAAGACTTCGCCTACTCCCTATAAGGAAATAAAAGGCGTTAGCTGATTTATTTTAAAAAATGAGGCTGTGTAGCTCTGTGGAAGTGCCCCTTGCGTCCTCTGCGCTTGGTCGCTCGAGGTTAGATTTAAGTTCTAGTCTAGTGGCCGACTGAAGGAACTTTTCTAAGCCTTTCTTCTACTGGTTCCCGAGTTAGTCGATCTCTGGCACGCGCAAGCAGGTTTTTTCTTCCGTAAACTCAAGAAAATCGAGCAGAATATCAAGTATTTTTTGTACTGATAGAAGTGTGTGGAAGTACGTATTAATCCAAGGCGAAATCTGGTCTATTCTGATTTTTGCATTTCCGAAGGTAAGGTAAATGAGCTGAGATCTCTTTTGCAAAATAAACGACTATAGTTTGGTTCCCCCTAAAAATAACCAGATTGTCATTCACTTCACTGAAGGATGGTGGTACTGATCACTGTGTAAGGAAAAGGTTGAAAATGATCTTGAAACTCAGAATATCTGATTACTGCATGTTTAGTCAAAACTCAAATGGAGAGTGCAATCAGCAAAACTGAGAATAATAATAATAATAATAATAATAATAATAATAATAATAATAATAATAATAATAATAATAATAATAATATCCACACAGAGATAAAGAAGAATCTATTGTTTCTTCTTTATATAGACCATCTAATTAGTTATTGCAGCAAGATTTTTCAATTAATAAACAACAATTGGTTTATTGCTTCATCAGCTGCAAGTAATAATGAAATAATAAAATAAAATAAAAATAAAATAAAATCAGGTAACACCTTTTTGGTCCCATGTAGGGAGTAAGCGAGGCCGTTTTGGCCTTATAAGTAAAATAAAAAAATAAAAAATAAAATAAAATAATGCCCTTGTTGAGCCACCTCTTCACTGCATGTGCTTAATTAGTGATAGCCTTGGGCCAGCTATTGCTGATTAGGCACCAGTGGAGATTGAACCAGCCACTCAGTCTCCAAAAGTTAGATAGGGCTAAACGGCATTGTCTACTCCCTATACGGGAATAAAAAGGCGTTAGCTGATTTTTTGATTTCATAAATTTATTGATAAAATAAGGCCTGTGTAGATGAGGGGAAGTGGTGCTTGAATCATCTGTGCTAGACAGCCATTCCAACCATCCCAACCAAAGATAGACTGAAATTCAAATCTAGTCGCTGACTGGAGGAACTGTTTACAAAGCCTTTCTTAGAGCGGTTTCCCAGTAAGTTGATCTCTGGAAAGAACTGTCGATCTCTGAAGGAACTGACTGGAGGAACTGTTTTCTAAGCCTTTCTTAAACCGGTTTCCGAGTAAATCGATCCCTGGAAGGGTCAAGAGGGTTTTTTCCCCTTCTTGAAACAGGTGGTTTCGTCCCGTGAACTCAAGAAAATCGACCGTAGAACCCACATTATTTCAGATGGTAACATATTCTGCTAGGGTTAGGTACCAAGGGATGGCAACATTGATTTGTCCATCTCTTTTATCGGTTGCCACTTATAATTAGCGATAATCTTGAGCAATATCTGATTAGCTAGCAGTGGAGACTGAACTGCCCACTGAGTCTCCAAAAGATAGAGAAGGTTAAAAGGCCTTGCCTTCTCCTTATAAGGGAATAAAAGGCATTAGCTGGTTTTTTTTAATAAAATAAAATATATATCCACTCTTGCCATTAATCCAAAAAAGAAATGGATGGTGCAATTTTCTGCTTGACATTTTTTTAATCAGTTCCCCAAAAACTCACCATCATCATAGCATCCTGTTGGATGAATTTGGATCTGGAGTAATTTAAATGACTTTTCATCAAAAAAATCAACTAACGCCTTTTACTCTCCAATAGGGAGTAGGCGAGGCCTTTATACCCTATCTAGCTTTTGGAGACTGAGTCGGCAGTTCAATCTCCACGGGTAGCCAATCAGAGATAGCTGGCCCATGTCTATCACTAATTATAGCAGTCAGTCACCGATGAAGAGGCTGACAAACAGGTGCTGCCATCTCTTGGACCTAACCCTAACAACATAGGTCACTGTCTGAAATAATGTCGGTACTACGGTCGATTTTCTTGTGTTTACGGGACGAAAAACCCGAGTTTCCGGGAGGTAAAACCCGCTTGCCCGTGCCAGAGATCGATTAACTCGGGAACCGGTCGAAGATAGGCTTATTAAAAGTTCCTCCAGTCGGCGTCTAGACTAGAACCTAGGTCTAACTTCGAGCGGCCAAGCGCAGAGGACGCAAGCACCACTTCCACTGAGCTACACAGGCCAATTTTTAGTATGACAGTAATTTAAATATTTTAATAAGCAATAATAATCATAATCTCCTGTTCCTAATAGCAGTGGAAATTATTCTATACTGTGTCTTTTCTGCTTGTTATTTTTCTCTGTCAAAGGATAAAACCGTTCTGATGGAAAATTAAAAAAAAATCTATTTATCTGTTTACATCTAGAGGAGCTAACGTCTGGCAAAATCTATTTGCCAGATGTTAGCATGGGTATTAATCTATGAGATTTTTTTCTGCATATTCTAGCGCCATGGAAGTTAATATGCTACATCAAAAGACTGAAAAGTTTAATCAAGGAAATGAAGAATATAAATATTGTAGATAGTCTGCTAATATTGGTATGCTTATAGAGAAATCTTGCAAGAGTATGACTTCGGTAGGGATGATCCTTTTGAAAAGAGATGGGTATTAACTCTTCATTTGAACTATCTTGGGGGGAAAATATCAACAGTGCACATAAAAGTGCATATTTGTGTGCCAGAAATCAATAAGATTTGTGAAAATGGGGTTATTTGTTCTCTTTATAAACAACTTTCTAATTATTTTTTTTTTAATTATCTGCGAGTACCATGCTTTATATGAAAACAGTTCAATTGGTGTAATTGGGAAAAGTGAGTTAGTAGCAGTTGAAGAAACGTTGAGGTTTTTATAATATGCTTTTTTCAAACCTGTTCAAATGCGTATCAGTTGATTTGCGGTTGGGATAATTATCATTTTGGTTGGAAATGAGACGATATGTATTTATAAAATGCATCAGCAACACTTGAGAAGTTACATTATTTTTCAGCGTGCAGTTCTTTATCTCAACTTAAGTTTTACACTTTATTATATGAGGTAATCAGAAAAATATGGAAAAATGGTAATTTTAACATATTGAAGAAAGTTCTATTTGTGAATCACAAATGAAATTTTTTCAAGATGTTAGCAAATCGTGTAGTCTTAATTCTTATAAACCACATGTTATTATATCAACAGTTTTTTCCCAGGAGAGCCGAGTATGGTTTGAATCGATCAGAATTATAGCCAAAAGAAGTAATGCTCTTAGGAGAGTGTATTGTCTCTTAAATTGTGTGTGTGTGTGTGTGTGTGTGTGTGTGTGTGTGTGTGTGTGTGTGTGTGTGTGTGTGTGTGTGTGTGTGTGTGTGTGTGTGTGTGTGTGTGTGTGTGTGTGTGTGTGTGTGTGTGTGTGTGTGTGTGTGTGTGTGTGTGTGTGTGTGTGTGTGTGTGTGTGTGTGTGTGTGTGTGTGTTCTACCTGATTCGGATGTTTTACTAGTATATCACGAAAACATGTCCGGTTTGGTGTACTTACTGTCTATACTACCAATGTTAGTGCTAAGTGTTGCATCTAGAAGAATCTGTGCCATCTAATGCACAGTCTGATGATTGTTCCACCTCATCGAATGTCCATGGTCCTTATGACGAACAGATGAAGATCTGTTAGTGTGGCTAAACTACAAACAATAGAATTCGAAAGAAGCCAATTTAAGCCTTTTGTGGAGCTCAGAAAGGAGCAAGGTTTTTAGCCTGATGAAAGGTCGCCCTGATACCAATCAATTCAGATACACCTTTGGCAAATAGAATAACGATACTGTTGAAAGCTTTTCGGGTGACTTAGAAGAAAACTCTATAACCGTTAATGACGTTATTGACAAATAACTCCCTAAAATTGTTAAATGGTTTTGATAAATGGTATTGTAATGGTGCCGGAATTCTGTAAAGGATATTGCTGCGACAGAGAATGAATATAAAGTTTAGTCTGGATTTTTTCTAAAGTAGATGATTGGAGGCTCTTACCTTGATGACGAAGAATATGCAGATCAAATAAAGAAATGCACTAGACCTTTTTCAATATCTATAGTAAAGTTTACACTATGATGACTTACATTGATCTTTCTATGAGTCCTGAAGTTCAGATAAGAATCCTTGCCATACTATAAAGATAAACCTTATGTTTGTGTAGCATACTGAGAGTTTAGGAAGAATGTTATATGAAATCTACATTCAAACCTTTTTACTGTGTAATTTAATTCACCAGGATTAGGGAAAGTGGTCTACTCACAGTGGCACCTGGTCTCTGTTGATAAAATTTGTTCTGACAAATGATATATTGCGAATTTCGTCATAAAATCTTTGAGACTAATAACAGCTTCGGGAAAGTCTTTGAACATCGATATTTCTTCTAAAAACTTGGGAAGGGAGACACTATCAATACTAATGAAGAAGTCATTTAGATTAAGCTTAAGTTACGAGGTGTTTTCTTGAAAACAGAGACCATTTTTGAGGAAAAGACATCGACTTACCTGCGAATGAGGTAGTAAATTGGGGATACTTTTTAAATTTGTAACGTGGTGAACGGATGCAGCCAACGATAAGTTTTGTACAGAATAAACAGAATATTTGCTTTGTGTATTTTGGGGAGATCATGCAAGTTAGGAGGATAGCTATGATAGGATTTAAGCCACTTTTGAATTTCATTATCCCAACTTTAGACATCATCGATGAGTTTCTTTAGCCTATCTATTTAGCTGAGTGGAAGTTGGATCACATTAGAAGTTGAGAATATGAAGTGCAATTATCAGCAGCCTGTTATGGTATATACCATAAGCATAGTATATACCTAAGCAAGCCCTATTTTGCTACAGCTAATATCTAAAATTAAAAATACATACATAAATTTACATACAGTAAATATGTAAAATTTTAAAAATCTGTTGATTTTCTGGTTATTGGCTAATTTTGCCAGCCTCCAAGCTTACTTCTCCTAGTTGCTTAGCGGCTTCCAATGGCAGTAACGTAGCTTAAAATAAGTTATAAAATAAATAAAACTAACCTTACGCCTTTTATTAGGTTTTTTGTTTACCCTATCTAACGTTTGGAGACTAAGTGGGCAGTTCAATCTCCACCGGCAGCCAATCAGATATAGCTGACTCATGACTATTACTAATAAGCCGCAAGCGATGAAGAGACAGGAAAAAAGTGCTGCTATCTCTTGATACCTAACCCTAACAGGGAATGTTACTGTCTGTGTGTACTACTGTCGATTTTTTTGAGTTCGTGGGACGAAAAACCCGAGTTTCTGGGAGAAAAATCCCGATTAGCTGTGCCAGATATCAACTAACTCGAGAACAGGTTGAAGAAAGGGTTAGAAAAAGTTAATCCATTAGGCAACTCGACTTGAACTATAAGCCTATCTTCGGACGGCCTAACGCAGAGGTTGCAAGCATCTACAGTATTCTTTCCATTCCTAAACCACAATTTCCTTTCTCTTAAAGGTCTCTGTTATAAAAAATTGTTAATGCCTTTTAAGGAAAACAATACTTTGAGTTTGAAATAAGGCATACTAGTTGTAAAATGTTTAGATTTATGATAATCTGTACCAATTTGGAAGGGAGTGTGTGGCTGTGCATGAAAGAACATTACAACATCAGTGTTTTGGTATTGTGGTCTAGACTCTAGAGGAGGGGATAGGCTAAAAATATTAAAAACGAATTTTTCACAATATTTGACAGTCGAAGAAGACGAAGAAAGCTGATTAACTAGAAGTAGATTATTAAAAACTCTCTTATAAGATTCGGTGATTCATATAAGAATCATATTAAACCGGCCAAGAACTTCGGAGATAATACATTGACATTTCGTAAGCATATATACTTCTATATATAGACAAACCATATGGATGTTTTGTCTTCGATAAGTTGACATAAAAGTAAGGATTTGCTAGCTTGTAATGAAATGCCATGAGAGAACTGAGGACTTCCTTCTTTTCCTTCTGGAAACTCTGGTTTATAAAGCTGCACAACTCCAAAACATTGATGTATATAATCACACTTACTAGCGTCTTTAAATAGTTATAGTAATCGTGAATTCAGCTCTAATGACTCTATCAGAGATCTAGCTCACATCCTACTAGTTGCTAAAAACTAAGTCTAAAATAATTTTACCTAATCCTTTTTAGAGAATATGAGGCTCTAGAGCAGTGATGGCGAACCTATGACACGCGTGTCAGCACTGACACACTTGAGGGTTTCAGGTGACACACCTTGGATGTTGAAAAATATTGGTATTCTGATGAAAAAACTGCGAAAAATCGTGTAAGATCGCTCTCAGTTAAGGCGAAGGTAGGTTTGTTCATTGAAAGAACTTCCTACCAGTAGTCAGCAACAGAAAAGTCATTAAATGTAATGTAAGTTTGTAATTTCAGTTTATTAAATTAATTGTATAATATGAATTCATAGATTTTTTTGACGTCCTATCAACGTCCTATTAAATAAATAGCCTAATATAATATGTATAAGTCACCATCTATGATTATGTAGTTACATTTATAATACATGTATGCAAGTAGCACATCAACAACGTCAATATTTTTAAAAAAAAAAAGTTTGACACACCTGGGTAAAAAGGTTCGCCATCACTGCTCTAGAGTATTTATTATAATTAATTAGTTAACAGATGCCTTTAAACTTTGTGGAAATATATTAATACTGAATCTGTTTCCATATTACGAGAGCCATGCAGAAGAAGAACCATTATAAGTTCGATTCTAGTTGCTGACCAGAAGGATATTTATATCCCTCTGGTCAGCAACTTATATCCAACTTATATCCTTTTTTAAAGACAATTTTCTGAATTAGTTGCTTTTTAGCAAAAGACAGTATTTTGATCCTCTCAACTGAACAAAAGCATGCATAGAGTTCAGACCATTTCAAACAGTATGCAGCATTAGGCTTATGAAGCACACAATAGAGATACTTGTCTGCTGTACTCTCTTTCCTGGGTTCCAATGAAATTTCTGATAGGCTTTGGATAAGCCTGAAAATCACCTTCTCTATTCTCTTCAGTGAATAAAATGCATTAGAGGGTTTATTTTTATTCTTTCTTTCTTTCCCTCTTTTACCTTTATGGTGTCAAGGGATTCTATTCTTTGTAACTACAAGCGTTACATGAGGATAAGGGGGTTAGCCCTATGCCTCCCAGTGTATCCTTATATCTGTATAAGCATTATGTTCTCAAGGCCGGTTTGCCTGTTTTCGGGAAGAAAAAACCCCAGATAAAATTGGGAGAAAAACCCTGCAATCCATGCCCAAGACCAGTTAATTTGGTTATGTCTGAGAAAGATCCTAAGCTCCGAAATATCCGAATCCAAGCATACGGTTGCTAAGCACATAGCCACGCGGCTAACCGCATGGACGTTTATTTTTATAAAAAGTAAATAAATCCGATGATGCTTTTTATTCCCTAAGTAAGGTCATTTTAGCGATATTTAACTTTTGGAGACAGCTGCAGTAAATTTTCATCCTTAGCCAATTAGAGATAACTAGCCCAACATTGTCAGTAATGTTAATGGCGTCCAGTGGAGGAAATGCACCAGACAAGTGCTGCCATCTCATGATTCCTAACCCTAACCCTAATGCAACATATTATTTTTTCAAAATAATGTGGATCTGTAGTCGCTTTTCTTGAGTTTGTAGAATGAAAAATCCGTGTTTCCTGGAGTAAAAACACACTTGACCATGCCAGAGATAGAATAACTGCGTGAAGAAAGGCTTCGAAAATGTTTCCCATAGTTGGCAACTAGAATTTAGAACGTCTTTCTTTGGGTGGTCTAACTACGGATGCAAAGACATTTCCACAGTACTACAAATTTTAAAAAAATATATTCAATACCTTTTATTCCTTATAGTGAGCAGGCGAGGCCTTTTTTAACCCTATCTAGGATTACAGAGGCCTTTTAATAATTTATTTTTAAAAATGAAATATTCTAATTTGTTTAATGTTTTTATAAATAAATAAATAAATTTATTTATTTATTTTTTTATTTATAAATCAACATTAACCATATTAGAATATTTCAGTTTTATAACGTAGTTCATAAATTTAATTGCCAAATTGGATGTAACTTTCTATGCATGTAAATCACATTTCGAGAATGTGCAGATCGTAAATATTTTGCTGTTTATATTATAATCACGTGACACATCTAACGAGGCCAAGGAATCATCGTGGAAGATCAGTCCACCCCATTTAATCTCCGTTTAGATTACTTAAACTTTCAGCAACACACAACACGGCTATCTGTACACTACGCCACAGCATATTAAACGACCCCCCCCCCAAAAAAAACAGAGTTTTCTAATTCCACAATACTGTTTTTCCTCAACAAATTGCTTGTCTTTTTTCTAATGCCACAATACTGTTTTTCCTCAACAAATTGCTTGTCTTTGCTGGCCAGTTTGCTTGTGTGTGTAATGAAAAACCCTAGTTTCGAGATAGAATACTGCTACATCTGTATGAGATCATCTAATTTGCCATCGGTTTGCAAAAGCCCACATAAAAATTCCTCTCATTGTGAAAAAAATAGAAGTCAGGTATATATAGATATATTTTCAACGCTTATTTTTGCATGACAATTTGGTAATTTTGGAATAATTTGTTTATGACAAATTTCAGATAGCAAATTTTAAAATATAGTCAAATGTAGTCAGGTGATACCTCCAAGAAGCCCAAGAATATATCGGCAGAGGGCACTCTGTTCTATTCCACTGCATAACTTACCTTCTGAACTACTTAATTCTCCAACTGCACGCGATATTACTACTCCCATTCACACACAACGTCATCTACTGCTAACCACCACCACCAATTGTATTTTTGTCATTAAATTGTAGGTATGTTCTCCTGGCCGATTAGCTTTTATGCAGGAAAAACCCAAAACTTGATTTTTTTCTCCCGAAGTTTTTTTTTTTTTTTTTGGAAAAAAAAATCTTGCTATTACCGTATGAAATCGGCTAACTCACCATCAATTGAAAAAGTTCATATAAAGATTCCTCTCTTCACTATTTTGTCTTGTTAAGTTAAGGATTGCTTATAATCCTGGATTCTTGCTTTTTTTTTTCTTTTTCTTTTTGTTAATGAGTTTAAGCTTCAATGTAATGAATTTTTTTTAATGTTATTTCTTTAAAATATAAAATAAAATAAATAATGTAAAAAATAAAAATATAAAAATGTTATAAAAATTGCGTTTGTTTTGCTTGGCTAACAATAATATGACGATGACCTTTACCATCGCTTGGACTTCGATTTTTCATGCAAGCTAACTAAAAATAATTATTTTATTTATTTATTTTTATTAGTTAGTGCTTTTGAACAAAGGCTGTTGTATCGAGTCCTATACAATTAATTCGTTTTAAGGAAGAAAAGAAAAATGTCAATCCTATACCAAATGATAAACACTATTTTACCAAATGTCGTGGCACATATGCAGATACAATATAAACAAAATTTCTTTATTGACAGAAATTATATCGTGTCCCGCCTTCATAATAGCATCGTTGAGGAAAGACTGTCTACAGATTTCTAGTTAAAATTTGTGATATTCTGTTACACTAGATATTCTATGATGTTTTGCTACACCATTATTAGTAAGTTCAACTAATGATGTTTTTTTTTTTCTCTCTCTTGGCTGAGCACTAATTTTGTGTTCCAGCTTATCTCACATATGGTCTAGTATTTTTAGATGGAAACTTCGTACTGGCCGCTGCAATCATGCAAAATTCTTTTCAAACCAAATACTTGATCACTGTGTCGTGATATGGAGCAGTATTGCGTTGTAAATATCACTAACATAATATTATTACAATAAACAATCTTTCCTAGAGTATATGTAAGCTTCGTGAAGTACAAAATAAAACGGAAAAGTCTTTTCTTCAATCTGCTCACTCTCTTCAAAAGTTAGAAGTAAAACAGCTCCACCTACTTCCTCTGTGGAATAAAATGCATTAACCGATCTTTTATATTTTTATTCTATAGATTTTTCATAAATAGAATTAAACAGGGTTATATAAGCAATTGTCATTTCTTATCTTGTACAACGTTTTGCCAATTCAGGCTCATATGTGAATAAAATTAAAGCAGTTTTTATTTTCCTTCATAGATGGCAGCATAGTTTTTACTCTGTGCTTTTGATTGGCTGTAAAAGTGAACGTTCTGAGTAAGTGGTCTATATGAAATACCTGAACACAATCCAATCGAAGTACCCCAACTTAAAAGGGTCAGCCAACTCTGTTGCGTTTGAGTGCTAACTTCGAACACTATTGAAGAAGTTCAAGTAAGTGGAGAAAGAAGTTAATGTAAATGCGAGCGGCTATTAATTCACCAAAAGTTCACTTGCTAGACTTTAAACTTTACCTGAGTTCTTTATCACTGACTATTACTTGGAATGACAACTGTGTGCTGCTAACTAAAAAGTGTCGTGACCTCCGTTGATTTTGCTTCGACATTAAGGAGTGTAAATAATGGTGAACATTCCATTATAGCGTTACAAGAAATAGCATTATACAGCTAACGAAGCATAAGAACTTGTTTTTTTAGAGCTTTCTTGGGAAAGTGAATCTGTAGCATGGGGTGTTTTAGTAAGAAAACAAGAAATCACCATTGCAAAATCGTTCTATTGGATGAAACCGAACTAATTCAAGAGATACAAGTAAGTTGTTAATTGAATTATTTTGTAAGGAAGATAATATTATCTTACTCGATATTATTGCTATTATTATTATTATTATTATTTAGCGATTTTTTTAAATACTGAGAAAATTCTGATTAGATAATATCTACGATGTTATTTTATTCACTTATTTATATTTGGTTTGCAGTTATGTTAAGGTCAGTTATTACTCTCCCTCGAAGAGTCCCTGACTCCCTCGAGGTGCTTATTATTATATATCGTAAATATTACATATACTGGATCTTTCTCCGACGAACAATGCTTTGTGATAGTCGAACTTGCATTAAACTTTTGTTTTGTTATGTTATGTTACAAAGCGTTCAAACCACTCTTTTTATATTAGTGTAAAGCGAA
This sequence comes from Typopeltis vanoorti, assembly GCF_054136105.1. Lineage (NCBI taxonomy): Eukaryota > Metazoa > Arthropoda > Arachnida > Uropygi > Thelyphonidae > Typopeltis > Typopeltis vanoorti. Next base: position 69,505,853 of record NC_143564.1, on the reverse strand, counting down.
TAAAGACACGTTTCTTTTGAATATAATTTGAATACAGTTAATTACTTCCTTTTACGAAAGGATATAAATTCTAACCAACTTAAAAAAAAAAAAAAAAATATATATATATATATATATATATATATATATAAAGAGAATCAGTAGCGCGCTCAGGATTCAATCTTGATGGGGGGGGGGGAGAGTCGAGCAAACGATTTGAGAATACACACTACGCATCGCATACGACCAATGACTGAGCATCTGCAATGATCGCTAATTCATTAGTAGTATAGAAATAGAAGACCCAACACAACATAAATTTAAAAAAAAAAAAAAATTTAATTAGGAAAAGATTTTTGGAAATTTTTCTAGTTTTTCCCCCCCTTTTTCTTTGAGTAAGGGCCCCCTGGCTCCGTCTTGGTACGCTACAGAAGAGAATATATCTAAATAATAAACTTGAATTAACTATCACTAATTTTGTCATTGCAAGGCTCATTATAATTAAATGCGGTAAGTATTTATTTTATTTTATTTATATATTATTATTATTATTTCTATGTGTGGGTTTCACTCGGCATATAAATTGCATTGATACGAATTCAAATATAGTGCCATTTAACTTGGGTTATTCTTTTATATGAAATCATTATATCATCCAGATGCTGTTTATTTTATTGGTGCGTATTACGAATATACATTCTCCATAGTCCAGTTGGTATACATGAGTCCTTTGGTTGGAAAAAATTGTGGTCCGAATCCCATTTGTGACGCCAGGAATCTTTATCAGGCTATTTTCATTCAAATGTTGCGTTAGCCGATCTCATACGGAGGTGGAGGGTTATTTCTCCCAAATACTCGCGTGTTTCGTCCTTTAAAAACAGGCAAACCAGTCCCGTGAACACGCATATCTACAGACACGGGAGACCACCTGTCTCTCTCTCTACTGCACATTATGGATGTCATGTGGAAGCCCACAATTCATAGTTTCTTATTTAATTATTTTGTCCAAAGATTAGATGTTTTTAACTCGAGGAAAATATCGCCTTAGGTAACAAATGTATCGTTTAGGACGCTCCTTTTCTAAAGATTTGCTTTTTGCAAGAGTCGGTCGTTGTGAGGCAGTTGCTTCACCCTTCGCGCAGTCCATATAACTACCACTTACAGTCACTTCTGCTAATTAAAACTTCAGCTCTGTTTTCACAATACAGTTGAGATCAGTGCATGTTAAAAAACAACGGCATTTTTGAATTTATTTGTGGTGGCATAACTCACCACAGCAGATTTCACTTAGTCATAAAAAGTAATAATAAATAAAAATTAAAGGGCCATATATTTTCATGCGAGTAAAGAAACACGACAGCCTAAACTAAGTTACACTTTGTCAAAAATCGCATTCCCAAATGTTACATGTAAAATGCCTAGATTAAGATTCGCATTTTTCAATTGTAATTAATCAGAAGATAGCTTAGCCTGTTTGAACATGTAGGTATATACAGCTCGCACGTTGCGATCTGAGCCTGCACCATGCTATAAATAGTGATCTGCCATTGCAAGAAATGGTTATTATAAGGACTTGTGTAATCCTCGATGAACAACAAAGCGTATCCTGTTTAAGTCACGTGAGTGTCCAAGGTTGCCAACTCTCCTTCTTTATGGGATGTGTTTTTGACTGTCAATCCATTTTTTTTTTAGATTTTTTTTTTTTTTCGAGAAGACCGTTGCTGGACAGCTTCATGCTTTCCATAAAATTATTTATTTTATTTTATTAATCTTTATTTTATTTTTTTGTTTATTTTAGTAGTAAAATATCATTTACAGGATTTCTTTATGATGGGTTAAACTTTAGTAAAGGATTTGTTTTTATTTTATTTATTTATTTATTTTTCCAGTGAAGGTATCATTAAAATGTTCACCTATAAAACTTGAAATATTGTTGGTGTTCTTGATGGATTTTATGAAACTTTTAATATAGATTCCGTACAAATATATCCCAATCTTAAGTTTGGCTTAGATTAAATAGCTTTATCCACCATTTTACATATCGCCATTATAACAACACATATAGTTGCTCTCTGTCGCATATTTTTGGTAGCATTGTGCTAAGAAAACGTACATGTTATGCGAGCGAACGTCGCTGTTTGTGATAACAGTGAGGGATTATCATGACATATTTTAAACTTGAGATAAAATGAGTTAATGACACAAAAGCGAACAGAAATTACCTTTTGAATAGCATTTATTTAATCTTTTGCAGTATGTTAGATTTTGGATTTATTAATATTGTATACAGAAAGTTCAATTTTAATCTCATCACGTCACAGGAGTTCACCGATGCATTATTTTATTTGAAATCTTTATTAGGTCTTCTCCCCCCCACCCTCCGCTAATTAGTTTATATATTTATCTCCTGCTAATCAAAATTCATACACTGTTTTAGATTATCGATGCAATGTGATATAAAAATAAAAATTTTAGTTGAGTTGGTTAAACCTTAAATCGACTGGATTTTGTAAAATAGAAGTAACAAGGATATCAGCAGCATTCCAGTTATAGGTGCGAAGGTATATTGATTGAAATCTGGAATGTACTGGGTTGAATGCGCGGAGAATTAAGTTAAAACTCCATTCTTTTCCTTTAAAAGAAACATGGCATGTTTTTGTTTATCAAATAACTCATTTTGTTTAAGTTGGAAATTGATACAGTCTCCTTTTCAAGCTTCTCCCTTGTTTCCTTTTTCGTCCACGTATTGCTGACCTTGTGATCTCTCTCTCTCTCTCTGTGGAGATCCCAACTCTGTGCACGCATCTTATTATTTTTTTTTAAATGAGTTTTAATGCATAAAGTGATCTTAATGCTCGTTCGTAAATTATGAAACGCTGTTTTTTAGATATGTGGATGTCCCCTCTTTTAGCAACGATCCCATAACAAATCCTCTTAAATTACGTAACTAATAAATCCCACTAATAATAACAAATTTAACAGAAGAGGATGATATTACTTGTGGTTTATAAGTGTCTTCTCAAAACAAAACGAACATGATTGTAATTATTATTATTATTCCTGACACCTCCAAGGAGTCCGAACACTCATCGCGGGAGGATACCTACAACTGTCTCAACCACTACACCGAACCTCTACTACGAATCAACGCCATCTACCGCCCACCACCACCATAACTGGTATTCTATCTGTAAATTGCGTGTGTTCTGAAGGGCCGATTTGTCTGTATGCGGGATGAAAAACCCGAGTTTCCTTGAGAAACCCAGCTACCTCCGTATGAGATCGGCTAACTCACCTTCGACTGAATTGTTGTGATAATATAAAACAAATTATGCACATAATTATTTTAACTTTAATATCATTATAATACGTATTAATTATTCTTAATATTCTCAAAAAATGCCATTTAAAATACGTTCCTGATCATCACATGTGAAACATTTTAATGAGATTGAGTTTTAAATTTCAACCAAATTGTTATCATCATCAGACCTTCATGGAGTCAAGTGACTCATCACGAGAGGTCTCACTATTACACAGAGTTTATCATACCGTGCCTTAAATACTGTATATTCCCTGTCTCCGCATTCACAAGACTCAGGCAATGCATTCCAATCACCCACCACTCTCAGTGCAAAAAAAAAAAAAAATCTGTTCCTCACCTCTTTGCTCACACCCTCCTTACTTATACAGCTTTCAAGAATGACTTCTTGTTTTTCCTTTGTTTTTTCCCATTCTATGTAAAACAACATCCACATTAATCTGGTAACAACCCCTTAATAACTTATGTCTCAGTCATAACCCCCACACTCCTCCACTAGTCTCTGCAATTTGCATTTCCTCAATCTGTCTTCATACTCAACATTCTAGTGACAAGAAACCACCTTAGTCAATCCTCCCTGGACATTTTCAATATCTCCTCATCCTTTTGAAAACCAGGTGACCTAATCTGTTCACAGTCCATTTGTGACCTATATATTATCCGTATTACTTTTATACTATTAATCTTCAGTTTTCGGTGTCATCACATTATCGTCATTTAACAGCTATATTATTGCAATAATCCCTGAAAACTCTGGTCATAAAACTTGGATTTTCCTTCTTTTCAACCAAAATTTAGTTGTTTCCATTTGTTTGTTCTCGTAATGGCTACATACAATAGTCCGTGCTTCCACCATTATTCAAGCGATAGCCTAGCTAATGTATAATTTGTTTTAATCAAATTATATGAGCTCTATTTTCTATTAAAAAAGAACATGAAGTATTCTTTAAATAAGATGTCCTGAAAGAGGTGGGTCCAAAATTTGTTTGTTTCATCTGGGAGTAAGTAGAACATCGTCACAGAATTTTAACTCAAAATATTAAGAAATGGGTAGGATAACACAGTGGATCGGGCAATATTTTTTTAAAAAAATGACTGATTAGTGTTTTATGCTACTTATAAAAGAACCCTTCAGCACACATAACTTATGCCATCGATTGAGACTATTAGTGAGAACATTTCATAATATAATTCTAACATTATCATATTAACATTTTAAAATGTACATTCTGTGCTTTCCTAGAATTTTAAAAAATCTTTTAAAACTGTTTAAAATATCTAATTAGTATGCCAGACACTGCTTGGAAAGAAGTCAACGGACAAGGTGCATCGTGCAGTGTAACGAGTCAGGTGTTTGTAGCCAGTATACACGTAAATTGGAAGAATACGATGCTCCTAATCGAGTGTAACTGTGTCCTGCTGAAATGGCTGCGAGAAGGGAACTGATGGAATTTGAAAGAGGCGTTGTGATAGGATGCCACGTTGCATCAAGTCTATTCGGAAATTGTTGACAAATTAGGCAATCCTAGGTCAACAATCACTGATACCATACTGAGATGGAAGCGCAGAGAGTCATCGGCAAGTACTACCCCTAGTGGACGACCGACCACATTCACCGAACGTGACCGTAGAGTGTTATGAAGGGTAACGTAAAAACCACCATTCATCGACTGACACGTTGAATGTCGGTTTCCGGGCATCGATTGGAACCCGAATCCGCACAACATTCATAAGCGAAGGCACACAACATGGATTTCCATAGTAGGACCGCAATATGCAAGCCCCACATTACCCGAACCAACATGCAGCGTCGTCTTCAGTAGTGCAAAGAGCGTCTGCAGTGGGACATGGAACTTTGGAAAGCTGTGTTATTGAGCGACGAATCACGCTGCACCCTCTACCGAGTAGATGACTGGATGGGTGTGGGTGTGGTGGATGCCCAGTGAACGCCTCCTGCCGGAATGCGTAACCCCAAGTATGAAATTCGGAGGTGGCGGTGTGATAGTATGGTCCTATTTTTCCGGGTTTGACCTTGGACCTATGTTTGTGATGCCACGAACATTGAACTACGAGAGATATCTGAACGTTCTCGACAATGTAATGCTTCGTACTTTGTGGCGATTCTACGGAACTGACCATTGTCTCTTTCAGCAAGACAATGCACTGTGTCATTAGGCTGCTGTTGTAACTGTGGTTTGTGAACATGAATCAACGCCGCTACCACACTTAGCTGTCCTCCATAGAACCTTGATCTCAACACCATTGAACATCTGTGGGATGAACTGGAGCGTCTTGTGAGGTCAAGGGACGTCCTCCTCATAACACTCCGGCACCTCATTACATGCTTACAGAAAGAATGGTCCAAAATTCTATTTGATCGCTATCGTATGGTTGTGAAAAGTATTCTGCGTAGGATTGCTGAAGTCATCGCAGCGAAATGAGAACAAACAGCCATGGCGCCCACCTTATTAAGGTGGGCGCCATGGCTCTTTGTTCCTCACACAATGGTGTCTTTTAACTTCTTTCCAAGCACTGTGTGAAATAATAATACTAATATATATTATTATTATTTCGGAGAGAAGTAAAATAATTACTAATAAATCGTATAAAAACATGCATACTTTTATACGGCACCGAGGGAATATTCTTGCTCACACTTTCAAACACAGCATTTTTATATATAAATATATTTCAAAATATTTAGTAATTGCGTATCAGCATGCAATTACGTCAAGAACATTACACCATACCTATCTTTCACTGTAGCGTTCTTGACAGCGTAATTTTGCTTGTTTTCTCATTTGCTTACGCCTTACTTTAATTAAAGTAGTTGTTTGCTCTTTCATGTACTTGTTTTACCGGATTGTTTGTTTGCTTGTTTTAGTGCGCGCGCTGAATTTAGTATTCTATTTGTTCAAACACTCCTCCTGATGTTATTCCACCACAGCTCATACAAACTGTGTGTATTATATATATATATATATATATATATATATATATATATATATATATATATATATATATATATATATATATATATGAAAAAGCTTTAATGACTGATACCGAGAGAAAAAAGTTGACATGGTATATTTGAAAAGATACTAGTAGTTTCGTTGAATAGATCAACATCTTCAGGTATCACAATCAAAGAAATATATAAAGAATTACAGAGACTTAAAATTGTAATAACAGAACAAGTACAAAAAAGACAGTAGCGTGTTTGAAAACAAAAAGCGAGCTTGAGTTCCAAACAAACGTATACTACGCGCTGTTGCGAGTGTGCCAATATTGAACAGAGGTAACGTGTACGTCAGAGAGATTGAAACTTAGGCTGTTATTGATATGAGAAGAATCTAGAGAAATTTCTCTAGATTCGGCAATCTTTCTCTGATATACGACCTCATCACTATTCAATCAAGATTTTCTCATGAAGGAAGAATCTGAACCTAGCAACACCCAGCAGGAGCCAAAGCATAGATAGATCACATATTTGTAAGAAGAAAGTGGATCCGTTCCATTAAAAACTATCAAGCGTATAGTGCAGTAGAACTGGGATCCGATCACAGAAACCTTAGTGCTCATATAAAATTAATTCTTCGGTCCACAAATTCGAGCAAATTAAGAAAACATTCCTACAATTGGCAGCACCTTACCGATCCATCAATAGCCTTTCAGGAACAAATAGCAAAGGAAATAGAACAACGAAATTTGGAATGTACTCGGATCTATTCCCTCTACAACATATTTTATGAAACTATTCAATACTTTGCCCAGAAAGTGCTGGGCAATAGCCAAAAACGCAGAAAATCGACTGGGTCAGCCCCTCGACAGTAGAACTCAGACACACGAGAAATCAGATCGTCAAACAACATATCTGTCAATACAATTCTAAACCTAACACATACAACATGCTATCACCAATCAATTTAAGGCTGACCGTGAACAATTTGTAAACGCCATATGCCTTGATTTGGAAAGAGAGAATCGTGCAGGAAATCAAAAAAAATGTTTTTCAAAAAGTCAACCAGCTGTTTAAAAAAAAAAAAAAAAAAAAAAAGCCACAACCAAAAACGCTAGCGGAGAGGTCAGGGAAAACGGAGAAGTCTTCCAAACCACAGCGGAACTTCTCACGGAATGGAGAGCATATTTTCATGGATTACTAAATGCTGACCACACGGTTCATACCTTTCCCACCTATACCGCTTCACATATAAACCAATCTTTACTAGTGATACACACAACTAACTTCACTCTAGGTTAACTAAGAAGTGCTGTAGGACAACTAAAACCAAACAAAAAAGTTCCAGGACCTGACATTATTGCTCCTGAAGCCCCTCATCTATGGAGGCAATACGCTAAACGCATTACTTTTGAACATCTGTAACATTGTACTAAATACTGGAATTGCTCCAGCAGATTGGACCAGAGGATACATCCTTCCCATCACAAAGAAAGGTTCTCAGACCAAAATGACAAACTAGAGAGGAATTAGCCTGATCTCCACCGCTTTAAAAGTTTACAATCGAATGTGATTAAACAGGATTCAATCATTCCTTCACTCCCTTCTCAAGAAAAGCCAAGCGGGATTCCTCAGGGGAAGTACTATAGAACAAATCCATTGTATTAGAAGGCTGATAGAAGGCTCCAGGAATAAACAGCTACCTGTCGTTCTTACCTTCATCGACTTTACCAAAGCTTTTGCCAATATTAACAGATCTAGACTCTGAAATTCTGTCCCATTATGGCATACCAGACAAAATCATTAAGGCAATATAGGTTCCCAACAAAGAGTTTCAAGCACAAATCCTAGTCGATGGAATGTTAACTGACCCATTTCTTATCTCTACAGGAGTCTTGCAAGGGGACGTTCTCGCTCCCTTCTTCTTTATTATCGCCTTGGATTACATCTTTGAACAAACTAACTCGCATTTTGGCATTGAATTACACTTCAATCAAGAACGTGCCAAGTTGCAAGAACTCATCTATGCAGATGATATCGTCTTACTTGATCCAGATTACAACACAGCTCAACGGCATCTGGACGAACTTATTATCCTCACCAACACGGTGGGATTAAAAATTAATTTTTTCAAAACTAAAGTTCTGCCCATTTTGGCTGAGGGTTCTTTATATCACCTTAACTACAAAATCCAAAATGGACACACCTTCAAATATCTTGGCTCTTATATCATGGACACTGAATACTATATAAAAGTCCGAAAACAAAAGGCACTAGCAGTCTTTGGTACTATGACTCCCATATGGAAATCCTCTCTCGTCTGCTTGGAAACCAAAATTATACTTTTTAAAGCCACAGCACGCGCTATTTTTCTATATGCATCCCAAACTTGGACCATCTCTACAGCAAATAGTCCAAATCTCATTAACAGATTTGGAACCATATGTCTTAGAAAAATTCTTGGATATACATGGAGAGATAGAATCTCCAACGATAGAGTTCTCTTAGAAACCAATCAAATTCCTCTACCATTGATCATACAACAGTCTCAATTGGACTGGATTGGAAATCAGCTGAAGCACCCGATTGCTCCTTATCATGAGGCGCTCCTCTATGATAAGGAGCAATCGGCAAAAGAGGGAAGGGAAGACCTAGACAACAGTTTTATCAATATATTAGTCATATCATATCTCTCAACAACCCGCTAACTGTCAAGAAAATTTACATACTTGCACAAAATAGGACTCTATGGCGAAAAATAACCACCTCACTTGTAAATTTTACTCATTGACTCCATTGTCGCTCTGCTTGCTTTATGTAAAACTTAAGGTAAATAAAAGAAAGATGATGAAAGATATATTATACTAATTATGTGTGGATGTGGTTATTCAAGAGGAGTTGAATGTATTGGATGAACAGGAAAGTGAGTAAGGTTAACAGTTAGTGTTGCAAAGTGTAATTTTTTAAAATTTAGGAAGCAAAGATGGGATGTGTAGTATACAGTTGGTGGGAATATCAAGGAAATGAGGGATCTTAGAGTGATTATGGACAAATACCTAAACTTTCGGGTAAACATGACTAAAATTGTGAAGACAGCCCAGTGGATTATGGCAGTGATACGAAGGACATTGACGTGTAGACGTAAGGATGTTCTGGTTGTATTATATAAGGCTTTGACCCGCGTATGAATTGCTGGGCACCAATTTGGTCATGGGTTTCAAAATGGGTTATTATATTGTCTCGACAGCCGCAACGAATAACCTCCCGAGCTGCATGTGGCTAACGAGTCTGGTTTTGGTCACCGCTGGTATATCACATAAGGATTTGAAAATCTAGATTAAAAAAAAAAAATTCATGGGAAAACTAACTCAAATTCAAAGTTGTTAACAGTCGATGGTCACTGCTAGTAAGTGTATAGTTTCTTGCTCATTCGATTTTTCTTCCAGCATACTGAGATAAAATTCTTTCTGCTTGTCTTTAGCCTGCACGGCTTTTTTTTTTTTTTTTCATACTCCAACTTGATTCCTGCACAATACTCATAACTTTTCTGTCCTGCAGTTTCACTCTTATTCTCACGATATTTCTTCCACATCATCTTATTCTTATGGCGCTCTTACTTAAGATTTCACATCCATTTCACTCTCATCCTATTTATTGTTCGAACTGTAGGGATACATTCAGATACTGCCTCATTTGATCACTTTTTTTTTCAAAGATTCCCTTATGCTATTGATATCTTTCCCATTCAGTAACCGATACCATGGGACCAAAAATAGTCTCCCGATGTTGTCATAATTTCCAGCCTTGTAGTTCATCATGTAACCTATGATCTAATCTAACTCTTTGACCTCAAGTTCCTTCTTTCATATGATGCGTGAGAAGGTTAGCTTGTGAAAGCTCAATAAATTATCCTTCATTCCTATCATGAGATTTCTCTTCTACACAATCAGTGTTTGGGCAATTTAAATCAACAATAATAATCGCTCATTTAGTACACATAAGTTTAAACTAGCGATACATTCCATCATCGCCAGCTGCTGAACTACCAGGTCTGTAAGAACCCCCCCCCCCCCACCATATATTTTATTCTGTTTGCCTCGACTTCACACCAGATAGGCTGAAACTCACTTCTGCACGGGACATTTATTATTGCTTACATGAGTTTTCACCCTAAATGGACATAAATTATCCAATATCGCCAGCAGTACTCCCTCTTCTCTTCTGCCCTTCCTAAAAACACTGTATTCTTTACACTCAGTTCTAGTTACTACTCATGGTAATGCTTCATAGTATAAACAAAACTCAGACCGGCCTGGTTGGGGGCGAGTGGTTAGCGTATCCGCTTTCCAGCCAAGAGATTGCGGGTTCGAATCCCGCCAACTGCATGGATATTTGTGATTGTCCCTCTAATTATGTGGAATGGGCATCTGCGACCCTACTACCAACTCAGTTGTCCCCCTGCCGGGGAGGGGGTTATAAAACGAGGAAAGAAACCAATGAACAGGTAGTCCAGCAGCACCCACAGCAGCAGTGTATTGGTCAAGGGGGCAATCGGAGATGAATTTCATCGCCCGGTGTGAGACCCCCTCCCCCACTTATTCCATGTTTGGTCTCTAGAGCAAGGATTCTGGCTGTGTAAAAATAAATTTTAAAAAATTATACATATATTTCCTTTGTGTGTGTGTGTGTGTGTACAAATATATAATTGATAAAAACGGGGGGAGATTCTTAGCCCACCCACGATACAAATGTACTATAAGTTTACTAAATGTCCTTGCGTGGGTGGGAACCACACATAGAAAAAAAAAAAAATTCAAACTCTATTAGTTAAACCTAATCGATGGACACAATTCATTCGGACAGTGGCGCACCTAGGGGGCGGAAAGGGACCCTGTCCCCCCAAAAGAAAAAGGAAAAAACACTAGAAAATTTTCCAAAAATCTTTTCCTAATTAAAATTCATTTTTTTAAGTTTATGTTATGTCGTGTCTTCTATTTCTATACTACTTATGAATTAGCGGTCACATAAGATGGGAATACCCTATAGCTCTCGGGAATCACGGCCACTGTGAATGCAAGGCGAACTAAGTAGTGCTCGGGCGGACCGAGCGCTACTTCGTTTGCCCGAGCCGGGCCAGATGAGATCACGGGTATCATGTATTGGCGATCACTGCAGGTGCTCAGTCATAGGTCGTATGCAGTGCGTAGTGTATATTCTCTAATCGTCTACTCCTGAGTGAGCCACTGTATTCGGATCTTCATTTTTATCTTTAAAAAAACTTAGCTTATACACTTATACACTTTCATGCAGATTTGTGTTCGCAGAAAGGTTCGAACTGCAAATTTTTAGGAGCTTGGGCTCCCTTTCTGCAATTTTTTAAGTTAAATAAAAAATTAAATTATATCATTACAATAAAACCAAATTCATGAATTCTAATGTCGTCTTCTAACGCTTTTTTTATTCTCTAAAGGAAACAGCCAGAATTCATTTTTAAAAATCGGTGGGTAGCTAGTTTCTACCTTAGTCGTCACCGATAGCCAAGCTACCACCAATTTTGAAGGCATCGGGGATTATTCGCAGATAGCTGTCGTCAGCTCGTGTTTCTAAACCTTAACTTGTACGGTTAAGATTTAGGTCTGAGATGATGAGTTTATGCGGTTGATATTTCAGTGTTGCTCGATTAAATCCTAAGTTTCCGAGAAAGAAACCCTAACCTTGCATCCCAAGGATCGACTAACTCTACAACCCCCCCCTCCAAAAAAAAGCATAAAAAAGTTTTCCTATTCGACAACTAGAATCAAATCTATAACTTTTTTTTTTTTTTCCTGGCAGTCTAGAATTATATAAAGGAGAAACTTTCCCACATGGCAACGTAAGTCCATGGATATATTACAATAAGTGCAGTTAAATATAAATGTGACAAGAGATGAATTTACCTTAGTTTTTTAAATTAAATATATAATGTAAGCAAAATTTGCTTTGCAACATACGCATCTGGGTTTAAAAGGAAACAGTCTATCCTTTTAGGCGGATAACAAACCTAAAGATAATATTAGAATACTTTTCCGTAGATCTCTTAAATTCACAAATAGTCGCAGCCACAACAAATTTCAGAATGATTTTCTTATAGCACAAGTCGGCATTCTCTATTTCACTGGAGACATAATTTTGGAAAAGTGAGAATCTTTGTTACATAACACGGCTTCAGAGTAGGTGGTTTTACTTTGGAATTTGGGCAATCTCAAAGCTTAACCTTTAAATATATTCTGGTGGAAATAAGTTGCAATTCTAATTTTTATTTATTTATTATTATTATTTTTAGTACTTAATGCCGATTTGGCTCGATTTCTGAGTTATTCCTAACCCAATCTTGTTATAACCTGGTTATTGACATTTTAAGTAAAACTAAACTGCTTAAAGAATTAAACAGTATTGTAATATCGAATTAAGAATGACAAACATGAAGGTTGTCACTAAAGCACGAGAAAGAAATTGCAGAACTTTGACAGCTAATAATGCTTAGAGCAGTGCTTCCCAAACTTATGGATGTAAAGGCTCCTTTGGAAAAATTAAAATATTTCACGTCCTCCATCGAAATTATTATAATATTTATTGTATTTATATTCAATACAAAACATACACAGCGAATATTGCAAAAATCAAATGCAAATATTACACTTTTAGCATCTTACATACACGTTTGACATGCCACATTTTGCTTTCTGCGAAATACGCAGAAAGCAAAATTTGTGAACCAACACCGATGTGTAATTTTTTTCCATTAAAATATAAAAAAACAAACAAAATAGAAATAATAAAAATTAAATACGTTTCTTTTAAGATAAAAAAAATCTACTTAGTCTTAAACCATTTTGACTCTCAAGGGGGCCGCGACCCACAGTTTGGGAAGCGCTTAGACTATTACGAATTTCCAAAAATTGCTTCCCCCCCACCCAGTATTTCCGAGTCAGGAGATCAGTACTGTAATCTGAAAGAAGGGGGGGGGGGAGAGGACTCGGAATTGCCATTCTGTAGATCACGTGATTCGAACTTGCGGGGAAAATGACCGGTTCTGCATCGTGGTCTAGACACACTCTTTCACTTAATGATTAGAAGACATTTGATGAACGTTTATATGTCCCTGTAGCAAAGGAAGCAAGAATGAAAAAGAAAATAAAAAAACTGGTTTTAATCGAATCTTTCGTAACTCGAATGAAAGGATGAGCTATTTATTATGCCTTCAGGTAAACTATGCACAATGAAGATTGCTTTCATTTGATATTAAAGGAAAGGATTGAATAATTCAACGAAGGAACATAGTTCGTTATTACTGTTTTTAATTAGTTTAAAAGAAAAAAAAAATTATAATTTCAGTTAGGTATGACATATGTTCAGTTTTAGCGTTTGAAACTTGCTATTTAGCTAGATATTTAGGGTATCTAACCAATTACAAAACACTTCTGTATTGTGCGTATACTTCCCGGTTTGAACGGGACAGTACCGGTTTCGGATCATTTGTCCCAAAAGATACCAATTATGCTCCGGTTTTTGGATGTATAATTAAAAACGTGGGCTTTCTCGAATTGCCCACGAATAGCCCTCGATTGTATTAAATACAAGAAATAAATGATAAACAGGAAAATACACTAGTGTCCAAAAGCTAAGGATGAATTACATTTTACCTGTATAAGAAAAAAATTTCATTGCAGCCGAAAATGTGGACATACGTTTATTGCCAGCATACTAATAAATTATGACACAAAAATGTGTTATAAATTTCAAAATTTTATCCAAATTAAGGGGTTAATGTACAGTGTTTACAGAAAACTAGGCGGAGAGACATGTCAATATGGGATATGTCCACCTCGAACTGAGATACAGCTCTTACAACGTTGTACCATGCTTAACACAAAGTGATTAGGGAGTTCTTGAGTAAAACTGGCAGAAGGTAAGGCCTTGTTTGTTTTCTGGAGGAGAATTTCGAGCAGCAATGAGTCTCCCTATTGCGTCCCAAACGTGTTCTATGGGATTAAGATCTGGGGAGCGTGCTGGTCACTGGATTCGAATCCTTTGTCTCTAGAAGTATCTCCACTACTCGTGTACGATAAATGAATTCTTCGCCTACAGTACCACGGAACAATCGAACGTGATGTTGAAGAACTTCATTGCAATATCGTTCACCAGTCGTTGTCCCTTTTTCCAGCACTTGTAGCTCGGTGTGTCCATTAAGCATAATGCCTTCCCACACCATGACCCGCCATATCTATCCCTTTCAAGAACATTCTCGCTATTGTACTACTGAAAGCAGTACTACTTTCACGCCAGATCAAGTGTCGTCTAGAATTGGAGGAAAGACTAATGTAAAGAATATATTAGCCCATTGGTGTCTCTTACCCAGCTGTCTTGCCACGGTTTACCGAAATATCCGCGTACCTGTGCTTGAGTGAACAGACTTGCAAGCTGACCTGCCGTGGTGCGTCGATTACGTTTTGATGTTATAACCAAAAATCTGTCCTCATGCTCCGTGGTAGAGCGAGGACGACCTCTTAGCAAGCATCTGGAACACATTTCATTGGTTTGAAACGCCTGCTCGGAGCCTGGATAACACACTATGTGAGATTCCAAACTTTCTGGCAATATCAGTAATTCTGCAGCCTTCTTCAAGCTTTCCAATATTTTTTCCCCGCGTGAAATTACCTATCTTTGAGACATTTAACAAGATATCCAAGTTTGCAATTTTATTCCTTAACGAAAAGAGTTTCCTTCAAACACAAATTCCCTTTGCGCAGCCTTTTATCCTGTCGAGTGTTACCAAATGATCTGTTTGCTGTCGATTCGAATTTTCGAATCGAGCGCACCGTTTTCTACTCGAAATTGTCAGTTATACAAATTACCACAAGCTGATTCATTGGAATTTGCGGTTGCAATATTGCAACCGCAAATTCCGGGTTTTGGACACCAGTGCAGTAACATTTACGTTTTGCTTTCTTACAATTCGACACCAGTTAATTTCCTTATTTCTATTAAATGGCACCGTCGTCCGAGCATATACGCATGCGCAACAATTTGAGCTAAATCAGCTGAATGTTACCTTCTCGCGATGCACGATATGGCTTCTAAATGAAAAGCTAAATTTTATTACTCTTTACAAAAGGAATTCAGTTTTAAGAAAATAAAATATAACAACACGAAATGATATGCGATCTTGGTGGAACAAAATTTTCTGTATCTCGCAGCGGCCGACCTGAGATTGACCGCCGGTTTCTCCCCGTTTGTCTTTTCGATAAACTGTTGTCCAGGTTTGTCTTTCTATAATTTGGTTACCGTACAATTCTGTGAAGACATTTCTGGGATAGTAAGCACTCAAACCATTTAGCAAAGACAAATTTTTATTTCAAATATGACAAGTTACAAGAATTTTACAAAAAATTACCCAGCTCGTTTTCAAAATTCCGACCAAATTCTATGTAACATGCATCTATTAACTTAGCTAATACGTTCTTTCAATTCGTGTTTATAATGTAAGAATGTCAACACATTCCACATGTGTCTAACAAAGTTTTAGGTCTTTGCCTATGTGGCGTACTCAACTTTTACAGGCTAAGAAATTCGTCCTTTCTTGAGAAATAACTTTGTTGCTAAATTCACGGATGCAACACCAGTCTGTCCCCATAACACACTTCAGTACCTCTGCAGTATAATATTTGACTTGCTTCTACGCACTCAAAAAGCATTAAGGATATAGCATTTGTAATTGAGCAAGTTTATGAAAGTAATGTATCAGATTTCCAGTTAACAAAGAAACGGCATAGAAAATGTACAATGTGTTAATTTACATTAAGTACACTTTGATCAAAAATATCCTGACACCCTTTCATATTCTTGGATATGGCTATACAGTATATATTACAAACATGGCTTATACAGGCATTAAAAGAAGCACACGGTCTTGCAAGCTTCATAGATAAATATGAACATAGCGTGGGTCATACTGAAGAGGTTGATGACTTTCTATATGGCATTATCATAGGATGTCACATTTAAAACAATTTACTTTGGGTAATTTCTGCTGTGCTGCAGCTGTTCCGATCAACTGTAAGTGATTTTATTGCGATGTGGAAATGCCTTGGAGCAGTAACAGCACGATCGTGACCTGCAGTTGATCGGGACAGCTGCAACACAATGGCCGCGCAGCCTCATATAAGTCTCATATCAGCAAGGGCAGCGTCAAACATTGGATGGCGTGGTGTAAATCTCGCCACCATTGGATTCTGGAGAGATGAGTCACGCTTCACTATCTGGTAGTTCAACAGACTAGCCTTGGTTTGGCAGATGTCAGGGAGAAGGCATCATGTTCGGTGGTTGTTTTTCATTGTTAGGATGTCTCCTCCTAGTTCCATTAACGGGAAATCTTAACACTGCTGCGTATAATGAAAATCTAGACAATTCTGTGCTAGCTACCAACTTTATGGCAGCAGTGTGGTGAAGACATATCCCTGTATCAACATGACAATGTTCCCGTCCATAAAGCGAGGTCTGTGCAAGAATGATTTGATGAGATGGTTGTTGAAGAGCTTGAATGGTCTGCACTGAACCCTGATCTCAACCATCGAACAACCGTGGGACGAAGTGGAATCATCCAACATCACTGACCGACTTCACCGATGTTATTCTGTAAGGGAATCTAGTGGAAAGCCCAGAAGAATAAAGGATGTTGTAGTAGGAAAGGGCCGACCAACTCTATCAGTGCCTTTCATATCGGATCGAGAGTTGGGATGAGCATGTGTCTGCATATTTTTGATAAGATAATGTATTTATGCTTGTTTTCGTTGCATTACTATATCTGGGACATAAGTTCATTTTAGTATTTTTGTATTCCACTGTTGGTTTATTATGCTATTAATTTCCAAAATTCTTAATTAAAAAAAAAATAAATATATATATATATATATATATAATTTTTTTTATTTTTTTTATATATATTTTTTTTTTATATAAAGAGCATCGTTTGATACCTTTTGCTCAAATGATGGTATGTTGTTAGAAGTGCTAAAAAAATTGCTTTCATCACGAGTAGTTACATCAGTTGGAACATTAGTCCATCCATCACCATTACCAGTAATAACATTAAGGATTTTTTGAGAGGATTCAAAGCATCAAGTCGATGTTTAAGTTAAAGAATTAGAGTTAATAGACTCTAAGCACAAGATTGTTAAGTGCACATCATAATTATTACTATCCCTCACGGTTTCTGAAATAATTTCTATTTCAAAATTAGAGTTCGGTCTTTTTCGGAAATTTTCTGAACTTTTCTTCCTTTGTGCTTCAGTTTAAGCTTGTGGAACCAAAAAAAAAAAAAAAAAAAACCGCTAAGTGTTGCAATTTAAAAAAAAATATATGTATATGTATGTATGTGTGTGTGTGTGTGTGTGTGTGTGTACGTGTGTGTATATATATATATGTGTGTGTGTGTATATATGTTACCGCTAAAGTGCAGAAATCAGTTATTCTGCAGATTATCTAGGTATTGTGCAGATTAACTACGGTGATCCGTTAATGTGCGGCAAATTGTTTCATTTCTCAAATTACGTAGGTAATCTGCAAATTACCTAGGTAATCTGCACATTACCTACTAGGCACTCGTTAAAGTGAAAATAAGATCTTTGCTGGAACAACAGCAACGTTTCTGTATGTTTAAATTAAGATAATGTTATTTATTTATTTTTTGATATCTAAAGAATCAAGTTAATACAATCAAACAATCAACAAATTAGTTGATAGAATCAATCATCAATCAATTAATATAATACAAGGAATCAAACGGTTTAAAATATTATTACAATTAAGAAAAAAAAACATATGATAAAATTATGTTTACTTATTAAAAAACCAAACTAAAAGTGGAGGGAGAGGGGGGAAGGAGTAGGGAAAGGAAATGAGAGAAACAAACTTTTGAACTTTAACGATACGGAAGCCGTTAATATGCACATTACCTAGGTAAAATGCGGAAAACCCTTGATTCCGCACGTTAACGGAGCAAATCAGTTAATCTGCAGATTAGCTAGGTAATGTGCACATTAACGGTTTTCGCACTTTAGCGGTAACACATATATATATATATATATATATATATATATATATATATATATATATATATATGGCAAGTTGCACGCGTTCTTTACAGCCAGTCTTTAAACATTTGGATAGGGCCTCATTTTTTTCAAATATCACCTTTGATGTGACTGTAACAACAAAACAAAACTCAAACACACGCAAACGACAAACCACTAATTTAATGTTTGTGGATCATAGAGCGTATGCGATAACCCAGAAATTAATAAATTAAACGGCGCAATAGTACAATCTAGCAAGTAATAAATATACTTTACTAGCAACAAGCAAACTGTTTTTCCTCCTGCGATTCTAGTTATTAATGTATGTATGACATGAAATAGCATTTGATAGATTTATTAAACGCTGTTGAATATAATACCTTCGAATAGGTTTATTGAAAGCTATTTCTTTAAAACGAGGCATCGTGACAGTATTCTATAGCACACGGTCGGATTTTGTGATTTTTATCAGGCCCCAAAGCGTGGTCTTGATTTTGGTCAAATAATCTGTATAATAAAGCAAATTTTCGACGTAAAGTCCATCGACTCCTAAGGTCTGACGGCTGCTTGAATCTTTTTTTTTTTTTTTTTCAATAAAATCGAAAGGAAACTATGAGTGTTTTTCTTTCTTTGCTTCGGCTCATTTCCCATCATTATCGTGAAGATCAATAGGTTGATAGTTTATCTGATGGGTTTCGGCATGACGGAGTATTGTCGAAGCATGAAGAGGGCTACAGGAATAGGAAAGCCTGGTGCACGCTATAATTTGGAGTGGGTACCCTCAGATTATTATACTCCATTACGTACTAGTAGATGGAATACGCTGTCTAAAAGCATAGCAGAAAAAAAATTTTTTTTTCTTACTTTCCGAACATAGTTTTATTTTATATTATATTATTTTTTATAGCATTAAAATATGTGTTCCGAATATGAAACTCTTATTTTTTTTTTAATATGTTATCATAGCTCTTTGTAGAAAAAAAACAGTACTATTAAAATAATTCATGTACTATAGATGAATACAATTAATCTGAAAAATATCGAGTGCAGGCGTTTTCAGTTCCAGTCGGTTGTCATCACTATCCCCACTTGGTCGAAAAGATTCACATTCAAATCCTGTCTAGGACAACATATCCATAGCAGCACCAGATTTTAGATTAAATCCTTCAGGATCCCCCGGAGGTTCCTACTGTTTCTCAAGTTTCTTTTATTCCCCCCCCCCCTCCCTTTCAACATATTTTTCCTACATCAGCGACAATGTTTACGGGTAAATAAGTCAGATGATGGTAATTTTAAATTGTGATATCGAGAAAGTACTGTGAACCTAGCTGGTGCAGTAATACTTAGCGTTCCTGGAGATCGTCTGGATCATCACTATTGCAAATTGTCACTGCATAACAATGAAGACAGACAGGATTAACTACCCTATCATTAACCAACGTAGACTTGATAGAAACCAAGTTACCTAACCATAACAGTCCACTAAGCCTAATTAAATGAAGGGGAGTATTATGGATGGTTAAATATTACTACATGTTTTTAGTTGATCATTGCTTTGCCTCTTCTTGTATCATTGATTAATGATATAATTTTTTCAAATCAGAGTATTCTCGACGCTTGTGATTTGTAGATTAAACGAAATAATAATAATGCAGCATCAATTAATAAAGATTTGTTATTGCTTTATTTTATTTTTAAGATGATTATTTGTGTTTTTCCGAATAATTTCTGGAAAAATTGTATGCCGTATTTCCACGTTTCGAACACACAAAATCTTGAATATACTTTCATTCTTTAAAATGAAATAAATTCTTTCTTGAAAATATAACTTGTATTTCTAATAGTTCATACTTGGAACACTCGAAGTAAATATTTCAGTGAAATTTCAAGCTTGGGAACTTAGTTGGATGAACATCTATGCAGAGAAATTAATCTCTAATGAAGTGTTCCGGTTTGTAGCTCGTTTTTTTTTTTTTTTTTTTGTGCTTGGATGCAAGTTTCTTTCTTAATGAAAATATTAAAAAGCGCTGTAAGCCTCTTCTCTCGCATTCATTGTGAAACTTAACGCCTTTTGTTCTTTCAAAAATATTTCCAAGCAGCTTTCCGCATGAAAAAATGCAAGAAGCTATCTGCGCAGAGTGAAGTGTCGTTAATGTTCGGCATCGTGACCACAAAAAAAAAAAAAGTGGGTTGGGGAAAGAAGTTTATAACACAAGCTACCTCTAATTTTTTATTGTTTTGTTTGACTACTAGTGTGTTTTGTAATTCACAGGTAGCTACGAAACTTTATTATTCATTCATTTTTTTTTTAAATATTAAATCTCTCAGACATCGTTCGTAGAAGAAAGCCTTACCTAGATAGTCTGTTATAGATCTTTTTTCAATTATTAAACCTGCTTTCTTTATTGTATTATTAAACAAAACTTTTTTTTGTCTATTAGCAGGGATGCTCATTTTTTTTTTTTTTTAAATATTCTACCCAGCTTCGATAAATAATATTCCAGCTGTTATGTGATATCTGTATTTTGAAATGCACGAAATGCAGTACATTGATTTTAATTTTCATTCTGTATACTCGAATGTGAATCATGCAGATTAAAAAAAAAAAATTGTCAGTGTATTAATGAAAATGGTCCAATAAAATGCCTTATATTTCACATTATTCACTGTATGATATGAAATAAGGAGTTTCATACTTAATCTAATGAAGCTACTACTTCATTAACTACTAAATTCCTCCAGCCTCATACGGAAGTAGCAGCGCTTTTAACCCTGCAAAGCATTCGACTAAAACAACACACATACTTAAACATAACTCAATTTAATATGTGGAAAGTGGGTGAAGGTCCTCCCCGATAATTCTTTGGACTTTTGTACACACACACACACACACACACACACACACACACACACACACACACACACACAAAAAAAACGACCGTACAAGTTACACTGTTTCAGACAGTAATGCCAGTTTTGAATATTCATGATCATGAGATAGCAGTCCACCATTCTCTCACTTTGATGCCATCAAGGTCATTGGGAGCTATGAGATTGGCTACCGGTGACGATTAAGGATGGAGACTGGCTGCCTGTGGATATCTAAAAGTTAAGGCTAAAAGTTCCTCCTATTCTTTTTTGGGGAATAAAAAGCTTCAGGGGAGTTTATATTTTGTCACAAGTGGAGACGTCGTAGTATCATAGCTGTTTGAAACATTCCCTAGCTGAAGTTGTCTGTTTATTATATTTCCGTTTCCATACTATGCTTCCAATCTCCAAAGTCAATAATAATGTGGTAACGTGACTGAATATTTCATAATTAATTACGCACTAATTAATCATAAAACACTCAATCCCGTTGATAAGTTAGTTACATTTGTGTAAAAAATATTAATTTAGATTTTCTTATAGAACGTAATGTTTTTCATTTGAAAAAAATTGCCCAGTGAAAGATTTTAAAATTAGCATATTTCTTCCAATCGTTAATAATAGAGCATATCTGGTAAGGAATAAATATATACAGGTATCCCTCGATGTTATCGCGTATATCAAAATCGCGTTAATGAAATCTAATAATCAATGGTAAAAATTAAAACGTAATCGATCATGGATAATACAGTAATCCATGATCGATTACTGTATTAATAATTCGTTTTATATGGTACTCTTTTAGGAAAGATAAAAAATGAATGCAAAGTAAATGTTTAATAAATACTTGTACCTACATTATTTATTGCACATTTTTTTTATCAAAAGAAGTTATCAAGAGGTCGTTTGAACAGCTTTAGTTTTTTTCTTATCGGCATAAATTCTAGGATAACAAGCAAAATGACTCTCCAAACCTCGGCAAACAATAAAACATAAAGGAAAAAAAAAAACACTGCAAATATAATACATGATGAGAAAAATTAAGTGGATATTGAATCCAACATTATTTCATAGTCGAATGTAGAAACTACAATAGTTTCGTGCCGAATATATAGAAACTAAAAGTTTCGGCGGATGTAAGCATAAGCAGCCTTATGGGCAACTCGTAGTAAAGGTGGAGTAAGCTCCAGATCACTTTCCTTAGTATTTTTCGTAATGTAAAGCACATCTCCTAGAGAACATGTATGATAAATACGCCTTTGGCTCTCTATTTCAGTAATACATGATGGTTTATTTATTTTCAGTTACAATCTAGAAAGTATTGAACAAAGAATAAAAAAAAAAAGAAAAGAAACAACTACAAAGAATAAAAAAAAAAAACTAAACCATGCTATACTGACATCGGAGGTCGCGGTATCTCTCAAATGCAATTTACTGTCAAATATCACAAACCTTTTACATAACATGTGTTAAACCAAACTGACAGTAAAAAACAGTGCGGAATACACTCGTAACATGAATGCACAACTACTCATGACCTCCAGGCTATACACTGAATTCTGTAAGAATACTTATATTAAACATTTTGCATGTATCTGTCGGATCAGCTGTGAGCTCCGCAGGGTTAAAGGCGCGTTAATCAAGTCGCGTATATCAAGGGATTGCCGCAGTTAATTTCGCCACGTTAAGCAAGGGATACCTGCATGCTGATCGGCCAGTTTATTAGAGATCCACTGTCAACAATCAGAACAGTTTGGATACACCAGGACATGGACCTCATGAGGTTCTCCAAACAGTGCCCAAGTGTCCCATTTATCAGGCATCATTAATTCCTTTAGTTCTATTAGGTTTGTTGGAAATAAGTTCCTATCACGTCCATTTTTACATTTGCTCATTATTACACCCACCTGAATACAGATTCTGTCTCCTGAGATCATCTACCGACTAATTATAGTTGATGCATTTCATTTATCTCACCGTACTGAAACAGTAATGACAGCGGTAACTCCTGAGTCACGCGTATTTATTTTTTTCTTTTCCTTCTTCAATAGAGATTTATGTCTTTAAGGTACGCCGTCTTGCGTATTCGTTATTCCAGAAATATGTAGGCCAGCATTTTGCACTGAAAATAATATTTTATTGCGACTTTCATCGCTAGAGTCGTATTATTAAAACTCATCTCATCTAGAGCTCATTTCACATTTCGTATGGATCTTTCCGAATGGTGCAGTATTTAGAATTCGTTTATCTCAGTCAATATGCTTGTCCTAGAAGATGTTTGTTAAGTTATTTTGCTCTTCATATTCAGCAAAACATTGGCTTAGGTTAATTTTAGAAGGTTCATACAGTTTCTGTAGCAGGAAACAAATTATTGATCTAACGGTAAGTTCTATCATTCCTTGAAAAGTTTCAAGGAATGATAGAACTTTGACTGATCAAAGTTCTATACATCGCTCCTTACCTCAACATCAAATCCAGGGAGGGATGATTGGGAGTAATTATTCCCTCTAAGTTTAGTTCAGAAAGTTTGTATTGGTTTTATTTTTGCAACCAGTGTAAGACATTTCAAATTTTACACGCATTGTGTCCTTTGAACGAAGTAGTTTCACTGTATTTACTTCTGAAAACATATCTACAGTCTAGTGTGATAGCAATGATATTCCCATTATATATTGCTGTGAGCCACATACATTCTGTGCGAACTGCTGCACTTCAGAGGGCGTGGTTGCAACTCTTGTGGTCTCCGTCTACGGCGTACAAAAATCCTTGGGTTGATTGGCTGAAGGAGGTCACCGCCTTCGCAAAATTATAGCACAGCTAGACTCATTGATGAGCCAGTCAGACGTACGTGTTTGCGAGTCTGTTAGCTAAGTTCCCTGCGGGGAAGAAGAGATCAGTCATCGACGATTAATATTTTTGTTCCCGATTGAATGCCTTAGAGAAAACTCAATGCTTCTACCCAAATTTTGGAGTCGAATGGATCTGCTCAGTTCAAACATGGACCTCTGTCATCTGCTACTTATGATTATTGAATCTACGATGGCCAAGGGATATAACCCTATCTAAAATTCTCTTTCGCGGAACAAGATGTTTACATAAAAAAAGTCCGATCCTTCTTCCATTTTAATATGCGTATATAGATTTAAACGGCATGGTCAAGAAGACGCTAAATACAACTTGCGATCATGCGTACGAAAGTTATTTATTCATGATGAAATTTCTATCATTCGTTGAAGAACCATTCATCAAAACAAACAGAAGCACATTACAAATTTTTCTGTCATCAAAACGGTGACGTGTGACATTGCCAACGAGGAAAGTGTTGCTACCATGCGCCCTCTACATGATGATATTCTCATTCCCTACCGCCCAATTTGTCACTTGACGCGATGGAAGGTTAATCTCAGACAGGGAGTTGGAATATACGGTTACTCGCGTGCCTTGAGAGATAGTTCAACGTGCTCTTGACTGGCATCGCCGGGAGCCACAGGCACCCCGTGAGAACCGCTGTACTTCAGAGGGTGTGGCTGCAGCTCTTCAGGGTATCGTCCACGGGAGTACAAAGGCCTCGGGTTGATCGGCTGGAGATGGGGCCCGCCACCGCCCCAAAATTATAGCATAGCTGAACCTGCTGATGAGCCAGTCAGACCTGTGTGTGTGTGTGTGTGTGTGTGTTAAATCTTCTCCCTGTAAAGAAGGGATCAACTACTAGTGATTAATATTTATGTCCCAGATAAATAGACAGTTTTCCCACGATTTCATTGGGAGACTTATAAGCATACATTCCATATGAGTTTATTGCATTGTGCTGGGACATAACACCTCCGTTAGAAATTCATATAACCAGATTACTGTTATTGGTTTAATTGCTATCATGTTTATGAGTGCTGCGATTTCGACTGACCTGTTAGTGGAAATACTGCTGGCATGCGTTGTCATAATCTAGCATAAAAGTAATAATTTGTATCTCAAGCTGTGATTAGCGTATCTCTCTTTGTAGGAGAGATATGCCAATCAGTATACCTAAATAGATAAATTATTGGAGCACTTGGAATACAGTATTTAGATTGTTTACGCAGTCCGCAGAATTACCACAATATAGGCATTTTTTGTCTGAAAAGTGCTTTGGTATGTTCGGTGTCAATGTAAATGCTTTAAAAATATTTTTCGGTCGTAAAGAATGCTCTTTCATTTTTTTCGTTCTTGAAAATATGCTTGTCCGAAGATGTTTAATAGCTATTTTACTATTCATTTTCAGTAGCTTTTCGTAGTTGGGTAAATACCATTAAAAGAAAGTACAGTATAACAAATATCCAATCAGGCAGCTAAACGTTTTACGAACTATTTTTCTGGTATAAAACCACAAACAAATATGTCAAATAGAAGCAATGTGTTTATTTCGACTAGTTTCGAACTAAATTCACAGATGAATTAGAAAGAAATTGATCTTTTACCGTTTTTGGATACACCAATTGAGATACTACAACAAAATACACGCAACTTCTCATCACCACCAAGCACAAAAAATAGCCATCATGCTTTTCTTATGGAATAGAGCCTACAGAATTTCCACCAACATAGATAAAAGAAACCAAGAACTATAGCATGTTAATTCCATTCTTTCAAAAAACGGCTACAACAAAACATTAGTAAAAAAAAAAAATTATCTCAACTTCCAACACAAACAGATAAACCAAGAATATAAAGGAGCAGTGATTCTCCCATATATACAATCAATCACAGATAAAATAGCAAGATTGCCTCTCCATCAAAACTTAAGTCACCTTCTACTCAATCAACAAAATCTCTGGATATCCAAATCCTCCTAAACCTCCATATCCGGCACTTAAAAAACGAGGTGTCTACAAGATCAGTTGCAATCGTGGTCTACAGTACATAGGACAGACTGGCAGATCTGGTGAGATAGGCTGATCAGACACTTTAAGGACGCTGAGAATGAAGGAAGGCACAAATCAGGGCTGGCAGCACATACAACGGAAACAAAACACCAAGTGGAAATGGCAACAAATCAAAATGCTCCGCATTGATTAACGTGTTAACTCAAGAGTGTTCAAAGAATCAGCTGAAATGATGAAGCATCCTCTACAGCAGGGGTCTCAAACTCAAACGGAGCAAGGGCCAGTCAATTAGATGTACACTGGTACTCGCTAATCCGAACTAATAAACCGTGCTCGTTCGGATTAGCGAATTTTCCTCCAAGAGACAACAATAACTAGACAAAAATAATCAGATTCTGATGGTACATGAATTGAATTCTGTAAATAAATGAAGTAACTGATAGGAAAAAATGCTGCTGTAATGTAAAACTTAAAAAATAATACAGTAAACAAGTTTATTTTAGTAAAAAATTTAGTTTTGTATGTACCTATATTGTTGAGGATTCGGATTTAATAAAATTGCATAGTTCAGTACATAATTTAATTTGCGTAAAAAATATCACTTTCTTGTACATAACACACAAAAAAAAGTTTTTCTCAAAATAACAGTTTTTTTATTTCTTTGTAAAAAAAAAAAAAAGTCACTGATTTTCTTTTGCTTCTTGGAAGCTAAACCTTTTTCGAATGCTTCTTCTCGGAGTTGCATTAGCAATAAAATTTTGTGGATGTCGTATCATTCTTAGCCCATTCTATACACACATTAAAACTATTTACTTTTTTTTCTTCGGGTTCTTTATCGTCATCATCGTCTTCTAATTCATTCTGTAGCGTCATATTTATAATTTCAGCATCTGATTGATTTCAAATTCGGTGATTCATGCCGACAATACAGTATGTACTGTACTGAATAAAAAAGTAAACGTGAACACACACAATAAACCTACAATATAACCGTACAATCGACAATATGAAAAAAAAATACTGTACTGTAATAATAATAAAATAAAAAATAGTTAAAATAATTATTAAATAAAAATAATAGTGCAAAAAATAATAATACGTAATAAATAAATCTTTTTTTGCTTTCAAACCGTGGTTCAGACTAAAGAGGTTCGGATTAGTGTGATACCACTATATCAGGCGATATTATTCTGTGAACTAAAACATAAACTAAAAAAAAGAAAGGCTCTAACAAAGGCCCTTTTGTTGCCGGACCTTTATGACTTACGTAAACACACGCCACCATTTAAATTTATAACCATTTTTATTTTTAAATTTTAAAAATATAACAAGTTTAGAAAATATAAGTTCAATTACATTTTATTCATACTTTAAGAAAATTATTTAAATACATAATTTTGACTTACAAAAATAAAGATTTTTTTATCTAAGAGTCCTTTTTTTAATTTGATTTTGATCCTGAAATCTGATATCTTTTCCCTCTGTACTAACATGTCAATATCTGCTTTTTCGTTTCGTGTTGCATGCACACGAAACTTTTTCTGTTGAAACTTCAGTTGATTTTTTTAATTTTTAAGTTTGTCATCACGCATCTTTTCTGTATATTTATCACAGTTCTTATGGTTTGTTCCATAATGGCGTTTTAGGTTATATTCTTTCACCATGGCGATACTTCGTCTACATATCAAACATGCTGGAATATTTTTTACTTCCACAAAGAAATATGCCTTCTCCCATTTTTCTTGAAACGTTCTGCCTTCTTGATCTATTTTTTTTAACTTTAAATCCAGACATTGTTATGGGCAAAAAATATAAGTTATTGAGGTAACTTTTTATTAACACACTATCATATTACAATAGCAACCTGTCACTTATTGACATTGTATCACGTGGCTTAAAATGGTTGCGTGACAAGTAACTTCCATTCAGTGTTGCCAACATTTGATGATAGAAACATGGTACAAAGAATTGTAGTAATAAGTTTTACTTTTGTTTAAAGCTGTCATAAAACATTTAGAAGTTTGCTTTTTTTTTCTGTTTTAATCTCCGCAGGATGTTAGAAACATTGATTTTTTTTAGAAAAGAAATCATTAAGGTCGCGGGCCGTATCCGGCCCGCTGCCCGCCAATTTGCGACCCCTGCTCTGCAGTGTAACAAAAAACAAGGGATGATTTTACATAAAGGGTATTTGGTCTCATCGGAGACCAGATACACTTTTTCGATACTATTTGAATTTCATGATTGAAAGTTGTATAATAATGCAAAACAGTGGATATTTATTGATATTTAAGTGTTTTAAATTAGGCTCTTATTCTATACTCTATGCGTAAATAATACATTACTAACATAGCTTAGTCACTTGTCAGCAATTTGCAACATGAATTAGATTTGCCTTCGCAACCAATTACAATTAACGCATCATTTCATTATTGACTCTTCTTTAAGTGGTTCGTTTGGTTTTACTCGTTACGTTTGTTCTGCTTGGGCTAAATTTCATCTAAGAAATAGGTGATTTTTCGTTCTTACTTAATTTGATGTGTTCCGGATGTTAGGCTGAAGATCATAAACGTCTCCAATGTATCAGAAAAATAAATTAATAATAATAAAATGCAATGGCGATGCCATCTGTATTTTTTGAGGCTTTTGTGAGTCTAGAAGTAAGTTTTTGTATATAAATGAATATTTTCTTTTTTTTCTGCACTAATTAGATGCCGCGGTTGTTCCATGTTTACATTATCACGTTCAAGTGCGAATTGTTGTCATTATTAGACCTACACAAATGCCATTCTTTATGAATTAATTATAAATTGTAACATAAATATAACGGTTCTAATCAATGTGTATTGTAATAGCATACATAATAATATGTTATACACCTTGTAAAGCATGTAGCCAGTATGGATTCGTCCTCTGTCGATCATTAGGAGATCTTCATTGGACCACCCATCTTGGGACTAATATGATTGGAGAATCTCAAATGGTTGCTCTTGATTAAGACATTTTATCTGGTTTGACATAAAGGTCATTTAATTAAGTACCCATCATATTACCTTAGTTCCGCTGGGTTGCCAGCCTTCTCTCTGATCGCACGTTACGTGTGATATAATGTTTGCATAGTTTTCCTCAGAATTTGAAAATTCCAAAGAACATTCCTTTGTGGAACTCTATAGTTCCACAAAAGAATGTTCTTTCACTTACTCTTCTTTCTGCATACGAACGACTTCTCCCCAAATCTAATCCACAGTTAATCTGATAACTGTGCAGGAAGTCTTTTTTCTCATTTAGCATACCTTGCATTATACGAATGAAACTAGAATACCAATCAGCTTATATAACTGATTTCTGACCCGCAAATCTAGAACTCTGAATCACTCCTCAGTGGATTTCTGACCTTATGAATTCCAATGCTAGTAAAAATCAACCCCGTCTTATTTCTCGCAAAAAAAAAAAAAAAAAAACTTTTTTTCCAGTCTTATTTTTGGTAACACTATGTGTTAGGACAAGATGATTTCTCTTCATGGCATAACTCTAACCCTAAATCTTTCTTGGAATAAGCATATATTATCGTCTCCTCGGCATCTAAAAAATTATCTTTTCTCTTTGATTCCAGGCGTTACTTTGTCTGCAGACATTTTTTAAACTCTGTAGAAATCGCAAATCCGTCCAACCATTGAATACTTTTTCTGACATTTGGGGTTAGTGTTTTCTTAGAACTCACTAAAAATGCTTGACTCAGTACAGAAGCAAGCAGTTTTGAGTAAAGATTGATTAATGTCCCACTTCTCACTAGTACGCTCCACTCAGACGTTCAGTTTCTACTACTTGCATTTTCTATTTGACAAAGTTATTTCCATGGTCACAGTTCAACGCAATTGGCATCGACTCACGGATGAAAACTGTTTTCCTCTTCGTTCATTTAGTCTTCTACCGCTTTCTTTTGGAACAGTCTTCCCTCTTATGTATTTCCTAAAGAGTTCATCTTACAGCTCTCCAAATTCAATGTTAACATTCTTCTTTCTTCTCAGCCTTCTGTCCATTCACAGTACTGCTTAGGTTAGGTTATTGATTGAACTTCTCATGTATAGGATTACCACAATAATAATAATAAAATTATTACAACGTAAATCAGTTTAAGCAGGAACACAAAATTAAAATATATACCATCCACGAGTTATATCAGATCCAAAATTACGCCCCCCCCACATCCTAGGGGGAGGAGTTAATTGACGAGAGTTTATCTATCTATCTCTCCCGTAGTCCTTAATGGACCGTTGGGTCACTCATGACTGAGCCATGAATGTCTAATGGGCGGTGAATTAAGACAGATGGTGCCCATCTCCTCTTCTGTCTTCTATACATGGCTGTATCCTGTATGTTCACGGGTTCGGTTTGCGGGATGAAAAACCCCAGAATAAATTGGGGAAAAACCCTGCTGTCCAAGACCAGCTAACTTAGTCATGGCTGAGGAAGATCTCCTTCAGCTCCTCACGTCACCGACGGGAATCGAACCTAGGACACTCCTTCCCCAGGCATATGGTTGCGCAGCGCATAGCCACTAGGCTAACCGCGCGGACAGAGTTTGACTACAAAACCTGAATTAGACAACATTTCCTGCTGATCAAGTTAGAATTCAAATCCAAAATTATTCTC
This sequence comes from Typopeltis vanoorti, assembly GCF_054136105.1. Taxonomy (NCBI): domain Eukaryota; kingdom Metazoa; phylum Arthropoda; class Arachnida; order Uropygi; family Thelyphonidae; genus Typopeltis; species Typopeltis vanoorti. The sequence continues at coordinate 69,475,103 of NC_143564.1, read as the reverse complement.
TAAATCTTCTCATGCATATTTAATATCAATTATCACCCAGTCTGTGAGGTAAATTATTACAATATATGCGTGACAGGATAGAAATGCAGAACAGATATGTGGTATCCCAGTGTTTGACATCTCCTTCACACCTATTTCACTTCCCCAATTTATGGTTTGTGAAAAATACACGTAATATGGGAAAACCAGTGAATTTTGTTAATCTAAAGCCAGGAACACACTTCTTTTTTCAAAACCTTGATTCCTTTTTTTTTTTTTTGTTTGCTTGTTTTGAAATTTTGTTATCCTATTTTTTTATGGTTGTGATGATTGCTGGAGGAGGAAGGGGGAAGTTTATTTTGTGTATAAATATTTAAAATTAAAACAATTTGTATATAGCGCTTAAAACCAGTGCTTAATAACCATTCGTCAGTGACATTACTAGTTCAGTTCATCAATGAGTTATATTGTGTGGAAGAGATGTTACTTTGGTGCTACTATTTAGCATTTGCAACTTTCGAGTTATATCTGTAAGCCAGCTTTATATTTCGCTAGGCAAAAGCGAGTACATTCCTCAAATGGTCCGATAATACCCCCTTCTCCCCCACACAGGGAGGCGCACCTTTTATTTCAGTTTTGCACACTGAAACTAATTTGTAATTCTCATTGGTGTATGTTGGTGATTGCAACTTCCAAAGGACACGCTTCTAGTTTGACCTTGCAGTTGAAGTGATTTTTTTTTTTTTTTTAATAGCCAGCTTTTCTTGATTAAAATAAACAAAGTTTAATGTACTCAAGCTACAAATTTTCTTCTCACGAGAATACTCCGAATTATTCAACCGTTCTGTTTGTAGTATTCACTGCCACTTGTTAATCATTTACGAAAATCATTGGCGTGAAGAGTCGGCATTATGTACTTAAAAACCAAAGGTTAAATCGGTAATCTTTTTGGTTTCACGGTATAAAAAAAAAAAACACTAATAAGGTATTAAAAAAAAAAAAGTTCGCCCACCGTTTGTAGGTCTCTGCTTGGCGTCTTGCCAAGAATAGTCGACCCATGCTGAAGGTGAGAAAGAAATGAAGGACGCACGAATTGGTCGCCAACACGCGAAATCACTTGCTTATTTGGTAAAATTTTCCAACTGTTATTCAAGCAACATAGGTAACTACAATAATCATAAAAGAGAAGTTAATTTTTGTAATATTGTAATAATTGTAATAATAAACAACTCATCCCACAAAATGCACTGATTACCCTATTATCGGAATAGATTATCCTTTTTCTGACATGCGCAGAAGTGTCAAAGGATCTCTAATCGGTGGGCGAACTTATATGAAGGTATTTGTTGAATTTATAAAATATCATGCCTATAAGTGGCTTATGAAATATCATTACGGGTATGTTAAATCCTCCAAAAAACTACAAAGTTATTCTTGTTGAAAATGTTATTTTCTTAAGCATTTAAACTTCATTCGCTGCTTTTTAAACTAAAGACGTCTCCATCGTTTTTCCAGGCTGAAACATCGGTTCAAATCTCTTCGTGAATTGTGAAGAATGTTTCCTAGATTTTTTTTATTTTTTTTTGTATTTATTTTTAGCTGATGAATTAATCCTCTCTCAGATGGAGATATTCAGATTTCCTTGACGATAATTTAATCAAATGAATTGACTTTTAAAATAGGATTAAATGCTATATATTATTGAGTTCAGGAAAAACCTTCTATTGATTTTATTTGAATTATTATTTTCTTCAACGTTGGATACTATAGATCTCTAATTATATTTTTTTTAAAATTCAGATCTTTCAGTACTGCGGGTCGTTAAACCAAGTTCGCTTTTGTTATTTGTTAAACCTTACTGACTGTGAAGGTGTGCAGAGCCCTTTTACATTTGTCATAGACAAGATTTTTTTTTAATTTTTTTTTTCTAGCTTCCGTGTTCATGGAATTTTCGTCACACCCTGTCGAAAGCTGGAGTCTGTCTTTTATATTTAGCTGTTATTTATAAGGTCTTGGCTTCATATAATAGTAATAATATATAGCCTTTAATTAATCTTTTCCTTATGTTTAAACTAGTCTGTCGAAGTGTGATTTTTCATGGACATGAAATTTGATCGGGCTAATTCAAGTCAGCAGCATAGTTTCCTTCTTCAGTAATTAGGTACTCCATATATAGGCTACAAAGGCGGTAACTTGTTTTATGTTTTCTTGATTTATTTTAATAATTTGACACAGATTTTTCTATTTTCCTACAGCAGGAGTCGACAATCCGTGGCTTGCGGCCCTTCTTTTAATAACCATAGGCTGTAAATTCTGATTTATGAATAGCAAACAGAACGAAAACTAAGAAAGTATATTAATAGTAATGCAAATGGTTTTGCACCTAACCATGATGAAGGAACAAAATCTATGGATAATGAGATCAGTTTTACTTTCCGTCTTTCCCATAGAAAGAAATTTACCTTTCTGTGTGTATGTGAGTGAGCGTGCACGTTTGGGTGTAGTGTATATGAATATTTGTGTTGCAGCTCTGAGAATGTTTTACTAAGCGTAATAATGAAAAAAGAAAAAAAAAAAAGTCTTTTCTTCCTTGAAAGGTTGCCGACCTCTGCCCTGGAGATTTTAGTACATTTATTTTTAAGCCTGTGTTGTTACTCTTTTTTTTTTTTTTTTATCATAATTACTGATGCCTGTAAAATCTCTGGATTGCTGACTGAATATCGTCCACACATTTTTAGTTGTTATAAATTTCCTTTAAAAACAAGTTGCATTTATGATTAAGAACGCAAGAAAAGGAAAGTCTTACTTTCTCAATCGAGAAACAATGCATTATTTCATTATCATTTTGATGTATGTTTACCATAGATTGACATCATATCCATGGAGTATTTATAAATACAATGTTACTATAATGGCAACTTCATTGAGTCTCCGTCCACTATTACACACTATACTTGTAACTTCGAACATGTATTTTTGTCCATTTATTGCATATATTCTCTAGCAGATATGAGAGAAAAATGCCTGCTACTTCCATGTGAGACTGGTTAACTCACCAGTCTCATACGGAGCTGAGATACTATTAGTGCCTATAGTTAAGTCGATAATGCCGATGCCCATACATTAAAAAGAACAGATCCACGCCAACTATGGGAATAGTATGGAAAAATCCAGGAGAAAAATGACAATTTAATTGTATGGGAAATAATTAAAACAAAAACAAAAACTTCTATAATTTACCTATCGTTGTTATAATTCGCCAATCGTACTATTTTTATAGTAGCCATGCAGAGTTCAGGCCAAATAGAGGTTGACAGTGTTACTTTCATTTTAAGAAAATTGTTGAAATCATAGGAATATAACAAGGATCTATATTTAAGTTTTGTAGATCTGGAAAAGACATGACAAGATACCAAGAGAAAATTTTTCCAAAATGCTATAATTTGTCGGAATAAACAGGACATTATATTGAAGAATATATAATCTATATTTGAAATGTAAGTCAACAATTGCTACAGGAAGAGAGTTTGTAAAATCAGGTATAAAACACGGGTGTACGTTATCTCTACTGTTATTCGTCATCTATATCGCTCACATTATGAAGGAAAATGACAATAGGCATGATATCAAAATTAAACATATTAACCCGTGCTCTTTTCTTGTATGCAGATGAAGTTATACTCTTAAACAAATCCAGTACAAGGCTTCAGGATTGAATAACAGTTAAAAACTTTTGCATGAAAATCATCAATGAAAATAAAATTATGAAAATAGGCAGAGACATCGAAAATCAACTGCGTCCTGAATGGGAAAACCTATAGAAAAAGTAAATTATTTCAGCTATTTGGGCCCAATTTTTAGCGATGTAATGGCAAATTAAATATGAAAACAGACAACAGAATAAGCAAATCTGGAATGTAGGGAGTCATCTGAATAAATTTTTACGGAATAAGTGCGAAATTTGTTAAAACACTAAACCAGTTCTTACAAGACTGTTCAAACCAGTTTCACTTATGGATCTGAGAGCTAGGTTAGAAATAAATAGACTAGACCACAGGCATGAGATTTTTTGAGGAAAAATTAGGAAAACGAACGGATAGCATCGATGACAGAATCATTTTAAAAATGAAGATATTAGAAAGGAACTTGACATTGTTAGCATTCAGTAATGCGTGGGCAGAGCCATTCTGCTCTGGTCATGCTTTGCCAACCTTTCATAGTCCAAAATAAAATTGCTTATTATTATTACGTGACACCTCCAAGGACTCATCGTGGGAGAGCACTCTACTCCGCTATGCCCAAACTCACCATTTCCCCTATTCAATCCCTCAACCACTACAACGATATTAATACATCAACACGCAATGCCATCTATCGCCTACTACAGCACCACCAATTGCATTTTTTGTATGTAAATTGCCTATGTTTTCATGGTCACTTTGTCTATATGCGGGATGAAATACCCCCGAGTTTCCGGAAGAAAAAATATGAGATTGGCTGATAAGAGTCCAAATTCTGATCTAGTCCAAAAGGACAGTTGCCGATTTTAGAACAAGTTCGTTGTTTGGTTTATAGAGCAGGATTTCCGGACTATTTAAAAATAAATTTTTTAAAAATACAAAAATATAAAATGAATAAATAATAGAAAAAAATCTTTAGCCCATCCACGGTATGAGTGTACTTTAGGTTTACAAAAACCTTTAATGGGTGGAAGTCATATATATAAAAATTTAAAACATGTATATGCCGTTGGATACTAATAGTGATAAGAAAGGCTGAGATCAACGCTACGTGCTGTATCCCAAAGTGTGCTTAACAGGAAAATTAGTATTTGATTCCAGATTTTCTTAAAGATTTTAATGATAAATTTCTCAAGGAAGGGAAGAAAAGGTTTGAAATGATTTTTAAATATAAAAATGTACTCTATCTATATCGAGTGGTACCGAAACAGATGTTTGATGGTAATGAAAGAACTGCCATGGCGAGTAGCTAAGGAAAGTGGTTGTTTGGGCTAGCACGCTGGTTTATAATTATGTGGGCAACACGTGATTTGATCACTTACCTTTATTTTAATTTCTTAAATAATTAATACTTAAAAAATAAAATAAACACTGACCACGCCTAATAAATTTGCACAACTATTTCCTTGAAAACAGTCCTCTTACCTATATAAAAAAAATTACATTTTATTTTCTAAAGTATTTTATGAAGATTATTAATGGGTTCGTATTAGTGTTTCCGAAAAAAAAAAAAATTCAGTTTTATTGACTGTATTTAACAAAAGATGACTAACACTGGGTTTAATAGGTCGTAATAGATATTTAATTAAATCAATTAGTTTCGCTACATATGCTAGCAGAGGCTTCTGAGTTAACACGAACCATTACATAAATAAAACTCGAATATGTAGGAACCGCTGCACAAAATAAACAAACACGTGGAGCATGGAAGCTAGCATGGGTCAGTCATTGTTCCGTAGGTGTGCACGATAGTTGACAGAAAAGTCTGTGTTGAAAGATCTAATAAGTGAATTTCAAATTAAAGTCACTCATCACATTCGCTACAGAGCCTCGGTTTCCATCCCTTTTATTGGTCAACTTTCTCTCAAAATCGCCAATCTCCTGATATAAGCGTGGCTTTCAAGCCCATTGTGACCATACGAGCTTTTACGTTCGCCTGAGGACCACAACCCTTTTAACAAACATCCTGGAGTTTACAATGTTCCATATTCTTGTGGCTTTTGCTTACATAGAGCAAACATCTAGAAGTTCGGAGATTAGGCAAAAGGAGCATATTGGAGACTTCAATAACAACAGAAGACAGCTCAAGTCTGGCGTTGCGTTTTATGTAAGAGGACTGTGTTCAAGGAGATAGTTGTGCAAATTTATTAGGCGTGGTCAACAGTGTTTATTTTTAAATGTTCATTATTTAAGAAACGCAAATAAAGGTAAGTGATCAAATCATGTGTCGTCCACATAACTATAAATTGATCCATTCCAGCTTCCACGCTCCACGTCTTTTATTTATTTATTTATTTATTTTATTTTCGTGTAACGGTTCCTACATATTCGATTTTTAATCTTGTAATGATTCATGTTTATCGCTTATTGCATATTTGTTTGTTCTTCCTAACCCAGAAGAAGGCACTAGCATATCTGGCGAAACTAGTTGGTTTAATTAAATATCTATTACGCCCTATTAAACCCAGTGTTAGTTATCTTTTGTTACATTCGTTTTTTGGTCCAAAAAAAAATCAACATACTCATCATTTACTGTATTTATTTCAAAATACATGTCATAACCAGTTTTCCGACATCCTAAAAGTTCCTTCACACAAAATGAGCATTTAATTAAGACTGTCTTATGTTTTTCTGCTGGTAAAGGTTTTGAGATATAATATTTCTTTCTATGAGACACAAAAACTCTGACATGCGATCATGTTTCGCAGTATCGAGATGCCAAATTTTCAATGACTTGACCAATTTGCCAAGTCAACGAAAACTTGGTTGGTTGGCAAATTGGTTGCCTTTTGAGGTCTGTTCTTTAGACTTTATCTTTCATTTCTAGAAATAGTAAAGAGGGATAAATATAATTAAAATTTAAAGATTTTTTAGCGCATCACTTTATATATATATCCACAAATGTGCCACACAATAGTCATATTATGAAAAGGCAGTCGGAAATGCTTGTATTCAACTACATTGATATACAACCACTACTTTTATTTATTTAACAGAAATGGGTTTTTACAGTTGTATGAACTATTGCATTTATTTCAACTTATGTTACTTAACTGTTGGATTTATCAAAAAAAACTGGTAGAGTAATAAGTAAGACAGCGGGCGGTCAAAAAGTGAGTTATCTACTTAATCATTATATTTGGGGTCTGTTAATTCAGTAAGCTTTGGCTGTGTTGAATTATTATTGGAATTTACGGCCGAAGCAAGTAAAGCATAGAGGCTAGTGTATTTTGACTTAATTACACGCGTGTTCTCTGGCTATTTTTCCTATTTTGTGGGATGAAAAAAAAACATATTGGTTAACTCATCTCCTAGGTAGGATTCAAATCCAAGTTTTCTTTCCATCTTAGGTTGGTTATTTAAATTACTCCATTGCAACCAAAACGATGAAGGCAAGTATTACTTTTGCAGATTTATGTTCTCTGGCCATTTTTGCATATTATTAAAGATGCAAATCCCTGGATTCCTAGTGAAAAACCCACCGTTGTTTGTAACCAGCTAAATTAATATTTAGTTGAAAGGTCCTTACAGCAGCACGCTTGGAAGAATGTGTCTTTTTTTTTTTTTAGTGGTAACTTCATAAAATGAGTTGAGCAAGATGACGTAAGAAAATACTGTCAGTTGGTGCACGTTAAGTTCATGCCCATTGTGATGATTCGTGTCGCCATATGAGTGCACGTGTGGTGACCGTTCTCTGAGCTTTACAACCCTGAGTGCCCTAAGACCACTCTTGATGCTATCGCCCTGAAAAATCTGCGTCTATAATTGCTCTGATGGGGGTTTACTTTCCAGACCTACTAAAACTGGTATGCAGAAATGCTGAAGGTTTTTCGTGATCATTACCGAGTACTGGACAGACCTTACAAAGAAAAGTCTAATTTTCCTCACCCTCTCTATATGTCATTTTGATTGGTGATACCTAGAAGACGAGTTCTTCTCTGCAAGCTAAGAGCTGGATTTATATAATCGCATTTAATAGCCGGCTTTCGATATACACATACCACAAATAATATATGTAATGAATGCAGGTTACCTTCTTTTGTAATATCACGTATAAAACAGTACTATATAAATATGTATAACAAGTAAGATTATAACGAATAATTTCTACTAACTTGGATTTATTTTTATTGCACTGGAACACTTGTTAAAGGTCTATTGGTCTTGAACTGAAGAGCACGTTTCGTATTCTTTTAATTTGCATGTTCCAGTCTCCTGGTAGTAATTCTTTTAAGCGGCTGGTAGGTGTGTCATAATTTTCTGTTGCTTTCCAACGACGATTTTTTTTTTTTTTTTTGAAGTCGACTTTGAATACTGATATCCCCCCTTTCTTTCCCCCGTCTCCTGACTGATGTTGGCCATCAGCGCAGCTAGTAATAAGGAATGAATAGTGTACTGGTGGGCTGTGCCGTACCTGTGGATGACACCTGGGGTTATTTTAAACATCACGAGGTCTTTTCACCTCTCTTCTTGGGCTAACCGTAGGATAGAGCAGAGTGGTTTATTTAATGACGGCCAGGCTGGAGGTCACGTGCAGCGGAGAATTTGGAGTGGGTGGGTGCAGCTATGGGAGGCCTAGGTATGGCCATGGGATAAAAGTTAACCGTTGTTCGCTTACAGACCATACATACAGACGGAATGCTTTGCTCCTATCTCCTCTTTCAGGAGGGGAAAAAAAAAGTTCTAATAATATGTTTGACTCTATCGAGTAAATACTTGCAATGCTTGCCTGGGGCTCTCACGCTATCCTTCCTTGAAATGAGAATGGCCTTCAGACAGCCCTTTTCCCAAATACAGGCCATCTTCGTTGAAGTTCGTTTTTCTTTCCCTTTCGTCATTATTTGCAAATACAAGTTCCATCTGCATGTAATGAAAATAAAAATTTGGACAGCAGGTTGGATTATATTACACGTGTAGACCTATTTAGGAGTGAAACACTCAAATGTTTCACTCCTAAAGAGGTCTACACTCAGATGTGTTATAAATGCAATATTTGCCGTTGGTTCTTTTTGGTCATAGAAACTGCTGTATTGTACTTGCATTTAACATTTTTCCTGTAATATCGTGATTTTTATTTAGGGAAAGTTATGAGCAGAAACTCATAACTGTAAGTCGAGTAAAAAAAAAAAAAATTAAAAATCCGAACTATGAAAGAACAGTAGATGTAGATTCCTAGTTCAGATGTTTATTATTATTATCATTATTATTATTGTATTTCTTTTCAGTATAGCGTCTTCTTAAATTAGAATAATTCCTGTGCTACTATAAATGCACATTGCTGAAGAGCACATTTTTATTGTTTCCGAATATCTTGTAGCCTGAAGGTTGCGGAACTAAGTTTTGGGCAAGCAATCAAGCAGTGAGCCGTGCAGTATCCAGAAGTTCAAAAAATAACGCATAACACAGAAATTAACATCCACTTGAAGAATGGGAACAAGCAGCATTTTTCAGGCTGGTCCTTTTGAAATACATGAGTGCATATTTTTCAGGACAAATTCCCATCAAAGCATTTTTTTAAAATTATTTCTACGATAATCCCCACCCTCGAAAGGTTTACAAGTATAGGACATGACTATTGCTTCAGGCTTCCATTGGACATGAGGTTGTGGTTTCCCACTGGGCAATGAAAATAATTTCTTACCTAATGAATTCCATAACCATTCACACCAAGATTTTTACCCACAACAACCTATAGTTTGAAAAGTAGAGACGTCATTTATCTTGGCTAATCGTCCTGCATGATGATGCTACTCAATATCCTATGACATTTTGCACGCTTGCACCTCTGTTTTCTCACCTGCTTTATATAGCCCGAAACGAATACCTTCTCTCTCTCTCTCTCTCTCTCTCTCTCTCTCTCTCTGACAAAGCGAAACTTTTTGACTAGAGCGGAAAGAAAAACCGAAGAACTACGAATGCTGTTTGGCAATGGAAGAACGAAATCAAAATTAGAACACAAAATAATTTTGATTGTTCAATTTTCAAGTTTAGTGATTTAGAATCGCTTTACTGTAATAACTATTATCAATTGTTAAAATTTCACTTCCTTCGTATCCAACGTTCGAAATTAAAAAAAATAAACGTGTGTATATATATATATATATATATATATATATATATATATATATATATCGTTAATTTTAAGCGGTACTCAGCAGAATCACTTAAAGCCTACGCTCATAATGTAATGGATTTGAAAGTATTCTGATGAATACGACTGGGTTCTCTGGAAAATGTAATGATCTCTCTCTCTCTCTCTCTCTCTGTGCGTATCATCATCAAATTCCTGCCATGTACCCTCAAGGGGTGTATAGGATATGATAGTACTACATGAAAAATTTACATCATTACTAACTTCCTATCTACAATTTTCCTCCAAATCAGTCTGTTACTTGTCAAGACTCCAGCATTATCAGATCTTATATTTCTATCGTCTAAGGCACTTTGTACCGTATCAATCCACCTATATCTTAGTCTTCCTCTGGGTCGTTTTCCTGCCAACCTGGCACAAAATACTTGTTTTGCTAATCTTTCCTCGCCCATTCTGTTTAAGTGACCATACCACCTGAGATTAGCTCTGCTAACGCATTCTTGGATGCTGACAATGTCAAGTTCTTTCCTAATATCCTTGTTTTTAATATGATATTGCCATGATGCCATCACCTCTAATCTTTCTCAGGACTCTCATATCTGCGGTCTCTAGTCTTTGGTCAAGTGTTTTACTTCTGACCCAGCTCTCAGATCCATAAGTTAAAATTGGTTTGAACACTGTCTTGTATACAGCCAAATTAGTGTTCCGCCTAATTTCTGTCTTATTCCATATAAATTTATTCGGTTGACTTGTTACTACCATACAGCTTTGTTGATTCTGTTGTCTATTACCATATTTAATTTACCATCTTCACTAAAAATTGTTCCTAAGTAGCTGAAATGTTTTATTTGTTCTAGTTCTCCATTCACAATGCAGTTGATATTTTCAATGTTTCTGCCTATTTTCATTGTCTTTTTAATGCTGACCTTCATACCATATCTATTACAAGAATTATTCAATTTAGTCAGAGGATCTTGCAAACTTGCAGCAGATTTATTTAGAAGTATAACATCGTCCGCATAAATCAAGGACTAACATTAACATCTCCAATTCTGATATCATGTTTAACACCACTTTCCTTCATAATGTGATCTATATAGATAATGAATAACAGAGGGGATAATGTACATCTTTGTCTCACACCAGATTTAACATTAAACCATCTTCCTGTACTTCAATTCTAACTGCTGACTTACAACTCAAATAAAGACTAAGTATTGCTTGATATAATGCCCCATTGACATCATATAACTGTAGCGTATTGAATAGCTTCTCTCTTGGTACCTTGTCATATGCCTTTTCCAAATCGACAAAACTTAAATACAGATCTTGTTATATTCCCATGCTTTCTCAACTATTTGTCGTAAAGTGAAGATCTGATTCTGACTGCCCCTATTTGGCCTGAATCCAGCTTGTTCTTCATCAAGCTTTACTTCCACAATTTTTCTCAACCGTTCCTCAAGTATACTTGCATAAATCTTGCCAGGAACACTCAATGGGGAGATAACTCTGTAATTCTCACATTCAGTTTTATTTCTCTTTTTATATATGGGTACTATGAGAGCTCTACTCCAATCGTCTGGAATTTGTCCCTCTGTCCAGGCATTCTGAACTATGCAGTGCAGCCACTATAAGACTTTTATACCACCATACTTGAGCATTTCTGGTCGAATATCATCTACTCCTGCTGCCTTTCCACATTTCAAACCTTTGATGGCTTTTTCTACTTCAAGTATGGATATGTATTCCTGTTGAGTGTTTTTTTTACCACTGTGCTATCATTTTTTGTTTCATTTAGCAATTTTTCGAAGTAATTACTCCATACTTCAAGGATATCTTTTTCTCCCGTTTTCATGTCACCTTTATCATCTCTAACTCATTTTACAGCACTCTTTCCTCCATTTCTAAGCTTCTTCAACAACCTCCAGAATATTTTCCTACCTTCTTGATATTTATTTTCTATGTTCTTGCCAAAGTCCTTCCATGACTTTTGTTTAGCTAGTTTTACACAGTGTTTAGTTTTTCTTACATTTGTCTCTGTATTCTCTAAGAGCACAAGCTGACTTATTTGCCAGGAACTTTTGATATGCTTTCTTCTTTTCCTTCACTGCCTCTTTAACTTCCTGTGTCCACCATGGAGTTCTGGTTTTTTATCCTTGCAGACAACATCACCACATGCCTCTCTGGCTGAATCAATCAGGGCTTTCTTCAAGGCTTGCCACTGAATCTCCAAGGTTTGATTCCTGTTCTCAAACTCTTTCATTTTTTCTTCAATAATCTTTGTGTATTTTAGTCTACAGTTCACATCTGAGATCTGCTCAACTTTTATTCGCTTTAAAACTTTCTTACATGTTATTCTTTTCAATATGAAATTCAATTTTAACCTGCTAAAGACTAAATAGTGATTACTTCCAATTTCAAATCCTCTGTGCACTTTGGTTTCCTTCACCAGGGAGAAAACATCACTATCAACGATAACATAGTCAATGAGACTTTTCTTATTTTTTGCCTCTTCTCTCCATGTGAATTTGTGCACATTTTTATATTGGAACATGGTGTTAGTAATAACCAGTCCATGTCCTGCGCAGAAATCCAATTATTATTAGCTTTGCTCTTTTCTCCAAATTTTTCCAAAATATTTTTGTATGTCCGACAATCATTTCCTACTGTGCTATTTAGATCCCCAACAAGGACCACCTTTTCCTTTTTCATTGTGTCAGTTGCTTTCTCTAAAGCATCAAAAATATTCCTCCACTTCTACCTTAGTAGAACCTTCTGTGGGACTATAGGTACAAATAAATCTCATTGTACAATTCCCCATTCTGATATTTCTCCACATCCCTCTACTTGAGACTGCTTGCCATTCAAGAAGATTAGGTTCGTATTTTGTATTGAATACTATGGCTACTCCTTTTCCTTGATTGCCATTGCCTGAATGTAACATTTTGTATTTATTGCTCAGACGTGTGTGTGTGTGTGTGTGTGTGTGTGTGTGTGTGTATATATATATATATATATATATATATATATATATATATATATACTGGGGGGTAGGGGGGGGGGGCTCCTCCCCCTGACGCCTACGGCGCCTCCCGAGTTCCGGACTGGTAGGCCGGTTCTCCTCGAATTTTAAAGACTCGAAAGGTGGGTTCCCCCCGGCGCCCAACACCCCGAGTTCTGGACTGGTAGGCCGGTTCTCCTTGATGAGTCGAATTTTGAAAACTCGAAAGTGGGGTGCCGCCCCTCTGGCGCCTACGGCGGCCAAACCTCCCGAGTTCCGGACTGGTAGGCCGGTTCTCCTTGAATTGACTCGAATTTTGAAGACTCGAAAGGGAGGTTCCTCCCCCTTGCGCCTGGGGACGCCCATCCACCCGAGTTACGGATTGGTAGGCCGGTTCTCCTTGAATTCTGATGGCTCGAATTTTTAAGACTCGAAAGGGGAGTTGCGCCTCCCCCCTGGCGCCTGCGGCGCCTATCCCCCGAGTTGCGGACTGGTAGGCCAGTTCTCCTTGAATTCTGATGATTCGAATTTTGAAGACTCGACACTCAGGGTAGCCCCTGAGTTTCAAAACGTTTTAAAAAAACGTGATACAAAAACGTTACAAAAGAAGGCTTATCATTTTATTCATTTTATATTATAGAGTATATATATATTTACCAATACAAATTAAGATAGTGGACAAAAATAAGGTCAAATTTAATTCAAATTATTTAATTTGAATTAAATAATTGTAATTCTGGGACCTTCACCCCTTCCCCCCCTTCCAATAAGAGATTAGTCTGTAGCTTATAAAACCTTATAAAATAGTATTATATAATGCGCTTTTACGATTTGATTTTACAATAATGGATATTTTAAAATGGAATATGTTCGTAATTGGAAATCATCTGAAAACGTTCTTAAAGGTCATATATTTGCAATTCATGTATCTCATTGGAGTCGGCAATCGGTCAGACGCTGAACAGAAGACGTGTGTGAGAGAGAATATTTGTACATTACCAACACACTACATATAACACTAATGTAGACAGTTTCATTGCGCTATACTTTCTTTGTGTCCTTGTGTATATCCGGAATGAGGAAGTTCCTTCAGAAAATTGCCAGCGTAGAGAAGGTGGATTTAAAGTGAAGACACCATTACCGTAAAGTGGCTGCTGACGAAATGCAGTTTTACGTGCGTGACAAGCCTTCGTATTCGAATCGTGTCAGTATTGTTTCCTTACGGGTGGCCTCGGGAGGGTCTTGGGGGGATTGACAGAATGACCGAGATAACAACATGGTCAATAGCAGTACGTTTGTGTCCCTCACGTCATTAGTTATCAGTAATGGGTATGCGGAGGTAATGATTGGGAAGGAGGCAAACAATGTATGATACGTTTGGGTATGAGGGCTCATTTTTAAATTCAGTGAACAATAACAATATCCATTTGCCTTTGTTATGTTTCTAAACTGTTTACAGTAACAAGAAAAGAAAAAGATAGAAAGTAAAAGTGGGCCTTAGTTTCTAGAATTATAATAAATGACTCGCTTCCTTAATATAATATTGGTAAAGGATCCCATCTCCAAACTTAAATAAATTGTATCAAATTAGAACGTCTACAACATGACAAAGTTAAAACAACAGCAGTAATAAGTATGGAAATCATCCGAGATAACCGCGAAAAAAAAGGTGCAGTTCACAATTATAAAAATCTGTTGTTTACTTGGACTGTAGACAATTTCAGTGTCATTTGCATATGTAATTTTGTATCGTTTTGAAGTTTTGTTTTTTCCCAGAAACTGTTTTTCTACAATGTAGACAAACCTAACAGAAGAACATACGCAATGAATAGATATAATAGGCTGGTCTTACCATAGACTAAATTACTTTGGCCGTAATTCAATCCAATATTGATTTAAAATAAAAAAAAAATCCATTTAAATCAAAATTAACGGATGAAATTTAGTATCTCTCTTAAATTTTTTTTCTATCTAAAACTGAGAAGTATCCATAGTGCAACTGGAGGACGGGGTATGGGCTATTCGGATGAAAAACCTGGATTCGATTCTGAAAGCTATACAGCTTTAAAAGGGCTTTCGAGTCGAGGGAAAGTTAGCTGGTAACATAGGTTTTATTCCCAGAACCTCGGCTTTTTTTATTCTCGCATAACAGGCTAGTCGATCGGAAAACTCACTCAATTGTTGAAACGAGGTCAGTCATTTTTCATTATTTCGGCCATAATTCAGCCCAAAGCCATAATTTTTAGCCCTCTAAAGTAGGTCCTCTTTAAACCAAAAAGTGACAAATTTTAATTTAGATCGCATATACCAAGTTTTATTTAAATCCCTCCAGTCACAACGGTGTTTTTATATGCTTACTGATGATGAACGAAGCGAATGTAATAGGTATTTGCGAAACGCTCCTGAAATATGATTCCTCAGGAAGTTAGCTTCTGCTTTCGATACATGTCATTGCAGAGGTATATAAATAATACAACCATAGACGCATCTTTAAAAGCATTAATGGATTGGAGCTCCATAATATAAAATAAATTAAACTATCAGTGACAACTGAGAGTAGAAACTCTCACTGATCTTCTAAAAAGTTGTTATGGAGACAAAAGGGACTTTTCTTAATCTCTTTGGGAATGAAAAGCATTAAGTTTTTTTTTTATTTTAAGAAAAATGATTAAAAAATAAACAAAATCACAGGTGAACGTATGTTACTAATTTCTTTCAGTATCTGCATTTTTATTTACTTCCATTCCCCTCTCAGAAGGATTTTTTCTTTCTAGGTTAATGTGACAGAGCCATCAAGTTAACAGGAATAATTCAGAATTGCTACTTTAAATGGTAAATGATATGATATACGAGAGAGCGATGGAAAAAAAAAAAAATCCTGTTGCTGAAGCAATGCAGTTCTCGGGAATGGAAGGAAATGGGGGGGGGGGAGAATGTTAAATTGGTAGCATTCTAAGAACGAATGGTGATGGCGGTGCCATTATATTCTTAATAACTGCAATCAGTATGGCAAGTTCGTACTTCTCAAAGTACCTTATCATTATCAATAGATAATGAAAAAAAAAAAAGATGGAATGTACCCCAGTGGCCAGTGATTAACTCAGAGACTACTACCCCCCCCCCTCCCTTCGTCTTATGCCTTTCAATAGGAGAAAACTGCAGCTTGGATCATGAGGCGATAAGAAAGTGATGGCTTTTTTCTTTGTAAAGGACCTTTTTATACTAATTACCTTCAGTTCATGTCAAGTTTTAAAAAAACGCATACGAGCTGTCAGGTTCTTTGATTTTGTAATTCATCTGAAGTTTAGAGCATTTAACAACACTTCTGTTTTGCCGTTTTCCCCAAACCACAAACAAAAGTTATGGAATGTCTCTTTTCAACGCTAGAAACTTTAACTGCATCCATTTGGAATGTCGGCATTTGGCAGTGTTAGTGAAGAAGTTCAGTTTCAGTATTGTTTAATTTTGTTTCTTTTTTTGAATTAATAAAAACATTTGCTTTAATTTTATTACTTTTTTGTCATGTATGAAATTCTTTTGTATTTCTCCATACAAACAGAGTTTTCCATCCTGTATACATATGCTGCAGTAGCTTCGCCCATCTCAAAGACAAAATTGAAAATCGGTAATGTTATTTGTTCTACTTGATAAACGGCAACAGAAATGTTCTGACAGTTTAAAATTCCCATATAGCATTAAACTTGGTAATAAAAATAAAAGTAACGAGTTTCTCAATGAACATTTTTGTCCTTATTTCAATGTCTATTAAACAGAAATAAGGCAAAGATTTCTTCCAACCAATGAAACCAGCCACTCCCCCCGTCCTCCCACAGCAGGAACACAAAATGAGTCATTAGAAAACAGAGCTTGAATTGTTATTTGTGAAGTCATTTCTTAAATATTGCTTATTTAAATATTGTAAAATAATACTGTAAAGTAAAAAAAAAAAATTCATTTATACTCCTTTCAGTTGGAAAAAACTCTTCATTTTATTTTATATTCTTGGATTTGGAAACAGAAATTTTGAACAACATTCATGAACTTTTCCGTTAAATATTTTAAAAATGGTGAAAACAGATTGTCATATTAAACTTCGTGTAAAATGTTCTTTTCCTTAAATGGAAGCTTACATCTTACTGCAATTTTTTTTCTTTCTTCGCGACACAATTTCACCTGGTTTTCATAAGTGGGGAAGGCCAGCAGGCCTTGATGATAATATTTAAATACCACGTTGCCTTGACGTGTCAAGAGAATATATCATAGGCAAACATTTTCTAGGTAGAGTTCTGAAGTACTTCTTTGGCGAGTTAAGGAAAAATAAAATCTTAGAGACATTTCCTATTTAGGAAGCAATTTTCCTACCACGAAGTACAATTCTGCTGCTTACTTTGTGTTTCTTGTTTCTGAGTTTTCTAACCCAGTCTGATTGTCTTTCTCTCTCTTACTCGCACAACACACACACACACACACACACACACACACACACACACACACACACACAAATAATGCAGTATTATTAGGATATTAGTCTTCTCGTTCATATGAGCATTCAGATTCAAAATACATATCTTTGAAACTAAAATAAGTTAAGTTAACAGGTGACAAATATTGTTTAGGATTGCATAAAATCGGTTAGTTTCTTTCCCCGGCCGTTTTTAAAAATTTTTTGAGAATAAGAATAGAATATTTTTAAGCTGAAATTCATTTTTATCTTCACAGAACTTATGAGCATCATTATTAACATCGCTTTGTCTGTCTGTTCAAAATAGCACCTTTAGATGGAGAAACTTTTGATGGAGTTTGTGATTACTAGTTTGTCGAGATATTTCGGTTTCGATTTAAATTGGTCAACATACATGATCGGAATCTATAAAAAAATTTTAAAACTTTTTGTGTAAAACCGGACTTGCATATATTTGTGACGAAATGTGCTCCTGAAGAAAGGGATTCCGATCATTCTTCACATGTTCTCTTCACATCCGTAAAAATAAAACATTTCATTAATGCACTTCCTCACGCCTGCGTTACTGAGGCTCGATTATGACATGTAAAGTGCTAATGTAATTTTTTTTGTATTTCCCACGTGACGTAACCTGCAGCTTTACTTCATTTGATTTTAATCCACTTGGAGATGAAATTTTATCAAAAGCTCAAATTATCAATTAACAGAAGAGATAAAATGCAGAGAGAGAGATTATTACAAATGAGATTTGTTTAGATAAAAGGGAGATGTTTATGACGTTCTAGTTATGTACATGTGATAGCAAGAAATTAACTGTTGGTAGTTAGCTGAACGCAGCAATAACATCTAACGCACTGATTTAGTAAGTACTGATCTGATAGCTGTTCGTTTTTATTGATTTTGAAGATTTTTCCCCCCTTTTTGGATCCGGAAAATCCATATAATTTTTAATCTGACCATTCAGTGCTCCTCGCATTGCAATAGCGACTGGACGAGGCAACAATTTGTGCTTCTGTTGGAAAGTCCTAAATTCAAATCCTGTCTTTCCTAGGGTGCGAGGAATCATTATAAAGAAGCTTTTCACCTGAAAGTGAGTTAGCCGGTTTCGTATAGAAGTGACAGGATTTTCTTCGGTAAAGTTTTTTGGTCCTTCAAAACAGATCAGCTGGCCTGAGAATACACGTAATTATCAGACATAAATACCAGCATCATAACCAATGTTCCCTCTAAGCTGTGCGCATGTGCGCGCGCACACATGTTTTACAACTAGCTCACAAAGCAAAAATATGTGCACACTAGATTTTCAAGATGAAATTAAAATTTATTAATTAAAGAAGTTCCACCTAACTTGAACGAAGTTTTAGTCTAATGAATCAAATAAAAAAACCAACTTAGAAACCTTAGGAGAATGTCATTTGCATATGCTAATGAGAGTGAAAAGTTACCAATTATATGGAAATTCAATTAATTTAGATAGTATGTATAAAGAGTGGGTGAATGCCAAAGACAGAAGAGAGAAAAAATAAAGAGAAGCTAGAACTAAACAAGATGAGAATTAGTAACGGACTTATTATGAATGTTTAACAAGGCGAGAATTAGTAATGGGAATACTTTATTATGTATGTTTAGAGTTATTTGCAAAGTTAGAAAATTTAATTAAAGGCAATCAGTCACTAGTGTTAACTTTTTTTTTTTTTTTACTTTATTTCTTACTTCTAATTAGATCAATATCAAATACATATAAAATATTTATGTTAGCTCTGTGATTGATGTCACACAACTTACTTGGTGATGGTAATAATGCACACATTTAGAATCCTATCTGATACAGTCGGTATCGTGTTGGCCTCGCATGCGCGAAGTCCTGGATCGAGTCCTGCCCAAGGCTTGTGAATCGTGATTTCCGGCTGTTTACTGGGAAGGCTACTGCCGTGTGTGGGAACACGGTGGGGAGTTGGGGTGACCTGGCTGACGTCCCATTGACACCAGAAGGTAAAGAGTGAACTAAAATCTTTTAACTTTTTTGCTTAAATGATCAGTATGGTGACTCGTATGGGTGCGCACATACTTTTCAAAAGAAGGAAAATTTCTGCGCACACTCACAGCAAAAAATTAGATTAGAGGGAACATTGATCATAACCTTAGCTATTCGGCCATATTGACAAAAACCAAGCTATTCGGCCATATTGACAAAAACCAAATCAAATCATTCTGGCCCTTCATCCAGCAGTTTGTTTACTAAAATTCTTCAGTGCAAGCTATCTACCAAGCGGAAAACAGTTTTTATGACATTGGCGCCACTTAATCACAAAAAAGGGTACTGGAGTCTCACGGTGAAAGGAAGATAGTAAGTGAAATATCATGCCCTATCCAAACTTTTCCTACCACGGAACACTTCACAAATCCTGAAATTTTCACGGAACATCTTGGTTATTTTGTAATGTATTAATTAATAATTAATTGTTAATTTAGCTGATTTTTTATTAATTTTTAATTCATTATTAATTAATAATCAATTAAACACCAAAATTAAACAAAGTCCCTTGTCTCTTATTCATATTAAAATTTAAATTTGCATGCCTATTACTTTAAAAAAAAATCACGGCACTATGGTTTCGAAACAAGCACTTTCATCATACAATACGAACTTGCGAAGAATGTGTTCGGTATTACTAGATTTGAGAACCGGATACAGACTACGTTGATCTTCAATTTCAGTGGAAAAATTTTCTTTATACTTCTTCTGATTGGTCACTAACATTTGTAATACAGATGTTATTTCTTTCAGTTTTGAGAACAGAGGATACGCCGAACATTGTTGTAATCGGCTTGCAGGCAATTTTTATGATCGGTCATAAACAGCGGTATTCTCTTTCCCGATTGTTGAAAGATTTCGATGTGTGAAAATTAACGATATATAGATTATCTGATCTTTTCGACATATTCACGAATATTATTCTCCTCAGAATATTTCCACTATAAAATATTGATTCATGAAAATGCTTAGAAAACTAAAATGACAAATTCCAGAACTTCTCGCGAACACTTATTCACCTTCCCCGGAACACAGTTTGGGATACCCTGCCCTATCCTATCGTTGGTTAGTTCTGCGAAAACCCAAACTTGAAGATCCATCTACCAGCATACGTAGTTAAGAGGCCAGGGAAAAAAAAATTGTATAAAAGCACAAGAAACCATAACATTACTTACTTAACACTTTTATTTTAAATCTGCTCCAAGGTCTTAAAATAGGGAGTGCCCATTATATCGCCGCTGAGTTATTGATGTGTTTTTATGTCTCAATAATTGGTACCGTCTGCGCATCTGTCGGAACAAATTGTATTTTATATTTCTTTTCTTATTATTCTCTCCATGTAAGACAATGTACTGGTTATAAAATGATCCGACAGATTTTTTAAAAACGTGTAATTTTATTTGTTATCATAATTGATAGTAAATAAACTGCAATAGGACGATTATTTTTGATGTTTAGGTTTGTCTACCTTCTTAGGTAGGATGTCTATAAATTTCTTGAGCTGCATGACTTAAGGGCGTAAAAAAGACGGCGCAGAGAAGATTCATGTCTGGAGCATAACTTTTTAGAACAGAGAAATGTATGCCCAGAAACTTTTGATACTGAGACTGATCAAGATTCTTTTGGTATTTTTCAAAATAGGCATTGAATTGAATTGAATGCGATTTATTTGGATCGGTAAGATCTGAATTCATTAGACTTTGAACAAGAGCAGCTTTGCCCAACCTTTCCCTTGTTCCGTAAATATTAGCAAGGATTTGCATGTTATTAATATTGTGAAACTCCACATACAAAGGGTTCTCGAAAGATAATCTTCCATCCTCCACCATGTTTAATTATAATATTAAATTGAAACTGCATTCCATCTCTGCTTGTCATCTGAGCCATATCCGCGCGGTTAGCCTAGTGGCCATGCGCTTCGCAACCATATGTCTGGGGAAGGAGTGTCCTAGGTTCGATTTCCATCGACGACATGAGGAGCTTAAGAATCTTCCTCAGCCATAGCCAAGTTAGCCGGTCTTGGGCGTGGATAGCAGGCTTTTTCCCCCACTTTATCTGGGGTTTTTCATCCCACAAGCAGGCAAACCGGCCCGTGAACACACGCGGATACAGTCAGGAATACTTAAGACAATCCCTCCAGCCATAGGTCCGAATTGTCAGCTATGCCTATCCCGAGCCGAATAAAAATAGGGGGGATTGAGGTGGTGCCATACCTCCCCGTAAAAGGGGCTCACGGCAGTTGAATTACCATACGAAATGAATGAAACCTGAGCCATGTATTCTCAGTTGATTGCTTTTGGCAAACTAAGCACTGCAGTACTGACCTCCTCTTGTTTCTTCTGGAATGTCTGGATTGTTTCACCTGTGCAAATCAGGTGTCATGTCTCATGCCATTCTATTTCATGCCGTTATTAAACTTGTCACTAGTACTTGTATATTCTTGACAGTCAATATCGTAGAAAAAAATTTGAAAGAAAATTAAAAAGCAAATATATAAATTGCAACTTGCATCTTCTAATGAAACACTTTTGGTTATTATTCAGGTTTTTAAATATACTTATAAAAGATGCGTTTATTAATAAATACAGTAGCTAAATATGGCTAATGTTGGTATTGTTTGGGCATACCCATTCCAAGCATTCTTTGATTTGATGTATATTCAAATAACAAGTAATTACCCGAATCGGTAAGAGGTCCTAAAATCAAGCCCAAGTCTATCATCGTGGTTTTAGAAATCGCAACTCGAATTTCATTTTTATGATAGTGATATTGCCACTTAAAAGAAACATACTAACAGATGCTTAAAATATAGTTTGGAAATTAAATAAAAACAATAAAAACAAACCAGAATAGTGGAGTATGATGGTGATAAAAAAAAATGTGCAAGTGGTTATTACATGTGAGTGACTTATTAATTTTTTGACATTGAGTTGTAAAATGTTTGTTATTGTCGTACAATATTTCTTAATTAAATCTTCCTTAAGTTTAATTATAATTTTATTTATCTCGTTTATTAATATTAGGACCGCCCCCCCCCCCCCCAAATAAAACAAAAACCACTCTCTCATGGAACCGAATAAAACATAAAACAGTTCGCTTTGGCATGAACTTCCGATCTCTTATTTTGATCTGCAGTCATCCCAAAATTTAGTTTAAAAAGTTCAAATGGATTGATTATAACGAAGTTTAAAGCGAAAGGAGGATATCAGAATTGTCAGCCTATATATTTAATACAAAGAAAAGCGCATGTTGCCAGGTCACTTCTGCACGAGCTAAGCGGACGTTAACTTAGTAATTATACGCCTAATTCCGTGTTCGTCTGACGAGAGTGCGCTGTGTTCTTATTAGGTCTGGCGGTCGAAACTACTAAATTAATGGCTAAACTGTCACGACCGCTCACACAATACTGATTTTTTAGCCAACTCTATGTATGTAATTACTGAATTTATACTTTCGGTATTCTGTCACCTTCCGTATCTGTTCAGGTCACTGTTGAGCCTACGGCTGCCGTGAGAAGCAGTGTGTACTAATATCTTCATAATTATGGACGTACCTCCTGGTATGACTGCTTTGGGTGTTTTGGCTGATCGGGTTTAATCACACACTTCACTTGCGCTATAAAGGAACATTCTGCAATAAAAAAAAAATTATATAAGTTGATGCCCTGGGAATTTACCTATTTCTTTGTACTTTTTTTTTCTTTTTCGAATAAAATAACAAAACATACGAAATATTGCTAATGAATCAAGCAAAGATTTTCATTTCGGGCTTTTAATGCGTTTTCTATAAAGAATCAATACTTTTGTAATATTGTTGACCTGGTTCTCACTCCTCATTTATTTACTAACAGCAAATAAGTAACACGAAAGTGTTCCACATCAAAGTTTAGCATCAGCTGGTCATGACCATGGTGGTTTGTCATTTCTTCTGAGCATTGCTCAGAAAAAATGACAAACCACAATATTCGAATGCTTCCACCTTCACTATTAAACGAAGGGGAGAAAGAATTCCATATATGGACCTTGTCTTGTGTTTTTCGTTCTAGTCTTCGATTTAATATTTTCGCAGTAATGGCCGATGAACCATAAGAAACGAAGGTTAGTTCACTTCTGTGACATTAACCGGATGAATACGCGCATATTATAGAAAGGAGCGCACAAAAATAAAGCTCGATCTTTAGTGATGACCTGGGTTTCGTGATGTTAATTCTGAGCACGTACATTGTTTCCCGTGTAAATGACCTTGCTTTAGAGTTGACCGCATCACTTTGGAGAAGGAATCGTATGTTGCATAAAGTGCCGTCACATATGAGACAATATTCAGTTTCTTGAGTACCATTCATGTTGATGGTAAAGAGCAGTTTTCCGATGTGTAGTTTTGATTTTAAAAGTTTGTTTAAAAAAAATGGCAAAAACGGAATTATTTGGAAATTTAACAAAATTTAACTATAGACTGCTTTTTTTATTAAGTATTAATAGACGATGATGTTGTTGTTGTTTGGAATTACTGCCTATGTAGCTGTGATGCCAGTGTATTTTTTTTTCTCTGTTGCATGTGTTCTGGCTCGTTTGCCTGTTTTACTGAAAAACGCGAGCGAGGTAAAAACCTGCCTTCTTCCATATGAGGCCTACTACCTTAGTTGGAAAGTGCTTGGGTTCTTCTCATCCTAGATGGGATTCCAACTAATCCTTTCCAACCAAAGGGTATTGTCGATACTGAAATAGGTAATGTAAGCTGGTAGTAAAATTCTATTGTTAATTTTATTATTCATGGTCGTAAGATTATCTAGGGCGTTTTGCTTTTTAGCTTGTTTTGCTTGTCGATTCTCCATAAACTTTGCTTCATTGCACCTGATTTAAGACTAATATTAAGATAGTTATGTGAGCAGTTATTATCGTACTTTCCTTTCTATAGATTTTCAAATATTTAAAATTATACACTCCTACAGTAGGCTTTTCTAAAAGTATCAAATAAAACTGCGAATAAGGAATAGGAATCCCCCGTTTTATAGAATTCAAGCCTTCACTGTTAAATTTCAAAAGTCTCATTTGGTTAGGAGGTTACTCTGATTATTATTTTAAAACTGTATTGGATCGTTCTTGTGGACGGGAGCACCTGTGTAGTTGAATCGCGTGAATGATGGCATTTATTCTTTTTGTTGGGAAGAGCTGGTTCGATTCAGTCTGGGTAGTGAAGAATCTTTGCAAGGGCTATTCATCTTGAAAACGAGATACACATCTCATACCATGGTGGTACTTTTCCGGACAAATCGTCCAAAAAAAAGTAATTTTGTGGAAAGGCACTTTTAAAGCACGACTATCGTGATCATTTTTGCTGATTAATAGATAATGATCGCCAAAAAGAAATAAGAAAAATCTCATGTCATTTATCTATTTTTGGTCCAGTAGCATGTCACAGCCAAGTAATCTTACTTCACAGAAACTTAATGAAATAGTAATGCTAAATCCTATCTAAATAGTTGTATCAATTCTGTGTCTTCAGCTGTTTGCGGGACAAATTTCTTTGGCACTCGCCTTTTCCGAGAACAAAAGAAGAGACTCGTCATCCCTTCGTTTCCTACAGATGGCTGGCCGAGAGGTTAGCGTATCCGCTCTCCAGCCAAAAGGCTGCCGGTTCGAATCCGGCTGTGGGCATGGATGTTTGTGATTGTCTGTGGAAAAAGTAGCAGCAGCAGTAGTAGTGGTGGTGGTGGTCGGCGGTGCGGTCATTTGGTGGATTGAGTGGTGGAGACAGCGTTGTAGAGTGGGTGTCCTCCCTCGATGAGTCCTTGGACTCCCTGGAAGTGTCAAATAAAATAATAAAAAAAGCTTGCAATTCCTTTGGGAGACACTCGCTTTTACTTGATAGGGGCTTTTCAAGTTTCCTCACTTTCCAGATGGCATTGGAATCCTTCTTTAAGTGAGCATTATCGTTGCTAAGCTGGATCTGCAGACTCAATTACACGAATTTCTTTTATCGCTTATCCTATCCCAATGGCGTTAACAGGCCTTTAAGGCCCACAGCTTTCCAAGCACGCTTGGATTTCGTAACCGAAATACGAGGATAAGATGGTCAGCCCTATGCCTCTAAGTATTCCTGACTGTATCCCTGTGTGTTCACGGGGCCAGTTTGCCTGCTTGCGGGATGAAAAACCCCAGATAAACGAGGAAAAAACCCTGCTGTCCACGCCCAAGACCGGCTAACTTGGCTATGGCTGAGGAAGATCCTTAAGCTCCTCACGTCGTCGTCGGGAAATCGAACCTAGGACACTCCTTCTCCAGGCATATGGTTGCGAAGCGCAAAGCCACTCGGCTAACCGCGCGGGGACTTTTATCGCTTATGCAAATACCTAATAAGTATTAAATTGATACTTAGTATTTTTGAAATTATTTTTTAATTTTAAAATGTCTGTGTTTTACCACCTTATTAATGTTATGTCAAAAACATGCAAATAATAATACACTGGTAGAGAGATCAGAATTTCCCTAATTTTAGTCGGGAAATTGTGATCTCCCTCTCTCTTTTGCATTGATTGCAATTTCAATAAATAACTTTTTATTTCAGTACTTTTTTATTTAATAGTGAATGACTTTTAACAAGATTGTCGGCTTATCGAATTTTTGATGCGATATATAGATATTCAAAAGTTTAAGAAAGTAATATCGTGCTACTGCTCTGAATTTAAAGAAGTCCAGTTTCAGCGTTTTATTATAAGTCTGCTAATACGATTCTAAAATATGGGAGATAGCTAGTACTCTACATAGATGGATTAAGTATTAGTTCACTTGTGAAGAGTACTATGTACTCTTCACAAGTGAACAACAAAAACGCTTTAGTTGTCTGTATATGGACAACAAAAACGCTTTAGTTGTCTGTATAATATTTTAACTATATTTTTCGATAATAGGATTTTTGATTAAATAAAACCTTTCAAATGCTGATTTTTTTTAATCCCCTATTTAAAAAATGCGAGTAAGAATCGAATTTTATATATAACCTATTTTCTGTATAATTCTTCTACCAGACTACATTTCTGAGAAAGCATTAATGTAGAACATGTTTAGCAGTGTCCTGAAATCGACTCAAATTTTTTGAATTTAATAATATTCAAGAACTCTCTCCCTGTTGTATGTAATATGGGAGGCGTATCTTCTTTCCACTGGAGTTACTTAAAATCCATTATAGTACTTTGAATTTCCCCATTTAAAGTAGACGTTTTGAAACTAATAGACAAAGCTTACGACCTGTTCACTATCTCTTCTTTTATCTAGTGCATAAATTTTAGCTGTTTTATGTCAGAAATAGGCAGGTTGGGTCAAACACATTTTAAATGAGAAACCTACTGTTTGTAGGGTAATGATATAATAACACCAAGCCCGAAGAGATAAGACAAATGTGCAGACTGAAAGGTAGAGGGATTTTTTTTTTTTTTTCTATATATAAAGGGAGTCATAAAAACATGTAGAACTGGTCTGGTTGTCAGCTATCGGGAATATTTTATTTACTGATTGCTACTAAGATAGACGGTTCCCTAACATTTTCAGCCATTTCCTGCTTCAATAAATCCAGTAGAAGTTTGGTCTATATCTCAGAACATCTAGAAAAATTCGTGACAAGAATTCCATTTAGTTTTAGTGTATCTTCATTGCATTACTTCCTTGATAGATATTTATCAGGATTTAACAAATGTTTTTCAAATATGAACTCTGAAAGATTCAATTAGTTACAATTTGCCAGATTTCAGAAAACAATAAGAACATAACCAGCCTAATTTCTATTGATCGCAACAATTCAATATGATATTTGTATAATTAATTTAAATATCGAACGCTTTTTTGAAGGGCAACATTATTGAATTTCCCAAATAAACCAATATTGGCATTTTTTTGTTAGTTTTTTCAAACTGGAGTTTGAAAATAAATTTGAAAATAAGTTAAACAGATCATCTATCCTTCTGGCACGCGCATTTTGACTTGATCAAGCTAAGTTAAAAGAAAAATGTCAAAAAATTAACATTAAATAATTAAATTAAAGAATTCTATGGAATATACATATTCTGAGGAACACACATATTCCAACTGTAGTGATGTTTATGAACCCTTTTTTGTTACCCAAAAAGTTCAGTCTTATTCACATCCTCGGTAGAGTTGTTAGGCATATATATGATGTATGCCTAACTAATTATAGTCTCCATAGCTTAGTCGGTTTCGACAATGCCCTTCGGCTGGAAAGACCTGGGTTAAGATTCCGTCTAAGACGCTAAAACCTTTATCAGGATTTTAGTTGAAGCTCAGTTATTCAGTCTCATATGTGGAAGTTTTTTCTTTTCTTCCTTTCTTTCTTAATGGGAACTCTGGTTTTTCATCCTGCAAACATGTAAACCCGCCAGGAGAACGCAGCAATTTACACTTATGTCTACATCTATAGGCATAAGCTAAACCACCTTATCCTAGGATTATAGTTACGAAATCTAAATATTTGAAGATCATGGGCGCTTAAAGCCTGTTAGAACTGCTGATGATAAAATGATTATTGCAACTGATTTCGTTCTGTACCCTTTTATTTCCTCCTTGTTCTTTATTATTCTTAATTTCTACAGTGCTTTTAGGCTTAAGAATAAACTGTGGATAAGCAAATGTGGTTCATTATTTTCTTCTTTGATACCAGATTAATCTATTTTCAGAGGTTAAAAATTGGACCGCACATTGGAAGTTTGGTTTGGTCTGATTGCAGTAATGGAAGAGGCAAATGATAAACCAAATATATTCGGGTGACATGAATATTAGATTTTCTGTACCGGGTGGGTGGATTCTGGGCACATATCTTCCTGGCGATTTCTGGAGGAATACTGATAATCCACTTAAGATAACCATGCTGTTGAAAAGTATCAAAGTACTATTCAACGGCACTTTCCAGTTAGGATTCATCTATAAATTATGTAATACTTTTTTTTTCTTTTTTTTTTTTGTGGGGGAGAGGATTCTTTTGTGAGCTAATGCCAAGAATCGGTTATATTATGCATACCATTTTGTGACAGAATGGTCAGGATCTCTTGCAATCATAAACAGCGTCATTTTATTTCTAAGAGCCTCTCCTCATTTGTAGGGTGTAAATATCCACTTTTTAAATGTTCAATTGTCCTTTTATTCATTTAATTTATTCAGCGTACTCAGTAGACAAAGTAGAACAGGCTGGTGTTTACGTATTATAGATATCGGCGGCATTTTTATTTATCTTTAATATGATATCAGTGATATCACACTGCTTTCGTATAGAGCTCTCTCTCTTTCTGGTAGTAGCTTAGAGGAAATTTTTGGAGAACGCAAAATAGAAATGAAATATATTCGCGAAAATCTGATAATGTTGATAATCAAACTAAATCCATGGATGAACATATTTATACACATATTATGAAAGATAATGATCAGATTGAAAATCCTGGGTTCTGTTTGTGAAGTACTTTTAAGAATACAAAAGATTATGACCTTTTCAGATATACGAGTGTATATTTGACTACTATTATTACATGAAAAAAATGTAGGCATAGTTAAGTAGTTATGCGTGTTAATTGCATTATGTCAATACCATATCTATTATATTGATCTTTTTCTCCCATCACAAGCTTTCGTTTTAAAATCACACACTGGCTTTTGATGTACAGTGCGATAATCATACCATCTGTATGCAGGACGAGTAGATAGATCACTTTTTTCCCCCGCCATCTAAGATGAATCCACTGTACAATTGAAAAGCATCATAAACAACATTGGTCTGAAGTTTGCTGTCTACTGATGTATGCCTAAATCAGCCTTTAAATAATGATCAAATGAAGCATCTGTTACCATCGAGGTGGGCTACGATTAGTACTAGTCAATTCACCGAGCTTCTGGAGGATTTGTTGACGATTTATTGATATGAGCTTCATCCTGACAATGGGGGGCGGGCATGGGAGTAGCAACTCGTGCTGTGTGACCGTGACATTGTTAGGTGGAGAGTGGGTGGATAACGACCGTGTTCTCCACCCTTAATAACAGGCAGGCAAAGTTGAAGTAGATTATCTGCTTAAAACCAGGAGACAGGACAGGTAACCTTAATTTGACATGTGCATTTGATGCTGAAGGTTAGTAATTTGTATGGGTGAGACTATTTCAGCATTAATTAAAGAACTATTTGTTTGTTCGTAATCGATTTTAGATAGTAGCTGCTGGATTATTTTGATCTATATCCTGTCTTTCTCCATCCTCGTCTTTTGCACATTGCAAGAATAAATGTGATTCATCACGCATTGCAGACTTCTAAACGCTTCTCTTACAGAACATTCTTTCTTTAATTAATGAAATATCTAACCACTTGCTTGTCGGTCTGTTTTAGTTTTGCATTAAATCTCAAGCCATTGATGAAAAACATTAGTTTTTATTTTCAACACTTATCGTTAAAATTAACTTCAACAGATTTGGTTGCATTGGTTCATTTAGTTGGTCGTTTTTCGATTATCAGATTTATTCTGTGCTTAGAGGCATCGTTCTTCAACAGGTACACCTTGTCTTCTTCTTTTTTTTTCCCCTTTTTTTTTCTCCCATGAGCGCAGTTATTCAATAATTTATCTTCATTTATCGAATTAAAATTTCCTTTTTATTAGCATTTATTTTTGCATTGATTCAAGACTGTGAGTAGAATTATTTTTCTGTTTTTGGATCATCTTTCATTCTAATGCGATTCATTTTCTTTCGATTTCGATAATACACATTCCTCTTTAGCTAAATGAGTGAACTTGAAAACGAACTCATCAGCATTGTCTTGACTTATTTAACGCATTATTACTAAAGGAACAGGTGATGTTTTGCAAAATAATACACAGAAATGTTTGTTGTCTTAAATATTCAGCCTGCTGAGTAAATTGTGAGCAGAGGACCTCGATGTTGTTAAAAAGAACTGATTTTTTTCACTAGGAAAATCAGAATTGTCCACACTGACTTATCGATTGATGACCAAAATGCTTAATTTTAGAATTTAAAAGCAATAATACAAGTGATCGCTTTTAGTCTATAAACACGAACTCTCTTGACAAGAATACTCGAATTCCTTCTTATTTACCATTCATTATGCTAGATTCGAATTGTAAGATTTTTTTTTTAATGCTAATCCCATCCAGAAAAAGAAAAAAGTTGTAATACTATGGTTGAATTACGCGTTATATAATCCCGAAACCTGCTCTAGAGACCAAACTCGATCCTTTTTAATTTCTAATAAACAAGGCGATAGTATCACAATAGATGATGGAAATCATTTGCTTCTTAAAGAACATTCACAAACATCGAAATTTCTGCACATATTTTGCATAATCTCTGCTGCAATTGGAGAAGAATTAATCCATCTCGTTCCACATTATCTACCGTATTGTCAAATGGATTTAGAGACAAACTATCTTTAAATTAGATATAGAAATAAAAAATTTATTCACATAAATTAGCGCAGTAATAATCTTGATTGTTTTTAATCAGAAGTTTAAATACAATTTAAATTAGATTCAAATTAGTCGCCAAGTGTAGAGCAAAGAAGGGAACAGGACATTGAATCAGTTAGATTCGGGTGGTGCACATATAACATTATTAAAACACACATGACACGTCTGGTTTCGAAGAAGTATTAGACCGTTGGGAAAATAGAGGAGACTTTGATTTCATAATATATATATTTGGGTGGTGCACATATAGCATTGTTTAATATGGATACATAATTTATTTTTTCATGTATTAATAGTCATAAAATATACACTCGTATATCTCAAAATGCCATGATCATCTTTTGCATTCTTAAAAATACTTCACAGGTTGAACCCACTTAGGCTTTTCACTATGATCTACATCTTTCATATTGCATGTATAACGGGTCCATCCAGGGTTTAGTTTGCTTACCAACATTATCAGATTTTTGTGAATATATTTCATTTTTATTTTGTATTCTCCAGAAATTTCCTTTAAGCTACTACCAGAGAGAGAGAGAGAGAGAGAGAGAGAGAGAGAGAGAGAGAGATCGCTATTCTGAAATATATATGTATGCAAATATATATATATATATATATATTTTTTTTTTCCCTAACAAATGATCGGGCTTGCAAATTTTGCTCTTAGGTTCGTAACATCCTCACCATAACACTGACATAGAATGTAATCTAGTAGAAGTAGATATTTCCTGTGTGGTCCCTTCATAAAGCCGGGATATATTCTAAAGTGCAGGGTCAACAGAATACGAGGTATCTGACATAACAACAACAAACGAGACTAACCCTATACTTGGGAAGGGAGAGAGAGAGACAAAGAGATGGTTATAGAGCATGTTCTAACCTGTCATCGTGAGATAAGGCTCAACTCCATCGCTTTACTCAGTACGAGTGGACGCGTGTTCATATATAGACGTTTTCTTATCCTCGGTCGGAAAATGTTGGAGTGCAAGAGTGAACAGCGAGTTAACATAAAGTTTCTTCTGAAACTGAAGAAACTTTTCAATTATTGACTGGGAGCGTACGGTGAAGAATTTAAAAACCATGAAAAATGATGATTGCCCACGCACATAAGTTACCGATTAAAAAAGTGAGAGATGTGATTCGAAAAGAATCGCATCTCTCACTTGTTGGTTGGGTGTTTGAGCTGTAGCAAAGAAAGTTAATTTTGACAGGGAAAGTATTCGACGCATTTTAACAGAATTGAACATCAAAAAGGTCTGTGCAAAAATGTTGTCAGATGAACAAAAAGAATGTCGCAAGGAACTGTTTGGACCTTTTCCAACGCATTAAAGATGAACCAGATTTGTGAATTCGGTAATTACTTGTGATGAAACTTGAATATTTGCGTATGATCCGGAAACCAAGCGACAATCAATGCAGTGGAAGTCAGCAACATCTTTAAGACCAAAAAACGCACGCATGAGTAGTTCGAAATTCAAGGCCATATTGTTTTTTTCGATATCCAGAGTCTTGTAATGGCAGAGTGGGTTCCCAGCGGCCAAACAGTAAACCAGCAGTAATACCTTGAAGTCTTCTTGACGAAATTGCGCGAACACGTGAGAAGGAAACGACCAGAATTGTGGGAAACGGTTGGATTTTGCACCAAGATAACGTGCCAGCCCACAACGTTTTGTGTGTGAAGCAGTTTTTAGCTAATCACAACATCACTGTGCTTGAGCGCCCACCCTGTTCACCAGTCTTGGCTCCCTGCGACTTCTACCTCTTCCCAAAGATCAAGTCGGTGCTCAAAGAAACTCATTTTTTTTTTTCGGTAGATGGTGTGAAAGAAAAAACGACGGAGATCCTCAACAGCCTTTCAGAAAATGATCTGCCGAATTGCTTTGAACATTTGCAACATCGTATGCAACAACTCAGAAGGGAACTATTTGAAGGAGATTGTAGTTGATTTTCTCAATTTGTTAAATAAAAAGAGATACAAGCACAGTCTCGTTTTTCCTGTGTCAGAACTCGTACTTCATGAGTAGCCATCCACTAGAGGTGAAAGCAACAGCAGCAAAAAACAATTGCTCTTGGTGTACCAAAAATACGCAGGAGACGAAAAGAATAGGACTGAAATTTTTGAAATTTTTATTATTATAATATAGATATATATTAACACCACACAAGAGAGGTCACAAAACTAGTAACACAATAGTGTCTTGTATGCGTGAGAGGTTGAAATCAATTAACAAGTTTAATGAAAATCTGCGGGTTGCATTCATTGAGAAAGACGATATGTATAATGCAGTACCAAAGAACAGTAATAAATGGAATGAAGGGAAAAATAAAGTTGTTGCGGAGTTTAACAGTGTATGGATGTTGAGTTGACCAGACCTATTCGGATTCTTTCACGATTAGAGTTAAGCGAGGAATGGTTAGGCGCTGAAAAGAGTTGGTTAAGAAATGATCCACGGTGTTCGGAGAATGATGAGGATGATCTGGTATTCTGGTAAGTTGCTGAACAATGTGTGTTAGATTATTACTGAGCCAGTCAACAGGAGCAGCATTAACTTGTGACGAAGTTGATGCCAAAGCCAAAAATCTCCTAATTCTGATGAATTGCATAACCTTTATCATTCTTTTAAGAATTAGAACGATAAACGCAAATGGAGGCAACTAAGTGAGACAAGGAAATCTTGAGCCAAAGGAGATCGTATATAAGAGACTCCAGGTCTGGTAACCTTTGGCATGGGCCATTAGACCTGGAAAAAGCACATGTTCCGCCCTTCTTACGGAAGGCTGCATACTTGATGTAATGTGGAAAGTTGAGGCAAACTGTAATCGTAAAGGATGCCGGTTGAGGTTCAGTGAAGAATAACAGATGTGACTTGGAGGCCTGTAAGTGGTGGTGATAGTGTTGACGTATGGAGATGATTTATTGAGATCGCGGATGTTGGTAAAGTCGATGTAGAAGTGTTTTTTTTTTTACATGGAATCATGCAATGTTTAATTTTTCGGATATATATTTTTGCATTTGGTATATTTGATTTTTTTTATTTTTAAAAATTTTTATTTATTTATTTTTGTTTGTGGGAGATTTTATTTTTTAAACTCCAGCAACTATATTCTTTTTGATAACTTTCATGGTAGTAGAATATTGGCGAAATTTATAGAGTAGGAACATGCGGCAGGGGAGAAGGATTTGTGGGCACGATTCTCACACAGGAAGCGCTCTAACTCCAATTCAAGAGTAGTATCTGTTTCCTCACTCTTGCACGCTGCGATGCTCGAATTGCCTTCAGTCATTATTATTTAGGTTTCAAAAAATTTCTGCACGATATCATGCTATGTTTCATGAAATAGCCATATTGTATCTAAATTTAATAAAAAAAAAATACATACATAATAAATAAAAAAAGAAAGAAATGTACTTTATCGCAGCTATGAGAGAGCAACTACCACGTTTTGAAATGATAAGTCGAAAATTGGATTGTTGTTCTTCAGCTATTTTTCGAATTATTTAATTATTGTTAAAATAGGTTAAGGTACTGCATTTCTAAACTGAAAAAAAAAAAAAAAGAAAATGCTTTGATTTTTGTTGACATACTACTGTTTTCTCTATATATTTTTTGTTCTATATATTTCTACTCTCTCTCTTCTTCTTTTCTAAAGTGGGGCATCATTTAAAGATGACACGCAAATGTTGACATTTAACTGTGCTCACGCAGATAAATCCAACTTATCACGTGATCTATTGTTAAATTAAATTTCCTTCAAAAGAAACAAAATCCAGCATCGTTCCCCTTCCTCCCCCCCCCTTCTCACATTCAACAGATTACTTCGGCAAAACAAAATGAAAGCAATATTTCTATTATTTATTATACTCAATAGAAGAAGACTACGGAATGACGATGAGTAAAAGCATTAAAACGAAAGTTGCGTGTGTGTGTCCTGTATACAGCTATAAGATGTTGCTGTTGGGTTATTCGATGCATATTACTACTTTTATCGGTGAATCTGGTGATCTAAAGGTCACCGGAAAGAGCATGACAGATCACGCATTGTCTAGAGTCTATGAAGGTCATCTTCTGACTCAGGACAGTTTAGGCCCAATGGCTCGTATAAATGATAGTGAATCGCTCTTCCAGAGTGTCAACGGCTGCACTAATGAAGGTCTTGTTGCAGTTTGATGAAGACGACGTTCTGGAACCAGCCAAGAACGATTAACTTAGCCACGAGCGCATTTCCATCCCCTGAAGCTACTAGTCCGGTTCAGCGTGGGAAAATTGTAAAGCCTACAATTGCGTTTCAATGGCGATAGTAATGAATGGGGATACTCAACTGTTTCTTTAAGAAATGCTTATAAGATCAGGGATGTGTATTTAGTGTTGATGCGTCTTTGCATGATTTATGTCATCAGTATGGTATTTTTAGGTGCTTTTGAAGCTGAACGCATAATATTTTGAAATTAAAGAATAAAAGTTTAAACGTGATAATGTTAGTAGTTCACTGCTACTCACTTCTTTCTCGAGTATTCATTTGTTTATTGTCATTAAAGTTATTTTGGAACATACGAATACAAAATATTTTTAACTCATTTACTATTCATCATAATTTGTATAGTGATTAAAGTCACAAGAAATACCATACATCATAAACATCAGTGCACCTTTGACATGCTATAAACAAAGACAAAGTTGCAGTGCGCCTTTGTCTTTGTTTATAGCACGTGATTTCAAATGACTTTATCTAATTTTATAAACAGTAGATTTCACAGGTTTTGAATTTTTGTTTTCATTTTAAGCGTATCTTTTAAAACGACATTCACTGAGTGTCGAAATCGTTTCTTTCCGCCGTACAAGGCAAGCCTTTTATTGACCAATTAGCAATTCAGGAGTGGTGATCAAGGTTTGTAGAATTAGGTTAAAGACAACATTCGTTAAAGACAACATTCAGGAATGGGATGCTTTTTGGGAGGCAGCATGATTTTCTGAAAGGTAGGTCATTCTTCAGTAACTTATTCACTTTTTATAATAAAGTGACAGCTTTATTATAGTTGGATAAAGGTAATGGGCTATATGGTAATACTGTTGGACTTCTCAAAAGCGTTTGACAGGATACTGCTATATTGATACATAATTTTGATACATAAATTACAACAAATGGATATGAAGTAGGTGATGTGGATAAGAGGGTGGTTGTTGGAGACATACCAGACGGTAATTTATTTAGCAGCAGAGTTCTGTAGAAGGCCTGCCAGGGAGCTCTGTACTTGGGCCATAGGAGATGATCTGAGGAGAAATATATAGTTGTTTGAAGATGATGGCAAATTAGGTAGGGAGTGCTCGATAAAGATTATGTTGATATTTTACAGGATGATTTAAATAGACTGACAGTATGGGCAAAGGGGAGCAGATGCTAGTTTAATGTGACAAAGTGTAAGGTTATGAATTTTGTAGTGAAAAGATTATTAGCTGTATGCCTTATTGAGGAACTGTACTCCAGGAAATTTAGACGTGGAGGTGGATGGAAAGTTGAAGTTCAGAAGACATATTGCAAAAGTGGCTAAAACAGCACACCGAAGTACCTGGTTACTAAAGAACACTTTGCAGGGATAATCAGGTTATTATTCCTCTTTGATAAGGCCTCATCTGGATTACTGCGCACAGATCTGGCCGCCTGTGTTTCTTGGAGACGTGGAACGGATTCATAGATGAGTAACCAAGATGATGGCAGGTATGTATGATGCTTCATATGAGAAGTGATTGAAGATTTGTGGGTTGCAGAGGTTGGTTGATTGATAGGGGGATATGAAAGAGATATGATATAATATAATTTTTTTTCAGGGGGGTTATAGGAGTGATGCGGAGGAAATATTTCAGTAAATGAATAATGTGAAGAAAATGAAGGGTCATCCATGGAATTTAAGTAAGAGAGTGGTTAGCAGGGGCGCGAGACTAGATTTTTTTTGCTTGTAGAGTGGTGAACGAGTGGAATGATTTGTCATAGTCAGTTGAGTGCTTTGTCTGAGAATAAGTTCAAAGCAGGATATGCCAGGATTGTACAGGTATTGATGGTTAATGTTGATGTAATGGACGTTGATACTTCTCCCACGTTGAGTCTACGGACTCCATTTAGGTGCCAATAATAATAATAATAATTCTTGTTAATTATATATATATAGGTATGTGCCGACCTGGTTGGCCGAGTGGTTAGCGTATCCGCTCTCCAGCCAAGCGGCTGCGGGTTCGAATCTCGCGTAGATGTTTGTGATTGTCTTCCACTTTCATATATTCATTCACCCAAGTATAGATACTCTCCCAATATGGACTGGGTCACCATGGGAGTAGTAAACCTCCCTCAATAGGAGAGGCCTTCACCCTGCAGTGGGTAAAAAAATAGGCTGTTCATCATATATATATATATATATATATATATATATATATATATATATATTATTTTATTTCTTCCGCCTTCATTTCTCAGGTTCTTCCTGTTCCTCTGTAAAATGAAGTGTAGATTTATAAAATAAATGGGCGAGCTTGGCATTTATACTACAAGGCTTTTAACAATAAACAGTTAAAATACGAGATACCTAATCGGAATAATACAATAGAATGCTATTTTTACGTGACACCCGCAGGAGTCCTAGAACTCACAGTGGGAGGTATTCTGCTCCACTCAGTCCACCTTGTACACTACTTAATTCTCCATCTACACACAACATCATCTACTGTCACTAATAGTATTTTGTCTATTAATAGCGTGTGTACCCTAGCCGATTTGTCTCTATGCGTTGATGAAAACACGATTTTACGGGGATGGGGGGACCACTGCCTCCATATGAGGCCTGCTAACTTCATTTTTTTTTTTTCATTCGAAAAATATTGAAGGTGAGTTCAGATTTTTTTAAACTAAAAACAATTAACTCAGCTCTTTAACAGTCGAAGTTTCATCGTTCTTCAAATTGCACTACGGAATAGTCGTATATTAAAACACAAACTCCATAAAAACCCACTTTACATTAGCAATTTTAATGAATTCAAAATATATATACACCTTTCAAAATATACACCGCAATATTCGTAAAAGAAGCATTGTTAATAAATGTCATTATAGATAAATAGCTACATGCAAGGTCTATGAACTCTAAACAGCATTTCGTTTCATTTTTTAGTTAATCTAAGCAGTGGTATGAATTTGTTTATAGTTGCATCCATTGAATATAAATATTAAAACTTTCATTGCTAGTAGTGAAGAGTAAACTACCTATTAAGGCTTTTTGGTACACTTTTCAGGTGCATTTCTGAAAAAACAAAAATAGCCTAAACAACTGTTAGATTTATTTTGTTTGTTACATACCGACTTTGCTTTGGTTGAACTCATGTTGATAAAATTTCGCGTGATTACAAAAATACTGACCCCTTCATTTTAGTTTAAATTAAACCATGTTTTAGTAGTAAAATTAATCGGGATAATTTGAAACAATGCAAAAACGTGTTATACCGAGTGGTAAACTAGGAGTGGATAACCGACAAATGGATCTAAGTTCAGTTTTGGTGAAACGAATGATGTTACTATACAAGAATGCTATAGTGATATGTAGTGAACCCTACATTATTTCAATGCCGAATATATAGAAACTATAAAAGTTTCGGCGGATCCAAGCGTAAACAACCTTTCAGGACGGGAAGCTCGTGGCAAAAGTGGAGTAAGTTCTGATCACTTTCCTTGGTATTCTCCATAATGCAAAGCACATCTCCTTGCGGACATGTATGATGCTATGCATTATGGGAAGAGGTCGCTACCCAGATCGGTTTCGACCTTTGTTGAGGTCTCGTCAGTGGGAGCCAGATCCAGATGTAAAAGGTTGGAGTGATGCAGAAGTCATGCTTTCTCATACGAGTTGCCAAAAGGTGTCACATTTTAAAAGGTACCAAGAATTACTGAAATAAAGAGACAAGAGTTTCTATTTTGGCACGAAACTTTTATAGTTTCTGTATATTCGGCTTTGAAATAATGTTGGATTCAATATCCACTTAATTTGTATAATTTTGCATCGTCGAAGTGAAGCCTCTTTATTTCAGTATGGTGAACCATTTTATGATTGTCCATGATCATTTCACATAAATGAAGTAAAAAAGGTTTAATCATTGATTAATAAAAGTATTAAAACTCATGTTTTGTGGGGTCTTGTGAAGCTGTAAAAATTCCTTTCGCTTTCCGTTCCTTGCAAGTATCCAGGCCGCACCTGAAAAATTCAGTGAAAAGTACCTTTGATATGTACGTAAAGAATTTTGAGATTTAGCAAATAAAGCAAAAGGAATGTTGGGCTTCACAAACGGGACTAAAAGGTTGAGATCCATTTAGGTATTTGTAGTTTGCCTCTTGATTTCATATTTATCACTAATTTAACCCCCCCCGCGTCATAATATCCCATCAATCATTGTCTTGAGGTTGCTCTCCATTTGTTACAGGTCACAGCTCGTGTATTAACGCAAAACGTTTACTTTATTTTTATTTTTAATGAAAAGCCTGGAATGTATTCAAATAATATAAAATTTTGTAACCATTTTCACTTCCAAAATATTTACTAATTAGATTACATTTATTTTCTAGTGGAATAAAAATCGGGTAAAAGGATTTTTCCTTCACTGTCTAAATTAGTAACGCTCGAACACCTTCCAGTATGCTTTATACCTCTCTCTCTCTCTCTCTCTTTCTCTTTTCTTTCTGCTAAATGTGAACTCTCTGCAGGTGGACTGTAGCATACCTGAAGCCAAGCTCCAGTCAACACGCAATTCCACATTGACAATGCCACTCTAAGGGTTACTGGGGAGTTTCTGAGAAAAATGAATTTCATTAATTCCCCGGGCTTCCCACCTTAACGTGTTAACATTAGCGAACTGAGTTAAACGACCCCACAAAACTTTAGGAGGTAGGTAGGCGTCATGCAGCCACGGTTGTTCTGAGATGGAAGCTCTAATTAGGATAGAAGGTTCTTTTTATACGCCGCTTCTATTAGAGTAAATTGAGGACTCTACCGAGAGTGCTCTCTACCCCCATCCCCTCTGTGTGTGTGTGTGTGTGTTCTCACCACTTCACATGCAATTTCTACACTATTTCGCCTCTGAATAGTTTTATAATACGTTTATTTTTATTTCATTCCACTTTCCAGCTTCTAACATGAGTTTTTTTTTTTTTTCAAAAAAATGCAGTAAAACTAAAATAACTCTGTAGTGTATTACCGGCGCTTGTAACCAGAACGTGCCTCAATAGACAGGGTATAGAACGAGAATACACTCATTAGTTCGAATGCGTTTTAGACTTACCCTAACGTGTTAGCAGTTTATTTGTAACAAAAGTTGAATACTTTTTCTTATTGAATAATGTCATCGGGAATATTCTCTTTCAGATTTCAAAATTTTTAAATAATTTCATTATTTTTAACTTTTTTTAAAAAATTGGAATGCTCGTTTTTTTTAAATCTCTAAAATGGTCATTGTTAGGCATAATTGTGGGATACGTTTCTCATCTATGTATATATCATCACTCCATTAAGTTGCTGTCATTACTTTGTTTTTGCATCACTTAACTTCTCAGCATGACCAATATTTATAGGTAGTAGATGATGTTCAGTACTACTGTCAGATCACCCATGCTTGTTGGAGATCTGAAGTGACTTGACAAAATTCTGTTTCGTCTCTAGACGAAATACTATTAACTGTATTTTTCAATCCTTAACCCATCCACAGTTAAATGTACGATAAATACAACTTTTCTTGCGTAGGATTTACATAAAATATACAACGAGCGAGCTTCATATAAAATAAAGAAATAACTAATATCCTTAAGAACGATATTGTCGTAATGGTCATGGGTGGTTTGTAAGTTTATAATGTGGGAGAGAGGAACGCCAGAAAGTGAAGGAATATAAGCTTTCCCCCTTATTCTAGATTGGTCACTAGGCATGTATTTGTTATAGTGGAGATACATATTTCTCACAAGCTCAATGTTATGCATCCTTCTACATTTTGCAAGCGAAGACCTAGGAATTGGAAAGCATCAGTGACAAAGGTGTGTGTGTGTGGGGGGGGGGGGGGCTCTAGTTATCTCATTAACCCGTATTTGTTGCGAAGTTATTTTTTTTATTTGTCTTCAGAAATAATTGTTAACGTGACCTACCCATTACAGTTAATTTTCTTAATCACCTGGATTATGTCGAAAATTCTTTTAATTTTTTATGACTCCCATTAGTACATTTTTTTTAAAAATTATATAATTTGTATTTTCATTTATTTTTACACAGTCCGGAAACCTTGCCTGTAGAAATCAAACATTGAACTTTTCCAAGCCAGTTTAGTGCTCTAATAAGCAGGAAGGTGGTTTCACCTTCCTGCTTATTATGATTCAATAATAATAATTCAATAATAATAATACTAATATTATTAATATTATTTATTATTTTTTTAACATTTTATTATTTCTCAGATAAATTACATACATTATATGAAGACAATTATGCATAACAAATACTTTCTCGTACATAAAGTTTTTTTATTAAATAATAATAATAACAATAACTGTTTACAACGTATATTATTATAATATTCATAATGATGATTATTACAGATGTTTCTTTGCAATTTTACACCTGATACATTACTTACATTTGGTTACATGTGATACATTACTTACATTTGGTTACATGTGATACATTACTTACATTTGGTTACATGTGATACATTACTTACATTTGGTTACATGTGATACGTACATTACTTACATTTGGCTACATGTGATACGTACATTACATACTTTGGTTACATGTGATACGTACATTACATACTTTGGTTACATATGATGATACATCTTGGATGAGAACTAATTTCTCTGCTTTCATCCTCGAAGCTTATATGTAAGCTTATCTGAGGATGACAGAAGTTGTTTTTTTTTTGCTGTGTTGGGAAGCTACGAAATCTATGATTGAGAAATGCGCGCACACACACACACACACGATAACTGGGAACGTATTGATGCGTTGCTGAACTGGAAGCCTGAACGAATATATTGTGCTTCATTAAGTTTGTATGGTATTTTGGGTGCGTGTTTCTTGTTCATAGTATGTCCTTAGAACTCTTTTCAGGCTATTGTAGTTTGTAAGGTTTCTGTATTCAAAAGGTAATTTGTTTATCATGTCTGGGATGTAGAAGTTTCGCGTAGCCTTTCCGTAGTGATTATTGTATTTATATGTGATATGATTAATATATCACAATTATAATATTAATAATAATAATAATTCAATAATAATAATTTAATGCGATAACTGAGAGAGATTTCACCACTCTTTTCTTGCATCCTCTTGGTTAGTTTCTGTGTCTGTGAACGCCGAAAAAAAAAAAATTACGTGCAGTTATAATATAAAGCAATATATCATGATTAATCGTACCAGCAGTTGAACACGATACGAAGTTTATATCACTGTTCTTTCATAGAAATATTTCCTGTGAAATTTGTAACAATTTTATTCTATAAAAAATGGTATAAAAACAACCTGCGAGTACGAAGTAACTTATCTAAAGATATATATGTCCATTAATAAGCTTAATTGATAAAATTATATGCGTTCATTCACTTAAAATTTCTTAGTAGCGAATATTTTAAACGTTGATGGTCTTTTGAGATGTATTTTTGCACTATAACAGTGTAACAGCATATATCCACTATATGCTGTTATACACTGACAGATATTGCATAGCCGAAATGCAACTAAATTCTGTTGCTATTCAATTCTTGCTTTGTCCAAGTTGCGTTTTGGCGCAGCCAAAACTGAATTAACTATCTGAAATCACGTGATGTCAGACTGTAAAACCAGATAAATTAAGTATTGAAAGCACTATAATAATGTTGGATTCAATATCCTCTTAATTTGAATAACTATAATAATAATAATTATTATTTTGTTCCTTTTTTGCTACATTTTGTTTTAAGTTAATTTGCATAGAACTAGCAACCTCGAATCAATGTGCATGTTCTTAAGA
Organism: Typopeltis vanoorti; assembly: GCF_054136105.1. Classification (NCBI taxonomy): domain Eukaryota; kingdom Metazoa; phylum Arthropoda; class Arachnida; order Uropygi; family Thelyphonidae; genus Typopeltis; species Typopeltis vanoorti. Next base: position 69,432,311 of record NC_143564.1, on the reverse strand, counting down.
GGGCGCAGAGGTATATATTACAAACCTTTGCAAGGGCAACAAATTCTTCAAGTTGCTGCAAGTAATAACTTACGCCTGAATACGAGTCACGGTTGCTCCGCTGAGACCGTTATCTAGATCCTATAGACATGGTTATGGTACTCATTATAATAAAGCGACTAATTCCATAAACGTAATTATCCAGAGCTCTTGCACTTAAATTATGCCACTTCACTACAGAGCAGGAGCTGAAATGGTTTTGAACCAAAATAAAATGTTCCACTCGGAACAGTTCAAAAAGAATTTTTTTTTCTGATTGCACGAATTAATACTCCTTGGTAGAATTTTTTTTTCTTATCGTGCATTTTTTTATCCATCTGGATGGCTATTCGAATAGGAACAATTTATTTGTTCCTCTAAAGTTATACTTCCAGGTCGGAACAAAACATTTCATTCCCAGAAAAGAGTGATCCATCTGAAACATACAAACAATTTAATTTATATTTATCGTTTATTTATTGACTATTTAGGATAAATTTAAGAATTATGATTCTGAAAAAATGACACAAAAATAGTATTTCGTTATGTATTGTTACTATTAACAAGGAAAAATATTATTATTATCTGAGACCTCCAAGGAGTCAAGGAGGCTATAAATCACCCAAAACTGTCATACTTTACCTTAAATTCATTGATCACTAGATTTTATTATTATTTTTTTATGTTGGGCCCATATACAGGAGGTTGGCTGCTCAACCTATGGTACGTTAGTACCGTATAAGGGTGATGGGTTGTGAAAGGAGAAACTTGTTTACATTTGATTTGAACGCCTGTATATTGTATTCCTTGTGAAATACGTCAGGGGGAAGACTGTTCCACAGTACTGCAGTAGCAGAGATGAATGAGGAGGAGAAGAAACTTGTTCTGTGGGTTTCGAGGTGTACTGTAAAAGATGCACTCACTACTTTATGGAAAACTATTCCACTCACTGAACTGCTCTGTGAGAGAAAAACCTAGCTCTTACCCTTTTTTGACTGTGAACAAACTTAACTTTCATGGATACCCCGTATCCCCCCCGTGTTCTCTCCCCACCTTCCATATAACGAAAAATTTCATCAGCCGATGAAATTTTTTTTCGCCCCTCTTTCTCCTGTTAACCAGTCTGTAATCCGCATACTCGCAATCTCTCCTCATGATCTAAATCCCATAATCCGGATATGTTTGTAACTCTTCTTTGCACCCTTTCCATGGCTTCTTTATTCTCTTGGAATCCGAGAGACCAAATCTGTGTACAATAATCTAGGTGTAGTCTTATCAAAGGTCTTATCTTATATTGGTAATTTAAATTTATTGAAATAAAAGAAAAGTTTCACTTATAGAAGATATAATCAGTGTGTATGTGTGTGTTGTCATGGATTTTTAAAATAAATAAATATATTATATATAATATGATATAAAAATATTTATATCCTAGAACCTAAACAATGAGTATAATATAATAAATATCCGAAGAATGAATAAAAAAATTATTCATTTTTCAGATATTTATTTCAATCCCGCTACAAAGTATTTAAATTGCAAAAGAAATATTATAAAACAATATTAACAATAAACACAGCTAATATACATGTGAGGTGCGACTATAAAATCTGATTTTATTAAGCTATTTGCACATCACTAAGTATAACTATTGCTTGCAAAGTCATTTACTAATGTTTACTCGCACTTGAAACACGTGTACAGTATTTGATCTGTCTGTTGTTCTGAACCATGGTGAATAGTAATGCGTGTTCTAAGTTGTCTCAAGGAGGGGATGATCATTATTTAGAACATTGAATTAACATTAATTTTCTGTACGAAGCTGGAAAGTCTGCACGTGATACAAAATGTTAAAACAAATCCATAGATATCAATAATGGCACGAGCAAGAGTTTGAATGACTAATGCGTGTGTGTATACGTACGTACGTGTGCACAAAATGTAATCTTGTGATAGAAATTTTTAAATTTTTTGCAGCTGTGGAACCTGCCAAGAAGGACCAAAACCATTCTTAGCTTAATCGTCTGGCGTGGCTCCACTTGACTTCAAGCTCTCTTGAAAACTGAGAAACATCTTTTCAGTTTTGGAAGAGCTGTCATTCATATGCGAAACGTGAAGGATATATTGTTGAGGAGAGTAAATATCTCATCTCAATATATTTATAATTTTTCAAAAATTATAAAACAAAAACATATGTATAACTCAAGAGCATAAGCTAATCCGGGTTACAAAATGTATAACAATTATACAAATCAAAATAATACTCGTTTAATAAGTTTCGTTTCGTATTAAGATATGTAAGCCATTAAAGATTTTTGGAGCTAAATATATATAGTGTTTGTGTGTAATTTCTTTTTGTGCCTTTGGGATTAAATATTTTCAGCCCGCTTTTCTACAGAAGTATCTTTTCTAATGCTTAAGGCTGATTAACAGACATTAGGAACAGTAGAATCTTGTAAATATATAGTTGTCTAAGTGGTAAGGTATTTCATGGGTATATTATATTGTAGTCTTTCTATATTTACCGTTGGTTAAATGCGTATTTTATTTTGTAAAAGAGATTAGTGGTGTCAGTGTGATGTGGTATGTTCCTCCTCAGCTTAGCATACCATACTGTATAACAGCCTGCATCCTGGAGAAATACAAATAATATTCTTAACATTAAAGAAAAGCTTAACAATGTTAAGCTCCCTCTGACATCTATCTCATATTAAAACTAAAACTCTTCCTCGCTGGTCAGCATTTTTCTTCGAATCAAGAGGTGATTTCATCTGTAGAGGTATTTTGCAGATCTTACTGAGAATCACTACATAGTCAAGTAATCTGAGTAAATTACTATTTATTGTCCTTGTACATACGAGAGTGGTCTGAAAAAATTCTCAGCCACGACTATAGATGGCAACACTATCGGCAAGAGATTTTTTTTTCTAATTTAGTACATCTGTCATAAGCATCCATGTGAAATTGCCAGTCATTCTATCAAGCAGTTTGTTTATACAGCTGTCTGAAGCAAAAGTGTTGTCTGTATTCCTTGAAATAGATAAAATTGAGTATTGTGTGGTTATAAAATTCTTTGTAAAAGATGGTTTAACGCCAAAAGAAATTCATTCGAAGTTCATAAAAATTTATGGGAACTCGTCTCCTTCGTTTTCGACAATTGAGAAATGGGCTGCCGAGTATAAACTTGGCGTACCAGTCTTGAAGATGATTTACGTGAAGGACGTCGAAAAAGTGTCAACACCAGAAATCATTGATCAAGTGCACGATATGGTATTGGATGACAGCGAGTCAAAGAACGTGTAGGATATATTTTGCATGAAGAATTGCATATATGAAAAAGCTTTGCGCGACTTGGGTGCCGTGCTTGCTCACAGCAGATCAAAAATGCACTTGCATGAAAATCTCTGAACAGTGCTTGGAGCGTTTTAACAAGAATAAAACTGATGTTATGCGTCGATTTATTACCATGGATGAGACTTGAATTCATCATTACACACCAGAATCCAAACCGCAGTCAAAACAGTGGGCATCAGCCGGTTGTTCAGCGCCAAAAAAAAGACGAATTCGGTTCCATCAGCAGAAAATTCATAGCATCGGTGTTTTGAGATGATATAGGCATTTTGTTTATTAATTATCTTGGAAAGGATAAAATAATAACCGACGAATATTATTCCGATCTTTTAACCAGACTAGACGAAAAAATTCGTGAGAAAAGATCCGGCTTGCAGAAGGGAAAAAAAATCATCTTTCATCAGGACAATGCACCTTCCCACAAAGGTGTTTTGCAATGGGAAAATTAAGGGATCTGCACTATGAATTGTTGGAACATACACGTTATTCCACAGATTTGGCTCCCTCTGACTTCTATCTCTTCCCAAAACTAAAACTCTTCTTCGCTGGTCAGCGTTTTTCTTCGAATCAAGAGGTGATTGCAGCTGTAGAGGGGTATTTTGCAGATCTGACGGGTTAATGGCGCTGGAGCATCACTGGAATAAATGTATTAGTCTTAAGGGAGATCATGTTGAAAAATAAAAATAATTTTGAAATTATAAATTCGTTTTTTTCATTGTTAGGCCGAGAACTTTTTAGACCACCCTCGTATGTTCATTCATTTTACCTGTAGTCTCCAGTTTTTATTTATTTATTTATTTATATTTTTAATATTTTTTTTTTATAAATGAAATATCACGGGATACCGTGTCAAAAGCTTTCTGGAGGTCTAGAAAAACTTCTCAAGTTAGTTTGTGTTGGTCTTGTGATGAAGAAATCAAATTTGTGAAATTCAGCAGCGCATTCACGGCTTAATTTCTGTCTAAACCGATACTGGTTCTTAGAGAAGTTTTTTTTTCTAAAAAAGTTCTAATCTATTCTTTTACTAATTTCTCTAATATTTTGTAGAAAACTAGTAGGAGGGAGATTAGCCTCCCTCGATTGGTATTACTACAGCTTTCTTAAATTCTATTGGAAACACTCCAGTCATCAGTGAAAAATTGAAGAATTCACCAAAGGAGCTATCAAATATGCTTGGCACTCCCGCACAATGCTGACATTAATGTCATCGTGATTCGGAGCAGAAGAGTTTCCAAGTCTAATTATAATATAATATTTTTGATTTCAGTCTCACAAGTAGGAAAAAAGTACATCGAACTCTTATTTCTTTTAAGAGTGCAGTTTACTGATGGAGTATTGCATTGACTGTTACGAAATAATTATTAAAATTGCCTGCTAAAGTTCTTTCACTGTTTAAATCTATATGATTGTCGTTATCATTACTAAGTCTTGGAAATGTTGGTCTCAGATATTTTTGCAGAATATATTCATAACGAATTTGAGTGGTTTTTTGGCACTACCTTCACATTTCAAAAATTCATTACGGTAATACTCGTTTTTCCTTCTTTCAGTTTACAGCCTACTTGGTTTCTGTGTCTGAAGCTATTCTCGTAGTATTCATTGTGAGGATATTTTTTGTGTTTTTTTATATCTTTCCTCTGAGTTTTATACATTGTTTTGTCTTGTGTTATCCACGGCTTCGTTGGCTTGCGTTCGAGTATGACAGTTGCGTATTCTATTTCAGTATTTAATGTCAATGAATTTGTAGTAAGCATCGTGAACATTGGTTTCAGATTTTACCAGCTACAGTTCGCAAAGAAAATACTATTTCAGCATTCTATTAATAGGAATGGCCTTTCATTCCTATTATTTTCATAAATGTCACACTTAGAAAACTATCACCTATATCAGCTTCCTTTATTTGAACAGATTATATGTATGTATTTTTTTTTTTTCTATCCGAGGGTACTTTGTACTCTCGGATATAAAAATAGAGAGCAAGTGTATCGAAAATACTGACAGCTATAGGTCTAGAATAAACCTATTTCGTCTCAGATTTTAATTCAGCATAAAAAGGCTAATTTTTCCTTAATAGTCTTAAAGGTTCCACCCCTATCCCCTCACACCGCTTACCCGCTAAATCATCAATTGATACCGCTCAAGGTTTCGGAATTTGCTGTTTGTAATTTAGAATCCGAAGAGTAGCTTATCAGTCGTTGATCCAGTACCATCACTAGTCAAAGAAAGGATGAACAGATTTTTATTATTTGTTTATGTACAGTACAGAGCTCAAGAGTCGTATACTATAGTTTTTTTTTTCTTTATAAAAGAGGAAAACAAGAGAAATGGAGTTCCACATCGCTAGTTTCAAAAAAGAGTTCTTGGACATTGACACACACATTTAAAATCGGTGTGAAAATTAAATGATCTGATATTGAGCATTCCTGGATTGATCATTGCAACTTGAATGGTTTTTTCTCCTCACTGCAATGCATCTCTCTCTCTCTCTCTCTTTGTGTGTGTGTTTACGTCTTTAATGTACGACAAGCACAAGTTCAGATAACGGGTGTTCTTTATGATCAAACTGATAAAAAAACATCTCTCTAACAATTTTTATTACTAGTAATAAGCCTTCCACAGTTGGGCCCAAACTGTCAAATGCACTTCTTTTCTACCAAGTCGATGTCTCTGAATGACAAACTCGTCTTGGCAAGTTAAATTTAACATCCCCCTGGTAGCAATAAACGTGTTTGTTGCGTGTTCATGTTCTAGTCGGGAGAACTTATTCAGGAGGGGAGATAAAATCTCAAATGTAACCCGAACATCCTGAATGACCGAAGCCTTGCATTAACCAGTTCTGAAGGCCTTCACCCTCTGATCGCACCATTAAGACAACACACACACACACACAAAAAAACTGAGCTATGTTTTATAGTGTGGGCTCTCTAGACTAATGCACTCCTCCCTATTGAATCGAAAGATTTCGTTAAGGCATTTCAACTCGAATAGTTGTACCAATCCCCGAATTACCTGACCTCATTCTTTACACGTAGGTCGAACTCCCACAGTCTGATTTAAAACTGCGCTTTATTTCTGTTGTTACTGTAAGTCTGGCTCTCTCAAACAATATCGCAAGTGGCGTGGGAAAATACTTGTTTAGAATAAATTCTAGTCACCTTTTAACTTGTTTAGCTACATCGACTGACTACAGAATGTCAAATTAGTGAATAACAGATTGCTCTTAGATTGTTTTAGATAACTTGTTTTTATTTTGTGAAATAATTTTGTTGGCCTTTTGGAAATAAGCCCCATCAAATGATTTCTGCGTAAACTTCACCAATTAAGCTTAAAGGATTGAAAGGTGAGGTAATTCAGTTTGTTCCTGTGGTGTGTTCTAGTGTACAAAAGAAAAATATGAATGAATACAAGTAAAAATTAACTAGTCGTCTGTTATCCAGCAGTGTTGCAGTAACACCAGTCAAGAGAACATCAGACTTGTCGCCTCGCAAAGTGAAAGGAAATAATTTTTTTTTTTTTTGCGAGAAAATTAATTTGCTAATTATTTCAGTAACTAAATTCCTCATTAATAAAGTATACTGATAAAAAAAAAATTGCTGGTGTACGAAAGAAATAATGAATGAAAATGCTACTTTTGAGTAAAAACAAAATATTTCGCTTCAGCATATATAATATTAAGCATCTGTAGCTTCCTTGGTAATGACGGTGCCCTTTGGTTGAAGAGTCTTTTATAAGGAACTTTATAGCTGAAGGTTTATTCTCCCGGAAACAGGCATTTCAGCTGTAGAATTCGCGCAGTGCCATCCACCTATTCATTGAACATCATGAGATGCTATATGGGCACTCAGATGCTTGGTGATATGCAACAAACGTCCTCGCCAGGTAGTCTTGTTGTATGCTTTACTGGAGGCTTCAACTGTTGGAAAAGTAACTGCATCCAAAATCCGCAACTTTGAGGATTTTGGATGCAGTTACTTTTCTTTGATAGATCCATCCTTCCAGATTTTAAACAAGTCTCTGACTGTTGTTTTAGCTATTCCTAATCTTCTTCTGACGTCTTCTGAACAGCATCCCAGGTACTCGAACTTACTGACTTCCTCAATTCTTTCTCCATTAAGGTATACTCGTTTCTCAGGAGCTTCCCTGTTTGAATTTTCTTTGAGAACCATAATCTTTGTCTTACAGGATTGAGCTGAAGACCTTTGTTCTTGCTGATCACATTAACTTTAATGAGGATTTTTTCTAGTTCTTCCTTGTTTACAAATGAGTACTGTATCATCAGATTACTGATCAGTCTGCCACCTATCCTAATCCCTGTGTTAAGCTGATCCTGTACTTCACTCATGTCCTCAGCATACATACTAAAGGTGCGGAGAAAGTAGGCATCCTTGCCTAACTCCCTTTCTGGCAATCAAATTGGAAAGGGAGAATTGACGTGGCCTTTCGCGATGAGTCCTGGGACTCCAGGGAGGTGCAATAAGGATTACATTCATACTCATTATTTATATTTTGATTTCGATATTCCTTGTCACTCATTCTGATCAGCATATGCTGATAATGGACTGCTCTTCTGGGTGTTGGACTGCATGGTTAAATATATGCTGTACTGATACAGAGAACATCGCTGAGGGAACTAAGTTCTCATCGGGAAGATGAACATAACCGATGTTATATACATCAGTACATTTAATAATTATTTTGTTGTTAAGCAATCAGTTATTGTAATTGATTGCTCCAAGTTTATTAGATGCGGTATAAACGTACGGTGATATTTTATCGGCAAACGTAGTGATGACCGATACTAGAGTTTTTTTTTAAGGCAAGGCAAGGATGTAAACTGTTTTCATGTAAGGAAAGTTATTTTTCGTCTGGAAATTCTCTCCGGTTACCCAGCTTTTTTTTAATACGTAAAAGTAAGCATACACAAATAAATAAATACAAAAAAATATGTATAAGCACAAAAAAGTATTTATTAGCAATAATAATACATTATTTTAAATTTAAAGTTAAAATCTAAAAGTTAAAGTTTTCATAGAAAACTCAGATGTATGAAAAAAGAAAAAAAAACTTTCATTTTGGTGTGAAAAGTCCATAATTTTTTTTACTTACATTTATCCAATTGGAGAAATACAAAATTGATACTAATCATTCATGCAAAATATCATAGAGATGTTTTTATTTTCTTTTATTTGATGGCTTGGTGAAAATGGAGATCTCTTCTGTAGATGTCTTAGTCCACGTTGTTCTACAAACGTCCTGTATAACGGATAAAATTTGCAATTGGAAAGCCATAAAAGAAGAATAAATTCGTCTTTTATGTGTTGGCAACCAATCAGATTGCGAAGAGGAAAAGGTGTTATGGTGGGAAGCAGCTCAGTGCCCATGCTCGTTCTCACGGAACGAGTGGAACTGTGATTATGCAAAGAAAGGCTTTCATGGAACTGCAACAATTTGATGGAATCAGACTGATGTTAAATTCATTTGGCTGTCGCTACACATTCACTTGTAAAAAAATGTGCTACAAGACAACATTAGACTATATATTTCTCCAGGAGTTGGCATTCTGTTGCCCCCCCCCCCCTCCAAACACTCAAACGACAGTTCACGGGATTGATTGGCTTGAGCAGAGCAATCGCTTTCTATAATTGTGTGGGCATTCTCACGAGCCATATTATCCTGCATAAAATTCTTCTACTCCTTTCGTCGTTAATTCAGGGGTGCGCTTCCTTGAAATCTTGCTCTTTAATAATTGCATTCTTCTTTTTCTTAAGCTTACGTTTCTTTCTAGTGACGGGTGCCAATCATTGCCTGTTTTTTTTTTATTTTATTTATTATTTTTTTAAAATCTATGCATTACAGCAATAATATGTAATGAAAGATGAGCTAGCTTCCACATTAAAACTTTCTATTTATATCATGAGTAGGAAATATTTTGAAGATTTCTCTTGCCCCTTATATTTTTCTGCAACCTCCCAAGTTTTTACATGTTGGTCTGCGCGGATGGGCCAGTATTTTGTTTTCCTCTTTTTCTATGTGTAAGTACACATAGTTAAAATACTTTCAATTTATTTTATTAAATTGAAATTTCATCACTGATCATGTCCGACAATTTTGCCATTGACTGAATTACAAAAGATTATGGCAGTAAACTGAAACAAGATTTCTAACTCATTTAAAAATATGAACGTCAGCTAATAAGTTGCCTTTCTTTTTGAAGAAAAAGAAAGCTGATCTCATTAGCATATGGAAAATCCTGTTTATTTTGTATTAAAAAATCATAGTTTTGCTCTGTAAAAGCTCGAATGAACAATTAGTGCCGTGAAAAGATTTTCCATTTTGTTGACAAATATTGCTTATTGGGGATTGCGGGGGTTCTACTTTCATTCTTTCAGAACACAGGTAAAATACTTCTAAAAATAATTAGTCGTCTAGTTAACCTACAGGATTGTCTTTATAGCTCGTTTGAAGGTATTTAAGTATGGCAGAATCTGAAATTCTGAAGAAGAAAAAAAAAACAACCGAAGTTCTTTTCGTAGTCTAATCCTGAATTCGATTCTTATGTTCTATATATTTAAATCCGTATATTTCTTCGTCGAATATACAGATAGGCTCACGTTCTAAATGTTACATGTGAATAGTAACTCGAGAACCTTTCTCCATTAAATGTTAAAAGAAATAAATCGTCTTATATATATATATATATATATATATATATATATATATAGGATGTTTCTTATTTAGATCTTTATACGGTCTCACTTACTATTTGAGACCCGATAACTTCATTGCTGACTCTGTAGAGATAGAGAAATGAGGGAGAATTGCTGGGGAGGCAAGAGGTATGCAAATTTTAAAACTCAGGATTTAAGTGTCAGCTGAGAATAGGCTCGACAGATGTCTCACGAAGTTTGGCTACTACAAACAGGGAATACCACCTGTTGTTATTAAAGGAATGGTGTAGTCACGCGCTTCAGCTATATGTCGAATACCCCACTGTTTTCAAGGTTTTCTCCTAAGTCAGTTCTGTGCGGGACAACTAGCCAGTTGGTTGGTACGTTTCCACTAGCGGTTAGTTCTATAACGTTTACGAGCATATATTGATAAACTATGTAATTAATGTAAAAAAAAATTATGTTCACTTTGTATTATGTATGGCTTAGTTTTTCCATGTGCATGGTGTTGGGAGTCTTCAGTTCAGAGGCTGTTCACTAGCGTGCGTAATATTTGAAGTTTTTGTGTGTGAGAAAGAGCTCTATTAAAATTGAAGTGATTTGATTAATGCCACGAAATTATAATGGACGACTACAATACTTTGTGGCGTGTCTACAGAACTGACTATCGTCTCTTTCAGCAAGACAATGCACTCATAAGGCTTCTGCTGTAACTACGTGGTTTTTGGACATGAATGTCACTACTCTTGACTGGCCTTCATAGAGCCCTGATCTCAACTCTGTTGAACATCTGTGGCATGAACTGGAGCGCCGGGTGAGGTCAAGGGACGTTCGCCCCACAACAGTTCGGGACCTCATTGCATGCCTACAGGAAGAATGATCCAAAATTCACATTTTGATCGTCATAGTACGCCTTTGGAAAATACTCCTAATTTAAATAAAGCTGGTCGTATAAAAATGCCAAAGAGTAGAGAATGTCATCCTTCGCCAATAACAAAACTGGTCACCCTTAACTGAACCCAACGGGCATAGCCAGAACATTAATAATACTTGCTTGAAATTTCATATTCTTTGTTATTCAATTATATATATATATATATATATATATATATATATATATATATACTATTTTATATTAAGCTGATATTTTAGCGAATCACAATTTACAGTATCTTTCTTTTTTGGACGGAACAATAGGTAACTTTTTTTTTTTACTAAATGAGAGATTTCCGAGTTTTGCACGATTATATATGTAAAAACGAAGGCAAGATTTAGATAAGTTGTAGCAGACAAGGATAGACGACACATTTTGTTGTCCAGAGTATTTGGAACAAAGTTTATACCACTGGAACATATTTCTTTAAACTGAAATAAATTAAATTAATTGTTCATTAATGTTTAATTGTTCATAAATATTTTTGAGCCTTTTGAGTAATCGTCTCTAAATTTTGTGATCCTTTTCTTAAGTCTCTTAGTCCTTGGCCTAGGTTCATGTGGCCTCCTTTTTTAGGCTTTGGATTACCTAACTGCAAATAAATGATTAGGATAGTTACTCCTAGAATTTTATCCACTCCATAAAAAAGCTGAGACTAAATGCCCCCTTCTCTTGCTTGTCTCGTAGCATCACTTGTGTATCATCTCTCGATCCTCTATATTTTGAGAATATAGAAGAGAAATAATATTTTTTTTGTTGTTGTTCATTGAATTTCTAAGTTAAATGGTAGCAACTTATCTGTAATTGCCTGGGTTATATAGTTCCATGCAAATAAACTAACTACAAATGTCGACACAACTTTAATGTTAATAATATAATATTGCAATAATGCGCCTTTAATTTGCAATTCACTCGGAAAGGAATCTTGGTAAAAAAATATTGATTAGTATCCCTCAACATCTGCTGAATTGCAAATATATCCATTTTATTTTCCGCTTCAGCTGAGCCCAGTGCAGATTGTGAATATGTCTGTAAATTGAGCATGTTCATCTAGCCGGTTAGCCTGTTTTTATATGATAAAAAAACCCGTGTTTCCGGAAGGTTAGGATAAGGTAACAAGAAAATCGCCTAGGGTACAGGACATTGGCACGGAGCTAGGCTCATATGGGAGTCACAGTCTAGAAGTATCACCCACTGACTTTCTGGGTCATTATTTACCTTAAAAATTCAAATACTGATTAGCACAATAAAAAAAAAATGTTTGGATGGCGAAAGGATAAAAAAAACGCGATTAAGGGGGGGGATGCGCTGAATTCGATTTCGATATACTCAACATACAGCATTTATCTGCGTACCTGTGCAACACATTACTACCATATACGTATAAACATAATTAGAAACAATGGAATATATTTGCATATACAGTATATACCCTAGCAATTCACCCTCATATGCATTATTAAATATCTGTAGACTTTTCACACGATAATCCATGTTCTTTCTTACTACATTCCTGAGTATTTTTCATTACTTCGATCACATGATCAATAAATATTCACTCCTGCCATCCACAAATAAGAACCACAATTTACTAGACTACAGTGATATTCAGCAGATCTTGAGGGATACTAATCAATACTTTTTTTTTTTTTTTTAACAAGTCATGCAATATTTTTCTTGCTACGCATTAATGACTACTATGATCAACTCCTAAGTTTTATCTAAATACATATTATTATTTTAGTGCCACGGTAATGTCTTTTGCATTCATATAAGTCTATATTTTGATAATGGATTATTAAACAGTTTTTTTGAGTAAATGTACCGTAACATTCAGTAATTTCTTTGTGCATCCATAAGGGTGGTGCTGAGGCAGTATATTGGTGAACAATGGAATTTTTCATAACATATTTCAAGCACATTGCTAAATCATTACAGGACATTGCTCTAGGTTTCAACTTCTAGTTTCTGGATATTTTTTTATCTTAATGTGCCGTCTCATTTTCTGAGAAATAACAAGGAAAATTCGAATGATAAGCGTGAAGACTAGATTATAAACCAGACACGCCAGGTTACATGTTATAATTCAAAACTACTGAAAACTGACAAAAACAGTAATCGTTTAAGGTATTACATTAGAAAGCGTAACATTTACTGAATTGCATTTTTTTAAATATCAGATAAATGCTGTATTCAATTTCTAAATGGTATAAAATGAATTCTTACAGCACCGGCAAGCTGTAAATTAATATCACTTTTCATTAACTGTCGAGAGTGAAACTAAAATGATGGAACAACAAAGTTTCGCGTTTGTTATGGCAAAATGCTTGGCACAATGCCTGGCCGACTTAACAAAGTTAAGTGGGCTAGGCATTGTGCCGAAATAGTTTCATTGACGAATCTAATATTACGCCTCATTCGGATATTACATGTAGAAACAAGCTAGAAGTTTAAAACATTTCTTATATGAAGATTCTTTACACAGTTTAAAAATTATCTGAGAATGTGCATGTTTTAGTAGAATCTATGTGACAGATTAAGTATTAAGTACAGTATGTATTCTTCAGTAAATGCAAAATACCAACATTACCCTTATTCTGAAAGAGACTGATATCCTTATTCTGAAAGAGAATGACGAATCCTCTTGGCGAGGAGTTAGCGTCTTCGTTCTCCATGCAGTACTTTACAAGTTCGAATCTTATTATGGGCATGGATGTTTTGATCGTCGCGCTTATCGGAGGTCTGCAGTGGCTTGAAAAAACTTCCATTGAAAAAAATAATTAAAGCACCGAAAATAACAAGAAATTCTTAGCCTTGCGCGGTACTGTTTTATAGGTTTATTTTTCCTAGGTGGAATCACATAAAAAAAAAAAAAAAAAATGAAGATTGTCGTTGTGTATATCAGAATGAAACAAAGTTTTTCACTTGTTAGCTTTAGTAAGTAGGATCGCAATGTTTACTTTTTGAAAATAATTTTGTCGCTTAATTTGCCATTTCTGGAATACATCATCACATATGGAAATAGAATACCCACTACTAGATTGGAAAAGAATGGGATATGTAGAATGTAGTGACCCAGTATTGTATTCTCCACAATTTGATTAGTAATTCTCGTAAAAATTCAGATTTCAAAATTTCTAGTTAAAATCGTAAATCACTTTAAAATTTTAGGTTATCCATAAAAAAATGCTCCTGCATATTACATAATATATTAAAGGATTTACCCATATCTACAGTCACCCCATTGCGAGGTCGCAGAGTACTTCTTATGAAGGATTTTCATAAATAATCGGCCCATAAATAATAAAAAATGACATTTTACTGATTTAACATTAAATATCTTCCTGCACAAATCTAACCTTTCATTTTCCACAGAGCAGGGGCACTCTTTTGGCTCGTTTCTTTTTTTTTTTCTTCTCGAAATTGATAGCTGGTTTTTACTTTTATTGAAGGTTCAATTCATTCTTTCCTCAGTATGTTAGATAAAAGACAGAGTATTCATTATGTAATTTTATTTATTTATTATTGTTATTTTTCTTTTATTTATTTTTTTTTGTAGTTACACACTGAGGATGTTATTAGATTATTGTCTTAAAACGCCCTCATTACATAACTACAAAGAAAGTTACGTATTATATTATGAGCTATTTGCATTTATATACCAAGCAATCATTAAGTTTTATAGGAATAAAGAAATACTGCGTATAACATAAACATTTAAAAGCGAAGTATAAACTTTTTAAATTCAAAAATTATGTTATGATTTTAAAACTTAAAAAATATATTTTCGGGGATTTAGGCCCATTGTCCTGTTGTGATCTCATGCTATCTTTTCCTTCGTCGTCCCCAATCTCAATGTCCTTTACTAGGTGGTATCGGAGAGTATCTTTTTGGGTAGTTTTGAACTGTCCCTTCTTTCAGTACATTCGATCCACTTCTTTCGGTTTTCGTATATTTTGTTCAGTACTGAGTCTATGTTTAGTTCTTTACGTATCTCTGTTTTGTTGTTCTTGTTGTTATCTAAGAGCCTGCTGTCCTTTGTTGGAATTTCATTTCTCTACTTTCTATTATTTTATTTTTTCTTCTGCAGTTTTTATGTTCCATAATTCGCTTCCGTACAATAGAGGTCTTGCCAAACCTATTCTCAAGATTGAAGGATGTAACAAACGGCTTGGTATCTTCCATTTAGAGCAGTATAAGTTTTCAGTATGGGACTGTAATAATTGCAGGTGGCATCCAACTATAAGGGAAAAAAGCAATAGCATCTTCTTAATGTTTTTTTTTATATTTTTTTTTAATTGATTGGTATGCGGGGCCGTCGCCAGATAGATCGCGCCCTGAGGAAAATAATTAAATATCGCTCCTGATGCATTATATAACAAAAATATAAGAAAATCTCCAATTGCTGTTTTGTTTTTATTACAAGAGAAGCATCAATGCAAAACGATTACATAATAATATTAATTAAATGTTTGCTCTACGAAGATATCGCCCAATAAAACTGTTTATAAGCTATGTCCGCCTCACAATTCCTGTTAGCGTAGCGACGGCGCCTACCGCAATATGGCTGAACGTGCGCCCTTATTAAGCCGCGCCCTGAGGCAGGCTGCCTCTATGCTACACCCTATCGACCGTACCGTTGGTATAGTAATACATAGCTGCGTATTCATTTAAGCATATGAATATTTTGTATTCCGCTTTCATTGTACAATAATAACGTAATGATGGCTCTTCTTAAGCGATTTAATTGTTTAAGTGTAGGTGATTGCCTTTCAGTGTATCGGCTCTCAGTATACACTGACATATGCGTTTAACTGAACAAGAAAAGGCGGTCAAAGAACCGGAGGTTGACAAACTTATTTAACTCAGATTCTCACGCTCGTGTCTTCTTTTTGCTGTTTCATCACTACCGAACTGGAAGCTTTCCAAACTCCCCGAAGTAACATCAGTTGTTAATCTTGTCACGTGTATCTTTACTCACCTGCTAGTAAATCACTTTACTTAAGTGGGGATCTTCGTACCGCAATTTTTCACCTGTCTCTTCCTTACACTGGCCACTTATCCTTCGTCTATTTCAGTATCCTGTTTGGGCATTCTCTGTCGCATGGCTATCAAGGGCTTTAGAATCAAAAATGGAATAACGCAATGGATTTATAATATATCTCCGACATTGTTTCTGAATATTAAAATTAAAACTGAAAATCAGTGAATTTGCTGTGATTTTTTTTTTTTTTAATACCGCTGTTTAAAATAATTTCAAACCTATCGGATTAATCCACATGTTGTAAATACGTTTTCATGTTGCTAAAAAAAAAAGTCTTTCATAATATTATACTGTAGTACTATCAGTCCAATACGAAATAATCAAAGAGAAGTTTCCTGTTTGAAATTTCAGCTGATTATCGTACCCTAGCCTAATGTACAATAATCAGCATTTATTCTACTGTAGTCTAGAGACAAGGTTTTTATTCCACTTCAAGGTGTAAACAAGGTGTTGTTGTCACACCGGATGATGAAAGTCAACCGATGAAATAAATTTGCAGAATTTCTCATTTAGGAATGTGCAATTACATTTTCCATAGGTAACTGTCAACAGGTACTTGTTGATTTTCACTTTTGTTTCCTTCCAATTATTATTTTCTGCACAGCATGATAAAACTATCCTGAAAACAAACACGGAAGTAACAAGCATAAAATTGAAGTTAAACCTTGACCTTGAGGATTTTTTCAGTCTTGACATTAATGCAGCCAAATTTCTTCTTTTTAATTATTAGCAATTGAAAAGAATATGTACTGTAATACAATGCATTTTCCCGTATTTTCAGATAAATGAAACTGTGACCTTATGAAAGGTCTACAAAGGTTTTGGCTACTCATTTTAAATTTATTCTTCCCTGATGTCGGAAAGACCTAAATATTTCTCCAAAGACCACTAATAATTTGTATTAAAAAGTATAAAAAGCCAATAGTTTGACTGGCAATATAGCTGATGTATGTGAAGCACTTCGGTAGAGGTAAATTTGAAACTCAAACTGTCAAGAGTGCATAGCCGCTTTTGATCCTAAGAGCGGATACGCTAACCACTGGACCAACCAATCTGGCTTATTTATTTATATTTATATATAATTTTTATACGTTGTAACGTATCAGTAGCCAACATATGAGACATATTCATATATTGGCGATGATAATAAATGCTACAAGATATCCACCAGGGAACAACAGTTGATTTTCCGATGTCCCACTGGTAGTTTAACAAAGCGAACATTATAGACATTTTATGTCCAAAAGCTAGTATAAAAATCTAAATTGATTCTGTATAAATGAAAAGTAACTAAAGAAATTTTAATGATTAAAAACAAAACAAAAAAAAAACAGGGATTGCTTAATTCACTAATGCGTAGACTAAATGTTGCTAAATACATGAAAAGAAAATAATGTGACGATTTGAAAAGTTTCAAATAGGCATTCTTCCCCTCCAAAAACATAATAGACACCTACAGCTAGGTCATGCCCTATGATTTAGTTGCCACTGTTGTAATAACATTAAGATGAAAAATGCAGTCGCATTTCGACGACTGCATTTGGAATGGCAAATTTTTCCAAGCACGACTCTAATCGTCGCTGTTGCTGTTCCTCACAGATGTCAGTGAACTGTGCTAGGAAAATAAAGCAGGTAATGTCGGTTGACTTACGGTTATGGCGAAGGCGACATTTACTCTTCCAGGTTTTGGATGAAGCAGTCTTTCACGAGCAACCTTCTTGAAATTTTTTTGAGTGACAGGAAAGCTTTTTTCTTTTCTTTTTTTTTTTTTTGGCCCATTGTGCGTCTATCTTTTATTGTTCATGGGACATACGAAGTTGTCTGCATGTTGTCCGTCTGGGCAGAAAAGGTTGAAGAACAGCACCATTATATATTTTGACAGCCACATTATGGAAGAGCAAAGTACGTCCTCCCCAGTTGCTCTTTATCAGGAAATTGACGTAAGCAACGCCTTATAATTAATGTCGAGGTTAATAGCCTGTCCCTTAGGAATACCACACTTGTCATCCACAGAGGAAAATAAGGAATATGACCATGAATTAGTTACTGGCCGAAATAGCATCTAAAGACACTTTGGGATTATAGATTTATGAGAATAAGGAGGTAGGAGCGTTCTAAAAATATGTTACGTAACAGAAATATATTTTATTCTAATATTTGAAGAAAAATTTCTTGCATTTGATTATTCTGATACAATATATGAACCCGAATCTGGTTTTCTCCTCTTTATTTTTAATAAATGCGCAAAGGACCGGCCATCTCGGGGGTGCAATGGGTGCAATGCACCCGGGCCCCGCGATCGAGTGGGCACAGTCGGTACACATTTGCGGAAACATATTTTATTTATTTTATTTTATTTTTTTCTTCTTCTTCTAATTTTGCTTTTAACTAATGGGATTTCATCGACAGGATTTTAGGGCCCCCGGTAATAATAATATCTCTGTGTTTCTCTATTATATTAGGGTTTTTGCTTAACCCTTTCGATGCGTTTATGCAGTGCATAAAAATTAACAAACTCGTTAGTTTACTCAAAAGCTCAAGACTCAGTATTTTGCTTTTGTTGTGTATTATTTTTCAAAAGAAGAGGAAAAGATCAATCAACACGATTTATATATAGTTTTAATAAATGGAGAAAACTGTCATCTGTAATTCGAGATCATGAGCTTTCTGTTGGTAACTTTAATTCTTTTATTGCTTGGCAAGAATTATTAAAAAGGCTTAATTTATGTTCGGCTGTTAACAGAACAAATCAAATTAATATAAATAATCTAAAATAATCTAAAATGACTATTCCAAAGAATTGTAGATGTAATTCTATTTTTAGCAAGTAATAATCTATCATTTCGAGGATCCCATGAAACAATAGGAACTCCGAATAATGGAATTTTTTTTAAGTTTAATAGAATTATTAAGTAAATATGATCCTGTGCTAATGGATCATGTAAACAGAATTAAAAATACGAAAAAAAGAATTGTGCATCATTTGGCGCAAAGAATTCAAGAGGAGATTATTGCTGCATTAGGTAATGAAGTCCTTAATAAAGTTAAAAACGATATAAAAGCAGCCATATATTAGAGTATCCAAATGGATTGTACTCCTGATATTTCTCACAAGGAACAAACTTCAATAATTATTAGATATGTAAATTTTGTAGACAAAAAATTAATTATAAATGAGTCATTTATAGGCTTTATTGAGTAACTGATATGACTGGTGAAGGACTAGCAAATTCGCTTTTAAATAGAATAGGTGAGCTTGATTCAGATATTATGAATTGTAGACGGCAAGGATACGATAACTGTAGCAATACGAAGGGAACATATAAAGGCGTACAATCTAGAATAATTACTTTAAACCCTCATGCGATTTATGTACCTTGCTTATCATATTCTTTTAATTTGATAATTTGTGATGCTGTTTCCAGTAGTATATATTGTAAAAACATTTTCGGAATATTGCAACGTTTATACTGCGTATTTTCTGCATCTACAAAAAGGTTGGAAATTATCCAAAAGCGTTTAAATATTACACTTAAACCAATATGTGATACTCGATGGGAAGCCAAAATAGACGCAGTCAAAGCAGTGTATACACAGTTTGAACAAACTTATAATGCCTTAGAAGAATTTATTGGTGCAATTAACGATAATACAGGCAGTACCGAAGCTAAAAGTCTACTAGATTCATTACAAGAAATGCCATTTATTTTAAGCTTATCAGTGTAGTTTACAATATTGTCAAAAATTAATAGTATCAACAAACTATTTCAAGCAAAAACAATTGTTCTTGAGTCTGCTTTTAATTTAGTGAATAAAATTAAAAATGAAATAAAAAATTTAAGATCAAAATTTAACACATAGACGACGCAAAAATGATAGCACGAAACTTGAATATTTCCGAAGACTTCCCTGAAAAAAGAATTCGAAAAAGAATAATTATTTTCCGAACTAGCAGAAGATGAAATTTTACTAAACCGGGTAGAGGAATTTAGATGTCACTTTTTCAACGTTGTGATTGATACTGTTATTGTACAAATAGATGAGAGATTTAAAAATATACCCAATGATATTTCTTATTTTAAATTGATCACTGATATAAAAACATTAGAAAAAAAATGAACTAGAAAACGCTCAAGGGATTTTGTAAAATATTACAGTAAAGATGTAAATGAAGACTTAATCCAGGAAATTGAATTTGTTACGAGAATTGATCTTGGACCAAAAAATGTAAATAGCGCGCAAGACATATTGCAATATATATTAAATGATAGTTAGTTATAATGAACTATTTCCAAATGTGCTAACTGTATTGAAAATTTTCTTTACGATACCAGTTATTATAGCAAGTGCAGAGCGTTCTTTTAGCAAATTAAAATTGATAAAGAATTATCTTCGGTCAAATATTTGCGAAGAACGCTTAAATGCATTTGCTATATTAAGCATCGAAAAGGAAATTGCCAAAAATTGTAATTTTTCGGAAATGATTAATGACATAGCAAAAAAAAAAAAAAAATCGCATATTTAAATAAATAAATATTAAGCAATATACGTGTTAGTAAGACTAGGCCCCTAAATAGTAAACCTATTTATTTTTTCGAGTTTAAATTAAGTTTTTTATTACTTTAAACAACAATTAATTGTAAATAGTTTTTGTGCGCTAGCTGATGAGACAGGTTACTTTTGTTTGTGTTAAATATTTATTTATTTTAATTATTTAATACTTTTGTTTTGTGTTCAGTAAACGTTATGCTAACCTGTTATATTTCGAATGTTTTTTTTTTTTTTTTTTTTTTTTTTTCTGTGCCAAAATCATTTGCAGGTAAGAGGTTTTACAATGCATTTATATCGAATCCTTTAATTTTTCCTTTGAAAAATATTTTAGCGATAATATAAAGGGGCCCGAGTGCAAGAAACCCAAAAGGTTTCTTGCACTCGGGCTCCTTTATAGAGAAGGCCGGCCCTGCTAAATAAACATTCTTTGGTCTGTTGTTCACTGATGAGGCTAATTTGATTCGATAACTTGAATTTTCAAGTCTAAACTTTCAGATGTATATCCTGTTGGAACTTTAACTCTAAGATTATTAGTAAGTTGATGTTGTTAGTCTAAAAAACACTTCATCTGTAAATCCAAAAATTGAAACGTTGCTTTAATTATTATTAAACTACAAATATTTGTAATTAAAGAACAATAGGAAATAATGCTCGTAGATCCGCCGTGTGCAGTCGAAAGGATGATGCGACAAGACAGAGCTCTTTGGTTTGATTTCCATCATATAATTAATCTTTAAATGATGTCTCACACGGACGTTGAGAGTTTTTTTTATTCCTTTCCCCTTCAATAAAAAAAAAGCAAACTAGCTTAAGAACTAAAACACAATTAGCAGACAAAATTGAATTTTTAATATGAAATGGAATTTGATGGATAGTGTAGTATAGCTCTATATGGTATGGAGAGTAAAGGCTCCGGGATTCGATGCCCGCATCGAATCCCGAGAGTCCATCAAGGTATCGTATGATGATAATACCTGGTGAACCGGTGCTGTCTTTCCAGTTGATTATATTAGCTGGATAGCTAATCTAAAAGGCATAATAAACGAAAGTATTAAAAGTACGAAAAGAATTTTAATCATTTAAATTATTTCATAAAATGTATTAATATAGCAGTATTATTTTTTATGTGAATCTTACCACAAAAGGTTGTAATGCTGCAGTATATTAGATAATGTCTCTGATATGAGAAATCTGCTTTCGAGACCAAACATGTTAATTTTTTCCAACCAATTCAGGCCTCCAGTGGGTTCGAATCCCGCCATGAGTGGGATTCAAACTAATACTAATGCATAATAGGTTGGTGCGTGCCAATACTCACTACCGTCCATCGTGAGAAAGTTTCCTGCTATGTTGAGAACCAAGATTTGGTGCATCTTTTTTTCTTTTCTTTTTTTTTTTTTTTGACTTCATGATAAATGGACAGGCAAATGCTGTCCGGCAATATTTGAGAGGGTTATTATATGTAACTATGACGGAGGGAGTTTCTAATCTGTAAGATAGTATTAAATTATAAGACTTATTATTGTTTGTGACCATAGGTTTTTTAATTACTATATGTTCATATAATAACGCCTACCAGTTTCGCTAGCTTGAACTGTAAACAGAAAAAAAATGATAAATGCACAAAGTATAAAGAATACAAAACCGTTAGTAACTATAAGGTAGCTAAGTTGATACGTTCGTGTGACAATGCCATCATGTATTGCGAATCTTTAGTCCATGTCCTGAACATGCGTTGCATCAGCACGCGTTATATGACTGTTGGCGTACTGTAGTTCCGTCAAACTGAGTGAATTGATTAAATTTTTCCAAGTCTCATTCAATATGGCACCTTGATTTTTGTTTAGGTTGCTGCCTGTTCGTAGGACTACTGTTGCTTCTTTGAATAATCGGTGTGTGAAATCATCGTCTATGTAGGGCATAGAACTATTTTCCCAGTCTATAGAATGGTTAAAGTTGAAAAGTGATGCGCTAAACCGGAGGTGATCGTTCTGTTTTGATTGATATCTCCAACATGTTCTTTCTGTCTGATTCCGAGGCTTCTTGAATTTTGTCCAATGTAGGAGAGGCCACACGTACATGGAATATTATACACACCTGGAGATTTGTAAAATGGAATACTATCCTTAGGAGATCTTAACACCTGTCTAATCCTAGTAGTTGGTTTAAATATAACTCTGATGTTATGAGCTTTTAACAGTCTTGCTATATTGGTGGAAACTGAACCCATAAAGGGGATGACGAACGTTGAAACTTGCTGGGAGACTGTTTCTTGTTGTCGGTGGTTATCTTTATACAGGAATTTGTTGATAATGTTTAGAGGATATCCATTTTGAGATAGTGTTGTAACAATTTGAGACAGTTCTGTCTGAACCTGTATGAACATATATAGTAATTAAAAAACCCATGGTCACATAAACAATAATAAGGCTTATATTTTAACACTTCATGACCAAATATGAATACTTTAAATAATATTAAATTATTATTTATTTATGGACTGGTTCGAAAAACAAATGACAGAGAACATAATAATATCCATAACCTATAATTATATTTATCACTAGCATACAAAAAGTTGATCGAAGTACATTCTTTATTTGAAAGTAATACATATTTTCAGTATTTTCATCTGAATGCTAGTTTGGAATATGCAAAATACTATAATGCGATTTAAAATTAAAAAAAAAACTATTCAAAATATAATAAATCAGGAACATTTTATAACTTTAACGAGCAAAAATTTACATAAGATAATCGAGGCAACTTTTACAATGGCTGAATGCAAATTTTGATGTGCAATTGTTTGTTTGGAAAATTTGAATTTTCATCTGATTTCAGCTGAACATATAATGACCATATATCAAGCATGCTTCGTGATTCTTAGGAATTTTAAACTTTTAACACAACTCGAGTTTAGATATTCTTGACAGATATCCACAACTCGGGTTTAGATATTCTTGACAGATATCCACAACTCGGGTTTAGATATTCTTGACAGATATCCATTTCTTCCGAATTACTGATGAGATCCAAAGTAGGCTTGTAATCTGAAAAAAAAAATTAAATATATTATAATGAAAGGCAAAGGAGGCTATGGGAATCGCTCATAAGTTTTGAGGCCATCAAGGAAAGACTCAGTGAAAGAAGACTGCTAACAAAAAAAGTTCAAAATAACTTTAATTAATGCATATGCACCCACAGAGGAAACTGATCAGGATACCAAGGATGAATTCTATGATACTCTGGAAGGAATAATTGATGAAATACCAAATAATGACATTATTATACTTTTAGGAGACCTTAATGCAAAAATAGGAAGAGAAGAAATCTATAGACAAACAATCGGAAATAATAGCCTACATGAAATCTCAAACGATAATGGGATAAGGTTAATAATTTTAGCAATATCCAAGAATCTGATAATAAGTAGCGCAACATTTATGAGAAAAGATATCCATAAGCAAACATGGACATCACCTGATGGATTAACCCACAACCAAATTTATCATATTTTAACAGAAAAAAGATTTAGAAGCAGTATTCAAACTGTTAGAAGCTATAGAGGTGCTGATTGTGATTCAGATCATTATTTGGTAGGATCAATAATGAAAGTAAAACTTAACAAAAACTATTTCAATAAAAATAAAAAAAACATCCTAACTTAATATTGATAATCTGAAAAACAATAACATAAGATCAAACTACTCTAGTGAAATAAAAGCAGAGCTTAATAATATTGAAGAAACTGAAAATATTGACACACTATTGAATGAAATTAAGTATTGCATAAACAGAGCATCTGAAAAAGTTTTAGGATTACAAAATACTTCATACCATAATAAATGGTTTTATAACAGATGCAAAGAAGCAATACAAATGAAAAAAGAAGCTAAGTTTAAATGGTTTCAGAACCAACAGGACAACAATAACTATCAAAACTATAGATCTGCTAGCAGAGAATCAAACAAAATTATTAGGCAAGAAAAAAAAAGACATCTAAAAAAATTAATTGATAAAACTGATAAAGAGAATAGACATAAAAATGCAAGAAACTTTTTTCAAGGTATAAATAAACTAAAGACAGATTATCAGTCAAGAACTGCAATAATTAATGATAATAAATAATAAAGGACAGATTTTTGCAAATGACAAACAGATGGCTAAGCTGCCAAAATCCCAAAGCAACATTCCTAACCAAAATTTACTCTACTTGTGAGCCAGAAGTCAAAGAGCCATCATTTAGTGAAGTAGAAACAAGCATTAAAACTCTTAAAAATAATAAAGCTGCAGGATTTGATGGTCACATCTGAACAAATTAAATATGGAGGAAAAGAATTAACTAACAAACTGTTCACACTAATTAAGCTCATATGGAAAAATGAAAAACTGCCAGAAGGCGGGAAAGAATCAATAATAATCCCCATCGACAATAAAGGCAATAAAAGGAAATGTGAAAACTATAGAGGCATTTCACTTTTAAATGCTATTACAAAATCCTGTCTGATATTATCCTATAAAGAATTATACCATATGCAGAGGAGATTCTTGGAGAATATCGGGCAGGATTCAGAAGAAATCGATCAACTGTTGATCAACTTTTTACCATGAGACAAATTCTAGAGAAAAATTGGGAATACAATAAAGAAAGTTATAACCTCTTCATTGACTTCCAAAAAGCATATGATTAGTATACATCGAGAAAGTCTATGGAATATCTTAAAGGAATTTGGAATACCAGAAAAGCTAATCAGATTGATCAAAATGTGTGTACAGATAAATCAATGTAGAGTTCTCGCTAACAACATATTGTCAGAGCCATTCAATGTCTCCACAGGTTTAAAACAAGGAGATGCAATATCACCTATACTATTCAACATAGCCTTCGAAAAAGTAATTCGAGAAACAACGAAAAGTACTGTGTCATGCTCTGCATCATTCCTGGGGTATGCAGACGATATTGATATTATAGCAGAAAGTGCAGATGATATAATAAACCTTAAAAACCTCTTCCGAAAAAATAGGTCTTAATATTAACCAAAATAAAACAGAATATTTAAAAGTATCTAGACATAATGATCTCAATTAGCCATCAACTATTTAATTTACTGACATGATATTGAAAAACTCGATACAGATTAAATATCTAGGCTCTATAATAACTAAAGATAATAAGATCCAAACAGAAATAAAGATGAGAATCCAAGCAGGTAATAAATCATATTTTTCACTTTAGCACCTCCTCGCATCTAGAAATCTGACATATGAATCTAAAATAAATATTTACAGAACGCAAATTAGACCAGTCGTATTATATGGTGCAGAGACATGGAATATAACAAAAGCTGATGAAGATCAATTGCAATGCTTCGAAAACAATCTTAAGAAAAATATTTGGTCTGGTGAAAGATCCTGTGACAGATGAATGGAGAAGGCGAACGAATAAAGAACTCTATGAACTTTCTAAGCAGCCACTAATAAATGAAATCAGAGCTAGTCGCATGAGATGGTTAGGTCACCTGGAAAGAATGAGGAGAACCTTTCTACATCACCCAAATGGAAGACATCCTAGAGGAAGACCCCGCAGAAGATGGATGGATAACATTGAAATGGAGATGAAAGAGCTGAAGCTGCAAAACTGGAAGGAGTTGGCTAAAGATAGGAAAAAATGGAGAACTGTGATGCTTGCAACTAATAACCTTAAGGATTCGTGAAGCTCAAGAAGAAGAAGAATGAAAGGCGAAATATGGAATTTTAAGAATAGTATGCTTACATACTGAGGCAGCTCGTAGCACAGACGAAGCAATTTTCGTATATCGTCATGCTGTTGTTTTCAGAATAAACTTCAAGGGCCGCATTTAAGTTTATTTATGACGTTCAGATTCTCTTGGTGTGCCTTTTTTCTTATTTACAAATAAATATATTAGTTATATAATTGAGGCGTCACATTCAGTTAAATTTTCAATAACTTTATTATATATTTAAGATATAATTCTGCTAAATTAAAATTATTACATTAAACATTTTAAAGTATAATTATTAAAAAGAGCCCATGTTATTGGTTCGGTAGGGAATTTAACTAACTAGCTGACTTAACTAGTTTAACTAAATATTAGTTAATCTAGAAAATTATTTTAAAAAGGAGAATGCTTCATTTCATCTCTACTGTTCTTTTTTCTCTAATTTATGCACAAATAGCAAACTCACTTTTAATTTGTTTCTTCCAGGACTCGTCAAAAGGTCAGGATCTTGTCGATGTCGTCTTTAAACATTTAAATCTTCTCGAAACGGCATACTTTGGTCTCCGTTTCATTGATGTAACAGGACAGACGGTATGTTGTTTATCGCTTTCTTAAAAAAGACACGCGCGCGCACGCATTCACGAGCCAAAATATTGTAATCACCCAGCTAACCAGACTGCACGAGTGTCCGGACATAGGCCTGTTTTTCTGGACTAGAAGGCTCAGTTAATCCCTGGGCCTTCTTGTTCCCCATTGAATTTACCTTGACCGCCAGTTCTTACCGGGATTGTTTCGGACCATGTATTGTCCTACATGGTGATAATGTGGCCCAATGGTCTGGACTCTTCCAGCAGACAGTCTCCCGTGTCACAAGGTTGACGTTGTGCAAGCATGATTCGTAGAGTCATATTCAACATTCTTTGTACTTCCCTGGTCACCTGATTTGGAGTCATGCATCTGTCATTCGAGGGGCACCTTGCTCTGTTGCTGACGTTATTCTGTTGGTCCAAAATTCCTCAGGACACCTTCCGTGGTCTATTGGAGTCATTGACAAGACGGGTGGTAAAGGAGATCAAGTACACTGATAGGCAGGTGATCATGAGGTTTTGACTCATGAGTGTGTGTACACACACACGACAACAAATTAACAATATTCTAGAAATTATAAAGGAAGATCTTTAATCGTATATTTTACTTTCGGCTAAGTATCACAGTCATCTACATTGCCAGTATTAAAGAAAGTTTACAACAATGACACGCAATATGCAGTTCAATTCATATACAACAGTGATATAAGCGTTTCAAGTTACAGGTGAATTTTTGGTGTTGGAGCAGACTCGGCTTACATCTTCACTCATATCGTTATATGATTTTTTTTTTTTTTTTTGATTCCATTCTATTCTTGTTTTCTTTTGGCACAGAAGATGATCATGAAACTTGGTAGAGAGGTTTGCTGAAAATAAAATATTTCCTAAGTATCCCATTAAATATATTTCGTTAGAATATTTTATATGTGTATATAATGTAAAGATTGTTACCAAGAAAATTCCATATAATGAACTACAAGTTTTAATGAGCTATTTTCAGTTTTCTTAAATCAGCATTAAATCCTCTTTTAAATAACATAGATATGGAGAAAATTTAATGCTTTATCAGCATAAAACAATAAAATTCCCAAAATTCATAACGCGTCCTCATATGCAAAGGCAAAAATAAGCTGTTATGATAACATCATTAAGCCCCATAAACAAAACGCATTGTAGACTAAACAGTTCTTCACTATGTTAAACAATAATCTTAGTTTTCACATCATTTAAATGCAGTACAGCCAATTATTAATTCATTTAATTTTTCATGCCTTACTCTAGACGCTAAAAGTCGTGCAAAATATAGATTCTTGCAATAGTTTCCTTCTTTTATGCCGTATGCTTTCGAAGTGATATCAATGATACCAGATTGGTTAAAAAAAATTATTTCATAACGATTCATTCGGAGTTTCTATTATTAGCAGCAGCAGCACACTTTTATTCTTGCAAGAGTCTGTATTTTGGCAGTCACTACCGCGGTTGCCATTCTCAGGAGGTACTGTCCGACCACAAATCCGAGACCCTCAGCTGGTAATGTGCCAAGACGAGTCAGTTCATGGTGAAGGGGAGAAAAGAATAAGGCGATGTACGAATTCATTACCAACGTTCGAAATCACGTGCATAAACGTAACATTTTCCACCAAGCAAAATACAAGCAGAATACAAGCAAAATAGTTAACACTTTAAAAATTTCAATGTTCATAAAAAAAAAAAAGTTAATTTTCCGTCGTGTAATAATAAACAACTCATCCCCATAAGATGGATTGATTACCCTATTATCGGAATAAATTCTCCTTCTTCTGGCATATGCAGAAGTGTCGCAGGGTCTCGCATCTGTGGGCATACAGTATGAAAGAAGGTTATAAGAAACATAGTCTAAATAGATGAAAGCACTTAGTGATACTGACTGACCAAATGGATATTCATGAAACCGTCAACGGTTTAACACTATCGTAATTGCTGTACACATTTCTAATAAACTGCTGTACCAGTTTATTAGAAAAGCCTACATAATAGCATAATGAAGCAAAGCACAGTGATCCTTCAGAACAGCATTGAGATTGCACTGGGAAGTGACATACGTTATCGAGCAAAATCCACTCGAAAACACGCAAATAAAATAAATGGAGATGCCGTTACATTTCAAAAAAAGAAAGTGTCGTGCTATTTCTGCACGTGTATTGTTGGATCAGTTGCTTTTTTCTTGAAAACACCTAATTACCGACAATTATATCCGTTTTTGCAAAGACAGTTTTCTCGTTGCTCCCCAACACTACCCAAATACGATACCTTATATTCTCAAGGAGTATTTTCATCATTCCCAGTGTATTTTCTGCACACTTCAAATCTGGTTATTTCTGGCTTTCGCACTCTCCAGATATGAAACCCATGTGATTTAAGAATATTGCTTACAGAATGCTGTCTACGCTTCTTACTTAAATGGAAATTCTTGCTATTTGGTAACTAGTCAAGCAGGACTGCCTAATAATCTGTTATTATGCCAAGAAAAGAGAATCGGTTATATTCATCAGGGTTATTGCTAAATGAAAAGCTCCTGGGATACTAGAAACAAAATAACTTAATTCATCATTTAAATTATCGCTACTGGAGTTCGTCAGTTAAATGGCTGTCACACTTTTATTTATTTATTTATTGTTGTCGATTGTAGTCTGTTAACTATTCCCATTACAAAAGGTAATAGGATTGGAAAATTTACAACTAACGATATTCTACAAGTTTTGTCCTGTGATATAGTGTTAGACAATAAGTGTTCTCATTACTCCTTTGTTATCTTTGACTATGTTCATTGTAACAAATGTTTCTCATCCTAAAACTTTGCTTGTTAATAATAAGAAAATAACAGTTCTTTTATCTTTTCAGCACTGGCTGGATCCTAACAAGAAGACAGTAAAGCAGCTAACAGGTAAGAAACTTTCAGCAGTCATAAAGGAGATTTATTAAGTTGTTAGCAGGAAGTGTGGCTTTGATAAGGGTAATGACGCTTTCACGATCTCTTTTTCTCTTTCTCCCCTCCCTTATCCCTTGTTTCTAGACATTACAATAGTGAGACGTGATATGGTTAGTAGAAGTCTCATTCATTGAGCCTCTTCATTTTAAACGAAGTAGCTATCAAAGTAGCCAACTAAATTCAGACTCTTTGTTATCTTGAGCTGGTAGACTAAGGTTAGAAAATTCACTTTGGTTCATCAGTTAATTAAAATAAAAAGGTCTTGGGAAAATGGCCAAAAGCTACTTAGAGACATCAGTTATAATGCTAGAAAGTCTAGATAGTAACTGTTTATTATTATTAAAATGTAAACAGCAAAGCTTATTTAACTGGAATGGAGTTCCATTTATATATCAAAATAGGCTACGTACTAAAACAGGTTTATAAATATACATTACCAAAAACAGGGTAGTCATGAAATTATAATTATGTTAGAAGTATGAAGTTTTAGACATACTTGGCATTTTTGGAGATGAAAATAATGGTGCATTTGGTACTTAATTTGATAGGCACCGATAAATAGTTAAATTTGAAATACTCTAAAAATATAGAACCAGTGAATAAGATGAAATGGCAAGAATGAAACATAAATAAATGAAATTGGTAAAAGGATAATGACTCTCAGAATTACGGATTTAAAAATAATATGGGGGGGGGTAAAATAAATAAAGAAAATCATAAGAATGCACGACAAGTCAGCACTAAGAGAGAGAGACCGTGAACTGGTTGTTTCCGAGAAATCATCTGATAGTAGTAAGGGAAATTAAAGTGTTAAGTGGAATTGGGTGTTGGTGTGAGAGTAGGGCCGACCATCTTGGGGGTGCGATGGGTGCAATGCACCCGGGCTCCACGATCGAGTGGGCACAGTCGGTACACATTTGCGGAAACGTATTTTTTTTTTTTTTTCTTCTAATTTTGCTTATAACTAATGGGATTTCATCGACAGGATTTTAGAGCCCCCGGTAACAATAATATCTGTGTTTCTCTATTATATTAGGATTTATTATTATTCCTGATGCGTCTATGCAGTGCATAAAAATTAACAAACTCGTTAGTTTACTCAAAAGATCAAGACTCAGTTTTTTGCTTTCGTTGTCTATTCTTTTTCAAAAGAAGAGGAAAAGACCAATCAACAAGATTTATATATGGTTTTAATAAATGGAGAAAACTGTCATCTGTAATTCGAGATTATGAGCTTTCTGTTAGTAACTTTAATTCTTTTATTGCTTGGCAAGAATTATTAAAAAGGCTTAATTTATGTTCGGCTGTTGACAGAACAAATCAAATTAATATAAATAAAGAAACGGAACATCTAAAATGACTATTCCAAAGAATTGTAGATGTAATTCTATTTTTAGCAAGTAATAATCTATCATTTCGAGGATCCCATGAAACAATAGGAACTCCGAATAATGGAAATTTTTTAAGTTTAATAGAATTATTAAGTAAATATGATCCTGTGCTAATGGATCATGTAAACAGAATTAAAAATAAGAAAAAAAGAATTGTGCATCATTTGGCGCAAAGAATTCAAGAGGAGATTATTGCTGCATTAGGTAATGAAGTCCTTAATAAAATTAAAAACGATATAAAAGCAGCCATATATTAGAGTATCCGAATGGATTGTACTCCTGATATTTCTCACAAGGAACAAACTTCAATAATTATTAGATATGTAAATTTTGTAGACAAAAAATTAGTTATAAATGAGTCATTTATAGGATTTATTGAGTAACTGATATGACTGGTGAAGGACTAGCAAATTCGCTTTTAAAAAGAATAGGTGAGCTTGATTCAGATATTATGAATTGTAGAGGGCAAGCATACGATAACGGTAAGCTATACGAAGGGAACATATAAAGGCGTACAATCTAGAATAATTACTTTAAACCCTCATGCGATTTATGTACCTTGCTTATCATATTCTTTTAATTTGATAATTTGTGATGCTGTTTCCAGTAGTATATATTGTAAAAACATTTTCGGAATATTGCAACGTTTATACTGCGTATTTTCTGCATCTGCAAAAAGGTGGGAAATTATCCAAAAGCGTTTAAATATTACACTTAAACCAATATGTGATACTCGATGGGAAGCCAAAATAGACGCAGTCAAAGCAGTGTATACACAGTTTGAACAAACTTATAATGCCTTAGAAGAATTTATTGGTGCAATTAACGATAAAACAGGCAGTATCCGAAGCTAAAAGTCTACTAGATTCATTACAAGAAATGCCATTTATTTTAAGCTTATCGGTGTAGTTTACAATATTGTCAAAAATTAATAGTATCAACAAACTATTTCAAGCAAAAACAATTGTTCTTGAGTCTGCTTTTAATTTAGTGAATAAAATTAAAAATGAAATAAAAAATTTAAGATCAAAATTTAACACATTTTTAGACGACGCAAAAATGATAGCACGAAACTTGAATATTTCCGAAGACTTCCCTGAAAAAAGAATTCGAAAAAGAATAATTATTTTCCGAACTAGCAGAAGATGAAATTTTACTAAACCGGGTAGAGGAATTTAGATGTCACTTTTTCAACGTTGTGATTGATACTGTTATTGTACAAATAGATGAGAGATTTAAAAATATACCCAATGATATTTCTTATTTTAAATTAATCACTGATATAAAAACATTAGAAAAAAATGAACTAGAAAACCATTCAAGGAATTTTGTAAAATATTTCAGTAAAGATGTAAATGAAGACTTAATCCAGGAAATTGATTTGTTACGAGAATTGATCTTGGACCAAAAAAATGTAAATAGTGCGCAAGACATATTGCAATATATATTAAATGATAGTTATAATGAACTATTTCCAAATGTGCTAACTATATTGAAAATTTTCTTTACGTTACCAGTTATTATAGCAAGTGCAGAGCGTTCTTTTAGGAAATTAAAATTGATAAAGAATTATCTTCGGTCAAGTATGTGCGAAGAACGCTTAAATGCACTTGCTATATTAAGCATCGAAAAGGAAATTGCCAAAAATTGTAATTTTTCGGAAATGATTAATGACATAGCAAAAAAAAAAAAAAAAAAAAAATCGCATATTTAAATAAATACATATTAAGCAATATACGTGTTAGTAAGACTAGGTCCCTAAATAGTAAAACCTATTTATTTTTTTATCTGCTTAAATAATTTTTTTTATTACTTTAAACAATAAATAATTGTAAATAGTTTTTGTGCGCTAGTTGATGAGCCAGGTTGCTTTTGTTTGTGTTAAAGATTTATTTATTTTAATTATTTAATACTTTTGTTTTGTGTTCAGTAAACGTTATGCTAACCAGTTATTTCGAATGTGTTTTTTGTTTTCCTGTGCCAAAATCATTTCCAGGTAAGAGGTTTTACAATGCGTTTATTTCGAATCCTTTAATTTTTACCTTTGAAAAATATTTTAGGCCCCAAAAGGTTTCTTGCACCCGGGCCTCTTTCTAGAGAAGGCTGACCCTGTGTGAGAGTAACGGGAAGTAAGTTATTTTATTTAATTGCTATGAGGGAAAGATTATATAGGGTATTTTTGCGTTTATAGTATTGGTAAGTTATTTGAAATATAATACTGGAGATGAAATAAAAATTCCATATTCCTTCTAATATAAAATATAATTTCAATTACTACCTTATTTTTTGGTAATTTATACGTTATTAATTTGTTGTAATACGTACTCTACCATTTTGTTGTAATACGTACTCTACCATTTTGTTGTTTAGGGGAGCTCCACTCCACTTAAGTAAGTTTTGGTAGAGAAAGATGTTGGAAGTTTTTTCCAATTGGTTAGACTATAATAAATTTAGTTTAATCCTTTATCCAAGTGTAAGTAAACAAAGTTTGCACCTGAAGTATCTTCAGGACAGAGTAATTTAATAAGGTGAAACACCTTTTGGCAATTCATATAAGTAAATATGACTTCTCCCTTCCACCTTAGTATCACCACCTCTTGGTCTGGCTCCCATTGACGAGACCTCAAAGGTCGAAATCAGTCTGGGTAGTGGCCCTTCCCTTAATGCATAGTATTATACATGTCTGCAAGGAGATGTGCTTTGTATTATGGGAGATACTAAGACAAGTGATGAGAGCTTAGTCCACCTTTACCACGAGTTGCCTCAGTCCTGAAGATACTTCAGGCGCAAACTTTGTTTGCTTACACTTGGATAAAGGAGTAAACTAAATTTATTAATTTTTGCTATTTATATTTTAATATCTGATTTTTGGAGTGACGGGTTTTTTTTTTTTCTTAGAATTCTACCACAATTTGTTTATATATATGCCCATACTGTATATATTTCACTTTTCCAAATAATAAAGAGTACACATTTCTTCAGTAACAAAGTGAAAACAAATTAAATATATGATATGGACAGTTAAAGTAAAAACATAAGTTAGGTGGAGAGGAAAAGTGTTTCCGATAGTAGAGTTGCCAAGAGTATCTATATGGAATCAAAGATGCATGCCCGTTCTAGTGGCTGAAGGTTGCTATGTAAAGTGCTACAGCCAATCATCTATGCCACACTGGACAGGTCATGAAGTTCGGTGTGTTGGCAACTTTCATTCCTTGTACTTTTTGTAAATGTTGTTGGATAAATTAAATTAAATGGACCTGATTTATTATATAAAATCAGGACAATTTAATTTAGTGGACCTGATTTAACACACACATAGATTCGTCCAAGTTTGAGATACTGTATAACATTATGTATATATAATTATGTAGGTAGCAATTTGCTGTAATGATTAAATAGTTTTAAAGTATGAATGTTTGGCTTTTTATGAGAAAATTGAAAATAATGATAGATTGCAATTTTTCACGACTACTTTTTTCTATATCGGGTCTTACAAAACTGTTAATTTGTTATGAAAACGATGATGCAATTCTGGACCAACAGTTCGAACTTCAAAGGAAGATTTCTTCCTATACCGCAGCTCATTCGCTATCGCGAAGTCGCCGAAGGAAACGGTCGTGTCTTGTGTCGCTTCTACCGGAACCTTGTTTAGTGGGGTTGAAAATAATAGTAATTGTAAGATCTATCGAGCAGTTAAGTGTTTTTTTTTTTAATTATATGCATAACCATAATTTATTAGCTGTATTTCAGAACTTCTTTGTCACCTCAAGAAAATACATTTGAGGTCCGAGAGTCTTTCAACCTCTATATTTCCTGCAGTTGTTTGTAGCCACCACAACGAGTAATGATGATTCATCGCCAAGAACAGCCAATTGCCCTGCTTCACTAGAAGTTGGTCAAAAGTCTCATGCAGCTCCAAACCACGGAACGTGTTAGTAACGGACGATGATTCTATCTTCCTCAACATTTCTGTCCCTGGACAGAGGGGGGGAGGGAACATACTGGATCGTTAATAACAACTTGCTACAGGATGCAGACTAACTTTAGACCTGCAAAAGTGGTCACCTTTTCAACTCTAAAAATTAAGATATTCTCTCGAACAGGCATTCCTCACGAGAAATGCAGCAACAACAGCAAGTATATCAGCCAGGCTCTGAGCAATACAAGCTAGAAGACGCCATATTTTCTCAGTTGGAGCACTGTGCAAGAGGCATCCTAATAAGAGCATGACGTAGGCACATAAACTTCACAGATGTACCCACAAAGTATTTCTTTTCATCAGAAAGACGTGAACAAGCATCTGCCAGCCTTTCTATCATAACAGCAGAAGTATAGAAGATCATAATGAAATCTTCCTACACATCTTGCAGTACTACTTAAACAA
This sequence comes from Typopeltis vanoorti, assembly GCF_054136105.1. Classification (NCBI taxonomy): domain Eukaryota; kingdom Metazoa; phylum Arthropoda; class Arachnida; order Uropygi; family Thelyphonidae; genus Typopeltis; species Typopeltis vanoorti. Next base: position 69,396,674 of record NC_143564.1, on the reverse strand, counting down.
TATACATAGTTAACGCAACATCCATTAATGCCAACAAATCCTTCCTAACTTGAAAGGACTCTCATTCCCGATGCACCATGAAACATATCTTTCTATCTTGTTACAAGATTTAACAAATACCACTACTTCTCTATCAAAAGACGCATCGCCAGGCATAGACTGACTTTCTACTAAATTTTACCAATTTTTCTCGAAATAACTGCAATTTATTCTCCAGAGTGTATGTCGAAGCAACTATCAAGAAAGGTGACCTTACAAAACTGGGCAACTGACGACCCATCTTCATTATAAACACTGAATGTAAAATAATGTTAAAAGCTATTGCTAACAGATTCAAGCTTGCTCTGTGTGAAATAATAGACACCAAAGCTATTTATTCTAGCCGAGGAAGATCCATCCATGAAAACCTGCACCTCATCATAGAAGCATACCAAAAATATCAGGCGTATCAGGAGCTAAACTAAACACTCATAAAAACTATAGGATTGTGATGTGTCAAATGGAAAGACCGAACCGATGTCTCCATATCTGGCGACTGATCTGCGGAGGGATGCGTTAAGAATCATCTAAAAAACACAACCTCTTATGAGAATAAGAACTAGAACAGCGTTTCCCAGATTTTTCCTACGACGGAACACTTCAGAAATCCTGAAATTTTCATGGAACACCTTGGTTATTTTGCAATCTACCCTATATATATATATATATATATATATATATATATATATATATATATATATATAGGGTAGAAAAATGTCTTTTGTAACCAAATTGGAACTATTTTGCACATCTATCTCAAATGCTCTGTCAATAAAAATTATGTTGTCTCGAGAAACTGCAAGTATCGCATGTGGCTGATTGCCCACAGAAGATGAGTACTCCGACCTCATCCATATATGATCAGTTAACTACCAGATCAACTGTACAACTATCTACTTCAGACATACAAGGCATGATAACACAAAAGCCTTCACCGCAAAAGGAAGCTGCTCTTCTGTCTGTGACCTTAATACAGAAGGTGAGAAGCCCTGCTGAAAGAGCAGCATCGCCATAGGTAGAACGATACACTTGGCCTTTTCTACTGACTGTAAAATGAAAGAAACCAACCTCTAACTGAGCAGGGAAATAGAATTAGCTGCTACACCAGCATAGTTTCGTTCTCACAAAAACTATCTTGTATTCCGGTATATATGCGATAGTGTTCCCTTATGGTTTTGTAATAGAATACTTGAGTTTGATTTTTCCTTTTTCCCACTTATGTAATAATTTGACCATAAATGTACTTCATAAAACTGTCTTCATTAAAAATAGAGAATATGTAACAATCAATACTTGATGATCCATATATAATATTTTAATTTAATAAATTAAAAAGTCATTCGCACTTTCTAATTGGAGAAAGGAAGATATAAGCCTTATTTATCTGTTGAAAAAAAATAGTCCAAAATCGCATTCAAATTTAATACTTCTAAAATTGAATCAGTATTTCCCGATGGTAATAAAACGCTGTAAATTTTATTCTCTATTGTTAAAATATTGGAGTGGGAAATTTGTAATTGCAATGACATAAAGAAATAGCATGCAATTGCATGCTATTTCTCATCAAGTGTAAGCACAACTTTAGAACTATTAAGGATGAAGGATTAGTTTTAATTGTAATTGCTGGCATTCTAATTTTTGCAATCATAATGTTAAAATATATTACAATTATTATTTCACCTTGTACGTTAGGAAAAGCTACAGCTATGTATTGTTGCAATACTGCGGATAATTTCTACTAGTAGATTCCTTTAAGCAGCAGAGAGAGAGATTCTGGAATTTTTGCAGCACTGATACTTGTGAGATATATAAATCTCCAACCAATAGGCTGTGAGTTCGAATCCAATATATTCTTAGGTGATAGACGATTTTCATCCCACCTTACTTATTAGAGACGTGAAGTGGCTTGAAAAAGTACCATGTTTAGTCTGTAAAGCAGGGTTCCTGGATTATTCAACCCTTAGCCCACTCACGGTACTAATGTTACTATAGACTTACAGTCTTTCGTGGGTGGGATGCACATCGGGAAAAAAAAAAGTTGCCATTTATCACGGCGATGGAAAGTGAGGGCTCCTCTTACTAGATGCTCAATACGACAGCATTGGCCCAGTTACTGGGTTCCTCCACAAGATTTATACGTCTGCAATAATGAAGCATGTATTGGACGGATCTGAAGATTGGCGAACTTGTTACTTCCCGAGCTTCCTACAGCAGGTGGTTGAGTCGGTCACACTTGTAACCCACTGCTCTTCCACAGCGAGTCTAATCAAAAGAAGCGACATTATAGACCTCGCTTGAACCCGCACGAATGGCCGAGTTTCTGATTGTACCTCGTGAGCCCCGAAGGCATTGAAAGTAAAAAGGAGATTGTTACTGCGTGACTGTTTAGCTGCAATTAATTATTCGGAACAGACTCCATAGTCATCATGCAGCAATTTTTAATAGTCCGTTTTTCTTCTTGTTTTATACAAGAAGAAAAAGTGAAGCTTGTTGTTACAACTCCGGGATTATGCCATATCTAGAGTTTTATCAGAATGCAAAAAAATTTAAATATTAATATCAGTTGCATAGTCAATGAAAAATTGTATAATCCTTAAGATTTCATAATATACTCGTATCTTTCCACCTTAATTGCTGTTAGCTGTAGGTTACAGCACAATGACCATATTTCACTGTTATATTTGATTTTTCTTTTGTTAAAAATAAGTAACATGAAATAAGCAAAAAAACATCTCAGAGGCGAAACCTAGACTATTTAATTATCTTAACACGGTTAAGATAATTAGGCAACTTGCAAAAAAAAAAAGTCATATTAATGTTTTCCTACTGTTAGGTTGGCATTCCATTTCATCATTCCTTCTTATCTTGAGAGAAAAAAAATGGTGTTCGTGAGAAGAGTTCCATTTTTTTTTTTTTTTTTGGTTACTTGAAAAACGGTCTAATGATAGCCTTACAGTATTATTCATCATCAATCCTTATCTATCCACTGCTGGACGATGATCTCCATATTTTTCCACATTTCTTTGTCTCCGGCCCACGAGCTCCAGTCGTTTCCCACTGAAAGGTGTAGTTCATCTCTCCACCTTGCTGATTGTCTTCCAGGTCTTCTTGAATCTTCTGGTACTTGCGATTCTGTACAAATTTTTGTCCGATGGTTGTCTCCCTGTCTTGCAATGTGTCCTGCCCATCTCCATTTTTTTAAAAATTTTTATTTCTTTAATGATGTCTTTTAATCCTGTTTTTTTCCCCATGATATCTATGTTTCTTACTTTATCTATCATTTTAATATCTAACATTAATATCAAGAAGGGGATTTGTTTAGTTGTCATATAGCTATGGAAAAGTTTGGTAAATCACATGGAGTTGCTCTTAATATCTCCAATGCTTTTCACCAAGTCTGGCACGAAAGTATTAACTCCTGTCATTCGGCCTGTTCTCTGACTTCTGTAACTTGGTTGCCACCTTCTTGACTAGACGTTCACTATATGCGATGGAGGATGGTTTTTATCTTCTAACTTTGCAACCCCTGCTTTGTTCTCCAGGACAAGAACTCTGTTCCCTCACCTACTCTTTCTCCTGTATATCAGGGACCTGCTCTACTTGACCGCCAACCCTATGCAGTTTTGCTGATTACAGCGCATTGTTTTACTCCTTCTCATTTGTCAAACAATTTCTACTACACTGAATTTTTCTTTATTTCTCAATTTTAATGCAAGCAAAATGCAATTGTTTTATTTCTCATAAAAAATACCCAATTTCTTCCAGTCTTACTTTTTTGACATGAAGTTTCCCTTCTTGAAATTACACTAACATCAAATCTCTCTCTCGATATAAGTTTAAACAACTATTGCCTCATCAGCATCCAAAAAATTAGACGTTATTTTACCTTCGAACTGGTAGGTAGTAACGAACATCACCCCAATAACTATTCCGAACAGGAATATGTATTAGGGGTGTTGCTCCTAAAAGCTCAATAAAAATATTTGCTACAGTATAGAAAACAACTGTTAGATTGATTGATGACTCGTCTCATCAATTCACTCCTCTCACTTTCACACAGACGTTTAGTTTCGGAGCATGCATCTTCTCTAAATATTTTTCTGTGGCTTCCGTTTTCAGTGAACTACCAATAATAATTCTTCCACTCTTTACTAAATCCATACTTTATGGTTCAACTCCAAACTCACAGGGCAAATTTCTCTTATTCCCCTTTCATTGCTTCTATTATTGCTGCCCTCTGGAACAGTCTCTCCTCTTATGTGTTTCACAAGGCATACAATCCACAGATTTTCCAGTAAAACGTGAACAAGTGTCTTCTTTCTCGTTTCTTCCTTCTCAACTCTCTGCCCATGTACTGTAGGTCAACCGCTCTCTCGTGAATGGGATCAACATAAGAAAAAAGGAGAGAAAATATTAATTCGGTTTATAAAAATTAATTTACTTCACCGAAGAGACTACCTAGGTAAGGAAATTCATTGTAGTTCCCTCCTTTTTTTTAGCAATTTCTCTCTGCTTTAATCTCTGGTTACTTTTACTGATATGATGCTTTTTATCATATTCACTTCGTTGTCATCAGAAGAACTGTTAATAATGTTGAACATGATATAAGTTGAAATTCATATTTGGAAGAGAAGACAATATATTGACGAATTCGCGGAAGGCGAAGTACTGATTAGAGTGAGTAGTTTGTTAAGGGAAAAAAAAGAGACTGTTGTTTCGAAAAGTGTGCAAGCAGTTCTGCGGCTCTCTTATTTGAAATCGTGATTGCTCATCTACAGGTGCACGAGGCTAAATATTTATTAACTGCAGTGAGAGGGCAACATCGGACGGGAAAATGTTAGATGGAAACATCTGCTCTGAGCAGGATGGCCGTTTTGAAGGTGACTGTCAAGGCGAAACATGGATAGAATTTTGCACTTGCCGATTCATTTTATGATATCAGAATCTATCGAACAGTATCCACGAAAAGTGTACGCCTTAACACTATTTCAAATCATCTAGGACGATATTCTTATAATCAAAAGAATGACGTATTATTTTTGTCGTCTCATAATCATGCACTTTGGGTGGGATACCTTCCCCTTAGTTTGCAATGGTACAGTGAAATCTGTACTGAAAAAGGTTATATTGAAGAAATATTATTAGTTGTTGTATTACTACTAGTAATAATACCATTATTAATATTTGACAAAAATAAAAAAGTTAAAAATACTCCATTAAAATGATTAGGAGTGAAGAAAACGTGTTTGTTCGGGCTGTTATTATTGTTTAGGATTACGCCAAGACAGATGAGAAATAATTCTCACAAATTAACCTTCCAAACTTATGATGCAGCGAATTTCTGTCATTTTTTTAAGTAATAATAATAATCTTTATTGGTCTTCAAGAATAGTTACAAATACTACCAATAAAAAGTAAAAGCATTAAATATAACAGTATAATATTATTTTACAAATGCACATTTAAGAAACGTGGAGTGAAGACACATTGATATGAGTAGCAGGATCACATTATGATGTGCCATAATATTTGCGTTGATGTAGTTGCATTTTAACAATTTGTGTTTGCAAAGAGAGAGAGAGAGAGAGAGAAAGAGAGAGATTTAGGATTGTCATTGAGAAGGTTCAAGGTACACCTAACATATGAATTTAGCACTGTTAATGTTAATTTTTATTTTTTCCAGAATTGATAATGCCACTACAGGTCAGAAACTCATCCCATCTTAATAATCCAAGCTAAAACTAAGACGAAAGTTTTGCTTTTTAGCGAATAATGCTCGAAATTGAGAAGTGTGGAACTAGGGATGAGCATAAATTGCAAAGGATCAATGTCTTTAGCACAGCTCCGTAGTTCAGTTCTTGATATAACGAAATTCTCCCTCTTTCTCCAGTTGTAAAAACTTAGGTTCGGATTCATCTAGGACAAGCGAAACCTTTATAAATTCTGTTTAATTGACAGTGAGTTTGCTTCTGCTGCTTCACGTAGCTTCCTCAGTGAGAGGGTGCAGCACCATGTCCTTCCAGTTCTCTCTGTTGGTGGCTTTCCTTTTTGTTTCTGCATAGCCATGTGATCCTGTCCATGATCTTATATCTTCAAACCACGTCCTTCGTTTTTTGCCTCTTGATCCTTTTCCCATAATTTTTCCTTCTAAAACTGTTAGTATCCTCTGTCCTGAACCTCTCAGTACATGTCCTGCCGGTCTCATCTTTCTCTGGATCATTTCCTGTAATAAAGATCTGTGTTCTCATTCTCTGTAGGGCATCTGTATTTGTCACATGTTCCGTCAATGAGATTTTCAGAGCTCTCCTATAGCACCACATTTCAAAGACCATTTTCTGTTCTCTTACTCTCTTCTTGAATATCCAGGTCTCACTTCCATATGTGAAAACTGGCCACAGTAATGTTCTTATCATTAGTTTGCATCTTATAGAAGTTAAAAAAAAAAAATTCTAATTCCATATAAGATGCTAACTAGCATCTTATATGGAATTAGAATTTAAACATCCTTCACAGTTAGCTAACATAAGCTCCCCAATTGCTTCAGCCGTAAATAATTCTAATCCCACTTGGGCATTAGACAAATTTTTGCTTTTAGACTTTTTATATTCTGACTTGCATCTGTTAATGATGTTCCATTTTCTTATCTTCATATATGGGCTTTAAATGTAAACAGAAAGGGAGGATGGATATTATTCCCCCTCTATGTTGCATTGCCTTGGCATTGAAGAATTAATGTTTGGATAAAGGATACATCCAAAGTACAATGAAAGTGTCACACCAGCGAAAATAATTTCGATAATGCACATATTGCGATCGCAAAAATAAGCCATAGTCTAATCAGGCGAAGGAAAAGTAGAAATTACGAGACTATAATTATAGTCTTTTTCAGATTTTCTGTTATAATGTCAGATAAAATGAAGATGAGGAAGTTAGCGGAAAACGGTCCGAGGATGAAGAAATCTCCCCCAGTTTAGATATTTTCATTTCTGAACATCATCATTGATAATGTAATCGGAATAGTTATTATTGAGGAAACGATCAATGATTATGGAAATGTGCATAAACTTATGAAAAATTCTGACTGGTATATGTAGTTTCATGCGAGATGCTTCTAAATTAGAGAAAGGGACCAGAGTAATATTACTATTAATTAGTAATAGTAATATTACTATTAATTAGTAATATTTCCGTTTAATAGTTTTTGTTTTTTCATTGGACGTTCGCCTTTTATTCGCAGATGATGTAGTTTATTTTTCTTATCATTTTAATCGGAAATATGCCGAACAGTAGGAAAAGATGAACTTTCGGCACACTTTCACGTGAAAAAGCACAGGGATTCTTTTAATCGTGTCTTCTGCCGTTTATTCCCTACCACAGCAGTAATATGGAGTCCATTGAGGTACACCTTACGAAATGATATTCACCAGAGGCGTCATTACCATACGCCACCCATTAGAATGTTCTTTTGCGTTACTCTCTCCCATATTACCCTCGAAGCAATTACTCTTTTCACTGAGCAGGAAGTCGCTGAGGAGAAAGGTTTCGGTTGGGTTGTTTTGAATTATGTCCGAGCAACTAAGGCTATGTGATAGTGCGTCTGTTAATTGCACATGGTTTACTGGCTGATTTGCCTGTTTTGCAGATGCAAAACCAGTTTCCTGAAGGAAAAACGCGGCCATCTCCATATGAGACCAGCTAACTCATCTTCAGTTAAAAAGTTCTTATTAAGGTTCCCATATCCTAGACGAGTTCGATCCCAGATCTCTCCAATTCAAAGGTATCGTCGTTGCCAGAGCGAGAGAAGAAAGGTTAAAAAAAAAAAGGGGGGGGGAAGAGCTCCTACTTCGGCGTACAAATACGAGCATGTGTAATGCCAGTTCATTCCTTCGATAAATGAGACGTCAGTATTACACCAGGCAATTAAATTACCATCCAGTCGACATTTTCTTCAAACATTTAACAGACATACCATACCTAGGAGGTGGATTTGGCAATCATCAGGTTTGTAGGGATTATTATTATACTTCCTCCCATCAGAATTTTTTTCTGATACTGTGCAGCGTTATTTTTACAGTCTTATTCTTTTATTAATAACATTCTGTAATCACTCTTTTTGTTTTGGTTCTAAGATAATGTCCTAACGCGGCGTTTCTCTCTCTCTCTCTCTCTCTCCCCATGTATGCCTTTTTAAGCCCTTTGTTTTTTGTTTTGATTGGGACCTTCTCCCATTGCGTTTATCCTAAGCTCTTGGAAATTCCCTCACTCTTTTTGTAGTGCGAAACGTTTACGAAATAAATCGTAAAAGTGTTGATGGCACGTGAAACTGGGCATTGGATGAGAGTGAGGGAATCACCTTTCTATAACGAAAGACAAATTATTTCTCTAAGTATTATGAGATTGAATATACGAAATTGTCCGTTTAGTGTAAATATCTCTTGATCGATCCCTTTAGTTGTTCAACAGATTTGTATCCGTCGATAGCTAAAATATACTTAGTTACAAACATCAAATATAGCACCATTTCTACATCTGCTATTCTTAAATTATCGTGTTGATGGATAAAGTTTCACTCCTCTTGGATGATATTAACGATTCCTAGAACAGAAATAATTTTAATATATGAAGGTATTTGATTTTGCAGTACCATACAGAGATAGCATTTTTTACCCTTATCCAACTTGTTGATCTCTTGTTTTGTACGAAACACTACAAAAGTTTTCTTACATAAGCAGTGACCTTTCAATGAGCACTTATAATGAACTTGTTACATCTGCTTGTTCTTTGTTCTCACCCTGAAAGCAGTTAACGGGTTTTATTCACGAAGTCGTGAGAAGCGGATAGCGTTCGTTGTATAATCATTTACTGGTTTTCTATTCATGACGCTGATCATGTCTATGGGGTAGAAACCATCCTCGTCCCCTACTATTCTGATACTTTCTTTTATCTTCTCAGAGAATTGGTCATGATTCTGTTTAAAATTCTACTAGTGTACTGAACGGTAGATGTTTGTCGTGCTTTGCTCAGTGATTATTTCAGTTAAGTTTGTTTTATTTTCTGATACAGCTGTATGGGAGAAAGTATTAACAACTTTCAGCTTCTACTTAAAATTTCAAACTCGCAATATTCATCTATAAAAGCAGTAAATAAATAAAATTAAAATAAAGTAAAAGAAATTATAAGTAAATAATTTTTTTGTAAATCGCTGTTTTTCAATTATTTATAAAAAGGATATTATTTATATCCATTTCAATTCCACAGTCAGATGAAAATAAAGCTGTCAGGAAACAATTTAATCTGGGTATGGAATTAAAATGGATGTATAATATCCTTATATGTAGAAAGTATTTTACCTTGGATATAATAAATGTTAAAGATACCAAGCTATTTTAAACCTGGTTTTACTCCATTTCCCAAGTAAGCAAACAGACAAACAAGTCAAGTTTGCGCCTGCAGGTGTTGCAAGTCTAGCTGATCCAGCACGTAGTGCAAGACCAAGGCAACTCATGGTAAAAGTAGTATAAGCCCTGATCACTAATCTTAATATTTACCCTTAATGCAAAGCACATCTCCTGGCGGAGATGTATGATGCTTTGTATTAAAGGCAAGGGCCACTACCCAGACCGGTTTCGACCTTTATCGAGGTATATTTAAGTAAAGACCTCTCTAAAAATTAGGACGATCCCTAGGCCACTCAATAGTGGTCGAAAGACCATCCAACTCGGCGTTGTTCCACTCGGTGACAGACTCACTCCGTTACCGAGAAGAACTCAGCGTTGGCTGTACCCAGTGGTAGGCTCACCCCACCACCAGCCAGAGCCATAATCTCAGCGGTGGGCCTACTCAGAGACAGGCAAAAACCTATCCCCAAGCAGAGCCTCTCAAGGCCAGCCCCCATCACTGGGAGCCAGGCTAGAAATACCAAGATTTTAGTAATACAGAGCTTATAAGTATTTTACCAGAACAAGTTACCATAAGGTGTTTTAACCTTGTTAAATAAAAATCTCAGGAGGAGATGTAAATGTAGAAAGTATTTTACCTTGGGTATAATAAATGTTAAAGATACCAAGCTATTTTAATACTTAAGTTCTGTATTACTAAAATCTTGGTATTTCTAGCCTGGCTCCCACTGATGAGACCTCAATAAAGGTCGAAACCGGTCTGGGTAGTGGCCCTCTTGCCTTTAATACAAAGCATCATACATCTCCTCCAGGAGATGTGCTTTGCATTAAGGGTAAATATTAAGATTAGTGATCAGAGCTTATTCTACTTTTACCATGAGTTGCCTTGGTCTTGCACTACGTGCAGGATCAGCTAGACTTGCAACACTTGCAGGCGCAAATTTGACTTGTTTGTCTGTTTGCTTACTTGGGAAATGCAGTAAAACCAAGGTTTAAAATAGCTTGGTATCTTTAACACACACACACACATATATATGTATATGTATATATGTGTATGTATATGTTACCGCTAAAGTGCGAAAACCGTTAATGTGCACATTACCTAGCTAAGCTGCAGATTAACTGATTTGCTCCGTTAACATGCGGAATCAAGAGTTTTCCGCATTTTACCTAGGTAATGTGCACATTAACGGCTTCCGTATCGTTAAAGTTCGAAAGTTTGTTTCTCTCATTTCCTTTCCCTACTCCTTCCCCCCTCTCCCTCCACTTTTAGTTTGGTTTTTTAATAAGTAAACATAATTTTATCATATGTTTTTTTCCTTAATTGTAATAATATTTTAAACCGTTTGATTCCTTGTATTATATTAATTGATTGATGATTGATTCTATCAACTAATTTGTTGATTGTATTAACTTGATTCTGTAGATATCGAAAAATAAATAAATAACATTATGTTAATTTAAGCGTACAGAAACGTTGCTGTTGTTCCAGCAAAGATCTTATTTTCACTTTAACGAGTGCCTAGTATGTAATGTGCAGATTACCTAGGTAATTTGAGAAATGAAACAATTTTCCGCACATTAACGGATCACCGTAGTTAATCTGCAGAATAACTGATTTCTGCACTTTAGCGGTAACATATATACATACTTCCGCCAGAAATGAAGCCTTTTTATGTTCTTATTTTAATAATTTTAGCTCTTTTTTATTATTATTTTTTTTTTTTTACAAACTGCACCTTAAATAAAAAAAAAAGTAAGTTGCACCTGTTTATATTAAATCTTTTGTGCCCACTCTTAGCTTCGACCTTGAGCAGAAAGCTATCAATCTTGAGGATCATTTTAAGTGTTCTTGATTATTTTCTGTTATTGAATAAATAAATTCACAATAACACAATCATTCTCTAACGACTCATTCCATTTGATAATGTCCGCCTGTTTAAACGATAAATTTCTTTTATTGAAATAACGTTTATATTTCGCACTTTATATAATTCGATTTTTTTTTTTTTTTTTTTTTTTTTTTTTAAGTTGCGTTAGAGGCTTCCACTTTAATTGATCTCAACTGATCTAAGAAACCGAGGTGACCAAATCTGAGCACGATGGATATGTCTGAGGCTTATAAAGAGGAATAATCAGCGTATTTTTGAGCATTCAATTGATCTTCTGAACTATTTAGCAAATTTTTGCAATATGAAATATGATCTCTGTACTACAGTTTACTGTTAATTACCATAACTCCCAGATCTCTGGCCTCATCAATTTCCAACAACGAAATCCCATCAATAGAATACACAGACTGAAACGTTTTTAATCCAAAGTGAACAAATTTACATTTTGCCACATTAAAAGAAAAACCATTATCCGTTGACCACAATGACAGCCGATTCTGATCATTCCGCAGGATCGGTACATCGTCTTTATGTACTACCGTATCTCTTCCCAACTTAGCATCATCAGCAAACTGAATATCACTCTCCAGATTAAACAACAACAATGAACCGAGAACAGCCTTGTGAAATGCCACTGTTCACTTTTTTGACCTCTCTTTTGACTTCCGCTCCACCATACACTATTCTCTGACGTCTATCTATCAGCCACCCTTTTGTCCATCTCACCAATCCTGTATCCATTCCCATTTATTTTAGTTTAACTTAACAGAAGTATGCAATGCTGAACAGATTCGGAACAATTTCAGTTATTTTGTATGAAAACAATTCAAGAACAACTAGCGTGTGTACATAAACACATTGGTATGAAGCAAAACTGGTTTTTAAATCATTTACGTTCAAGAATGATAGCTACTTTATTTTCCGTTAATTCAATGTTCATTGTCAAAACAATTTAGTTGTTTTCGTTTTTCTTCTCTCGCTATAATGGGACTATTTATATTGATAAAACTATTCGAAGTAATATTTTTTTTATCTGAATTTAATTAAATTTGGTATTTAGAATCAATATTAAAATTCGTAATTTCAGTTATATCATTTTAATGGCGAAATGAAACTATGAGTGAAACTAAATAGTGGAATCCCTAAATATTTGTTGATTTATTTGATTAAACTAAACATAATACTTAATGAGGTATGTACAGGTATACATTCCCAAATCTCATTTGCAAATATTTTGCGCATACACACCAGTCTGTCACTCATTTTTTTCCCCCTCTCTCTGTCAAAATTCCCATATGTGTACAGAGTATTGAGAGAGAGAGACTGATGTTTGTGTGCAAATACTTATAGATAGGTTTTTGGGGTCTAGTTGGCCGAGTGGCTAACATATTCACACTCCAGCCAACAGACTGCATGTTCGAATTTGCTGTGGGCATGATGTTTGTGATTATCTTTAGGTGGGAGATGAATTTCATCGTCCAGTGCATCTCCCCGCTTACTAGAGACTTGAAGTGACTTGATAAAGTTCAATGTTTGGTCTCTAAAGCAGGATTTCCGGACTGTAAAAAAAAAAAAAATAAATAAATAACATATTAAAGGATAAAAAATTTTAGCCCGCCCACGGCGCTGATGTACTATAGGCTTAGTTTTACAGCCTTTCCTGAGTAGGAGATGCATAAAAAATAGCGTTTAGGAATATTTGCCTGTACATACTCTAATAAGTATTATGTTTGGTTTAACCTATATTAATCACGACAATTCGGATTCCACTGTTTAATATTTCACAATAGTAATATACACTGCTTGGAAAGAAGTCAACGGACACAATAGTGTGACGAACAAACAGCCATGGCGCCCATAGCTGTCTGTTAATAAGATGTAGGACCTTTCGCTGCGATGCATATAGCAGTCCTACGGGGCATACTTTCCACAAGCGCACGATAACGATCAATGGGAATTTTGGCCCATTCTTCCTGTAGGCATGTAATGAGGTCCTAGACCAGAGGGCGGAGAACCCTTGCCACGGTGTTTATGTACTTATTTACAAAATAAGTACATATCCAACATCTTCGCTGAGTTGTATATTTTAACTTAATAGAATACAATTTTAAGTAGAGCGATGCCAAATAAAAATGGAACAAAGAAACAAACACTAATAACTGTTTTAGTAATAATAAGTAATAAGAAATTAAACAAACATCCTATTTCCAAGCCATCTATCCCTGCGATATACTGCCGTACAAGTTTTGTCCCGTTCAGTTGTTGCATCATTCGCCATACAGCCAGACGCGGTGTGACTCCTTTACCATTATTTAAATAAAAAAAAAAAAAAATCGTGAAAATAAAAATTACGTCACTAATTTTTACATTCATTCAATCTTACATTACTTACAATAATCACTCTTACAATATTCTTTGATTTTTCCACTTTAGTGGATTTTTTGATTATTTGAAAAGGTTCTCCTAATACTTAAGACACCAAATAATGTTCCCCAAAATTTCAGTTGGCACATGAGAAAATTTTGCATCAAAGACGGCGATTTCGGCACGCACACTTAAAAAGGTTGCTCACCTCTATCCTAGATTGTTATGGGACGGACATCCCTTGACCTCATCCGACGCTCCATTTCATCCCACAGATGTTCAGTAGGGTTGAGATCAGGATTCTGTAGAAGCCAGTCAAGTGTGGTAATGTTCATGTTCACAAACCATGCAGCTACAGCAGCAGCCTCATGATGCTGTGCATTGTCTTGCTGAAAGAGACAATGGTCAGGTGCGTAGAAATGTCACAAAGTCGGAAGCATTGCATTGTCCACAATGTTCAGATACCACTCGGAGTTCAGTGTTCGTGGCACCACAAACAGAGTTCCGAGACCACCTGGAAAAACAGGACCATAATTCATTACACCGCCACCTCCGAATTTCATGGTTGGGGTTACGCACTCTGGTAAGAGATGTGCACAGGGCATCCACCACAGTCGCACCCATCCATCTGCTCGGTAGAGGGTGTAGCGTGATTTGTTGCTCCATAACACATCTTTCCAAGCTTCCACGATCCACTGTACACGCTCTTTGCACCACTGAAGACGACTTTGCATGTTGGTTCGGATAATGTGGGGCTTGCATATTAATGTCCTATGTCCAACCATGTAAACCCATGTCGTGTGCTTCGGTTCTGAATGTTATGCGGATTCGTGTTCTTGTGGATGCCTAGGTCAGCCGATGAATGGTGGTATTTACGTTATCCTTCGCAACACCCTACGGTCACGTTCGGTGAATGTGGTGGGTCGTGCACTGGTGGTAGCACTTGCCGATGACACTCTGCGCTTCCATCTCAGTATGGTATTACTGATGAGAAAACTGATCTCAATCCTATTGAACATCTGTGAGATGAACTGGAATGTCCGGTGAGGTTAACGGATGTCAGCCCCAAAACAGTTTAGGACCTCATTACATGCGTACAGGAAGAATGATCCAAAATTTCTATTGATCGCTATCGTACGCTAGTGGAAAACATGCCCCGTAGGATTGCTGCAGTCATTGCACCGAAAGGAGGTTCTATATCTTAAGGTGGGCACCATGGCTATTTGTTCCTCCCACTATGATGTCCGTTGACTGCTTTCCGATGTTTCCTGATAAAAGTACTTATGAATCAATAACTGACATTATAAATGTCTGGGGCAGTAAAACTTACTGCAGGTTATTTGTCGACATCTTGCTTAGCGATGTCGAGGACGTAGGAGAGAAGAGCAACATCTTTTTCTGTCACCTAAAGAAACATTAAGACAAACAACTAGAGAAGATCCAGCAACATAGAGGGTTTGCATATGGCAAGGCTTCAAGTGAACATTAGTATTTGGAGATTTCATTCTACCAGAAACCCATGCTGCAAATTCTGTAACAATATTAATACTGTAATTTCGATCACATGCCTTCTTTTAATATCCAATTTCTCTTTATGGAGAAGGTTATGTGATGCATTATTACGTATGATGCATATTTCTTTTCTTCCATAAGAATAGATCCCCTTTTTTTTTTGCATCTCCCACCACTTCTAAACAATAAGCTTAGAATCACACAATCTTTATAATCATTGAATTCAAATTTCACATCTGGAAAGTCAGAAAAAAATATGCAGATAACTCCAATCTTCCAAACATGCTGGATTTGTACTAAAAGTCCTATTATGTTTCTACGTGTCAACACTTCGGTTCCTGCAGCTCGAAAAGTGAACATATGCAATTATATGGTGCAGCCCACCTAACCTGTGCGCACGAGGAACGCAACCATTCACTTTTGTCTTTTCCTGCCATAATAACATCTTCTAATTAGCATCTTGCCATTTTGGTTAACTAATACTACTTTAATAGCTTCTTTGTTCATTGCAGTGCTGTGTTTTGGTTCTTGGTGTTCCATTGGATAACTGAGAGACAAACCCAGGCAGTGCACGTCAAATCGAGGTGGTTGCCTCGGAAAAGGCTAACCACTTGGTGCCAGTTATCTAATTCAAAATTCTCACTTTATAGGTCCAATTGAAGTAAGTGAAAAAGCAAGAAACAAATAGCTAAAAAATAGCTAAGCTTAAAAACATGAAACAATGAAACTAAGGGGGGGTGGAGCCTTTCCTAGTACCTTTTCTCTTGCTTTCTTCCTCTCTGCAACTACTAATGGATGCTCTTGCCCTCTTTCTTTTTATAAATAATATTAGGCGTATATAATATGACTTCTTTTACTTTTCACCATACCTTTGATCAAGAGACTTGCTCTAAATAGAAAGTCCTGTAGTTTAGAAGGTTAAATGCTATTAGCAGGTTACTTCCAGTTTCTCGTCGAGAGAAGCGTCTCCATGTTTCTTTAGCCAGACCCTCTCTTCGATGAGTCAGCCTGTGTTGTGCACTTCGTGAAGGCGCCAGAGGTCAGTGATTCATAGCAATCAGAGTAGGTCAGCGTGGCCCCTCTTACCTTCCAGAATAAAGATCTTTATTACTCTTCGGATCCTCATTAAGGAGTAGTAATTCCTTCCCGAATAATCCACACAGCATCAGTTGGCAATATATCGTGTCGATTCCTTCGTTTGATTTCTGAAGAACGAACCTGAACGAGGAAAGACGAGTTGTTGCGCGGAAGGTGCAATTTCTTATCTATTTGTGTCTTAGCGCTAATCTATTCTACTGATTGATAGATTCAGAAGCTGGATGCGGTAATGGTCCTCCACACCTTTTCAAGAAATCAAAGAAAAATAATAATAAAAATATTACTTAATAGCAAAATGTTTTCAGAAACTTGACTAGTTTTTGATTATAACACAAATAAAAATTTTTAAGTGTCATTACTAAAAATGTAAATAAATTAATAATATAAATGTTAAAATAAAATAAAAACCTTAATACTCAATAAGTATCTCTCTATCTCCCGACCTAACATTTGTCTCTGTTTCTCTCAAAACCGAAGGCTGAAGCTCCTGACTGACTGCCTTCATTTTTCCTTCATGACCATCCTACACGCACGGGTGCGAATCTGATAATCACGCTGAACTAAAGATTTCATACCTACCGCCTCTAACTTGGCCGGTTCCCACGCTGGCGTCCTATCCTTCATGTTCCGGAGTTGTCGAAACCTTTCTCCATTGGTTAGGTTACCGATTATTTCCAAGAAAACACGAACTAGTGTCATCGCCACTGCCTTCACGCCTCAGAAACTTCCCATTTGCAACCAGAACTTCCGGCAAACTGCCCAGAGATCTCATTTTTTTCCCTTTTCCTCTCACCAGATATCATTCGTTTTCGAATTTCCTACACTTGGTGTGTGTGTGTGTGTGTGTGTGTGTGTGTGTGTGTGTGTGTCTTTTCCAATCAAAACCAGTCTGATTTTGTGTTTGATCCGAAGACTAGTCCATATTAAACTTCCACTTTACACTTTTTCTTTTGCATGTCTCGCAACCCGGGCTGTTTGTTTCATCCGTATTTATCTCACTCGACCATATCCCTAGATCCATTTTGTATTTTCCAGACACGTACAGTCTACTTATCTGTTGTTATCAGAAAGTAGCTCCATCAGACTTCCTAGATTCCCGTCCCCCTCTACTTTTTGATGAAAAGTTATACTCCAGCCTTTTTGATGAAAAGTTATTTTTTTCTAATTTTCTGGCTAGGTGCATGTGCTCGAATGGGTGCGTGCGCAATATAAAGATACGTCTTTTCTTCTCAATTTAAAATATGATATTTAACTTACAAAGATAACTGGTCAGTAAAGTTGTCGTAGGTGACATACTGTACATATTTGTATATTGTCAGCGCTCGCGTAGTACTCGACTTACTTTTTGAAGAACTGTCGCATTGTGATGTAACTCGTTTATCATTACTAGTTAATTTTTTTTTTTGTTGTTGTTCTCTGTTTTTCTCTAAATTGTATTAAAATATTTGTATTTGATAGACAATTCTACTATCAGAAAGGTGTGTTTGCAAATGAAGATGTTTTTAACAATTGATAATATGTACACCGCTCCTCCCCTCACTCATGCATATAAGGGAGAGGGACTAGCAATAATATTTAAAATATAGTTGACTGTAAGAATGCATTATCATTATATTGTAATTTGTATTGAACTAATATTTCAATTGCCAACTTTTTAAATAAATTACATTTTCCAATTCTGGAGCATTTTATTTATTTCAAAAATTGCCATTTAATTTAATTTATCCAATACGTTGGGTAGTTTGAGGATTAGAAAATCTGGAAACTTTACTCTGAAGACCAAAATGATACGTTTTTCAAGTCATTTTCAGCGAAATTCGCTGGACTGAAGGCTTTGTCCACCACTTTAGTTTTATATTTCCATAAGTATCCTTAAATGATACTTTTTTTCGTGCCTTTGGAACTCCTGTTACAGAGTGCCTTTGTCTTAATTCTCCATTTCTCATTGCATATTAAAAAAACGTTAATATATTATTTGTCATTTATTGGCTTTTAAAAAATTCAGATAAATATATTTCTTATTTTTTTGAAACGGGATTATTCTTTTTATATATAAGAAAAAATAAGATGTAGCTTGTCACTGTACGACACCAGTAAACTATGAATCAAGCTGTGTTTATAAAGAAATTGCATATTTGCAAATCTTTTTCGATTTGCTAAATTTATTTATACAAAAGTTAGAAGAAAGTAAGTCGGTATTTGCACTAGAATACTGAAATTATACGGAGCTTGAGCCACCATAATTATATAGTCACAAAACTTTGTAACTTATAAGCACTACTTCAGAATGGTACGTACCGATATTACTGGAAAAAAATGGCTCATACCTCTCTTTAAAAGATTCATGTTCCTTTGTTAGTATGTCACACACACCTCTCACTAAGCAAAGTAACGTTTTTTTTCCCTGCTGCTAAACACACTTGTATGGCGCTTGCTGCCAAATATTCCCGACTTGTATTAGTATTGCAGCTACTTGCATATAAACTGAGAAGCTGATTTTTAATGCTTTTTTTTTTCAGGACTCCAAGCTATTCTGTATTAAGTCTGCGGTTCTAAGACATAATAATTATTAAATATTGAAACTGTTTTGGCCTTTTGACGGACTGCAAAGCTGCAGGCCAGTCAGGTCATTAAAGTGCTAAAAATTAAAAAAAAAAGTTCTTAAAAGTTTTTTTGTAGTGGTGTTATTCCAGATATGCCGCCTTCTCACCTTTC
Organism: Typopeltis vanoorti; assembly: GCF_054136105.1. Classification (NCBI taxonomy): domain Eukaryota; kingdom Metazoa; phylum Arthropoda; class Arachnida; order Uropygi; family Thelyphonidae; genus Typopeltis; species Typopeltis vanoorti. The sequence goes on along the minus strand of NC_143564.1, from coordinate 69,377,656 downwards.
AATCTTACATTTTCGACCCCCCCATCACAAGTGTCTTGGTTCACACGATGTTGTTACAGTGGTAGCTCTCATTTTAGATGGCCGCCCGGCCCGTTGGCAGTACATAATCACTTTATTATCATGTGCCATTCAAAGTGTAACTGGCCTACTGTAATAAGTATCTCGTAAATTGGCTTTAAGGATGATCTCAAAAGTTAAGGTTAAATTTTCACCATATTGGCTGTTCTTTGTGACGTTATACCTGCAGTAATCTCTGAAAAAAAAAACATAAGTTAAAAAATCGAGCCAAATGAGATGAAGAACAAGAGGTTGTGTGCATCTTGGAAGCGGACACTTTATCCATATTATTCTTAATGATATCGGTATTGTTGCAATTATGGTATTACGTCGGTTTTGGATTGCAGCTACCTGCTTTTCCGTTTTAGGCTTACTTTTTTTTTTTTTAATTTTATTTTAATTTTTTATTTATTAGATGAGATAGATAAATTTGTTGAACAAATAACGGGTCGGAATCCTTTTGAATGATGCGATCTGGAGCAGTGTAACTGCATCGTATTGTCTTTTCTTTTGTCTCTCTAAATTCTTCCTGCATTTTGGATCTGTGGGTCTTACAGTTATATTCCAAACTCAGAAAAGGATTAAACAGTGTGACAAGTACAGACACCTGAGGAGAAATCTTCCTCCCCAGCAACTCTTTAGTTTGATGGGGCTGAATTCCCCCGATGACATGAAGCAATGTAAGAAAGAGCTATATTCCAAATATAGTTAAAACTTTTGAAATGAAATTTGTAGAACTGTCTGCAGAAGAAGCGCACCACCGTCCCGCTTCGTTTAATTGCGCTGAATCGCTCCGAACTACTTTAAAACTTAATGGGGGATAATAGAATGACTATTACATGATGTTATACTTTAGAAAAGTTGAAAATCCAATTTCGAAAGATTTCTAGCAGTAAAATAGCTATTTTAAATATCTATTTAAAAAGTTTTAAATAGATATTTTAAAAAATAACAAAAGACATTCCCTATAGATTTTCTATATAATAAATTTATACTTTCAAACAATGTCTCATAAAATGTAGTTAACTTGTATATTTGTGCCAGTTTGATATGTGTTTGTTTTTTATGTGTATAATGAAGAAATAAAATAGGTTAAGTGAGTGATAGTAATGATCTCATTATTTATTATTTCCAATAATAATTATTTGAAATCGCTGGTTATTGATAAGCCGGCTTAATGTTAGTATAAAATCTAAAAGCAGAATTTACTATATAGTGAAAATATATGAACGTTTTTATTCATCTTATACTTGCTCGTCGTTCAGTGACCCACTATTAGCATATTTTGCTTTGGCGCGTCTCTAGTAAATCCTACGTTTAGATACATAAATGAAAATTTACAGCTTATCATGTGTATATTTAAGACTAGTAATGATTCAAGCAGTGAAAGGTGAGATAAGTGTAGTAGATAGGCCAACAATAGAAACCGTTGTTCTCTTCACTTTGTTTCCCAGAGCCGCACCCACAGTATACTACTTCATGTACATGCCTCTCTGGTTCTAAGATAATTATAGGCCACGAGTTTACAGTGGGTGGTTTCGACCTTATCTGACACGGATCGACCTTCTTCCCTACGGACAAGCTGTTGTGCTCCGAAGAAAGACCTTCAGAACGCTCGAAGGGAAAAAGGGGATCACCATACTTAATTTTACTGCTCTTCGAGTTTTAAGTGAAACGCAGAGTTGAATGTTCTGGGATTAGAAGGCAGCACTCTCTACATTGGCTTTCTCGCATCCCAAATTCAATGCATGGCTATGGTATGATAGCTGATTTTGAACATCGCTTTGTTAATTTGAGTCCATAGTATGTCAAAAATGCACGGTTCTTGTTTTCCTTTGGCGAATACTTTACAAACTAAGGCAGAGGACAGTGATGACTGACTTCTTCCGTCAGGCGAGCAAGTAGAATGACGGATAGCTCTTTAACCGGTACTGTATTAATTAAAACGAAATTTATTCCGTGACTTGTGCATTGTTAGTACAAATTCGAAATACCCAATTGTGACAGTAGACCCCTAATAAGATTCTTAATGTAAACTCTGATCAGGACAAACGATTTTGATTCTGTATATTTTTTTTTATTAAAATTAGTATAGTGTAACAGAGCTAAACGAGAAGTAAATGAGAAAAAAATGTAATATACATTATTTGAAAATTATATAACAAAATAAGACTAATAGGTGAAAGTTAACATTTGAAAAAATGAATCAGTCTGACTATAAACATCAAACCGTTTTCTTTTCCTTTCATTCCATTAGTCTGTTTTCTAGTTCATCTCTTCTCATTTAGTGCCCCGCAAGCACTGCAGCCTCCATTTGTCCAAAAAAAAAAAAAACCTTCTGTCATTCTCTAGACCACACATGACAGCTTGTTATACTTTCTGGAATGTCTCATGTGTGGAATTATCCATTTATTTTGCCGATTGGAAAACAAATTAATGTTTGCAGTAACAAAACGGTTTGTTAGAATTGCGAAAATTATACCAGTTTTTGTAGCATGCAAGCAGTGCCTCTGAGAGGAATTTTATTAGGGGGTGGTACAAAGTTTCTTTTGAGCCCCTTACCTTATCCATTAGTCATTCTGTTTTTATGGCTCCCGGACCAAGTAAGATATACCCCCTGCATCCCTCTCTCATGGTCCTGCATGCATGTTTTAGGCGTGAGTTGTCTTGGTAATGCAATATGTAAAAGATACTTTCTCCGAAGAACCCGTATTTTATCCTTTCATCAGTGCTGTTTACTCTTCGGAAAACGTATTGGTTCTCCTCAAAGGTCAGGCAGAAGCACAGAATGCACTATTTGGCTAGATTATTGGAGATATCCATCTAATGGCACGCTACATGATCGTGAATCTCCAGGCTTCGGAAGCATATCCTAAGCAGTGTTTTTCAAAAATTTTTGACGAGACTCACAATAAGAAATACATGTTTACTTAGCGACCCAGCACGCGCAACTGAAACAAAAGTTTTGGAAACAGTATGTACCCTTACTCATATATATGTTAAAGATACCAAGCTATTTTAAATATAAACCTGGTTTTAATCTATTTCCCAAGTAAACAAACACAAGTAAGTCAAGTTGCGCCTGCAAGTGGAGCAAATCTGGGTGACCCCGCACGTAGTGCTAGTCTTAGGTAACTCGTGGTAAAGGTAGAATAAGCTCTGATCACTATTATTAGTATTTACCCTTAATGTAAAGTACATCTCCTTGAGGAGATGTATGATGCTATGCATTAAAAGGCGCAAGGGGCCACTACCCAGACCGGTTTCGACCTTTATTGAGGTCTCATCAGTGGGAGCCAGGCTTAGAAATACCAAGGTTTAAGTAATACAGAGCTTATAAGACTTTTACCAAAACAAGTTACCATAAGGTGCTTTGACCTTTAATAAAAATCTCCGGATGAGAGATAGATGTAGAAAGTTTTTTTACCAAACTTGACTTACTTGTCTGTTTGCTTATTTGGAAAATGGATTAAAACCAGGTTTATATTTAAAATAGCTTGGTATCTTTAACGTATATTATACCCAAAGTAAAAAACTTTCGACCTCTATCTCTCATCCGGAGATTTTTATTTAATAAGATCAAAGCACCTTATGGCAACTTGTTTTGGTAAAATACTTATAAGCTCTGTATTACTTAAACCTTGGTATTTCTAAGCCTGGCTCACACTGATGAGACCTGAATAAAAGTCGAAACCGGTCTGGGTAATGGCCCCTTGCCCTTTAATGTATAGCATCATACATCTCCTCAAGGAGATGTGCTTTGCATTAAGGGTAAATACGAAGAATAGTGATCAGAGCTTATTCCATCTTTACCACGAGTTGCCTAAGACTTGCACTATGTGCGGGGTCACCCAGACTTGCACCACTTGCAGACGCAAACTTGACTTACTCGTCTGTTTGCTTACTTGGAAAGTGGATTAAAACCAGGTTTATATGTTTATATTTAAAATAGCTTGGTATCTTTAACGTATATTATACCCAAGGTAAAAAACTTTCTACATATATAATAAAGTAAAAACAAAAACATAACAAAATTAATAGAAAAATCTCAAACAGTACAAAAACAGAGCTTAGGAACTCTTTTATTTAGCGCGACGGATGTGCCTGTCTGTTCATAACTCACTCCAATCTGGAAACACACGAGAACAATGTCACGCACATATCTAGTGCACTTTTCAGTTTCTTTTTCTTTTCTTTTTAATCGGTTCATGGTTGAAAATCCTAGTTTCCAAATTCACAAATAGATTTTTGTGAATGGTGATAATCTCCATACACTATTGAGCAATGGAAATTCTTTAATTTTAATCCAAAATGATGATAAACTTAATGTCTTGTAACCATTCTTCAGGCTAAATGAAGAACTAAGCTGTAATAGTTCATTCTCTACTCCATAAGCATGCTGGTTGAAAACTTCTAATGGAGCGCTGTACGCAGTTTGAAAAACGATGTCCTTAGCGATGATGAATTTCTGCATCTCACATTGCTGGCGGCAGGCTTCCATCATGAACTTTTTTTTAAAAAAAAATCTATCATATTTCAAAGATTGGGGTAGTAATCTAGTGACTGAGCTGGCTAATCCATTAATATATACTGCTCCTATATCCATTCCTGAATGACACGTGCCCTTTGATGGCATGGTGCATTTATCATGTTGCGAATCTGCATGTAAATAGGTAATATGAATGAATGTACTTGGTCGGCTGTAATGTTTCGGAATTGTTTGAAATTATGACCGGTGCAACTAAGCTTATGAGGCCAGTGTATTATGTCTGTAAATTGCATGTATTCTTCTGGCTGATTTGACTAGTTTGCTGAATGAAACTATAGTTTCCGGGAGGAAATGCCCTTCCGCCCTCTCTTCTAACTTCAGTTCAATATTGTATCATACCCTAGACCAGCGTTTCCCAAATTTTTCCGACGACGGGACACTTCACAAATCCTGATATTTTCACGGAACACGTTGGTTATTTAGTAATGTATTAATTTATAATTAATTGTTCATTTAGCTGATTTTTATTAATTAATAATTGATCATTAATTATTAATAAATAATTAAACATCAATTAAATATAAACATTAAATTAATTTGTGCTGATTTTCATTGACACATCCCATTCTGATCACCAAAAATTTATAATATAAGTACTTACGAGTGAATGCAGACTTTTTCTCCTGTGTGCTGGTAGTTTCCCCTCCTTTTGTACATCCTGGAGATCGCTTTGTAGGCTGGTGGTGGATGACTCACTATCTGTTCGTCACAAACACCTTCAATAAGAGATTTCTTAATACCAAAATTAAACAAAGTCCCTTGTCTCTTATTCATATTAAAATGTAAATCTGCAGGCCTATTACTTTTAAAAAATCACGGCACTACGGTTTCGAAACTTTCACCCTACAATACGAACTTGCGAAGAAAGTATTCAGTATTTCTAGATTTGAGAACCGGATACAGACTACCTTGATCTTTAATTTCAGTGGAAAAATTTTCTTTATACTTCCTTGCTGATTGGTCACTAACATTTTTAACACAGATGTTATTTGGTTCAGTTTTGAGAACAGAGGATATGCCGCCCATTGTCGTAATCGGCTTGCAGGCAATTTTTATGATCGGCCATAAACAGCGGTATTCCCTTTCCCAAATGTTGAAAGGTTTCGATGTGTGAGAATTCACGATAATTCATGAATACTTCCACGTTTAAAAATACACGGCTTGGTCACTAACATTTGCTACACAGATGTTATTAGGCGTTCTGGGTTCGAGCTTTTCGACATATTCACGAATATTCTTCTCCTCGGAATATTTCCACTATAAAATATTTATTCATGAAAAATGCTTAGAAAACTAAAATGACAAATTCCAGGAGAATTTCTCGCGGAACACAGTTTGGGAAACCCTGCCCTAGACCATCGCTCCACTTCCTCGTCTTGTTGCGACCAGACGTGACATCTATAGCTTTATGACTATACTTCTGTCCCATGAAATTACTGGAACCATAATTCATCACTCCATGCGATCTTTCTCTTAGTCCTTTGGTGTATACATACGTGGCTAATGTTCTTTATCTATTTTGGTGATAATTAAACAGGCTATACCATCTCCAATGATCATCTGTCGTTATAACCGTTGGAATAGAATCTGATTCACTGTGCGTTTAAATGCACTCCCTCACAGTTCCTGTTTCTGCTGCATAGTTATTTGACCAATAGTGGTTTGTCCCTTATTTCACGATCATATAAATCTTTCCTCTTACATAGATTCAGTTGTTTTAACCACATTCCGGACAATGACTTGAAGTTTTTTGTTTATCACATTATTCTAGGTCTACTAGAATCCATTTTGCATGTGGTCATTTTTGCAGGTCAAGGGCTTCTGAGATATTTTTACCTGCTCATCTGGCTCCCGACCTTGACCCACTGTCACACAAATTTGAATATAATAGATAGTTTCCCAGACGCTCTCTCCCGTCTATACACATCTATTGCCTGTCACGTGCAACTGATAGTCCGTTAGTCATTGGGATAATTTTAATTGGCCAAATAGTTATACCGGTAAGCAGCAACTAACTCAAACGACACGCACGTAATAAAGCACTCGCTTCTCATTTTCCAGTGGTCAATTCAGAAATAAACTTGATGTTCGGTGACTTAAAATGGTGACTGTTCTCTAAGATTCTCTAGTGAGAATATATTGGGAACCGCTTTTAGTTTTGAATGCGTTTCCCAGTTGTTGAATGTGAGAGAGACGATAGAACGGTTTGAATTCAACTATTGGAAAAGTTACTGTAAGTTTTTTTTTTTTCAGGCAACTAATAGCCCGTTGTCATCATCTAAGATGTGGTCGTTTCTGAAAGTCCAGAATTTATATTGGTTTTTGCCTCGCATTAATGCTTCCTTGCCATTAACTCATAATGTTTTGTGGCTGTAGTCGGGTTATCTTAGATTTCTAAAGCATTTTCTTGTCTAATTTTGTCTTCTAACACCCCTCCTCTTCTTATTGTTTTACAAAAATGAAAACAGTTAACATAGTTTGTAGTAGTTTGCATGCAATATTTTATCATAATATTCCACGCAATATGCACAGTTACATGCATAAACAAGAAACCATATTTGTCCATATGGAAAAAATGTCATTCCTTATAGGATCCCCTCATATATAAAACAATCTCCGAATTTGTTTTCCGAAATAATAAAGGTTATTACCTAGTGTATTTATTTCAGTCTGATAGGTCATACAAAAGTGTTATGATATAATTAGCTGCTCATAAAATGTGCTTCTATAATATAAAACCATGGAGCATTAAAAGTCTCTGGGCATAGATAATAAGCCATGCAAAAAATAGCAATCTGGTACTCAAAAATTGCAAATGGCACTGTAGTTCCAGAGACTACGTTCTCATCATTGACATCAGAAGGAGCGAAGGTATTCAATGTAGCCATATTCATGTCAAACGGTGTCGTCCCGGCAGTAGCAAATACGGGACCCAGTTGGGATCATTTTGGCGGCCCCTAATGTAAAATAATTAAGTAGCGGAAATATATGCTATTAAATAACATTAAAATTAAATAATATATTTATTGATTATATTTTTACAAAAAAAAAAAAAAAACTAATTTAGTTTATTTAGTTATTTTTAAAGAATTAAAAAAATATATAAAGAATTTTCTTCCTCCTTATTCAGGAAAATCTTTCAAAATTTTATCGAATTTTAAGTGCCTTTCTTCGAATCCCGATTAAGTCCAATCGTTCCAATCTGCTTCAGGCCTGTCCTATAAAAACGGCGCACATGCGCTGTGATGAATAAGGCTGTCAACATTGCAAATGAAAATTTTCATAATTTCCTCAAATGTATATTTGCCAATCTTGCATTCGGCACGTTAAACACATTAGCTGATTTAACATTAAGCACATTAAGAATTTAGCAGCCATGTTTATTATAGATTACAAATATGTCGGCTTAGTAGGCTGATTGATTACATTACTCACTCTCCAATCAACATGCCGTAGGGTAGAATCCTGCCGCGGACATAGGTGTTTGTGAATATATTTATGTGGGAGATGAATTCCATTCCTGGTGTGAAATCATCGTCCCACTTATTGGAGGTCTGAAGTGGCTTGAAAAGGTTCCATATGTGATCTTTAAAGCAGGAATTCAGGATTATTTACAAAAATAAAATTACAATATATATATAAATAAATAAACTAAAAACTCTTGGCCTACCCACAGTGCTAATATACAATGGATGTAAGTTTACAATGGGTGTAAGTCGTATAAAAAGTGTCGTTCATTCCCCCGAAATACCTATTCAAGGTGTAATGAAGTTGATCTGTAGCGAACCTAATATCATAAACGTCTCTCTCTTTCGTCGCGCGCGCGTGCACACACACACACACAGAGTTGATAGGCATAACATCATGACCTTAAGTGGCAACTTCAATCCAACGAAGTAACTGTACAGCACCCAATGTCAGAGTGATAGACTTTTCAGGAATCAGAGTTTCGAGACTAGGTGTCCTCTCCAAATATTTCCTTTTCATTGCAACCAGGATTTTCTTTTCAAACAGATATCTGATTGATCTCATTGCGAATGCACATGTGTAGTGCACAATCAAGAATTGTTTTTTCCTGTATCCAATGCACAAGTCTGTCGGATATTGGAATCATTTATTCAGAATTAACACACTAATTCTGAATAAATAAAACTTGTAGAAGCAACAAACAGCTATTGATATTTATTTGTAAAATCTGTGATAATTTAATTATTTTTGTACATTCTGCACTGTAAACATTTTAGGAATATCCAGTCGTATACCAGCTTTGGCGGCCAAGGATAGCTTCTCCGCTCTTCAGGCTGTGAGTTCGATTTTCATTGCGGCATTCAAAATGCCACAACCGTCACCTTGCTGATTGGTACTTTGAAAAAAGTACGAATGTTTGGTCTCTCAAGAGCAGCCCTTTAGCCCTCCCACGTGAACTACAATGTACTCGTACTTTCGGTTAGCATCCTTTCATAAGTGGATAAAATTGCTATAAAAATGATTTATCATTTCTATCTAGCATTACTTATCATTTACTATTATTTAGATCAGAATCCAAAAATATAACTTATGTGACTCCCGTCTGAGAAAGGTTGCCTATAGTATACAGTACATTAGTGCCATGGATGCGCCAAGAGTTAGATACACCTGCTTGGAAGTGAATTTTACAAGCCACTTTAGGCCTCCAATAAGTAGAAAAGGGAGGTTTTACACCGATGAATTTATATTTTTGTTAATTGGAGAGCGGACACGCTGTAAATTTTGCTGATCATGGCGGAACTTAAATATGCTATTTAAAAAATCTGCTTGTCTATAAAATGACTAGCAAGGAGTTTTAACTTCTCCAACCATGATCCATCATTGGTGAGGCCAAAATTCTGCCGACTGCTGTAGTTCACTAACATGACTGCGAGTGGATGAGTATATTTCTAGAGTCCTGCTTGAAACTATTTTTATTGCTTTAATTTTTTCTGAAGTAACGTACAATGCATATTTTAAATTCTCAACAATAATAATTTTTATTTTACAGGAACACACAGTTTTACGTTATATTTTGGCGTAAAATTCTACGCTTCTGATCCTTGTAAGCTTCTGGAGGAAATTACAAGGTGAGATAAATTGATTATCAAATGACTAACAATAGGTTTACAGATATATTTTTATAGTTCATTTTTAATTCAGTTATTATTTTTCTATACCCTTTAACCGCACTCTGATCCATTATCATATCTGGTAAAAGTGATGAATCACCTTTAGCACGAATTACAGAAGTTATCTCGCATTTTGAATTCATCCGATCCTGAACTATTTTGTTTCTGGGAAAAAAAAAAAAAAAAAAATTGGTGCAGGATGCCTTGCTTCCGTAGTGCATCCCAAAGAAGACGCGATATTTATCCTTCGATTGTAAAGATTTGAGTCCATATTCCGTAGGACTGGAAGAACCTTTATGCACTTTTCTGTCAAGATCGGTTTAGTCGTTCTCATACGCTGGTGGTAAGGTTATAATACACTGGCATCGTAGCATTAGTTGCTTCGTCTATATTTCCAATTAACCAAACAGATTTACTCTATATCCTTCGATGTATTATATAATTATAATATCAACAATGGTGCCGGATGGGAAGGTGGTAGTAGTAACACTATTTGTTTTGACACCGTTTTAATTAGGGAAAGTGTATGTGACAATTGCCATACTATTATTAAAAAAATCAATTTCTCGTATGCAATTTATAAAAACTTTGCATGATATTTTAAAACTACATTTTTTGAAGGAAGTAGGACAAACTATTTTTTATTGAAGAAAATTGGCAGACAACAAAAGTTATACTGATTTAATTTTTATATGAATTTATTGTAATTTAATGAAATTAAGAATTTAGAAAACACTGATCTATATGGATTGAGTTACGCAGACGTGTAGCTATTATTTTCTGATGCTATGCAAACGGCGGCTCGCGTATTAGTGGCGCATTTTGATCAGTGCGATAGTTTTGAATGATATATAGAGTTAAGCGTTCTTCATTTTCTTAAATTTCATATGCTATTGCTTTGCGCATTTAGCTAATCGCTCGATATTGCTGGAAATCCTTTTCATCTGCAATATCCTCTACAAAATTTCTGCTTGCAGGTCTCAAGACCTGCGGGATTTCTAATTGCGATCATAAGCAATTCCCCAATCACCACCTACTAGATATAACAACGAATAAAACAGACATGGATAATATTAATGATCTTCTAGAGCATCTAAACAAAGAGCAAGCACTAAAACTGTTTAAATTATTGCTTAAAAAATTTGATACGGAATGGCCAGGTTTCCTAAACCTGTACACACAACCAGAAGAATCCGAAGATATAGAGGGCGAAGTAGAAGAGATCAAAGGCACGATCATCTCCCTACCCGAGAACCACAGTCTTCACAGAAGAACAAACGAATAAAAGACGCAGAATCGAGGATGATCATATGGAAAACGAAACACCCTCACAAACAGTGCCGGAAAAAAAGGAAAAGGTCCCCCCCCCGGTAATTCTCCGTGAAAAGGAAAAATGGACCACAGTTGCAAGAAACCTGAGAGAACATCAAATTGGATACGCCTGGGCCAGAAACACCGACGAAGGAGTAAAAATTCAGTCAACAACAGTCACAGACTACAGAGGGATAACAAAAATGATGGATAACAAACTACAGTACCACACCTTCGAACTAAGCAGCGAAAGAAATCTAAAGGTTGTACTGCGAGGTGTCACCAAAGGCATTACCTCTGAGGAGATCGCGGCAGACCTTACCCAGCAGGGCCTAATACCAATCAAAGCCAGCCGGATGTTCAGATCCGATAAACAACTGATGCCATTAGTATTGGTTGAGATCCAGAACACACAAAGACGAATTTATGACATAACTGCAGTCTGTGGACTTAAGATAGCAACAGAACCACTCAGGAAAAGGGCATCAGCAGGGCAATGCCATCGTTGCCAAAAGTTTGGCCATGCCCAAAGACTGTGTAAAGCCGAGTTCAGATGCCTGAAGTGTGGCGAGAAACATCAAACCATTACATGCACAAAACCAAGAACCACACCTGCCAAATGTGCCAGCTGTGGAGGTCCCCACCCAGCAAACTACAAAGGATGCAACCACCACCCCAGAAATCATGGAACTACAAGACCCATCCAACCTCCCTCAATCTGGACCACTCAAAGCATCTCTGCTGCACAGTCATCAAACCAACAAAACCCTATCCATAAAAGTCAGGAAAGGGCTCAACCTTCCACCAAGACCTATGCAGAAGCAGCCTGCCCAAAGGACACAATGCAAAGCAATCAAATAGGCTCCAACATCACAGCAATACTGACTGCCTCGCTAGCCACTATGCTGCAGGAATTCAGCAGAACAAACCCAACTCCATCCTCCACAAAGAGATTCCTGCAAGGAACCCATTCCATACTGACAGCACTCAACTATGAATAAAACAAAAGTAAAACCCAATTCGCTTATAATTGCAGCCTGTAATGCCAATGGCCTCACCAACAAGACACTAGAACTACAGGAATTCGCACAAAGACGCAACCCGGACATAATGCTGATCAACGAGACCCACCTAAGACCTGCCAACAACCCAGAAGTGAGAGGATACACAACATACCGAACGGATAGACTCAGCACCAGAGGGGGAGGCACTGCCATCTACATCAAACCGTACCTCCACCACAATGCCATATCCAACCCACAGACTACAAACCTGGAGACCACAGGAATACAAGTCCACACAAACAATGCTGGAAGCCTCAAGATATTTGCTGCCTACAATTCACCAAGCAACCCTCTACTGACAGCAGACCTGGATGCAGTCCTTGGCACCACAGACCCACCATCATAGCAGGAGACTTGAACGCCAAACACACAGCATGGTTCAGCACCAACAACAACAGAAGTGGGAGCGTACTACACAACTATTCAACACTTAACTCGGTTGTGGTAGCAGGACCCACTGAGCACACTCATTACAGCCCTCTTGGCAGATCAGATGTACTTGACATAGCTATCCTTGGAAACATCAGTTATCAATACAAACTAGAGATGATCAGTGAACTATCATCTGACCACAACCCAATCCTGATCAAACTTGGCACGCAAGACCAACTGGCCCACCAGCACACCTTCATATCATGGGATAGGCTAGCTAAAATCCTACCAGAATACATTGGTCCTGTATCCATCATCCACAAAAAAGAAGAAATAGATGAAGCAGTAAGCAATCTAACAAACCAAATTAAAAAAGCACTAGAAGCAGTCACCAAAACCACAACCAACCACCCAACCAGTCGGTTCCCAGAAAACATCATGGACCTCATCAGAACAAAAAAACAAAGCCAGGAAAAGTTACCACAACACAAGAGCCCCACAGGACAAGAAAACACTAAATTACTTGAACAACCAAGTCAGAAAAGCACTTCAAATCCACAGAAATCAGGATTGGGACAATAAACTATCATCACTCAACCCAGAAGATCACACGATATGGAAATTTCTGAAGATTCTGCGCACCAAACACAATCCCCTACCCCCCATGCAAACTGCTCATGAAACGGGCACACTGATAAAGAAAAAGCAGAAGCAATAGCAGAAAACTTAGAAAAACAATGCAGCCCATCATATGACAATATAAACATCACCCACTTATATAAAGTCCACCAGCAGGTCAAGCGTACCTTAAGACAGTCCAAAGACAAACCAGACAGCATCACTCCCACTACTCCAGTTGAAATAACCAACATCATAAAACATCTAAACAACAAAAAAACTCCAGGTCCAGATGGAATTACTAACAGAATCATCAGATTACTTCCTAAAAAGGCTACTATTATACACCTGGTTAACATAACCAATGCAATACTGAGGATACAGCACTTCCCCACTGCATGGAAAACAGCCGACATCATACCAATAAAAAAGCCAGGAAACAATCCACAACTCCCGCAAAGCTACTGTCCAATAAGCCTGCTTTCCAACCTAGGAAAGATTGCTGAAAAAATTATCCTTTCAAGACTACAAGAAAAATCAGACCAATTAGGAACAATTCCAAATGAACAATTTGGCTTCCGCCGTATGCACAGCACAGTGCAAAAATACCCCGCTAGTGGAGCATATCACTCAAGGATACAACTGGAACCTTCACACAGCTGCAGTTTTTCTGGATATTGCCAAGGCCTTTGATAAAGTATGGCATCAAGGATTATTGCTCTACAAACTCATTCATTCCAACAAACCTTACCCATCTAATAAAATCATACCTCACTGACAGATCCATGCAGATAAAAATAAATGGCACCATCTCAACTAGATGCGAAATCCTGGCAGGAGTACCACAGGGATCTCTATTGGCTCCTTTACTTTTCACAATCTACGTGGCTGACATTCCACAGAACCCGAGGACTACCATCACAGCCCTTTTTTATGCTGACAACACAGCCATAATGACAAGATCTCTCCGCCCACACCTGGCGATCAGTCGTCTCCAGGATACCATCACAAAGCTAGAGAAATGGTTCTCCGACTGGAGGATACAAGTAAACCCCGTCAAAAGCTCAGCTATAATATTCACCAGACGCAAAGCCTTCATCCAAGATGATATTCAACTCCTCAGAAAAAAGATACCATGGCAGACAGAAACCAAATACCTTGGAATACAACTAGACAACAAGCTAAATTTCAACAGCCATATCAAGCTCATAGGCACAAAGACATCCAGAACCATAGCCCAACTCTATCCCCTGATCAACCGCAACAGCAAATTGGATAAACGCAACAAGCTGTTACTATATTATAATGTTGGAGGTTTAATGGATTTTTTTACAACACTCAGAAAGGATTAAAAAGAATTTAATACTTCCTATATTTCGTCCTAGTCACTAGGACATCTACGGGGATTACAAAAATAACTAATGTAACATAACACAAATATCATACAATACTAAGCCCAACCACGTGGGTGACAACGTGGTTGAGCTTAGTATTATTACCACCACTCGAAAGGGTTCTTCGAACATTGAAAACTTGTCATAGATATCTTAATTTTTTTTCTCTTTCAAAAATTATGGGAATGTCAGCAATCGAAAATCCAATCCTCAGTAATTTCAACCTGTTTGATTTATTTAGATTTATGGCCGAAGCAAATCACGGACTATGAGACCATTGTATTATGTAGGTTAATTGCGTCTGTTCTAATGGCTTGTTTGCCTGTTCTGAGGGACAAAGAACCCGAGTTTCCAGGAGAACCCCCCCCCCCCTCTACCTTCGTATAAGACTGGCTAACTCGCCTTCAGTTGGAAAGCCCTGATAATGGTTCTTTGCGTGCTAGACGGGATTCGAACTCGGGTCTTTCGAACCAAAGGGCATCGTCGAAACCGACTGAGAATTTCAAACTGTATAAACAATTATAGGAGCCTGCTAATGCGTTATTTATCGGACATATGCAAATACTGTAATACACTAATTTTCATTCTTAGATTTTCATTTGATTCAAAGATGATGAAATACTATCTTATATTATTCAACTCTAATTAGCCATTTTTAATTGGAAAAAAGGTTAGACAAGCTAATCATTCCTCTTTGGCTGAAATTTAATAAAATTTGATAATTAAGATCTCTTTAAAGTTGAAGTCCTTTCAGTTTTGGTTTGTATCAGTCATATTTTAGTGGCTTTAAAATTAGGAAAAATACTTCTACAGCATATATCAGAAACAGCTTTAGGTGTTATGATGAATTATCACTCTACAACAAACACACCTTTCTTATCGTTATCAATCATTGCCTTATTTTTTTCCCTGTCATAAAGTTCGTGGAATATTGTAATGAATAAATTTGAGCACATTAAATCACATTGCATATTATTTATCCAGCCAGGCCTTCATATATCTCATTGTATCAACGATGAATTTTGATTAGAAAAACCTGAGTTT
Organism: Typopeltis vanoorti; assembly: GCF_054136105.1. Classification (NCBI taxonomy): domain Eukaryota; kingdom Metazoa; phylum Arthropoda; class Arachnida; order Uropygi; family Thelyphonidae; genus Typopeltis; species Typopeltis vanoorti. The sequence goes on along the minus strand of NC_143564.1, from coordinate 69,362,109 downwards.
CAATCCTGTCTGGGACGAAGAGTCTTTTTAATAAGATTTTTCAGATGAAGGTAAGTTAGCCAGTCTCAGACAGAAATAACAGGGATTTTTTTCCCCTTAAAACAGGAAATGTATAGAAGAACACACGAAGTTAATAGACATAATACACCAAACTCATAGCCTGATTTGTTTCTGCCATAATTCAAACAATCTTAGGCAATCATATAATTTCACTCTAAGTAAGTGTAAAATGCTTATATTTATTATAATAGAGTATACACAATTTTATGTAAAAGAATACAGAAATGTTATTATTTCAAACAATTTTTTTTTTTTTTTTTGTATCATTAACAACTAATGGTGTGGGGATGCTCCATTTCAAATATTCGAACGTTATTCAAAAAAAAAAAAAGTTCAGATGTGTGATTGTTGTTAACAATCACACATCTGAACTCTTTTTTTTTTTTATGTATGCATCATTTAAAGTCCAGTTGATTTTGAAATAATACATAACACATAATTTTGAAATAATACAGGTTAAGTAGAGAAGCATTCTCGGAATATTTAGTGCTGGAGTTCGATAGTGATACAAATTAGAGTAGTTTCAATACATACGTTGTAATGATCCCACTTTTGCATATTGGATATGAAAAATTGTAGGATGTTCCTCTTCACATTTTGACCACCAATCCATATACATTTGGAATAGGATCAGCTTCTTGTAATTCCTTTTCTGATTGGCTACTTTGGTGTCACTAGAAACAGTAAAAAAATGATTTTATTGATACTTTTTCGAGATAAACGTTGAGTTTATCTCGAAAAAGTTGAGAGTATCAGTGATCTCTTCAACGAAAATAAAAGCCAGAACAAAAGGGGCGGTGATGGTATAATTGCGAAAAGTTATTACTGAGTCTATTGCAAATAGCATGAATCAACATATTCCTCTTAATTATTCCCACATATTTATTGCATGGATGTGCTACAAATATAGAAGAGCCCAAATTTTGTTGCCAGACATCATTTCAAAGTACTATCTGTTTCACGTGCGCGCGCACCACACACACACACACACACTATATTGTTCTTTGCTGAACTTCGAAATGTTAATGCCTTTTAATTAAAAAAAGACTTTTTTTTTTTTTTTTTTGTAAGTTCGTAGACATTGCCATTATCTCATCCTCTCCTTTACATACTAGGCACAGTTATTGCCAATTAATCTGCCTTTCATAAACTGAATTTTGGTAGGATAACAGTGGCTTAAACTTTCTCCATAGACTACTTTCCCAAAGTGTAGCACACAGCTCGGTACTGTTCTTTAGAATAAAAGTTGCATGACCTCTAAAAAAAAATAAAATCAAGACGCTGATGTGAGATGTTGATCTTGAAAATATGCGATAAGTTAAAAAAAAATAATTAAATTAAACGACAGAATTATGTTACTATTGCTTATTCAGGTTTATAACATTGCATACATACAAAAAAAAAACACTTAATTCTGATCTGCTGCCTAACTGATATCATACACCAGTAAAAATACCAAATGATGATGTTAATAATAATAATTATTATTATTACGGGCAACTCCAAGGAGTCCTTAGACTCATCGAGGGAGATCCTAAACATGATGCCAAAAACAACTATTCAACATCCACACAGTATCTATCATACTTTGCCTTGAACTCATTCACAGTCATGGCACCCACAACAGACTCTGGCAACTTATTCCACTCATTCACCACTCTCCAAGTAAAAAAACCTAGTTCTAACACCCATGCTAACCACACTCTTGCCCAGTTTCCATGGAAGACCCCGAATCCTCCTACAACCAGTCCTATTCTGAAAAATATCCTCTGAATTAATCTTATAGAACCCCTTCAGTAATTTGAATGTCTCAATCATATCACCCCTTTTCCACCTAACAAGCAATTTCTGCAACCCACATCTCTTCAACTTGTTCTCATAAGGTTCATTCCATAGACCTACTATCATCTTAGTCACTTGCCTCTGGATCCTCTCCACCTCCCAATCAAGAAGAAAGCCTGGCACCCAGATCTGGGCACAGTAGTCAAGATGGGGTCTTATCAAGGCTCGATACAGAGAAACAATAATTTGCTTGTCTCTGCTCGTCAAAGTATTCTTCAGTAACCAAGTGATTTGATGAGCTGATTTAGCCATTTTTGCAATGTATCCCATAAACTTCAACTCCATATCCACCAACACTCCCAAATCCCTGGCGTCATCAATCTCCTGGAGTACAGTTCCACCAATGTGATATACAGCAGTATATCACATTGGTGGAACTGCTAATCTTTTCACCCCATAACCTTACACTTTTCCACATTAAATTGACATCCATTTTCCTTAGCCCAGTCCTCCAACCTATCCAGATCATCTTGCAAAATTTTGATATCATGTGCATTCACTATTGCCCTACCCTACTTTGCATCATCAGAAAACAAATGAACAGTTGCTCTCGGATCCTTTCCTATATCGTTAATGAACAAATTAAATAGTAGTGGTCCAAGAACAGAACTCTGTGGCACACCACTAGTCACAGGTCGTCTTTTGGACTCTACCCCTGAATAAACTACTCTCTGAGAACTCTCCATCAACCACCCTCCTATCCATTTTACCAACCTTATATCTATCCCATATGCTGCAGTTTACTGATTAGAATTCCATGTGCTATCCTGTCAAAGGCCTTACAAGGTCCAGCAGTATCACTGTATACCCATTACCCTTTTCCAGTTCAGCCGTCACTGTGTATTTGATAAGAGGGATAAATAATATATAAAATTTTATTTTATTTTGACGTCGTTAAGCAAAAGTAATAAGTCTAAATTATATACCTATAATAAATTCATCCATTTATTGGTAAATACGTCATTTTGGCCTACTTGATTGGCTTCCGTAATTATTTTCATGACCTTGCTCCATCTTACATGTCCTATTCAGTGTTAATAATAACAATAAACATCACGTTATACATGCACATATGTGTATACGTGATGTGCTGCAAAAATTACAGCAGGAACCAAACAATACATAAATACCAACCGGTCCCTGGCTATGTAAAGTTTGGTCAGTAGTGTCACAAGTTAGGTCGTCTGTCTGTAGGAGAAAAAACCGGAGCTGTGGGTTGGGAGGAGAGAGAGAGCTCCTTTGTTCGATTGTCTAAGCTTAATACTGTAATTTATGAAATTTGAACTGACGTGTGTGGGCTGAAGTGTTATAAATTATTATTATTATTATTACGAGACATCGCAAAGGACTGATCTTACTCCACTCTACATAACCCACCATCTACTACTTAAACCTCATATATAGACATATAGACAACGCCGCTATCTACACACTACGCTACAATCCATAACTATACACACTGCCATCTACCGTCACTAATGGCACGTTTTGTTTTTGTAATTTGTGTGTGTACTAGGATTGATTTGCCTATATGCGAAATGAAAGACCTGAGTTTTCGGGAGGAAAAAAACCCGCTACCTCAAAATAAATATCCAAAACTTTTATAGCAATATTTCTTATTTTTTTTTGTCCTTCAGTTTTATGAGTTATTATCATTTTTAAAGCACTTTTTCATGAAAATAAAAATTCGGGAATGAAAGTAATCTTATTAAAATCAGTAATGGCGAAGTAACGAAACATTGTGAGAAAACGAACACGAAATTGTAAAGGTAGACTAAGCAGTAAATGTTATGCTACCTGATGGTAGTTATCTTCGTGGATACAGCTCATGCTAAATTGCTGTTTTACAACTTGAAAATTCTGCGAGAGAAAAATACTTCACAGAATACGTTATTTTAACAAATATTTGCATACTTTTTTTTGCACTAGTATTCTTTCAAATAACTTTGAACCTTGCATTGTTTCTCTCTATCATACTTAGAACGACAGTGCCCTGATTTCGTGTAGGCGAGGAATCTTCATAAGGGCTTTTCAATTAAAAGTAAGTTTTCTGGTCTTATAGACAGCAAGGAAATTTTCTCCCTCTCGCAAAGGAGGAAAACTGGCTGAAATTTACCATTAACAAACATACCACTGGCACTAGTAGTGATTCACTTGAAGGAAATCGGAAAACACTTATTTTGTTTTTATTAGTCCACACAGTCGCTGGTGGAAGCGGGGGGGGGGGGAATTCACTTCCGCTTACTTCAGCCATTATGCGAACGTTATTTACAAGCGGGGCAGGATGCAACCACATTAATGGCTCCTTGTCGTTATTTTTTCCTCAAGCCACTGGCACATCGCTTTAGGGAAAGTGTCTCAAAACTGGTTTGGAATAGTAGTTTTGGAATGGATTAGTAACTAGATTCACCATCAAACGAACTCTCGCAGAAAATATCATTTTTAGAACAGGTGTGATCATTAATGCATGTAGAAGAACGTCGGGTAAAACGAATACCGTTTTGTGTGTAAAATGATATTCGTATTTGTTTTCATCTGTTTGATGAAAAAAAAATGAAGTACCTGCGGATATTTCCCTTTAATAGATTTCTAATTACAATATGAACGTATAACTAATTTCAAATGTATCTTGACAAAATGTATTATGTAGTATTTTTTGTATATTGAAATCTTTTCATCCCGTAAATAATAGCATGTTAAAATCCAGTAATAAATATGTTATCATTTCCGAGTACATTCATCACTTGTACAACATACTGCTAAAAGTCATGACACACGTGCAGAGATATAAGCAATAATGTATTTATCGACAGAAGTTAATAACTTGTGTTTCTACCTTTTGGTCGTAATATCTACCGTAGTGTTTCAAGTTGGTATTGGGCTACACCAGGGGTCGCCAAACTTCTTTGACCGTCGACCCCTTCAAGAATTTCTTGACTTTTTATCGACCCCCTCTATTTTACTATTACGTAACCATAATAGGACAAGCAAAACAGACGCTTATGTGAGTTTTTAGATTGTTTATTTTATAGTTAGTGTTTATTGTAAGTATAATATAGTATATATTATTATATTAGCTTAACGTCAAAGGGATACTTTTGACGTCCTTAATATTACATATTTGATAGGAGGGATAAATAATATATAAAATATAAAATTTTATTTTATTTTGAAGTCATTAAGCAAAAGTAATAAGTCTAAATAATATACCTATAATAAATTCATCCGTTTATTGGTAATTACGTCATTTTGGCCTACTTGATTGGCTTCCGTAACTATTTTCATGACCTTGCTCCATCTTACAGTTCCCACAATTCACTCTTAATTGCGTTTTCATTCAGGATGGAGGTAATCCAAGTTAACCGAATTAAATATTACCCGTACAATGATGTCTTATTTTTCTATCGATCCCTGGGGGTCGATATCGACCACTTTGGCGTCCACCGGGCTACACTCTGCATTTAAAGCATTATCAAGTTCAATTAATAAAGAAGACCATCTTGTCCGTGCCCTAATTCTGCATTCCAGTACATTTATCATCCTAAGTATACTGGCGTAAACCATTTTGCAGATATATGCTCCTATTTTTCCACGTTTCGTTATTGGAACAATATCATCAAATAAAAGCTTTTACAGTTATTCTCTATATCCAAACAAGTCCATCAGACCGGGGGGGGGGGGGGGAAGCGTGATTCCTTAGCCAGATTTCCATTGCTGTACGGTCCCGGATCAGGTCTAATGGTCGCAGTGTATAAAAACAAGACTATTAGGCAAAAGCGTACGAACGCTATGGCAATTGCCAAGAGACCCGGGACAGAATATTTTAACGGTTGTCGAAATTATCGCACCGAAAAAAAAAAAAAAAAAAAGCGCATAGCTACGAATTTGCCAAGGACCGAACCAGTAACCTAGCTACCTATTGCTACTAGGCCCATTTGTGCCAGTCGTCGATATGTGTTCAGTTTTTTTTTTTTTTTCCCAAGTTTTAAGAACACGTTGGAACTTATAAGAATGATGTGATACCTCCAAGAAATCCATCATCATCATCAAATTCCTGCCATGTACCCTCAAGGGGTGTACAGGATATGACAGTACTACATGAAAAAATTACATCATTACTAACTTCCCATCAACAATTTTCCTCCAAATCAGTCTGTTACTTGTCAAGACTCCAACATTATCAGATCTTATATTTCTATCGTCTAAGGCACTTTGTACCGTATCAATCCACCTATATCTTGGTCTTCCTCTGGGTCGTTTTCCTGCCAACCTGGCAGAGAACACTTGTTTTGCTAATCTTTCCTCTCCCATTCTATTTAAGTGACCATACCATCTGAGATTAGCTCTGCTAACACATTCCTGGATGCTGAAAATGTCAAGTTCTTTCCTAATATCCTCATTTTTAATATGATATTGCCATTGATGCCATCTGTTCACGCCTCTAATCTTTCTCAGGACTCTCATATCTGCGGTCTCTAGTCTTTGGTCAAGTGTTTTACTTCTGACCCAGCTCTCAGATCCATAAGTTAAAATTGGTTTGAACACAGTCTTGTATACAGCTAATTTAGTGTTCCGACTAATTTCTTTCTTATTCCATATGAATTTATTCAATTGACTTCCCACGATACCAGCTTTGCTGATTCTGTTGTCTATTTCTATATTTAGTTTACCATCTTCAGTAAAAATTGTGCCTAAGTAGCTGAAATGTTTTACTTGTTCCACAGGTTCTCCATTCACAACACAGTTGACATTTTCAATGATTCTGCCTATTTTCATTATCTTTGTCTTTTTATTGCTAACCTTCATACCATATCTATTACAACAGCTATTCAATTTAGTCAGAGAATCTTGCAGACTTGTAGCGGATTTATTTAGAAGTATAACATCATCCGCATAAAGCAAAGATCTGACATTAACATCTCCAATTTTGATATCAGGTTTAATACCACATTCCTTCATAATGTGATCCATATAGATAATGAATAACAGAGGGGATAATGTACATCCTTGTCTCACACCAGATTTAACATTAAACCATCTTCCTGTACTTCCTTCAATTCTAACTGCTGACTCACAACTCAAATAAAGACTAAGTATTGCTTGATATAATGCCCCATTGACACCATATAACTGCAGCGTATTGAATAACTTCTCTCTTGGCACCTTGTCATATGCCTTTTCCAAATCGACAAAACTTAAATACAGATCTTTGTTATATTCCCATGCTTTCTCGACTATTTGTCGTAAAGTGAAGATCTGATCCTGACAGCCTCTATTTGGCCTGAATCCAGCTTGTTCTTCACCAAGCTTTTCTTCCACAATTCTTCTCAACCGTTTCTCAAGTATACTTGCATAGATCTTGCCAGGAACACTCAGTAGGGAAATACCTCTGTAATTCTCACATTCAGTTTTATTTCCCTTTTTATATATGGGTACTATGAGAGCTCTACTCCAATCATCGGGAATTCGTCCCTCAGTCCAGGCTTTCTGAACTATGCAGTGCAGCCACTGTAAGACTCTTATACCACCATACTTCAGCATTTCTGGTCGAATATCATCTACTCCTGCTGCCTTTCCACATTTCAAGCCTTTGATGGCTTTTTCTACTTCAAGTATGGATATGTATTCCTGACTGCATGCCTGGTCAGTGTTTTTTATCACTGTGCTGTCATCACTGCTTGTTTCATTTAGCAGTTTTTCAAAGTAATTACTCCATACTTCAAGGATATCTTTTTCTCCTGTTTTCATTTCACCTTTATCATCTCTAATTCCTTTTACAGCACTCTTTCCTCCATTCCTAAGCTTCATCAACAACCTCCAGAATATTTTGCCACCTTCTTGATATTTATTTTCTATATTCTTGCCAAAGTCCTCCCATGACTTTTGTTTAGCTAGTTTTACACACTGTTTAGCTTTCTTACATTTGTCTCTGTATTCTGTAAGAGTAAAAGCTGACTTATTTGCCAGGACTCCTTAATAAGGACTCCTTAACCCTTCATCTATACATTACACTACTATCTACCGTCCATAACTTGAGTAATAAATGCACACAATTAACAGAAAACGTGCTACGTATTTGTTAATATTCTGGCCTGTTTATTTGAATGCGGAATGAAAAACTGAGTATCCAGAGGAGAAAAGAATAAAAATGCAATCTCCGTTTAAGATCGGCTAACTCACGGTACGTTCAGATGAAAATGCCCATTCAAGGTTCCTCTCTTCATGAAATCGAACCTCGCCTTTTCAAATCGAAGGGCGCAGTGTCCTATCGTTCTTCCAACCGCCATGAAATACTTTTTAGCATCACAACAACAACAACAACAATAATAATAATAATAATAATAAGTGTTATAGATAAACTTTTAGGTATGTGCCTAAAAGTCTTTGTTTTTCTTCTTATGTCGCAAAAGGCTTAGAAAACTTGCAAAAATTCCTTTGTGACGTCACTCTGCATGAGAAAACGGTGTGTTTACTGTCTATTTTATTTAAGCGAATTAAACGGGATTTTGTAAATATCTGCAATATTTGTTTGGCTAAGTCATTTTTCCCTGCAAAGTCTTAAACATTTCCTTCATCATGCAATATATATATATATCCATCGGGAAGCTCACATTGCACTGGCGCTAACACAGTCTGAAACCCACCGTCTCCCCAGAATAAAAATGCCATCTCCGTTTAAGATCGGCTAACTTACGGTACCTTTAGACCTCGTACATGAAAAATACAAGAGGTCTGATGGCCGCGTAGGCCTCACCTGCAACGAGGACCAGTGGTGGATGAATGGTACTTTTAGGGAGGTAGCTTTCTGCACTGTGGCCAAGTGAGTTCTTGACATTCCTTTTCCCTATTTTTAGGGCATTTTAAACTGTAATACAGTATTTGAAGAAAGGATAGCCATCTTTTGGAGATCTTAAGAGTTGTCTAATCGTTTCTGTAGGTTTAAAAGTCACTTTTATTCTATGGGAGTTTGAGGAGTCATGCAACCTTATTAGAAACTGTCCCCACGTATGGAATGGCGATTGTAGATATATACTGTGAGTAGTCCCATTGTCTTTGTGGGGGGTCAGAGAAAAGTATCTTGTGGACGAGTCAGGGTGTCCAAAAATGATAATTGGTTATCTTTTTCAAGATCTAGAGTGAATTTGATCATATGGTGTAATGAGTTGATCTTGTTTAGAAAATCAAACAGGTCCTTTCAAACAGCTCCTCCATAAAATACAGTATATTATTTTGCTGGTAGACACCTGTGTGTGTGTGTGTGTGTGTGTGTGTGTGTGTGTGTGTGTGTGTGTGTGTGTGTGTGTGTGTGTGTGTGTCTATGGGATTTGCCAGTGGATCTCCAAAAGTCTACAGGATTATCTTTAATTTGCTCGGGACACTTGAGTAATCTTTATTCTTTCTCTGTCTGTGTCTTTACACATTTTTCACTTATTACTATCATGACAAAAGCTGCTGATGACAACTAGCCAGGAAAAGTTAAGCTTTTTGATACATCCCCCCCCCCTCAGAAGTCATAGAAGACAAAATGGATGACATAAGTGGCGAATTCATTACACAGATGCAATCAGACTTTGTACATCCCAAGATCTGTCAGACCTTGGAAGCACATACAGAATTCCAAATGGTCAAAAAGAAGAAAAAAATTTCTACCACCACAGAAGAACACAAAACAACAGGATGGAATCAGTCAGTGTACCTAAAGAAAATGTACCACCAGTCATCTTAAGGGATAAAGAAAAATGGATTCCTGTTTCATCAGCCCTCAGGGGACATAACATCACGTTCTCATGGGCCAAAAACTTCGATAAAGGAGTTAAAATTCAACCTGCTAAAGTCACGGACTGTAGACAAATGACTAGATTTATGGACAATGCAAATCTCCCATACCACACCTTCGCTTTACCCAGCGAAAAGAACCTGAAGGTGGTTCTTTGTGGGGTTGCCGAAGGTATCACCCCTGAAGATGTGATCACTGATCTCTCCAGACAGGGCCTGTCCCCTGCTAAAGTGAGCAGGATGCTCAGGTAAATGCTTTGGTGCTGGTAGAAATCAGCAATACACAAAAGCAAATCTATGAACTGACAGTTGTATACAGACTCAAAATATCAACTGAGCTGCTCAGGAAGAAAGCATCATCAGGACAGTGTTATAGGTGCCAAAGGTTCGGGCATGCCTAAAACTTATGTAAGGCAGCCTACAGGTGCTTGAAGTGCGGTGAGGGACACCAGACCAACACCTGCACCAAGCCACGATCTACTTCTGCCTGCTGTGTTAACTGCAGAACTACAAGGGATGCCTTTTTTAATCCAAGAAATCGAGAATCAACAAGAGTCATGCTCCTCCAATGTCAAAGTCATGCTCCAACAATCTTGCTCCTCCTCGCAATGACACCATAAGCAACCAAGTAGGTCTTCCCCCCCCCCCCCCCCCCCCAGTCTGAAACACCTCACCTTCAACCACACAGGAGGAACACAAACAACGACCAAAACATGCCAAGGCTGCACGAACTAAGATTCCTATATTTCTCGAGCAAGCAAGCTCCAACCTAACATCAGTTTTAACTGCTTCGCTTGCCATGCTGCAGGAATTCAGCAAAATAAGCCCTTCACCATCTTCCAAAAAGAGATTCCTGCAAGGCACTCAAACCGTTATAGCAGCCATCTGTCATGAGTAAAAATGTATGTTTGATGTATGTATGTAAATGTATGTATGTAAAAAATGTATGTATGTAAAAATGTATGACCAAAGTCACTCATGATATTGGTAAACAAGGTCCTGGAACTTCAAGAATTTGCACCTCATCGCAGTGCTGATATCATCTCGATTAGTGTAGCCACGGATTCTAAGGTTATTAACTGGTCTTAGGTGTGTTTTACCTAAATCATAATACAACCCATAAACCGTAAAACTGGAGGTGAGCAGCGTGGAGGTGCATGCCAGCAATGCTGGCAGTCTCAAGATCTATGGTACTTATAATCCTCTGAGCATTCCTCTGCTGACAACAGATTTGGACTCCATACTCATATCAAATGACTCCATAATAATAGCAGGAGACCTCAATTCAAAACACATAGTTTGGTACAGCTCTTCAATTAATACCAAAGGCTACATGCTATTCAACTACGCAATGTTCAACTCTGCTGTTGTGGCCGGATCTACCGAGCCCACCCACTTCAGCCCATCAAGCAGCTCAATTGTGCTAGACATCATTATTTTTAAAAATATAAGAATACCAATACAAATTGGAAACAGTTAATGAATTATCTTCTGACCACAGTGCTTAATCTAGGCGCATCAGATCAGTTCTCTCTCTCCCGCACACATTCATACCATAGGACAAGTTAGCCAAGGTTCTTCTGGATTATATTGGTCCGGTGCCCAACATCAGTAAAAAGGAAGAGATAGCAGTAAATAACTTAACCATTCAAATTCAGAAAGCAATAGAATCAATCAGGCAAACCATTGTCTTCCAACCGCATCCCAGAGGAAATAATGGACCTAATTAGAGCAAAAAAAAAAAACAGATCCTGAAAGAGATTCCATAATACAAGAGCCTCACAAGACAAAACAGTACTGAACAACCTAAACAGACAAGTTCGTGAAGCTCTTCAAAAACACAGAAACCATCAGTGGGAAACCAAATTGGCTCGCAATGCTGAAGATCACTCCGTCTGGAAATTCTTAAGAGCTATCCACACCAAAACGCAACTCATACCCCTATACAAACCAAGAAAGGGATTATTCATACAGATAAAGAGAAAGCTGATTTAACTTTCTCTTTATCTGTATGATTCCAGGTTATCTATTAGTGCTTCAGCTAAGCTGCAGTACTAATAGATTACCCTCGAATCAAATCTTGTGTAAATACAATCCTTGTATACAAGTTTTACTGTTATGTTAGGAAACTTTACGACAGCATATTGATAACTCAGAACATATCACTCCCACTACTCTGGGAGAAATAATAAATATCTTAACTCATCTAAACAGTAAAAAGACTCAGGCCCAGATGGCATAACCAACCGAATAATAAAACTACTTCCAAGAAAGGCCATAGTTCATCTCGTCAACATTATATTTTTAGATACCAGCATTTTCCCACTGCTTGGAAGACAGCCACCATCATGCCATTAAAGAAGCCAGGAAAAAACCCTCAACTCCCCAAAAGCTACAGCCCTATCAGCCTGTTGTCCAGCCTCGGAAAGGTGACAGAGAACGCGATCCTCACAAGGCTTCAAGTAGAAACAGATAAATTAGGAATTTTGCCCAACAAGCAGTTCTGCAAGGCCCATAGCACAGTTCAACAAGTACACCGGCTAGTGGAGATCATCACAGAAGGCTATAATTGGAAACTCCATACAGTTGCCAACTTCATCGATGCTGAGAAGGCGTTTGACAAAGTATAGCATCAAGGCCTCCTTTACAAACTCATAATATTTAACTTGCCAATCAAGTTAACAAAAATAATCTTCTCATACCTGAAAGACATATATGCAGGTCAGAGTCGGTAAAACGGTTTCTTCCGGATGCAGGGTCTTAGCAGGCATACCTCAGGGCTCTCTTCTGGCCCCCTCTCCTTTTCTCAGTCTATGTAGCAGACATCCCTCTGAACACGAGAACAACATTCACTGCATTATATGCAGATGATACTGCATTAATGACAAGATCCCTGGGCCCAAAACTGGCAACTAGCAGATTTCAAAGCAGTATACATATACTAGAAAAATGGCTAGCAGACTGGAGGATCCAAGTAAATCCCCAAAAGAGCTCACCCATACTTTTTTCTAAAAAGAAAATCCATAGTATGGAGGACATTCATCTTTTGGGAGTTAAGATTCCATGGCAGACTGAAGTCAAATATCTTGGAGTGATAGCTGATAAAAAAAAAAAAAAACTCCAATTCAGCAATTATATAAGACACATTACCTCGAAGACATCCAAAGTAATTGCACAGCTCTACTCTGTGATCAACAGAAAAAACAAACTGGATACACAAATAAAGTTAATAATTTACAAGGTGGTAATAAGACCTGTCATCACTTACGCATCCCCCGCATGGAGCCACACCGCGAATACAAATATTCAAAAACTACAGAGATTACAGAACAAGTACCTGAGGATGATTCTAGATTCACCTTGGTTTATTAGAAACTCCCAGATCCATAGAGAAGTTAACATTCCTTACAGCTCTTCCCTTCTAGATCTAACTGAGAAGTTCTTTACCAAGACAAGCAACCACTCAGACCCGTTTATCAAGGAAGCTTCGGAAGATAATGAATCGGAAAGCTTCAAATATAAAAGGCCCAAAAAATCTTACGTCCAGCGTCTCCGCATGATCTTAAACGCACCATGATATATCAGAAACGTCCAACTCCACCAGGATACAAATATCCTCTACATCTACTCTTTCCTGCAGTCTTCAGCAGTAAAGTTCTTCTCAGCATCCTCTTCACATCCAAATGAATTAGTGCAACAAGCAGCAAATATGATGAAACAGACTTCTCCAAATATAGGAGACCCAAGGCCATCCTACTTCCAAATGAAGATCTTTAAATCGCACCCACTCAGGCAGAGCACTCAGCTCATAAACTTTTCCCTACACAGCAACCTTATCAGATAGCAGGGATTATAAAAGCATTTTGCTTCACCCTTATAGTCAGCAACGTCTCTTGTCTCTCTCTTGTTACGTCCAGCTGAACACAGTTAATTTCACTGCCCTTACTGGGCGAGCTTATAGCTCATAAACACTCCATTCAAAGTTCTTCCTTTACAGATAAGGGGAATATGAAAGCATTTTTGCTTCACCAAACTCGCCAGAAACGTTATTCGTTATTATTCCAAGCATTTCCGATGTTTTCATAACGATGGAGGAAAACGCGAATACGCACGTTTCTGTTTTTGGTGAAGAAAATGTTCAGCCAATTGTTTTTCTTCTTTTGGTTGAAAGTATTTATAAAGTTTTTAATTATGTGAACCTTTAGTAGTATTGACAAACAAATTAGGAAATGTACAAGCTACTGAAAGCCTTTTCCCAATATTAAGACAAGAAGATTAGTGCGAGAATGTGCGTACGTCGTATTTAAAGTATCGATTTGGATATTTTAAAACAGCTAGCGCCCGGAGGTCACTGCTTAAGTCACTTGCAGAAAAAATTAGCTCACGCAATGAAAACTTTCTTAAAGTGGTAGTAATTATTATTGTCCCATTTTAACAAAAATTAAAATTACTACTTATGTCATGCAATTAAAACTTCATTTTCATCTTCGCTTAAAGTGATTATTATTGTTCCATTTTAACAAAAATTAAATTTGCTAAGTGATTTTTCTTTAAAGTCTTACATATCAAGTTCTGTCGAAATTGATACTTCCGTTTGGGAATTGTTTTACGGGAATAGGTGCTGTTCATTTAGGAACGTTCTTAATAATAATAATAATAAAGATTCATTGAAGAAACATTTATTTCATTTTTCTTAATTTTGGTTTATGTAAAATTAGAGTCTAACCAGCTAAGACTAGGAGGACAGCATTATTTATAAGGTGCATGCCCCCGTACCATGGTCTGTGTATTACCATAAATTTTCTTTCGGAATGCGGAACGCGTCAAAACGAAACAGCAATAATAATAATAACAACCACCACAACAAAAATTCGGTTGTATCGCTTAGCTGTAATTTTCTGAGGCATGTTTTTTTTTTTTTTTTCCATTCCAAACGAATGGAATTTGATAGTGCCAATTATTATAACGGTGTCTCCATGGTGTTAGAAGACTCATCGCGGGAGACCCAACATTGACACATTAACCATTCACACAATACCTGTCATACTTCTTGAAGCATTCACAACCACCTCTGGCAATTTATTTATTTCGTATGGGATTCTCCCCATCCCTTAGGATGGGTCGAGCTCTCCTAATGAGGGATTAAGTATTTTATGACTGTAGATCCGTGTGTGTTCATGGGGACCAGTTTGCCTGTTCTGGGGGATGAAAAACCCAAGTTTCCAGGTGAAAAAAACCCCTACCTCCATATAAGACTAACTCACCTTTAGTCGAAGGTGATAAGATAAAGGTTCCTCACATCTTGGATGGGAATCGAACCCAGGTCTTTCTGACCAAAGGGTCAACTTATACCGACTGAACTGTGGAGGCTCACCTCTGGCAATGCATTCCATACATTTATCACCCTCCAAACAAAAAATCTAGTCCACCTGTTAACCATGTTCTTACACAATTTCCAGGGATGATCCATAGTTCTCTCCCTTGCTGCACTGTACAGAAAAAAGTAATGTGTCCTATAAAACCCATTTAATAACTTTAATATCAGCTAGTGTTTGGAGTCCAGTCCACAGACCTCCAGTCTTTCCTTATAGGAAACATTCCACAAACCTGCAACAATTTTTGTTACTTGCCTTTGAATTCTCTCTATCATTTCCTTTGGATTCTCTCCACCTTTCTACATCACCAAGGAATCCAATGACCAGATCTCTGCACAATATTCCAGATGTGGTCTGATTAATGCCCTATAAAGTGGAACAATTATCGCAGGTATATCGATGAGAGGATGGGATGCACAGTCTGTTTTCTAGGAAGAAGGAATGGGATTGATACTTTGGATATGAGAAGTGATATAAAAATGTGAGGATAGATAGGAGATTATTGAGGAGAATAAAAGACAACAATGTGGTAGTTTGTGTGTTGCGCAGGTATCACAGATGTGGTTGAGATGAGTGAAAATCATGAATGGTATGACCAGATCTCTGCACAATATTCCAGATGTGGTCTGATTAATGCCCTATAAAGTGGAACAATTATCGCAGGTATATCGATGAGAGGATGGGATGCACAGTCTGTTTTCTAGGAAGAAGGAATGGGATAGATACTTTGGATATGAGAAGTGATATAAAAATGTGAGGATAGATAGGAGATTATTGAGGAGAATAAAAGACAACAATGTGGTAGTTTGTGTGTTGCGCAGGTATCACAGATATGGTTGAGATGAGTGAAAATCATGAATGGTATGCTAGCAGAACTGTGTGAGGAGAAAAGGGTGCAGTTTTTTGATGTCTGGAATAAATTTGAGTTGCAAATAGAATTGTATAAAAGAGATGGATTTTATTTAAAAGGATTGTGTGAAACAAATGAAAGACCATTGTGAAGAAAGCATGATGAGTGATGTGAACAAGGGATCAGAGGAAGTCAGAGGTGATGTTAACAAGCAGAAGAATGGATCAGGTGAGACGTGAGGTGAAGTGTTTGAACAGAGAGGAGAGTTGCATGAGAGATGAGAACAGGAAGGCAAGCTGGACAGGGAAAATGGTGGGGGGGGGATCAGGGAGATAGTGTTTGGAGGGTGGATTCTAGAAGCATTACTCTAGATATATACTTTGCTTTAGTTAATTTTGCTATTACAAATGATCTAATTGATTGTAACTCAAATGAAATCACTCAATAAATTTTGATGGAGATTGTAAATACCAAATTTCATTAATTACACCCAGACTTATTATTAATTTCAGACTCATTTTGTCAAAATTTGTCTATAAAAATTAACTTGAAATATTCGTGTGTATGTATTAAATTTTATCAAATTTCATTGAGCTGAAGCAAATTATTGCTGTAAAAAATGTAGCCTGATTTAAAAAAATTAGAATGAATCGACAAATTTTTGTATGAATTTGAAATACCAAATTTGAATAAAATCCATGTGGCCAGAGGCCTGGAATATTTTGTTTATGAATTAACAGGAAAAATGACTTAAGTATGTGCTCAAAGGGGATCTAGATCCCTAGGTAGTTGATGATTTTCCTTACACAGTGAAACATCAATGTCTTCCTTATTGGAGAACTCACATAGCTTTTGTCACATTCATTGTCCAGAGTAGGATTTGTGGTTTCTCTCCCTCCCCTCATGCATGACCATGTAGGGTGTTACTTGCACATCACTTAAGTGACACTCTTCATAGGCATGCCTGAGATACTATAATTAACTGGAGATCCAGTAGCCTCTTCCACTTGAGGATTTAGTAGTAGAGTTGTTGTGTAGGCTAGCTACTTGAAAGTATGTATAACTAAATCCAGGGCCGGTTTAAACCTAGGCAATTGCCTAGGGGTGCTAAGACTTTGGGGCTTATGTTTGTGTGAGTATGACAAAATGTATATATAGAGAGAGACAATGTATAGGGGTGCCTAAATTTTCTTTGCCTAGGGGCATCAGATACTCTTAGACCAGCTCTGACTAAACCTGATGGTAATACACCAGAAGGCTTCCTGATCGGAATGGCTCGAAAACTGTAATCTGTTGTCATTTAATCTGCCACATTTCACTTGAAGGGAGTGAGTGGAGGTATGCAGAGTGCTTATCAAGAACACACACAGGGACTGAGTTCTTCCACGTGTTCAAAAGTCTTTCTTTCCACACTTTTATCTCTGCCGTGTAATTAATTTTTCGGCATTGTTACGTCATATGTTCTTCGCCTAAACTATAATTTCTAACAATTCTTTTGTGCTCACTAATTTTAATTTTAATTTAATTTATTTTATTAATATTTAAAATTAATTTTCATTATCTTACATGTGAGGCAGATCAAAGATGCTGAAGGAAGAGTATTATGGAGGGATGTGGACATAAGAAACAGATGGAAAATATACTTTGAGGGACTTCTGAATGAGGAAAATGCAAGGACTCACAGAGGAGATGGGCAGCCTTCTGAAGGGATGGTGCAGAACATCAGTAGAATGGAAGTGACGGAGGCCATGAAGAGGATGAGGAATGGAAAAGCGGTGGGCCCCGACGGAATTCCAGTGGAGGCATGGAAGGCACTGGGGGAAGAGGGAATTGACCTGCTGTGGGACCTGTTCATGAAAGTTTGCTAACAGGAAAATATACCCGAGGAATGGAGGGAGAGTACTCTTGTTCCCATCTACAAGGGTAAAGGGGATGCACAAGACTGTAAAAATTACAGAGGAATAAAGTTGATGTCCCACACAATGAAGATCCTAGAAAGGGTTCTTGATGGTAGATTGAGGGAGGAGGTGGAGATTGCAAAGGAACAATTTGGCTTCATGCCTGGTAGATCAACAACAGATGCTATCTTTGGGTTACGACAGATGATGGAAAAATATCGAGAGAAACAAAGGGAGCTACATCTAGTATTTATTGATCTGGAGAAAGCATACAATAGAGTGCCAAGGCAAGAAGTCTGGAGGTGTCTGAGGGAGAAGAAGGTGCCGGAGAAATATGTCAGGTTGGTGCAGGAAATGTACAGAAATGTGAAGACAAGTGTTCGGACCTGTTTGGGACAGACAGAAAGTTTTCAAGTAACAGTTGGCTTGCATCAAGGGTCAGCATTAAGTCCGTTTCTGTTTAATATTGTGATGGAGGTGGTAACAGAGGAGGTGAGAGAAGATGCACCTTGGACAATGTTGTATGCAGATGACATCTTGCTGTGTGTAGATTCAAGAGAAGAAGCGGAAACTAAACTGGAAAGATGGAGAAAAGTACTGGAAGAGAGAGGTATGAGACTGAGCAGAAGTAAGACAGAGTATATGTGTTGCGCAGTGGGCGGTGGCCAGGAGACAGACCTGGAGCTGGAAGGAAATGTCATCAGGAAGGTGAGAGACTTTAGATACTTAGGTTCGACAGTGGAAGAAGATGGAGGAGGTGAGAAGGAAGTGGGATGCAGGATACAAGCAGGTTGGAGGAACTGGAGGGAGATGGCTGGAGTGTTATGTGATAAGAGGGTGCCGATCAATCTGAAAGGCAAAATTTATAGGACAGTAGTGAGGCCAGCTATGACATATGCTATAGAAACTGTGGCCCTGAGGAAAAATAACATTAGCAGGATGGAAGTAGCAGAGATGAGAATGCTTAGGTGGATGTGTGGTGTGACCAGAAAGGATCATCTGAGAAATGACTATGTCAGGGGAACAGTGAAAGTTACGAACTTAGGAGCGAAAATACAGGAGGCAAGGTTGAGATGGTTTGGTCATGTGATGAGGAGGGAGGACGAATATGTGGGAAGAAGGGTCATGCAGATGGATGTGCAAGGAAGGCGGAAGCGTGGGCGGCCAAAGAAGAGATGGAGGGAGCTGGTAGAAGAGGACTTGAAGATGAAGAACTTGGATGTGGTGACAGCCCAAGACAGGAAGGTGTGGAGGAGACTCATAAGAAACAGTGACTCCACTTAAGTGGGAGAAGCTGCAGAAGAAGAAGAAGAAGAAGAATTTTCATTTTAATTTTCTGGGAGTGCAATCCCATTTTTGAATTCTGACAAAATTTGATTTGTTAGAGCTGTGCCCAGTCAGAACCTAGGAACAGAAACTTCTTGTCCTCAGAAAGTTCACCAGAACTAACGTGTTATCTAATCCAACTAATGGAGTTTAGTTAACATTGGAGATTGTGAAATATAGTCATGGCCAATCTACTCTTAACTCCCTTGGCATCCCCTTGATGCATAGGTCCGTAATTTTACAAGTGGTAAGTCAGTCTCGTGCTCAGACAACTCTCAGGTATATATTAACAAAACACATTTATTAATGGCTAAATGAGACTACATTAAGGTTACACATATCAAGGATAAAAAAACAATAATTTCATTATCTAGTTATCAATTATGTAAGTGAAGAAATCAAATTCCCCACTTTCAATCTAAATTACCAAAAAAGGTCAATACTAAATTTAAACATCTTAATTTATCAACACTATATCACATTTAAATGGAATAAGCAATTTTCAGTTTTACAAGTGCACTATCCACATTTTATGCGTGAGTTAGACTCACACGCAATACAATTAACTTATCAACTTGTTCAACTAATCGTTCAGATGTTATATTTCCTCTGTACTAGTTAGGAACAGCACAATGTTCAGTTCTTGGACTATCAGTCCAAACAGACACTAGGACACTGAGCACAAATTTGCATTTAGGATTCCTCTTTTCTTGGATAGAAATCAAGTTCATTCTTTCCTCTATGATTAAGTATTATAAAAAAAAAGTTTAGTACGTTACCACCTTGTCTTTATGATATCATGAATCTATGGTTGCTGCCACGTGGTCACTACGAAAATGGCCAGACTTCTTTGCTAACCATTTGGTCATCTCATGGGTCACTGCGGTTCATGTGACTCTTCTTCATAGGAGATCCTTTGTCATCTTACATTGGTACAGGCTTTACCAATGGCTCAATCTGGAATTCTGCTGTCATCTTGTAGGTAGCCTTGTCCAACTTGGGTCAGTCATCAACGGGAAAACGGTTGCAGGTCACCGGCGCCAGGCATTCTTCTGGTCCTCAGTCATGCTGGTCTGTATGAGGAAAGACACAGGAACAAAAAAAAAATAGAGACAGTTCAAATAACGCATGAGTACTTTTTATCCCGTTTTCCAGCGCCCTCTATCAGCACTCCAATCGTACTCACAACTCCTTCCCATTCGTTCTCCGCGGTGATGTCACCTCTCCTCTCTTCGTCAAGCACTGCTTTCATGGAAGGGTTGTTACATTCCCTTTTACGAACGCTCACTCATCATACATTACGTCATCAAGTGGTGGTCAGGTAGTAACCTTTGGATTTTTGTTAACAGGTGGATGTACAGCCCTTGTCTTGCACATAATATAAATTTACATTCATGTTTCAACAAATGTATTTCTATCTTAGACATACAATTTAACACATATCATAATTTAACATTAATGTTTCTTTACACCTCATTCCAATCTAGACATTCCATGTTCCTTAATTTTCATTATCTTCAAACTAGGATGTGACATGTTCTTTTATATAAAATATGTTTACCTCTTTTTCTTTTTTGAGAGTTCAAGTATATTCCTGCATACCTTTGTTTTCTTGTTAGATCTTGGAAGAATGGCTCTAAATTTTGATAGAGCATTTATTCTAGATCTAACAACATCATCAGCCATGAAGGACATTGCTAAAAATACAGTAGCACCATGGATCAAACTCCCACAACAAAAATCATAAAATCATAAAATCTATTAAAAATACAACCACAAAATATACAAAACAACAAAAATCAGTATAGAAAAAATGGTTTCACATCCACTTCACCACTTATGGCCTTAAACAGACAATTAATGGCTGTGTTGTTATTCATCACAGCACCTCAGCTGGAAGCCACAACCACTGTCCACAACTATGTAAAAAACGTTTGTTGCATATGATATTCCATGTCAAAGAATGCCAAATGTAAAATATCTATGATGTGCTCTAGCTCAGTTTCCTTGCCACATTCTTTGAATTTATTTACTCTTTATTACTTTCCAAATTCTGATTGCCTATCTGACTACTGATTCTTTTTGCAGCTAGATTGTCTTCAATCTAATTACCAAACACAGTCATTTTCTGGAGACTTTTCAATTAAAACTAGCTTCCCTTCTATGATTCCAATGTTCTAGCTGGAAGAGATAAAGAAGTATTTCAAGACCTTAAGCCTTTTTTTAACCAGTTGTCCCTCCTAATGTAATGTCAATATCAACTCTCCTCTTGTAATTCAGACCAAAAATGCAGAAAACTTGTCTTCTGCTCAAAATAACAGCTGAACCTTCTGGCACCTTGTGCCAAAACATTTGGGTATATCTTCATTGCCATGATTTCATCTCAATCACCTCTGAATATAAAATCACCCAGGGACACGACTGACATCATTCTCCTCCAATTCTTGTATTGAAGGTCAAAAGAAATCACCTTTCATTACCAAGAAGAACAATCTACTACATGCCTCATCTTATTTTTTGGAGAAGGACATCAGAAGAATTCTTAATAGTTTGGATACCAACAGATTTCCTGGTTGATGTGATGTCCTCCCCAATTCTGCTCAAAATTAGTGCTCCAGAATTAACATACATCTTGTTGCATCATCTGTACAAGCTCTCACACTAGTCTACTAGTGTGAGAGCTTGTTAATAACATTAACTTAATAACATGACAGCAAACTTAAATTTGTCCCATCCCAAAACAGAGGATAAAAGTCAGCCATCAAACTGTTTATTATTATTATTATTTTTTTTTTTTGCCCTTACCCAAATTTATTCAAACATTGTAGAATGTCTTTAAGTACCTGGAAGCTTACCAACTAATTAGTGCTGTATGGAGTCCACATTGTGCCATAGCACTATATGGACTCCACTGCTCTTGATCTAATATAGAGCTCATAAGCAAACTTATCTACCTTTAACCACAAGCCATGGCAATGTTTGGAGAAACTTGTGTAATTACTCTTGATATTTTCAAGTTATTTGATTAGGTCTGACATAGAGGCCATATCATCAAGATACTATCGTTTCTGTCTGTTTTCTGTCTTTTGCAAAGGGGTTGCCAGTGTCCTCTCCAGTTGTTTGCTATGTGCTAGGGTGGATGGTTTTTTCTTTTCAGATAACTCAGTGGTTCTTAACCTGACACCCGCTTTCAACTATTTGTATGGCCTGGTGCCCCTTGCTCATTTTTGCACTAGGTTAATGACTCAATAAGATAATTGTAATATATTATTAGGCAAACCTCAATTACATATTTGAACCATCAACATATTTGAACTGATAGTTAATTAAAAATTAGTGACTTTGATACAAATTAATTTTTACTCAAAAAGATGGAAACTTACTATATTTAATAAGCCAATTATTAATGGCTACCCTGAGCCCGATGAGATCCTGCCAATTTTTCAATATCAGGTTCAATATTCGACAAACGAAGTCTCAAGTTTTTTTTAATATTAAGTTTATTATATCAAGTTTTTTATTATATTAGTAGAATTATAATGCTTACTGCCTCCTCAGCACCCCTAACCACTTACTGACCCCCCTCAGCGCCCCCAGGGGGGGGGAGGCATTCTATCTCCCAGGTTAAGAATCACTGAGTTAACTGCACCAAGATCAATATACCCCAGGCCTGTGTACTTTCACCCATGGTCTTCTTTATATACATGAATGACTTTTTCTCAGTTATCATTTGAGATTAGAGTACACTGCTACACATCCTTTCTTCTTTTTCATTTGAAATAACCAGTGTCTTAAACACTGATCTTATTATTCTCCAATGGGATGAGAATAACCTAGTGAATGCCAGTCTTCTTCTTACTTTATTATTTTTTTTTTGTAATAAAGATCTCACTTCACTTTATTGAGATCTCCACTCCATACTTTTTGTCTTTTCCAAAAACTAGCACATCACATCCATATTGTCCTTGATGTTCTTTTTTTTCACTACTTCTTGCCTGTACAACTCCTGACACTATGTAAATCCCACATATCCACCTAACCTTAGAATACTCTTATATTTGGGGTGGTGCATGAAAATCTCTCTAAAAATGTGTGATGCTCTCATGAAAAGAATATTCCACTTTAGTAAATAATCTCTTTCACTTTCACATACACATGCATCCCAGTCATTTTTTCAAAGATATTCTGTTTTTGTCATATGCCTTTGCTGGAGTGTATTTTAACTACCCAAGCACTATTAATCTCTTTAATTCAGATTTTTTCATCCATAGCAGATCATAAAGTCTATCAAAATCACCCATCTTGTAGTTCCATATTAGACTTGAAACTCTTATATACGTGAATGACCCTTTCTCAGTAATCCCCTTGAAACTCTTACATGCCTGCTCACACAGAATTGCCATATCCCAAGATGGAGAAGAGATCACGTCTTGTACATAATTACATTCTCTGAGGCTGTGACCATTCCAGAACTCTTAATCCTCATGTTCCTTCCATTATATGCTGCTTGAGGTAATTTTTCTTAATTATATAATGGTACCTTACAAAGCATGATGATTCATAATTCTAGTGTATATTTTGGCATAGTTAATCTCCCATAATAAGTACTAGCTAACTTAAAGTTCAGGATAGAGAACCAGAGATCTTTCATGATTTGCTATCACTTTCATATTTTCCTTAATCTCTCCTGTCTTCCTGAAACATATGAGGTGGGTACCAAAAGTTTCTGGCCTGACATACAAAATTTGTGCCAATTTTAAAATGCCATGCATGACAGATAGCACCATCTATGGGGAGCTTAGCGACCTTGGCTTTTCTTGACAGTGCTTTGCCTGGTCAGCACCACTCCATGGATTCCCTTTTGGAAAGAGGATCATAATAAAAGACCATGGTTTCATCCCTGGTGACAATGGATTCCAGCACTTCTCTTTGATTCCCTTGGAAAGGCTCTAAAAACTTGCAGGAACAGATCACATGATGCTCCTTCCAAATTGAAGAGAGAAGTCAGGGCACCCACCTTGCACTGACCTTTGTCATGTGAAGATTCTGATTAATTATGAGAAAAACAGTTGTTATAGAAAGCCCCAACCTTGCTGAGATTTCTTTGGACTTCAGCCATCTGTCATTGAGCAGTTCCTCCTCAATAAGAGAGAGACATTTTCCTCAGTCATCACTTCTACAGTAACCATCACAAGGATCATCTTTGGTGCTCTCTCTTCCTAAATGAAACTGTTTAGCCTATTCCTTCATGGTGAAATATGAAGGAGAAGCTTCCCCTTAAACACCATCCAATTGCTGTTTGATAACACTTGGGGAGTGCCCTTCTTTGGTGAAAAATTATCACAGCATGGTACTCAATTTTTAACATTACAGCTACTTCGTGTGCCACGTGTTAGTCAAATGAGTGCCTTCAACTGAATGATGCAGATAGAGAGTTGAAACTAACACGTGGCACACGAAGTAGCTGTAACGTTAAAAATTGAGTACCACGCTGTGATAATTTTTCACCAAAGAAGGGTTTGATAACTCCCCAAGTGTTATCAAACAGCAATTGGATAGTGTTTAAGGGGAAGCTTCTCCTTCATATTTCACCATGAAGGAATAGGCTAAACAGTTTCACTTAGGAAGAGAGAGCACCAAAGATGATCCTTGTGATGGTTGCTGTAGAAGTGATGACTGAGGAAAATGTCTCTCTCTCTTGTTGAGGGAGGAACTGCTCAATGACAGATGGTTGAAGCTCAAAGAAATCTCAGGAAGGTTGGGACTTTCTATAACAACTGTCTTTTTCATAATTCATGAGAATCTTCACATGACAAAGGTCAGTGCAAGGTGGGTACCCTGACTTCTCTCTTCAATTCGGAAGGAGCATTGTGTGACCTGTTCCCGCAAGTTTTTAGAGCCTTTCGAAGGGAATCAGAGAGAAGTGCTGGAATCCATTGTCACTGGGGATGAAACCATGGTCCTTTATTATGATCCTCTTTCCAAAAGGGAATCCATGGAGTGGTGCTGACCAGGCAAAGCACTGCCAAGAAAAGCCAAGGTCACTCCGTTCAAGAAGATCATGGCAACAATCTTTTGGGATTGGAATTCTCTTGATTGACTTCAAGGAAAGAAATACCACTGTGAATGCAGTATATTATGCTTCACTCCTGCACAAACTGCATGATGCCATAAAGGAGAAGAGATGAGAAATGCTGAGC
Organism: Typopeltis vanoorti; assembly: GCF_054136105.1. Lineage (NCBI taxonomy): Eukaryota > Metazoa > Arthropoda > Arachnida > Uropygi > Thelyphonidae > Typopeltis > Typopeltis vanoorti. Next base: position 69,336,782 of record NC_143564.1, on the reverse strand, counting down.
CATGGTGTTCGCCTGGTTCACAACAATGCTCCTGTCCATATGGCTATTGTTGCAAAGTCTGCAGTGAAGGAATTTTGCTTCCAGAAGATTGAACACCCACCCTACAACTCAAATCTAGCACCCAGTGACTACTACCACACTCTTCTCGAAATTGAAGAAAGACCTTCGAGGAAGAAAATTTGCAGAGAACAATGAGGTGAAAGATGCAGTTTTAGGCCATTTTACAGACAAAAGTACAGACTGTTTTTTCAAGGGCATAGAAATCTTAATTCAAAGATGCGAAAAGTGTGTTGAAGTAAAGGGAGATTATGTTGAAAAGTGACAGAGTTGTTTACTTTCTATCACCTCTAAAAGTTAGTCAGGCCAAAACTTATGGAACCATCCTTGTACTTCAGCCTTCACCTTACCTCTGGGCCTATCAGAATGTCATCTTTTGTCATCTATGTTTTACTGATACCAGTAATATTTGGGCAAACTGAATCCATCGAGGCTGTGAATTCCCCATTCCCCTTATTTCCAGTAGTCTTAAAATTGTATTGTCAGTATTCCTGTTACTCTTATACCCATTATTATTTTCCTTGGTCTACTGTATGACCTTGTGCTACCAAGCTACAGTTCCCATCCAGGAGTGCTTCCCATTTTCTTTTTATTTAGCCATTTAGTCAGATACCTTGCTAGCTTCAATAGGTGGATACGACTGTACTACTTATTTAGTTGATTCTACTCTGATTGTAGATCAGCCTGTTTTAAGAATGATGATTCGTTGCATGTATACATGCAATGCAGAGTGGAGCCTGATGGTTCAAAATGTAAGAAATGAAAATTAGAATTGTACCGATTACTGTATAAAATTCAGATTCATACAGATTCCTTACAGTGATGTGGCAGTATCAACTTCATCTCCTAGAAGGCTATTACTGATGGATGGTTCAGGTTTAGCACTCTTTTAGTCACTGATGAATGGCTATAATGTAATTTTTGATGTTTTGTTGTTATTGAATTTTTGTCACATTTAAAGGAATTGATTGTCTTAATTTAGTTTTTGTTTATATTTGTTTGTTTTCAGATAATAATTTTAATTGAAATATTTAAACAGATATGAATTAACAATATAATAATATGACTGATAACATATTGTTAACAGTCATATTATTATTTATTAGTATTATTATAATTAAATATATCAGTATTTGAATCTGTTTTGTTTTTATAATAAAAGAGTTAGTTTCTAAAATAAAAAAAAGTTATCATTTCCCTTATATGCACTGTGTGGTTAGTTTATTAGGATGTACCCCCCCCCTCATCATTCTTGGCATTTATCACATTATTAGAGACAATATCATATGTGTGTTTCATTGATATTATAAAGCAGGTAGCAGATACCACAGAATAAGCATGTATACATGCAATGCAGTAATAGACTAAGAGTGCAATATGAACTGACTTAGAGAGTATGATACTGAATGTGCCATTGCAAATATCATAGAAACATATTTCCATATTCAGAATTCCCTAATTGTAGTGATTCATGTTGAAATTTATGGAATAAACTACATAAAGACAAGAATGAAATAACTAATTTAATAACTATATTAAGTATTTACAACCTGGCATTTTTAAGATACACTCAGTGGAGACTAGAATTACAATGACCTCCAGAACAAGAATAGTCACATGCATGGAAGTGCAACAGTCACATTCTCTGCAGTGATGTTTTGTGATTAGTGGATGGGTAAATAGGGTAGTGTGCCAAAATTTATGTAGAATTACACCATTATTTTTCTTAGAGTTTGATGGGTTTTGTAGTTTTGTAGCATATGAGCTTTTTATTATTATTATTATTATTATTATTACCCCAAGACCTCATGGAGTCAAAGACTCATCTGGGAGGTCCTTTTATCTCACACACACACACACACACACACACACACACACACACACACACACACACACACACACACACACACACACACACACACACACACCTCATCATAGGAACAGTCTTTGTGATTTAAACTAGAATTTCTGTAGTAGTTTTCCTTTTTCCACCTGATGAAATGGTCTTCACCTAAAGGTATGTTGGGCTAGTCCACTTTTTGGGTGCCCATGTCAAAAATGTTTTTTATGTTCTTTTTTTTTCTGGTAATGGTGGTCAGTCCTGCTTGTCCAAAGTACTGGATTCCCCATTGACAGGGGATACTATAGACACTTGGGAGGGAGAGAAGATCCTGACAGTCCTTAATTAGTCTGAGGAAAGTGGAGCCTTTGTAAACTGTTCTGATTTTGTGTTATTTTAGAAGTGAGCCCTGTTTAACCTGTTCTGCCTTTGATATAGGGTACGGATATCGTGTATATATGGTCTGGTTGGTGGGAAGAGTTGTACTTTTTTTAGAAGTTTAGCAAAGTTTTTTTGTTGTAAAAGTGAAGTTGGGCATGTTGCTCCAGATATAGCACCTGTTCTAAGGATGAAATTCGCTCTACCCTGGAGGCCAAAGTTTTGAAAATTCCAATTTTCTGGGAATTTTCTGGGTAGGATGGTGATGTGAAGTGGCATTATGTATCTGTCTGTGTGTGTTTGGGCTTCCAATAGATTGAACATACGAGGAACTCATCCAATTGCCTTGTAACGAGGATTTGTAATGCTGCAGAAAGATAAGTAATTCTTTCAAATTTTTGCTAATAATTCTGAGTTAATTTATTGTATTTATTTGTGTTCTAAGTGTGCAAGATAGACTGAGTTATTTAGTCATAAGTAAAATGTGTATATTTCCTTAAATTATATATTGTTGGCATGGCACCGTGGCTGCCACTGTTCGAGCTAAATTTGTGTGATTTTGTCCAGTGTTAAATATGTGAGATGTACTCATCATGAAAGTTTTATGGAAGGTTAACGAAACTGGTGACCAAGTGTGTAATAAATTTTTTTGAGATGAATGTAGAGGGAGCAAATTACATGATAGTAGAGTTGAGAGTATTGACAATAGATCAGAAAATGTAAATATCAATGATAATACTAAAAGTGTGATGGCTGAAGTTGAGAAACATGTAAAAGACTTGAATAAGGAAATAGCATGCTTGCATGTAGTCCTTCACAAGACAAAGGACAAGATTGAAAGTCTGCAGAAACAGCAAGAGATCAGTCAAACTGAGAACAGAAAAAAGCAAAGGTCTGATGCAAAAAAGAAAATTGTAAGGATAAATCAAAGAAATAGTGTAAGCAGATCATTTTTATAGTGATTCTATGATAAGGAGAGTACCTCACGGAAGTGCTACATGATCTTGTTTCCCATGGTGCAAAAATGAATATTAGTAAAGCTGTTAGAATGTGGAAAGGGAAGGTGAAAGAATTGATTGTTTTGGCTGGAACCAATGAGCTGCGAGCTTAGAAGTATCGTATGAAGGAGGATGTGAAAGAGTTATTGGAAGAAGTGAAAAAGAAGAATGAGAAGGTTAGGTTTGTGAGTATGCTGCCATGCTATGATAGAGACAAATGGAGAAGGAGGGTGATAATACTTAAAAACTATTATTATTATTACGTGATACCTCTAGGGAGTCAATGAACTCATTGTGGGAGGGGCACACTACTCTATTTCGCTAAATACATCTCATCCTCTCCACTATTTCCATCCACAACACTACTTCCATTCATGCCTTCTATCGCCCATCATCACCAACAACAGTATTTTTTGTTTGTAAATTGTGTGTGTTCTGAAGGTCGATTTGTCTGTACCTGGGATGAAAAACCTGAGTTTCTGGGAGAAAAAACCCTGCTACCACCATATGAGATCAGCTAACTCACCTTCAACTGAAAAAACCCATATAAGGATTCCCCTCTTCATGACGAGAATCAAACCTAGGTCTTTTCCAATCGAAGGGCACAGTGTTCTGCTATTCTTCCAATTGCGCTACGGTGGCTAAGCAGGTTTATACACAGGTTGTGCAGAAGGAATGATTTGGTGTTGAGATCAAGGGCAATAGGACAAAATATAAAACCGATTGCTGCTATAGGCAAGTGGGGGGATGGATGACATGCATCTGCAGATTAGTCCAATGAGTGCTGGTTGTGTAATTATTATGGGGGAATTCAACTTCAGAGACATAGATTATTATTATTATCATTTGTGATACCTCCAAGGAGTCCGAAGACTCATTGCGGGAGGACACCTACTGTACAACTCTCAGTCTCCACCACTACCGAACTTCTACTACCAATCAGTGCCATCTACCGCCCACCACCACCACCACAACAAGTATTTTTGTCTGTAAATTGCATGTGTTCTGAAGGGTCAATTTGTCTGTATGCGGGATGAAAAACCTGAGTTTCCAGGAGGAAAATCCCTGCTACCTCCGCATGAGAGCGGCTAACTCACCTTCAATGGAAAAAGTCCATATAAAGATTCCTCCCATCACGACGGGAATCGAACTCAGGCCTTTTCCAATCAAAGGGCACAGTGTACCATTGTTCTTCCAATTGTGCTACGGAGCCACTTTACACAACTTCAATTGGAAGTTGTGTAAAGTGGAAGGAAGAAAGATCACATGGCTGGAGGGGAAATGGAATTTATACATTTACTGAGAGATAATTAATTGAAGCGGAATGTGATGGAGGAGACTTGAAGTACAAGGGTGTTGGATCTTGTTATAGAGTTAGAAGACCTGACCATAACTAAGGTGGCTACGTTCCTCCAGTTGGAGAAAGTGATCATGTGGATTTGACTTGGGAGTTAGCAAAACATGTGGAAATTTCATTTAAGACTGTGGAACTACAAGGCAGGTGATTATGATATATTTAGGAGGTAATACCATGGCATAAAGATCTGCAAAGGAAGGATGTTCATAGTGCATGGGGAATAGTCAAGGGGGAGGATCTGGAGGAAGCACTATCACAGTGTATACCCAAAGTCAAGAGGATAAATTGGATAGGTAGATGGATGAGTAGTATCATTAAGCATGAGCTGCAAGAAAAGAAAATGTAACTGTTATATAAGGAGAAAGGTGACCAATTAACTCATCAACAGTACAAGTATCAGATAAGAAAAGTGACCAGCATGGTAAGGCAGGCAAAATCAGATTATGAGAAAACATTAGCCGAAAGTGAAAGGAATTCCCAAAGAGTTTTTTTGTTATATGGCAAGTTGGAGGAAGAACGACTTGGAAGGATATCTTTAATTGAGTGCAGAGAGGTTATTTATTTTATAGTGTATGATGAAATAATGGCTGTGAGACCCCTTTTATAGGGAAGTACGTTACCATCTCAATCCCCCCAAATTTTATCCGGGCTCAGGGACCAACACAGCTGACGAATCAGGCCTACGGCTGAGACTCAAGTATTCCTGACTGTAATCTGTGTGCGTTTGCGGGACCAGTTTGCCTGCTTGTGGGAGGAAAAATCCCAGATAAACTGGGGAGAAAAACCCTGGTGTCCATGCCCAAGACCAGCTAACTTGGCTATGTTTGAGAAAGATCCTTAAGCTCCTCACATCGGTGACGAGAATCGAATCCAGGACACGCCTTTCCCAGGCATATGGTTGCAAAGTGAGATAATTGAGGCAGACGAACTTGTTGTGCTACTAAATGACCAGTTTGGAAGGGTATATCATCTAAGTGAAGATACTGTTATGAAAAGGTGAGAGGGACTAATGTGAGACTGGGGATTGGATAGGATATCGGCTTGCATTTTAAGAGAATGTGTAGGGGAACTGGCAGTGCTTTAATTTAAGTGATTTAATTTAATTTAAGAAACTGGCAGTTTAAGTCCCAACTCTGGCAAAGGCTGAAGAAAGTCGAAGGAGGGCAAAATAATTCCTTTACATAAATGAGGATCTAAGTCGTAAGTAGCAAATTATAGACCAATCAGTATACAGGAGTGGTGGTAAAAGTACTGAAAAAGTTGGTCAAAAAGAGAATTCAGGAATTGGTGAATAAGAATATGATGCTTTGTGAGGGACAGCACAGTTTTGTGATGGGTTGGTCATGCCTTAGTAATCTACTAACTTTATATAATAGATTGACAGCGAGTTGATTCAAGGGGTATGGCTACATGTTGGTACAGCTGAATTTTGCAAAGTCATTAGACAAGATACTACATGGAACTCTGTTATGCAAACTACAACATGTGGGAATGGGTATGAAACTGGAGATTTTATTTATTTACTTCATTTTTTTTTTTGTTTATTCAACAAAATAAAATAATTATTAGATATAATTTTTTAATTTGTTGATATAGTCATCTGTAAAGGTTTACAGTGGCATTTCCTTTGTGTTCTCTAATATAACTATGTCATTGTTCAGTTTTAGATTTTCCAAGGCAGTCTTTTCTCCCTTAGATATGTTATATTTTGGAGGGTATGCCTTTTCTAGCAGGGTTAGGTTATAACTTAATAATGTTGGCTTCATCTGACATCAGTCTTTTGATAGCAGCAAATTCTATGGTTTCATAATCATTGTGCATGGGATTTTTTTTTTTTTTTTGGAGTTATTGCAAAATGGAAGCCTTTGCTTAAATTTTTTTTCATTTGCTGAAAGTATATTTATCGGATAAGTTATGAATTACCTTGTCTGTCAGAAGTTGCTTAACCCTTTTCTTTGTTGCAAGCAGGTCAAATTTCCTGATTAAATTAATTTTATTTTTGTTAAATATTTTCATTTCATTATGAACTGAACTTAACAATAAAATACAAAACACAGGCAGGATTCTTAGCATTCTCAACACAAGATGTTATAGCATTCATCTTAAGCATTCTATGAATACTCGTATATCTGGCCTTACCTGCTTGGAATGCTTAAGATGATTGCTATAACATCTTCTGTTGAGAATGCTAAGAATCCTGTCTGTGTTTTGTATTTTATTGTTTAGTAGAGTTTCCTTAAGTTTCTTAAGTAGCAATAGGTTCCTCACCATTGCTACTTAAAAATACCCCCCCCCACACACCCACACACACACACACAAACCCAACCAGGTTATATATACACCATATCCTTACCTTATATCAAAGAGAAGGATATGAAACAATACAAAATCAGAACAGTTGACAAGCCTCTGGACAAGTCTCCACTTTCCTCAAACAAATTAAGGACCACCAGAATCATCTCCTACTTCCCAGGTTCTACAATATCTCATGTCAGTGTGTGATCTAGTACTTTGGACAAATAGGACTGATCACCATTACAAGAAGAAAAAGACCATAAAAAATATATTTGGTATGGACAACCAAAAAGTAGACTAGCCCCACATGCCTTAAACACCATTCATCAGGTGGAAAAAAGCAAAACTGCTACAGAGATCCTGGTTTAAATCATAGTGACTGTTCCTATATGAGGCTCATGTGCTACAAAACCCATTTCTACATACATTTTGGCACACCACCCTATCTGCCCATCAGCAATAATCATGAAACATCACTGTAGATAGTACCATTGTTGGCAAGCATGCTTGTGACTGTCATTGTTTTGGCAGTTATTGTAATTGTAGTCTTCATTGAGTATGAGACATCACTCAACTCAATCAATCGATTAAGTATCAAACTAGCATTAAATAAAATGCTAGCTTGAGCTGGCAAAACGTTAGGTTGTAAATGCTTAATACAGCAAACCCTCAATTTAACAGACTAATAGGGGACAAGGGGTGTCCGTTAAATTGCGAATTTTTTAAAATATCTCTAACATTATACTGCAATTTTATCAATATTAGCACTGTAATAACAAAAAAATTGTTTTACACAAATTTTCACACTTTTAGATAAGTTAATGTGAAGTTAATGTTCGATGTTGAGGCGCTTGGTTTAGGTAATCCTGCTTTTTTGAACTTTTGAATTCTGTTGTTTTTTTTTATAATTAACTTCCTAAAATTATCAACATGTGAGTAATAAAACTGCCGCTGAAAGTCGTGCCACGCAACAAAGAACCAATTACAGTGAGATTGGTGTGATCATGTCCTAATCATTCGGCGCACATGTTTTACGAGCAGTGACTCATTTATATTGGCTAAATTACTACAGTGTTTTTCCAATATATGATGGACTATTTGCCAAAATTTGTTAAAAGTAACAGGATATTAATAACAAAAAAAACCTGTTAATTTAATTATAAACAAATCTTGGTTAAAAGCATTTTAACCAAGATGTCACATGTGAAAATTACTAGGTATTAATTTTCACGTGACATACGGACCGGAAATTTTGTTCCCTTAAATCGAGGGTTTACTGTACAGTTATTAAATTAGTAATTTCATTTCTGTCTTTACATAGTTTATTCCAGAAATTTCAACATAAAATATCATGGAAACTGCCATGGAGGTATTTTGCACACAGTATGCTTGATTGTACTTAGAATGATCCAATAACCACAGGACATCCATGCAGTGACAATCCTGTGTTTGCTGGATGACAGCTAGTTGATGAGAGAGGACTAAATGTTTACAAGAGTTTTTTGTAACCTAATATGTGAAATATGGTAAAATGCAGTGTAATACAATGGAGCAGGAATTGTCTACAAAAAAAGATTATGAGAAAACAATGCATCAGACTTTTATGGATGATGCACAGCTAACTGCACTGTGTTTGTTTTACATTTGTTAACTAGACACGTAGCTATGGGTCACTTGAGTAATGGAAAAAATGTTATCTGATCTGATAAATCCCTTTATTCTAAGCTGGTATAGCGACTACAGTATAGTGCCATTTGAATTCCATGGCCTACTTGAACATTGTTACTTAATAATAAGCTTTTCATTCTCCTGAATGAAAAGCCTATTATTCTTCTGAAATTAACCATTATCAGATGGATAAATGTTTCTTGTCATTAGTGTAGTTGTGGTTCATTGTAGTTGGTGAATTGAATGGTGGAGACAGAGAGCTGGCCCTCCCTTGATGAGTCATTGGATTCCCTGGAGGTGTCATGTAATAATAATAATAAATGTTAGGAGGAAGAGGAGTAACATGGGAGTTTTCCCAGAAATAATATACACAATAAATGTTAGTTTCAGAAGAATAATGCACAATGTCACAAGCCACATATTGTTCAGGAATGCTTTCAGGAGCATGAGGATAATTTTATCACATATCATTTGAATACTCAGTCAGTGGATCTCATCTCAGTTTGAGCATTTGTGTGATGAGGTGAAATGAGCTGTTCCCATCAGCATATGGTACATCAAGCATTCCACAGCAGTGACCATGTGAAATTTATTTTTTTGTCTGGTCCCCACACAAATGGCCACAAAACCTATAGCACATTAATGCCAGGTGTGGGCAAGAGGAAAAGAAAAAACAGGAATCTGTGCACATTTTTTGTTTGAACAGCTGAAGGTTGTATTCTTAGGAGAAGGCAAAGTAGGTGACATTGTTCCAAGGAACAGAAGTAGATGGAATTTAAGAGGAGGCAGTGAAATTGGTTTAGTGAGTTTCAAGATGGACTGTAAAAGGTTGTTGGTTAGCAGTGGCTCTTGTTCTGATGATTTCAGAGGAAAGTGGAAGAAGAATAATAGTGGCCAATTCAGCAGAGCTCTGTCCATGAAAGTATCTGTAGAAGAGGCACAAGACAGAAACTGAATATCTGTGGGAGAGGGATTGTTAATTAGCTAGACTGCCATCTTTTGGATAGAATCGAGCAATCTTAGAGAGAGAATTTTGATGTACCAACCCATATATGGGAACAATATCCTACGGTTGGGCAGATTTGGGATTTGTATAAAATTAGCAGCTGTGAAGAAGGTGTGACATAGTGTCTTGTGTTTTTAAAAAGTACACCAAGTTTTATGGCAGCTGCAGAAGCTATAGTTAAAAAGTGTTTGTGCCAAGAAAGATCAGAGGTGTAGGTCAGTGCAAGAAGGAAAATTTGATTGTGTTTGGATATCTCATTATTATTGAAGGTAAGGGATAATGATGCAAGCTTTCTTGTAAGAGATCAGACAGGACTAAGTTTTGATGGTATTGAAGTCTACAAGGTTGTCCTTGCCCCATTGGAATATAGCTAGGAGATTGGAGTTCAGGCTACTGTTTATGGTGGAAGACTTTCACTTCCTCATGGAATTCATGCTGCAAGTTGAGGCAGGCCAACAGGCAGGTTCTGCTCACTATTAGGTAGAGGTGCACCTAATAAACTGATCACCCAGTGTATATGCATATAAATATAAATACTTATTATTTTTATTTAATGCAATTTTAGGTACCAGTTTTTCTTCAAGTCAAGCAGGATGTTCTACAGGGTCGGCTTCCAGTTTCCTTCGATCTGGCTACAGAACTTTGTGCTTATACAATTCAGTGTAAGAAGTATAATTCATGAAAATTAAAGCATTTACTCTGTGAGCAATTTTTTTTTTTTTTTTTTTGTGTGTGTGTTAAATTAATATATACGATTTGATCCGACTAGAGGCATAATATGAAATTACAAATTCTTTTCTTTGTGAAATTTTATAACTGTGGGAGTGCTTAAAGATTTAATGACACATGTAACTTTTTGTAGGCATTGAAAGGTTGAAATAAATGGATGTAACTATGTTTCTGTATTAGGAACTTTAGATTGAGTTGCACTGTACATTTTGCATAATTTAAGATTTGCACCCCTTGGGGATAGGATATTGTCTTTTATTATAGCAATTCAATGATAGTGACATTTTACTAATAGAATGATTATACTTCAATATATGAATCTTCTTAGCAGATGGAAACTGCACTTACTATACTCTAAAAGCAGTATATTCCACGCCTGTCAAAAAAAAACACTTTTTACTCCTCCTTCCTCTTCCTTATACAACTTCTGTGGGTGGCCTTTTACTCCTATCTCTCTCTCTCTCTCTCTCTCTCTCTCTCTCTGAATTAAACTGGTACAAGACTTCACCAAAATTACATTTCAGTTATATCACTTATCTTCCTCTACTCTGGGGTCTGCAGATAATATTTCCTCAATTATCCTTAATGCCCAGCATTCCAAACAACTCTGAGGCATTTTTATCAACTATAGAAATATGTCATCATCATCATTGTTTATTTATAATTTTACAATTATTAATAGGGAAACCAATCAAAACAAATAAGTATTCTGTGTACACTAAGATAGGACTTGGAGGTTCTTATGACGTGAAGGAAAACCAGGCTTCTCTGTCTTATGCTAATTGACGGATCTCTGATGTGGAGAGTTGGGGGGGGGGAAACAGGGAGAATATTGCTGATATATTTTCAATATTGAGTTCGGGGTCTGCCTCTTTTTTCTTTTTCTGTCTGTAGGGGCATAGAGGACCAGAGCATGAAAAGGTACATAGGGTGGATGTCTGAGTTGGTGGCCGAGTAATTTTATTTGGTTTCTTTGAACAGTGCTTACTAGAGGATCTTGCTGGATTTCATCTAATATAATACTTAGAATTAGTTAAACTTAAATTTTTAAACTAAGTATTTCTTCTACACATTTTGCTGTCTTTCATTGATTGATAGCATATTCAGGAAGATATACAAGGAACATACAAAAGATCTAAAATTGATCAAACAGCTGTTATTTTACAAATTGAAAGATAGTGAATAGTCAGTCAGTGAGTCACATGTTTTATTAGGCACATCATGTGCAATGTGTATATTGTATAAAACTTGTAGATGATTCTTGGATTTTATGTACATGAATCAAGGATTTACATATGTCATGAAGTATAATTCCTTGGTTTCTGTTTAACGTGTTGTGAAAGTGAATTACCTCAGAAGACTTTGAGCATTCTATGAAAGGGTTTTCCTCTAAGTAAGGTATGGAGGCAGATGGACAGTCTACAGTGTCATGTTCTGTGAGAATGTGTGCAACTAGACCACCCTTTCACATTGCCTACGTGCTCTTTTTTTATGGATTTCAAATTTTCTCCCAGTTTGACATATGTACAGCTTTCTTCAGGGATAAAGGATCTTGTGTACTCTGTGGTGTTTATAAAATGGAACACTGTCTTTAGGGGTAATAATGTAGGAATCTTTATAAGTCATCAACTGGTCTGAAAGCTGTTCTAACAACAGATATTTTAATAACTGGGCTGTCTGTCATAATATGTTGCCAGCATAGGGCAAAGAGATAATGCCTTTGTAATTAGTTTTAGGACTTGGATGGGACAGTTAGTCAGAATATAATAAATTTTTTAATATCTTCTGAGAGTTGCCATTTTGGAGGAATTGGTGAACTAAGATTTGAAATTCTTCTTTTCTTTTTATTTCATCATCCTTAAGTATAATTAAGGATCTGTTTTTTTAAGTTTTAATGATACTTAATTTTTGTTCAGGCTGGTGAAATGAGCATGCATGCATGCAAGCACCTATCCGTATGTGTCTGTAGATTTCTAACTTAAATCCTTCAGCTGGAATTTTGTTCACTAGGACATCCAGGAATGGTAATTTAATGTTTTATTCTGTTTCACTGTGAACTTGATTTTTGGATGACAGTTGTTCAGGAGTTGTACAAAATTTTTGAGGTCTTTCTGAAATGTATCCATATAATACACATCATCTATGTATCTCCATCAGATGTGTGGCTTTAGGATCATCTGTGCTAGGACTTCTTCCTCTATCACCACTCATTGCAAATTTATATATTGAAAATTTTGAGGAAGAAGTCTACAGAAAATCCATATTGGCTGATAACATTTTGAAGAAAACAGCAAAACATAGTAAAAAATATTTAGTTTAAAAATTGTTGAGTTTAACTCATTCTAATTATTTATATAGTTGATTAGACACCTACTTGATTCTAGACATGATTCTACTTGATTGCACGTGCAATCAAGTAGAATCTACACTTGATTCTACTTGATTGCACGACTACCTTAGTCATGCTTTTCCAAAATATTAAGATGCTTTGGAAAGGCATCTTAACTTGAAAATCAGATAACAAAATCTACACCCAGCAATCCATATATGACTTGTTCGATGCCTACTAGAACTATAACTTTTTTATTTTTACATATCATGTTGTTTTTAGCATTGCATATTCTTTCAGTGGGACTTCCAAATTTCAGTTCTTGGTTTACAATCACTCCCAGGTTTCTTTTCTCCTCCACCATCTTCAGTTCATTCTAACTTATTGTACATGCAAAAAAGCCATCCTTGTCTTCCAAATTTCAGAACCTTATATTATTATTATTATGTGTCACCTCCAAGGAGTCCAAAGACATAGGGAGGGCACCTACTCTACAACTCTGTCTCCACAACTCAAATCCACAAACTACAGCAAACCTCATCATCTATAATTAATATTTCACAATATTAATTTTGTGCTTTGCTAATTTTTCATACATCTTTTTAAATCCTTCTGGAGAGCCACAACATCTTCCAACTTTGCATTCGGACAGTTGCATATTTGAATCTCTATCTGTGTCTTTAACATATAAGTTAAATATGGCTACTAGACTGCATGGCACATCACTTGTGACCTACCTCTTTTAAAATACTGTTTCCATTATACACAACTTACTGATATCTTTCAGATCTCTTATCCAGCTCACTGATCTATTATTCATTCCCAATCTAAATACTTATATATAATTATTTTTTAAATACCAACTTGCATTATCCTGTGGTTCTTTCAACTGTGTTGGACCCTTTGACTGAAAAATTTGATTCTGGTCATGATGAGAGGTATCTATATGGACTTTTCTAGTTGAAGGCATGCTAACTGATTTCATATGGAGGTAGCAGGGTTTTTTCTTCTGGAAACTTGGAATTTTTTACCTGCATATTGGCAAATTAGACAGAGAAATGTGCACAGTCAACAGAGAAAAATACTATTATTGGGTAGTAGATGTCTTATTACATGTTCAAGACATGTTTTAAATATGTATATTTTATATCTTAATAATTCAAAATATTCTCAGCTAAAAACATCTGAAATATTCCAGAATTTAATATCAAAGGCAGAAAAAAAAGCAGATAAAATTGTTGGAAATACAAACTTGGAGGTTTTTGGTTTCAGAATAAGTGCATAATCTGATACATTTTGGAAAATAAAGATGGAAGCTAAAACTTATATGAAATTGAATTTGCATCTAGTAAATTCAGTTTCACATAAGTTTTGGCTTCCATTTTTATTTTCAGATTGAGGTTTTTAAGAGGCTATATTGCATTAACCAGTAAGGATATGTAACATTACTACCATCTCCATAGCACAGTTAGAGGAACATTGGTGCATTATACTCTTCAGTTGGAAAAGTTCTGATTTTAATTCTCATCATGACAAGAGGAATGTTTATGTCCATGGCTAACTCACTTTCAACTTTTTCAGTTGAAGGTGAGTTAGCCATGGACATAGACACGAGACATTAGTTTCTTGGAAGAATTGTTGCTCCAAGAAACTCGTTTTTTTTCATGTGACATATAGGCAAATTGGCCAGAGCACACACACAGTTAATAGACAAAATTACTATTAGTGGATAGTAGATTGATGGTGTATATGATGGTTGGCAATGTATGGTAATAACATGGTATCATAAAAATCCTAGTTAACAGTGAATAGAATATCTAAGGAAGTGAGAGGTGATGTGGATGGGAGGAGAATAGGATAGGAGAAATTGAAGACATGCTTGTGAATGGAGGAGTAATCAGTGTGAATGAGGAGAATGAGAGAACAAGACGTAATAGGGTGAGTAGGGTGAATTGGGAGACGGTATGTGAGAAGAATGGATGCCAAAAGTGAGCAGACAAAAAAAGAATGGAATGGCCTGGAGAACATTTGAACTAGAGAAAATTATGAAATTATGGGATAGGTGATTGTTGAAAGGAATGGCTAATGGAAGATGTGGAGGGATCATATCAGAAAAGTAGTGTCAGTGGGACTTGTTATTTCATGCCCAGAAATGGACAAATGTGTTTGTTTATGAATGCTCCTGAAGTATGAGAAATAATTTGAATAAAATTGCTACATTGATGGAGTACATTTGCCAAAAAATTGTCAAAATAAGTGAGACACATTGGATGAGGATGACATACTGACAGGAATAGAGATGGTGGGTTATGAAATATTTCATGAAGAAAGGAAGATAAGGAGGAGGAAATCTGTTGATGATAGTAGATGTTGTTGATGATGATACATGCAAAAAGGAAATAGTGTCAGTGGTTTTGAGGTAGTATGGTGTGAGGTAGAGGTAGACAGGATGAAATATATAGTTGGATATTGATATAGATTTGGAAATGTGGAGAGAAATGACAAGGAAATGTATATACAAATTAGTCTAGAAAATAAGATTATTATGGGTAATTTAATTGTGGTAATGTAAACTGAAATGAAGAGAAAAAGAATGAATATCTCAAATTATTGAAGGATAACTACCTTAGGCAGTACAGAGGGAACGTGAGGATGTTGGATCTGATCATGTCACCAGAAAATGTTATTATAAATGGGATCTTGAATCTCCTGCCAGTTGGTGAGAGTGAGCATGAAGTGATCTCCTGTATGGTGACCAGTCATATGAGGACTTCTGTGAGAAATGGATATACACTGATGTCCATAAATTAAGGAACAAAGAGAAAAATCACAATAACTCAAAACCTGTATGATGAATTTTTATGCAATTCTGTGAAAAGCAATATGATATGAGATGTGAAAGAAACCCTAACAAAAACTGTAAATAAATAGGTTAATTCAGAGACAAATGGGTACGTGAAAACAACAATCGAAAACCAGAGTTCAAAATAAAATAGTCAAAGTTCCTCAATAAAGAATATGGTCACCCCTCACGGCAATGCAGCCTTCACAACAATGTTTCATATTGTTTATAATGGTGTCCAGGAGCTTAGTAGGTAATAACAGCCACTGCTCTTGCAAAGCTCTCTTAAGTCTCTCAAGGTTTTAGAGAGTGGGCTTGAGAGCAGCAACATGTCTGCCTAGAGCATCCCAGACATGCTCCCTCAATAGGATTAAGGTCAGATCTGGTTGGCCAGTCTATACATACAATAGTCTCTTCTTGAAGTTATTGGCGCACAAGCTTTGTTCAGTGATGATGAGCATTATTGTTTTGTAGGATAAATATCTCTCCTATTGCACTTGCATGCAGATAAGCATAGCGATCCAGGACCTTGTCTTTATAAGTTGCAGCATTCATGGTTCCACTAGGAAGCACATACAGGTTGGTGTGTCTACCCAACACAATGCCTCCCCAATCCATTACACTACCTCTACCATAAGTGTCCCTTTCACAGATATTGGAGGATGATAATGTGTCCCTGGTTCTCTCCAAATCAGAGCATGCTTGGTATCACTTTTTTGGTATCACAGAGCAAATTGGGACTCATCTGCAATCGGTACCAATCCCCATTGTTCTTGAGTCCAGTTGACATGGAACCTGACCCATTTCAAACATGCTCTCCTGTGGTATGGGAATAGGAGCATGTCGACTACAGGTTACCTATAGCCCACCTTTGTGAAGGCTTCTGTGTACAGTGGAAGCAGATTTGGAGTAGCACTCTTGTTTCAGTGAGCCGATAATCAGAGATATCAGCTACCAGTTGTGGTTGTAGTCCATGGTCTTCCTTCACTGTATCTCTGGAACGTTGTTTGTGGCTGTTGGAATTGGTTCCACAGTCTGTGAACCATGGAATGACTCAGATGCAACCATCTCACCACCTCCACCTGACTGGCCAGTCTCTAGTCTTATGATGACTCGCCATCTGAATTCATCTGTTAAATGATGTCCTGCAGCCACATCCAAGACATTTTGCTATCATGAAATGTCTTGTTCTTGCTCCAGACATGAAATGGAAAATTGCCCCAAAATGCTTGCTTTTATACTGTGGTTTATTTGCATGTACCGCTGACAATGCAACTCATTTGTATACAATAACCAGACTCATTGTCACTTTTTTATAATGTACTTGCCTTTCATGCCCCCCCCCCAAGTTATTGTGATTTTTCTCTTTGTTCCTTAATTTAGAGAAATCAGGATATTTAGAACTATAAGGCTGCTGGTGATTATGAAAAGCTCAGGAGACAGCTTGCAGCTATATCATTGGAATAGAATAAAGATTTGGATGGAAAGGAGATCAATGCAGCTTGGTCTCTACTTAAGAACTATCCAGCAGACAATATCTGAATGCATGCAAAGGGCCAGTAGCTTAAATAAGGTAAAGTGAAGTGAATTGGATAAATGAAGAGGTTAACACATTCATGCCATGCACCTGACATATTGTATCGTGTCATCAGTGGCACAAGCACGGTGCATAGTAGAAACAGTGCTGTACATGGCATACAGACAAGTCTTTTATTTTAGTGAATGTTAGTAATTTTAGTAATTATTTTTGGTATTATTTTATTTACTTTAGACTGTAAAGTTATGTCTGTGTTTGTTTTTGAAATTTAATATACATTTTGTGACAACTAAGTCTTCCTTGGCATTGAGTGATTATGAGCATGAGAGATTTCACTTGTGACAGTGTGTGTTCTGATGTTGATTTACTCATTGTCAAAAGCAAATGGGTTTATGGTGTGAGAGTGGAGAGAGAGGAAACGTGTTGTGAGTGTGATAAATGAATCATGTGGGAGAATGAAGTAACTAACATTAATGATGTAAGCCAAGCTAGTGAAAGTGTTATAGTTTAGAATATGGAAGGAGTGAACAATAGTACATGAAATATGAATGAGATCATAAAAGCAGTTACAGAAGGTAACTTGGATTATGAGGTGACAGTAAGGAGTGAAATAGCATGCTTACATGGCATCCTTCACAGGACAAAATGTGAGGTAGAGTGTCTGGAGAAACAATTGTTGTGTGGTACAGGAGGAAGAATGAAAAAAAAAAAAAGTGCATGGAAAAAAGTATGAAAGTGTGAGAAATTGGGACTAAGCAAAAGATATTGTATAGAGATATGATAACAGATATACTTAATGAGAAAGTGATGAATGCATGTTTTCCTGGGAAAAATTATCAAAGATGTTAGTGAGGCTGTTAGTTTGCAGATGGGAGAAATGAAAAAATAGATTGTTTTGGCTGGCATAATTGAATTGAGAGGTGAGAAATATGAAACAGTTGCTGAAGAGAAGCAAAAAAGAAAAGCGTGAAAGTTAAGATTGTAAGTCTGCTGCATTAGTACTGAATTGGGAAGTGCCATAATTGCAAATGAGAAGGTTGTGCAGGAGAAATAGTGTGCATTTAATAGATGTATCGAGTTATTAGAGATAGCTGGCCCAAGACTATCACTAATTATAAACAGCATCTGATCAAAAGATTCTCTGTTTGTATATATCTGATGGACTTCATTTGAATGGTTTTGGAGTTAGATGTTTGGAGAGAGTGATCTTCAGTAAAAGGTTGGCAGTACAAAATAAAGGAAACCAGAAGTATTAGGGGATGTGCCCTCAGGTGCAAGTTCAGCCACTTATATTATAAATGAGTGCGTGTACAGAAATGAGTGTGCAGGCACTTTCACAGGTTTCATATCAAAATAGGTTGGTGTTGACGTTACAGAAGAGGAACTGTGGGTTCCCAGGGGATGTTGAAATGCATGTACATGAATACCAGAAGTATCAGAAATAAAGGAAAGGTGTTTTTGGCATTGGTTAGCTTGACTTGGCCAACAATTATAGGCATCGGTGAGTATTGGTTGACAGAAAATTATATATTTACAGGGATAGAATGTGAAGGGGATTGTATTTTCAGGGAGGACAGTAGCTGAGGTATTGCTGATGATAACTGAACAACTCAGTCAACAAAATTAGAAGTTAAAGGTGATTTTATACCTGGGGAGATGGTTCATTTGAGTCTATATGGTGCAAGATAGATGCCAATAGGAAAAAATATATTGTGGTTGCTGCTATAGATTAGGGGTCCACAGGATCCTTAATCTATAGCAGATGTGGATGCTCTTCATTGGCAAATTAGCATGGGTGCAGACTGAACATGAAACACATAGATTGGAGAGAGAAAAGGGACATGGCAAGATGGAAGTGGAATTTATACAGTTAATAATTATTATTATTATTCAGGCCTCCATGGAGTCAAAAGACTCATCGTGGGAGGTCCTTCCTAAGAACATAAAGTCTGTCAAGACTCATCGAGGGGAGGTCCCCACCCTAAGAAACACAAAGTCTATCATACCACTCCTTAATCTCATTGACCGTTCTCGCTCTCACCACTCCATCAGGCAATGCATTCCATGGTTAATAAGGAATAATTACCTGAAACAGTATGTCATGGAGGGGACTAGGAGTTTTAGAGTGCTGGATCTGGTAATAGCATCAGAAGATGTATCCATAACCAAACTTCCAGTTGGGAAGAGTGACCGTGCAGTCTCATTCTGGGAAGTTGCTAAATGCATGGAATTCTCTGCCAACAAAATGGTTTATATTGAATTATAAAGCTTGTAATTATGACAGACTTAAGAGGCACCTTGGATTAATGCTTAGATCTCACCATGGCTTGAGATAGAACAAGGAAAGAATGTTGGTAGAACATGAGAAGTGGTCAGAGATTATTTGAGAGAAGTAGTATCAGAGTGCTTACTTACAGTCAGGGGCATAAACCAAGTGTGGGTTAATTGGATGACTAGATATATAAACCAAGAGCTGCAAAAAAAGAAAACATTGTGGAGAGGATATCAAAAAAAAAAAGGTGATTAGTGTGCTCATGAGCAGTACAGAGTGCAAGAAAAAAGGGTGACTAGTATTGTATTTGCTAGTGCCTTTTATCTCTTATAGGGAGTAGATGAGGCTGATTTAGCCCTGTATAACTTTTGGAGACTGAGGGGGAAAATGCAGTCTTCATCAATGACCAATTAGAGATAGCTGGCCCAAGACTATCACTAATTATAAACAGCATCTGATCAAGAGAGGCACACAAGTACTGCATTCTTGTGATCCTTTACCCTAACACAATGTATTATTGTCACACACTAACAAGTAAAGACAGAAAAGTTATTATTATTATTATTATTACTACTACCCTAAGACCCCATGGAGTCTAGGAGGTCCCTTTGTCATTCATATGGCTCATCATACCATGCCTTAAACACATTCAAAATCTCTGCAGAAACTACAGTCTCAGGCAAGGCATTCCAGTCATTCATATCTCTACATGCAAAAAACCTACTTCTCGCTCCCTTGTTCAAACTCTCCTTATACAGATCCAGGCATGACCTCTTGTTCTCTCCTGATCTTCCACTATTTTATGAAAAACCACTTCAACATTGATCCTATAACAACCCCTTACCACTAGACTCTGAAAACAACAGAAATTGGTCAACACTCTCAACGGAACCAGATTAACTTTTCATGATATAATGCCAATAACATGGTCCAGTCTTTGACTCATCTTTACCGGATTACTGTTCTTATAAGAACAGTTTATATATATAACTATATTATATATATATAATTATATTAATATATATAACTATTATTAATAATAATAATAGTTATATATATATATATATATAACTATTATTATTATTAAAGAATTTATTCATGCTACTTGCACACACAACACCCAATTGTAATCCATTCCAATCATGCACCACCCTATGAGAGAAAAATCAAGTCCTCTCCCTCTTCTTGAGGGCATTCATTCTCAACTTCCAAGGATGCCCTTGCATCCTTTCTCCACCCTCCATAAAATGAAAAATTCTATCTGCTGTAATTCTGTATAAATCTTTCAAAAGTTTGTAAGTCTCAATTATGTGAACCGTCTTTTTCCTGTTCGCTAGTGTCTGCAGCCTACAAATTCTTAATGTCTTCATAATTAGTATTCCAATCCTGATATCAATTTTGACATTCTCCTTTGCACTCCCTCCACTGTATCAGAATCACCATGGAAACCAGGAGACCATACCTGCACATAGTAGTCCAAGCAAAGTCTTACCATGGCCTTGTAAAGAGGCAAAATGACTTCCTTATCTTTACATGTTAAGGTTCATTTCAGCATTGAAATTATTCTCTAAGTTGTATTTGCAATTTTTGCACTATGACACTTGAACTTCCTGTCTACTTAAAGTCCAAGATTCCTAGCCTGATCAGTTTCTTCTAGCATAATCCCGCAGTATAATATGAATTGGATATCTAGTCATAGCAAAGTGCATGACCTTACATTTATTAACATTGAACTGATAACCATTTTTCACATGCCCACAATTCCAGCCTCTTCAAATCATTCTGCAAGTACTGCATATCAGCAGGTTTCCTGGTAACCCTATCTATCTTTGGATCATCAGCAAATAGCTGTATGTTGCATCAAATCCTTCCCAATCCCATTAATGTACAGATTGAATAACAATGGACCAAGGACTGATCCTTGAACCACATCACTGGTTAATGCAGATTCACATCCCCCTCCCCTACATAAGACTTTTTGATAACCTGTCACTCAGCCATCCTCTTAACCATGCCGATAACTAATAATCCAATCCCATATTCTCCAATTTATACAATAGTTTTTTATGCTGTATTCTATAAAAACCCTTAGCAAAATTAAAAGCATCATGGTTATCATTGTGTATATCCATTCTCCTTGTCTTAACTCACTGGTTACATTATTGTAGAATGTGAGCAAGTTTCTAAAACATGACCTCCTTAGTAAACCCATGTTGTTTGTTGCACAGTAGAGATTCTCTGTCAACCCATTTCTGAATGTGAGCCCTAACCGACTTTTCCAAAATATTCACCACCACTCCTGAGATACTAATCGGTCAGTAGTTGGATACATTGGTTTTTGCATGATCCTTGTGCAATGGACCATACATTCTTTCCACTCCTGTGGAATCTTCCTTGTTTTGAGATTCAAATTATATAGCCTAGTCAAAGAAATGGTCAGTTTATCTAAACACTCTTTTAGCATCCATGCTGATATTGAATTAACATGTATACTACAGGCTGTTGCACAAACTGAATAAGAATTCTGCAATAGGAACAGCCTGTAGTACTTCCTCCTTATACACGAGGAAGAAGTACTTCCTCCTCATGCATTCTTTCTTTTACTTGCAGCATAATGATAGAATTGTCTTTAACTTGCAGAATCAGTTTCTTTTCATACTCAGACTTAACTTTCCATACCAGTGACTCTTCTGGCCTGCTACTTATAATTATCATAACTGACATCATCCTTATTCATATGGTATTCCTTCCACATCTTTTTTTTTACAAATCTCTAATTAGATTATATATCCATTTCATGCTTACTCTATTTCTCTTTGAACTCTAGGGACACATTCTAATATTGCATCGTTTAAGTATTTTTTAAACACTTCACAGGCACTGTCGATATCCTTCCCATCCATCTACTGATACCATGGTGCAGAACCCACATACTCATCAGGTGGTCATAATTTTCTGCTTTGTAGTTTAGCATGTGACCTTTTCTGAATGGAATATTCATAAATTTAGCCGCTTCCCAAGTGAGTACCACATGAACACTGTCACTAACCGGTGGCAGAATAGTTAAGTCTTTAACTGAAACTCTTCTCTGATACTATAATCAGATCTAACACTCTTTAACCATGAGCTGCTTCTGTTACATGCTGCTTGAGGAAGGTGTCTCACAACAGCTCAATAAATTCAAGTTCATTCTTCTCATGCAATTTCATAGCTACCCGATCAATCTTTGGATGATTAAAGTCCCCTATTATAATTACTCTTTTTACACTATCGTATTTATTTGGTGATGCATTTCTTCATCACTCGCAACCAATCCACCAGGTCTATAACAACATTCCTCTGTATTTAATCTTGTTAAACTCCACCTCACACCAGATGGCTAGTATTGCAGTCATAGGTCTCAGCTCTAACTGGATTCAAGTTATCTGATATCATTAGCAGCATGCCCCTTCTCCTATCCCATCCTTCCTAAAAATCTTGTACCCTTTACACTCGACACCAGTTAGTAATGTCTGCTTCTGACCAGGTTTCACTAATGCCTACAATATGAGGTCCCAATATATGAAACAAGCCTTTTCATCATGCATGTTTAAGTATATAATTACACTAAGCTTATTTATTTTGTGAATTGTGCAAAATCTTACATATTACATTACAACTGCATACCAAATTATGGGTCACAGAGAGTATTGGGAGAATTACAGTTGGCTGTGAAACAAATGAAAATTGTTTCACAGCCAAATTGTTAAATCTTGTTAAATTATTATTTTTTTTGTTTGTTTGTTTAATGATATCTCTGATTTTTGTATGAATGGGGACAACTTGAATGTTGTTTAAGAATATTTGATTATTTATTTCAAAATTAGTCTGTGGAAGCTGGATAGGTTTTAGTTTATAACAGAGGACGAGATATAAATAGTGCCGCCTGTTGTCATAGATAGGAATTACCTTACATTTCGGAAAAAGCAGCAAGGTATATTTGAGAGTATCACCATATAAACTATTGGCAGGGGCAAAGAGTCTATGAAGGAATTAACTTATTAAATTAATTACATAAGATACTATTTCCAAGTTGAAATTAAAACTTCTTTATGATTATGACATTCATTGGAGGCCATTCATGATCAAATCATTTGATAATGAATGAGATTATGTATAAAAATTAAAAAAAAAATGTGTAAATTGTGCAAAGAAAATAAGACAGTATATTTTCAATGCATTTAGGATGAGGCTGAAAATTTACCCCCCATAAACCAACCATCCTTCTATTCTTGAGGCTCTGCAAATGACATTCCCTCAAATCTGTCTTAATGAATAGAAGGAGGAGGGAGGATATGATTGAGACAAAGTTGGTAAGGGGTTGTTACAGATTAATGTGAAAAGGATTTTTCACTGAATGTAGGGAGACAGGGTAGAACAGGAGGCCATCTCTGGAAACTGTATAAAGAAGGGGAGAGCAAGGGAATAAGAACCAGATTCTTTGCATCGAGAGTAGCTAGTGAGTGGAATGCATTGCCTATGAGCGAGTGGAGACATGTTAAATGATTTTAAGGCACATGTTTTGAATGCAACAGAGAGAACCTTCTGCAGGTGAGTGTTTTTATTTCATTAATGTCTAATATTAATAATATATCATCTAAATCCCATATCCTTATTAACATCTAGCCTTCTTAATACTTTAATACCCATTTCTGTCACTTGTAGCATTTTCTTTCTTTCTTTCTAGGTGTTGCTCAGCATCGTCATACACAATAATATGATATATATTTATATATATCATATTATATATATATACATTATATATATATATCATATTATATATATATACATTATATATATATATATATATATATATATATATATATATATATATAAAATGTTGGAAGTTTATTTTTCATTTGGTTAGACTATAATAAATTTAGTTTAATCCTTTATCCAAGTGCAAGCAAACAAAGTTTGCGCTTGAAAATATCTTCAGGACTGAGGTAAGGTAGTGCAACATCAGGCAACTCTGAGCAAAGGTGGACCAAGCTCTCATCACTCCTTGTCTCAGTATCTCCCATAATGCAAAGCACATCTCTTTGCAGACATGTACACTGCTATGCATTAAGGGAAGGGCCACTACCCAGACCGGTTTGAACCTTTATTGAAGTCTTGTCAGTGGGAGGCAGACCCAAACGTGGAGATACTAAGGCAGAAGTAATAGGAGAGGTCATATTTACCTATAGGAGTTGCAAACAGGTGTACCACCTTGAATTACTCTGGATTTAGAGAAAGATGTTGGAAGTTTCTTTTTCACTTGGTTAGACTATAATAAATTTAGTTTAATCCTTTATCCAAGTGTAAGCAAACAAAGTTTGCACCTGAAAATATCTTCAGGACTGAGGTAAGGTAGTGCAATACCATATAGGTAAATATGACCTCTCCTATTGCTTCTGCCTTGGTATCTCCACGTTTAGATCTGCCTCCCACTGACGGGACCTCAATAAAGGTCGAAACTGGTCTGGGTAATGGCCCTTCCCTTAATGCAAAGCAGTGTATATGTCTGCAAGGAGATGTGCTTTGCATTATGGGAGATACTGAGACAAGGAGTGATGAGAACTTGGTCCACCTTTGCTCAGAGTTGCCTGGTGTTGCACTACCTTACCTCAGTCCTGAAGATATTTTCAGGTGCAAAGTTTGTTTGCTTACATTTGGATAAAGGATTAAACTAAATTTATTATAAAAAGCTAAAATACTCTGGGATTTCAAAATCCAGACTGACAAAAGCTTGAAATGTAATACACCTGATATAATATTGGTTGAAAAAAGTGAAAACAAAGGTGTTCAGCTTATCGAAATATCAGTATCAGGAGATTGCCAAAAAATAAACTGAAAAAATTATAAAATATCGGGAATTGCAAATCAAAGTTGAACGAATTTGGCAAAAGAAAACAAAAGTTGTTCCCATAGTAATAGGTGCTTTAGGCGCCATCCCCCAAACACTGAAAAAATATCTAGAAGCACTCGAGTTAGATGGAGTAAAAACCGGGCAGTAGCAAAAGGCTGCTTTGTTCAGCACAGCATTCATATTCAGAAAGTATTTCCACAATTCATAGGCCCTGGAGTAGGGCTGGAATTAGTGAAATATAACCAGCCTTTTACTTAAGGATGGGGAAGCAAATCAAGCTTGGATGAATATTATATATATGTAGCTGAACATCCTTGTTTTCACTTTTTTCAACCACTGTTGTATCAGGTGTATTACATTTCAAGCTTTTGTCAGTCTGGATTTTGAAATCCCAGAGTATTTTAGCTTTTTCATTCTCAATCACCTTTTGGTCAACTTTATGCTTCCAATAGTCTTTAGATACTTTAAACCTATATGTTTCCTACCACATTATAAAAACCAATAAATATATATATTGTATATATTGGTTTTTCTAATGTGATATTTATTTGTTCATGCATGCTATTTATTTGTTATAGGTCTTCTGTCCTCCTTCTGTGTGTGTGTGCATGCGTGCATGCATGCATGTGTTGGTTATATATATATATATATATATAGACAATTTTTTACCATGGGTATAATATATATTAAAGATACCAAGCTATTTTAAATATAAACCTGGTTATTTACTCCATTTCCCAAATAAGCAAACAGCATATACAGACAAGTCTGTCAAGTTTGCGCCTGCAAGTGTTGCAAGTCTAGCTGACCCTGCATGTAGTGCAAGTCAAGGCAACTCTTGGTAAAGGTAGAATAAGCTCTGATCACTATTCTTAATATTTACCCTTAATGCAAAGCACATCTCCTGTAGGAGATGTACGATGCTATGTATTAAAGGCAAGGGGCCACTACCCAGACCGGTTTCGACCTTTATCGAGGTCTCGTCAGTAGGAGCCAGGCTAAGAAATACTAAGTTTTAAGTAATACCGAGCTTATAAATATTTTACCAAAACAAGTTACCATAAGGTGTTTTGACCTTAATAACCAGATTTATATTTAAAATAGCTTGTTATCTTTAACATATATTATACCCAAGGTAAAAAACTGTCTACATTTATCTCTCATCCTGAGATTTTTATTTAATAAGGTCAAAGCACCTTATGGTAACTTGTTTTGGTAAAATATTTATAAGCTCTGTGTTACTTAAAACTTAGTATTTCTTAGCCTGGCTCCCACTGACGAGACCTCGATAAAGGTCGAAACCGGTCTGGGTAGTGGCCCCTTGCCTTTAATACATAGCATCGTACATCTCCTACAGGAGATGTGCTTTGCATTAAGGGTAAATATTAAGAATAGTGATCAGAGCTTATTCTACCTTTACCACGAGTTGCCTTGACTTGCACTACGTGCAGGGCCAGCTAGACTTGCAACACTTGCAGGCACAAACTTGACTTACTTGTCTGTTTGCTTATTTGGGAAAGAGTAAATAACCAGGTTTATATTTAAAATAGCTTATACAGGCAATTCCCAACATGTAAATTTAACTTACATAAATGCAGACTTACCCAAATTATCCTAAAAGGTCTTGGAAAATAAAATTATAAAAATTGTACTTAGTATGTTACTTGACTGCCACATAACAGCAGTCATCTGTGGAGCAGACAGCTGATGCAGCGCATGCCTTACTGTTGAACATGGACGTGATATGCATTTACATAGTCATCAACAACAACCATGGGTCCAGTGCCCATAGGTGTCTGCTGCCATCTTGATATGATTCTTCCATTGCATTCTATTTTGTGCAAGATGACTCAGTTTGTGTATAGAGTTTCCGCACCATTTGACGATGTCATCGCCCCATTCTCTGATTGGTCTTCCTCTTTTGTTCTTTCCTTCAAGTATTCCAAACAGCAACATTTTTAGTTTTCTGTCATCATTCTTTCTACATATATGGCCAAATAGATGTAGTTTCCTTTTGATTATTTTCTGGATCAGGTTTTTTTTGGTTGTATTTGTCTGTAGATTTCCTCATTGTTCACTTTCTGTATCCAGCTTATTCTTAAGATCTTTCTATAACACTTCCTCTCAAATGCCAATATCCTCCTTTCAGACTCTCTCAGGAGTACCCAGGCCTTGCATCCATAGAGCACGCTGCTGAAGATACAGGTTTCTATAATGCGCAGTTTAGTTTGCATCTTTATAGCTCGGCTCTTCTATATTTTTTCCATGGCTTTTAAAATAGTTGTTGCTCTGGCTATTCTAATTTTTATCTCTTTTTTTGGGATCCAAGTCATGCATCATGTGGCATCCAAGATATGTGAAGTGTTCCACATTTTCCAGTTGAAATCTGTCTATCGTAACTCTGTTCAGTAACTCCTGTTGTCCAAATATCATTGTTTTAGTTTTTTCAAAGTTGACATTTAGTCCATATCTTTTTCCTTCTGTGTATAGTGTTTGCAATGTCTGTTCCAGCCTTGCTGCAACTTCTTCAATCAGGACGATGTCATCTGCAAAGCAGAGGTAGTTTATTCTCGTGCCATTTATTGAAATGCCTCCACCTTCTTTAATCTTATCTAGTGGTCTTCCTAGATGTGTGATGAAGATGATTGGTGATATTGGGTCCCCTTGTCTTGTGCCAAACCAATCTCCAGTCTCACCTGCTATCCTGATTTTTGCTTGTGCTTGGCTGTTTATATCTTTCAGCAGGCAGATCAATTTATTGTCCACACCATAGGATTCCAAGACAGCCCATGTTATATTTTGGTCAATATTATCAAATGCTTTTTGGAAGTCCATGAAACAGCAATATATCGTTTTGTTCTTTCTTTGAGCTTTCTCTGTTATTAGTCTTAGGGCGAGTATTTGTTTCGATCTTGTCGAAATCCGGCTTGCTCATCCGGAAGATGTGCCTCCATATGCCCCTTTAGTATTTTCATCAGCACTTTGCCAAGCTGACTCATTAATGCAATAGTTCTGTAATTGGTGCATTCTAAAGCACTGCATTTCTTATGAAGAACAACCAAGACCGATTTTTTCCACTCTTCGGGGGCATATCCTGATCTCCATATTTCATTACATAGCTGATGTATTTCTTTTACAACTGATTCTCCCCCATATTTTAGCATCTCGCCTATTATGTTGTCATTTCCAGGACTCTTCTTGTTCTTGAGATGTTTTATAGCCTTATTCACCTCGTCTTCCAAGATGTCATTTTCAAAGATCTCTGCTGGTGTAGAGATTGCCTTTTAGTTCTTTGATTACTTCTGTTGCAGTATCATTTAGTTGATTTTTATGTAGTTCGCTGCAATATCTTGTCCATCTGCGTATGATTTCTGTCTTGTCCATCAGTACTTTACCATTTTCATCTTTGACTGCTACTGATCTTGTTTGCCACTTCCTATTGACATTTCTTATAAGTTTGTAGACCTCTCTAGTTTTGTGTTCTCCATAGTACTGTTCAATGTCTTTGCACTGGTCCTCCAACCATTTAGCTTTATCAGATCTTGCTGTTTTCCATACTTCATTGCATTTTTGACAGTATAACTCATCTGCTGCCTCTGAATTATCTCTTTTAAGTTTCAATTCTCTTTTCTCTTGTACCAATTTTAGGGTTTCCTGAGTTATCCATTTCTTGTTGATCATTTCTCTTTCAGGAATTACTTCCTCTACAGTTTTTTTTAGCACTGTAGTCAGTCGTTCTGCTCTTGTATTTATATTTTGTTTTTCACTTGCAGTCTTAAGCTTAGTTTCCAATATGTTCTGATATGCTGTTCTTAGCCTGTCTTCATTTAGTTTTGAGAAGTCTCTAGTTTTTTGGAACTTTCCTTTGTACTTTTGATTCAGTTTTAGTCTTATATTCGCAGTCACTAAACTGTGGTCCAAATCAATATCAGCTCCTTGGAATGATCTGAACTGTTGAACTGAGGTTCTCCATTTCTGATCTATTAATATCGGGTCGATCATATTCCCGTGTTTGCCATCGAAGGAGCGCACGTCCATTTACGACAATCCTTTTGTTGGAATTTGGTATTGCAAATCATCAGGTTCAAAAAATTCCAGAAGCATCTCTCCACGTTTATTTCTTGCTCCATATCCAAATTTTCCCCTAAGCTTTTCCCATCCTGTGTTATTTTTGCCAATCATTCCAGTCTCCTCCGATGATGAGTATATTCTGCTTCGGCACCTCATCAATTACTAGTTGTAGTTCTCTGTAAAATTTCTCAATGTTTTCATCTGCACTCTCTGCGTTGGGTTTCATATATTTGAATGGTTGTGATATTAAATGGTTGGGCACTGAATCTTGCAACCATTATTCTTTCACTAACTGGTTTGTATCCTATCATTGCCTGACAGGCCTTGTTACTTACATTAGGAAACCTATGCCTGCTTCATGCTTACTTTCATTTCCTGACCAGAGAACTCTTCCACCATTTGATTACTCTGACAATGTCCATCTCATTTCTGAAATAGCCAATATATCACATCTGTATTTCTTCATTTCTTTTTGAAGCAACTGCAATTTTCCAGTTGCCTAGAGTGTACGGACATTCCATGTACCAATTGATATTCCATCCTTTACAGGCCTGAGGTTGATTTTTTTGACTTTGTGTTCAGTAATTGATTTTTTGATCCAACCCTGATTACTTGATTGGGGACGCGGACCTTGTTTGACTGGGCGATGTCCGAGCCTGCATGAGTCTTTTTTCTTGTACTTTGGCATCAGATTTCAATCGTGTTTTCTTTTTACTGTCGGCACATCGACACTTATCTGATAAACCCTTAGTCTTCCTTGAAGAGCTTGGGAGAGAATCAGAAGGAGAAGGAACATATAGATTTAGGCATAAGGTTGCCTAAGCTTGCCTTGACGCAATACCGTCATTGGACTTCTGTGGCATTTTATAGAGTAATTGGAGTACTGTCCACTAACCCATCACGTCCTGTTAGTATTGCCGCTTCTTGCCTGGGACTGCTTATTGGCTATTCACAGTTAGCCACCATATTTGGTGGCCATTCCCTGATCCGCAACCTGGAGACCCGTCCAGTCGCATGTAGCTTTGCCTGGGGGAAAGACCCCAGACCTGGTATTTACATACCAGGTACATAATTTATGTTGTGGCAAGCTTTTAATGCCTGCAACAACACTTCTTTACCATAATTTCCCCTTGCTATGTTCACACAACACTCTTGAATACATAACTGTTATTTTTCAGGAAATAACAATGTATACTAAAATATTACTTATAAAATCATTAATTAATACTTTGCTATATTTTGGCAGTGTTTCGTTCCCATCATCAAGGAACACAAAAAACAATGATAAGTGCATGCAGGTGCTAACACTGGGAAAATGAGGCTGAAGAAAGGCAACCAAAGTCTGGCCTAGATTCCTAAAAGGTGCCCCCTAGTGGGCTAAATTGGGTGATCTTGGTTATTGGGCTGAAGATCTTAGAATGAATGCTTCCCAAATTTGGGGCAGTCTCATGTACCTAAATTTGTTGAGGTTTGGAAAGTTTTTCAGGGCTGAGGCAGATTCGAGGAAGAGTCTTTCATATTTGTATTTGCTGCAGTGTAATAGTGGCATTCTTCCAGTGTATTCTGCGGTGGTGTCAGCAAGTCTGAGTGGCTGTATTGGTGGAACTGGATGTAGTTCTTGTGTTCAGAAATTCTGATAGTGGCTATTTGGCTGTTGTAGGACAGTTTGTAACTTCAAGGGACCTGGTAGACATTGGTAGGTCTAGGGAAGTGTTTCTCAAACTGCAGATATCCATGTACCCCTTCTTAACTTTTCATTATTAGCAAGTACCCATTATCAAAATAATAAATAAATAAACATATTTCATTGTAAATGCCTATTTTATTCGAATTAAGATGCGCTTGCAAAGAAAAAAAACATGATTTATTTTTATTAGAACAAAATGTATAAAGATACTATAAATTTTTACTTAATTTAAATAATTTATCATCAGCGAGAGGAGTGAAATTGCTTATGGTGGGATAAAATTTCAGCAGTATTTGGCTCTAAGTTGTTAATTTCAATCTCAGATGCGTTTCAAGATCTATAATGTGGTTCTTCTTCTTCGTCTTAATATCTACAAGGGCTGAAAATTCAACTTCACACAGATATGAACTTGGAAATGGAAAAATTAATCTTAGCTTTATCTGTTAATTCTGGAAATTCATTCTGTATTTGTAGCCAAAATGATGATAACGTATTCACGTTGTATTTATTTTTTAGGAAACCATCAGAATCTAGTTCTAAATTGTTCTAAATTTATTTTGAAAAAAAATTCCACAGGTTCATCCTTGGATTCATTATGTTTCGATTTTCAGATGGTTTCATGCTTCCATTTTTTAAAGTTTCACCACAAATGAGACATATGGAATAGGTTCCTCTTCATTTCCCATCCATGAAAATCCACATTTCAAGTAATTCATATCGTACTTAAGAAGGTACTTAAAATAATGTATTTAACGTATTTAAAATAATTTTTTTCATCTTCTTCCTCATTGGTTCATTACAGATGTCAGTCGACAATCCTTATAAATTTCATTTGATCCAGATACAATATTAAAATTTTCTTGTTGCTTACAGCTACTTGTGTCTTCTATATTGCTCTCTTTTGTGCGTTTTATAAACCCAGTCTTGAACCATTGATCCATACTTAAGAATTTGTACGCTAAACAGTTATAATATTTATTATAGGTATTATAACTTTCGTATATTATTAAAGCAACTATATCACTGTAAAAGTAGTACTAACCTATTAATCATTATTTTAACTAACAACAATATTTTTTCACGATCAAATAATGAAGCATATTGATTAATATCTGTTTAACTGTCTTAATTACATCTACTAATGATTCATATAAATACCTTTTTTTGTCATTCGCTATTGTATTCTCTTTGCGTTGTTGCAGGCTTACAATATACATTCATATACGAAGCTGAAGAAGATTCACGAGTGATTGCCCGTGAATTTGCAAACTATTCAATTGATTATCACAATTTGAGTAGGAGAATTCATATATAATATATAATTTATTAAGAAATATAATATAAGTTTAAAATAATTTTTTTCTTAATGAATGAGTTAATGGTGCATAGCCGAAAATTGCCACATACCCTGAAGATATTTCACGTACCCCGGGGGGGGGGATATGCTTACCACACTTTGAGAAACACTGGTCTCGGGAATGTGATTGATCTTTCTTGGAGCAGATAAGCACTGCCAATTTTTTATGAGGTCTGTAAGTGGTTGTAAGGTTACATTTCCTTAGGGTTTTTGTCAGTTGTGCCTTGGACATATGGAATAGTGATAGATGTTGAGTAATCTCTGTTCTGAAGGGGGGAAGGGGAGTTGCAGTTACAGGGTTTTAATATTTTTTGGATTTTTAGTGGATTGTAGTCATTGGCTAAGAAAGTGTTGCAGATATGGTCAAGTTCAGTAGTTAGGGCACTATTATCAGTTTAAGATTTTACCAATTAATTTTGCCCTGTTTATTGTTGGGATGTCAGGGGCCAGTGTGCTGCTGGTGAATGTATACCTGTATGTGTAGGTTTTCTATAAATGGAGAATATAGTCAAGTTCAGTAGTTAGGGCACTATTATCAGTTTAAGATTTTACCAATTAATTTTGCCCTGTTATATGGGGTTTTTATAATCCTATATTGTTGGGATGTCAGGGGCCAGTGCGCTGCTGGTGAATGTATACCTGTGTGTGTAGGTTTTCTATAAATGGAGAATATGGGATCCATCAGGCTGGCATGTAATCAGAGTGTCTAGGAATGGGAGATTGTTGTTTTTCTTTTCTTAGGTAAACTGGATCTTGGGGTGTTGATTATTTAGATATGTTAAGAAAATGTTGAACGTATCTAGGCATGTGTCCAAATGGAGAACACATCATTTGTGTAGTGTAGCCAGAGAGTGGTTTATGTGGGGCAGAGTTTAAGGTGTTTCTTCAAAGGTCTTCATGAAGAAGTTGGCCAAGGGCAGAGAAAGGGGAGAACCCTTGCCAAAAAAAATAGCCTGAGTTCATGGTGAACTGAAACAGAGCTGAGATCTTAGGAGGAAATATGGCTTGGATGAGGTCTAAGGTATCTTTGAGTGGGACATAAAGGGTGAATAAAGAGGAGACATCAAAACTGACCATTGTTGGTATTTGAGGTTTTTTATACTGGTTTTTAAAGTGGGCTTAGTTTTTTTATGTGTGAAAGTGTGTTATGTGACTTAAATGTATTTAGACAATCAAGTTGCTTACTGTATGTATACAGGTATCCCTTGCTTAATGTGGGATTTGATTAACATGGCAAAATTAATTGCGGCAATCCTTTGATGTACGTGGCAAGAGTTTTGATTAATGCACCTTTAACCCTGCAGAGCTAGCAGCTGATCTGATAAATACATGCAAAATGTTTAATGTAAATATTCTTACAGAATTCAGTGTATAGCTTTGGAGGTCATGAGTAGCTGTGCATTCATATGTTACGAGTGATATTCTGCACTGTTTTTTGCTGTCAGTTTGGTTTAACACTTGTTATGTAAAGGTTTGTGATATTTGACAGTAAATTGTATCTGAGAGATACCGCGACCTCCGAAGTCAGTATAGTATGGTTTCGTTTCGTTTTTTTTTTTTTTCTTTGTTTAACAATTTCTAGATTGTAACTGAAAGTAAATAAACCGTCTATTATTGAAATAGAGAGCCAATGGCTTATTTATCATACATCTCC
The DNA here is from genome assembly GCF_054136105.1 of Typopeltis vanoorti. NCBI lineage: Eukaryota > Metazoa > Arthropoda > Arachnida > Uropygi > Thelyphonidae > Typopeltis > Typopeltis vanoorti. The sequence continues at coordinate 69,302,815 of NC_143564.1, read as the reverse complement.
TCTAGGAGATGTGCTTTACATTTTGGAAAATACTAAGGAAAGTGATCTGGAGCTTACTCCACCTTTACTACATGTTTTCCATACGATTGCTTATGCTTGCATCCTCCGAAACTTTTAGTTTCTATATATTCGGCACGAAACTCTTGTAGTTTCTATATATTCGGCACGAAACTCTTGTAGTTTCTATATATTCGGCACGAAACTCTTGTAGTTTCTATATATTCGGCACGAAACTCTTGTAGTTTCTATATATTTGGCATGAAACTCTTGTAGTGTTTCTATATATTTGGCATGAAACTCTTGTAGTGTTTCTATGTTCGGCTATGAAATAATGTTGGATTCAATATCCACTTAATTTGTACCATCATGTTATTATATTTGCAGTGTTTTTTCTTTATGTTTTATTGCTCGTTTTTTTTTGCCAAGATCTGGAGAGTCATTTTGCTTGTTATCGTAGAATTTATGCCGAGAAGAAAAAAACTAAAACTGTTCAAACGACTCTTGATAACTTCTTTTGATTAAAAAATTGAAATAAATAATGTAGGTACAAGTATTTATTAAACATTTACTTTGCATTCGTTTTTTATCTTTCCTAAAAGAGTACCATATAAAACGAATTATTAATACAGTAATCGAGCATGGACGAATTGTACTTTTTACCATTGATTATTAGATTTGATTAACGCGATTTTGATATATGTGCTAGCATCGAAGGATTAATTAACTGCGTTAATCGAGGGATACCTGTATTTATAGTAGAGTTCCTATGCCATATACTATTACAATGTGAAAATGCTGTACTAATGGCAGCCATGTTGTCACTGAGTTTCACTTTGTAAGTTTTTAAAACAGTTGTCACTGGGTGATGCGCCCACTATTTTCAGTAATCTGCAAAAATCAGAAATCCCTTGCCATATGGAAATGATATGCATAACTGAAAGTAAGGAATGTTTTCTAAGCTTGATGGGACATTAGAAAAGAATCCATAATGCTTCAGTTTCGATACATAAGAATTTCTTTTGAATTTGCATAGTTGATAGTGGCAAGTTTTTGAGAGGGATAATGGGAGGTTGTGTCAGTGTATCCCCCCCCCCCCTCTATAGCAGGAATTGCGTGATGCTGCCTCGCTGTCTGTCTTGGGAGGGACACATGTAGGAAAAGGAAACTTTTATTTGCTTCCACAGGCAATTCTTTCTTGTCAAATTAAACATGTATTTTAATCTAATCATCCAATCATCAAATATATGTATATATTTACATGCCAGCAAGTCTTTTCTTAAAAACCAGATTCGTAATGACAAAAATTCTACGCTATTATTAGTCAATGTATTGCCAGTTTCCCCTTTGAGCAGCCTTAGATATTCTCGGAATCAGCATGTAGAATTTTTATAATTATGATGAAACATATTTGTAAATTTAATTCAGAATACATTTCAGAACACATGTAATTTACAGGCAAAAAATACTGTTGTTGGTGAAGATGGGCAGTTGATAGTAGTAGCGTAGTAGCAAGATTAGTGAAGTAGAGCGCTCTCCTGCAATAAGTCCTTGGACTCCCTGGAGGTGTCATGTAATAATAATAATTTTTTGTTGAATTATTCAACAAAACATTGTTCCTTTGTTCTTTTCTTGATATTAAGAAAAGTGACATTATCATATTTGGGTAGCCTTCAATAAATAAGATATCTGTGCAGAGGTCTTAATTATGCTTTTGTTCCTAAGAGTTCAGTAATGGATTTTTAATAATGGTTTCAATGGCCTTCTTTTTAAAAGGTCTTCAAAGCAGTCCTTCTCATACTACCAGTATATTCATTCTGAAACAGCATGCTACTTAAAGCTACACCTCTTCTAATGTATGGAAGAATGAAGTTTTAGCTCTCTCCTCTCACAAATAGAATGATAAAGGACATGTTATGGTAATGAAATATAAACAGAAATATTTTATTAAGCTCAGTCTTTTATTATGTGATAATTTTACTTAGTGCTGCACTGAATCCCGAATTAACAAATTTAAACAAGCTAGATGACATAGTCTAAACTTGGGATTAGGAAGTTATCCCTCTTTCTGAGGCTTTGATAAGTTACTACAACATCTTTACTATTGTGCACAGATTTAGTTGCCAGAATTTCTTTGGGATGTTGAAGTGTTGGAGAGGATTCAGAATTCAGTGACCAAAATAGTGACTTGTCTGTGGAGTGTCAAGGATAAACTGAAAGTTTGTTAGTTACAAAATTTAGCTGATGGGCAGAAAAAAATGATGGGATATGATAGAAACATATAAATGACTAAAGTTGCTGTTAAATCTTTCATTACATCACTTGACAGTAAAGAACAAGAGGATCATTTCTAGAAGTCTTGTAAGAATGTGTTTAGCAAGATTTAAAGACAATATTTTTTGCTTGAATATCAGTGAATTAGGGGAATGCAGAGGTGGTCATGAATGGATTGTCAGTGAACAAGTTTAAGAAGAGTGATAGGCACTGTGTCAATAATGATTAATGTGGATCTCCAATGAAGAGAAGTACTCAATGGAGATGTCATCTAATCATAATATCTTGTCACTTGACATGTCAAAGAGTAAATATTGCTATTCTTTCAGATTAGATTTATAACTTTTGTGCTAATTATTGTTGGTAATATGATATAAAATTTTCTAAAAGTATTTTTAGTTAAAAAAAAAAAGTTTGAGCAGTTTAAATATAACAAGGATGTAGGGCATATGAGACATAATTAGGATTGTTCATTGTTAATCGGGAGAGCTAACAACTGCAGTCATCAGTCTATTTAACTAAAATATTTGGTGTGACTAACATTAATGGAAAGCGTAGCATATTTGTATACTATCCATTATGTGTTTTAAGCTGAGAATCTTTTTGATTTTTTTCTCCATTATTTTAAATTTCAAATTGCCATCTTTCTTTCTTTTTTAAGCGGAACTGGGTGATTATGATCCAAGACGCCACCAACCAGGCTATGTTTCAGAATTCCGATTTTGTACAAATCAAACCCCAGAACTCGAAGCAAAAGCTGCTGAATTACACAAAGGACTTGCGTAAGTTGTAGTTTTAGTACATGCTGAATATTTTATTAATTCAAATTTTCTGATGTGTCAGCATATCTGCTCTCCCATGATAATTTGGACTCCTTGGGGATGCTTATAAAACTGTAATAATAATAAATCAAGAGAGCTTCTTTCAGGATATTTAAGATGCGTAATTCAATTTTAATTCCAGGCCATTCCCAGGACTGGCCTGGTCGGCCTAGTGGTTGGTGTATCTGCTCTCCAGCCAAAAGGCTGTGGGTTCGAATCCTGCCATGGGCCTGGATGTTTATCTGTGAAAATAGTAGTGGTGGTGGGCAGTAGATACCATTGGATTGATTACAGTAGATAAATGCTGTAATTGGTGGATTGAGTGGTGGAGATGGAGAGTCGTAGAGTAGGTACCCCTCTCTTGATGAGTTTTAGGACTCCTTGGAGGTGTCACATAATAATAATAATCAAAATTTAGTACTCATTCTGTAGGTATGACCCATGACTTGCTTGTTCAATTAATTACTGAAAAAAAAAATCGCTTCTTGGCCCAAAAGAAACTGTTAAGAAACTTGATCTGTTTTGTGTAAAGCCACCCAGAATATATGGAGGACAAAAAATTCACAAACAAGATATGCCCTTATGCCCAGTTGTTGGGCATAAGGGCATATTGTTGATAGTATAAACAGTAGTACACACAAACTTGAAATTTGTTTAGAAAACTTGCAAACTTATTTACAAGTATTTCTTCCTCCTTTGTAAAAACTTCTATTTGCTTAAAAATAAATTAAATAACCATGTTCTAAAATGTTCAGGCATAATGATTAGTTTTTATATTAGTTCATAATTTACTAATATACACTATTCGAGACCTTTGATTTGATAAAATCCCAGTTCCTTCAGATATATTCAAATTATTTAAATTTACAATTCATTCTAGTTAATTCACATGGAATGGAAAAATATACAAACAACTAGATAAGAAAGTCATGGGTTCATCTACATCCCCTTTTGACTAATATCTACATTGAACACTTTGAGAACTTAGCACTCAACACAACCATACTCGAACCAGTAGTTTTGATGTAGATGATCTATTGCAATTTAACCACATGATTCAGACACATTAGATCCATTTTTAATGCATTTCAATAGCCAATATCCCCAAATCCACTTTACAATGGAAAGTAATTGAATAACTGTTTTCCCTTCCTTGATACACTAATCATATGCCTTCCAAATGGTTCATTATCCTTTTCTATTTACAAAAGCTCATACATACTGGAAGATATTTGCACAAACAGTCGCACCATCATCCAGCACAGTAGATACCATTATACTGAAAACTGAAAACATACTGAAAACACTAATACACAGAGCCAGAAGTATCTGTTCCAATGACACTGCACTTTTCAGTGAGCTCACCTATCTTCATTATACTTTTTTTTAGCCAATGGCTATAATCTCCAGAAAATGCAGAAAAAATTAAATGTCCCTCTTTAAATTTCCTCCCTTTCCCTATACACAAGACCACAGTAAACTTGTTATTATACCAGACATTCAGGGCGCATCTGAAAAGATATCCAGAATGCTTAAAAAATATCAGCTCCACATCACATTTAAACTAAATGTTATTTGCTTTCCAGAACCTCTGTAGCTCAGTAGATTTCGACAATGCCGTTTGGTTGGAAAGACCTAGATTCTAATCCCATCTAGGACATGAAGAACCTTTATCAGGGCTTTTCCACTGAAGGTGGATTAGCTAGTCTCTTACAGAGGTAGAAAGTTTTTTTCTCCCAGAAACTTGGGTTTTTCATCCCTCAGAACAGGCATACCGACCATTAGAACACATGCAATTAATCTACATAATACACTGGCCTCATAGCCTGAGTTGCTTTGGCCATATATCTAAATAAACCAAACCAATCATATGTTCATCTAAGGACAAACTCTCTCCTTTATCACATCCTGATCAGACCACACTTAGACTATTGTTCTCAGATTTGGTCCCCAGAATTTGAAGGGGATAAATTGACTGTGGAAAGGGTACAGAGGCAGATAACAAAGATAGTTTCAGAACTGTACAATATGAGTTATGAGGATCGACTCAGGGAATGTGGACTGCAGAGTTTGGTGGATAGAAGAAGGAGAAGTGATATGATTGAGACTTTTAAACTGTTGAGAGGCAGTTACAGGGTATACATTGGAGAGTTCTTTCACTTGGTGGAACAGCGGGAAGGAGTGATGACAAGGAGCCATCCCTGGAAGTTACGAAAGGAGGCTGTGCGCAAGAGGGTGAGGAGTGGTTTCTTTGCATGGAGGAGGGTTGAACCTTGGAATGCATTGCCTGAGAGAGCGGTCAGAGTGGGGACGGTTAATGGGTTCAAGGAGTGGTATGATAGACTTTGTATTTCCTAAAAACGACCTCCCACGATGAGTCTTTTGACTCCATGGAGACCTGGATAATAATAATAATAATAAAGTGTCCTGAACATGTGACCTTGCTTACTATGGACAGACAGGAAGATTTGTTGACATCTGCCTCAGAGAACATAAGAAATACATTCAGCACCACATTATGGTAAGCCAGGATTAGCAGACCATGTCTTAGACACCCCTTCACATAGGACTAGATGGAAAAAAACAAAGGTGCTACACAAAAATCATTACAGGTTAGAGAGTCTGTTTTTGGAATCAGTAGCAGCTTTTTAAAGCTACCTGAAGAAGTATGGCCATATCAATTTACTAAAAAATCTGGGTAATAATCATTTTAAGATCAAATTAATACTTGTCAACCTCTCTCTCTCTCTCTCCCTCTCTGTATCCAACAATAGATGGCACCAATTAAGACTTTGTGTTCTTTGTGTTGTCTGTTATAATTTTAAACTGTTCTTGTTATTAAGTAATCGTTATTATTTGCTCAGAAGATGCTGGGTATAAAACCAGTGAAATATCAGCAATTAAGTAAATAAATATTTTATTTATTATCTTATTAGTGTCTTATGTTGTGAATTAAACCATTATATAAAAACTAACATATTCAATAACTGATTCTTCTTGCTTCTCTTTCTCTCCACATCCACCCACCCATCCAGAACCATTGAATGGGTTAGTGTGTCAGTTGACTTCTGATATAGCATTACGTAACTAGACCTTCGATTATCTGTTCAGCAAATTACTCAATACCTAGCATATTTTCTGTAATGTTTTTTAATGATATATTTCTTCCAGTACATGTCAGCATTCTTCTATCCACACTCTTATCAGGTTTCAATGTTTTTCAGCGAACATGGAAATTTTTTTTTCTATGGTCAATAGTATATTATATACTTCACAAGAAATTCTTTTTTTCTGCAGTATTTGATCTTAGTATGAGTAAAAGTTTATGCACAGTTCTCAGATTTGAGAACTGTGCACTAACATTTTAGTTAAAGCATTTGAACATGCTTGTGTACTGCTAGTTTAGATGCTTTGGCTATTTCTCTTTTAATCTTATGAATTTATTCAGATAAAATCAGCAACATGGGGCTGAATTTATTCAGTCCCATGTTGGAAGGCATGCATTGGAAAATTAGCACAATGTGTGTGCAGTGGAAATGATATTGATGTAGATCTTCAACTACTGAGACATACATTACGAAGAGGAACAATCACAGGAAGGAAAGTAAATGGAATTTATGCAGCTGTTAAGAGATAACCTAAATTAAGACAACTTGTAATGGAAGGGACTCAGGATTTGAAAATGTTGAATCTGGTGATAGCATCTGAGAACCTGTCAGTATCATAGCACCTCTATGTGTGTGTGTGTATATATATATATATATATATATATATATATATATATATATATATAATATTCATCCAAGCTTGATTTGCTTCCTCATCCTTAAGTAAAAGGCTGGTTATAATCCACTGATTCAAGCCATATCCAAAGGCCTATGAGTTGTGGAAATACCTTCTGAATATGAATGCTGTGCCAAACAAAGTGGCCTTTTGCAGCTGCCTGGTTTTTAGTCCATCTAACTCGAGTGTTTTTTCAGTGTTTTGGGGATGGTGCCTAAAGTATCTATTATTATGGAAACAACTTTTGTTTTCTTTTGCCAAATTCATTCAACTTCAACTTGCAACTCATGATACTCTGTAATTTTTTCAGTTTTTTTCATCAATTTAGCTATCTCCTGGTACTGATATTTTAATAAGCTGAACACCCTTATTTTCACTTTTTTCAATTACTGTAATATATCAGGTGTATTACATTCCAAGCTTTTGACAGTCTGGATTTTGTAATCCCAGAGTTTTAGCTTTTTCATTCTCAATCACTTTTTGGTCAACTTTATGCTTCCAACAGTCTTTAAATACTTTAAACCCATACTTTTTTACATAAATGCCAGTGAATTATCTTAGCTACATTATCGTGCCTTTTACGGTACTAAATTTGTGCGATTTTGCTGCGTCCCCTTATAATGTAGTCTACCGTGTCTTCCTTCTCTTTGCACAATTTGCATTTATTATCTTCTTGAATTTTTTGTATTTTTGCTTTCATAATGTTGGTTTTAATGGCCTGTTCTTGTGCTGCAAAAATTACCGACTCTGTTTCTTTCTTTAGTACTCCGTTTCTCAACCACTGCCAGGTCAAGTTGCTGTCAACGCTCGTCTATGCTGTGAAGTTATTTTCCATTCAATGTCAAATTTTTCCATCTTTCAGTTCTCATTTTTACTTCGTTGGTCTTGTACTTCAATTTTGTCTCCATGGGTTTAAAACCTTACCTCTTTCCTTACCTCAGTTAGAAATTTTTCCATTGTTTGCTGCAATTAATCATTCCAATTTTGTTTTCTTCAACAACTTGCTTTACTTGTAACAATCCTCTGCCTCCTTTTTTGCATGTTTAATAGTGCAGTGACATTAATATCAATCCTTGCAGTGACATTAATAGTGCCTATTAATGTCATTGCAAGGATTGAGGGGCATGGTGCATTGTCATTAATTTTAGAGTTTTTTGGTCTAAATTCTTCACTTTTAGCTGGACCCATTCAAATGCCTGCTGGATATCTCAGAACAGGCATAGCCCAGATGTTAATTGCTTTTATCAAATTTCCAGCATTAAGCATTGACTTAAACAGTCATTAAATTACAAGTCAACATACACGTTCATTGGTGGTGACTTTTAATGCCAAAAAAGAAAACGAAAAGTTTATTATAGGTCCAAATGGCCTGGGAGATAGAAATAGAAGAGGAGAGAGATTAGCTGAATTTGCTGCAGCTGAACAACTCTTTATCATGAACACTTTTTTTCAACAAACACCCAGGAACAAGATGGACATGGCAGTCACCGAATGGAGATACATGAAATTGACTACATTTTAACTGACTGTAAAAGACTGGTTTAAAATGTTGGTACAATAGGTGAAACATACTTCAACATAGATTCTGACCACAGACTCCTCAGAGCCATTATAAGAATAGACTACAAAAAAGAACAACATATCAGGGCAACATCAAACCACAAAAGAAAACCCAAACAAATAGACTACCAAAAGTTCAGGAAGTACATAGAAGAGACCGAATGGACTATTAAGAACTGTTACATAAATAATGGCTATATCAACTTTATTAATAAATTCAACGAGTACAAGAAAAAATCAGAAATTCATGTGAAACAAAAGAAAAGACAATGACTCTCACCTCAAGCTATAGAACTACTGAAAAAGAGAAAAGAACTGAAGAAATCTGAAGGAGATTTTCTAGAATACAAAATTATCTGTAAGTTACTAAGGAAAAGAATTCCAGAAGACTACAAAGCTTTCAGGATAAAAAAAACTAAGAGAAGCAGTGCAGGCAAAAACCAGCCTGAAAACAATAGAAAGACTTAAATTTTAAACAGCCAATTCCATCTGCTTTACAGGATCAAAATGGAGAAAAACATAGTAATAGAAAAGAATAGAAGAAATTGTGCAGAATTTTTATAATGATATTTATGCAACTAAGTGCCAAATCTCAGAACCTATCATTCCAAAACCAAGCAATATACCAGATCTACTTCCAGAAGAAATAGAACATGCCTTAAGAAAATGAGTAAAGGTAAAGCCTCAGGACTTGATCATGTTAAGGCTGAAGAAATCCAACAAGGTGGACCAATTATTTTCAAAGTCTTGCTGCCAGATTCGCATAGTCATAATCAGAGAGAATAAAATTGGGGGAGGGGTGTTATTGATGATAGCTGATGAACTGCAGCCGAGGAGAATTGAAGTATTGCAGGATAGTGAAAGGAGCTCATTTGAGGCTATTTGGTGTGAGATTGATACTGGCAGAATAAAATATACAGTTGGGTGCTGCTATAGACCAGGTGATGGAATAGAGGTGGAGATGGTATGCATAAACAAATTGATGAAATGAGTGGAAGGAGGGTAATTATTATGGGGGATTTCAACTATGGTAACATTGATTGGAAGGAGGAGAGGACACATGTGAGGAAGGAAATGGATTTTATTCAATTATTAAGGGATAACTATCTGAAACAGCATGTAATTGAAAATACTAGGGGTGTGAGAGTGCTTGACCTGGTAATAGTATCTGAGAATTTGACTGTAATGAATATGACCATGTTGCCACCTATTGGTGAGAGTGATCATAAGGTCTTGACCTGGGAGGTGACTAAAGGTGTGAAATTTGTGATTAAGACAGGGTATATGTGGAATTACCGTGCTGGCAAGTATGACAAGCTTAGGAGATTGCTTGGATCAGTGCCATGGCATGTACAACTGCAAGGGCTGGACGTCGATAGAGCATGTGAAGTGATCAAAGAGCATTTACAGGAGGTTATGGCTGATTGTATACCTAAGGTCCGAATGGTGAAACAAGGAGGGGTTAAATGGATGAATAACACCATTAAGCTTGAGCTGCAAAAAAAGAAACAACTATGGAGGGAATTTAAAGAAAGGGGGTGACCTGCAGGCACACGAACGGTATAAAGTACAGGCTAGAAGGGTAACAAGTGTGGTAAAAACAGCAAAAGTCGATTATGAAAGGAAACTAGCTATGCAAGCAAAAGAGAATCCCAAACAGTTCTTTCAATATGCTGCAAGCAAGAAAAAAACTGTACATGGCAAAATGATTTTAAGGAATGACAATGGTAAAGAGTTCACTGAACCAGTCGATATAGTGGAGTTACTGAGCGCGCACTTTGCAAAAGTATATCATCCAGGTGGTGACGTTGAAAAAATGAAGGAACCATTAGTTTATATGGGAATTGTGATGAATGAAGTGGAGGTGAATAGTCTATTATAGAACCTTAATGTGAATACATCTGTGGGATTGGATGGTATACCGGCACGGGTCTTGCATGAAGCGGCTAATGAATTATCAGTGCCCTTGACCATGTTGTTTAATTTGAGTCTCAGGTCTGGCTTAGTCCCGAAGGCGTGGAAAGAGGGGAAAATAGTTCCACTGCATAAAGGAGGATCCAAGACTATGGTTGCAAATTACCGACTGATCAGCATATCAGGAGTCGTTGTCAAGGTCTTGGAGAAAGTAGTCAAGGGAAAAATACAGGAATGGATTGATGAAAATGTGATACTGTACAGAGGACAGCATGGCTTTGTGAAGGGTAGATCATGCCTCAGTAACTTGCTCAAGTTTTATAACAAGGTGACGGCTGAACTGGATAAGGGAAATGGGTTTACAGTGATACTGCTGGACCTGGCAAAGGCGTTTGACAGGATACCACATGTAATTCTAATCCGTAAACTACAACATATGGGAATGGATATAGGGTTGGTGAGATGGATAGCTGGGTGGTTGATGGAGAGATATCAAAGAGTAGTTTATTCAGGAGTAGAGTCCAAAAAACGGCCTGTGACTAGTGGTGTGCCACAGGGTTCTGTTCTTGGACCACTGCTGTTTAATCTGTTCATTAACGATATAGGGAATGGTCTAAGTGGGACAGTTCATTTGTTCGCTGATGATGCAAAGTTGGGTAGGGCGATAGTGAATGCAGAAGATGTCAAAGTCTTGCAAGATGACTTAGATAGATTGGAGTTCTGGACTAAGGAGAATGGATGTCAATTTAATGTGACAAAATGTAAGGTTATGCATTTCGGAGTGAAAAGATTAGCAGCAGTATACCACATTGGTGGAACTGTACTCCAAGAGATTGATGAGGCCAGGGACTTGGGAGTGTTGGTGGATAGGGAGATGAAGTTTAGGGGGTACATTGCGAAAGTAGCTAAATCAGCTCATCAACTCACTTGGTTGTTGAAAAATACCTTGACGAGCAGAGAAAAACAAGTTATTGTACCTCTGTACCGAGCCCTGATAAGACCTCATCTCGACTACTGTGCCCAGATTTGGTCACCTCGGTTCCTTCTTGATGGGGAGGAGGTTGAGAGGATCCAGAGGCGAGTGACTAAGATGATAGCAGGTCTATGGAATGAACCATATGAGAACAGGTTGAAGATTTGTGGGTTGCAGAAACTAGTTGATAGGCGAAAAAGGGGAGATATGATTGAGACATTCAAATTGCTAAAAGGATTCTATAGGATTAATTCAGATGATATTTTTGAGATCAGGACTGGTGGTGGGAGAACTAGGGGACACCCGTGGAAGCTGGGCAAGAGCTTGGTTAGCAGGGGTGTTAGAGCTGGGTTCTTTACTTTTAGAGTGGTGAATGAGTGGAATAGGCTGCCAGAGTCTGTTGTGGGTGCTATGACAGTGAGCGAGTTCAAGGCAAGGTATGATAGATACTGTGAGAATGTTGAACAGCTGTGTGAACATGATGTTTAGGGCCTTCCTCGATGAGTCTAAGGACTCCTGGAGTAGCCCCTGGTAATAATAATAATAATAATAATAGTACTTCAAAGAAAGAAAGATTCCAGAGGAATGGAAGATCTCAAAAACCATACTTCTATTAAAAAAAAGGGAACAAGGGAGACATAAAAAAAACTATTGTCCAATCTGTCTACTCTCTCACATATATAAAATCATGAACAGAGTAATACTGAACAGAATCCAAAACACTTTTGAAGACAACTCCAGTTGAGAGCAGGCAGGATTCAGAAGAGGCTTCTCCACAATAGATCATATCCAGGTCATTTCACAACTAACAGAAAAATGCAGAGAATACCAAATCCCTTTATGCTTCCTCTTTATTGATTTTAAAAAGCATTTGATACCATAGAACAATGCATTCATCAGTGCCTTACTGGAAATAAATGTGAACCCTACTTACATCCACATGATAAAAGAAATTAACAAAAATTAGACCACACAAATAACCCTATTCGATTAACCTATAAATATAGATATAAAGAGAGGTCAGCCAAGGCAATGTGATCTCCCCTAATCTATTTACCAGCACTTTAGAATACCTAAATGGAGGAATGAGCATAGATGGTGAAAATCTACAAATCCTTATATTTGCCGATGATCTAGTACTGATATCCCACAACCCAAAAGACCTAGAAGAAATGGGTGAAAAAATATACACAAGCAGCAGTAAGATAGGCCTAGAAATGAATCTAGAAAAAACAAAATGGATTAAAAACATCTACACAAGTGGCAGTCACCTATGTATTAATGATATCCCTATGGAACAAGTTGATTCCTACAATTACTTAGGACAAGCAATAAAAATGAATAACAATTTATCTGAAGAACTAACAAAAAGAAAGCTGCATGACTATCATTCAACAGACTAAAAAAAACGCATACTGATCCAAATCTTGACATCTCTGTGAAGGCAAAACTATTTAATAGTGACATTCTTCCATCACTCACATATGGATCAGAAACATGGAACACGGCAAGAAAAGAAGAAGAGACTTTCAGAATAACTCAGTGTGCAATAGAACGTAGGATTTGTAATATTCAGCAAAATGAAACATGTTAGAAACATGGAACTAAGAAAGAGATCAGGCATAAAAGATGTGGTAACTGCAGTATATGAAAGCAAGATGAGATGGGAAGGTCACATAGCCAGACTCAGGGATAACAGATGGACATATTGAATACTCAACTGGCAACCAAGAATAAAGAGAAAATCAGAAAGACCGCCTACAAGATGGGAAGATCCACTAGTGAAATCTATGGTATAACGTGGAAGAGAGGCTCAAGATCAAGATCATTGGAGTCATCTTTGTGACTTGCACTCATGGAGAAATTCTGAGTGAAACACAGGTCCATCAAGGTAATCAAGATAAGCATTGACTTAAGGAGTTTTCTTAGTCACCTTATGTATTCTGCTCCAGTTTTTTCTTTGATCTTATTGTGCAGAATTTCTGATGCTTCTAAAATTCCCAAATATTTGTATCTATCTTTGAATTTTATTGCCTTGATTTTTTCACCACTGAACAGCTTGATTTTGTTCAGGTCTTCAAACTTTCCTCTTGTTATTCCAGCAATTGCACATTTGTCTAAGCCAAAATCCATTGATATATCTTGAGTGAACATGTGCACAGTATTAAGCAATGATCCACATTCTCTGATTTCGCTTACAGCTTCAGATTGTCCATGTATAAAAGTTGAGATATCTTTGCACTTTTTTTGTGTAGTTTGGTAACCATGACAAGTTTTATTTAAAATTCTAGTTAAGGGGATCAATGACAAGATAAACAATAAAGGAGATAATGAGTCTCCTTGAAAGATAAACTTTTTATGTTTACCCTCCCAATTTCTTCTCTATTCAGAACCAATGTTGTTTTCCAATTTTTCATGCTGGTTTGCAAGAATTTTTGTACATATTCACTAATATACCAAATAGTTCTGTCCATAGTTCTGAATCAAACACTTTTTTTTTTAATCTATCCAAGCCACATGAAAAAAAAATGTATTATACTGCACCACCCAATATTCAGATTAGACTAAATAATATAGAGGAATCAATCATCTACTATAGTTGTATTATCACTTTATCTTCAGGCCGAGGTTATTAATAGCTTTTAAGACTTCCGCGAGGGTCCGATTAATTTTATGAGTGGTGCAATGAAAGAAAATCAGGCAAACACCAAGTTTAACTCAACAAAAAAAAACATTTAATGTGGATTGGTACATCATATACATTCAAGTATAACTATCTGCAAAAGGTTATCAAATTGAACAATTACAAAAGTTCATATTCAGATATTAGTAACTTCTTAATTAGTTTTGAGGATTATGACTAATGTTGACATTTCTTAATTCTTAAAGCATTAGTATTTCTTTCACATAGTTCTTTCAATCCAATTGATGAATTAAATCATAAATAGATTAGCTCAGTTTAAGGTATTCAGAATAATTACAATCCATTAACTATCAAACATTCACTTTTCAGTTCTTTATGCTCAGTCAATCAAGTTGAGAATAGTTCTTAAAAGTTTAACCTTCCAAATGTTACAATAATTAATCTTGTGACAGGCTACACTATATTCTTTCTCAATCAGCTAACACTTAATAGAACAACGTAACACTTATTATTTTGAGGGGAAAGTACTTCGATACATCTAACATCCGACCATTAATTGAATAACACCACAGCTAAGGTCAAAATAATCCGACGGAGTTAACTGTTATAGCTTCACAGGTTATAGAAACGACAGCTCTTACCGGGTTACAGCTTCTACACATCGAATCAGCATAGGCACATTTGAAATTTTTGTTGACTTTATGGCAACACAATTCAAAAGAAATATTCCACTATAATAACTGAATTATAGACAATACACAAGTCTTGACACACTTGACTTAAGTTATCTACTAATTCTTTATTTTATCTACTAATTATTAGTTATCTACTAATAACTTCAATTCTGCACTATTCTTCCACTAACCATTTGGAATACTCCCATAGAAGTAATTCAAAATGCCTATTAATTCCTTGTTCTTTCCAAGTCGATTTACGGCATATATCAACTTCCCTTCTGCCACTCACTACCAATCTCTATGCTGTCTCTTAGGCTTCTCTCTCTCTCTCTCTCTCTCTTTTTTTTTTTTTTCCAAATAACTACCTTCTTTCTTTCCCGCCAAAATCCAGTTTTAACCAGTTCAGCTTATATCAACTGGCTTCTCTCTTTATACACAGTAGCTCATGCTCTCAGCACGAGCTAACTAAAAATAAACTCCATTTCTCCGTTAGTAGCCAATCAAATCCCATCAGTAGAATTCCATAAAATTACTTTTACTTACAGAAATAACAAACAAAATATATCACAGTTCACATAAGGTACATTTAAATTTATATATACACAGTTTCTTATAATAAATTTTACAGAATAAACTAAATAAAATGAATGACATTTTTATATAAAATCTTTTTATTACTATTACATGTCCTAAGATTATATAATTAATTAATAACAAACAAAACTTAAAGTAATTATATGAATAGCATATTAGTCTAACATATGAATAACATATTAGTCTCTTGCTTATTCATAAAAATATGAATAAGCAAGAGACTAACAACAAATAATATTTACAAGCCTTGCTTATGACATGGTAGATTATGTTAAATATGAATGAAGTATTATAATACATGAAATATCTTCATTCACAATTTAACACAAGTCTTTTGTGTAAGCCTGTCAGATATTTCAACCAGTCGCCATGTAATTCATCCTTCCCGGATGTTGACCAATTTTTTATCCTTTTAGCTTGCTTTTAAAACATTTCAGTTGTTATTTTCAGTTGGTCCATTTTTCGTTCTTGAGATTCGTTCGTAATTTGTTCAATCCACTTTGCCTTATTTTTCTGCCTCTTAGGGTTGTCCCATAGATTTTGCCAAAATGTAAGTGTATTTTTTTGTCTGTAGCATATATATTTTTTCTACAGATTGCTGTAGAAATGATAATCTTTAAGATTATCATTTCTAGCAATCAGTTTTCTTGTAAAAGTGGTGCTGATTCGTGCAAAACATTGAATTTTGCTTGTACTGTTCAATGCATGCATTGTATCTTCTTATTTTAGCTGCAACTATTTTTTGCTTCATTTCCTTTAATACTTCATCAATAGGTCGTGTTCCAATATTATATCTCTTTATGAAGTTATTTTGGGTTTTCATGTTTTTCAGCTTATTTTCTTTAAGGTTTTTCAAATTGCTCATGTCTACTCTAAGTTTGAGAATTTTGTTCTCCAGTCAATGCTTCCACTTTTGTTTCTGAGACTTACTGCTTTTGAGTTCACTGATCTTATATCCTAATTCAGATGTTACTATGTAGGCCAGGGCTGTTCATCCTTAGATAATCCGAGGGCCGCATGAAAAAAAAAACATTATCATAGAGCTGCATTGCAATGCGTATCT
The DNA here is from genome assembly GCF_054136105.1 of Typopeltis vanoorti. Taxonomy (NCBI): domain Eukaryota; kingdom Metazoa; phylum Arthropoda; class Arachnida; order Uropygi; family Thelyphonidae; genus Typopeltis; species Typopeltis vanoorti. Next base: position 69,286,515 of record NC_143564.1, on the reverse strand, counting down.
AGTAATTTGGTGAATAGTAGTGACATGACCTCAATAGCTGAACACTAATTGTGTGCTTGCGTTCCCCATGAGCGCTCGCAGCATGCGCATTGGAACAAAACAATGTAAGAACGCTTCTTTGACACATCTAATATTTGAAAAACATGTGGGTATATAGTGATATAAAAACACCAAATAAAATTACCAACATCAAGATTATCAATTAGTGATAGAATTAAAATATCTAATACGCATTCGGTTCAAATTGTTATTTTATTTTTTTGCTTGTGAAAATGAAAACCCACAAGCGGGCCACACAAAATCGCACTGCGGGCCACATATGGCCTGCAGGCAGTGCTTTGGACAGCCCTGATGTAGGCTATTGAGTACATAAGTACTCAATAGCCTACATCAGGGTATTGAGTACTTATGTACTCAATAGTTCCAGTAGGAATAGCCCTTGCAGCTTTATTGGCTTATTGTAGAAGTTCCTTCAGTTTTTGTTGAGGTATACTTGCCTCAATACTGGAAGCCTAACTTGTTCTAGGTTGTTGTTCATTTGCTTGATAATTTCTGTGGTGAGTTCTTGTTCTTTCTCTAATAGATTCCTTTCAACTATTTCTATATTTTCGACATTTTCAGCATTCTGCACATTGGAATCTGGTTCTGCTCCGTTCACATTCTTGGACAGTACAGTCTCCTTTTACAACTTGAGCTTTCAGTGCTTCAAGCTGAAGTTCATTAAATATCTTGCGTTTGATAATGAAGCTGTGCTGGCGCATCAGCCTTTCGAATGAAATTTCAGAATTTGGGTGTAGTTCAAGCCAAAGTTGGAACATTCATTTCTGAAATCCCCTAACTGAGGGGTTTGAATGGTAGATGCACTGCATGACTTGTCGTTTTCAGCCATGTTCCACTTTTTCCTAGTAATTACTTTCGAGTTCTGTCAATCTTGTTGTTGTAGCCCACTTATCACTGAATGTCTAGGAAGTGTAAACATCCAGTGTGGCCCTTAGTAATCTGCATAATGACCAATGCAGTATAGAGTTCAGATTTGTCTTCACCATTTTTAACTGGGGGTGGGCAAGTATTTGAGAGAGAAGGTAGACTCCCACTGCATGAGGTGGAAAAATAGGAAAATAGGAATGAATACCCCCCTCAAATACTTTAATAGCATTGGGGGAAGGAGCACGATGAAAAGAAATACAGAGGGAAAGAAGAGTAGAGATCAGTCTACAGATAATATAACAGGTGTATATTACATATATATATATTTTAATAAAAGTTTACACATGTAAAGGAAATTAGAATTTAATATAACTCCTATGATTTTGCTCATTGTAACGTGTGTATCATTCAGGCTGAATATAAAGACTGGTTATGATATTCAAAATATGAATCACGAGAGTGAGTCATATAGCTTGAATATACTTCCTCGTGCCTCGGTCACAGCTGGGTGAACAGGAAAGTGCACTCTTAGAGTTCAAGGGAACCAAGTATAATTTTATATTTGAAGGTTAACTAATTAAAGTACTTCATTTCCAGACAAAATTAACACCATGTACTCCTGCATGAAGTTCACTGTTGAATGTGGATCCAACAACAGTCTTCCCTTTCTGGATACTTTAATCTATACCTGTACAGGCAATATTGAATTTTCTATGTGTAGAAACCATCCTTGACTGGTAGATAAATCTATCTGGCTTCACATATTCATCCATCTCAGAAGACAGATATTATCAAAACTCTTGTTCACAGAGAATTAACAATTTGTTCTTCGGATTCCCTTCTGTTAGAAGAATCATACGTACTAAAATAAGAATCACCCATATGTCTAATGGATATAATGAAACCACCATCCAGAAAATAATCAGCAAATATCATTCCTCAGCTAGACTATAATCTAATGTAAAAAGGATTTCCATATCTTAAAGAGACATCTTGAACACATAGCATAGAAAACATTCATACCACATTTTGGTGTGATGTAAACAACAGGTGCCTTTCCAGTCGATTCTATGTAGAGTATTCAAGGCAAGATCAGAAAAGCCAGATTTACCATAGTTATTAAATTTAATGTGCCATTTATGTTCCTTTTTCCAGATAGAAATTGTGCGTCCTGTTTCACCTATATATATATATATATATATATAATATGAAGGTCGAAATGTTGGGAAATGAAAGTAATTATTTCTAACAGATTGTAGTCTCCATAATTATTGTAGTCTCATTTCAGACTACAATAATTGTAGTCTGAAATTAGGGGAGTTATTGTTCTGAGCTATGTACCAGTTGGCATGACATTCTATCATGTTGTTCCATCATTTTTGTTTGTAGTGTAAACTGATTGGATACAATCTCAAATTCAACTGCCTTTTTTGTTCTGCATCTAGGTGGATAATCTAATAACAGGGAACACCATGAGAATGGTGAGGATTGAGCATGTCAAAGCCCTGGTTAATTCTCCACATTTGTTACAGGCTATGAGGAGATCTTCTCCTAGTTATGTGTTGTTGACCTTAACTCATTCATACCATTTTGAATGGGTTAAGTGCATAAGAAGTTCTTGTTATTTTTATAATACAGGTATCTCCATCTCTAAGGTGTCAGAAGGCTCATTGCAGGAGACCCATTATTCACATCATAGCCATTATTCACACAATACCTATCATTCCTCTTCTTTAATCATCCACTAATGAAGTACTCACACCACCTCTGACAATCCATACCACCCATTTTCCACCCTCTACCCTCCATGTTAGGCTCATCAAACAAACCATTACAACATGGGGAGGAAACTAATCTTGGAGATGTTGCTGTACAGAAATAGATTTAAATATGAATGGATTCTGTTCAACAGATAAGCAGATCAACAGGGGATCTGCTTACATATTCTTCTATCTCTGGACATATACTATGGAAAAGTTTGGCAGTTGTTGCACTTGAAAAGGCAAGTGCATTCATTGGCTTGAGATCAAGGATTTTGACTGGGTCTATTACAAAGGCTTAAGTAAGCTTCCATCATTTGGCCTGGTTCATGATTTCCAACTAGGTTGTCAGCTTTCTGACTGGATGTACATTACAGTACCTCTAACTTGTGCCCCCCCCCTTACTTTAGTATAAATCAACAACCTACTTTAGTTGACTGTTTTCCCAACACACAGTTTTTGCTGATGCCAGCACATTGTACTTTTTTTCATTTGAAAAACCTTGCACTACATAAATCCCCATAACTTACTGAGGATCAATTTCCACTACTCAGTTCTGATCTCCAAGCCATACTTCATTGGGGTTCAGCTAACCTTGTCAATTTCATTGCTAGCAGAACACAGTTCCATCTTATTTCCTCAAAAAAACCCATTTTTCTTCCAGTATTACCTTTGACAGCACTCTCTTTTCTAGACAAGATGAGATTTCTCTTCTTGGAATTACCCTGACATCAAATATCTCTTGGAATATGACCATTAATGTAAATTTAAATTGTACATCAATGATATAGGGAAAATTTAAGGGGGAATATTCAGTTGTTTGTTGATTATGCAAAACTGGGGAGAGCAAATAGTCAATAAAAGTGATAGATATCCTGCAGGATGATTTAAATAAATTAGCAGTATGGACGAAGAATAATGGTTGTCATTTTAATGCTCCAAAATGTAAAGTTATACACTTTGGGTTGAAAAGATTTCATAACTGTGTATCACATTTAATGGTACTGGATTGCAGGAAATTGATGAGGTTAGGAATTTGGGATAATTGTGGACAGAGATTTGAAGTTCAGAGGGCATATTGTAAAAGTTTGCAAAATATCTCAAATGATTACTTGGATGTTGAAAAACACACTGAGTAAGAATATGATGCTTATTATCCCTTTCTATAAGGCTATGATAAGGCCACATCTTGAGTACTATGACAGATTTAGTCATTTGGGTTTCTTGGGATTCAAGCAGCGGCAGAGAGGATCCAGAAACAAGTGACCAAGCTTGTGAGAGGTCTGGGGAATGCTCCCTATGAAGATAGGAAGGTGTGTGGATTGCAAAGTTTAGTTAATAGGTGGAAAAGAGGGGACATGATAAAAAATTATATTAGTAAAGGGGTCCATAAGATTGACACAAAAGAAATTTTTCAATATATGACAAACAGAAAGAGAGAGAACTAGGGGGTCAGTCCTGGAAATAGTTGTGTGAGAGTGTAGTCAGTGTGTAGACTAGATTTTTTTTTTTTTTTTTTTTTGCTTGGAGAGTTGTGAATGAGTGGAATGGATTGCTAAAATTGGTTGGTTGATAGTGAATGAGTTTAAGGAACGGTATGATAGGCATTGTGTGTATAGGTATATAGAGGTGCATGGATCTTCCTGACTTCATTGAGATATTCATGTAATAATAATCTGCAAAATGGTATCATTGCTAACCAGAGTATTAAAAATGATAAGACTTAAGGCAAATCAAGCTAAACATAGAAATATATATAATGCTATAACACATATATAATGTCATAACACATATCAAAGATCAGCTGGATTATTCCATGTATGGAAATTTTTTTAACAACCTTTCTCTAACTAAGGAATTTGATCAGTTATAGAAAATTAAAGATAAGATCTCATCCTTAAACCAATAATGCCCTGTGTAGCATGCCAATATTTTAGACAGAGTTAAAAGAAAAACCTTCATATTCACTTCAAAAATACATATCTGATATGTAAAAAGATATAGGACTCCAGTCATAATTATAACAAGAATGTAAATGTAATAAAATACTAAATAAGATATTAAAACATTTTTTAAATACCATCAGTTGCAAATATAATCTAATATACTACTACAATTTTTTAATGATATTTGTAAAATCTTTAGAGAATTAATAAAAGCTGTATATATGCATTATTATTGATGCACATGGAAACCTCCTTAAGAATTTTGAGCCTGCAAGGTTTTTGTTTGTTCCATGCTCAGTCATGTTTATCAAATGAAAATATACTAAATCATATTTCTACTGAGATTTACTGTAGCATATTTGTAACTTTTGGTGTTAACAGTTTTTCAAGTAGTGCAAATAATGTACTTTGAAAGAAAAGGAATATTGAACATTTTTTCTTATTATTTATTACTTTTTTATTTAATTTAAATTTTTATTAATTTTTTATTTGTAAAAAAATAAATCTGCTGAGAACTGTAAATTTGTTGATCATCAAGGGAAAGCAAATAACAATGATAACATGTTTCACTTTTATAGAGGCCAAGTTCCAGCAACAGCTGAGCTTAATTTTTTGGATAGAGTTAAATGGCTAGATATGTATGGAGTAGATCTTCATCCTGTGTTGGTGAGTGTCCTTTCAGAAGTATGAAACTTCTTTATTTTGAATACTATTTTTTTTTAAATTTGTAATTTATTGTTAACAGCTGTTGTTTTTCTTCATCCTAGATAGAGCTGAATCATTTCATATTGTACTATTTCAACGGGTGAGAATTAGCAAGTTATCTTGTACTTTGTTTGGCACACAGGGTATGTCATGAATTACACTTGCTTATATACTTGGTTTCCATTGAAATTCAAATACATAGAGTAAGAATCTGTTGTGTTCAGAATTCTGTATATAAATAAGCCATAATTAAAAGCATTTCTGTATGATGCTGATATTGTAAATTAGCATGGGATGAAATTAATTGCATGTAGGGTAGATTTATCTTATGATCTACAGACATGAAACACTTGTTTAGCTGATTTAAGTAGCAGAAAAGAATATATATATATATATATATATATATATATATATATATATATTATAGATAGAGAGAATTTCAGGTAAAACATAAAATGAATAATTTAAAAAAATTATACACTAAAAAATTAAAACCGCGGCCACATTGCACATTGTGAAGATGTTATATCGGATAATGGCAATGATGCAGAGGACCCTGACATGCATAAATAGAGATGTTATGATGCCATTGTATAAAGCCTTGATTAGGCCTCATATGGATTGTTGTGCACAGATTTGGTCACCGGGTTTTCATAGTGATGAGGATATGTTGGAAGGGGTCCAGAGAAGATTCACAAAGGTGGTCAGTGGGTTTTGGAATGTGAAGTACAAGGACAGATTGAGAGAATGAAAGCTGCAAAGCCTCATGAATAGAAGGAGGGGGGGGGAGGGATATGATTGAGACATATAAGCTAGTTAGGTGTTGTTATCACATTGACATGGAAGAGATTTTTCATAGAATGGGAGAGGGGTGGAACAAGAGGCCATCACTGGAAACTGTATAAGGAGGGTGTGAGCAGAGGAGTGAGGAGAAGGTTCTTTGCATGGAGAATGGTTGGTGAGTGGAATGCATTACCTGAGTGCATTATGAATGTAGACACATTGACTCAGTTTAAGGCATGGTTGGATGAGCATTGTGTGTGATAGTGTATACTTCCCACGATGAGTCTCTGACTCCATGGAAGTTAGATGTTAATAATAATAATAAATCTATAAATGTTTGAAACTTCATAAGGGGACACGAATTCACCTACCCACAGTATGTTCAAATGTTCCATCCAAATATTAGATCAATCTCACCATCCTTTCAACACAGACTTTTTTCTTAACCAGCTTTCCCTCCAAACATATGGTAGATGCCAACTGTCCTCTTGATAACGCAGACCGTAATCTTATCTACATTGTTTTTTTTTTCAGAGTGTCTTTTAGCCATTCACTATCATATCCTTTGTGACTACAGAAGTGCAAAAGGGGATGGCTTTCGCATTTTCACTCATAATTTCCAGTGACTGATTATCATATCTATCCAAATGAATAACTAAAATAATACTTGCTGAAATGAAGGCCCTTATCCATCCCCCCCCCCTTTTCCATGAAACATGTCTTCCACATAATCACACAAGAAAATGACAGCTCATATCCGTATCTTCAATATATGTCTTACTTCAAGCATGCTCAGTTTCTGTTTAAAACAAGTACCAAAAAACATTAGCAGTTTAATTCAAAAAATTCAGCTGTCCAGCACTGAAACAGAATGCAACCATTTTGACACATTCCTGTGTTTTTACTTGACAACTGTCAGTTCCACAAATACAGAGAATGGCTTTCCATCTGTTAAAGGGAATCATTTACAAATCTCTTTTATCTTCTTTTATTTGTTCGATTTTACTTCTCTTTCTCTATATGCAATCTCTCTCTCTATTATGTCCATTCACTTGTCATTTCATATCACATACACTGTATTCTTTTATTTTTGGCTGCTTGCAGAATGTCACAAAAGCTGGGTATCATGGATTGCAGAAAGGAGAAGTTTTCAGTAAAGGCTGGCTGGATATGTTTGTTGGAAGTGTGATGAAGTTTCTTTTTCACTTGATTATTTCATGCACTCTGAATGAACTTCTACAGGTATTTTAATTCCAATGATGTTGGAAGGTATGTACATCTTGCTGATTCTTGCTGCCAAATTGGAAAACTAATTGCACCTTGATTTAAACCATGAGGTGCATTAATGGAATAAATGCTTAATAGAATAAAATAATACAGGGAAAGTATTAAAACCAATCTCTTTATTGGATGAAATACTGGAAAAAATTGTGGGGGATTAGTTTATTAATGCTACCTGCATTAATAAACTAATAAAATAGTGGGAGATCGGGGGAGAACCAGAGGTAATCCCTGGAAACTGTATAAAGAGGGTGTGAGTAGAGGAGCGAGAGGCAAGTTTTTTTCGTGCAGAGTTGTAAATGATTGGAATGCCTTACCTTAGAGTGTGGTGTCTGCAAGGAGTTTGAATGTGTTCAAGGCATGGTATGATGAGCTGTGTGTGTGTGTGTGATAAAAGGCCCTCCCAGATGAGTCTTTGACTCCATGAGGTCTTGGGGTAGTAATAATAATAATAATTAGGCTTAAACAGCATCATTTTCACAAATAGTCTTATCAACATAATGATATTTTTATACATCTTTTATTTCACTTTTAATAACTAAACTAATATGTTTCTTAAACAAAAAATCATGTAAAGATAATTAGATATCTTTACAATACCATATACACTGCTTAATCCTCCTCTACACACTATACCATTATCCATCGTATGCACACTATGCAATCTACTGACACTAACAGTATTTTAATCTGTTAATTGCATATGTTCTCTTTCTGAGGCGTAATGGAATAAAATAATACAGGTAAAATATTAAAACCAATCTCTTTACTGGATGAAATACTGGAAGAATTGCACTACTTACTCTTTAATTCTTTCAGTTATGTTAGTTTAATTTTTACAGTATTGATTACAACACAGAATGATAAGAAAATAATTAATATTTATGAACTTATTAGCTGATTAAGTTAAGGGATATATATCCCATATCGTTTCTTAGCCGAATAAGAAACTCAAAGAGTTTCATGCCGAATATAGTAGAAACTATATAAAGTTCGGCGATTCCAAGCATAAGCAAATACCTGGATACTGCAGCAACTGACCCTTAAGGTAGTGCAAGCTGAGGCAACTCATGTCTAAGGTGGAGCAAGCTCCGATCACTATTCTTGATATTTACCCATAATGTGAACTTAGCTCCTAAGAGCTGTATTACTGTTCTACATTATGAGAGAAGGTCACTACCCAGACCGGTTTCAACCTTTATTGAGGTCTCATCAGTGAGTAGGTAGACCTAGTTAATATCAAGTTTGTAGCGAACAGAACTTACCACCCTTCTATGAGTATTGCCGAGAGGTGTCCTAATAAATTATTAGACATATGAAGAGCCAAAGGCTTCAATTCGGCGACATATAACTTGTTTAAGTTAAGGGATATATATATCATATCGTTTTTTAGCCGAATAAGAAACTCAAAGAGTTTCATGTCGAATATAGTAGTATTGTATAGTAGTATAATGTAGAACAGTAATACAGCTCCTAGGAGCTAAGTTCACGTTATGGGTAAATATCAAGAATAGTGATTGCAGCTGGCTCCACCTTAGACATGAGTTGCCTCAGCTTGTACTACCTTAAGGGTCAGTTGCTGCAGTATCCAGGTATTTGCTTACGCTTGGAATCGCCAAACTTTATATAGTTTCTACTCTATTCGGCATGAAACTCTTTGAGTTTCTTATTCGGCTAAGAAACGATATGGGATATATATCCCTTAACTTAAACAAGTTATATGTTGCCGAATTGAAGCCTTTGGCTCTTCGTATGTCTAATAATTTATTAGCTGATATTTCACTGGTATTATATCCAGCATCTTCAGAACACAAGAACAGTTTGTCACATTACTCAAAACAACAGTTTGGAATAACAGTGAGACTAGTTTAAAAAAAAAAAAAATTGTGACAGGCAACACAAGGAACTAAAGTCCTAATTTGGCACCATCTATGTTGAAAAAAGAGAAAATAGGTATTAATTAGATCTTAAAATGATTTGTCTCCCAGATTTTTGGTAAATTTATACAGCCATGCTTGTTGAGGTTTGAATCATGTTTTAAAGTTGCTGTTGATTCCAAACACAATCTCTCTCTGACTTATGACTTCTGGGTAGCATTTTTGTTTTCTTCCAGTTGATCCTGTGTGAAACGGTATCAAAGGCATGATCTCCTAGACCTGACTTGCCATAACGATTGCAGCAAATATATTTTTTATGTTCATCAAAGCAGATGTCAACAGTTCTTCTTGTCTGTCCATAGCCAGGTCACAAGAACAGGGCACTTCATAAACTCCTGGATGTGATAAAGAAGAGAGTTTGTCCTTAGGTGAATGGATGAGAGTTGACAATTTGACATTTGGTTTAAATATGGTGCGTAGCTGATATTTATTAAGCACTCTAGATATCGCTTGAGATGTGCCTTGAATGTATGGAATGGTAACAGTTTTGCTGTAGTCCATGATGCAAGTGAGTGAGTTCAGCGGTAAGAATGTTGTCATTGGAACATATAATTCTAGCTCTGTGAATTTTTAGGATACCATGCTGTTGAGCTGGGTGATGGTGTGACTATTTGTGCAAATATTTCACTGTGTGTTTGTTTTCTATAAACAGAAAAACATATTGAACCATCAGGAAGCCATGTAATTAGTGTATCCAAGAAGGGCAGATGGTTATTGGCTTCCTGTTCTATTGTGAAGTGGATTTTAGGGTGTTGGCTATTTAAATACACTAAAAATGTATTCAGTGTGTCTGAACCATGTGGCCAAATAGCAAACACATCATCAACATAGTGTAGCCAAACCACTGATTTGAGAGTGGCTGCATTCATAGCTAGCTTTTCCAATTGTTCTATGTAGAAATTGGCTTAATGGGGGAGACTATTGCTGTCCCTTCTAGTTGTTTGTATATTTTCCCTTTCCATGCAAAGTGACCTGCATGTATGGTAAATTTAAATAGTTCAAATATTTCACATTTCCCTCCAGAAGTATATCTGGAGGGAGATGTGACTAGAAAATCAAGGGTTGATTTATTTTTTAATAATTATTTTCTTATCATTCTGTGTTGTAATCAATACACATTGATTGTATTGATTGAAGGTAGAGAAGTGAGTAGAGAGAATGAATCAGATCAAGCGGGAAGTGATGTGGAAGAGCAGGAGAGATGGAAGAGGTGGTTATGAATGGGGAAGTGAGTAGTATGAGTATAGAAAATGAGAGAATGGGTGTGCAAGAGGAGTAGGGAAACGGGGAGGCTCAGGGTACACAGCATGAGAAAGGTGGATTCTCCAAGAGGAGGTGAGAGCATGTGTAGACAGGAAAGGAAATGGGATGACCTGGGATCAGGGGCAAACGGTTGGAATTGAAGGGGGTTCTAAAATGAAGAAGCAGAAAAGGAAAAATGGCCACAGTCGAGCATGGAGAGATCACATCGAGTGAGTGGAACTAGCTGTAGATCCAGAAATGAGCTGTTGTGTTTGTATACAAATGCTAGAAGTATAAGAAACAAGGCAGATAAAATGGTTGCACTAATTGCGTCTGTTCACCCAAAGATTGTCGGAATAAGTGAGACATGGTTGGAAGAGAACGGCATCCTGACAGGAATAGATATGGAAGGGTATGATGTGTTTCATGAGGATAGAAGGGGTAAAAAGGGAGGGGGGAGTGCTATTGATGATAGAGAAAGAGTTATGTCCATACAGGGTAGAGATGCAGGAGGGAAATAGTCCCAGTGGTTTTGAGCCAGTATGGTGTGAGATAGAGGTGAATGGAATCAGATACTTAGTGGGATGTTGTTATAGACCAGGTAATGTGGATGGTGGTGATAATCAAATGTGTAATCAAATTGGCCAAGCAAATAAGAAAAGGGTGATCATTATGCCATGATTTTAATTATGGCAATATAGACTGGAAATGAGATAGCCACTGGAATTAAAGAAAATGAGTTTCTTGAGTTTGTGAGGGATAACTACCTCAGACAGTGTGTAACAGAGGGCACACGAGGATTGAGAGTCTTCGATTTGGTCATCTCATCAGAGAATGTAATTATAAATGAGGTGTCAAATCATCCACCAATTGGTGAGAGTGACCACGAGGTGATTACCTGGGTGGTTGTCAGCAGTGTGAGGACCTCTGTGAGAAAAGAGTATATGTGGAACTACAAGGGGGGGGGGTGATTATGAACAGCTGAGGAGACAGTTTGTGGATGTAGCATGGAATGAGGAGTTAGCTGGAAAAGAGATCAATGTAGATTGGGGGATTTTCAAAAACTGTCTAGTAGATGCAATGTCTAAATGTATTCCAAGGGTGAGAAGGTTAAATAAGGTAGGTGTGAGATGAATGAATAAAGAGATTAAGCATGTGATACAGAGAAAAAGGGCATTGTGGAGGCAGCATAAGAGAAGTGGAAATAACCAATTCCTGGAGGTCTACAAAGACCAGGCAAGGAGGGTGAATTGGTTGGTGAGGGTAGCTAAAGAGAGGTATGAACAGCAGTCAGCTAATGAAGCCAAAAAGAATCCTAGGGAGTTCTTTTGATATGTAGCCAGCAAAAGAAAGAATGATTATGGAAGGATGACATTGATTGGAGAAAATGGTATAAAGACAGCTGTTGCAGAATGTGTGGTGGAGATACTTAATCAGCAGTTCATAACGGTCTTTCAATCTTGTGAATGTGACTTCATGGAGGGATTCAGAGCAGTTGATGATGGGGAGGAGAGACTGACTATAGGTGAGCAAGAGGTGTATGCAGAGTTGAGTAAACTAGATGTTAATAAGGCTGTGGGACTAGATAATGTATTCTGACGGAATGTGCCAGGGAGTTGACACCTGCCTTGACATATTTTTTTAATACGAGTCTTGCACTCGGTCAAGTTCCTAAGGAGTGTAAGAAGGGCAAAATTGTGCCACTTCATAAAGGAGGTGATCGAACTCAAGCATCAAATTATAGGGCTATCTGTGTGTGTCAGATGTTGTGGTTAAGTTGGAGAAGCTTGTGAGAATTAGGATCCAGAGTTGGGTTGACAACAATGGTATTATCTTTGATGGACAGCATGGATTTGCTAAAGGGAGGTCATGTTTTAGTAATCTACTTACTTATTACAATAAAGTGATTGCTTCCTTGAACAGAGGAGAAGGATACACAGTAATGTACTTGGATTTCACGAAGGCTTTTGATAGGGTACCTCATGATAAGTTGACAGTCAAACTAGAGCAGATGGTGTTGGATATTAGATTAGTGCACTGGATTGGAGACTGGCTATCTGATAGGTATCAACAAGTTGTGTATGGGGGAGCGATATCTAGGAAAAGGAAAGTCACTAGCAGAGTGCCTCAGGGGTCTGTTTTAGGGCCATTACTGTTTAACTTGTATATTAATGATATTGGTCAAGATTTGGATGGAGATATTCAGTTGTTTGCAGATGCAAAGTTGGGACGAACCGTGAAGAGTAGTGAAGATGTTGTGGCCTTACAAGAAGACTTGAATAAATTGAGTAATTGGGCATGGAAATGGGGATGTGAGTTCAATGTTGCAAAATGTAAGGTTTTAAAATTTGGAAAACAAAGATAGGATGCAGAATTTATGCTTGGTGAGGATATATTGTTGGAGGTGGAGGAAATAAGAGATCTGGGGCTGATAGTGGATAAGGATCTAAAATTTAGCAGACACATAGCCAAAATTGTGAAGACAACAGAAAGGCTTCTGGGAATGATGCAGAGGATACTGACGTGTAGAAGTTGGGAGATTCTTGTTCCATTGTATAAGGCTTTGATTAGGCTACGCATGGACTATTGTGCCCAGATTTGATCACCTGGTTTTCAGAAGGATGAAGAAATGTTGGAAACGGTCCAAAGGCGACTGACTAAGGTAGTTTCTGACCTCTGGAATATTGAGTATGAGGAAGGTTGAGAAGATGTAATTTGCAGAGTCTGGTGGACAGGAGGAAGACGTGAGATATGATAGAGACCTATAATTTGGTAAGGGGTTGTTATAGGATCAATGCTGGAGAAGTTCTACAGAAAATAGTGGGAGATCAGGGGAGAACCAGAAATACAGTTTCCAGAGGTCATCCCTGGAAACTGTATAAAGAGAGTGTGAGTAGGGGAGTGAGAGTCAGGTTCTTTTTGTGTAGAGTTGTAAATGATTGGAATGCCTTACCTGAGAGTGTGGTGTCTGCAAGGAGTTTGAGTGTGTTTAGAACACGGTATGATGAGCTGTGTGTGTGATAAAAGGACCTCCCAGATGAGTCTCTGACTTCATGAGGTCTTGGGGTAGTAATAAATACCATGAAAAATAAACTAACATGTACTGCTAACACATAAACCTTTCCATGCATTTGAGAATTCTTCTGGTATTTCATCTGTCACAGAGACATCTTCAGGAAGTATAGTGTAAAATTGTAACACACTCACAAACAAAACTAAGTGAAACTTGCTAGACAAAAGACTATAGTTGTAACTAGTAGGGCATCCTGTCTGAGCATCCATTGGAGGCCTTAGTTATAATATGGGATCTCTGAGGATTATTGTTTCCCATATTTTGGGAAGTTTAATGCATCCTTAAAAGTCTGGTTTTTAAGAGCAGCTACAAATTCTTAAAGGAAAAAAAAGTCTTTCACTTTTGTACTTGCTGTAATGGAGCATGAGATTTTTTCCCATTTGGTTCTGCAGATAGTGTCTAAAGCATGGTTTGCTAGATTTGACTGTTAGTAGGCATGATTACTGATGTATTTTTTATGTTCTACTATGTGGATGGTAGTTGATTCAACCTGTCCATAATAGGCCAACTTGCAGGAACAAAGAACTCTATCTACTCCAGGAACAGAGAGAGGAGTTGGTCTTTAGGAGAATGGATAAGGATGACAAGTTTCAAGTAAGGCTTTGAAGGTAGTGCAGTATTTTAATTTTTATTTTTCGGCTATTTTTTCAGATGTGCTCCCCAGACATAGGAAATAGTGATAGCATTACTAAAATCATTCCGAAGTGAACGTGGAAGATTGGAGAGGAGTTAAGTATTTTGCTGATTCCATAGGAAATGTGGCCATTAGGAAGGAAGGTGTAGCAAATATGACTGAGTTCTGTTGAGAGGCCTCAATGGAACCAAGATTGTTGGTTTTCTTCATCTAAAAAAAGTATAATCTTCCTGATTATACTTTTCTTGTTCATTTTTATTTTTTTCCTTCTTACAGTGAAATCTCCTACCCTATTATATATTGTATCTGGAATTCAACTTAACTTTTGGTTAATGCATATATGTGTGATATGATTTATTTGTAGTGCAGATATATACACTACTAATATATTTAATATAAATCCCACCCATGAAAGGTGTAAGTCTCCCACACATTTAGTACTTCAAAATCTACAAACTTTTGCAAGCCACTTCTGGCCTCAAGTAAGCAGGGTAGTGATCTCGCACTTGTCAGAAATCATCTTCCACCTAAAGACTTTGATAAACATTCATGCCACAACAGACTTTCAGACATCTATACCTGCTCTCCAACTAACATTCTATTAGAGAGCAGGTGTGCTATATACATTTAGCCATTCAGGCTGGCAAATGCATGATTATATACAGAGTTATAATTATCTATAGTTGTGGCTTCTTGGTATTGAGGAAATGAATGACCAGACCTTACAGTTGAAAGCTAGTCAGGAGCTACTGGGAAAAAACAATAGCGATTCCCAAATTTTTGGTATCCTCTGATAACCAGATTTGTTCAGTTAGGAGCTTTCAATGCTCTGACTGTCATAGAATTTTTGAATTTGTTATGGTATTTTTTGTCACCTTTTATCTGGTGAAGAATGTTTTTCTAAAGCATGGTCAACCTAGACATGTTATGCTATTTATATTAATTTTTTTTTTTTTTGAGGGGGGGGATATTTTGATTGCCCATAGTAAGATGCAAAGAACCTTTTATAGGGACTTTTCAACAGAAAATGAGTTAACTGGTCTCATAGAGAAGTGTAGGTTTTTTTTTCTCCTGAAAGTTCAGTTGTTTTTTTTTTTCTTATACAAAACCTGACAAACTAGCTGAAGAACACATTAACTTAACAGACATAAATGGGACTTATACTGTCTTAGTTTCTTTAGCTGTAATTTATCATATCATTAAGTGTTGTCATTTATTAAATCAATATGATGTGTAATTAGTGATATAATATATAATGCAATGTAACAAACAAAAAGTGGATATTCACAATTATTCTTAATTACATGGCCTCTTCATTGAGTCCTAGGATTCATTGTAGGAGGCCACTCTACACCAAACAATCCACCTTCGAACATCCTTGTGCCATATCCACTTATTCACTGTGCAATCTACCATCTTTATTGCATTTATCATTTGCCTGTGTAATGGGTAAAAAAAAAGTTTCTGGAAAAAAACCTTGCTACTTCCTCATGAGGTCAGTTAACTTATTTTTAACTGAAAATAACCATATAAACATTTCTCTCATCATGATAGAATTGCACTGTTTTCTAATCAACAGGACACATGTCAGTTTTCTAACTGTGCTATGGATGTTCTATAACTAAAACAAATATGAAGACCTCGGTGAATACCCTCTGTGACCTGAATCACAGCAGGCCAGGTTTGGAGGTTTTAAGATAAGCATTTAAAAAATTTTGGGTAACTTGATATAACCATACTCTTTTGAGTTTGCAGAAATGTTTTGGTGCTGGGGCCAACTTAGAAAATGGTATTTCAGATCCATGTCTGTTTCAGTGACATAAACATGAAAGTAAAGTGAAGCATGGTCCAGAATTCTAGACCTGTCAAAATAATGGCACAGATATATTTTTTGTGTTGTTCATCATGGATATTAACTGTTCTTCCTATACTTTTTGTTTGAAGCAGGCCAATATGTGGTCTTATTTATATGTACTTGTATTTACTATATAATGAAAAGCATTTTTGGAAATCATATAAGGATTTCCAGTTTGATAGTATTAAAATCAGCATGTAGATTACATTTAAGTAATGTTTCCATTTTTTGCACATTGCCCTAGATAAAGGAGATGACCTGGAGATGGCCATTAATTATAATTAATTAAAAATTATAATTTGTGCTATTAAAAAAATAGCACAAATGATAAAGTTCAACAGAAAATGCTGTTCTGCCCAAGCAAGCAAGCAAACACACACATACACACACACATACAAAGCCAATCCATTACATCTATATGAGGAATGTTTTGGTGCTACTATCTTCAGATTAATATCTGATTTTGAGAAGGATATTAATTTTTTGTTTTTATTTCTTTTAAGTTTAATTTTTCATGAATTGCTGAGAGCATGCTCTTCATGTCCAGACTTGCCATAGTAGTTTTACATATATATATTGTGTTCATTCAATTAAATATCACCCAGACTGACATGCTCAATAATCTCATTTTGCAATTGCCATCCTTTCCCCATTCTGTATAAGTGACCTAAATTGGCTTATCCATTCATGCTCGATATCCTCAATGTAGAAATTGTTGAGCAAGAATAAGAGAATAATCATACAGAGTCTAAGATTTTATTTAATATTTGTAGTAGAAACAAACAGATGTTATCCCCTTCTTAGATTCTTTATTCGGAGATCACAATAATGCAGCCTGCAATTTTTAGTCTACAAAAATAAATTAACAGAGGCAGATACATTGATGTTTCATTATTATTATTATTATTATGGATACCTCCATGGAGTCAGTAGACTCATTGCAGGAGACCCAAACTTGCAAAACAATATCTGTCATATCTCTTCTTGAATTCGTTTACAGACGAAGAGCTCACAACTAAGTCAGGCGATGAATTCCACTCATTGACCACCCTCCAGGCAAAAAACCTTGTTCTCACACCCTTGTTAAACCACACTCTTCTTTAATTTCCAGGGATGACCTCTTGTTCTTCCATCACTATCACACAGCTGAAACATTTCCCCTGCATCAAAAACCTTTCAGTAATTTAAATGTTTCTATTATATCCCCTCTTCTCTGCCTATCAGCTAACCTCTGCAATCCACAAGCTCTCAATCTATCAATGTAGGGAGCATTTTTTCCTCATCAGCCTCCAAGGAATCTAGGTGACCAGACTTGAGCACCCAATTTATCAAGGGGAATAATAACCTCTTTATCTCTGGATGTCAGTGTGTTCCTCAACTAAGTAATCCTATGTGCAATCTTGGACACCTTAGCAATGTGTCCCCTGAACTTCATCTCCCTATCTACCAACACCCCTAAGTCCCTAGCCTCATCAATCTCTTGGAGTACTGTTCCATCAATGTAGTACACAGCTGGTAATCTTTTAATCCCAAAATGCATGACTTTACACTTTTCCACATTGAACTGACATCCATTACCTTTTGCCCATTCTACCAGCTTATTTAAATCATACTGCAAACTTTCAACATCAGCTTGATTTTTTATTGCGCTACCCAAGTTTACATCATCAGCAAACAACTGTATATCTCCCTTTAAGCCATTTCCTATATCATTTATATACAAATTAAACAACAATGGCCCAAGCACAGAGCCCTGAGGCACACCACTGGTCACCTGCCTCATCCTGGACTCGGCTCCTCCATATACCACCTTCTAGTATCTCTCCCTGAGCCATTCTCCTATCCATATCACTAAGTTAGTATCCATTCCCATCTGCTCCAATTTGCATAACAGTGTTCCATGGGGTATCCTGTCAAAAGTCTTAGCAAAATCCAGAAGTACCACTGTGTAGCCAGTTCCTTTGTCCAACTCAGATGTCATTCTATTATGAAAAGTTAATAGATTGCTAAGGCAGGATCTACCTATAACAAAACCATGTTGGCCTCTATAGAGTATCATATCCTGATCCACCCATTCTTGAATTTTGTCTTTAAACAACTTTTCCAATACTTTTACCACTACTCCTGAGATGGTGATTGGTCTGTAATTAACTACTGCAGTTTTAGAGCCACCCTTATGCAAAGGAACCACTTTGCCTAACTTCCACTCCTTAGGGACCATACCAGAGTTCAAACTTAAGTTAAATATCCAAGTAAGAGGGGTTGACAATTCCTTTGTACATTCACACAACACCCGAGCTGATATTCCATCTAAACCTACAGCAGTGTTTGCATTTAAATTTTGCAATGTATTAAATACCTCTGATTTCTTAGCTTCAATTCTCACATTAGTTATTGCTACAGGTAAAGAGATATCCTCACTTGGGTGATAGACTTTTGAAAAGTGATCACTTAGTAACTAGACTATTACATCTGATTTTGTCACTTCCATACCATTAGCACCCACTAAAGTTATCCTTCTGAAGTCATTCTTCCTTTTACTTGCCACATAGCAGAAGAACTCTTTGGGATTACCCTTGATCTCATTGGCTAAGGTCTTCTCATAATCTGATTTAGCTTCTTACTATGCTGGTAACCTTCCTAGCTTGAGCCTTGTACTGATCACATTTCTCCTTGTACATTCTACATAACATTTCCTTTTTTTGCAGATCAAGCTTTATACTACTGCTCATCCATTTAACGCCTGCCTTGTTTGTCTTCCTGACCATGGTGACACAATCTGATATTGCTTTCCTCAGATACCCGCTGATTTTATCCCATGCACTGTTAATATCTTTCCCCTGCAATATGTTCTGCCATGGGATGGCTGCAAGCTCACTCTGCAGCTTGTTATAATTGCCTAACCTGTGGTTCCATATATACCCCTTCTTAACAGAAATATCCACAGATTTTGCAACCTCCCAAGTCAATACCACATGATCACTTTCACCAATTGGAGGTAACGAGGACACCTTACTTATGCATATATCCTCTGAACCAATAACCAGGTCCAACACTCTCATACCATGTGTCCCTTCAGTTATGTGCTGTTTCAAGTAATTATCTCATAGAAGATGTATGAACTCCATTTCCTTTTTGCTACATGATATTTCTTCCTTCCAATTGATATCACCATAATTCAAATCCCCCATAATAATCACTAAACCTGTGCTCATTGCACTAATTTGCTGATGCATGAATTCAATATCTCCCTCTGTACCCCTGGCCTATAGCTGCATCCAGCTGTTTATTTGGTTGTGTTGGTCACTATTTCACACCAGACTGCCTTAAATGAACTCTCATTCATATGTCTATCATCTTGATATACTACTTTCTTTGGCTGCAACACATCAGCTATCATCAACAGTACTCCTCCCCCTGTTCTATCTTCTCTATCCTCCCTGAAAATACTGTACCCATCACATCCAATTCCAGTGACCACATCTTCTGCTGACAGCTAAGTTTCACTAATGCCTACAACTTTTGGTGAGATTGCACTGACTAATGCCAAAAATTCTTCTCTCTTATTTCGATATTCTATAATCTTGAAACCATGTCAGTAACAGTTTACAGATAGCAGTTTATATATTGTTATTATCATTTTAATTATTTGGCATTCTTGCATTGATAACTCATGGTTGGAGTTTCTCACAAACCATTATTCACATAATTCATTTAATATTATTCTCCTCAGAAAGTTGCATACTAGCAAAATGCTTGTTTCACATCCATACACACACTCCACGCATGATATATATATATATATATATATTTTTTTTTTTTTTGTACTTCAATTTATTAACACTTTTCTTTAATAGTTATAATTCTCAACTTTGGGGTTGCTTAAGGATCAATTTAGATAACTGTTAGATATCCCATTCAATTCATGAGTGACTTCTGCATAGCCTTTTAATTGATGACTGCACTTATATATATATATATATATATATATATATATATATATATATATATATATATATATATATATATGTGTGTGTGTGTGTGTGTGTGTGTGTGAGAGAGAAGATACCCATGAAGCAAATGAGTGTGAGTGAGCAAAAAGGCAGAATGTAGTCTCTCAGGCAATAGTATCAAATAGTGTAGTCAATTAATGATGTAAAGGTGGTTGTAGGCCTAAAGGGATGGTATGGTTTCTAATATATTAATACTAGAAGCATCAGGAATAAGAGGGAAGAGTGTTTGGCATTGGTTAGTGCAACCTCACCAAAAGTTATAGGAATTGGTATTCCACAAGCTAGATCAATCTGGACTTGCTGAATATGCCATCTATTCCAAATATAG
Source organism: Typopeltis vanoorti (assembly GCF_054136105.1). NCBI lineage: Eukaryota > Metazoa > Arthropoda > Arachnida > Uropygi > Thelyphonidae > Typopeltis > Typopeltis vanoorti. The sequence continues at coordinate 69,266,031 of NC_143564.1, read as the reverse complement.
AATTTTTATGGAAAAACACTAAGCTCCTACATAAAAGCTGTTTTATTATGAAGTGGCTGTTTAAAGAAAGCAGTGAAACATTGCTACATTGCTTTAATGTGAATAAACTGGATGGGCTTAAGTCATTCCCTTTATGGGAAATCTTTGTAAGTCCTTCATAGTTAATTTTTTATAACATATAAAAATATCATTATGATTTTAGAGCAGTCTGGATTGTGCTACTCTACTTTATTCCCATGTTGTTGACATATTTTCACTGTTGAGTCTTTATGTTACTTGTACTTTTACATTGTTTAATTTTAAATTCATATTAAAAATGCCTTTGCTACTTTGGTGAAAATTTTATGCAATTAATATTCTAATGTAAGTGTTCCATTGTATTAGTTTCTTTTTAAATGTCTACTTATGTTTCACTTGATCAAACTAGGTCTGATCTGGTTTCAATATTGATCAGACCTAGATCATTATTGAAGGCAAGCAAGTTGATTTAAGATAGTTTTTTTGTGAGAAAGAAGGCAAGACTGCTTTTTGATATCATTGAAGGTGACCAGGTTATCTTACATTCTTTGCATGTCTTGCCAAAAGATGACAGGATACATAAAGGTGTCTGGTTTCTGATATGTTAGGAGGTGTTTTGCTTTGGTCATCTGTGAGGAGTTAAAAAATAATGATGCCAGGAGATCAGCTTCATGTTTTAGGTGCTGTAACAGAAGTTCTGCTGGATGAGAGAGAGAAGTGGAAGCTCAAATGAGCTTAACTTGTCCAATGACCTTTACAAGGGGCCAGAAGTGCATGACTGCCATTTGGTCAAGTTTTTTTACTGTTTACTCTTTCTAAATTAGATTTTAATTTGCTGATTGTTGTTTTGCATTTGTTGCATGCTTCAGTATAAGTTGAGTATGGGAGTTTTTGTTGCAAGCCACCCATTCTGTCTAAATTTTTTTTCTTGAACTGTTTTGGTACACCTTTTGCTAAACCATGACTTAGAACGTGTGCAGGATTTTACTCATAGATAGAATGGGGAATAAAAGACTTCTTGCCAGAGAATAATTTCTATAATTTACTCAGAGCAGGTGTTCAAATCAAAAGAGTAGAAGCAATAATCTCTGACCATGAAAAGAAAGAGTAGAAGTTCCAGACATTGTCACATTTGATACTTGTTTACTATCAAAGGACATGAGGCATTAGGTGTGGTTAGAGGAGGGCATTCTGTCGGAGAGGAAACTCTGACAGAATGTACTCCTTCTTGCATATGATTATGGTCTGAGAGGAGATGTGACCTCTACAATATACCTATAAGGAGAACTTGTTAAAAAAAAAAAAGATCAAGGATATTTGGAGAGTGGAGTGAGTTATCAATTGGAGACGTCTGTCCTTCGCAGAACTTGGAAAGTAAATCTTGTGGACAGGACAAAATGTCTCGTGAAGATCAATGACCTTAAGTATCTTAGAAATACATTCAGATTTGCTATACATAATAAATAACGGAAAAACTCACGTAGAAATATTATTTAATAGTATAATTTTCGCCTGTGTGTTACAGGCATCTTCAGTACAATTAGGCACAAAAATTAAACACTAACTGACAATTCCAAAAAGCGCCACCTAAGTAGCTGGTGTAAGATAACTAAAAAGGTCAATAACTTTCCTAAAAAAAAAAAAATAAATAAAAAAAATAAAAAAAATAAAAAAATTTAATACAATAAAAAGTTAGGAAAGATTAGCTGATTTGTAAAGTACTATCTCCCATAAAGGGGATAGACGTAAGCCGTCGGATCTGTTTAAGTTAGGAGAATGAAGTAGAGTTTCACATGCTTCTTTATAAAGGCGTTCCATGAGAAACTGACTTTTGTGAAGAACTTTTGTCTTTCTCCAATGAACTCTGTGTCTAGTGAAGATGGCATGTTCTGCAAGTCCAGACTTTTCAGGTTTAAAGTATTCAATATAAGATTGGTGTTCTTCTAGCCGAATGGAGGCAGATCTTCCCGTTTGTCCGAAATAACATAATCCACAAGAACACGGAATCTGGTAGACACCTGGATGATTAAGATGTGGAAGCTTGTCCTTTGGAGAAGCGAGAAAGGTGGAGATTTTTCTAAATGGTCGAAAGAATCAAATAAGCAGTTAGCCTTTTTAGATCTTCTAATTCTTCGCCAACCAGATGGTAACCTACATTTCTCAGTTTATAGAAAGAAGACTCATACAGGCTATTATATCCATGCGGAATCTCATCACCATCCCAGTCAAAAGGCAGGAACTATTAAAACACTGGTTCATCGGGCCCACTCCTTTTGTTCTACAGACGATCTTTTACAGAAAGAAATACGATATATAACTTCTTCCTTTCTATCTAATGGCTATAAGAATTGCTTCATTAAAAGAACTTTGAGTAGATTTAATATGTCTCCCTCTTCAAACACAGCAGAAATAACGCGCATTACCATCCCTTATATACAAGGCATCAGTGAACGTATAGCAAAAATTTTAAAACCACTGAATATTTTTGTTGCCTTTCGACCGTTTAGAAAAATCTCCACCTTTTTCGCTTCTCCAAAGGACAAGCTTCCACATCTTAATCATCCAGGTGTCTACCAGATTCCGTGTTCTTGTGGATTATGTTATTTCGGACAAACGGGAAGATCTGCCTCCATTCGGCTAGAAGAACACCAATCTTATATTGAATACTTTAAACCTGAAAAGTCTGGACTTGCAGAACATGCCATCTTCACTAGACACAGAGTTCATTGGAGAAAGACAAAAGTTCTTCACAAAAGTCAGTTTCTCATGGAATGCCTTTATAAAGAAGCATGTGAAACTCTACTTCATTCTCCTAACTTAAACAGATCCGACGGCTTACGTCTATCCCCTTTATGGGAGATAGTACTTTACAAATCAGCTAATCTTTCCTAACTTTTTATTGTATTAAATTTTTTTTTTTTTTTAGGAAAGTTATTGACCTTTTTAGTTATCTTACACCAGCTACTTAGGTGGCGCTTTTTGGAATTGTCAGTTAGTGTTTAATTTTTGTGCCTAATTGTACTGAAGATGCCTGTGACACACAGGCGAAAATTATACTATTAAATAATATTTCTACGTGAGTTTTTCCGTTATTTATTATGTATAGTTATGTCTACTCACGGTTTACCTCTTTTAAAACTTATTCAGATTTGCTTTTTACATAAGGAATGGCAATATGGCTGATCTCCTCTTGAGAGATGGAAAGAGAACCTGTGTAGTTGTGGACTTTATTGATTGAATGATTTGCTGTAACAAATGTGCAATCAAAGAAGCAGTTGTAGACACAAATGCTTATTTCTGTCATATTGATACTCCTATCCCCCCCCCCAATACTGTTATTAGTGTATATCAGGATTCTGTTGCATAGTCCCCACTTCAATCAGAATGATAGGTTAAGAATTCTTCCAAATGTTTGGGAGAGTGTAATCTTGAAACCATGTCACTAATAGTTTACAGATAGCAGTTTATATATTGCTGTTATCATTTTAATTATTTGGGCTTCTTGCATTGAAAACTCATGGTGGGAGTTTCACACAAACCATTATTCACATAATACCTGTCATACCTTTCCATAAACTTGTTCACTGACAATGCAGTCACAGCTATTTATGGCCACTTACTCCTCTCATTCACTGTGCTCCATGATAAAAGTCTGGTCCTCATACCCTTCCTGATCACACTCTTAACAGCCTCTGTGAGTGACAGCTTTTACTCCCCTTTCTTGTAATCCATTGAAAAATGTTTTTGCATCATTCTTATAAAACCCCTAAAGTAACTTATGTTTCTGTCATATCTCTTTTTTGCATATCAAATAAAATATGTAACCTATACACTTTCAGTCTGTCCTTATGAAGACCATTCCACAAATGTGTCACCATCCTGATCACTTGCTTCTAGATCCTTTCCATCACTTTCTCATCCTCAAAAAACCAAGCTAACTAAATCTATGCACAGTAGTCGGAATGTACTCATATCAGAGCTTCATAAAGAGGGACAATCTTCTTCCCTCTACTTGTTAACATATTCTTCAATATCCAGGTGTTCTTTTGAGCTGCTTTGCTCACTTTTTCAGTATGCTCTCTGAACTTCATCTTTCCATCTTGATTCCCATATCCCTAGCATCATGAATTTCATGTGGTGCACTTCTTTTAGTATAGTACATACCTTGTAATCTTCTCTTCCGAAAAGTGCATGCATAACCTTAACCTTTTGTCGCATTAAACTGATAACACAATAATTAGTCCAACACAATTTTTGCTGACTTTTATATGAGACTTGTTTTTTACTAATTTGGGTGCGCTGATTTCAAATATCAAACCCATTTTTCTCTACCACGTCAGGTTTTTCATCTATGGCATTTTCTTTTTGCTAATTTGTAAGTTTTTGATAGTTTTAAGGAGGCAGTACTATTTAGAGGATCAAAAAAATCGATTTTTTAATATTATTTTCTAAAAGTATGTACTTTTAAAAATCTGTTCCTAACTTTTTATCAAGACATTCGAAAAATTCCCGAAGATATAGCCTATTATTCAAAGCGGTGTGCAGATCACAATCGGAGCACTCACCGCTCTCGCTTGTTAGTAAACGAATAAATGCGTAAGAACCTGCAACGGCACGTACTGGCACTTTGAATGCGAGAGAGGCCGATAATTAGATACATAACTACTTAACAATATTCATTAAAAATTACAAGAATATTTATAAAAAAATAACAATATTACTTACACATGAGTTTCAGGGAATAAATTTTTGTTTGTAGCATTTTCTGCTGTGTGTTCTGTTTTGGCAATCCCTTTGAATACTCCAACAGTAATCGGCCATCATGTGAGAATCCCATCTTCCTTGGTACCGATCTTCCATAGTTTTTAAGTCTTGATGAAATCTTTCACCTTGTTCATTGCTTATGGCACCTAAATTCTCGGGAAATCTATCAAGATGACTGTATAGGAAATGAAGCTTTATGCTCATGTTGCAACCTAGGCACTGGAAATTTTCAAGCATTGTTTCCACTAGATCTTTGTAATTGCACGCTTTTTTGTTTCCAAGAAAATTATTTGCAACCATCGTAAATGAAGTCCAGGCCTCTTTCTCAATTTCGTTCATGGAATTGATGAAATTTGAGTCTCTCATTAAAGTTCTAATTTGCAGTCCATCAAATACACCAGCTTTAATTTTTCATAATTAAGTCATGGAAATTTTTCACTTATGTATTGGAAACAGTCACCTTGTAAATCTAAAGCTTTAACATACTGCTTCATAAGACCTAGTTTGATGTGTAGAGGTGGAAAAATGATTTTTTCTCTGTCGATTAAAGGTTGATTTATAACATTCTGTTCTCCAACATTTAAGGATATTCTAAGAGGCCAATGTTTCTGATTCCAGTGTTGGTTTCTAGCTCGACTATCCCAGAAGCATAGAAAACACGGAAACTTTGTATATCCTCTTGGAAAGCCAAGTAAAAAAGTTCACCATTTTAAGATCCACACAGATGATCCAGTTATGGTCTGTATATTTTAATAACTTCAGAACCTTTTTAATGTCCTCATATGTTTCCTTTAAGTGGACTGAATAGCCAATAGGAATTGAGCCATATACATTCCCATTGTGTAGTAAGACACACTTGAGACTTCTGCTTGAACTGTCGATAAATAAACGCCACTCATTTGGATGATATTGTACAACACTCATTTCAGTTAGCAAACCTGACACATTGTTACAGTAAACAAACCCACACTCGTGTTTAAAATATTGTACAAGATTACTTTCCCTGCTATGATAAAAAGTTATCTTCGTATCTTGCTCCAGTAAGTTTTTTTCATTTAATCTTGAAGCTAACAATTCCGATGATTCCTTTGATAGGCCCAAATCTCTTACTAAGTCATTCAATTCCGCTTGAGTAAAACGTTGCAGTCCAGAACTAGAAATTAAATTTTCATTGTCTAAATCAACATCTGGGTCTTGCTCCTCAAGAACATCTGGCATATCCTGATCATGCTCGTTCTCAAGTAAAGGAAGTCCTTTATAAATTGGCATGGCTATTTCATTGGAATGAGCAACTGGCCGAATTGCTGAGTCGAGATATTTGGATACACAATTTTTTTCTTATTCTTATTATTATAACCAGAAGTCTGAACTAAACAAAAATAGCAATCATCTACGTGATTATTCGGTTCACGCCAAATCATTGGAATGCCAAAAGCTAATTTTTGGCATTTTCCCTTGCTCCACTGTCGTAAATTTTCTACACGACTTACACACTTTATTTGGAGCCCATGAATTGTCCTGATCTGCAAGTTTTACATCAAAGTATGCAAAGTACACTTTCTTAACGAAATCAGTGATATTTGTCCTTTGACTGGGAACAGTAAAGCTTCCACAAATGTAGCAGAAGAAATCTACAATATTGACACATTTTCGAGTAGTAGACATGATGTATTTTCTTCACTGCCAACTAACATGCAATTAACAAGACAAAAAAACCCAGAGACTTTATTTAAACATTATAAGCGCTCATCATACTTTCACGATCGATTAACGATTGCCTGATTTCAATCATTCTTTGTCCGCTATGACGCATATAGCATTCATTTGTTTTAGGCAGTTGTCATCGCCTACTTTTCATCACCTAAATGTATTAGGATGGTTATCGGCCTCTCTCGCATTCAAAGTACCAGTACGTGCTGTTGCAGGTTCTTTCGCATTTATTCGTTTACTAACAAGCGAGAGCGGTGAGCGCTCAGATTCTGATCTGCGCACCGCTTTGAATAATAGGCTATATCTTCTGGAATTTTTCGAATGTCTTGATAAAAAGTTAGGAACAGATTTTTAAAAGTACATACTTTTAGAAAATAATATTAAAAAATCGATTTTTTTGATCCTCTAAATAGTACTGCCTCCTTAAAACTATCAAAAACTTACAAATTAGCAAAAAGAAAATGCCATAGAGGAAAACCTGACGTGATAGAGAAAAATGGGTTTGATATTTGAAATCAGCGCACCCAAATTAGTAAAAAAACAAACGTCAGATCATAATCAGCAGAAAAAAAATTTTTTTTTGTTGGCCAGTGTAATCATTATTTTTGGCTTTACGCTGTTAGTCTGTTTAAAACATCCAGGATATCTACCTCATATTTATTAACTATTGCCATCCCTTGTTTTGCATTATCAGCAAATAAATTCTTCTCTATCATACAAATAAATAACTTCTTTATCGTTAATGATTGGTTTGAGTTATTCTTTATACAATTAACCCAAGCTTTTAGTATTGGTACTGGTGATGGAATGGTTTAATCATTCTGAAATGTATGCTCCTTTAATTAATTTAGTTGTGGATTAATTTAATGAAAATAATAAACATTAGATAACCTGTGTAAAAAAAAAAAAAATTATTATTAAATTTTTGCCCGAGTATCAAAGGTATTTTCATTACAAATAAATTGGAATACTGGCACAAGCAAACATAATAAAAAAAATTAAAACAACTGAAACATGAAGGTGAAATGATTTAAATTAAGTGGATATTGAATCCAACATTATTTCAAAGCTGAATAGAGAAACTACAAGAGTTTCAGAGAAACTGCAAGAGTTTCATGCCGAATATAGATAGAAACTATAAAAGTTTCAGCTGATCCAAGCGTAAGCAAACCTTTCATGACAGGGGAAACTCATGGTAACCTTTACTACGAGTTGCCCCTGTCTTGAAAGGTTTGCTTATTCTTGGATCCACCAAAACTTTTATAGTTTCTATCTATATTTGGCATGAAACTCTTGTAGTTTCTCTGTTCAGCTTTGAAATAATGTTGGATTCAATATCCGTTTAATTTAAATAATTTTGCATCGCCAAAGTGAAGCCTTTTGACTCTCTATTTCAGTAATGAAGGTGAAATCTTGAGTTAGCTTAAAGCAGCATAATGAAATAATTATCAAATATGGACTAACTTACATGACACATTTTACTTAGCATAAAATTTTCCCTGCTGTCTACAGCATCTTCATTATAATTTACAAGTAGAATAGATAATAAAATAGTTAACTGTAAGACTCAACAGTGAAAGCATGTGAGCTACATGTATGAGTACATGACATGACATAGAGTTGTACAGTCTAAAACCCACTGAGATCCTAACTATATAAATTGAAACTAGAGATAAAAATATTACTTTTTAAAAAAAAAGCTATTGACTATGGAATGTGTGGAGAATTCCCATAGGAGGGATAATTTCAGGCCATCATTTCGGTTCAGATTTGAATGGTAAAGGTTTCACAACTTTGTCTGTTTAAACGTTCCATGAATTAATTGCTTTTGTGAGAGATGTTCATCTTTTTTTCCAAAGGATGCAATGTTTGATAGAGATGGCATGTTTTACTAGTCCAGTCTGTTCTGGCTCATGGAATTTGATCTAATTGATATGATCTTCATGATGAACAGCTGCCAATTATTTGTTTGCCTGCCAAACACTAGCATGTTATTTGATAGACTCTAAGGTAGGCTAAAGGTAGAAGTTTATCCTTTGCAGAGCCCCCCCCCCCCCAAAAAAAAGCAGAAATCTTACTGGTAGGTTGAAAGAACACCTGAAGGCTAATGGATCTAAGCAGTTTGACTATTCCTTTGGACACACCTTTAACATAAGGAATGGTAGCATGATAGACCAATTCTTGGGAGGCAGGTGATAAGGAAACCATGAAGCTATTAGTGATGAAGGTCAACTTAATGTAATTAATTTCTTGAGACAGATCTTCAGTAGAGCACAAAGAATGAGCTCAGTGTACAAAGCCTTAATGGTGATAGATTTTTGATTAGGATGATGATGATGTGAAAGATCCTGAATGTAAAGTCCATTGTGACTTTGATGAAATGTTTCACATTATTATTGTTATTATTATTATTATTATTAACATCTGACCTCTATGGGATCAAAGGATTCATTACGGGAGTTATATACCCTCTTATGCCAAAAGATCATCGAACCATGACCTGAACACATTCTTAGTTTCTGCACTCACCACACTTTCAGGCAATACATTCCACTCACCAATCATTCTCCATGCAAAGAATCTGTTTCTCACTCCCCTGCTCACACTCTCCTTATACAGCTTCCATTGATGCTTTCTATTTCTACCTTGCATCCCTCTACTCTACTCTGTGAAATATCTTCTCCACATTAATCTTGTTAACTACTCACCAACTCATATGTCTCAATCATATCCCTCCCTCTTCTTCTATTCACAGGATTCTGTAAATTGCATTCCCTCAATTTCTCCTCATATCTGACATCCCATAGATCGACACTAACTTAGTAAACCTTCTCTGAATCCTCTCCAGTACATCTTCATCCCCCCCCCCCCAAAGGCAACCAAATCTGTGTATGGTAGTTCATATGCCTGATCAAATCCTTATACAGAGGAACCATAACCTCTTTGCTTCTGCATGTCAATGTCCTTCTCATTATTGCTATAATCCATTGGGATGTTCTTATAATTTTAGCACTGTGATCCCTAAAGTTAAAGTATCTGTCCACCAGTGCACCAAAATTTTCTCATCTCTTCCACTTCCTTCAAAATTTTTCCACTAACTGTGTACTCTGAATTCCAACTTTGCCTACTAAATTTCAAGACCTTGCACTTTGCAACATTAAATTGATAGCTCTACTCATTTGCCCACTCACATAGTCTATTCAGATTTCTTGCAAGGCTATAATTTCTACTCTACTACTCATAGCTCTTCCCAACTTTGCATCATCATCATCAGTGAAAAGCTGCACATCTCCAGTTAAGTCGGTCTTGATGTCATTTATCTACAAGTTAAATAATAATGATCCCAAAGCAGATCTCTGTAGCACTCCACTAGTGATTTCTTTTGAGATACTACTCCTTTATATACAGCCTGCTGATACCTATCCAACAGCTAATCAGCTATTCAACTTACTAGTCTGTTATCAAATACCATCTGTTTCAGTTTAGCTACTTGCTTATCATTTGGCAGTCTATCAAAGGTCTTTGAAAAATCCAAGTATACCATTGTATATGCATCTCATTTATTGAGTGAATTTTTCACCTTGTAATACATAAGCAGCTTTCTGAAACATGGCCTTCCCCTAAAACATCACAAATCCATGCTGACAATCTTTGAATACTGCTATTATCAATCCACTTCTGTATCCCAGTTCTCATCAACTTCTCTAATACCTTAACAACCCTAGACACCCAGATTGGCCTATAATTTGTAGCCTTAGTCTTATCCCTATCCCTTTTTGAAGTGGAACAATTTTTCCCGCCTTGCATTCCTTTGGGACTTGACCTGTTGCGAGACTCATGTTAAGTGTCAAAGATGCCATTAATTTCATAGAGCACTCCCTCAAAATACGTGGTGATATACTATCAAATCCTATTGTTTTATTAACATCAAGTTTACTTAATTCCTCATATACTTCCTGCACATCTAGGAATCCTTTGTCAGTAAAAGTCAGTACACAAAATCCAAGTATACCAAGTATATATTATTGGAAGACAGATGTTTCCAATAATAATAGATCAGCATTTAGGGTTAAGATATTGGAGAATTGGTTGGGAATAGGATTAGGTCGATAGACAAAAGATTCTTTGTGGCAGTCAGCATTTGTTTGTAGAGAGTAAATCTTACACCAGCAGTTTACTTGCATTTTATGACAATACGATAATTAGTTGGTGAGGGAAAGGTATTCTTGGTCTTTGGGAAGACATTTCACAGATTGCCATATTACAAGTTAATGTCCAAGCTGAGAGAAGATTGGGATAGATTATACATTAGTCAGATGGATAGGAAATTTGATGTTTGACCAGTACCAGCAAATTTTGCTTGGAAGATAGACATGGACAGACTGTGAAAAGAAGGTAGCCATTAGCATGCTGCAGGGTTGTGTGTTCTTGAGCCCTAACTGTTTGTTAATGATACTTCTGTTTTGATCTCTTGGATAAAAACAGGGGATATGTAGTCATTTGGTGATAATGTATAATTGGGGAAAGTTATGAGGAGTGATGTTAACATTAGGTCCCATCAGGAAGTTTTAAATAGACTTTTAGCTTGAATGAATGAATATAATTAATGTTTAATGTTTAAAAGTGCAGTGTTACACTTCAAAGGTGTAAGACTATATTGTATCAATAAAACTTGTTCGAGGAGGTAGATGAAATTTCAGATTTGGAGGCAATGACTGACAGAGACTGAAATTTAGAGGGCACATTGCAAGTATTGCAAAGATGCATTGCTGCCATGGGAGGACAAGGAAGAAATAAGTTTGATAAAAGAAACGACTAGCTAAACCATGATGCTGCTGGACTGCAAAGGCATTTGAAATGATTCCATATGGAACTTTATGGAAGTTGATGATGAAAATCCAGAGTAATTTAATAAAAAGGTGGCATACCATTTGGAAACTCCTATAGGTAGAGATGACCTTGCTAATGCTTCTGCCTGGTATCTCCACTTTGGCCTGGCTCCCACTGAAGAGACCTCAATAAAGGTCGAAACTAGTCTGGGTAGTGGCCCTTCCCTTAATGCATAACATTATACATATCTGCAAGGAGATGTGTTTTGCATTATGGGAGATACTGAGATAGGAGTGATGTTATCTTGCTCCACCTTTGCAACAAGTTGCCTGGTGTTGTACTACCTTACCCCAGTCCTGAAGATACTTTCAGGTGCAAACTTTGATTGCTCACACTTGGATAAAGGATTAAACTAAATTTATTATAGAACTTTATGGAAATTGGATCAAATGAGAATATGAAGCTGGTGACTTCTTGGATAAGAGGATGACTGATGGGGGCGTGTGCGCACGTGCACACACACTCACACACACACAAAGAGAGATAGAGTGGCTGAGGAGTAGAATGCAAGAGAAGGCAGGCAACCAATGATGTTCCACATGGCTCTTTATTTAGGCCTGTCAATCTTTAATTTGTACATTAATGATATAGGGAATGATTTGAAGGTAATATTCAGTTGTTTGCTGATAATGCAAAACTGGGGAGGGAAATAGCAAATAAAAATAGACATTTCATAGAATGATTTAAATCAACCAGCATTGTGGGGAAAAGAATAATAGTCATGTCTAAAGTTACTCACTTTGAGATTATGTATTACATTGATGGAAATGGACTGAAAAAAAAAAAAAAGACAGAGTTGAGGTTCAGGCAGCATATTGTCAAAAGTTGGCAAATAGCTCAAAAAAGATCACTTAGATATTGAAGAATTCATTGACATAGAGAGAGACAATGAGGTTATTATTCCTCTCCATGAAGTTTTTATATGGCCACATCTGGACCACTGCACAAATTCCATTGCCTGAGTTCCTTGAAGATGCAGAAGTATTGAAGAGGATTCAGAGGTGTGACCGAAATGGAGAACTTATCTGTAGGGTGCTACCTTTGAAGATAGAAAAAAAAAATCCAAATGCATAACAGGAGAGAATAAGGGATCACTTTGAAAGTTGTGTAATAGCATAGTTAAAACACAGTGTCAGTGCTAGATTTTTTTGGTTGATTGCAAATCAGTGGAATGGATAACCTGAGGGAGTTCGGAATACTTTGTCAATGACTGGGCCTCTTGTGAAGAGTCTTTGGACTTTACGGAGGTTTTTGGGTAATATTAGAAGTATCTGTTTGTACTACTGTACATTGACTTCATTAAACTGCATGAGGATTATTTATGTGCAGATTTGGTCAATTGGTTTACATTATGATGAAGAAACACTGGAGAGGGTCTAGAAATGAGTCTTGAAGATATCAGGGCTCTGAATGGGTGGTTATAGAGAAAGGTTGAGAAAATGCAAATGGATAGGCATTAAAGGTGTGATATGAGAGGATTTTAGAGTATTAATACATTAAAGGATTATATATAGTGCATTGGGACAGTGAGAGGCCATCCTTTAACTCGTGTCTAGGTGCGATGGAGTTAGTAGCAGACTTTTTACTTGGAGAGTGGTCAAACATGTTGAATAGTTTCTGGAGTGTGAATGAGTTTAACATTCACAGTGTGAATGAGTTTAACATGAATATCTCATTTTCATTACATCTCGGTGATCTCAATTCCACTGAGCAGCATGTGTTAAGGTAAAGTCACAGTATTCATATAACCATTTCTGATGACATCTTCATGGTAGCATCGACAAACAAATTGCATGAGATTAAACCTGAAATTAAACATCGGTAGTCTAGTCAAAATAGAAACATAATAGAGGAAGTTATTTATTGTGGGCTGATTACCCACCTATGTGCAAAAAATTCAACAAGTTTCACTATTTGTCATATTCTGGTGGAGTGCCAGCACTTCACACAAAAGAGAAATGAAATTTTTACTAATGTAGCTGAGCCTTATACACTCAGGCAGATGTTATTGAACTTGGACAAATTGCATGACATACAAAGAATTAATTTATATAAGCACATTTGATTATGCATTCTATTTTTGTGTGGATTTTGCATTGCTTAATTTATAAATTTTTGAAAATTTTCTTTTTGTACAGAACGTATTATTTATTAATTGATTGCTTTATTGCTATTTATTTTTGTCTTGCATGCTGCTGTAACTTTTGCTTTGGTGCAGTATGACCTTTACTGTCCTTGTGCTGATAAACCATAAATCAGTCAATCAATCAGCCTTATGACATGGTATATTATCCTGTCAGAAGTATCCATCACATATAAATTTTTCTACATGATTCAACTTGGTTGACAATGATTAGGAAGGTTGTACCATTTAGTGCTTGTTTTACAGGTATTAAGAAACATATGAATGTCAGGAAAACATGTCCCGATCATTAATCTGCTGCCACCCACTACCAGCACCACCACCTTGCGATGTTTTTGTTGTCACCATACCCTTGTTCTGCTGTTCACATGAAATAACAGGAATCAGGATTTGTCACACTGTGCAATTCTTTTGCAGTCATGTGATGTCCTTTGCTGATATTCCTTTATCCTCCTTATCCTGATTGTTTAGTATCTTTATTGTTTAGTATGTTTAGTATGATAGACAAAATGAGTTCAGAGAATGAATCCGATCAAGTAAGAAGCGATGTGAAAGAGTGGGAGAGTAAGAAAGGAGAGATTGAAGTGATGGTTATAAATGAATAAGTGGGTAGCATAAGTATAGAGAATGAGAGAACAAGTGTGCAAGAAAAACAAGGAAATGGGAAGGCTCAGGGTGGACAGGGGGAAAAACAGCACGACAAAGGATAATATTATAAGAGGATTTGAATGTATATTTAGACACAAAGTGAAGGGGATGACCTAGGATCAAGGGAAAATGGTTGGATTTGAAGAAGGTTCTAAGATGAATAAGGAGAAAAAGAAATGGCTCAAGTTAAGTATGGAGAAGTCATATCTAATAAGTGGTATCAGTGAAACTTGCTGTAGATCCAGGAATGAGCTGTTATGTTTGTATACCAATGGTAGAAGTGTAAGAAACAAAGCAAATGAAATGGTTCCATTAATTGAGTCTATTGACCCAAGAATTGTTGGAATAAGTGAGCCATGCTTGGATGAGGATGTCATCCTGACAAGAATAGAGATGGGAGGGTATGATGTGTTTTGTAAAGATAGAAAGGGTAAAAAGGGAGGGGGAGTGCTCTTGATGATAGATAGTTATGTCCATACAAGGTAGAGATGCAAGAGGTAAATAGTGCCAGTGATTTTGAGGCAGTACAGTGTGAGATAGAGGTGAATAGAATGAAATACTTAATCAGATGTTGTTATAGACCTGGTAACGTGGGTGGTAGTGACTCATGAAATGTATAATCAAATTAGCCAAGCAAATAAGAAAAGGGTGATCATTATGTGCAATTTTAATTATGGCAATATAGACTGGGATGATGAGATAGCAACTGGTGCGATGGAATGATTTAGTTGAATGATTATATACTGCCTGAAGTAGTTGAGGGACAACTACTTCAGGCAGTATGTAACAGAGGGCACACAAGGATTGAGGGTCTTGGATTTGATCATTTCATCTTAGGATGTTATTATAAATGAAGTGTGAAATCACCCTCCAGTTGGTAAGAGTAACCATGAAGTGATTACTTAGGTGGTTGCCAGCAGTGTGAGGACTTCTATGAGGAAAGGATATATGTGGAACTACAAGGCTGATGATTATAAGAAGCTCAGGAGACAGCTTGCAGGTGTAATATGGAATGAGGAGTTGGGTGGAAAGTATATTAATGCTGCTTGGATGATGTTCAAGAACTGTCTAGTAGAAGCAATGTCTAAATGTATTCCAAGGATCAGAGGGTTAAATAAGGTAGGTGTGAAATTGATGAATGAAGAGATTATGCATATGATACAGAGAAAAAAGGCATTATGGGGGACAGCATAAGAGGAGTGGTAATAATCAGTTCCATGAGGATTACAAAGAACAGGCAAGGAGGGTGATTTGGTTGGTAAGAGTAGCAAAGGTAAAGTATGAGCAGCAGTTGGCTAATGAAGCCAAAAAGACAATTCTAGAATTCTTTTGATATGTAGCCAGCAAAAAAAAAAAAAAAAAAAAAAAAAAGATTATTTTTCACATTGATTGGAGAAAATGGTATAAGAACAGCTGCTGTAGAAGAGATAGTTGAGATATTTAATGAGCAGTTCATAAAGATCTTTCATTCTTGTGAATGCGAGATCATGGAGAATTTGAGAGCAGTTGTTGATGATGAGGATTAGAGACTGTTAGGCAAAATTCTTATGGACATGTATAATGTTATGCATTATGGGAATGGCCACTGCAGACTGGTTTCAACTGTTGTGAAACTAGTCTGTAGTGGCCACTGTTGAAACGGGCCACTGCCCAGGCTGGTTTCAACATTTATTGAGGTCTCATCAATGGGGAGCCAGACCCAGAAGCAATATGTCGTGAAGTGACTTCATGTGCAAGCTTTGTTTGTTTACACTTGGATAAAGGATGAAACCATGAATATAATTTCTTGGCATCTATAATTTATAGTATAAGCAAGTGAAAAAATGTCAACATCTATCTTTAATCCAGAGCATTTTAGTAATAAGGTGTGACACCTTTTGGCTATTTGTATATGGAAATATGACTTCTTCAAGGTTGGTATCACTTCTGGATCTGGTTCCCACTCATGCGATTTTGTGCTGAAGTGGTTGCTTTCCCTGAGATATGACCAGCTATGCTCAGTGGTGAGGTGAGCCTGCCATTCGGCAGAGCCACTGCTAAGGGTTCTTCTCGGTGGCAGGCTGAGCCTGTCACTGAGTGGAACTACTGCTGAGTTAAATGATCCTTCAGGTCACTCATTTTGGGTAATTTGAGGGATTGCATGAGTTTTTGGAGAGGTATTCCCACACTTAACGTACTTCAATAAAGGTCGAAACAGGTCTGTAGTGATACTTATAATGTATAGTATTATACATGTCTGTAAGGATATGTGCATTGTATTATGAGCTACTAAGGCAGTTGATGTGAAGCCATCAGCCTCTATATACAAGATGCTATCAAAAAGTTTCGAGACTAGCTCTGTTGATGAGAAATTACTTTATTTATCTATGTTTATACATAGATAAATAAAGTAAGTATTACCTTCAAAATAGTATTCTTGCAAAGCAATACAGCAGTCCCAGTGTTCCTGCCACTTCTGGAATGTGTCCTGGAAGTCTTCTTTTCGAAGCATGTCAAGCTCCTTTTGCGATTCGCGCTGGATCTCCCATTGGTGTCAAAACGGTGACCTTTAAGCTGGATCTTCATCTTCGGGAAGAGGGCGAAGTCTGCAGGAGCCAAATCTGGTGAGTAGGGTGGGTGCAGAAGTGAGACCATGTTGTTTCCGATGAGAAACTCACATGTGAGGAGAGCTCGGTGACATGGTGCATTGTCGTCATGGAGCATCCAGTTTTTCATGCACCATAGATCCAGTCGTTTTTGCCAAATGTCTTCCCTCAGACGCCTTAAAATGGCAGTAAAACTCGCTATTGACAGTCTGGCCCCTGGGGACAAATTCTCGATGTACAATGCCGCGAATGTCGAAAAAGATGATGAGCATGCACTTGGTAGAGCTACGGACCTGCCTTGCCTTTTTCGGTCATGGAGATGATGGGCTCTTCCACTGTGAAGATGTTGCTTCATCTCAGGGTCATACCCGTACACCCAAGTTTCATCACTAGTAATGATCCTCGACATGAAGGGCGGGTCATCCATGGCATGCTGACAGAGTTCTCGGCAGACTTCGATGCGGTGTTCCTTCTGCTTCTGGGTCAGCAGCCTGGGGATGAACTCGGAAGCAACATGGCACATGTTCAAATCACATGTGAGGATTGCCTGGACTGTTATGTATGACACACCGGCAATGGCAGCAATGTTGTGGAGTGTTCTCCAACGATCCTTTTGCACAAGTTGCCGAATGATTTTGACATTTTTGGGGGTTGAGCTCGTTGAAGGTCTTCCTGATCTCTCTTCGTCTTCCAGTGATGTCCTTCTGCTCTTAAAGCACGCGTGCCACTCAAAACACCTCGAACGACTCATTGCAGCATTGCCGTAAACTTGCCGAATCATGTGAAATGTCTCTATAACAGATTTGCCCAGTTTCATGCAGAATTTCACGTTCACTCTTTGTTCTAACTTGCTGTCCATGATGAAATTGCAGACGTGGTCAGAATAGCACCAGTTGCACAGCTCCTGATGTACACAGGATGATGTCTTTTGGCACACTGACTTATGAAGGTCGGTGCTCCCTGTGACTGTGTGTGTGCAACCTTGTGCTGGCATGTTACAAAACTAGTCTTGAAACTTTTTGATACCATCTCGTACAAGTAGCCCACTTGTGAAGTGAAGTCATGTGCAAACTTTGTTTACACTTGGATAAAGAATGAAACCAAGAATATAATTTCTTGGTATCTTTAATTTATAGTATAACCAAGTGAAAAAAACTTTCAGCATTTATCTTGATGTTAATAAGGCTGTGGAACTTGATAATATATTGCCATGTATTTTGAAGGAATGTGCCAGGGAATTGGCATCTTCCTTCACATATTTGTTTAATATGAATCTTGCACTGTTTAAGTTCCAAAGGAGAGGAAGGAAGGCAAGATTGTGTGGCTTCATAAGGGAGGTAACAGAACTAAATATCAAATTATTGGCCTATTTGTGTGTCAGTTTTTGTGATTAATATGTTGGAAAGACTGGTGAGAACCAGGATCCAGAATTGGGTTGACAACAGTGGTATTATCCATGGATTTGCTAAAGGGAGGTCATGTTTTAGTAATCTGCTTACTTATTATAATAAGATATTGGCTTCATTGGACAAAGAAGATGGATGCACAGTAGTATACTTAGATTTTGCAAAGGCTTTTGATATGGATGGGGTGGACATTAGAGTAGTGCATTGGATTGGAGATTGGATATCTGATAGGTATGAACAAGATGTGTATGGAGGAGCAATATTCTGGAAGAAAGTCATGAGTGGTGCCTCTCAGGGGTCTGTTTTAGGACCATTACTGTTTAACCTTTATGTTAATGTTATTGGGGAAGATTTGGATGGGAATATTCAGTTGTTTGCAGATGATGCAAAATTGGGATGAACTATGAGGAGGAGTAGAGCAGATGTTGTAGCCTTACAAGAAGACTTTAATAGATTGAGAGAATGGGGATGGGAGTGGGGGGATGCCAGTTCAATGTTGCAAAATGTAAGGTTTTAAAATTTGGGAAACAAAGATGAGATATAGAATTTACACTTGGTGGGGATGTATTGTTAGAGGTGGAGGAGATAAGACATTATGGGGTGATGGTGGATAAGGATCTAAAATTTAGAAGACGTTGCCAAAATTGTGAGAACAACACAATGAATTCTGGGATTGATGCAAAGGACACTGACTTGTAGAGGTAAGGAGATTCTTGTTCCATTGTATAAGGCTCTGATTGGGCAACACATGGATTGCTGTGCACAGATTTGATCATCTGGTTCTCATAAGGATGAAGAGATGTTGGACAGGGTTTAGAAGTGACTGAATAAGTAGTTTGTGATCTCTAGAATTGAATATGAGGAAAGGTTGAGAAGATGCAGTTTACAGAGTCTAGTGGACAGGAGGAAGAGGGGGTAATGTGATAGAGACATACAAGTTGGCAAGGGGTGGTTATTGGATTAATGTTGAAGAGGTTTTTCATAAAATGGTTGGGAGATCAGGGCAGAATAAGATGTCATCCCCAGAAGCTGTATAAGGAGAGTGTGAACAGGGGAGTGAGAAGTAGGTTTTTTGCATGAAGAGTTGTGAATGAATGGAATGCCTTACCTAAGAATGTGGTGTCTGCAGAGTATTTGAATGTGTTTAAGGCATGGTATGATTAGCTGTGTGTATGACAAAGGGACCTCCTAGATGAGTCTTTGACTCAATGGGGTCTTAGGGCAATAATATAATGAATATAATCAATTTCAATGTGCACTTATTTCTTAATGTTAATTACTTAGTATTAATCACATGATTCTTGATGTTTAATTTGTGGTGATATTTCTATGTTTAATTCTCCAGATATGAATATACAATAGAACACACACAAAGAAATAGTAAACAACATATTAGAAAAACAAACTCATCTGACTTAACATTACAATAGAAATATTTGTTTTTGGCTTGTCTCCCCCAACTGTTCTACAGAGATAAATTGCATCCTTATGATACAGTGTAGTTCAGTAGTTTAATTTTCAAGTCTTTAGTAGCTAAAGTGTTTTTCAATAATACCAAGGCCTCTAGTTCTTTGTCATCATTTTTGATATTTCTATTCATAACTCCACAACTAACACTGAAACGTATACAACTAAATGCAACAAACATGTAATCATTATTTATGTGTTTCAGAATGATTTCTAACAACATTATTAACTATAGGGGGAAGATAATATTGAATATTTCTTGGGTCTCACACCTAGTGGAGTTCTGGTACTAAGAAATAAATCAAAAGTTGGAAATTATTTTTGGTGAGTAAATAAAGCTTCTTTCAGTTTAATTTCAGTTTGCAGTGGAATCAAGTATTTATTATAGTATACAAGAAATTATATTTTGTTTTCATTCATATTATACCCAAGTATCTTCCAACAGAACTTTGCCGTCGAAATTACAGTCAACTCTCACAATAACAAGCACCTATAATGACCTCACCAAATTACCAAAAAAAAAAAAAAAAAAACCCCTCTGAAGCCCCATGATTAATCAATACTGTTCTGTAGAAAATTCACTATAGTAAACCCACTTTTGATCTCTGTGGCTTTGATGTAGTGAGAGTTGACTGCATTTTTTTGTATACTGAGAGTAATGATTCACTATGAGTTGCTCTATGTAACTACTTTTCGCTATAGTGGCACATTCCCTATGAGCATTTCTTTTTCCTTATAGTGAATTTAAGAAACTAATGGAAGACATTATATGACATACATCTGGATGGTAAATGTCTTTCATTATAGTGTGTTTACTACTCAGACACATTTTGGTCTCTATTGGGACCATAAAAAAATAAAATATGTTGAATTAACTTGACAGCAGAATTTACCTTATAATACACAAAATATTATATCACTGTATTCTAACTTATGTCATTCTGGAATTGGGGCAGTTTTTGAAGGTTTTTGACCTTATTGAGTAGCATAATACAAGGAATCATGTTCTTGATTTCACCATATTATACCCAAGTGTATGGAAAGGCAACTCGTAACCAATTCAGCTGCTCTTGGTATACAAGAATCATGATCTCAAATATAATTTCATGTGCATTTAGTTGCATATGCTTGGGTATAGTGTATATGTTACAGTTAAAGTGATAAATCTGGTTATTATTAATAATTACTGGTTAAAGTGAATAATTTAAGAGAATTAATCACTTTAACCGGTTAAAGTGAATAATTCCTGGAGGAGTCTGGTAAATGTAATAAAAACATGTTTTTAGGTTTTATATATAGGTTTTCATTCTCAATAGAAATTATAACAGCTTAGGTTAGGTTACGTTAGTTTATAATGAAAAAAGTAAGGAAAGTACTTCTTTTGCACTCAATGAAATTAGAAAGCAGAAATCATTATAAACTAACCTAATAACAAATTAAAGTTGTTGTGGGCAGATGAATGGGGTTAATAGATAAACGTCATTGTGTACCTCTTTAATCATCAATGGAGAAAAACACTGATCAGTTGCTCTCTGATTTATCTATTATCCTCATTCATCTGCCCACAACAACTTTTATTTGTTATCCCCATATAACAAATTTTTTGTTATATGGGGATAACAGAAATATTTCTGCCCACAATTTTTAAGCTCGGCCCACAACAACAACATTTATCTTTCATCCCCATTAATCTGCCCACGACAAACTACGACTATACTCTGGTTCGACATGCGACATCCGGGTTAGTGTAGGTTAGTTTATAATGATTTCTGATTTCATTGAGTGCAAAAGAAGTACTTTCCTTACTTTTTTCATTATAAACTAACCTAACCAATAAAGGTTAGGTTAGTTTATAATGATTTCCAACCAATTAAGGTTAGGTTAGGTTAGGTTAGTTTATAATGATTTCTGATTTCATTGAATGCAAAAAAGAAGTACTTTCCTTACTTTTTTTCATTATAAACTAACCTTACCTAACCTAAGTTGTTATAATTTCTATTGAGAATGAAAACCTATATACAAAACCTATAAACATGTTTTTATTACATTTACCAGATTCCTCTAGGAATTATTCACTTTAACCGGTTAAAGTGATTAATTCTAATTATTCACTTTAACCGGTAATTATTAATAATAACCGGATTTATCACTTTAATCGTAACATATATAT
This sequence comes from Typopeltis vanoorti, assembly GCF_054136105.1. NCBI lineage: Eukaryota > Metazoa > Arthropoda > Arachnida > Uropygi > Thelyphonidae > Typopeltis > Typopeltis vanoorti. The sequence goes on along the minus strand of NC_143564.1, from coordinate 69,244,230 downwards.
GAAAACCATAATTTCTTGTACATTATAACATGCTACTCAGCCAACTGAAAATTTTTTTTTTCAGAAAACTGAAAAAAATCCAAAAACTTGCAGCCTGCATTTCTTTAATCCATCCTAATAGATAACATTTTATAATGCTGGCTACCTTGGTTATTACTCATTACTGGGAATTTCTTAGTGTTTTCATTTTTCCTGGAAATGGAGGTGACAAAGAACCTCCTTGTATGCAACCCAAGATTCAACCCATTCCATTCTTTACACAGTTTCAGAATCACTTTTTATCACAACTTTTTTTGGTGTCCTGATTATTTGTTGCAATCCACTATTTGGTTTTTCCAAAGCTTTTGGTAATATGAGGGAGATTAATCCTATCTATATGATGTTTTATGGCTATAAACTGTGTGTATTCTTCTGGCCAGTTTGCTTGTTTTATAGGATGAAACCTAAGTTTCTGGGAGGAAAACCCTACCACTTCTGTATACGAGCCTAACTAACTCACCTTAGCTGAAATGCCCTGATAAAGATTTTTTACATCCCAAGATTGGATTTGAACTCGGGTCCATCCAAAGGGCATTGTTGATACCAAATGAGATATGGAGGCTGTTATTGAAAGTTTTTTGTGGTGATGAACTAACTGCATTTTTAAAATAGAATTAATCATCAGTGATTTATGTAATGAGCTTACTAAAATTCTTAAGAGTGAAGATATGATAATACACTAGTATAAAAATACAAGAGAATAAGAATAAGAGATGGTTGGCAAATTGCATAAACTCTGTTATGAATTTGAGTGTCCTATCCTATTCCCTCAGCCATATGGCTGGTGGGGGTATGGTAGCTATATTCTACCATACTAGGGAGATAATTATGAGCAAGGTGGTTTCCTGTTGCCTTCCTTGGTGTAGTATATTTTATGACTGTAACAGTGTGTGTTCATGGGACTGGTTTGCCTGTTTTGAGGGATGAAAAACTAGAGTTACTGGGAGAAAAAAACCCTCCACCTCCGTATGAGACCAATTAACTTACTTTAGTCAAATGAGACCAGATAAAGGTTTCCTCACGTCACTGACAGAAATCAAACCTAGGTCTTTCCAACCAAAGCGCTTTGTCTGTACCGACTGAGCTATGGAGACTTCATGAATTTGAGTGTAGGATTAGTAATATAAAGTAATGTAGTTGTTTGCTTACTCATTATATAATAATGATGGATATTTATAATAATTTTATTCTCTTGCTAGTTGCTGTGGACTTAACCAAGTTAAGTCCATAATCAAAAGTAGCAAAAAAAATTGATTTTACATAACGGTTGGACAGAATATATCATTTAAAAAATAGCTTAATACCAAAAACAGCCCATGTAGAGGGTTTATAATTTTGTAACTCTCAGTTACTGTTGAAACTAATCAGAGATCATTTGATTACTTGGTTTGACTTAATAGATATTTATAATCTTTTTTTTTTCCTTTTTAATAATTTGAAGTAACATAAAAGGAATATGTTACTTCAAATACTTTTTAATAATTTGAAGTAACATAAAAGAAATATAAGTGTGATAAAGATAATATAAAGCTTTATTATCTTTATACAGTTATATGTAATAACGATACAGGTGATATAAGTTATCATTATTATTGAGTCTAATAATAATGGTATCTGCTTGATTTTTTCATTGGATGAAGTAATTATTATTATTTTGGGCAACTCCAAAGAGTTGACAGATTCATTGAGGGAGACCCTAACATCATCAAGAACAACTATTCGACATTCACACAGTATCTATTATACCTTGCCTAGAACTCATTCGTGGTCATAGTACCCACAACAGACTCTGGCAGCTTATTCCACTCATTCACCATTCTCCAAGTAAAAAACCTAGCTCTAACACCCCTGCTAACCACATTCTTGCCCAGCTTCCATGTATGGCCCCTAGTCCTCCCACCACCAGTCCTATTCTCAAAAATATCTTCTGGATTAATCTTATAGAAACCCTTCAGTAATTTGAATGTCTCAATCATATCACTCCTTTTCCGCCTATCAACCAATTTTTGCAACCCACAAATCTTCAACCTGTTCTCATAAGGTTCATTCAACAGACCTGCTATCATCTTGATCACTCATCTCTGGATCCTCTCCACCTCCTCCCCATCAAGAAGACACCCTGGCGCCCATATCTGGGAACAGTAGTCTAGATCAGGACTTATCAAGGCTCGATACAGAGGAACAATACCTTGTTTGTCTCTGCTTGTTAAGGTATTTTTCAGAAGCCAAGTGATTTGATGAGCTAATTTAGCCACTTTTGCGATGTGTCCCCCTAAGCTTCAACTCCCTAACCACCAACACTCCTAAATCCCTGGCCTCATCAATCTCTTGGAGTACAGTTCCACCAATGTGATATACTGCTGCTAATCTTTTCATCCCAAAATGCATAACCTTACACTTTTCCACATTAAATTGACATCCATTTTCCTTAGCCCAGTCCTCCAACCTATCCAGATCATCTTGCAAAATTTTGACATCCTGTGCACTCACAATTGCTCTACCCAACTTTGCATCATCAGAAAACAAATAAACACTTCCTCTCAGATCCTTTTCTATATCATTAATGAACAAATTGAAAAGTAGTGGTCCAAGAACAGAATCCTGCAGCACATCACTAGTCATAGGCGATCTTTTGGACTCTACTCCTGAATAAACCACTCTCTGATATCTCTCCATCAACCACTCTCCTATCCATCTCACCAGCATTATATCCATCCCCATATGCTGCAGTTTACTGATTAGAATTCCATGTGGTATCCTGTCAAAGGCATTAGCAAGGTCCTGTAGAATCAATGTAAACGCATTACCCTTATCCAGTTCAGCCGTCACTGTGTTATAAAACGTGAGCAAGTTACTGAGGCATGATCTACCCTTCACAAAACCATGTTGTCCCCCATACAGTATCCCATTTTCATCTATCCAATCTTGTATTCTTCTCTTGACTAATTTCTCCAAGACCTTGACAACGATTCCTGATATGCTAATCGGCTGGTAATTTACAACAGCAGTATTGGAACCTCCTTTATGCAGTGGAACTATTTTCCCCTCTTTCCACCCCCTCAGGACTAACCCAGACCCGAGACTGAAATTAAACAAAATGATCAAGGGTACTGATGATTCTTTTGCCGCTTCACGTACGACACAAGCTGGTATACCATCCAATCCCACAGATGTATTGACATTGAGGTTTTGCAATAGACTACTCACCTCCACTTCATTCACCACAATTCCCATGTAATCTATTGGTTCATTCATTTCTGCAATGTCGCCACCAGAATGATATACTCTTGCAAAGTGCTCGCTCAGTAATTCAACTATATCAACTGATTTGGTTACCTCCCTACCATCGGCATTCTTTAAAATCATTCTGCCATATACATTTTTTTCTTTTACTTGCAACATATCGAAAAAACTGTTTGGGATTCTCTTTAGCCTGCATGGGCAATGTTCTTTCATAATCCTTTGTTGCTTTTCTTACCACACTCGTTACCCTTCTGGCCTGCACTTTATACCGTTCATGTGCCTGCCGGTCACCTTTCTCCTTGAATTCCCTCCATAGTTGTTTCTTTTTTTGCAGCTCAAGCTTAATGGTGTTATTCATCCATTTAACCCCTACTTGATTTATTATTCGGACTCTAGGTATACAGTCAGCCATTGCTTCATGCAAACACTTCTTAACTGCCTCCCATGCACTATCAGCTTCTAGCCCTTGCAGTTGTACATGCCATGGCACTGAGCCAATCAAACTCCTAAGCTTGTCATACTTACCAGCCCAATAATTTCCCATGTACCCTGTCTTAATTGAAAATTTCACACATTTAGCCACCTCCCAGGTCAAGACCCTGTGATCACTCTCACCAATCGGTGGCAACGTGATCATATTCGTTACAGCCTTATTCTCAGATGCAATTACCAGGTCAAGCACTCTCTGATCCCTAGTATTTTCCATTATGCTGTCGCAGATAGTTATCCCTTAATAATCGCATAAAATCCTATTCCTTCCTTCCATGTGTCCTCTCCTCCTTCCAATCAATGTTACCATAGTTGAAATCTCCCATAATAATTACCCTCCTTCCACTCATTTCTTCTATTTGCTTATGCATACTATCTCCACCATCTGTTCCATCACTTGGTCTATAGCAGCACCCAACTGTATATTTTGTTCTGCTAGTTTCAATCTCGCACCAAATAGCCTCAAATGTGCTCTTTTCTCTATCCTGCAGTTCCACTTCTATTCTCCTAGGCTGTAGCTCATCAGCTATCATCAGTAACACTCCTCCTCCCATTTTATTCTCCCTGTTACTTCTGAACACACCATACCCCTCACATTCAATCCCACTAGCTGTGTCATCTTCTGTCAGCCATGTTTCACTAATGCTAATAACCTGTGGTCTGGATGTGCCAACCAAGGCCAAAAATTCTTCCTTCTTGTTCGTAATACTTCTGGCATTAGTATACATGAATTGCAGAAGCCGATTTGTCCCATCCCTATTTTGATGCCTTATATTAACTATCACATTCTGATTCGTGGTCTTTCCTACTCGCTTGGACATATTACACACATTCACACACTCAACTGTCTCCCTAAAATCTACATATCTATTCCTCCCCCCTTAATAACTCTAGTTTCCCTGATTCTGCACATTCACTTCCATTACATTCGACAACACCTTTTCAAGTTTCCGTACACCAAATCCATTCAAATGTAAACCATCCATTTTATATAAATCCTTTAGCCCATCGAACTCATTCCACATATCCACAAATTCCACACCACTCATCCTGCATAATTCACGCATAGTCATTAGCAATTATGGCCCTCCTTCTATACTCTTCACTGTCATACCGTGGCAACAGACTCACCATCCTAACTCTCTCACTCTTCTCTTTTGCTACCTGAAGCAATTCCTTCACATCCTCACTCATAGACATTTTGTTTCCTTTCAAATCATTTGTATAGCTCCAAGCCTTAGCCTCATCAGTTTCCCATTGCATAATTCTACCAGTATAATCTGCCATTGAAAATCATCATGCCAGAGTGCATGATGATTTTCATCATCTTTGCACTTACTAACATTGAACTGATAGCCATTATCATTTGTACACAGTTCCAGCCTGTTCAAATCATTCTCAAAGTGCTGTATATCAGTACATCTGATTGCCCTATCTATCTTTGCATCATTATCATCAGCAGCAATAGGAAACAGCTGAATGTCTCCTGTCAAGTCCTTCCGAATATCAGTCACTGTATTATCTCCACCTGGATGATAATGCTTGATACACACTGACAAAGTGTTCACTCAGTAATTCCACTATTTCTTCTCCTTATATCACCTCCCTACCATAAAAATTCATTAATGTTGTCTTCCAAAATCATTTTTCTTTTGCTTGTCATCTATCAGAAGAACTCTTTGGAATCAACCTGATCTATTAATTTTCTCATTTAATCTGATTTTGTCTTTCTCGCCATGCTACTCACCCTTCTTGCCTATGCTTTGTGTTGTTCGTGAGCCTGCTGATCACCTTTTTGCTTATATCCTCCATAATGTTTTCTTCATTTGCATTTCCTGCTTATTGATGCTACTCATCCATTTAACTCCCACCTGATTTATTCTTTTAACTCTGGGTATGCAGTCTGATATTGATTTCTGTAAATACTCCTTGACCATCTCCCATGCATTACTAACATGATTTCCTTTCAGTTCATGGCACTGCTCTAAGCCGCCTCCTCAGTGTTCCATAATCACTGTTCTTAAGCAAAATTCAGCATGTTTATCCAGCTCTCAGGTCCAGACTTCTGGCACCATCTTGATCGGGACTTCAGCACAGTCTCATTCTCTTCTCCCACTCTCTAAGCAAAAACTTTGCTCCTTACTACCTCTTTATCCAACTTTCAGGGATGACCCTCTTGTTCTGTCCCTCTCCCTGCATTTTGTGAAAATCTTTAGAATGTTAATCTTGTACAAACCTGATCACCAACTTATGTCCCAGTCTAATTATTCTTCCTTCTGTCTAATGGGCCTCAGATGGTATATCTTCAGTCTCTCTCATACTCAAAATACAGAAATTTCCTTCACTTGATCCCCTCTTCAAAAAATCTTGTCTCAAAAGCCAGGTGACCACATCTAGGCACAGTAGTCTAAATATTGCATGATTCCTGATTGAGGCCTTTTACAGCAGAACCATAACTTCAGTTCTACATGTCATATGCCCTCCTCATTATCATTGCCATTTAACCCATTGTGTTGTCTTCAGAATTCTTGTGACATTCCTCCTAAAAGCCCTTTTCTATCAACAACACAAGGTCCCTTCTCTCTTCCACTCCTTTAATACATCTTAACGTATTGAATTCACTGCATCCCATCTCTTCCTTTCAGATTTGAACACCTTACAGTTCATGATGTTGAATTGGAAGCCTTACTCATATGTTTGGCATATGCCAAACATATGAGTAAGGCTATTCAAATCATCCTGAAGTGCAGCAACATCAGTTTTACCCCTCATAGCTTCTCCCAACTTTGTATCATTTGAAACAACTGATTATTTCTGTTTAAATCTCTCTCAATATCATTTAAAATATAAGTGACAATGGCACAGTAGATAAAAGCAGTTATAAAGAACAGTGAAGCACACTTAGTCACTTTCCTTTTTTGGAATACTTATCCTATAACAACTTGCTGATACTTGTCAGACAGACAGCCTCCTATCCAGCTTATAAATTAATAAGCCTGATTCTACTTCTTCAGCAAACTCATTTTAAATAGCAACTTATCTAGTTGCTGCAAAATCTAGTTACACTGCTGTATGTTCATTTCTCCTTGGTTCAGCATACATCTGATTCTCCTTTTTCATTCTTAGTACTCAAGATTTCATAAAGAAACATAACATCTCATTATTTGATCTATACTCAGCTTCATCTGTGCCACCTCTTAGCTGTGACTTTTTCACCAGACCTCTCCCCTTATTTATGCTGCATCTCTCTCTCTCTCTCTCTCTTGCCCATCATTCCCTGTTTACTGTCATCTTATATACCTATTCAGTATAGATGTTCAAGAGTCATTAATCATATTAAATTAACTGCTGTAGTAAATTAGGTAAGAGAATTAACAATAAGAGAATTTCTGGTTTGTGCACAATTTAAATGTGTGGAAATTGTTAATAGAATAGGAAAGTGGGTCGCTTGAAAATTAATTCTGGATCAGAGGAAGGAAATCTACTCATAGCCTATAACAACTAACTAGTACTTCTGATTTGTTATTATCCAGCCCTCACATTCTTGTGGTGTGCTCTGTAACTAGGTATCAATTTGAATTCTCAATGAATGATGATCGACTTAGTTTGGAAATTGCTGAACTAAGTATTCTGTATCAGTAGGAAAGTACATATACACATGTGCCTGTGTAGTGCAGTCATATGGATGAATTTATGTATTCATCTTTGGTTGGAAAAGAATTACATAATGATATAAAGGACATCCTCATTGAATAAAAGAGATTTTTAAACCAATGGTGATTATCTGGTCTCATTCAAAGGTGTATGTTTTGTTATTCTGCAAACAGATGACTCACGGTTTGAGGATATGCAGCATTGATGCAAGCATAGAACTATTATACATCTCAATATTCTCAGGATGATGGCCAGGAGGAGTCTAAGGGATAGGAGCATCTAGATTTAGTATTTTTTTTTTTTTCTTAGGCATTTCCATGGAGTCAGACTCATTGCAGGAGGACAGCCATGATTCACACAATACCTATCATACTTTTTCTTGAACTCATTCACTGACAAAGCATTCACCACTTCCTTTGTAACCCATTCCACACTTTCACCACTCTCCGAGAAAAAATCTAACATGCTTGCTAACTATACATACAATTTCCAGGGGATGACTCCTTGTTTTTTCCCTTCCTGTCATGCATTTGAAAAATAGCTTTCAGTGCTATTTTTATAAAACCCCTTTAATAACTTACATGTTTCTATCATGTCCCCTGTTTTTTTTGTCTATCAACTAGTCTCTGTAATCCATAGATCTTAATCCATCCTCCTATAGAGCATTCCACAAACCTGTTACAATCTTGGTAACTCCCTTCTTAATCCTCTCTACCACTTCATTAACAAGAATCCAGGTAACCAGATCTTTGCCCAGCAGTTCACATGTGGCCTTACTGAAGTCTTATGAAAGAGAATAATAACCTCCCAATCCCTACCAATCAGTGTTTTTTAACATCTGAGTAATCCAATGTGCTATTTTGTTTACTTTTTGCAAAACTTCAACTCCCTGCTCATGATCATCCCCAAATCCCTGGCACCTCACAATTTCCTACAGTTACCTCAATATATTACATGACTCATGATCTCTTTAATCCAAAGCTCATGACCTCACACTTGGCCGTATTAAATTAGTAGCCATTTAACTTACCCCTGCTGCCAGTTTATTTAAGTCATCCTGCAGCATTTCTACATCATCTTCATCAAGTATTCTTCCATTTATTATATCATGTACCACTTCAACAGCAGTTGACCAAATACTTAGTCTTGTGGTGTACCACTTATCATCCTCCTCCTCTTGGATACTGTCCATCAACCACTTTCTTATCATCATCACCAGCTTCATATCAATCTCCATTTTTCTCCAAGTTATGTAACAGAGTTCTTTGTGGTATCTTGTTGTATGCATCTGCAGAGTTCAGTAGTAACATTATGTAGTCATTTCCTTTGTCACTTTACTATAAAATAATGTGAGCAGATTCTCAAGGCAAGACCTATTTAGAACCCCACCCCATAGAGCATTATATTCCTGTCTGCCCATCTGGAATACTGAATGGTTTGAGTTGCTACCTCAATCTTAGAGATTCCCTTCACTTCTACAATGGAATAGCTTGGTCAGAGAAGCTATCAATCAAATTGCTCACCTCTAATACATAGGCTAATATCCCATCTAATCCTATGATTCAATTTGCATTATGCTTTTGCACTATCCTAAGTACCTCCAGTTCATGTATCTCTATCCTCATAACATTTAATGCCACACATCTAGCACTGTATATCTCCACCTGATAGTATGCTTTTGCAAAATGATTACTTAGTAACTCAACTATTTCATCTACTTCTGTTATCTTCCTGTCATCTTCACTTTTTAAAGTTATCCTTCCATCCTTTCTTTTACTTGCCATAGCAAAAGGGCTTTACTTTGGCCTGCTTATCTAGCTTCCTTTCATAATCTGAATTTCTCTTCCATCTCATACTGATCACCCTCTTGCTTTTGCTTTGTACTGCTCATGAACTTGCTGATTATCTCTCTCTTAATATACCCCTCCACCCTTCACATCTTTTTCTTTTCCTGCAGGCTCTCATTAATGATTATTCTTTCATCTAACTCCTACCTAATTTATACTTCTGACTCTAAATATATAATCTGATAGAGCTTTCTTCAAACACCCCTTGACCATCTCCCATGCACTTGCTAATATCGTTCCCCTCCAGATTCTTATGCTATGGAACTACTTCAAGGTTGTCATACCACCTTCTTTGTAATTCCACATATATCTTCTTACCAAAAAATTTTGATTGTATAGTAGTTTTACAAATCAAGACTACATGATCCCTCAACTTTATGTGGCTGCCTTTGTCACTGCTTTTTTGATGGTCATCCAACACTCTCGAACCCTGAGTACCCTCCATTACTTGTCTCAGGTAATTTTCTCTTAGCAGTTGTATAAATTCCATCTCCCCATCTCCTTTCTTCTTTGTGACTATTTTCCTCCTTCTAGCCTGTGCCCCTATACTTGAAATTCCTCATATTAATTTGCTTGTTCTGCACTTATTCTGATTTTCCAATTCTTGCCTTCCACTTTCTTTCTTGGACCCCCTCCCCTCCTCCCATGGCCTGTAGTAACAGCCAGCTATGTATTTCATTTTGTTGGTCTTTATCTTACACTAGATGGCTCAAATGAACTGCACTCTACATCCCTGTTCTCCTGATGCACTTCTACTCTTTTTGGTTTAAGTTCTTGTGTAATTAGTAACCCCTCCCCCATTCTTTCCATCCTGTTTCCTGTATCCTCTCTGAACTATACCCTTTGCATTCTATCCCTATGACTATCATTATCTGTTAACTAAGTCTTACTAATGCTTATAACTTTTGACCAAGTTAAACAACCTCCAAATTTCCTCCCCCTTTATTCCTTATGCTTCTGGCATTAGTATAGGATCGGAGAGCTGTCCACAACCATGGTGGCCACATTGCCTCCAACTCGAGGGGGTAATCACATGTTCTTGACTTGGAGGGTTGCAAAGCATGGGGAATTTCTATCAGGAAGGGTATATGTTGAACTACAAGGCAGGTGATTATGACAAGTTTAAGAAGAAACGTGAAGCTGTGTTATGGCATAAAACATGCAAGGAAAGGATATTAACACTGCATCTAGAGGAAGTGGTATCAGATTGTATGTAACACAAGGTCAGAAGGGCTAATCATGTAGGAGTTAGATGGATGAGTAGTATCATTAAACAGAAGCTACAAAAAAAAATGTGGAGGGTATATAAGGAGAAAGGCAACCAGCATGCTTACAAGCAGTACAAGTATCCAGCAAGAAAGGTGACCAGCATGGTAAGGAAGACAAAATCAAATTATGAGAAGATACTAGCTGAGCAGGCCAGAAGAAATCCAAAGAATTCTTTTGTTACATGCCAAGAAAGAGGAAGAATGACCATGGAAGGATAACTTTAACAAGTGCTGATGGCAATGAGGTGACAGAAGTAGTCACTGAGGAACGATTTTGTAAGGATACATCATACAGGTGAGGTTAGTGCTATGACAGATGTGACAGGGATGGGTGGATGTGAGAATAGAGTGGATGAATTGGAAGTTCTTAGGATATTGTATAATCTCAATGTAAATACAGCCATAGGATTATAACGGATATCAGCTCACATATTATAAGAATGTGCAAAGGAACTGGCAGAGTCCAAGTCCCAAAGGAATGGAAAGAGGACAAAATATTTTCTTTGCATAAGGGAGGCTTTAAGACTGCAATACAAATTATAGACCAATCTGTATCTCAGAAGTGGTAGTAAAAGTACTTGAAAAGTTGGTCAAAGAAAGAATTCAGGAACGTGTGGATAAGAATATGATATGCTTATGAGGGACAGAATGGCCTTGTGAAGGATTGGTCATCCCATAGTAATTTACTAACTTTTTATTATAGAGTGACAGCTGAGTTGGATAAAGGGAATGACCACAAGATGGTATTAGAGTTGAAGTTTAGATAGCATATTTCTAAGGTTTCCAAGGTAGCTCATAGAATTACTTTGCTATTGAAGAAAACACTAACAAGCAAAGATAAAGTTTTCATTCCTCTTTATAAGGCCTTGATATATTACATCTGGATTGCTGTGCTCAGGTCTGGTCACTTGGATTCTTGTGGGTGAGGAAGTAGTACAGAGGATTCAGAGGTGAGTTGCCTGTGGAATGCTCCCTATGATGATAGACTAAGGGTTCATGGGTTGTAAAAGTTGGGTGATAGGTGAAAAAGAGGGGGATATGATAGAAACATTTAAGTTTCTTAAAGGGTTTTATAGGATTGATGCAGGAGAACTGTTTTAGCACTTGGAGAGAGGAGACAGAATAAGAGGTCATCCCTGGAAGTTGAGTAAGAGCATGATTAGCAACATTGTGAGGACTAGATTTTTCACTTGGCTAGTGGTGAATGAATGGAATGGGTTGTCAGAGTCAGTTGTGAGTGCTTTGTCTATTAATGAGTTCAAGGATATGTATGATTAGATATTGTGTGGATAGTCTAGGTCTCCCATAATGAGTCTTTGGACTCCATGGTACCTATACAATAATAATAAAGCAAATGTTTAAACCATGCATGCTGTCTATGTGCACAGGTCCTATCTCTGTGTGCACCTGTACATCTACACTGTTTGTGTGTCATATATTCATGTTTATGGTATTGTTTGCTATATTGCATTACTATATTGCATTGCATTATTTGCATTACATAACAGTATTAAAGTAAGCATTAAAAGCAACATAAATTAAGAAGTAGTATATATATTCTTCACTTGCTTTGAATCAAATGCATGCAAATCAAGAAATGATTGGCTATTTCTTCATATTATCCTGATGATGACCTCAGTATGGAAGTTAAAATATCAAAGTTAAGAATTTTTAAGTGAAATTGTTTTCTTCTCAAACAGCTGATATGTCTGCAAATCATTTATAATAATTGCTAAACTCATCTTAACCTATAATGAAAGAATACATAAGTCATTGTCATGTTGCCATATCCAACATTTCCAGAGGTTGGGAAATGCAGAATATGGCAATGATATCAGCAGATTTGTCCATTACCAAGAGAATCAATCCCTGCTTCTGAGTGAGGAGAGTGATTATGCAGTTTGACCTGAGAGGTAACAAGCATATAGAATATTAGTTAAGATGGGGCATGTGTGGAAGTACATAGCAGGTGATTATGACAAAAAACAGATTGGAGCAGTATGTGATTAATAGTCAAGGAGTGTTATCAGAGAAAGCAGTATTAGGCTGTATACCCAAGATCATAAAGATAAATTTAGAGATAAATGGACAAATAACATCATAGCATCATTGAATAGGAGCTACAAATAAGGAGAAATGAGATGAGTGAGTTTAGGACAGTACAAAATTCCAGCAAGAAAAGAGTGACCAATAAAATAAGAAAGGATAAATCAAATTATAAGAAGAAATTAGCTGAGCAAAGCAATTTTCAGGGAATTATATTTTGCATGGAGAATTAAAGGAATGAAATCATAACTTTAATGAATGCAGATAATGATTACATGGTAATAGCAGCAGAAGAAATAGTTTAATTACTGACTGATCACTTTTCAATGATATATCATCCAGACAAGATAATGCAGAACTGTGTGACAGAGACAAATGTAAGAATAGGGTTTGCTGCATTAGATGCTCAAGATAGTTTAAAATTTTGCTGCGGATGGAGCAGTAGGATCAGATGAGATTTCTTCTCCTCTATCACATGAAGGTATGAGATAATAGGCAGGGTCTATGACAAGGTTACTTAATTTAAGTCTCAATTTTGGCAGGATCTTCATAAATAAGTGGGAAAGGTTAGTCTATTGCATACTGAACAGAAATTTATAGACTGATCACTACCTCAGTAGTGATCATTTGGGAATGGGTAAGAATATGATTCTATAAGGAGTAGCACTGGTTTAGGAAACCAATGTCTTAGTCATTTATTCATCATCTTTATTAAACTGAACTTGAGTTAGATAAGAGAACTGGCTACACCATTGCTGAACTTTGAGAAGGAATTTGAAAGGATAACACGTGAAAGTGTTGTCTTTTCAAATATTACATAAATTGAAGTCAGTGAAGAAGAACATACAGCTGGTCATATGGATAAGATTAAGACCAATTGGTAGGCATCGGAGTGCTATATGATGGAGCAGAATCAAAGAGAAGGCAAGTAGACGAGTGGTGTACCACAGAGCTTTGTGCTTGGACCACTGTTGTTCAGTTTGTATGTTAATGATATTAGGGATGATTTAAAAGAAATGTTCTCTTATTTGTTGGTGATGCTAAACTGGTGAGTGCAACAGTAAATGCAGGGTGATTTAAATCAGGTTTTCTCAGCCTTTTTTAAATCTCTTCATAAAAGCATTTTTCTTTCTCACTGACCCCTCATCAAAAAATATAGACATTTTAACTGTAATGGATTGGTCAGAAGAAAAATGTATTAACATTTATTAAAAAATGTGAAATAATTATAATACATACATATTTTAATTATATATAAATATTATAATAAATAAATAAATATTATAATAGGTAAGTAACACTTAATACACAATAATGATTACTTCTGTTTAATAATAATGACCATTTCTTTATAGGTAAGTCTTATGTCAGTCTCATAAAAATTTGCTGGATGTTATGTCTATTTCAATGTAATAGTTTTGCCCAATGCTTTTTTTCTGGAAAAAAGGTGCTGGTACTCACCGTGAAGATGTTATTACAGCAACTTCCACACTTTTAACATATCCTCTGATATACCCTCGTCGTCTCTAGATCTCTTCTTGCTTTTGGTATCAACTGCAGAATGACTGCCTCGGAGCAGCCATGAGTCCACATATTTGCTAGGGTTGAACTGAGTGAGAGGAGGTCCTACTATCCTGATGAACATCAGTGCAGAAGTTGTCCGTACAAGCAGAGATGACCTAGCTGAAGTTACTATAAGATTCATCTGAGAGAAACCCCTTTCACATTCACTGGAAGATATTGTAATTGTGCCCAAAGTGTGCTTTAGAGGACGTAGTATGTCCGGGACTTTATTTTCTTGAAGATATTCATGAAAACCACGAACTGCTTCTCTTTCATTCAAGTGAAATTTGCGTGCTAACTTTTTAACTTTTTAATTTCTGCTTCGCCGAATGTTAGATGCTTCCCAGGATTTTTGGCCAATACTTGGAATCTAAAATCTTAGCACATTCAGGCAAATCAGCATCATCCCCCTCAATCAAACGCTTTCCAACAGCTTCTGTTAGACTTTTATAGAAAACAAATGAACTTATTGCAGGACTGTGTCTTTCATTTTTGTGGAGCTCAATCCCTTTGAACTTCATGTTCTTCTGACTTTGAAGAGAAATACTGTAGTACGGACTAGGATTTTCAGTTCTTTCTTCAAAAAGTTGAATTCTTTATCTTCCTATCTGCTTTGTACAAGTCGATATTTCTCTCTTGTAAATCTAGACTTAGTTCACTAAGTTCTTGGAGAGCATCACACATAAGGCCCAAATGAAGAACAAACTTGCATGACGTTATTTTTCTTAAAAGGCCCTCATAAAGAAAGCGATCTGTTTTGTTTCTTCTGCTGTCTTCTTTTGCCTCCAGAAAGTGATGGACGAGGGCTTCAAAGTCTTGCCACACTGCAAAAACAGATTGAAAGCTAGATGCAACCCAGCAAGTGCTTAAAATTCTGCCAATTTTAAGAAACTGAAGTTCTAGAGTCTGCACATTCCTGTAGTTCCCTAGCATTCTTAGGTGAAGCATGATAAGTCACATAAAGTTTGTCCATGAAACTCTTAAAGTGATTCACTCCTGCCACATTGTTCACTGTGTCACTAACAGACAATTCAAGGTGATGGCTAGCACAATGCCAGAAAATAACACTAGGAAACTTCTCTTGCATTTGCCTCCTTACACCATTACACACACCAAACAACACGGCTGCACCATCACAAGTTACAGACAATAAATACTCCTTTAAGTAATCTTCAGATAACCCTAAACACTCAAGATGACTAATTAAAGAGTTTAGAATTCCTCTAGCAGTTACATCTGATAATTCGATCAAATCTAGGAAAAGACTCACAGGAGCCGAAAGTTCAAGAATAACTACACGAACAAAAACAATCAATGTTGTTGTGTTACTCACAGTTGTCGATTCATCAATAAGTAATGATATTTTGTTCTTGGAATTCACTATATTGTCTATTAATGTTTTTCTCATTTCATTTGCAATATGGCTCACAATGTTAATGCCGGCATTTGTAGAATGAAGAATATATCCCATGTCTAGGCCATTAAGTTCCTGTAAATTTATTTTGTCTTCAAAGTTGTTAAATGATTGATTTCTCCTCGCAACTTTGTAAGCGGTTTGAAGCACTTTTCTTATTACGTCTTTATTATGAGACAAAGTATTTAGGAAAACTTTCTCTAATGTTTCTTTTTTTTGCTTCAGATTTTATTTTTTGGCATGCTTTGTGTGCTGCACTCTCATCACGAACGTAAATCTTTTTTCTTAATGACATTAACTGTTGTTTGCGAGATTCTCCAAAATGACTGATTTTACCATTTGTCCACTCCACTGAAATTTTCGTTCCCATGTGTTTATCCACAGCAAGACTTCCGACATCACGACACACTTTACAGCCCAGCATTTTATTCTTGACATACAGCCACTCGTTTCTCTCGCAGAAGGTCATTTTTCTGCAAAAGGGTTCAACATTCGGGCCAATCATTATTAGCTCTAATAATAATAAATATAAGCATCATTCTTGTTAACTTTCCCCTGTTTTTATCTTGTGGAAGCTGAATTCAGTTATATTAATATTAACAAGAAAAACAAGAGACAGGCAGAACATAATCAGAGCCCAGGGACCCAAGAATAAAATTGAGAAATTTTATTCTTGTGGATCTTCGGTCTTGGTTTTGTGATGCTCTTCACCAAGTGTATTTTCGGTGGTAGTTTTCTGTTTTACAGGATCACAAGTAGATTGAACAATTTCTGTTTCTTCAGCCTTCTTTTTTTTACTCATTGGCATAAACTAACTACTTATTTTACTCATGTTGAACAATGATTGCACTGATTTAACTTATATTAATTCAAAACTCACGTGAACACCTACCTGTTGCAGAGTGAATATAGAACTCAAACTGATATTGGAAGGAATCGGAAATGAACACAACTTCTGTTTCCGGTTGTATATGATGAAACAGGAAAGCAGGATACCAACTTATGAGTAATCAAAACTGAAAATTTAATTTTTGAACACAGTGCCATCTACTGGAATATTTATAATACATTTTGCTGTCAATAAATCGCAAATTTTTAAAAACTTAAGAAAAAAGGTGCCGTACTGCGTACCGTTGCGTGCCTCCAGAAAAAAAAGCACTGGTTTTACCTATGGTTCACATTAAGCTGGAGTCATATCTGGACTAAAATTTCTCAATTTTATTCTTGGGTCCCTGGGCTCTGATATGTTCAGCCTGTCTCTTCTTTTTCTTGTTAATATTAATATAACTGAATGCAGCTTCCACAAGATAAGAACTGGGGAAAGTTAACAAGAATGATGCTTATATTTATTATTATTATTGTTATATTATAATATAATTTGTCCATCGACCCCCATTCTATCTCTTAGCTTCTATCTCTACCTTTGTCTCTTTTAAGTCATTTGATCCTGTTGGGAATCCCTGATTTAAATAGCCCAACATTAGGGTCCAAGGATAATGATCTTCAGTTTAATGTAGTATAAAGTTATACATGTACTTTGGAGTGAAAAGCTTACAAGCTGTGTATTACATTGAAATTATGCTGCAAGAAAAGAAGGAATTGGGATTAAAGTTCAGGTGATATATTACAAAAGGGAGTAGAATAGCTTAAAGAACCACTTGGATGTGGAACAAATATGCTGCAAATAGAGATAAGGAAGTTATTGTCCACTTTATAATGTTTTAACATATTACCACCCTTATGCTTCTGTACTCAGAAGTGTAGATGTGGTATTCTCATAATCACTATGAGAATAGATTGAAGATTTCTTGTTCATTACTAAATTTGGTTTATAGGAACACAACCTTACTAAGTAGTGGGGAGAGGTGTATTTTTGTGAGGAGATTTTTCAGGTGAGCACATGCTCAGCCCTGAAAATTGAGTAAGTGGTTAGCAAGAATGAAATTAGATTTTTTGCTTAGAGTCATGAATGGAATGGATTGACATAGGGAACTGAGGGTATATTCTGAATGAGTTAAAGGAAAAGTTTGATATGTATTATGTAAATAATGGTTAGTACAGGCCTCCTGTATTGAAGACTCCTTGGTGATGCCTGGATAATCATAATAAAGATTACATCTAGTTCTTAAGAACAAGAAGTCCAGGTTTAGCTAACCATATTTAAAATTAAATGGATTAAAAAAAATACACAAATACAAATTTTTAAAAAGACTAAGACGTTTCTTATGTATAGGATTAATCCTAAATAATCTAAGAATATAGCTATTCTCAGTTTTGGTCTTATTCCTACAACTACTGTCTAAATACTTCTGTTAATTTTGTCAAGTGGCAGGAATTCGATCTTACCCATAGTTTTAATGCAACAAAAATGGTCTTACTTATCATTCTCTTTTTATATCATTTCCTTCTTATAGAAAAAAGGAAACTTGAGAATGTATTTGTCATAAGTAAATGTGAGAAGTGCAAAGAGAGTAAGTAAATGATAGCAGTGAGTTGAAAGACAAAATGCATGATAATGTGATTGGCGAGGTTGGTGTTACAAGTGGTATGAGTAAGAATGAAATGGTGGAAAATGAAGAGAATAACCAGATGTTAGTGGAAAAGATAGCACACCTATGTGGAATGCTCCACAGAACAAAACGTGAGATTTGTTCTGTGGAGTGGTTGGAGAAATGCTTGGTGGATGGTATGACACAGAAGCAAAAGGAGAAGATACATGGGAAAAGAAAGCAGAGTATGAAAGAGTGAAAGCATCAGAATGAGAATTGGATTTTGTATGGTGATTCATTGATAAGAGGATGCTTGAGGAGAGTGTGATGAAATCATGTTTTCCTGGTGCTAAGATTATCAACGTTAGTGATGCTGTAAGAATGCAGAAAGCAAAGGTGGAAGATGTTTATTTTGTCTGGTACAAATGATTTAGTAAGTGACAAGTGTGGTATGAAAAAAGACATGAAAGAGTTGCTATCATGTGGAAAAGAAGAGTGAGAAAGTAAAAGTTGTGAGTCTGTCGCAACAGTATGATACATGCAAGTAGAGACAGAGAGCTATGATCATGATTGAATCAGTGTGCAGATTGTGCAGGAGAAATGCTGGAGTTTGTGGATGTGAGTTTGATGGAAGGAAGGATTTATATAAAGTGGATGGCTTGCATTTGAATGGATTTGGGGTCAGGAGTCTTGAGAAAGTGTTGTCCATAGAACATTTGGGGGGGGGGTAGGTTAGCATAGGTGCAGGCAACATATAGGTTATTAAGCGGGAGAGGGATCACATCATACTATATGTAGAACCCCCTAGGTTCTTAACTTTAGTGAATTAAGTAACATAAGGTGTAAGGGAGGTTGTGAGATTAAGGAGGGAGGGATTGCAGTTTATGTATACTGATACCAGAAGTATTCAAAATAAGAGCAAGGAGTTTTCTGACATTGATTATTTCAACTTGGCCAAAAGGTTGAAGGCATTAGTGAGACTTGGTTGACCATGGATGATATGGTCATAGGAATAGAATGCAACTTCAGAGAAGACAGAAGGAACAAGATTGAGGAGCAGTTTTGCTAATAATAGGAAACTGCTCTTGGAACTGTAGTAGAAGTACATCAGGGGTGGACAGGGATTCAGAGGGCAATCTGATGTGAGATAGAGGCCAAAAGGACAAAATATGTAATTGGTTGCCACCGTAATCTAATCTGGGGAGGGGGGGTATAAAGAAGAATTTAGACGACATGCATTGACAAATTAGCAGGTTGAGTAATTATTATGGGGAATTTTAACTATGGGGACATAGATTGGGAGGAGAAATAGTTACAGGTAGGGAATAACTGGAATCGAATTTATATATCTTCTGAGAGATAATAACCTGAGGCAGCATGTAATGGTGAGGACACAAGAGTTGAGAGTGCTGTATCTGCTTACAGCATTAGAGAACTTAATAATAACCAGTCTAGCTACCTCTGTGATCATGTGCTCTTGACCGTGGAGAATGCTAAGCATACAGAATTTTCTGTTAAGAAGGGATATAACTGCAATTGCAAAGCAGGTGATTTTGACAAGCTGAGGCATCAGCTTTCAGCAATGCCATGGCATAAGAATTTGGATGGGAGAGATGTTGGTGATGCATGGCTGTTAGTGGTCAAGGAGTATTTGAAGAAAGCGGTATCAGAATACGAGGTCTGACACAAAAAAATGAGACTAACCCTATAGCTTGGGAATGGAGAGTGGGAGGGGAGAGACAAAGAGATAGTTATAGAGCATGTTCTAACCTGTCACCACAAGACAAGGCTCAACTCCACCGCTTTACTCAGTACAAGTGGATGCATGTTCATATATAGACGTTTTCTTACCCTCAGTCAGAAAATGTTGGAGTGCAAAAGTGAACAGCGAGTTAACATCAAGTTTCTTGTGAAACTGAAGAAATCTGCAACAAACTTTTCAGTTATTGACTGAGGCTTACAGTAAAGAGTGCATGTCTCATGTACTCATGTTTTTGAATGGCAGAAAATATTTTCTGAAGGCAGAGAAAGCGTGAAAGATGATCACCCACACACAGCAGTTATCAGTAACAACATTAAAAAAATTGCAAGATGTGATTCGAAAAGACAGAAGGTTGGGTGGTCGAGCTGTAGCTGAGAAAGTTCATTTGGACAGGGAAAGTGTTCGATGCATTTTTATGGAAGAATTGAACATAAAAAGGTTTGTACAAAAATGTTGTCAGATGAACAAAAAGAACGTTATAAGGAACTGTGTTTGGACCTTTTGCAACGCATTATGGATGAACCAGATTTGGTTCATACTTAATGCATTGCAAAAGGTCATCACAAGTAATTACCGAATTACTTGTAAAGAAACTTGGATATTTACGTATGATCCAGAAACCAAGCGACAATCAATGCAGTGGAAGTCAGCGGTATCACCTTGAAGTCTTGACGAAATCGCACGAACGTATCAGAAGGAAATGACCAGGATTGTGGAGAAACGGTTGGATTTTGCACCAAGACATCATGCTAGCCCACAATGCTTTGTCTATGAAGCAGTTTTTAGCTAATCACAACATCACTGTGCTTGAGCACCAGCCCTGTTCATCAGACCTGGCTCCCTGCGACTTTTACCTCTTCCCAAAGATCAAGTCGGTGCTCAAAGGAACCCATTTTTTGTTCGTAGAAGATGTGAAAGCAAAAATGATGAAGATCCTCAACAGCCTTTCAGGAAATGATCTGCAGAATTGCTTTGAACGTTAGCAGCACTTTTACCTCTTCCCAAAGATCAAGTCGGTGCTCAAAGGAACCCATTTTTTGTTCGTAGAAGATGTGAAAGCAAAAATGATGAAGATCCTCAACAGCCTTTCAGGAAATGATCTGCAGAATTGCTTTGAACGTTAGCAGCACCGTATGCAAATATGTGTGTCAACTGAACGGAACTATTTTGAAGGAGATCATAGTTGATTTTCTCAGTTTGTTAAATAAAAAGAGATACAAGCACACTCTCGTTTTTTTCTCTGTCAGAAGGATAAATCAGGTAAGATTTCGATGGATGAACAGCCTCATTAAGCAAGAGTTGTAGACAGAGAAAAAGTTGTGGAGGGAATATAAAGAAAAAGATGATCAACATGCCCATGAGCGGTAAGCACAGGCAAGAAGGGTGACATTTGTGCTAAGGAAGGCCAAAGCTAATTATGAGAGAAAGCTAACCGATATGTTCAAAAGAGATCCTAAAGAGTTCTTTTGCTGTGCTACGAGTAAAAGGAGGAATGACTATGGAAGAGTGACTTTAAAAATGCTATGATGGGAAGGTAACAGAAGCAAATCAAATAGTTAAATTACTTAGTGAGTATTTTGCAGTGGAGTGTACCATCTTGGTGGTGATGTTGCATTGCCAGAGAGGTTGAAGAAATGTAGGTGCTTAAAATATTGCAGGACCTCATTGTGAACACACTCATGGGATTAGATGGTGTATCGGCCTGTGTATTACAAAAATATGCTAGGTAATTATCAATTCCTCTGACTAAGCTGTTAATTTAAGCCTCAGTACTAGGAAGGTGCCAGTGGAGTGGAGTATCAAAATAGTCCCACTGCATAAAGGAAGCTCCAAGACTAGAAAATTATAGGCTAATGTGCATCTCAGGAGTGGTGGTTAAAGTATTGGAGAAATTGGTGAAAGACAGATTTCAGGACTGAATTGATAGGAATATGATACTTTATAAGGGACAACATGGTTTTGTGAAGGAATCGTTAAAAAGTAATTTGCTTACTTTTTATAATAAAGAGACATTGGAGTTGAATAATGGAAATGGCTAGTCAGTGATACTGCTAGACTTTGCAACAACATTTAACAAGATTGAATTGGATGATTTGGATTAGAGGGTAGCTGTGGGAGGGACTGATATCAAACAGTGGTTTATTATTATTATTATTACCCCAAGATCTCATGGAGTCAAAGACTTATCTGGGTGATCCTTTTATCACACACACGGCTCATCAACCGTGTCTTGAACACATTCAGACTCCTTGCAGACACCACACTCTCAGGTAAGGCATTCCAATCATTCACAACTCTGCACGGAAAAAACCTGCCTCCCACTCCCGTACTCACACCCTCTTTATACAGTTTCCAGGGATGACTTGTGGTTCTCCCCCGGTCTCCCACTATTTTCTGTA
The DNA here is from genome assembly GCF_054136105.1 of Typopeltis vanoorti. Lineage (NCBI taxonomy): Eukaryota > Metazoa > Arthropoda > Arachnida > Uropygi > Thelyphonidae > Typopeltis > Typopeltis vanoorti. Next base: position 69,222,017 of record NC_143564.1, on the reverse strand, counting down.
GAAATTCTCCAGCACTGATCCTATAACAACCCCCTTACCAACGTGTAGGTCTCTGTCATATCTCATCTCTTCCTCTGTCCAATAGACTCTGCAAATTACATCTTTTCAATCTTTCCTCATACTTGATATTCCAGAGGTCAGAAACTACCTTAGTCAAGCACCTTTGGATCCTTTCCAACAACTCTTCATCTTTCTGAAAACCAGGTGACCAAATCTGGTCACAATAGTCCATGTGTGGCCTAATCAAAGCCTTATACAATGAAACAAGAATCTCCCTACTTCTACATGTCAGTGTCCACCACATCATTCCCAGAAGCCTTTGTGTTGTCTTCACAATTTTGGCTATGTGTCCCATAAATTTTAGATCCTTATCCACCATCACCCCCATATTTCTTATTTCCTCCACCTCCAACAATATATCCTCACTAAGCATAAATTCTGTTTTCCATCTTTGTTTTCCAAATTTTAAAACCTTACATTTTGCAACATTGAACTCACATTCCCATTTCCATGCCCAATCACTCAATTTTTGCAAGTCTTCTTGTAAGCCCATTACATCTTCACTACTCTTAATGGCTTGTCCCAACTTTGCATCATCTGCAAACAACTGAATATCTCCATCCAAATCTTCACCAATATCATTAATATACAAATTAAACAGTAATGTCCCCAAAGCAGACACTGAAGCGCTCCACAAGTGACTTTCCTTTTCCTGGATATCACTCCCCCATACACAACTCGTTGATACCTATCAGATAGCCAGTCTCCAATCCAATCCACTAAACTAATATCCAACCCAATCTGCTCTAGTTTGACTATAAATTTATCATGAGGTACTGTATCAAAAGCTTTTGCTAAATCTAAGTATATTACTGCATATCCTTCTCCTCTGTCCAAGGAAGCAGTCACTTTATTGTAATAAGTAAGTAGATTAATAAAACATGACCTCCCTTTATCAAATCCATGCTGTCCATCAAAGATACCATTGTTGTCAACCCAACTCTGGATCCTAGTTCTCACAAGCTTCTCCAACAACTTAACCACAACACCTGACACACAGATAGGCCTATAGTTTGTATGCTTGAGTTCGATCACCTCTTTTATGAAGTGGCACAATCTTGGCCTTCTTCCCCTCCTTAAGGCCTTGACCGAGTGCAAGACTTGTATTAAAAAAAATGTCAAGACAGGTGTCAACTCCCTGGCACATTGATTCAGAATACATTATCAATTCCCACAGCATTATTAACATGTAGTGAACTCAACTCTGCATACACCTCTTGCTCACTTACAGTCAGTCTCTCCTCCCTATCATCAACTGTTCTCAATCTCTCCATGAAGTCACATTCACAAGATTGAAAGAACTTTATGAATTGCTCATTAAGTATATCCACCACACATTCTGCAACATCTGTCTTTATACCATTTTCTCCAATTAATGTCATCCTTCCATAATCATTCTTTCTTTTGCTGGCTATATATCGAAAGAACTCCTTAGGATTATTTTTGGCTTCATTAGCTAACTGCTGTTCATACCTCTCTTTAGCTACCCTCACCAACCAAGTCACCCTGCTTGCCTGGTCTTTGTAGACCTCATGGAATTGGTTATTTCCTCTTCTCTTATGCTGCCTCCACAATGCCCTCTCTCTCTCTGTATCGCATGTTTAATCTCTTTATTCATCCATCTCACACCTACCTTATTTAACCTTCTCACCCTTGGAATACGCTTAGGCATTGCATCTACTAGATAGTTTTTTGAAAATCCCCCATGCTACACCCGCAAGCTGTCTCCTGAGCTCTTCATAATCCCCCCCCCCCCTTGTAGTTCCACATATACCCTTTTCTCACAGAGGCCCTCACACTGCTGGCTACCACCCAGGTAATCACCTCATGGTCACTCTCACCAATTGGTGGATGATTTGACACCTCGTTTATAATTACATCTTCTGATGAGATGACCAAATCCAAGACCCTCAATCCTCACGTGTCCTCTGTTACTTACTGCCTGAGGCAGTTAACTGAAAAACTCAAGAAACTCGTTTACTTCCAGTTGCTATCTCATCATTCCAGTCTATATTGCCATAATTAAAATCACCCATTATGATCACCCTTTTCTTATTTGCTTGACTAATTTGATTATACATTTCATTATCACCACCATCCACATTATCTGGTCTATAATATCTGGTGAATGGAATCAAAAGTATTTGATTTCATTCACCTGTATCTCACACCATACTGCTTCAAAACCACTGGCACTATTTCCTCCTGCATCTCTACCCTGTATGGACATAACTCTTTCTCTGTCATCAATAGCACTCTCTCCTCCCTTTTTATCCCTTCTATCCTTACGAAACACATTATACTTTCCATCTCTATTCCTGTCAGGATGTCATCCTCTTCCAACCATGTCTCACTTATTCCGACAATCTTTGGGTGAATAGATGCAATTAATGCAACCATTTCATCTGCCTTGTTTCTTATACTTCTAGCATTTGTATACAAACACAACAGCTCATTTCTTGATTTACAGCTAGTTCCACTGATACCACTCACTCGATATGATCTCTCCATGCTTGACTGAGGCCCTTCCCTTTCTGCTTATTAATTTTAAAACCATTTTCAATTCCAACTGTTTCCTCTTGATCCCAGGTCATCCGATTTCTTTCCTGTCTACACATGCTCTCACCTCCTCTCGGAGCATCCACCTTTCTGATGCTGTGTACCCCTGTCCACCCTGAGCCTTCCCGTTTCCTGCTCCTCTTGCACACCCATTCTCTCATTTTCTATACTCATACCACTCACTTCCTCATTCATAACCACCTCTTCAATCTCTCCTGTCTTATTCTCCTGCTCTTCCACATCACTTCCCACTTGATCTGATTCATTCTCTCTCACTTCTCTACCTTCCAGCAGCAGTCTCTCCAAGCGACTCACACCATAACCACTCAAATGCAGTCCATCACTTCCCATACAGTTCACTTCTTCCTTCAAACTCATTCTACACATTAACAAACTGTACTCCCATCTCCTCACACATTTTAGCCAGCATATCATTCATAATCCTTGCTCTCCACTTCATCTCACCACAGTCATACCTAGGCAACACTTTGATTACCCTTCCTGTCACACTATTCTCTTTTATCCTTCTAAGCAGCCTCTTGACATCCATTCTGACTTGCTCTTTTTCCTCTGTCAAATCATTCGTGCCGATTAAAATCATCAACTCCTTTGGTCGCTCACTCCTCATATCTAATGCCTCAATCACTCTACTCATTTTACCACCTGGAAAACATACCTTGTGCATTCTATCATCCAGCCCACCTTTAATAATGGAGTCACCATATAACTCTACTCGCTCATCTTTCAGTAACTCTTTCATGCCATCATGATTAGTTTTAATAGTTTTTTTACCCGAATTTTCTTAATTTCATTCCGCATCAATTTCATCTCTTTCCTCATCCAATCCAATTCAACTTCCGAATCTCCTGTCACATTCTCTCTTTCATTAATTTTTTCTAATTTTCTAACTCTCGACACCCTCTTCTCACTTTCACTCTCATTCAACCTTCTGTGCTTCCATACTTTCGGTCCAGGCATGATAGCAAAATGATAGCGAAAGTCCAACATGCGTCGGACTTTCGCTGTCATTCATTCTTTCGATTCCTGCATCACGCCATTTCCAGTTTCATTCGTTCTCTCAATTTAGTTTCCTTCCGCCACCCTCTCACCTCACTTTCATCCTTATTAACATATTTTATGATTTTTAAATCACTCGTTTTCTTTTTTTCCAATTTTTTAACATTCTTTCGCCTCTCTTTCACACCATCCTCTCTTTCAAACGTGCACTCATTTTCCCCGCGACATTCTCGCTACTAACACTTTCTGTTGTCAGTTTCATATTTGCATTCGTCTATTCCTTGTTCAGGTCACATTTTGCACACACCCTCCTTCCATCCGCTTTGAACATCCACAAATCATTTATGTAATCAAAAGAATACATATAACACACCTCACACTTAACGAAATGACTGAAGTCTTAATTAAAGTCATGGAATGACAAAGCTGCCGCCATGTTTAATCTGCCGGTTACCACTCTAAAGTCTAATAATAACAGCTAATTCATAATTAAGTTTTAGCATAACAAAATCCCCCACACTAATAATAATGGTAGCGCACAACTTTTACAGCAGCTCTTACTCCAACATACACTCATATATATTTAATTATTCCAAGAATACTTATCTCAATCTGGAGCTCTTCTTACACACATCCACCACGCTTGACTCATGAGCGCTCTCTATCTTATGGAGCAGTCAGGTGACCAGTGGTGTACCACTGGGCTTAGTACTGGTCCTCTGTTGTTTAATTTGTATATCAGTGATATAGGAAATGATTTGACGGGAAATATTCAGTTGTTTGCTGATGATGCTGAATTAGGAAGAGGAATGATAAATGAAGGTGATGTAGAGATTCTGCAGGAAGACTTAAATAGACTAGCAGTATAGGCAAAGATAAGTGGCCGCCAGTTTAATGTGGCCAAGTGTAAAGTAAATCACTTTGTGAAGAGATCACAACCTGTGTGCTATATGAAGGAACTGAATTGCAAGAAACTGATGATGTTGCCAGGGACTTGGTAGTGATTGTTGACAGGGAGTTGAAATTTAGAGGGCATATTGCAATGGTAGCGAAAACAGCACATCAGATTATGTGCTGTTGAAGAATACACTGACAAGCAGGAATAAGGAGGTATATTGTTACCCTATATAAGGCATTAATAATGCCACATCTGGACTACTGCATGCAGATCTGGACACCTATATTCCTTGAGGATGAAGAAATGGTGAAGGGGAACCAGAGGTGAGGGACACATAGGGAGCATTCCATAAACATGAAACAATATTTGGTGAAAATGAGGATACATAATAGAAGCATATAAATTATTACAGGGGTTTTGGGATTGGCACTGAAAACTTTTTTCAATACATGGCAGGAAGGGAAATAATCAGGGGTCACTTTTGGAAATTATGTAATAATATGGTTTGTAAGGGTATTAGGACCAGACTTTTTTCTTGCATAGTGGTGAATGGGTAGCATGGGTTGCTGAAGTTGGTTGGGAGTGCTTTGTCTATGAATGAGTTTGAGGAGAGGCATGATAGCTGTTGTGTGAATAAATGGCAAGTGTCCAAATAATGGACCTCCTGTGATGAGTCTTTTGAGTCCATGGAAATACTGTATAATACAAGGGGGGGGGACTGAAAAGTTCTGATAAACAGCTAGAACAAAAATGATATTAAAGCAACTGATATGACACAAGAAAGAACATATCTTAAAACTCTTTAACCCCATATTTCATCAAATTGAAATAATTTGTTCTTTTTCTTTTAGGATATAGAAGACACTTCAGAGGTTTTGAAGAAATTCAAAAACACTGAGGTGCAGGCTGTCATCAAGTTTTTTGTGCTGCAAGAAAAATCCAAACCTGGAATTCACAAATTTTGTGTGAGACTTTAGGGGACTGTTCCCCAGCATATCCAACAGTTGTCCGATGGGTTGTCAAGTCCTGAGACAACAGATGTCCCAACAGTGAGTGCTGTTTTCTAACAGCGCTCACTCCTGAAAATATTGATGCAGAAACATTGCAAAGACTCTGGGGGAATGAGCTATTATCCAACATCTGGACATACAGAAGCTCTCAGCAAAGTGGGTCCCCAAATGTTTGAATGCCAACCAAAAGAGAGAAAGTGTGCTATCATCTCAAGCGATTTTGGGTCAATATGCTTGTATTGTGACATTTGATGAATCATGACTTCATCACTATGACAACCAAACAACAATCAGTGTAGTGGAAACACAAAGTTCTCCATGGCCAAAGAAGTTCTGAACCCAATAATCAGCAGGGAAAGTTCTTGCCATTGCCTTTTTGGGATATGGATGGTGTAATCCTTACAAGTACCTCAAAAAAGGTGAAACTGTTACAGCAGCAATTTATTCGACAGCTCTGAATGAGGTAGTGAAGGAAAAATGCCACGGAAAACTGAGCAGAGCCATGTTGCTTTTGCAGGACAGTGTACCTGCTCACACTGCTCATGAAACCCACCAGACAATACACAGCTTGGGATTTCAATGTCTGCCTTACCTACCCTATTCACTAGTCCTGGCCCCATCTGACTATTTCCTATTCTGAAATTTAAAGAAACACTTGAAAGGAACAAAATTTACCATCGATGATGGAGTCATATATGCAGCTGAGGATTATTTCACAGATAATCACTGGTTTGTGCAACAAGGATAGACTTTTCTTAAAGGATTGCAAATGATTCAGCAGCATTGTACAACACTTGGTGGGGAATATGTAGAATAATGTGTAAGTTACATGGTTCTATCTCAATTCCTTCTTGGTGATTATCACAACTTTTCAGTACACCTTCGGAATATTAATGATAATAGTGATACATGCATTTATATTTTGTAATGATTTTTAAAAGAAAGATAATTTATTGAAAAAGTTTGATAATCCGTCAATTATTATAATTAAGGTTATGCACCTAGCTGATTTAAAAATTTCCTTGTTTGCACCCATATGTTTGTTTAATGTAGTCTTATTTAGTATGAAATAATTTGCATATTTTTATTTGCAATAGGCCCAGAATTACTAAAGTTTATTTTAAGGGAAAGTATTTCATGTTGCGAGTTAGAGATAAAAATGTAAGTAATTTTATGCATTTGCAAATTATAACAATTTTACTTACAAAATTTGTAGACTTAAAACTGCAATATTATTGTTATTTTTACGTCACACCTTCAAGGAGTCCAAAGACTCATTGTGGGAGGGCACTTACTCTACAACTCTCAGTTTCCACCACTCAGTTCACCAACTACAGCGAACCGCATCATCTACAACAATGCCATCTACTGCCCAGCACCACCACCACCACTAGTATTTTCACAGACAATCACTATTATCAATACATATACAATACACAATCTATATTATACTACCCATAATAACACAAAATCTGTTTTATTTTAATATTTTGCTGTTTATGATGTTGATACCTTGAATTATACCAAAGTTAGGAGGCAAATGACTCAATTTATAAATTTGTGTGCATTTCATGAACTCTTTGCCCTTCCTTAGTAATAGAACACAAATAGAACAAAAACAAAAGTTCATTTTTTATTAAAGCACATTTTTATTTAAGTTAATCTAGCTAATTGCAGACTATTATTAGAGAGAATTTCAGTACTAGCTTTATAAGTTCATAGTAGGGCATATACAGTTAAGATCTGGAATACTGATCATTGTTGCTTTGTGCATCTGCAGCATGTTAGCCATTGTAAATAATTGCCAGAATGAATTCTTGAAGATTGACAATGCTGAAAGAGAGAATATATAAAACTTTATGTAAGATGGTTTCTTCAGCTGTATTTACGACATCAATAGATTTAAAAAAAAAAAAAAAAAAACTGAACTTAACAAGCTGTAACTATTGCCATTAAACACCATTAAGTACAAGGAACAATATATTTTAAGTACTAAACATGACTATTTTGCCTAAGATTACACTGGATATCTATAATATAATAGCAATTATTTCAAATTTGTTTTATATGCTTTGTGGCCAATTAATGCTCTGCTCTCTATATTTTACACCTTTTACATGTCCTTTTTTTTTAAAAATCTCGTGTTAAAGTTATTTAATTGGACCATGTCATTCTACACATCATTTACACCAGTTCACGTGTTTTCATTGTAGAATTTACAAGTTTTTGTTCTAGTTGTTCAACCCTGTGGAGGTTGCGGTCGAAAAAATTGCAGCGGAAGTCGCTATCTGAGAGATATATTCATTACTAGTATGTGCTAAAATGCGATAAAATTAAAAAAAAAAAACACTGCAAATATAATGCATGATGGTTTATTTATTTTCAGTTACAATCTAGAAATTATTGAACAGAGAAACAAAGAAAAAAAAAAACAACTAAACCAATACCATACTGACATCGGAATTCACAGTATCTCTCAGATACAATTTACTATAAAATATCACTTTCACATTCGACTCCATCATTCTCATCATCAGACTCGAGTAACAAAATCGCAAATCTCTTCAATATCTGATGGATTATCCGATCGATATATTTTTCCAGCCATTTTCAACGGTAAATAAAAAAAACTAAAAAAAAAAAAAAAAAAAAACCAATACTATACTTACATCAGAGGTCGCTGTATCTCTCAGATACAATTTACTATGAATTATCACACACCTTTACATAACACATGTTAAACCAAAACTGACTGCATAAACAGTCTGAAATATCACTCATGATATATGGATGCGCAGCTAGTCATGACCTCCAAGCTATACACTGGATATGTGTAAGAATATTTATATTAAAAATTTGTATCTGTCAGATCAGCCGTGACCTCTGCAGGGTTAATCTGAAAGTCATACTGAAGTTGCCCTTTTACTGGGGTAAAAATTTTATGCTAATAAAAAAAAAATTGTTTAAGTAAAATCTATATTATGTTTAACTAATTAAACAAATAGAAACATAAGATGTTTCTATTTGTCAAGTTAGTATGCAGATTACATTTAAATCCTACAGGATGACTGAAATAGCCTGGTAGTAGGGGGAAGAGGTAAATGGCTGCCAGTTTAACATGAACAAGTGTAAGGTCATGAACTTTGGGATGAAGAGATAACAAGCTGTGTGTACTATAATTGATGAAACCGAATTGCAGGAAATTGAGTAGATGGTATTTGGGGTTTACTGTGAACTGGGAGTTGAAGTTTAGAGGACAAAAGTGCCCAAACAACGATCATATTATATGGCTGTTGAAGAATATGCTGACAAGCAGGGATAAGGAAGTTATTATTCTGCTTTAATAAGACTACATCTGGTCTACTGCATGCAGATCTAGTCACCTGGTTTCTGCAGGGATGATGTGTTGGAGAGAATAGAATTGAGAGATGAGTGAGCAAGATTGTGGTAGGTTTTGGGAATGATTTCTATGAGAACAGATTGAAGGTTGGTAGACTTCAAAACCTTATTAATAGGTGAATAAGAGGGGACATGATAGATGTGTATAAGTTATTAAATGTGTAAAATTCGATGTAGCTTAAAAATACCAAAGCACTTTACATCGATTTTTACATAGGTCAAGTCTCATGAGAACTGTAAATAACCTTGTTTGTTTCTATGTATATTTTGCTAAATATTAATGTAGTTAACCCTATGGGAAGAGAAATTTACTGTTTTAACGTCAAAAACAAAGGCAGTGCTTTGCCATCAGAACTTTGTATATAGCTATGTGCAAGAGCACAAGAAAGTTGTTTACTATTTTTGTGTATGAGAAAGTTGTTTACAAGCTCTGCGCATAACCCGTTTAAAGTAGTATCTAAGAGTTCTGCTAGGTTTAGAGAAGTTTATGTGGCCTGAAAGGACAAGCAAAGTATCAAAGAGGTCCACTACTTTTAGAGACAAGTTTCCGCTGCCCGGCAAAATACGATCAAAAGAATGCATGGAGGAGAACAAAGAGCAGGTTGAACTTAAAAGAAGATGAAAGATTTATTTTATACCGAATTCTTCGGGGTTTACTACCCTTAGTGCAAGGCCCCAGGATTGCAAAATAAAAGGGGACTGAGCCGAGCATAAGGGGCTTCCAGTCATTGGCAGAGGAGAGACAGGCGGAACCACAACAGAGGACAGTTGGAACCAGAGCAGTGGCAGAAGAGAGATAAGGCCCCAGTTACAAGAGAGGAGTGTCCAGGTCCAGTTGCTAACAAAGGAGAGCCGAGATCCAGTTGCCAAGAGAGCAAGGCGAAGCGCTGTTATTAAAGAGAGTCAGAGCCAGTCGGCGGCAGTTAGTTACAGGCATAGTCATCGACAATTAGTAGCAGAAGTGGTGGCAGTTAGAAGCAGAAGTTCCTGAAGTAGGATCCAGAGGAGAATTTGCCCGTATACTGAAACCTCTTGCATGTGCTATTCAAGTACCACAGATTGCAGTCCAAAAGCCCGCCAATATCCTGACGTGATACTGCTGAAGCAAGACACTCTGAAGGAAGCCTAAAATTCCAGATGAAAGAAATGCCATAAAAATTTTAGTGCAAGACTCTTGACTGAATGTGCAATACAGAGTCTCTGTAAGTTCTGTTATAATCTAAGAGATATGTTATATATGGATTGTTAAGAATTAGTTTAATAGTAATAAGAAGCATCCATAAAAGAGTCAATTGGCATGTTAGAAGTTGATATCAAATTTGTAAAAATAACTTAACAGAGAGTTAGCTAACCTCTTTGCGAGTAAACTAGAAGTTTAATAAGTTGAATTTGTAAGCAGAGTAAATAAGTTTTTTGAGTTAAAGAGATTATTTAGTGATGAAGCAAAAGGGTTCTAATTTTATGCTAAAGATTTTTAGATGGGTAGAGAAAGCAATCTCCCTGTCGTTTGATTCATGTATATTTCATATTAATGTAAATAAATGTGTTTTAATTATTTGTTAAAAGAGTGCTGCCTGATCCTTTATTTTACAATGCACTGTTTCTAAAAATAATTGGACTAGTGAGCAGGAAACAACTAAGGCATTAAAAGCACAGTTTAATTACTTAAGAACCACGACTGTTTATGTAAACTTTGTTGAAGGAATTTACGCTAGCAAGAGAGAGAAATCTACTGGATGTTTTACTGAGGCTTTTGCCGATATTGAAATACTGGATGGTGCAGTCTTAACAAATAAATTTTCCAGTGTTCATAGGCATATGACTAGTAAAATACAAAAGGTGAATAAACATTAGAGTAAGTGAGAAAGGTTACAAGAGAGAAAGTGCACTCACTGCTAATGTAATAAAGAATAAAAGAAGATATTACAATAACGCAGCAGACAGTAAACGTTACAAAGGGGTTTTATAGGATTTACACTGAAGACTTTCAGTGTCAATACATAGCAGGAAGGAGAAAACAAGGAGTCACTCCTATGAATTGTATAAGAATGAGGTTAGCAAGAATTTTAAGACTAGATTTTTTTTGGTTAGTGGGTGGTCAGAAATGGTGATGAATGCTTCATCAGTGAATGAGTTGAAGTAGAGGTATGTTAGGTAGTGTGAACAATGAATGCAATGGGTATTGAATGAGGAGTCTGACTCTATGGAACTGCTCAAGACAATTATGTTCAAAATAATAATAAAAATCAGCAAAAGCATTCAAAACATCAACTACATTATGAATAAGAAACCTATAGAGCAAGTAAAATATTTAAACTATTTAGTCACAATTTTTAATGATGTGATGGCAAATTAAGTAGATTAAAAAGTTAAAGGCAAATTAAAGTAAAATAAAAAATGGAAAATCAGCAGGAGAAGATGGGATAAACTCTGAACTGTATAAATTTGCTGGAAAAAAATTTCGTCAGAGATTATTAAAATTTTTAAATAAAATATATTTGAATGGACAAATACCAATAGAATGGAAAACAAGTATAGTAATACCTATATTTAAAAAAGGGGATGAAACAAAACCTGCTAATTACAGACATATTAGTTTATCGAATACTTGTTACAAAATATATAGTAGAATACTTAATGAAAATTTGAAAAAAAAATATTATTAGAATGTCAAAATGGATTTAGAAAAAGACATTCTACAATGGATGCAGCTTTTTGTTTAAAACTACTTATAGAGAAAAGAAGAGAATTTAATTTAGAAACTCATCTTTTGTTTATAGATTATGAAAAGGCATTTGACAAAGTAAAAAGATATATACTATTTGATATATTACAAAGAATAAATATACCCAATATTTTACTATATACAATATTGAATATATACAAAAAATGTCTGAAAAATAATTTATAAACCAAGGAAGTAAGCAGGGATGCTCCCTGTCTCCAACACTTTTTAATATTTATGTGAATGAAATATTAAAATAGTGGAACACCTTAAACAATCCAGGTATAGAAATTTCCTGGAATAACAAAATAAATATGCTATTATTTGCAAATGATCAAGTAATAATATCAGATAAAGAAGACAGTTTACAAAGAGCACTATATAATTTAAACATTATAGTAGAACAGTTTGGAATGAAAATATCCATAGATAAAACTAAAACAACAGTACACTAGAACACTCGATCCAAATATTGTACAAAAAAGAAAAACACTTGAAAATATATAATACTTGAGCAGTGCCTGCATTATTATATGGCAGCAAAATTTGGGCAATAAACGAACAAGATAAACAAAGAATAAAAACAAATGAAATGAGATTCATGAGAAGAACTGCAAAATACATATTATTAGACAAAAAAAAAGGAGAAAAGATATTTTAAAAGAACTAAAAATAAAATTAATAGAAGAAAACGTAAACAGTTACAAAAAAAATTGGATAGAACATGTAAACTGAATGGCCAACACCCAATATACTAAACAAATAATGAAATATAAACCAGTTGGAAAGAGAAGACCAGGAGACCTCAAAAGAAGATATTAGATGGATAATGAGACTGGAACAGACCAATATGGTCTACATAGTTTTTGCCGTTGGTAAGCTTAACTTGGCCAAAAATTATAGGCATCACTGAGACCTGGTTGACTGAAAATTATATAGTTACAGGAATAAAATGTAAAGGGTATTGTATTTTCAGGGAAAATAGTAGGAACAGGACAGGAGGTGGGTATTGCTGATCATAGCTGCAGAATTACAACCAACAAAATTAAAAGTTAAAGAGGATATTAGGACTGAAGGAGATGGTTCATTTGAGGCTGTCTGGTGTGGGGATAGAGATAAATAGGACAAAATACAGTGTTGGACACTGTTATAGACCAGGAGGTCTGTAGGAAGATGTAGATGCCAAGTAAGCAAATCATCACAATGAGTGTAGGCCAAACAATTATTATGGAAGACTTTAACTATGGGGACATTGATTGGATTGAGGAAAGGGGGAATAGCGAGATGGAAGTGGGATTTATACATTTGCTATGGGATAATTACACGAAACAACATCTTATAGAGGGAACAAGGGGTTTGAAGGTGTTGGATCTCATAAAAGCATCAGAAGATGTATCCATAACCAAATAGACATTCTGCCTCCAATTGGGGAGAGAGTGACCGTGCAGTATTGTTCTGGGAAGTAGCCAGACATGTGGCAACTTCCCTTATTTCGTGTCAAGAAGGGGTTTATGTTCGTCATCTTGGAACAGTGCCATGGCTTGAGAAGCTACAATGAAATAATGTCAGTTCTGCATGGCAAGTGATCAGAGATTGCTTGAGGGTAGCAGTATCAGCAAAGCTATTGGCAGATTAGATCACACCCTGAGGCAAACAATTAAATATCGTCCCTGATGGATTATAAGACAAAAATAAGAAAATCTCCAATTGCTGTTTTGTTTTTATTAGAAGAGAAACATTAATGCAAAACGATTACATAATAATATTAATTAAAATGTTTGCTCTATGGGGATATTGCACAGTAAAACTGTTTATAAGATATTCTAAATTTAAATTTTAAGCTATGTCTGCCTCTATCGATATAGTAGCTAGACCAACCAATCTTTCTTGGGTCATTGCTGTTCGCAAATAATTTTTAATTAGTTTAAGTTTGCAAACACTTCTTTCGCACTTGCTATGCTAACAGGAATGCGATGCCGCCTACTGCAATATGGCTAAACGAACTCCCTTATTAAGCCTTGCCGTGAGGCAGGCTGCCTCTGTGCTACACCCTGTCAACAGTACTGAGTATCAGACTGCATACCAAAGGTCAGGAGGATAAACCAAGTTGGAATTAAGTGGATGAGTAGGGATATAAAGCAAGAGCTGCAAAAAAAAAAAAAAAAAAAAAAGAAAGAAAGAAAAAGAAATCATTGCGGAGGAAATATAAAGAAAATAGTGATCAGCATACTCATGAGCAGTGCAAAGTGTAAGTAAGAAGGGTGACTAGTATGGTAAGGAAGGCCAAATCGGACTATGAGAGAGAGAGAGAGAGAGAGAATTGGCCAAAGTAAAAGCATTTTTTCCTCATGTAGCAAGTAAGAGGAAAAAGGACTATTGTAGAATGACTTTAAACAAAGTTCAAAGTAGGATGGTGACTGTGCCAAAAGAAATGACTGTGAAGTTGACTGTGTCCTTTGATTGGAAAAGACCTGGGTTCGATTCTTGTCGTGACAAGGGGAATCCTTATATGGGCTTTTTCAGTTGAAGGTGAGTTATCCAATCTCATACGGTGGTAGCAGCGTTTTTTTTCTCCCTGAATCTCAGGTTTTTCATCCTGTGTACAGACAAATAGGCTTTTAGGACACATGCAATTTACAGACAAAAAATATTGTTGTTGGCTATGATGGGCAGTTAATTGTGATAGTGTTGTAGTTGTGGAGAGGAAGAGATGTATTTGGCAAAGTAGAGTAGTGTGCCCTCCTGCAATGACTCCTCAAACTAACTGGAGGTGGCATTTATTAATAATAATAATAAATAGTTGAGTTGCTGAGTGATCATTTTGCAAATGTGTATCATCCAGGTGGAGATTTTACACTAGCTGATATTACAGAGACACACATCAAAATTGAGGTAGGTGAACAGCAGGTGTTCAGCATATTAAAAAAATATGAATGTGAACACAGCAGTGGGACTGGATGGCATATCAGCCTGTGTACTATGTGAATGTGCAAGAGAACTGACAAAGTTGTTCAATCTAAGTCTCATCTCTGGCAGGGTTCAAAGGGAGTGGAAAGAGGGTAAGATAGTAGTACCATTCCATAAAGATGTCTCCAAGACAGAGATAGCAAACTACAGACCAATTAATGTATCGGGAGTTATTGTTAAAATATTGGAAAAGTTGGTGAAAGGTAAAAATACAAGAGTGGATGGATAGGGATGCAATATTTTATAGTGGGCAGCATGGCTTTGTAAAGGGTAGGTCCTATCTTAGTAACTTATTCACATTTTATAATAAAGTGACAGCAGAATTGGATAAAGGTTAATAGCTACACCATGATACTGCTCAACTTTGCCAAGGCATTTGACAGAATACCACATGGAAAATTATTACAAAAACTGGAGAGGATGGAAATGGATATGAGGCTAGTAGCATAGATAGGGGGATGGCTGATGGATAGACACCACAGAGTAGTATATGGTGGGGTGGAGTCTAGGAGGATGATGGGGACTAACGGAGTACCTCAGGATTTGGTGCTCCATTAGTCACTACTCTTTAATTTGTATATCAATGACATAGGGACAGATTTAAGAGGGGATATTCAGTTATTTGCTGATGATGCAAAGCTGGGGAGAGCAATAGATGACTTAGATGATGTAGATAGCTTGCAGGATGATTTAAATAAATTGGTATTGTGGGCAAAGGATAACGCTTGGCAATTTAATGTTGCAAAATGCAAGGTTATGTTTCGGGTTGAAAAGGCTGTATATGGTGTATCACATTGATGTTATTGGATTGCAGAAAATTGATGAGACTAGGGACTTGGGGATAATGGTGGAACAAAGAGTTAAAGTTCAGAGGGCATATTGCAAAAGTTACTAAAATATCTCAACGAATTACATGGATGCTGAAAAACACTAACAAGTATAGCATCAGGTGTGCATAGCATTATGCATGCCTGAAAGGATGTGCTTTGCATCGATGTGAAGTCATTAGCCTCTCTATAGAAGTAGCCTAGTTGTGAAGATACTTCATACACAAACTTTGTTTGCTTACACTTGGATAAAGGATTAAACAAGAATATAAATTCTTGGCAAGTTTAATTTAATTTTTACAGTAATTCTAAGAAGCAAAGTAGTGTTATAAAAAATTAAAAATTGGTAAAAGTACTGAGCATGATTGAGTGATGATGGAATTGTTTTTAAAATGTTAAAGTGATAGGGTGGACTTATTGGATAGTTAATGGAATAGGCTAAGCTGTTTCATCAAGAGAACTTAAATTAAAACACTGATTTGAAGACATCCTTCACTATAGTGAAGGATGTCTTCAAAGAATAAATCAATTATTTCTGAAACTGATATTAATTCTCATAGAATTCATCTTCCAGACCTTTGATTAGATCTACAGTCAGTAAAATTCTAAATTTTGCCACTTTGAGAATGGTACTATTGCAGCATTCTTCATATGTTTTCATTTATACTACTGTCCTGCTAAACTTGTATCATTTTACCTGTGCTGACAATTGCATTTCATTAAATATTTAATTCATATTAATTTATATTTAATACCTGTTTAATTAATAATTCTATTTCATTCATACTAGCAAATGTGTACTGTATCATTTCTACTTTCATTTAATCACTTACTTCGCATGTAATATATGTTTAAGTTTTTAGAAGTCCATAGAGATATAGAAGGGATAATTTGTGGGTCAGAGGTACACTGATGAGATTATTACATAATCTTTATTAGTCCTGCAAAATGGCTAAGCAGGTATGGCTCTGAAGCCAAGGGTGCCAGAAAACTAATGTTGTACCTGTAGTTGAATTTTATTTTTCTCAACAGTTATTTTCATATTTAACATTTCAAGTATAAGAAGTCTACTTCATGACTTGCTATATTCAAAAAATGAATGTTAAAAGGGAACATTTGCAGGATTTTCTATTGCAAATAATTTTGTTAATAATGCTGTGCATAATGTGGTTATTCTGTTTTTTTTTTTATTATTATTATTTTTACTCCTAACTACCCATCATTCTGTACACAATCAAATTTAGCACATGCTTAGCTTGCAGTTGTATGCACCCCTCCCCCAAAGAAGTTTTTCTTACATACTAATTAAGTGTGAAATTTGGAATCTAAAACTCCAAATAGTTACACTCACTTGAATACAGCATTTATAATTTGATCATGGTTGTTTGTAGTCATTCTGTTGCATATTATTATTACAGAGCATCTCCAAGCAGTCCAAGGATTCATACAGAAGTCAGTCGACACACCTCAACACTACACATAAGTTGCAAAAGTTTTTTGAGATTTGTGCATGGTATGACACTTGAACTCTGCATAATGTCACATTCATAAGGATGAAATACCTTTTATGAACTGCTCATTTAATATCTCAACTATATCTTCTGTGGTTGTTATCCTTTTACTGTTTTCACTGATCAGTATTATCCTTCCATAATCATTCTTTCTTCTGACTATATATCAAAAGAACTCCCTAGTGCTTTTTTTTAACTGCTGCTTATACTACACTTTTGCTACCCTTAATGCAAGTGAACTATCATGCCTATTCTTTGTACTCCTCATACAACTGATTATTATCACTCATGCTGCCTCCATAACTGCATGCTTAAAATCTTTTCATTCGCTCATTTCAAACCTACCTGATTTAACCTTCTAACCCTTGGAATCTATTTATATATTGCTTCTACTAGATAGTCCTTGAATAGCACCGATCTCCTTTCCATCATCTTCTCATTCCAGTAGCTACAAGGTGTCTCCTGAGTTTGTCATAATCACCATTTTTATATTTCTATGTATATCCTTTCCTTACATAGCTGGCAACCACTCAGGAAATAACTTCTAGGTAACTCTCGCCAATCAGAGAGAGAGAGAGATGCAACACCTAATTTATAATGACTTACTTGAAATTATCAAATCCAAAACCATCAATCCTTGTGTGTGCTCTGTTATATACCCACTGAGGTAGTTACCCTCAAAAATCCAAGAAATTAATTTACATACTATATTACAATAATTAAAATCGCTCTTAATGATCACCCTTTTCCTATTTTCTTAGCTAATTTGCTTATATATTGTCACTGCACTTCACATTACCAGGTCTTAACAACATGCAACTAACCATTTTGTTCTGTCAACCTGCACCTCATGCCATACTGCCTCAAAATCACTGCCATTATTTCTCTCTTGTATGGGCACAACTCCTTTTCTGTCATCAACAGCAGTCCACCTCCCTTTTTTTTTTTTGTCTTTTCTGTCTTCATGATAAACATTATATCCCTCCATCTCTCTCCTTGTCATTATGTCATTCTCAGTATGTTAAACTCAATGCAAAATTTCATTTCCTCTTATTTCTGATACTTCTAGCATTCGTTTACAAACATAACAGTTTGCTTTTGGGTTTCACTGATACCACCTCTCAGATGTGACTCCTCAGTGCCTTTCCCCCACCATTCGTCTCTCATTACCCATTCCAGAATCCTCTCTGGACCCAAATGTTTCCCCCATTCCTTTCTTGTCTATTCATACATTTACTCTCTTTTCCTTCCAGCATCAATCTTTCTCACTGTGCCCCTATCCACCAACTTCCCCTCTTGCAATTTTCCTGTCTGTTTGACACTCCTGTTCTCCTCACTCATGCTACTCACTTCTCTGTTCATCACCACTCCTTCAGTCATTCTCTTCCTTACTCTTCTGTTCTCTTTCACATTGCTTTTTACTTGCTGAAATCCATTGTCTGGTCATTATTCTCCATTCCAACAGCATCCCCTCCAGTTGACTCATACTAAAACCATTCAAATGCAATACACCACTCTTATAGTTCCATTTGTCCTTCCAACTCATCCTGCACTTTGCAAACTGCACCCTTTTCTCTCTTCACACATTTCAATAAACATACCATTCATGATCTTTGCTGTCTACCTCAGCTCATCACTGTCATATCTGGGCAACATACTAACTACCATTCCTACCACACTATTATCTTTTATTCTTCTGAACAACCTCCTGCTATCAACTCTTGCATTTCCTTGTTTCCAACCAAGTCATTTGCTCCTATTATGACTACCAACTCTTTTGCTTGCTTACTCTTCATCTTCAGTGTATTAGTCACTCTACCCATTCTTCCTCCAGTAACACAAACTATTTGCATCCTCCTTTCACTCATTACATTTCTAATAATCAGATCTGGGTTTTTGCCCCCA
Source organism: Typopeltis vanoorti (assembly GCF_054136105.1). NCBI lineage: Eukaryota > Metazoa > Arthropoda > Arachnida > Uropygi > Thelyphonidae > Typopeltis > Typopeltis vanoorti. Next base: position 69,203,139 of record NC_143564.1, on the reverse strand, counting down.
GAACAGGCAAACCGGCTCCGTGAACACGCGTATATTACAGTCATGAACATGTCCCAGCCATAGCCGGTCCTGAGCTTGGATAAAATAGGGGAGTGGGGAAAGCAATGGTTAACTACCCTGTAAAAATAAATCTCACCAGGAATACTTTGTGGATTTTGTAGGCAAAGCCTACAAAATCACCTACAGTCGGTAACAACTGAAAGGGAAAATCAGTCAGTCATATCTTTATAGCGTCACTCACAAGTCATTCATTACATCTTTCATACAACTATCATTCATTCCAGTCTTCACTCTTTCATACACATCCATAGTTCTCTTCATTTCTCTCTGTGTATGCCTCATCTTTAATAACTCTGCTTTCTGCCATTCATCACGTTTTCACTATCATTCTCTCTCACTCTCACTGTCTTACTATCTTCAGTCATACATGCATTTTTTTTTTTGCTGTTAGCCCCACTCATTATCTTACCAGTCAATGGCATTTTCAATCAGCCATACCACAGTATGATTCAAATCAGCATGCTCTTGGTTGGGTAGCAGAAATGGCATCAACTAGGCCTACATGCATTTTTTTTTGTGTAATTTTTTTTAAATTTATTTATTTTTGATATGTTATATGTCAGCATCAGTATTGAATCAAGTAGCCTCTCTTTTAGATGATAAATATTTTTCAACCAGTGAATTTCAAAACTGAATTTTTAACATATTTAGAATGATGAAAATACTTATGGATTTGAATTGCCTAGCAAGCAAGCATGTAAGCATCTTTGGAAATGTTGTGTAGAACACCATGCCTTCTTCAGGTTAGTGACAGATTAATTACAGATCAACTTATATATGTATACTCAGTATCTAATTTTCTTCTTTTTTTTTAATTGAAATATTGAAATGCTGCCATTTTATGTTGGTTGCATAATTTATTTTATTTACTCTTAAACCAGCCAATCCTGGTGGATGTGCCATTTTAATTGTTAGCTGATAGTTGATTGATAATTCATTTATGTAGCTTATTTTTATCAAGCCATATCAAAGATAAAGATTAACTCTTTATCCTTAAAAAAAATATATTTTTCTAAAGTAGCGCTTTAGTATTTGAAAATTCTTTTCACATTCAGGTTTTTTTTGTACTACACATTCTGCCTTTATCTGTATTAGTAAGCATGCTAAATTATATTGTTTTACTACATCTTGATCTTAATTTATTGCTCCCTTATCTATTACAAATAAATAGTTATGCAAATATGCATAATTTCAATTTTTAGATTCTATGTGAATATATGTAAAACTACATTTTATACAGTTTGTCACATATGCAATTACATGTTGAAATGCTTCAGTACTCTTAATTGCAAAACATTTTTACATAAATGATTCTGTTTTGGTTATCACAGATGTCTGTCCAAATCCCATCATAAATATATGCACTTGAATAGTTATGACAGGAAACTGCACACTAATATCCTATAGTGTGAAAGTGGATAGCACATTCGTTGTTTAGGGTTTTACTTTTTATTTTCCTTGTCTGGCAGTATAGTATTTCTGTTGACTTGCACATCTAATATAGTGGTGTATGAAACTTATTGCTGATGACTATATTGAGCTCAGAATAAATGTCGTTATAGTTCACTGTTGTGCAAGACATTTTCATAACTGTTGCTTCTTTAAAAATAGTCATTCCTAGATTCTGTATAGAATACTATGACAGTTAAATCCCAGCAAGCTCCATGCTCTTGTCTGTAACATGTTTGATCTCTCTCTCTCTCTCTCCCTTTAATATTTGCTTAGTATTCCCTTTTATCACCCATAATCCATAATCTGAGATGTTTTCTACATATTTTGCTCTGTATTTTCTGGTGGTTGTATCATGAATGCCAAAATGAAGAACCAGTAATTCAATAAATATGCAGTTATAGAACATTATGGAACTCTTTAATTAAATGACTATTTTATCTGTGTCTTAATGCTTAAGTGTTGGGAGAAACTCATGTTAGAGGTTTAATGCAGTGAAACAGCCCTGAGAAAGGATTAAAAATATTTAATTCTTCCAGTATTCCATCTGTCACTGAGACATCATCAGATAATGAAACTTCTAACACAAAGACCACACAAAACTAAGTGAAAGACATGAACCAAAGACTAGAGTCCTTACTAGGTGGTACTCCCTCTGTGGGCACCTATTGGCACCCTAGGATGTAAATTGGGATTTCAAACTATTATTGTTTCCCATATTTTGAGAAGTTTAATACAATCATATTTATTCAAATTAGGCTGATTTCTGAGAGCATCTGACTTCAGATTTCAAAAACAGTTTCTCTTCTAAATTTACTACAATGGCACATGGTGGTCTTTTTCCAATTGTTTCTATGAGCTGCATTTAAAGCATGGTCTGCAAGACCTGGTTGACCGTAGTCATGACTGCAGATATATTTTTTGTTATTCTTCCATGTGGATGGTGACTGATCTTCCTGGCTGTCCATAATAGACCAACTTGTAGGAACAGGGCACTTTACTTGTACTCCAGGCACTGAGAGAGGAGAGAGCTGATCTTTAATAGGATAAGGGTAGCAAGTTGTGGTGGGTCTTGAGAGCCATGCAGAGATTATATTTCTTTAAGATTCTGACTATTTTTTATGAAGTGGGGAATGACACATAGGGAATGACGATAGCATTACTAAAAACTTTCTGACAAGTAGGGCAAGGATTGGGGGAAGGATTGATTATTATTATATTTATTTATTTATTTTTTGATACTGTGGGAACTGTAGTCATTAGATAAGAAGATGTGATGTATATGATTAAGTTCTGCTTAATCAATGAAATATTCATTTACTATTGCTGTAAGAGAGGACTCATTGGAACAAAGTTTATAGGCTTTATTGGTTAGTGTTTAATAATACCATATTGTTGGGGGGGGGAGGCAGATAATGATGGGAAAGTTTGTGAATGTATCTACTTTTGTGAGTGGGTTTCCTGTATACTGAAAAGGACAGGTTACTATTGGGTAGGCATGTTGCTGAGGTGTATAGAAAGACTAAACTATTAGTTTCCTTTTTCATAGTAAACTGGATTCTAGGGTGAAGACTATTGACATGAAAGAGGAAAAAGTCCGTGTCTGGGCCATGAGGCCAATTAGAGAACATATCATCCACATATCTTAACTAGAAAGAAGGTTTGAGAGAGACTAAATCAAGAGCTTGTTTTTCAAAATATTCCATAACAATTTGGCAAGAGAGGATGAGAGGGGAGAACCCATAGAGGTACCCTCTACCTGTTTATAAATTTTGTGCTTCCAAGAGAAATATCTGGAATGAATAACAAAGGAAAAGAGATCACTAATATCAGGAGGAAAAACATTTTTTCGAAGTGATAAATTGGTGAACAGAGGTGATATCAAAGCTAATCAAAAATATCTGTATTATTTAATGTTAAATTGTCAATCGAAGTATTAAAATGGATAGTTTTTTTTTATAGGAAGTGATATGACTGGTGTGTGTGTGTGTGGGGAGGGAGTGGGAAAGAACATGCTAATTGTTTTGCTAATTTATAGCATAGTGAATGTGTAGCATCTACTATACGTCTTAGGGAGGACTTGGATTTTGAGAATTGGGTTGAGAGTTTAATGTTAAATAAATAAGCAAACCAGATAGTTAAACTGAGGGAGCATTTTGCAGGGGTGTACCATCTAGGTGGTTATATCGCAGTGCCAGATGTGACATTGATGGGAGAATAAAGGTTGAAGAATTTGAGATGCTTAGTATTTCATATCCTCTATGCAAACATGGCCATGGGATTAGATGATATATCAGACTATGTATTATGAGAATGTATAGGGAAATTATCAGCTCCTCTGACCAAGCTGTCTCATTTAAGCCTCAATACTGGTGAGGTACTAAGGCAGTGGAAAGAGGGCAAAATAGTCTCATTGCATAACCACAACAGAAGTATCTCAGTAGTAGTAGTGGTTAAGGTATTGAATTAATTGGTGAAAGATAGAATTTGAGACTTGATGATGGATAGGAATATGATACTTTATTAGGGCAACATGGTTTTGTCTTGCCTTAGCAGTTTGCTTACTTTTTATAATAAAGTGACAATGGAGTTGGATAAGGGAAATGGCTACTCAGTGATACTGCAAAGTCAGATTCCACATAGAACTTTGTTACATAAATTGGAGCAAATGAGGATGGATGTGAATCTGGTTATTTGGATATAAGTATAGCTGATGGGCCACTATCAAAGAGTGCTTTATGGAGGAATTGAGTGAAGAAAAAGCAGGTGACTAGTGGTGTACCACAGGGCGTAGTGTTTTGTCCTCTTTTGTTTAATTTGTACATCAGTGATATAGGAAATGATTTGACTGGAAACATTCATTCACTATTGCTCTCTGTCAAGAAAGGGAGAGGGAGAGAGGAGTGGAAACAGTGTAAGAGTTGGTTAGTAATGGTGTTAGGACTAGATTTTTTGCTTAAGAAGGTGGCGAATGTTTGAAATGTGTTACCTCAGGTGGTTTGGAGTGCTTTGTCAGTGAATTAATTTAAGGAGAGTTATGATAGTTATTGTGTGAATAATGGGTCTTCCAGAAGGCATCTTCTGACTCTATGGAGATACCTGTATAATAATAATAATGAAGTGTATAAAAGGAATAATATTACCAGATGCTCGGAATCAGTAGTCATGAATTCTATTCCTTAAATTAAAAGGATAAGTAGGCATGGTAATAGATGAATAAAACCGTTAGACAGAAGACTCAGAAGCACCTATGGAAGAACTATGAAAGAGAAGGGTGAATATGAAGCATATGAAATAGAAGCTATAAGAAGGAAAGTCTAATAAGGGAAGAAAAATTATTATATAAAAAATGTTTTTTTTTTTTTTGTTATGTGCAAAAAAAAAAAAAAAAAAAAGATTACAGGAGAATACCTTTACTGGATGGATCTGATGGTAAAGTAACAGTGAAGATGAAAGAAAAATATAGCGGAGGTATTTGTTTCACAGTACTGAAATATTTCTAGAATGGAAGGGAGGACTGTTGAAATGGAAGGGATTACACTTCATTTTGCTATGCATTTTAAAAGTGTGCCAAGAGATAGGTATGTTTTAATAGCCTAGTAAAAGTTCATAATGGAAATGCATGTAGTGTAATATTTCTGGATATTTCAAAGACATTTGAGAGATTGCTGTATGGCAATTTAGTGCTCTAACTATATTGTTAGATAAGTAAATTAACGAATGATTGGATAGAAGACTGGCTGAAAGAAAAATATCAGAGTTACATATTGATGCACTGCACATTTTTTTTGGGTGGTGGGACAGGATTATTGTTTGCTAATGATGCAAAACTAGGAAGAGATATGAAATGTTACTTATATCATGATATATTGATAGTCAAACTAGAGTGGATGGGGATGGATATTAGACTAGTTCATTGAATTAGAGATTGGCTGTCTGATAGGTATCAACAAGTTGTGTATGGGGGAGCAATATCTAGAAGAGGAATCACTAGTGGTATGCCTCAGGGGTCTGTTTTAGGGCCACTGATGTTTGTCCTGTATGTTAATGATATTGGCAAAGATTTGGATGGGGATATTCAGTTGTTTGCCAATGATGCAAAGTTGGGACGAACTATGAGGAGTACTGCAGATGTTGTGGCCTTACAAGAAGATTTGAATAGACTGAGGGAGTGGGAATGGAACAGGAATGAGGATGCCAGTTTAATGGTGTGAAATGTAAGGTTTTAAAGTTTGGGAAACGAAGATGGGATATAGAATTTATACTTGTAGGGATATATTGTTGGAGGTGGAGGAAATAAGAGATCTTGCGGTGATAATGGATAAGCATCTGAAATTGAGAGGGCATATTGCCAAAATTGTGAGGACAGCACAACAAATAATGGGAGTGATGCAGAGTACACTGACTTGTAGAAGTAAGGAGATTCTCGTTCGATTGTATAAGGCTCTGATTAGTCCACACGTGGATTACTGTGCACAGATTTGGTTATCTGGTTTTCAAAAGGAGAAAGAGATGTTGGAAAGGGTTCAGAGGTGACCGACTAAGATAGTTACTGATCTCTGGAAAGTTGAATATGAAGAAACGTTGAGACGATGCGATTTGCAGAGTCTTAATGTTGAAGAGGTTTTTCATAAAATGGTGGGAGATTGAGGAAAAACAAGAGCTCATTCCTGGAATCTGTATAAGGAGGTTGTGAGCAGGAAGTGAGAAGAAGGTTTTTTGCATGGAGAGTTGTGAATAATTGGAATTCATTGCCTGAGAGTGTGGTGTCTGCAGAGAATTTGAATATGTTTAAGGCACAGTATGATGAGCTGTGTATATGACAAAAGTGACCTCCTAGATGAGTCTGTGACTCCTTGGGGTCTTGGGATAATAATAATGATACTTCATGAGAATTTAATGTTGTGGATAGCTCAGGGGGGGGATATCATTTGGCAACAATGAACACTTCAGTTCATTGTTGCTAAATGTAAAGTTCTACACTTTGAACTTCAGAGATGGAAGATAACATTCCATATTGGAATGAGAAAAGGATGTGCTATGAGGATCTCTCCTCCAAACACAGAGGTTGTGGAGGAGAGATCCTCTCTCAAAAAGCTAGAGGTGTGCAGTATTTCATTGTAAAAAAACTTGCAACCTCAGCTACCATCTGGATAATAAAATAATAATAAATGGAGGGAGGGAGTTGCATGATCTTTGAGTGATAGTGGACAAGACATTGAGGTTCTGAGGATACATTACAGAGGTTGTAGAGGAGAGAGAGATCCTCTCTCTCTCAAAAAGCTAGAGGTGTGCAGTATTGTATTTGATTGTAAAAAAAAATTGCAACCTCAACTATCATCTGGATAATAAAATAATAATAATACTAAAAAGCAGTTACACTTGACATTTCAACTATCATGTTGAGGCTATATTCATTATTATGTGTACAATATATGGAGACAAAGTTTAAAGCATAGTGATTGGTAAACAGCAAGAATTCTCTTCCTTAATCATAGACCATTACTATTTCTTAATGAGTGTCAAAAAAACAAAACAAACAAACAAACAAAAAAAACTTAATCTAAAACTTTAATGGCATACAGCCCTTCATTACTTTAAAGTTCCCACTGATGTTGAAAATTTATATTTAGCTAGAGTTTGTTAATTGTTAGTAAGCTGTGGCGCTGGTTTCTTTTGTGAATCCAAACTCCTAAACTGTCCAAAAAGAAGTTATTAATAAATAATGTCTTCAGTGATGGAGTATGTAGGTTTAGAAGATGTTCTCTAGCCACATGGTATTTCTTAGTTTATCCTGGGCACACTTTTAGATGTTATACTCCATGGCCATATATGGTGATTGCAGTAATAGTAAATTATGAGTTAATGTAAAGTAAACATATTACTTCAGAGGTAGTTTCATATTAAAAAAAATAGATTCAAATCATATTTTAGAAATCTGAACTAGTAGTATTTGAAGTTTTAAAATAATAAATAATAAAATAATGATAATAAAATAATGTGGCATTTTCCTATTTTAAACGTAATTTTACATACCATTTTGGTTGTGTGAATATAAAAACAATTTGAGAGAATTTGCTGAAAAAGAACCCCAAACAACATTTTTAAATTATACATTCTCATTATCCTTTGTATGTTAGGCTTAAGAACCTATCATGACCAAGTAATGTGACTTGTTTTGAAATTTGATTAATGCTCTTATAGGGTAGTTAATCCTACTGGCATAGGATTAACCCGAGTTTCAGGAGGGGAAAAAAAAAAAAAACCTTACACCTCCCAGCTAACTTATGTTCAGTTGAAAAGTTCTGATAAAAGTTCTTCACATCCTAGATGAGATTCAAAACCAGATTTTTTCAATTAGTCATTTTTGAAACTGACTTACTTAGAGATTCCCATTTTCCCCATGTTGATTAGCCTTATAATTGTTATATTATGCAAAATGTAACTGGTGATTAGTTTACGGAATTAACAACGCATATAAAGTATATTAATTAAAGGTTAATATACTTTATATGCATTGTTAATTCCGTAAACTAATCACCAGTTATGTCTGACCAACGTATAAGCCTTGCTACTAGAATTATGCAAAATGATATGTTAAATTTTTATCATCTTCTTTGTAAGAAATATTTATTTAAAATGCATTAATTTATTAATACATTTTAGAGATCTAAAATACATTTTTAGAATAATTATACTGCAGAGCAAAGAAAAATTTTTTTTTTTAACAAAATGTAGTCGCTTATATAAATTCAGCTATGCTGATTTCAGAAATTCTGTTATCAGTCATTCTTTAAAAGAACTATTACTATAATTGTTGGACAGTCGAATATCATAACTGCTATCCATCTAATGATGTGTTCAAATCCTACCATGGGCATGGATTTTTGAATATATATATATTAGGTTATAGATGAATGTTATTGCCTGTGTCATGTTATAATCCTGCTTACTAGAGACCTGAATTGGCTTGAAAAAGTTGCACATTTGAGAGAGCAAAGAGAGCAAATACACTAAGAGAGCAAACTTCTGAAAGGGTCACACAGGGTACAGGTATACATGGAATTTTTAATTTTATGGCTGGTGAAGAGAGACAAGAGAGCGTCCATTTAAGTTGAGAATGAATGCAGTCAAGAAAGGGGCAAGAGCTATATTTTTCTCTCATAGAATGGTGCATGATTGGGATGGATTACCTTTGGAGATGATTAGTGTAGGTAGTGTGAATGAATTCAATAATAAATATGGCAGCTGGTATTGTTGATATGGACCATGTTTGTTGAGTCTCTGGACTTATCAAAGGACTCCCTGGCAATTGCTGGTAATAATAATAATAATAATACATAACATGTGGTTTTAATCAACCTACATTTAGACTTTTTTGAACATTATTAGTTACCTAGATTTTAGAAGAAATAAGAAGGAAATTAAAGGAATGGAGAGAGAGAGAGAGAGAGAGAGAGAGAGTCATTTGAAGCAATCTCAGTAGTCAGTTTGGTCATTTAACAGAACAGATTGAAAGCTAGAAAGAAAAAAGTTATGTTTGAGAATAAATTTGGGAGAGGAGGTTTAGTAAATGATACTCGGTATTTTCAAAGGAGGAGGAGGGAAAGCTGCAGTTGTATGACCATCCTAGAAGTTCTATAAAATGTTTCCTTTTTTGTGAGAAATGCTCTGAGAAGAATATCTAACAATAGCATCACTTATGGGCATTCATCATAAAAATAGATAGTTGCGATTGAATGCAGTTAACCGATGCTAGATGTCTTTTGATATGAAACTAGTTACTGGAGCACTGAAATGTATGTTGTGATTTATAAAACTTCAGGATGCGTAATTACAGAATCACACAGGATAACTACTTTTTCTTTACATCTGATTTTTTTTCAGATTATAATGTAGAGTTATGTTAGATTTTGGAGCAATGCTGTAGCGAAGGAAGTAGGGGACAGGAGAGGCAAGGCATCACCAGTTGATTTTTTTTGCTCAAGGGAATTTGATCACCCGAGAATATTACATCTTTAGATTTGATATAATTTATAACCTGCTCTTTTCTTCTTCATCTAAGCAAATATAAATGTGTATAGAATTTTGATTAGCATGATGTGTATTTTAAATCCATTAAAGCAAAAATAAAATTCACACATCTTATCCCTTAATATTATTAGATTAACTCAAGTGAGGGAAGTTCCTGGGCATTCAGGAAAAGGACAAGATCTAGGGAAAAAATTAAGATATAGGTAAGTAATTATGTGGTAATTAAGAAGTAACATCACTAGGCATTAAACCTTTTTTGGTTAATTACAAATATCTGATCATATGATATCCCGTTAGTTCTGTTATCCAGCCACCTGCATGGTAATTTGTTTCAGTCACAGAGAAGCCATATTTTCATCTGATATTTTTAACATATTTGTAAGCCTTATATTATAAAAGGATCCATCATAGAAAAACTATAAGTAATTAAACCACTCTCATCACAACATTTATGTCATCTGCTTTTTAGATGAACTACCCTAGAAGAAACTTATAGAGTACCTAGAGTAGTTTATAATAATCATCATATTGCCAGCCTGGTTGGCCGAGTGGTCAACGTATCCACTCTCCAGCTAAAAGGCTGCAGGTTCAAATCCTGCCGTGGACATGGATGTCTGTGATTGTGAAAATACTAGTGGTGATTATATAGGAAGTAGATGGCATTGGTGTAGATGATGGTAGTTGCAGTTCATTGTAGTTGGTGGAGACAGCTGTAGAGTGGGTGCCCTCCCTTGATGAGTCTTTGGACTCCCTGAAAGTATTATGTAATAATAATAATAATATTTTATAACATTAATTAATAATAAAAAACCTCAAGGGCTCACTTTAGTGAGTATGGGCATAGCAAACCTGAGGTACCAGATGCTGGACCATGCCTTACTTCATGTAATATATATCTGTTATATTATTCTGTAGACTGGTCCCTCCTCTTCTTTCTTTGCTTCTTTCTCCTCTCCTTGCTCCTTCCCCATGATGCTATTAGAGTATTCGAGGGCCAGGGGTGAGTCTTTCCTATCTTGCTAAGTCATTTCGTCTTATGCAGCCACCAAAGGAAGCAAGCTGGCCTCAATAGGTGGCAGTCCCAAGCCCGGATATATGCGAGGGTTGATGTCAGGAAGGGCATCCGTTTGGAAAACTTCAATGCCAGCTCCAACTGTGATATGAGTCAAAGAGAAAATGATATAAGGGCTAGGGCGTACCCCTTAAGCGATGCGCAGCCACATCGCCCTACAGCTGCGAGAAGTGGACGAGGGCTACCGCATCAAGGGCAAGTGCATTTAAAGAAGCGAGCCCAGCAGGTGGAGAGGATGTTGCGAGTGGGAACACTGAATGTTGGAAGCATGACTGGAAGGGGAAGAGAGGTGGCAGACATGATGAGGAAGAGGAAGTTGGAAATTTTATGTGTGCAGGAGACAAGGTGGAAGGAGGGAAAGGCAAAGGAACTGGGAGATGGATATAAATTGTTCTACTCTGGAGTGAATAATGAGGGAAGAAATGGTGTAGGAATTGTGGTGTGTGGCAGAATGAAGGGTGAAGTACTGGAAGTGGATAGAAGGAACGACAGGATCATGCGAACGAAATTGGGTCTTGGAGAAGAGCGGGTGGTCGTATTATGTGTATATGCCCCGCAAGTTGGTTGTACAGCAGAGGAGAAAGATGAGTTCTGGAACGTGTTAGATGAAGAAATGAGGGAATTGGAAGAAAATGAGATGGTGATTGTCAGAGGAGACTTGAACGGACACATAGGAAGACAGAATAGAGAATGTGAAAGGGTGCATGGTGGCCATGGAGTGGGAATGATGAACCAGGAAGGAGAGAGGGTTGTGGACTTTGCAGTAGCGTTTGATCGCAATTGTGAACTCATTTTTCTACAAGAGGGAAGAACATTTGATAACATTTAGGAGTGGTAACAACAGTTCACAAATTGACTACATTTTGACTAGAAGAAAGCATCTTAAGGTTGTGACAAATTGTAAAGTAATTCCAACAGATCAAGTAGCACAGCAATACCGACTGCTGTGCGCAGACTTTAAAATAAGATCGAAGATAAGAACCTCTGGATGCCATGGGATGAAGACAATTAAGTGGTTTCGCTTAAAAGAGGAGAGTGTGAGGAATCATTTTAGGGAGAGAGTGTTATAGAAGATTTCGGATGGACTGGAAAGTGTACAAGATTGGTGAAAACATAATTCAAAAGTAATCCTGAGCTGTGCAATCGAGGTGCTTGGTGAGACATCTGGAAAGATTAGAGAGCAGAAGGAGGGTTGGTGGTGGAATAATAATGTACAAGTGGCAGTGACAGCTAAGAGGAAGGCAAAGCAGAAGTGGGGTGAGTCAAGAGTGGAAGAGGACAGAGAGGTGTACAGAGAGAGAAAGCAAGAAGCCAAGAGAGTTGTGGCACAGGCGAAGGCCATGGCATATCAAGATCTGCATGATCAATTAGAAACAAAGGAAGGACAGAGAAAAATTTATCAACTAGCGAAATGTAGAAATAAAGCAGCAAAGGACATCTTACATGTGAGGCAGATCAAAGACGCTGAAGGAAGAGTATTATGAAGGGATGTGGACATAAGAAATAGATGGAAAATATACTTTGAGGGACTTTTGAATGAGGAAAATGCAAGGACTCACAGAGGAGATGGGCATCCTTCTGAGGGGATGGTGCAGAACATCAGTAGAATGGAAGTGACGGAGGCCACGAAGAGGATGAGGAATGGAAAATCGGTGGGCCCCAACAGAATTCCAGTGGAGGCATGGAAGGCACTGGGGGAAGAGGGAATTGACCTGCTGTGGGACCTGTTCATGAAAGTTTGCCAACAGGAAAATATACCAGAGGAATGGAGGGAGAGTACTCTTGTTCCCATCTACAAGGGTAAAGGGGATGCACAAGACTGTAAAAATTACAGAGGAATAAAGTTGATGTCCCACACAATGAAAATCCTAGAAAGAGTTCTTGATGGTAGATTGAGGAAGGAGGTGGAGATTGCAAAGGAACAATTTGGCTTCATGCCTGGTAGATCAACAACAGATGCTATCTTTGGGTTACGGCAGATGATGGAAAAGTATTGAAAGAAACAAAGGGAGCTACATCTGGCATTTATTGATCTGGAGAAAGCATACAATAGAGTGCCAAGGCAAGAAGTCTGGAGGTGTCTGAGGGAGAAGAAGGTGCCGGAGAAATATGTCAGGTTGTTGTGGGAAATGTACAGAAATGTGAAGACAAGTGTTCAGACCTGTCTGGGACAGACAGAAAGTTTTCAAGTAACAGTTAGCTTCCATCAAGGGTCAGCATTAAGTCCGTTTCTGTTTAATATTGTGATGGAGGTGGTAACAGAGGAGGTTAGAGAAGATGCGCCTTGGACAAAGTTGTATGCAGATGACATCTTGCTGTGTGCAGATTCAAGAGAAGAAGCGGGAACTAAACTGGAAAGATAGAGAAAAGTACTGGAAGAGAGAGAGGTATGAGACTGAGCAGAAGTAAGACAGAGCATATGTGTTGCACAGTGGGCGGCAGACAGGAGACAAATCTGGAGCTGGAAGGAAATGTCATCAGGAAGGTGAGAGACTTTAGATACTTAGGTTCAACAGTGGAAGAAGATGGAGGAGCTAAGAAGGAAGTGGGATGCAGAATACAAGCGGGTTGGAGGAACTGGAGGGAGATGGCTGGAGTGTTATGCGATAAGAGGGTGCCGATCAATCTGAAAGGTAAAATCTATAGGACAGTAGTGAGGCCAGCTATGACATATGCTATAGAAACTGTGGCCCTGAGGAAAAATAACATCAGCAGGATGGAGGTAGCAGAGATGAGAATGCTTAGGTGGATGTGCGGTGTGACCAGAAAAGATTGTCTGAGAAATGACTATGTCAGAGGGGAACAGTGAAAGTTACGAACTTAGGAGCGAAAATACAGGAGGCAAGGTTGAGATGGTTTGGTCATGTGATGAGGAGGGAGGACGAATATGTGGAAAGAAGGGTCATGCAGATGATGTGCAAGGAAGGCGGAAGCGTGGGTGGCCAAAGAAGAGATGGAGGGAGCTGGTAGAAGAGGACTTGAGGATGAAGAACTTGGATGTGGTGACAGCCCAAGACAGGAAGGTGTGGAGGAGACTCATTATCAACAGTGACCCCCACTTAATTACGAGAAGCTGCAGAAGAAGAATTAATAATAAAAAAGATACAGCTCAATATATCTACAGATACATAATCTGAAACATGCAACAAAATACAAACATCAAAGTCCAGTCTTGGCAAAAAAATTTGCCAGTATTCTAAAGAAACATTAAGATTTAAGTTTCTTATAAATCATTAAGAAAACTTTCTCCAGTCTTGCTATCCACAAAGGACTATATTTTCCCTACTCCCAGCACACCATTGATTTTTGAAGCTGCAAATATTGTTACCATTACTACTGCTATACTTCTCAAGCCTTTTAGATTTAAGACACAGCACCACTACCCTCATTTGTCAACAAAAGGTTTGAGAGGTATGACAAGAATTTTTTTTTTTTCCCTATCAACTTTATACAAGAGGCCTGGAGACTTGCAACATAAAAATGGAACATCTCCCCAAAGTGGATACTTTCATCCACTCTCTTCTCTCTGTAACAAAATGATCTGATCTCACTGACTTCAGATTCTGTCAATTTGGATGCTAATGCCAGTACAATCCACTCGTCCCCTCTCATTTGACAAACCTTGCAGTGGCCAATTATTAGAAACCTCAAGATCTCCATAAGTTGGCAGATGCCCCAAAAGAATAAAGAGAAAAATGTAAGAGAGATAAGTTATGTGTAAGGGTAGCTAAAAAGTCATGGGAATACTTTGGTAAGAATATAGAAAATAAATCTCAGGAAGGTGGCAAATGAAACTACTAGAACTTGAAACAACTGGAGGCTATTGAAAAAAAAAGATTAGAAATGGAGGAAAGAGTACTGTAATCAAAGATGATAAAGGTTGCATGAAAACTAAATATAAGGATATTCTAGATTTCTGGAGCAAGTATTTTGAAAGACTGTTAAAAAGAAAACAGTGACACAACAATGGTACACAATATTCAAGAGGAATGCAAACAGGAGTACATATCAATACTTGAGGTAGAAAAAGTCACCAAAAACCTGAAACCAGGCCTCTGAATTAGGCAGCTACCCTGCCTAATTCAGAGGCCTGGTCAGAATGTCAAATTCCAAATGATTGGAGTAGAGCTCTCATACTTCCCATTTATAAAAAAAAAAAAGGGAATAAAGCTGAATGTGAGAATTTCAGAGAAATTTATTTACTAAGTGTTCCAGGTGAGATTTATGCAAGTATACTTGAAAAGAGATTGAGAAAAATTGTGAAAGAGAAATGAGGAACAGAACAAGTGGGATAAAGGCCAAATACCAGTTGTCAGGATCAGATTTTCACTTTATGACAAATAGGTGAGAAATCATAGGAATGTAACAAGGATTTGTACTCAAGTTTTGTGTGTCTGGAAAAGGTATGTGACAATGTATCCAGAGAAAAGCTTTTCAAAACACTACAATTATATGGGATAAATGGAGCACTATACAAAGTAATACCTAGTCTATATTTAAGTTGTAAGTCAGCAGTTAGCATTGAAGGAAATACCAGAAGATACTTGGAAGTAAAATCAGATGTGAGACAATGATGCACCTTATCTCCACTCGTATTCATCATCTACACTGGTTGGAAGGAAGTCAGTGGACACCATAGTGTGAGGAACAAACAACCATGGCACCCACCTTAATAAGATGTAGGACCAGGGCCAGCTCTACCGATGGTGCAATATGTGCTTTTGCACGGGGCGGCAAGTTTTGGAGGGTGGCAAAATTGGCCTAAACTGTACGAAAAATAAATAATAAAAAAAGTCATTTATTCTTTAATTCATTAAATTTTTACACAATAAAACTTCATTGTACTGCATAGTTTTTAAAAATCATAATCATTTAAAATAATATAGTATTATGTTGCGTTTAATATCGCACTGTCAATGTTAATATCAGACGACTTGACAATAGCAGAACACCTTCTATCTTTGCATTTATTTCCGATTCCATTGTTGGCCATGAATTGACCTTGACCTGAAGATTTAACCAATTCTCATTAACCAATGAGACCAAACGATCATAATGAGATAATTGGTTAAGAGTAAACCAATTAAAAAAATAGCATCAAAATACCTAAATACGGTTGTGTGCTGATTGTTAATAATACTTTTTTTGATACGGTTATTAGGATTTGACTTAAAATAATTTTAACATTCCAATATGTCTGACAAAAGAAAAAAAAAAACTATTAGGTGCAGAATATTGTAAACGAAAATCAGAAACAGAATGTGATATTTATGCAAAGCAGGGCTTTGCATAAATATCTAAAAACTGAAACATCTAACATAGTAAAAGAGAAAATAAGTGAAAGGACCGAAACCAAAAAATCTGAGCTCATGGCAAGTACTTCTAATTGCTATCCCAGTAATGACCATATTAGTAACAATGAGGGTGGCAAAATAGGGGAGAGGGGTGGAAAAATATGCTATTGCATGGGGCGGCGAAATTCCTAGGGCCAACACGGTGTAGGACCTCCTTTTGCTGCAATGATTGCAGCAATCCTACAAGACATACTTTCCACAAGCATACAATAGCAATCAATGGAAATTTTGTATCTTTCTTCCTGTAGGCAAATAATGAGGTCTTGGACTGTTGTGGTGTAGATGTCCATTGACCTCACCTGATGCTCCAGTTCATCCCACAGATGTTCAGTAGGGTTGAAGTCAGGGCTCTGTGGAGGCCAGTCAAATGTGGTGATGTTCATATCCACAAACTACACAATTACAGCAGCCTTACGACAATGGTGCATTGTCTTGCTGAATGAGACAATGGTCAGTTCTGTAGAAATGCCCCAAAGTAGCAAGCCTTACATTGTCCAGAATGTTCAGATACCTCTCGGAGTTCATTCTCGGCATTCAGTGTTCATGGCACTACAAACAGGTCCAAGGCCAAACCTGGAGAAACAGGACCATGCCATCACAATGCCACCTCTGAATAGTTGGTGTTCCACACCTGTACAACTGCTCAGTAGATGGTTTACCATGATTCATCACTCCATAACACAGTTTTCCAAGTCTTTGCACCACTGAGGATGATATTGCATGTTGTTTGGGTAATGTGGGGTTGCATATTGCAGGCCTACCATGGAAATGCATATATAACCCTCAATTCTGAATATTTTTATGCAGATTCATGTTCCAGTCAATACCCAGAACTCTGCATTCAACATGTAGGCCATATTGAATGGGCTATATGTTGATGATACTATATGTAAAAACCACAAATGGTGGTTTTTACATATAGTATCATCTTTCCTAGCACCCTGTGGTCATGTTTGGTGAGTGTAGTGGATCATCAACTGCTGGTAGCACTTGCAGTTGACTCCCTGTCCTTCCATCTCAGTATAGTATCACTATATGGATACTAAGGCAAGTGATCTGAATTCATTAGCCTCTATATACAAGTAGTTCATTTGTGAAGTGATTTCACACACAAATTTTGTTTACTTACATTTGGATAAAGGATTGGCATCTTTAATTTATAGTATAAGCAAGGGAAAAAAAAATTTCACCATCATGACCTATTTGCATTTACCAGTAATATGTTATAGCAACCCACGAACCAGCAGCCAGCATAATAGCAAATGCACACTTTCCATTGTTTAAATGTTTTCAAATATTTTTCACTAGAAATATTAATTAATACTTCCTTTCTAGTTTTTAGTTTATTTTTGTTATTTCTTGATGTTAAACAAAGTATTTCATGAAACTAATCAAAATAAAAACATAGTTTCTATTTGACATCTTTGTTTGAACCCTACATAACAAAATCTCTTCTACATCTGTTGCTTGCATACAATCTGCATTCATTAGACGTATGCTTTCATATGCCGGCCTGGTTGGCCAAGTGGATAGCGTATCCGCTCTCCAGCCAAAAGGCTGCAGGTTTGAATCCTGCCGTGAGCATGGATGTTTGTGATTGTCTGTGGAAATACCATTGGTGCTTGGTGGTAGGTGGCATTGGTGTAGTTGCGGTCAGTTGATGATTGAATGGTGGAGACGGAGTTGTAGAGCAGGTGCCCTCCCTCGATGAGTCCTTGAACTCCCTGGAGGTGGCAAATAATAATAATAATAATATTCATTCTTTCTTTTACTTGCAGCATAAGGATAGAATTCTTTTGAATTATCTTTAGCTTGCATAGCTAGTTTCTGTTCATACTCATAATTAGCTTTCTGTACAATAGTTGTAAATTCTTCTGGCCTACTCCTTATAATTTTCTTAACTGATATCATCCTTATGCACATAATATTCTTTCCATATAATCTTATTAAGCAAGAATCACTTGCTTAATAAGATTGCATATATATTTTACTTCTATGCAATTTATTCCTCCAACTCTAGGTACTCATTCCATATTGCATCATTTTAGTAATTTTTAAATGCTTTTCATGAACTGCCAATAATTGTCTCTGTAGTGCAATTGGAAGAATGATGGTGCATCGTGTCCTTTGATTGAAAAAAGCCTAAGTTTGATTCTTGTCGTGACGAGAGAAATCTTTATATAGGTTGTTTCATTTGAAGGTGAAGTAGCAGGATTTTTGCTCCAAGAAACTCTGGTTTTTCATTCTGCATACAGACAAATTGGCCTTAAGAAAACATTCAATTTACAGACAAAAAAAATTTAATGATGATGATGGCAGGCAGTAGATGGTGTTGGTGTAGATGATGGCAAAGGTAGTTTTGGTTCTCTGTGGTTGGTGGATTAAGTGGTGGAGACAGAGAGATGTAGAGTAGGTACCCTCCCTCGATGAATCTTTGGACTCCTTGGAGGTATCACGTAATAACAATAATCTTGCCATCTATGAATCAGTACCATAGTTCAGGACCCAGTATATTCCTCAGTTCATTTATCACAATTTCCTGCTTTGCAGTTCTGCATGTAACCATTTCTGAATGGAACATTCATAAAAATTAGCCACTTTCAAGGCAGCACAGCATGATTACTGTCACCAATCAGTTGCAGAACAATCATGTCTTTATACTGAAACCCTCTGATGCCATAATCTGATGTAATACTCTTTGACCTAGAGTTCCTTCTATTACATATGTTGCGGAAGTTGTCATGCAACAGCTCATTCAGTCTCCTTCTCATGGTAATTAAAGTCACCTGTGAAGATCACTCATTTAGATCCCATCGTGTTTATTTGGCAATGTACTTTGTTTCACTAGCAACTGATCTATAGGTCTGTAACAGCTCCCCACTATGTATTTGATCTTGTTAAACTAGAGAGGTGCTAATGACATTCATTGAATGTCATTAGAACCTCTCCTCTTCTATCCTGTCTATCCTTCATAAAAATATTGCACCCTTAATGCTCAACACTAGTTAATATATCTGTTCATCTGTTAATATCTGTTATACAGGGTGATTCAGAACTCTTGGGACAAACTTTAAGGGGTGATAGAACACACCCAAAAAAGCACTTTTCGTCATACAATGCATGGTCCAAACTCAAGCGGTGAAGCGCTAGGAGTTAGCAACTACTGTGTCAGGAAATGAAGAAACACAAGAATGACAGAGGAGATTTGAAACAATTGCAGAAATTACAGAACATAAGTTAAAGATTTTATTGAACAAATTACAGAAACTGCTCAAAAGAGTGACCGCCAACATTAATGCAGGCTTCACACCTTCGACATAGTGATTGGCGTACATTGGTGAAAACACCAGGCATTTCTCGTACAGCAGCAGCAGCGGCAATAGAAATCCTGGCAATAAGGTCCTCATTGGAATCGATGGGGCTATCGTAGATCAGGCTTTTCATATGGCCCATAGGAAAAAGTCCAGACATGAGAGATCAGGCGATCGTGGCGGCCAAGCGATGGGTCCACCCCGACCAATCCATCGTCCTCTAGCGCTTCACCACTTGAGTTCAGACCATGCATTGTATGACGAAAAGTGCTTGTTTGGGGTGTGTTCTATCACCCCTTAAAGTTTGTCCCAAGAGTTCTGAATCACCCTGTATATTATGTGTTCATCACTGATGAACATATTATAATATACGAGGGTGGTCTGAAAAGTTCTCAGCCTCGACCATAGATGGCAACACTATCGGCAAGATTTTTTTTTTTTTTTTCTAAGTTGGTACATCTGTCATAAGCATCCATGTGAAATTCCAAGTCATTCTATCAAGTAGTTTGTTTTATACAGCTGTCTGAAGCAAAAGTATGGAATGCTGTGGACTGGTTAGTAGAAGTGAGATTGTATCTAGATTATCCACCAAAGACAGAACCTCAGTTTGAACAATTGCCAACAGCTGCTTTTTATGTAAATTAATTTCAAGGTATGTATTATCAAAGAACTAGTCAGATATCTTAATGTTAATTTTTTGGACATCTATGAACATAAAAAAGAAGAGCAAATATCAAAAATCAAAGGATTAGCAGAATAAGATTACTGTTTTTAGTCTTACTTGGCATAAGTATACCAGTATTTAAATAGCATATTCAGTAATGTTGTTCATTCAGATGGCACAAAATTTTAAATTTAGGATTAGTTTTATATATCCAGAAAAATGTTCTCAGTTCATATTCAAGATATTGTGGACTTCTGAATGCAAAATAATGCAAAAAAGAAAACTGGAAAAAAATGTATGTATATTTCAAAATATATATTAAAATTTGAATATATTAAAAAAATAATATTAATAAATGAAATTGTATAGTGCAAGTGAATTCCTGGGACTGGGGGAAAAAAGTCTCGAGTCTAGAGAACAGAAAAATAGCTGAGACTCAGAAACCCTACTGTGGAAGGAAGTGCTGATGGTATAAGATGACAGAAGCAAAAGAAATAGTTCAGTTGCTGAGTGATCACTTTGCAAAGGTGTATCATCTAGGTAGAGATTTTGTAGTTTTTATTGTGACAGACTGATTTCAGAATTGAGGTAGACTAGCTGGAGGTGCTCAGCAGTTGGACTGGATGGTATGTCTGCACATATGCTATTATGCAAATATGCAAACGAACTGCAGTGCTTCTGATGAAGTTGTTCAATCTATGTCTCAGCCCTGGCAGGCTTCCAAGGGAGTGGAAAAGGATAAGATAGTTCCATTACATTGAAGGTGTCTCTAAGACTGAAATAGCAAAGTACAGACCAGTTAGCATCTAATGAGTGGTTAAAGTATTGGAAAAGTGGGTTCAAGATAAAATCACTAGTGGATGAATACAAATATGATACTCTATGGTGGGCAGCATGACCTTGTACAAGATAGGTCCTGCCTTAGTAATTTACTCACATTTTATAATAGTGATAGCAGAATTAGATAACAGAAATGGCTACATCATGATACTGCCAGACTTTCCAAAGGTATATGACAGAATAGCTTATGGAAAACTCTTACAAATGTTGGAGCAAATGGGAATAGATATGAACCTGGTATCATGGATTGGGAGTTGGCTGACAGACAGATACCAGAGAACGGTATATTGTGGAATGGAATCTAGAAGAAAGAAGGTGACTAGTGGAGTGCCTCAGGGTTTTGTACTTGTGCCACTACTCTTTAATTTCTGTATTAATGATACAGAGAAACATTTTAGTGGGTTTTCAGTTTTTTGGCTCATGATGCAAAACTGAGGAGGAAAATGGTCAATAAAGGTGATGTAGATATCCTGCAGGATGATTTAAATAAATTTGTCATCATGGGCCAAGGATAATGACTATCAATTTGATGTTGCAAAATATAAGTTTATACACTTTGGATTCAAAGAGTTACATACTGTGTATCACATTGATGGTACTAGATTGCAGGAAATTGATGCTGTTAAGTACTTGGAGATAATGGTAGACAAAGAGTTGATGTTCAGAGGATAAAACAGCTCCAAGGAAAGAGAGGGAAGTTATTTTCCCTCTTAATAAGGCTATGATTCAGCCACATCTTGATTACTCTACTCAGATTTGGTCACCTAGGTTTCTTGTGGATCAGGAGGTGTTGAGAGGATTCAGAAATAAGTGACCAAGTTCATGACAGGTCTGTTGAATGCTCTCTATAAGCATAGGCTGAAGGTGTGTGGGTTGCAAAATTTAGCTGATGGGCAGAAAAGAGAGAACATAATAGAAACTTAAAGGAGTTCTATAAGATCAACATAAAGGAAATTTTTCAGTACATTATGAATAGAGAACTAAACTTTACTCCTGGAACTTGTGTAAGAGTGCGTTAGTAAGGTTAGTATTTTTTATTTATTTTTTACTTGGAGAGTGATGAGTGCATGGAATGAATTGCCAGAATTATTTGTGAATGCCCTGATAGTGAATGAGTTTAAGGAGAGGTTTGATAGATTTTGTGTATAAAGGTTAGTGTGGGTCTCCCATGATGAGTCTTCTGACTCTGCGGAGATACCTGTATAATAATAATATTTACCATTCAGGTAAGACTCCCATTATAATATATGTCATTATATATCTCATATGAAACAAATGTGCAATGATTTATAAATAAAATGTGATGTCACCTTTTCTCCATGTGTGGAGAACTTGTGTGTGTTGTAAAATGCCTCACATGAAAACTCTTGTTTATGTTAAGATAAGCAGATGAAAATATGAATGATGGTGATAATAATAAAAGATAATATGGATGAAAATGAAAATATAATTTCTTGTCAGGTATACTTATAAAAGGAAATTGCTGTTATTGTAGTCTAAAATTCATCTGTGAACTTTTGACTTTGAAAAGATTAGATTTCTAGATGAATACAAAGTTTCTGTGGTTTAGCAGTTCTGTAAAAAAATTTTTTGCTCTAGGGTGACACAGTGGATCTTCTACAGAGCTTTCCCACCAGACACAGTCAGACTATTCAAACACTGTATGGTAAACACTTTCTTCATATTTCAGGATAAATACTGAGAACAAAAAGAAAGACATGCCATGGGTTCTACCCTATCACCAGCTGTAGCCAACCACTTTATGAAAAATTTTGAAATGAAGATTATTCCTAACCTTCATTTCAAAATTTTCATAAAGTTTCATTTTTCATAAACTTGCTTATGTTACATTGATATTTTCATTGTTTGGGCAGGAACAACAGATGACTTTATTCAGTTTAAAGATTATCTGAACAGCTTGCATCCTAACATAAAATTCACTCTTGAACTGAAGATTACAAAATCTTACTGTTCCTTGAAATCCTTCTTGAAGTAAATGAAGAAGAAAACAGATTGACCTTTTTGGTATACAAAAAAACCCACTACAACTGGAAGATTTTTGCATGTCGCTTTCCTCTATCATCCATTACAGAAGATAGGCATGATTAAAACATTACGAAATTGAGTATACAACATTTTCAGTACATCAGAAAACAGGAATAAAGAATTGTGCTACCTGAGGCATACTCTTGCCCTTAATGGATATGAACCCAAGATGATCAATATATTCTTAATACACTTCTTACAGCTCCTTACTTAAACAAGATTTTAAGGATGCAATCATGCTACCTTACATCAAAAATGTTACAGACAAAGTCACAACATTGTTCTTTGATTACAACTTAAAGTGACTTTTTTGCCATTATATAAAATCTCCAGGTTCTTATATCCACAAACCTCCACATCATCCCACGAAATCCTCCATCTTGTAAAAACCAGGCAATAACAAGAATCATTGCTCTTGTGGCATTAACTGTGTAGGCCGGATGGGCAGATTTCCATCTAAACATGTAAAAGATATGGAAAAAAGATAGCATAAATCAGGTTTGGCATCCTATACAACTACCAGAGGCCATCAAGTAGCTTGGCAAGAAAAAAACAAACAAACATATATTGATTATAATTGTTTTACAAGAATGTTCATGGAAGCTTCTGAAATGCTGCAGATTTCCTTAATAGATATTAAGGCTTTATTTATTTATTTTTTTTTTATTCTGGTTACTTGTTTGTACCTACCAATTGTGAAGTTCTGATAACATCTTCTATGTGTAATTAATTGTTTCTAGTCTTTTTTGTGTATAATATTTGCTAGTACCCCTGACAATGTAAGTCCAGTGACTTATGAAACTTGTAGGATTATATTGTTTATTTTATTAAACTCTATTTGTCTAAAAATGTGTGGTCTCAATACCAAAAATAGTCTACAAGATTAGACTTCATTAACCTCTTCTTGTTGCAGAGATTAGTTAGCAGATTAACAAAGTTATATCCTAGAAAATAAATGATAAAGTTAGAGAATTGAATCAAAATATTTGGTGAGAAATAAAATGAAACTCTGTTTTTGCCAGCGTGGTTGGCCAAGTGGTTAGTTATCCGCTCTCCAGCCATAAGGCTGTGGGTTCGAATTCTACCATGGGCATGGATGTTTGTGTGTTGTCTGTGAAAATACTAGTGGTGGTGGTCAGCGGTTCATTGTAGTTGGTGGATTGAGTGGTGGAGATGGAGAGTTGTAGATTAGGTGCCCTCCCTCAATGAGACTTTGGACTCCCTGGAGGTGTCATATAATAATAATAATTCCATTAAATGATCAGTTATATTGTTTATAGATTTACCTTTGAGTCTTGCTGTTTAGACTTAAATCTAGTGCATCACTACACACACACACACACACACACACACACACACACACACACACATACAGAGAGAGAGAGAGAGAGTGTACATGCAACAAAGACAACAGGATTAGTTTGCAGTGAATTTCTTTTAGAATAATATCGTGCCTGTGGATTTGTTTTGATCAGAACTGTTCAGTAATTTGTTAATGGTGAGTGAGTTTGTTATAATGGTGTTTGATTTTGTGAGAACTGACTGTAGTGTATTTGGTAACAGTAAGTTTGTACACAGCAGTTTCTTTAACAATTATAAAAACTTATGAAATTATCCTTAATGAAGCAGTCAAAAATAGTGGTCTTGTTTGGGTTAATGTTATTATATAAATTATATAATAATTTATATAATTATTATATAATTTGCATGAAGGTCATGCAGATGGATGTGCAGGGAGGAGGAAGTGCAGATGGCCAAAGAAGAGATGGAGGGAGATGGTGGAGGAGGACTTGAGGATGAAGAAGTTGGATGTGGCTGCAGCCCAAGGCAGGAGGTTGTGGAGGAGACTCACCACAAACAGCAACCCTACTTAAGCGGGAAAAGCTGCAGAAGAAGAAGAATTATATAATTTATAATAATTAAATAAATATTTCATCCAATACCTTGGAAACAGCATTTATATTATGTTGTATTGCCATATAATTCAGTATATCCTACAACAATTTCTTTTTATTATTATTATTTTTTTAATAATTGGTGAAAGTTAATAATTTTAATATATAAGTTTTATAAATAAGTTACAGATTGTTTAAAATAATTTTATAGTGGTAGATCAGATAATCAGTCACAACTGAGCCTTCAGTCTAGAATACGACTTCCACCCTCTGTTATTCGAATTCCAAGTAGACGGTATCAGAGAAGATTAGGACAGCCAGATGGAGCAGATGGTAAGCCATAAGCTAACAATCCAGTTCTTTATGAATAATTATTCAATTTATTGTACATTTCAATATAAATGTTTGTTATATAAGTATATAATAAACATTTATTAAATGTAAGCAAAAAATTAATAAATATTTGTATATAATCATAGTATTTTGAAATTTCTAGATAATATTAGAATTATATTAATGGTGTGGGTAGTTTTTTTTTTTTTTTTTTTTTTTTGACATGTTTCATTTGAGGAATTGAAACCTGGTAATTATTATTAAGTGGATTCCTCCAGGAAGTCTGAGCCCATATCAAACAAGAAAATCCTTCTAGATCATACAAGGCCTAAATACCTATAAGATATGCTCACAACACTCACTGGTAGTTGATTCCACACATTCACCACATGCCATGAGAAGAAGCTAATTTCACATGCTTTACAGTCACTCTTTCTCAGCAAAATTAACTGCAAAATCTTCCTGTTATCAATACCATAAGATCTCCTTACCATTGTATTTTTCTCATAGCTTTTCTCCTCCATCTATTTCTAAATCACACATATTCACTCTGATATACCATGACAGAGAGTTTATATTGATCTACTATTGCTAACAATCTACCTGCTCCACTCTTTTAAATTATTTGCTCTATCACTCTTCAAATATTATCAGTTATGAATGCTTTTTTTATTTCTTTTTTTAGATGTTAATTAGGTAATCCTCCTTAGAAATTTTAATGTTCACAAGCACAGATCAAGCGGGTGATGCCTGATTATCACCACTGATCTTATATGAATTGTTCTCAGCCCTATGGGAATATCAGATAACGCTGACCATTCTCTAAACACTCTGCACCCTTCCTGACTTATGATCCTTTCTGTGGATGTTGTTGGTCCTTTAGACAACAAACTACAATCTAGAATTGATTTCTTCTCTCTTTCAGAAAACTCGCTCGACTCTCATCGATGTATTGTATGGCATTAAAAGAATGCCAAATGGGATGATCTTTGACTTCTTCTGTTTCATTTGATTGGTTGGATTTTTGCTTCAGTCTTCTGATCCAAACATTTACACTAAATGTATCACTAAAGCAGTTTTCATTGGTAGAGAAATATTTATTCCATTCTTCTTTAAATTCTTATTCCTTATCTAAAATAAATATGTAAAGTCTGCACAAGAGAAGAACTGTGCATATTGCAACTGGCTTTCATCCAAATCTCTGTTTTTCTTTTCTGTTTATACCAAAGCTAGAAATAACTGCAAGCAAAGTATTAGCTCATACAAAACTGATTTTGAAAGAACTAAAAGCATGAACTTGCACTGTGTCCAATTGACAGTCATGTTTTCTGGTCTTTTGTCAAAGCTATTGGTCATAACTTTTGTCCAGTCCTGTTTTGCCTCTTTTTTTCTTTTTTTTTTTTTTCCACTTGTTATCTATGGAAAAAGCCAGTCTCTTGGCTTCTTTCATATTGATTTTTATTTTCTTATCTTCTTTCATGCCAGATTTTTTTGTTGGAATGCACATCACATATGACTTATCATCAAACTTTGCAACTAAATCTAATATTCCACAAACCTTTCTTTCACTCTCTCTCTCTCTCTTGCAGAAAGTGATTATATATACTTTCTGCAGTTTGACTGAAAAATTCCAATACAGTTTTGCTGATGACAGCATGCTACACTCCTCTTTTTCATTTGTCAAACCTTGCATCAAATTGCTGAAACTTCCAGACCTTCAACTTCTATATCCAAAATTTTGATTTCCAATCTATTTGTGAGATGCCACTAACTTTGTTAATTTCAGTGCTATTAAAATAAAATAGTTTTAATAGTCAATGCTATTAAAACTATTTTATTTCTTACAAAAGACAAAATATTATATTTTGAAAGTCGTAGGTGGGGTTGCCCACATATGACAACAGTGAATTGCAAAGTAGAGCAGAGATAATGAATAGTAAGATGGCTGAGTTGTGTGTGTGGAAAAGGGGGTTCAACTTGTAAATCTGTGGAGTGAATTTGAAGGAAAGTTGGAATGGTTTAAAGTTGATGGATTGCATTTGAATGGGATTGGTGCTGGGCATTTAGAAAGCTAATTGTTTTCTCAGATGGCACAGAGTCAAAAAGTTAATGTAGTAAATTATCAGTCTATTTGTGAAGCAGGATAGCACAACTAAACAGAATTTATGACAGGAGGAAGATGGATATGAGGTAAGATGTGGTTGCAGCAGCACAAGGTAATGGAATGCATAAAGGTGAAGATGAGACAGATAGGAATGTAAATCAAAGTCAGGATTAGGGAAACAGGAATGGTCAGACCAAAGAGGGGTGTGGTATAGCAGATAAAATAGAAAATGTTGGTGCTGGTAGAATTGCCTTAAAGACACAAGGATTGTAATATTTGTACACAAAAAATAACCAGTATTTGAAATAAGAGAACTGAGTTTGTTGCATTGAGTCAGTATGCCCAAAGATAATGGGAATAAGTGAAACTTGGTTTTTTAGAAGGATATGATGTCAGGAATAGAAATAGGTTATATAATTTTCTGGAAGGATAGAAATGTGAAAAGAGGAGAGCAAGTGCTGTTAATGATTGCAGAGGAATTGTGTCCACAAAGTGTGGAAGTTGATAGTACATGTGCAGATTTTGAACCTATGTGGTGTGAAGTTGAAATTAACAGGCTAGTTTATCTGATAGGATGTTGTTATAGGCCAGGTAATGTAGAGAACTGATTGTGAAATATTTAGGCAAATTGGTTGGCATGTAAAAAGAAGGTGATCTTGATGGGAGACTTTAATTACATTAATATAGAATGAAGGAGGAGATAGTGTATGGAAACAAGGAGAGGGATTTTGCAGAATTTCTGAGAGATAAATATCTTAATCAGCATGTGATTGAAGCAACTAGAGGCTTTATTGTTTTGGATGTGGTGATAACTTCACAAGCTGTAGTTGTTAGTGAGATGTTGACAATGCTGCCAGTTGGTGAGAGTGATCATGAGGTACTTGTTTGGGAAGTGATGAAACAAGAAAAGGTTACTGTCAAAAATGGATATATGTGTGAAAGTATAAAGTGTGTGATTATGGGAAGCTCTGTTGTCAACTAGTATCAATATGCTAGGTAGATGAGCTGAGTGGAAAAGATGTTGACAATGCATGGAAACTCACAAGATAATATGTGACAAAAGCAATGTATAACCACACACCAAGGGTTAAGCGAGTAAATTGAGCAGGAGTGAAATGGATGACGAGTGTAATCAAGCTAGCAGTGCTGGAAAAGAAAATGCTATGGAGGAGGTACAAGACAGTTTGTGGTGATCGGATCCATGAAGAGTATAAAGTGCAAGCTAGAAAGGTGATGAGCATGGTAAAGAAAGAAAAGGTGCAGTATGAGAGGAGATTGGCTGGTCAGGCCAATATATGGCAAGCAAGAGAAAGAGTAATTATGGCAGGTGGACGGTGGATATTCAAGGCAGCAGAATAACATTTGTAAAGGATATGGAGTGGAATTATTGAATGAGCACTTTATCAGCATATGTCATACTGGTATAAATGATGCAGTGCAATATATAGAAGGGAAACAAGTATTAGAGAATTGGAAGGGAAAGAATCGGAAGTGTATCAGGTGTTGGTTGGGTTAGATATTAATAAGACTGTGGGAATGGATGACTTACTACCACATATTCTTAAGGAATGTGCACTACTGTTTGCTATACCCTTGACCCGGTTATTTAATGAAAGTCTTACAGTGGGTAAGGTTACTAAGGAGTGGAAAGAAGGCAAAATAGTACCACTCCACAAGCATGGTTCTTGAACAGAAGTTTTCAATTATCGATCAATCTGTATAACTATGGTAGAATATGGGATTGGGTTGATGGACATAGCATTCTTTATAATGGTCAGCATGATTTGTAAAGGATAGTTCCTGTTTTAGTAATTTACTTGCATTTTATGATAGGGTGATGGGTGTAGTAGATAAGGAAGAATCATATAGAGTGATATTCTTGGACTTTGCAAAAGTGTTTGATATATTACCACATGATAAGTTAGTGTACAAGCTGCAGAGGATGCAAATAGATAATATATTGGTTAGATAGATTGGCTCTCTGAATGATACCAGCAGGTTGTGTTCAAGGTGACATATAAATGCATAGCCTCTTCAGCCTCTAAAAAGCTTGGTGTTCTTCTCCATTCAAAACATTACTTTTCTTCTGCTCAACTCCTAACACTTTATAAGTCTATGTTGTAACCAACCTTGGAATATTGTTCCCACATTTGGGGTGGTGGATGATATACAGAGGTGATCCACTTAATAGGTGACCCTTCTCTCATAGACTCCCTTCAGTCACTTTCCCATAGGCACTTTGTTTCTGCACTGTGACTTTTCTGTAGGTTCTTTCATGGACATTGCTCCTGAATTGGATGCTACAATTCTTCCACTTTCTTCTAACCATGTAAGAAGAAAGTGGAACCACTGACCAACACCCATACACTGTCCAACTCCAACATACTGAACAAACTCCTTATCCTCCTACATTCCATCCACCTCTATTCCTTGGAACAATCTTCCCCATTCTGTTTTTCCCACAAAGTGCAACCTCTAGCTCTTTAAGAAACATATCAATAGATTACTTCTTTCTCCATAAACACTTACCCACACATGGCACTGTTGTGTTATAGGTTCTGTGACCTTTCATGTGTGGAGTCATCATAACAAAAAAGCATTTATAGCAGGAAGGGTAAGGAATTATCAGTCAGCAAGTCTTTAACCCAATACTGTAACTTACTACATTGCAGCACTTGCAGATGATCAAATATATGCTGTAGTTCTGATGGGATTTTATTAATATTATTTCATTAAAAATGAGGTTGGAATTTTTAATTATCAATATTTCTGTGATTTCACAAGAATTATCATGATGTCTGTGACATAATTATGCTATTTAAACGTAGCTGTTGAATTGTGATTCTTTTGAAAAATGTGTCAAAAATTAGAATGCAGTTTATGGAAGTTTAATCCCTGTTTGGCTTTTTTATTATTATTATTATTATTATTCTTGACACCTCCAAGGAGTCCGAAGACTCATCGCGGGAGGACACCTACTGTACAACTCTCCGTCTCCACCACTAGCGAACCTCTACTACCAATCAACTATATCAGCGCCATCTACCGCCCACCACAAGTATTTTTTGTCTGTAAATTGTGTGTGTTCTGAAGGGCCAATTTGTCTGTATTTGGGATGAAAAACCTGAGTTTCCGGGAGGGAAAAAACCCTGCTGCCTCCGTATGAGATCGGCTAACTCAGCTTCAATTGCAAAAAGTCCATATAAAGATTCCTCCCATCACGACAGGAATCGAACTCAAACTTTTTCCAATCGAAGGGTGCAATGCACCGTTGTTCTTCCAATTGCGCTACAAAGGCACTAAAGGCTTATGTACTGAAGACATTGTTTTGACACTGCAAATGAATTTGAAATTGATTTTATCTCCAAAATGGAGATGTCTTGATAAATTTTAATAGTGATACTAAATACCAAATTTCACTACCACACTAGTATGGAAATGTTGCTATGAACACAGAAATAATTTTTTTCAATAAAAATTAACTGATTGAAACTAGAACTTATTCACATGGAAATATTTTTTAGTGCATAACATAAATCCAAAATATTACATTCCACCCAAGTCAGAACAGAATCATTGCAAGATAAAATCTTGACACACAATTTTTTATCATAAAGTGATAAGTGATGCAAAGTCATTAAAATTGTCTGATTGAAATGCAAATTGCTTAATAAGAATTATAAAATTATAAGATACTTAAGGCTGACTTCCTATGATGGATATTATGATAACTACTGAAATCTGTTGATAATAATGGTGATTATAACAATAGCAGTTTGAAATTCAAATTATTTCATACTTGAACTAGCATTTGTTTATGAAGGAGAGGGGAGTATAATACAGGGTGTTCGGGATAAATTTGACATATTTATAATTAATTATATTTTTCCGTAAGTTACATGTATTAACACACACTTCTCTTCATTTAAAAGTTTGGACCCTTCTTCATTCATATACAAGATGTCAGAAAGGATGGATAGCTGGAACCCACCTGAATCATGGAAGAGAATAACTTGTATCATGATGATTCGTGCCCGCCATCAAAATAAGGATATTACGACTGCTGCCCAATGCTCCCTGAATACAGTAAAAACAATCAGGCATGAACTAGAGACTTGCAATGGTGACTACGAGGATGTAGCAAGAAGAAAGATCCCTAGCAGACGATCTGATTGCGTTCGTACAGCAGAATTCCTCGCAAATCTGCAGGAACAGGTGTTGAAGAACCCTGGCATTGGAATTCGGGCTTTGTTCGTGGAGTTGCTAACTGTAGTCAAGCCCTGGATAACAAGGGTAGCCAATGGTAGGCCGTATGTATGGCAGCAGGATTCGGCCCCTTGCCACACCTCTGGGAAAAGTCAAAAATGGTTGTCTGAAAATTTCTACGACTTCACCAGTCCAAATGTTTGGCCTCCAAACTCCCCAGACCTTAACCCCATGGATTATTTTGTATGGGGCGCAGTTGAAAAAGACACCAATCGCACTTCCAGTAATACAAAAGCCCAGTTAATGGATAAAATTAAAACAGTTTTTGCGGCCCTTCCCAGGGAGACTGTAGCATCAGCTTGTTCGAGGTTCCGAAGCAGAATTGAAGCTGTGATCGATGCTAATGGTGGTTATTTTGAGTAAATCTTGTTGATAGTATTGTAATTAACTCTGCCTGTAATGTTTTTTTTGTCAATTCATTAAATTTAATAGATACAAAGAAGATTTTCTTTTTCCTTACGAAACTGTCAAATTTATCCCGAACACCCTGTATATATAGTAGTAAGAGGAGTTTATAGTTATATATCCAGGAAAGATTTTTCAGTTCACGGTGAGTGGTAAGAGAACAAGCGATGTGAAATAAGATGAAGCCAGCATGACTCTGAGGTAAACATTTTACTTGTAGTGAGTCATAAACAAGAGAAATGGTTACTCATATGAATAGTAGATTCTTCATCATTGAGTGAATTCAAGGGTAGGTATAAAAGTTGTTGGGTGGACAAGGGATTACCTTCCTTTTGTGATGAGTCCACAGACTACATGGAGATGCCTCACTAATAATAATAGAAACATAATTTTGTTGTCTAGTATATTATATACATAACAAAAATGGAAAAGTAAGACTTGTATCTATGTATATAAATACAGTGTAGTAAAGTTATATTTATACTTACCATGTTCCTATATTTTTCTCTTTATTCTAAGCCGGAACACAGGCAAATGATGAAAAAATGAAAGAAAGCAATTCCGAATCTAAATCTACCATTCTTATTCCACAGCCAGTATCTCTGTATGTATAATGCTTATCTCTATTTCATGTAAATTTATTGTTTTGTTCTTTTTTTTCTTTTTTTTTCTAGCTGCACAATGGCAAATATGTATCATACATATTAATATTAATTATGTAATTATTGATCGATATTCTGAATTTGAGTTTCATGTTGTCTTTAAGTTAAAAACAAGAATTTATAAGCCAGCATTTTTTTATTCTATACAGTACCATATTTTTTAGTTGTAGTTGATTTGTGATTTTGATATGAAAAATGATTGAAACAGTATTAGTGAAAAGAAGTCATCTATTTGATTCATTTTTTTATTCTATACAGTACCATATTTTTTAGTTGTAGTTGATTTGTGATTTTGATATGAAAAATGATTGAAACAGTATTAGTGAAAAGAAGTCATCTATTTGATTCATTAATGAAGAAGATGCAATATCGAAGACCTACCTTAGTAGCATGAACTTCTAAGTATATGGAAGCACTATGGAAACTAAACTAACAGTGAAAAAATAATGAATAAAATACAGAGTATAAAAGTGAGATAAAAAAAAAGTAATGAATGAAAACTGAGTTATGAAATATGTGTGAAAATTAGAAGGCTTAAAAAATATCTTACGGGAAAATAAAATAAGAACATGTATAATAATTTTCATCCCATAAAGTGTATGGGATGAAAACCTTGCAAGTATGATTAGAAGTTTCATATTGGTCATCCAGTTTTTGTACAAATTATACATGTTCTTATTTCATTATTTTCCCATAAGGTATTGTTTTTTAACCTTCTAATTCTCACATGTACTTCATAACTTGATTTTTAATCATTACCTTTTTATATCTTGGATTTTTACTCATTATTTTTATATCTTGGGGTTTTTGTTCATTACGCTTTTCATCTTGCTTTGGTATCCTGGATTTTATTCATTACTTTTTCATATTCCAGTCTTACTCACTACTTCTCAAATGATTAATTATATTTTTTACTGAATGGTAATTTATATTACGCTGTTAGTATAGTTTTCATGTTGCTTCTGTATACATAATAGTTAATGATACCAAGGTAGGTTTGGATATCACTTCTTCTTCATTAATGATTGAAATTGATGGCTTCTTTTTAGCTAATATTGTTTCAATCATGCATCACTAGTGTTGTGAGCAAATGTAGCAGTAGTGTTTGTTGTTGGAATTTATATTGTGTTTTGCTACTTCTGAAAATGGCATCCATAAAAAAATAATTGCTGAAACAAACCTTGACATGTAAAGATAAGGAAGTCATTTTGCCTCTTTGCCTTGATAAGACCTCACTTGGATGTAGGTCTCATCTCCTGGTTTCCATGGTGATTTTGATACAGTGCAGAGAGTGCAAAGGAGAGTGTTAAAAATTATATCAGGATTGTGGAATACTGATTATGAAAACAGATTGACAATTTGTAAGCTGCAGACACTATCACACAGGAGAAAGAGAGTGTTAAAAATGATATCAGGATTGTGGAATACTGACTATGAAAACAGATTGACAATTTGTAAGCTGCAGACACTATCACACAGGAGAAAGAGGGTTGATATAATTGAGAGTTACAAACTTCTGAAAGAGTTATACAGAATTTCAGTAAATGGACTTTTTCATTTCATGGAGAGTGGGAAGAGACATGGGAGCATCCTTGAAAGTTGAGAATCAATGCTGTCAAGAAGGGGGTAAGGGCTAGATATTTTTTTCATAGAGTGGTGTGTGATTGGAAAGCTTTGCAGTTGGATGTTGTGTGCGAGTAGCATCAAAAAACAGGTATAACGGCTAAGCAAATATTATGGCCTTACTTGAGTTCTTGACTCCCTGGAGGTCTCTCTTAATAATAATAATAAAGTGCATGTCAGTGGCACATAAAGCTTCAGCATGAAGATCAAGTTCTGTCTTGGATTTTTCCCAGTGAATGCATTGTGAAAATTGCTTCATGTATGCGAAGAAAAATGTGAAAGATTTGTGGGTAAATGAAAAGAAGGAAAGCATTAATGTATGTGAAAATTGTGTTGATAGAATAGAAAAAAAAAAAAAAAAAATCAGCTAACGCCTTTTTATTCCCGTATACAGGGAGTAGGCGAGGCCATTTAGCCCTATCTAACTTTTTTTGGAGACTGAGTGGGCAGTTCAATCTCCACTGGTACCCAATCAGAGACAGATGGCCCAAGGCTATCACTAATTAAGCAGTACGCAGTGAAGAGAGACGGCTCAAATGTGCCGCCATCTCGTGGTCCCTAACCCTAACACACAATATATTTAATGTCTGAAATAATGTGGGTTCTACGGTCGATTTTCTTGAGTTTACAGGACGAAAAACCCGAGTTTCCGGGAGGAAAAACCTGCTTGCCCGTGCCAGAGATCGACTAACTCGGGAACCGGTCGAAAAAAGGCTTAGAAAAATTTCCTCTAGTCGCCGACTAGACTCGAAACCAAGACTTCCTTCGTGCGGCTAAGCGCGGTGGTGTGCAAACGCCACATCCACTGAGCTACACAGGACGAATCTATATGTGTGTTAAATCACACATATAGATTTGGCAACATTTTGCAATGTGCCTCCTAAACTTCAACTCCTTATCCACCAACACTCCTAAATCTCTTGCCTCATCAATTTCCTGGAGTACAGTTCCACCAATGTAGTAAACTGCTGCTAATCTTTTCACCCCAAAATGTATAACTTTACATTTTGTCATATTAAATTGACATCCATTCTCCTTAGCCCAGACCTCCAATCTATCCAAATCATCCTGCAAAATTTTGACATCATCTGCATTCACTATTGCCCTACCCAACTTTGCATCATCCGCAAACAAATGAACTGTTCCTCTCACATCCTTTCCTATATCATTAATGAACAAATTAAACAGCAGTGGTCCAAGAACAGATCCTTGTGGCACACCACCAGTCACAGGCTGTCTTTTGGACTCTACTCCTGAATAAATTACTCTCTGATATCTTTCCATCAACCACCCTCCTATCCATCTCACCAACCCTATATCCATCCCCATATGCTGCATTTTAATGATGTGGTATTCCATGTGGTATCCTGTCAAAGGCCTTATCCAGTTCAGCCGTCACTGTGTTATAATACGTGAGCAAGTTACTGAGGCATGACCTACCCTTCACAAAACCATGCTGTCCCTGATAGATACAGTATCCCATTTTCATCTATCCAATCTTGTATTTTCCTCTTGACTATTTTCTCCAAGACCTTGATAACGATTCCTGTTATGCTGATTGGCCGGTAATTTTCAACAGCAGCCTTGGAACCACCTTTATGCAGCAGATCTATTTTCCCCTCTTTCCACCCCCTTGGGACTGACCCAGACCCAAGGCTCAAATTAAACAAAATGGTCAAGGGCACTGACAATTCTTTAGCCGCTTCACGTACGACACGAGCTGGTATACTATCCAATCCCACAGATGTATTGACATTGAGGTTCTGTAATAGTCTATTTACCTGTACTTCATTCATCACAATCCCAGTATAAGCTGTTGGTTCTTCCATTCCTGCAATGTCACCACCTGGATGATATACTCTTGCAAAGTGCTCGCTCAGTAATTCCACTATATCGACTGATTTGGTTACCTCTCTACCCTCAGCATTTTTTAAAATCATTCTGCCATGAACATTTTTCCTTTTACTTGCAACATATTGAAACAACTGTTTATGATTCTCTTTAGCCTGCATGGCCAATATTCTTTCATAATCTGCTTTTGCTTTTCTTACCACCCTTGTTACCTTTCTGGCCTGAGCTTTATACTGTTCCTGCACCTGCTGGTCACCTTTCTCCTTAAATTCCCTCCACAATTGTTTCTTTTTTTGCAGCTCAAGCTTAATAGTGTTATTCATCCATTTAACCCCTACTTGATTTATTATTTGGACTCTTGGTATACAGTCAACCATTGCCTCCTGCAAACACTTCTTAACCACTTCCCATGCACTATCAACATCCAGCCCTTGCAGTTTTACATGCCATGGCACTGAGCCAAGCACACTCCTAAGCTTGTCATACTTACCGGCCCGGTAATTTCACATGTACCCTGTCTTAATTGTAAATTCCACTCCTTTAGCCACCTCCCAAGTCATGACCTTATGATCACTCTCACCGATTGGTGGAAACATGGTCATGTTCGTTACAGCCACTTCTCAGATGCAATTACTAGGTCAAGCACTCTCTGCCCCCTAGTATTTTCCATTACATGTTGATAGTTGTCCCTTAATAACCACATAAATTCCAATTCCTTCCTCCCATATGCCTTCTCCTCCTTCCAGTCAATGTTACCATAATTGAAATCACCCATAATAATTACCCTCCTACCACTCATTTCTTCTATTTACCTATGCATACTATCCCCCCCCACACCATCTATTCCATCACCTGGTCTATAGCAGCACCGAATTGAATATTTTGTTCTGCTAACCTCTATCTCACACCAAATATCCTCAAATGTGCTCTTTTCTCTTTCCTGCAGTTCAACTTCTATACTCCTAGGCTGCAACTCATCAGCTATCATCAATAACACTCCTCCTACCTTTTTATTCTCCCTGTCATTCCTGAACAAGCTATACCCGTCACATTCAATCCCACTAGCTTTATCATCTTCTGTTTCACTAATACCAACAACCTGTGGCCTGGAAATGTCAACCAAGGCCAAAAATTCCTCCTTCTTGTTCCTAATACTCCTGGCATTAGTGTACATGAATTGCAGAAGCCCATTAGTCCCATCCCTACTTTGATGCATTATATTAACTATCCCATTCTGATATGTTATCCTTCATACTCGCTCAGGCATATTATACTCATATACTCAACTGCCTCCCTAAAGTCTGCATATCTACTTCCCTCCCACTTAATAAATCTAGTTTCCCTGAGTCTGTACTTCCACTTCATTCCTCAACACTTTTTCAAGCCTCCATACACCAAATCCATTCAAATGTAAACCATCCATCTTATATAAATCCTTTCGCCCATTGAACTCACTCCACACATCCACAAATTCCACACCACTCTCCATGCATAACCCACGCATAAAGTATTTGGCAATTATGGCCCTCCTTCTCAACACTTCACTGTCATACCGTGGCAAAATACTCACCATCCTAACTCTCTCACTCTTCTCCTTTGCTACCTCAAGTAATTCCCTCACATCCTCTATCATTTCCATTTTGTCTTCTTTCAAATCATTTGTTCTGCCACGACTATAATTTCTTTCACCCTCTGTTTTTGCGCTCTAATAGACCTGCTGACGTCCTTTATGTTCGCACCCGGTCGGTACGATTTCGTCAAACTCTCAACTATCACACCTCTTAATAATGAATCTCCATACAGCACTCGCTCCTTCATTTTATTTATGTTTATGAACATTCTCTTATTTTTTGTATCAGACTTTCGCCGTTTATTAGTTGGTACGTTCGGTACACATTTTTGCATACGCTCCAGTTGCCACTTTGCTCTACGTATCACTCTGCTCAACCGTGCGATTTCACTACTTGCATCTATCTCACCATTTTCATTATCATTTAAATCATCCATTCGTTAAGGGATATTACATCCCATATTGTTTCATAGCCGAATAAGAAACTCAAAGCGTTTCATGCCGAATATAGAAACTATATAAATTTCGGCGAGTCTAAGCGTAAGCAGATACCTGGATAGTGCAACATCTGACCCATTTGGGAGTGCAACACTGAGGCAACTCATAGTAAGGGTGGAGCAAGCTCTGATCAGTATTCTTGGTATTTACTCATAATGTTAAACCTCCTAGCAGCTGTATTATTGTTCTACATTATGAGAGAAGGTCACTACCCAGACCGGTTTCAACTTTTATTGAGGTCTCATCAGTGAGTAAGTAGGCCTAGTAATACCAAGTTTATAGCAAACAGAACTTACATACCCTGCTATGAGAATTGCCAAGAAGGTGTCCTAATAAATTATTAATTATATGAAGAGCCAACGGCTTCAATTCAGCCACATGAAGAACTCATTTAAGTTAAGGGATATTACATCCTATATTGTTTCTTAGCCGAATAAGAAACTCAAAGGTTTCATGCTGAATATAGAAACTATATAAATTTCGGTGAGTCCAAGCATAAGCATATACCTGGATAGTGCAACACCTGACCCATTTGGGAGTGCAACACTGAGGCAACTCATAGTAATGGTGGAGCAAGCTCCGATCACTATTCTTGGTATTTACTCATAATGTGAAACCCAGCTCCTAGGAGCTGTATTACTGTTCTACATTATGAGAGAAGGTCATTACCCAGACCGGTTTCAACCTTTGAGGTCTCATCAGTTGGTTTAAAGTTGATGGATTGCATTTGAATGGATTTGGTGTTGGGCATTTAGAAAGTTGATTCTGTAAGAAGGCACAGAAACAAGAAGTTAATGTAGCAAATGATCGAAGTTTATTTGTGAAGCAGGATAGCACAGTTAAACAGATTTTATGACAGGGGGAAGATGGATTCATAGTTGAAGATGTGGTTGCAGCAGCGCAAGGTGATGAAATGAATAAACGTGGGGATGAGACAGGTCAGAATGGAAATCAGAGTGAGGATCAGGGAAACGGGAGTGATCAGACCGAAGAGAGAGGTATGGTATAGCAGCTAGAATAGAGAATGAATATTGGTGCTGGTTGAATTGGCTTCAAAGATACAGAGGTTGTTATGTTTGTACATAAATGTAAGGAGTATTCGAAATAAGAGAGCTGAATTTGTGGCATTGATTGAGTCTATATACCAAAGATAATTGATATAAGTGAAACTTGGTTGTCTGAGGAGGATGTGATGTCTGGAATAGAACTAGAAGGATATATAATTTTCCAGAAGGATAGAAATGTGAAAAGAGGAGGGGGGGGTGATGTTAATGATTGCAGAGGAATTGTGTCTGCAAAGTGTGGAAGTTGTAGGAAATGCAGAGAATACTGATTGTGAAATATTTAGACAAATTAGTTGGGCATGTAAAAAGGTGATCCTGATGGGAGATTTTAATTACAGGAATATAGACTGGAAGGAGGAAATAGTGTATGGGAACAAGGAGAGAGAGTTTGTGGAATTTCTGAGAGATAAGTATCTTAAGCAGCATGTGATTGAAGTAACTAGAGGCTTTAATGTTTTGGATTTGATGATAACTTCACAAGATGTAGTTGTTAATGAAGTGTTGACAATGCCACCGGTTGGTGAGAGTGATCATGAGGTACTTGTTTGGGAAGTGATGAAACAAGAAAAGGTCACTACGAAAAATGGATACATGTGGATGTATAAAGCAGGTGATTATAGGAAACTCTGTAGTCAGTTAGCATCAGTACGTTGGATAGATGAGCTGATCAGAAAAGATGTTGGCAATGTATGGAAACTCACAAGGCAGTACCTGACAAAACAGTGTATGACTGGATCCCAAGGGTTAAGTGAGTAAATAGATTAGGAGTGAAATGGATGAACAGTGAAATAAAGCTGTGTTTGAAAAAGAAAAGGCTATGGAGGAGGTACAAGACAGTTGTGGTGATCTGATCCATGAAATGTATAAAGTGCATTCACTAGTCTAATATCCAACTCCATCCACTCTAGTTTGACTATCAACTTATTATGTGATAATCTATCAAAAGCCTTTGCAAAGTCAAGTATGCTACTGTGTATCCATCTCCAATGCTGCTGTCGCCTTATTGTAATAAGTAAGACATGGCCTCCCTTTTGCAAATCTGTGCTGTCCATCAAAGATAATACCATTTGACAACCCAATTGTGGATCCTGATTCCCACCAGCCTTCCATCACTTCAATCACACAGATTGGCCATAATTTGATACTTGAATTCTACCATATCCTTTATGAAGTGGTACAATCTTGCCTTCTTCCTTCACTCTTCTTTGAAACTTGACCCAGTCTAAGACTCATATTAAACAAATATGTCTCGACAATGTCAACTCCCTTCAAAATATACAGTGATGTAGCATGAAATCCAATCCTCATTAATATCAAGTTTCCTTAATTCCTCATATACCTCTTCTTCACTCACAGTCAATCTCTCCTCCTCATCATCCACTGCTCTCAACCCCTCCATGCACAATGTCACATTCACAAGGATGAATGATCTTTATGAATTACTCATTAAATATCTCAATGGTATCCTCTGTAGCAGTTCTTCTTATACCATTTTCTCCAGTCATTCCTATTTAACCACAATCTTTCTTTCTTTTTTTTTGCTAGCTAGATATTGAAAGAACTCTAGGATTTTTTTTTTTTTTGCTTCATTAGCTAACTGCTATACTGAAATTTTGCTAACCTTACCAACTAAGTCATCCTCCTTGCCTGTTCTCTCTGATGTACCTCATGGAATTGATTATTACCCCTCCTCTTGTGTTGCCTCCATAATGCCTTTCTTCTCTGTATTGCATGCTTAACTCTTCATTCATCCATTTCACGCCTACCTTATTTAACCTTCTGACCTTTTGAATACATTCAGACATTACTTCTACTTTAATTATAAAAAAACTTTAATTAATACTTTCTTATATTTCAGCAATGTTACATTGCCATCATCTGGGATCACAAAAAGAATGATATGTGCATGCCGGCACTAACAATGAGCAAATGAGGCTGAATAAAGACAACAAAAGTCAGGTAGAATCCTAAACAATGTCCCCTAGTGGGCTAAATTGGATTGTCTTGGCCGTTGGGTTGACTATCTTAATTTGCATGCTTCCCAAATTTGGGGCAGTTTTATGCACTGAAATGTGTTGAGGTTTGGATAGTTTTTTAGAGCCGAGGCAGATTTGATGAATAGTCTTTCATACTTATATTTGCTGCAGTGTAATAGAGTAGCCTTCTTCCATTGTATCCTATGGTGGGTGTCTTACATATATATATAAAATAAGTTTAATGACTATTACTTAGAGAAAAGATGGCAAGATATATTTAACAAGATACTACTAGTTTACTAGTTTCGTTACATGAACATCATCAGGTATCATACTCAAAGACGTATATAAAAAACTACAGACACTTAAAATTGTACTAACAGAACAAGTGAAAAACATTAGCATGTTTGAAAAAATGCAAGTATGAGTTCCATACAAACGAATACTACGTGCTGTCGCGAGTGCGCCAGTACTGAACAGAAGCAACGTGTGCGTCCAAGAGATTGTAACTCAGGCTGTTGTTGATATGAGAGGAATCTAGAGAAATTTCTCTTGATTCAACAATCTTTCTTTCGAGTTCATCGTAGCACACACGGATATTAGCAGTTTGAGTCCAGTTTACAATGTGCTGGCGGCCTTCGTCTGAGTTAGCAGAAAAGAGAACGTGGCTAGAGAGAGCTCTAGCTCTAGTCCTGTTATAGGAGATATCTCTACGGTGTTCATCCAAACGTAGAAGGATGGATTTAGCAGTCTGTCCATAATATGGCTTTCCGCAATCACACAAAATCTTGTAGACTCCTGGAAACTGAGTAGGAAGATGTTTCTGTTTATGTTTGCAAAGTAATGAACGAAGTTTTGGAAGCGTAGTGTAGCACGTTTTGAAGTTAAATTTCTTGAGAATCTTTGCCAGTTTTGGTGATAGAGAGCTGATGTAAGGCAAGGAGATGAAGGCTCTTGGGGGAGGGGGATCTTCAGCAGTAGTTGAGTGCCTGGGGGAAAGAAATTTGTCAATCTTCTTTGGAGAGAAGCCATTGTTAATAAACGTTTTTTTAAGAAAACTGAGTTCATTTATAATTTCTGTTTCTTCTGTAAGTAATGATTTGGCTCGGTGGGCTAAAGTGGAAATAATACCGCATTTTTGTGGGGGATAATGATGGGAGGAAGCATGAAGGTATCTGTCAGTATGAGTAGGCTTTCTAAAAATTGAGATTTTAATGAACGAAGTTTTGGAAGTGTAGTCCTTCTCTCCAAAGAAGATTGACAGATTTCTTTCCCCCAGGCACTCAACTACTGCTGAAGATCCCCCTCCCCCAAGAGCCTTCATCTCCTTGCCTTACATCAGCTCTCTTTCACCAAAATTGGCAAAGATTCTCAAGAAATTTAACTTCAAAACGTGCTACACTACGCTTCCAAAACTTCGTTCATTACTTTGCAAACATAAACAGAAACATCTTCCTACTCAGTTTCCAGGAGTCTACAAGATTTTGTGTGATTGCGGAAAGCCATATTATGGACAGACTTCTAAATCCATCCTTCTACGTTTGGATGAACACCGTAGAGATATCTCCTATAACAGGACTAGAGCTAGCGCTCTCTCTAGCCACGTTCTCTTTTCTGCTAACTCAGACGAAGACCGCCAGCACATTGTAAACTGGACTCAAACTGCTAATATCCGTGTGTGCTACGATGCACTCGAAAGAAAGATTGTTGAATCAAGAGAAATTTCTCTAGATTCCTCTCATATCAACAACAGCCTGAGTTACAATCTCTCGGACGCACACGTTGCTTCTGTTCAGTACTGGCGCACTCGTGACAGCGCGTAGTATTTGTTTGTATGGAACTCATACTTGCATTTTTTCAAACATGCTACTGTTTTTCACTTGTTCTGTTAGTACAATTTTAAGTGTCTGTAGTTTTTTATATACTTCTTTGAGTATGATACCTGATGATGTTCATGTAACGAAACTAGTAAACTAGTAGTATCTTGTTAAATATATCTTGCCATCTTTTCTCTCGGTAATAGTCATTAAACTTATTTTATAATATTCCAACCAAGTAAAAATGAATTGTCAGAATATATATATATATATATATATATATATATATATATATACGAGTATATTATACTGCTAATTATATATACAAGAAAGTAGCCAAGTTATTATGACCTTTTTCTTGACCACTGGTATTAATAAATTAAAGACTTAATTCTGTATGTTAGTCAAGTAAATAATAGTTTAATATCCGATGTTTCACTGACTAATATCTGTCAGCATTTTCAAAGGATACACTGGTAAGCAATAGAAAATAACAAGAACTAGGAAACTAACCGACAATTCTGAATTAGAGAATTGTCGGTTAGTTTCCTAGTTTTTGTTACTTTCTATTGCTTACCAGTGTATTCTTTGAAATGCTGACAGATATTAGTCAGTGAAACGTCGGATATTAAACTATTATTTACTTGACTAATATACAGAATTAAGTCTTTAATTTATTAAAGTAGCCAAGTGTTTGGGCTAATTTTGCTCTTATTCCATTGGCTGCTTACTCTACCTATTTTTGGATTATTCCCAGCTGCTTCCAGAACTTGAGTGTTTCTTTTGTGTTCAGAAGTAGAACATTGTTTTCAGATTTCCCATCAATATTTTGATGAAACTGATGTTGGTTAGTTTTGAAATGAATGTTTTGCTTGTATCGACTTATTCAGTCTTTGTAGCAAATGATCTTTTTTTTCTGTGGGCAATAATCTTTGTTTGAATTATTATTATTATTATTATTATTATTCAAGCCTCCATGGAGTCAAAAGGCTCATTATGGGAGGTCCCCTCCTAAGAAACACAAAGTCTATCATACCATTCTGTAAACTCATTGACTGTTCTCGCTCTCACCACTCCATCAGGCAATGCATTCCATGGTTCAACCACCCTCCATGCAAAGAAACCACTCTTCACTTTCTTGCTCACAGTTTCCTTTCGTAACTTCCAGGGATGGCCTCTTGTCATCACTCCTATCCGCTGTTCAACCAAGCAAAGAACTCCCCAGTGTCAACCCTATAACCACCTCTCAACAGTTTAAGTCTCGATCATATTAACTCTCCTTCTTCTATCCACCAAACTCTGCAGTCCACA
The DNA here is from genome assembly GCF_054136105.1 of Typopeltis vanoorti. NCBI lineage: Eukaryota > Metazoa > Arthropoda > Arachnida > Uropygi > Thelyphonidae > Typopeltis > Typopeltis vanoorti. The sequence continues at coordinate 69,158,934 of NC_143564.1, read as the reverse complement.
TTCCCTCAGCCGATCCTCATAACTATCATTGTACAGTCCTGAAGCCATCTTTGTTATCTGCCTTTGTAAACTTTCCACAGTTAATTTATCCCCTTCAAATCCTTCAGACTAAATCTGAGAACAATAGTCCAAGTGTGGTCTGATCAGGGTCTTATACAATGGAATGATAACTGTTTTATCTCTGCAGGTCAGTGTCCTTCTCATTATTGCAGCAATTCTCTGTGTTACCTTTGCCACCTTTGCAATATGTCCCCTAAATTTCAGGTTTCTATCAATCATCAACCCTAGATCTCTTGTCTCTCCCACTTCCTCCAGTATAACTCCTCCCATAGAGTATGCAGTGTCCCATCGATGTTTCCCAAACCTCAAGACCTTACATTTTGCTGCATTAAACCGACAACCCCATTCATTTCCCCATCTATCTTGCTTATTCAAATCCTCTTGCAGGGCTGCCGCATCTGCACTATTACTAATAATCCTTCCCAGCTTCGCATCATCTGCAAACAACTGATATCCCCTTGCAATCCACTGACAATGTCATTGATATAAAGGTTAAACAATATAGGTCCTAGTACTGAGCCCTGTGGGATCCCACTTGTAACCCTCTGCCTCCTTGAAACTGCTCCACCATACACAACTCTCTGATACCTATCGGACAGACAATCCTGAATCCAGTTGACCAATCTGACATCCAGACCCATGTGCTGCAACTTGAATATCAGCTTATCATGTGACACCCTGTCAAATGCCTTCACTAAGTCTAAGAAAATGGCAGTATATGCCTTTCCCTCATCTAATGCTCTTGTAAATTTATCATAAAAGGGTAGCATATTGCTAAAACAAGAGCGCCCCTTCACAAATCCATGTTGACTCTCACGGATAACATTACCCTCATCTGCCCAATGCTGTATATGGTCCTTCACTACTTTCTCCAAGATCTTACTAACTACTGATGACACACAAACTGGTCTATAATTAGACACTTCCAGTCTACTACCGCCCTTATGCAATGGCACAATCTTACCTTCCTTCCATTCCATGGGCACCTTTACAGCAGCCAGATATTCATTGAAAAGCCAGGTCAAAGACACTGTCAGTTCCTTAGCACATTCTCTCAAAACTTGTGGTGAAATACCACCCAGTCCCACAGCTTTACTGACATCCAGAGTACTCAGTATTTGCAACACACTCTCCTCCTGTATCTCTAAACCTTGAACCTGCCCTATCCCTCTAGTATTAAAACTGACTTCTCCAGGATGAAATACTCCAATAAAGTGTTCATTGAACAATTCTACTATATCTGCTGCATCAGTCACTCTATTCCCATTTTTATCCCACAATATCATTCTTCCACAGTCATTTTTCCTCCTACTGGCCACATATCTAAAAAATTCCCTAGAATTTTCTTTGGATCTTAGGGCTGATCTCCTGTCATATTCCATGTTCCCTGGCCTGTGTCTTATACTCTTCATGCATCTTCTCTTCACCTGTCTCCTTATCTCTTCCACAGCCTCTTTTTGGCATGCAATTCCTATTTGATATTGTTTGTCATCCACTTTACTCCAAATTGTGCCCTCTTGTTCACTCGTGGTATACAACTTACCATTGCTGCTAACAATATTCTTTCATAATTTCCCATGCACTAATGATATCCGGCCTTCCAATTCCTCCCTCCATGAAACTTCACCAAGTTGACGTCTTAGACTATTATAATCACCTGCCTTATAATTCCACATACGTTCCCGTCTCTTTGATACTCCTGCATGTCTGTTCATTTTCCAAGTCAAAACCATATGGTCACTCTCTCCAACTGGTGGGAGAGATGTCATCTCAGTTATTATCAACTCTTCTGATGCTATAACCAAATCCAAAACTCTTGAACCTCTTGTTCCCTCTATTACATGTTGCCTAAGACATTTGTCCCTCAAGAATTCTAGAAATTCCATTCTCTTATTGCTACATGAATCTTCCTCTCCCCAATTTATACTACTATAGTTAAAATCTCCCATAACAATCATTTTGATACTTCACTTATTGATTTTGTTTCGAAGTTGTATTGCTTTACTAGACTGCTCTTGATCTTTTCTTGTTTAAGTTTTCTTTGTTTTAAATTGATAACATCTGCTTGAAATTTGTTTAATTTTGATTCTAAATGCAATTTCCATTTTTGGTTTCCTCTTTTTGGTTTGTTCATCTGTTTTATTGTATAAATAACTACAACTGAAGCACTGTACATCAAGTAATTTGTTTCTCCAGCTATTTTTATAGGAATTGTTTGTATTTACAAGGTTTTGTTATTATTGTTACACCTCATGGAGTCCAATGAGTCATCATGAGAGGCCACTCCACAATTATACACGAAAACTACTGTCAGCTATACAATACATCATTAACTTTTTTTGCATGATAATTTCTTTTTGCCTATGTGTAAGATGAAAAATTACAGTTTCTAGGAGAATAAAAGTCTGCTACCCCTGTGTGACATCAGCTAACTCATCTGCAGTTGAAAAATCCCATGAAAAGGTTTCTCTTATCATTGTCCCATTTTCAATCGTGTTGCAGAGGTGCTTGTTTTATTTCATAATAATGAAAGCACTGCATTAAAATAATGTTCATTTTATAAGTTTCATTTAAGGGAGGGGGGGATTCATTATGAATGTTATCAAGTTTATGACAAAAAAGGACAGGGATTTGTAGCTAAAAATCTGGAAAATAGCATTATGCTATTTATGGATAAGCCCTAATGATGTGAGCAAGGTGGGATGCAAACTTAAAATCAGTTTATTTATTCTGCAAATAAATAATAAAAATACACAATTGAATAAATTAAAGATGCCAGTAAATTAGATTTTTGGTTTAACCCTTTATCCAAGTGAAAGCAAAAAATGTTTGCATGTGAAGTAACTTCATGACTGGGCAACTCATATATAGAGACTGATAATTTCACATCACTTGCCTTAGTATCCCATAATGCAAAGCACATGTCCTTACAGACATGTATAATGTTATGTATTATAGCAATGTCAGACATTCACCAATGTGTTGCATTTTCATTACAATTTTATGAATGAAACGACTTCACTGATATTGCTCAGTTAATGGTATTTATTCACATGGTATTTAGATTATTCAAGTAAAAAAGAACTTTTGAAAATTATGCCATTATTGGGAAGGACTAGGGGAGAAGACATTTTTTCGGCATTTGATGAATTTGTGAAACAACACAAACTTCCGCTTTTTAAACTTGTATCTATTACTACTGATGGTGCTCCTGCAATGATAGGTAATAAATCAGGCGTCATTTCATTATGTAAAAACGATGACAAATATCCAGATTTTTTAACATACCACTGTATTATTCACCAACAAGTACTGTGTAGTAAAAGATTAAACACAAAAGATGTTTTGGATATTACATTTAAAATTGTAAATTCTGTTCGAGGAAAAGCCCTGCAACGGCAGTTATTTAAATTACAGGCAGATGATGATAGGGAACTTCTGTTGTATAATAATGTTCGCTGGCTCAACAGAAGTCAATTTTTAGAAAGATTTCTTGTATTAATTAAATAACTAAAGGGCTCTGTGCTTGGGCCAATGTTGTTTAATTTGTATATAAATGATATAGGAAACGGCTTAAAGGGAGATATTCAGTTGTTTGCTGATGATGCAAAGTTGTGTAGTGCAATAAAAAATCAAGCTGATGTTGAAAGTTTGCAGGAGGATTTAAATAAGCTGGTAAAATGGGCAAAAGAAAATGGATGTAAGTTCAATGTGGAAAAGTGTAAAGTCTTGCATTTTGGGATTAAAAGATTACCAGCTGTGTACTACATAGATGGAAAGGTACTCCAAGAGATTGATGAGGCTAGGGACTTAGGGGTATTGGTAGATAAGGAGATGAAGTTCAGAGGACACATTGCTAAGGTGTCCAAGATTGCACATAGGATTACTTGGTTGTTGAGGAACACACTGACATCCAGAGATAAAGAGGTTATTATTCCCCTTTATAAAGCATTGATACTTCCACATTTGGATTACTGTGCTCAGGTCTGGTCACCTGGATTCCTTGGAGATGAGGAGGCTGTGGAGAGGGTTCAGAGAAGAGTGACCAAGTTGGTGAGTGATATAAAAAATGCTCCCTACATTGATAGATTGAGAGCTTGTGGATTGCAGAGATTGGCTGATAGGCGAAGAAGAGGGGATATGATAGAAACATTCAAATTACTAAAAGGTTTTTATAGGATTGATGCAGGGGAAATGTTTCAGCTGTGTGATAGTGATGGAAGAACAAGAGGTCATCTCTGGAAATTAAAGAAGAGTGTGGTTAACAAAGGTGTCAGAACAAGGTTTTTTGCCTGGAGGGTGGTGAATGAGTGGAATTCATTGCCTGACTTTGTTGTGAGCTCTTCATCTGTAAATGAATTCAAGAAGAGATATGACAGATATTGTTTTGCTAGTTTGGGTCTCCCGCGATGAGTCTACTGACTCCATGGAGATACCCGTAATAATAATAATATTAATTAACGATATAAAATATTTTCTTGATGAAAAAGGAGATATTTATCCACAATTGAGTGATAAAAGATGGTTGTTATACTTATCATTTTTAGTAGATTTCTGTACAAAATTAAGCAATTTAAATTTAGAGTTACAAGGTAGAGATAAAAATTTAATTGACATGTTAAGTTCAATAAAAACTTTCCAACAATACTTACTTTTATTAAAGAAAAATATAAATAACGCGAATTTAGACATCTTCCATATTTATTAAAATTTTTTGAAGAAAATCAAGAAATGCTTCGCTATGATTTAAAAGAATTTATTTCCTGAAATAGAATTAGTTGAGGAAGAAATAAATTCAAGATGTAAAGATTTTAATAAAACTGAAATCATTGTAGCTTTTATCAATATTCCATTTCAAGAAAACTTGAACATCACAGAAATTTCAAATAAAATTAGTGGGCTGTTTGATGTAAACCAAGCTGAAGTAGAACTTGAGATAATGAACATTCAGAATAGTTTACATTTAAAATCAATAAAAAATGAAGTCATTTGGAAGTATGCACATGAAAAATTCCCAATATTAACTGATATTGTGCAAAATATTCTGTCATGTTTCAGATCGACATGCTTGTCAGAATCCGCTTTTTCAAATATGACCGTCATAAAAAATCAATTAAGAAACCAAATTACAAATGATCATTTGGATCATTGTCTGGGATTGGTCACTTCTTCATATCAACTTGACTGAAAATATTGCAAAATCCAAACAATGCCAAATTTCACATTAACTTTTTTTTTTTAATCAACCAGCATTTCCTGTAACTTGTGAGTTTGTAATCAATCTGTTGTTTTTTTTAACTTTGGCTTTCCAAAATAGAGAAATAAATATTTTATTCCAATATATATATATACATTTTTTTGTTGTTGTATTAAAATAATTAAAAGTGATAAATAAATTTTTAAATACACAAATAAAGTTTTTAGTTGTGTATTTTTTTTAATTGTTTATTTTTAGTTGTTTATTTGTGCGTAATCAGATATCAGGTTGGGGGAACATGATCTATATAAGAGAGTAGATCGCCGAATAACTTTTTATAGAAAAGTAGCTCACGTAGTAAAAAAGGTTGAACACTACTGCCATAATACATAGCATTATACATGTTCGTAAGGATATGTGCTTTGTATTTGCATTATTGGATACTAAGACAAGTGACGTGAAGTCATTAATCTCTATATACGAGTTGCCCAGTTGTGAAGTTACTTCACACACAAACTTTGTTTGCTTACACTTGAATAAAGGATCAAACCAAGAATATAATTTATTGGCTTTAATTTATAGTATAATCAAGTGAATACTTTCAGCACAATTGAATAGTCCAGTAATAATTTATAGATATCTCCACAATTTCTTTACACATCAATTTTTTGGGGAAAACAACAGGTTTATCTGTTGTGAAAAGAAATGTGATATCTTTGTCTGCATGCTTTGAAGTAAATTGTTCGATAAATGCAGTGGTAAATAAGCAATTTAGAAAAGAGGAGATGAAGTAATGAATTTTTAATAAATAACAATAATTTTAAAATGCATAATTTTAATGTTTGTATGTTTGAAGGTTTAGTGAGGGAAAAAGATAATTTTATTTATCAACTTTAATGTTTTATCTGAATACTCAGCTTTCAGTAATTTTTTTTTACTAGGCCTATGCTTCATCGTTCAACATCAGTACCATCTTCTTTGCCTCTCTCATCATCCAATCAAGGCACTCCTTGGGAGGATCCAAAATTCAAGTGAGTATTTGATTTTCATATTTGTCTATACTGCAATCCAACTTGCAACTAATGATATATCAGTCAATTTTGTTTAAGATAACCCTATTCACAAAAGGTTAGAAATCCTTAGCACATTAAGTGGGTTGACCAGGTTAGATAATTCAAATATGGTCTTTTTGAAGCTTCTTCAGGCTTATTCATTATAAAATATTAATACCAGAAACACGCGTTACTATTTTTATTGTAAACTTTTCGACTAAGTTTCACAGTTATTGTCAATACAGTTATAGAAAAACTCAAAAAAAGAACAATTTAATTAAAAGCACATGATATTCCCCCCCCCCCCCTCTCTCTCTCTGTCACTCATCTAGATAGCACTGCTATTACAGCACTTAAAGGTAAAGCTGATCTCCTGGCATCACTCTTTTCATCCAGCTTCTGCATAGATAACCAAAGAAAATTGCCTCTACCATAATAGAAACTGAACACCATATGCCTTCTGTGGGTTTGAATCAAAAAAGGGACCAAAGAATACTTAGCAACTTAACACCAAAAAAAAGTCTTCTAGTCCTGATGACACTCTCCAAATGAACTCAAATGTGTGCTCCATTGCTAACACCATCCTATATTATGTCTATAGTGTTCTATGCTGAAGTAACTAGAACAGGATTACATATGGGTGAGTCTTTGAATGATTCAGTAATAAATAGTATGGGAGTGATTGGGAGTCAACATAATAAAACCACAAGTGGCCTAGAAGAAATGAGATGTAGTGAGAGTGGGGGGGTAAGTAATAGAGAGTTGAGTAATGAAGCTGGGAGAGTCATGCTGAATAGTGTAGAGAATGAGTCCATGAGTGTGGACTTGAATGAAGTTAAGAGTGGTAAAATATATGGTGATTCTATGATTAAGGGTATGGAGAGTGGTATGCATGAGGAGTGCTGGGCTGATGGGACAATAGAAAGAGTGGCTTTAGCGATAAAGAGAGGGCATGAAACAGACAAGATGATAGTTATGGTGGGTACGAATGACCTGAGAGGTAGTATAAATCGGGTAGGAAAAGATTTAAGAACATTATTAGATATTGTGAAGAGGAAAAGTGTCAATGGGAGAATAGTGTGCGTGCTGCCTCGTTTTGACAATTACGAGTTAAGTAGACGAGCAATGATAATGAATGATATGATTGCAAGAATGTGCAGAAAAAGAGGTCTGGAGTTTGTTGATGTTTGGAGTGTGTTTGAAGGAAAAAGGCAGTTGTATGCTAGAGATGGACTGCATCTTAACATGGAAGGACATAAGCGATTGAAGGAGTTATTGTTTTCTGAACAGGTTGAAGTTATTGGGCAGGGAAACTAATATTGAAAAGGTTGAGTGTAAGAGAGAGAAACTTTAGCACTGATTGTGTATTTATTGATCCTTATAGGCAGAATAAATTGCAGAAGAGAGGGGATAAAAATCGGCATAGGACTACGGTAGTTAGTGACTTATATATCAGTTCTAAAGCCGGTACAAGATCTAGAGGGAATCTGCAATTTTTGTATACCAATGCTAGAAGCATTCGAAATAAGAGAGAAGAATTTTTGGCATTAGTCAGTGAAATCTCACCAAAAGTTGTAGGCATTAGTGAAACTTGGCTGTCAGCAGAAGATGTGGTCACTGGAATTGAATGTGAAGGGTACAGTATTTTCAGGGAGGATAGAGAAGATAGAACAGGAGGAGGAGTACTGTTGATGATAGCTGATGTGTTGCAGCCAAAGAAAGTAGTATATAATGATGATAGACATGTGAATGAGAGTTCATTTGAGGCAGTCTGGTGCGAAATAGTGACCAACGCAACCAAATATACAGTTGGATGCTGCTATAGGCCAGGGAGTACGGGGGAAGATATTGAATTCATGCATCAGCAACTTAGTGCAATGAGTGAAGGCTTAGTGATTATTATGGGGGATTTTAATTATGGTGATATCAATTGGAAGGAGGAAATATCACGTAGCAAAAAGGAAATGGAGTTCATACATCTTCTACGAGATAATTACTTGAAACAGCACGTAACTGAAGGGACACGTGGTGTGAGAGTGTTGGACCTGGTTATTGGTTCAGAGGTTATATGCATAAGTAAGGTGTCCTCGTTACCTCCAGTTGGTGAAAGCGATCATGTGGTATTGACTTGGGATGTTGCAAAATCTGTGGATTTTTCTATTAAGAAGGGGTATGTATGGAACTACAGGTTAGGCAATTATAACAAGCTTCGGAGTGAGCTTGCAGCCATCCCATGGCAAAACATATTGCAAGGGAAAGATGTTAGCAGTGCTTGGGATAAAATCAGCGGGTATCTGAGGAAAGCAATATCAGATTGTGTCCCTATGGTCAGGAGGTCAAACAAGGCAGGCATTAGATGGATGAGCAGTAGTATCAAGCTTGAACTGCAAAAAAAGAAAATGTTATGGAGAATTTACAAGGAGAAGGGCGATCAGGACACCCATGAGCAGTACAAGGCTCAAGCTAGGAAGGTTACCAGCATAGTAAGAAAAGCTAAATCAGATTATGAGAAGACCTTAGCCAATGAGATCAAGGGTAATCCCAAAGAGTTCTTCCGCTATGTGGCAAGTAAGAGGAAGAATGACTTCGGAAGGATAAACTTAGTGGGTGCTGATGGTATTGAGGTGACAAAATCAGATGTAATAGTCGAGTTACTGAGTGATCACTTCTCAAAAGTCTATCACCCAAGTGAGGAAATCTCTATACCTATAGCAATACCTAATGTGAGAATTGAAGCTAAAGAATCAGAGGTATTAAATATATTGCAAAACTTAAATGCAAACACTGCGGTAGGCTTAGATGGAATATCAGCTCGGGTGTTGCGTGAATGTGCAAATGAATTGTCAACCCCTCTTACCTGGATATTTAATTTGAGTTTGAACTCTGGTATGGTCCCTAGGGAGTGGAAGTTAGGCAAAGTGGTTCCTTTGCATAAGGGTGGCTCTAAAACTGCTGTATTGAATTACAGACCAATCACCATCTCAGGAGTAGTGGTAAAAGTATTGGAAAAGTTGGTTAAAGACAAAATTCAAGAATGGGTGGATCAGGATATGATACTCTATAGAGGCCAACATGGTTTTGTTAAAGGTAGATCCTGCCTTAGCAATCTATTAACTATTCATAATAGAATAACATCCAAGTTGGACAAAGGAACTGGCTACACAGTGGTACTTCTGGATTTTGCTAAGGCTTTTGACAGGATACCCCATAGAACACTGTTACGCAAATTGGAGCAGATGGGAATGGATATTAAATTGGTGATATGGATAGGAGAATGGCTCAGGGAGAGATACCATAAGGTGGTGTATGGAGGAGCCGAGTCCAGAATGAGACAGGTGACCAGTGGTGTACCTCAGGGCTCTGTGCTTGGGCCAATGTTGTTTAATTTGTATATAAATGATATAGGAAACGGCTTAAAGGGAGATATTCAGTTGTTTGCTGATGATGCAAAGTTGTGTAGTGCAATAAAAAATCAAGCTGATGTTGAAAGTTTGCAGGAGGATTTAAATAAGCTGGTAAAATGGGCAAAAGAAAATGGATGTCAGTTCAATGTGGAAAAGTGTAAAGTCATGCATTTTGGGATTAAAAGATTACCAGCTGTGTACTACATCGATGGAAAGGTACTCCAAGAGATTGATGAGGCTAGGGACTTAGGGGTATTGGTAGATAGGGAGATGAAGTTCAGAGGACACATTGCTAAGGTGTCCAAGATTGCACATAGGATTACTTGGTTGTTGAGGAACACACTGACATCCAGAGATAAAGAGGTTATTATTCCCCTTTATAAAGCATTGATACTTCCACATTTGGATTACTGTGCTCAGGTCTGGTCACCTGGATTCCTTGGAGATCAGGAGGCTGTGGAGAGGGTTCAGAGAAGAGTGACCAAGTTGGTGAGTGATATAAAAAATACTCCCTACATTGATAGATTGAGAGCTTGTGGATTGCAGAGATTGGTTGATAGGCGAAGAAGAGGGGATATGATAGAAACATTCAAATTACTAAAAGGTTTTTATAGGATTGATGCAGGGGAAATGTTTCAGCTGTGTGATAGTGATGGAAGAACAAGAGGTCATCTCTGGAAATTAAAGAAGAGTGTGGTTAGCAAAGGTGTCAGAACAAGGTTTTTTGCCTGGAGGGTGGTGAATGAGTGGAATTCATTGCCTGACTTAGTTGTGAGCTCTTCGTCTGTAAATGAATTCAAGAAGAGATATGACAGATATTGTTTTGCTAGTTTGGGTCTCCCGCGATGAGTCTACTGACTCCATGGAGATACCCGTAATAATAATAATAATATGCTCAGCTGGTACTTATCTCAGCCCTTAGAAGTAACATTATATCCAACCTCTTCCAAAAAAAAAAGGTAAATAAGATAAAAGTCTATCATGAGACTACTGACCAGTCACTGTCACTTTATGCCTTCCTCTCCAAAATAATAGAGCAAATCATCAGCAAAGCTTCTTCACTAGCTAGAGGCCATTAATTGGCAACCACCAGTATGAATTCTGCCAGTGTAGATCCACAACTGACCTACCTCTTTGCCAACATTACCCACCACTGGACTCCATCAGTGGAAAGATTTGGAGAAATATGCTATTGCTCTCAATATTTCCAGATCTTTGAAAATATCTGTCACTGAAGACTGCTAAACAAATTGCAATCTTTGGTCTACCTGCAATGTTTTGTTAGCCATCTTTCTGTCTGGTCAGTCAGAGTGTGTCATGGTAGATGGCTGCCTCTCCTTGAGCTTCACCATGAATGCAGGAGTGCATCAAGCTCTATTCTGTCATCTTCCCTCTTTTTCTATACATTAATGACTTGCTCTCAATCACCATTAATCCTCTAATCTCATTAATCATCAGCAAAGTTGATATATATACTATCCTACTCATTTATTAAACCATGCAGTGCTCAGACATTTCAAGCCTAGATGATCTGTATCCAGTGCTTTAAATACTGATCTCCATAATATCTCTTAATAGGGTGAGAATAACCTGTCACCTTCAGTGCCACCAAAATGCAGTCTTGCCTTTTCTCTCACAAAAGGGATGTCAGCTCACTCACTTACCCTTTCACTTAGTAATTTTTATTTGGTCTTTTTCATATGAGGGTAAGCCAGCCAGTCTCTTTTAGGGACAGCAAGATTTTTTCTCCTGGAAGCATTGCATTTTTCCTCCTACATAGAGGCACATTGACCATGGAACACACAATTTACAGAAAAAGTTGCATTGCAACAAATAGCTTTATATTGGTTTCACAAGATGGATGATACCTGTCTATATGGAGCTAATGGCTATTGTGCCATCATGTGACAGAATCAGATCTCTCCTCTGACATTCACCTCTGGCCTCTTCTGGTATAAACTCATCACATCAGTAGCTTCCTTGGCATTGAAAAAAACAAGACATTCTTTTCTGCTTAGATGCTATATTTCAACCACCCAGTTACTGTCTGTACGAATCCCAAAATCTTTCTATCCTTAAAATAATGTTCACATATATGGGATAATGCACCTAAAACCTCCCTAAAAATTCTAAGTGCTGTCCAGAGGGCTTATAGATGATCCCTCCCTCAAGTTTACTGATATTTTTCTTGAAGAGTTGAAGTTGTATTTGGAAATACCTCATGAGAAAGGCTGTTCCGGAGCAGAGAGATAAACGGAATAAAAGAGGAACTTACTTCAGCCTTTATCTCACAGATGTACTCTTTTAGCTCTGTGTATTTTCTGCAGGTTCAAGTACTGTCATAGTCACTAATCCACTGAACTTACAAACATCATTCCTCCACTTTCTGTTGGACCTGTTAAAACAAGAGTAGAAGCTGTCCAGCATCCCTTTTCAGTACAACTGTAAACACATTAAACCTGCTTCTACTATTCCTCTTTTATTCCGTTTATCTCTCTGCTCCGGAACAGCCTTTCTCATGAGGTATTTCCAAATACAACTTCAACTCTTCAAGAAAAATATCAGTAAACTTCTTTCCCAACCTTCACTTGCACCACACACACCACTCATGTATTATAGGTTCATCTGCATCTTGTGTATGAATCAATATATATGTATTTGTGATATTAAGATGCATTATTTAAAGTGGTTACTTAATAAACAAAATGCATGAATATTAGGATTGCAAAGTATAGTTATTATCCCAAGATAGCAGTTAAATTCACCACCATTCAAAGATAAATAATATATCAAATATACATCAAAAATAAATAACATAAATTAGATAAAAATCAAAGATAATTAATATCTGCCAGCCTGGTTGGCCAAGTGGTTAGCATGTCTGCTCTCCAGCCAAAAGACTGTGGTTCAAATCCTGCTGTAGACAGGGATTTTTGTGATTCTCTGTGAAAATACTAGTGGTGGTGGTGTAGATGATGGTAGTTGTGATTCCCTGTGGTTGGTGAATTGAGCAGTGGAGATGGATAGTTGATGGATAGTAGAGTAGGTGCCCTCCCTCAATGAATCTTTGGAGGTGTCATGTAATAATAAGAATAATATAACTGCACGCTGCATACATTACTTATGCAGTGAAGTTACTTGCATTGCTAATGCCTGTAATTAAAATGCATTTTATTGCATTTCATTACCACCTTATATTCATAAAGTAGAGGTCTTCGCACGTGTAGACCCCATGGTAGATTTCAGTGGTAGACTCCATGGAGGTCTGGTGTTAATAATATCTGATCATTTCATCAGAGGATGTAATTGTAAGTGGGGTTTTGTGCTTTCCTCCAGTTGGTGAGAGTGATCATGAAGCGATCACCTGGGTTGTGGCTAGCCATATGCATATTTCTGTGAGGGATATACATGGCATGTTTAAAAAAAGACCAAACTTTTGCTATAAAGACTCTATTGCTTATTTTACAACATTTTAAGCACTGTCCCTGTTAAATTGTGAATGAAGATATTTTATATATTATAATACTTCATTCATATTTAACATGATCCACCAAGTCATAAGCAAGACTTGTAAATATTATTTGTTGTTAATCTCTTGCTTATAATATATTATTCTTATAAATTGCTTTGAGTTTTTTGGTTATTAATTAATTATATAATCTTAGGATATGTAATGGTAATAAAAAGACTATATAAAAATGTCACTCATTTTATTTAGTTTATTCGGTAAAATTTATTATAAGAAACTGTGTATATATAAAATTAAATATACTTTGTGTGAACTGTGATATATTTTGTTTGTTATTTCTGTAAGTAAAAGTAATTTTATGGAATTCTACTGATAGGATTTGATTGGCTGCTGACAGAGAAACGGAGTTTATTTTTAGTTAGCTAGTGCTAAGAGCGTGAGCTACTGCGTATAAAGAGAGAAGCCAGTTGATATGAGCTGAACTGATTGGGTTAGTGAGTTTTGGTTTCGATCAGTACAGACGTGTTTTTCAGCACTCTTCATAGTTAATACAGCAGTGATAAAAGTTTTTGAGATAAAACATTGATGATTTGTTCACAGCTCCTTTTCTACATTAAAATAGCGATTGTTTGATGTTCCTCCTGTAGCGTCAACAGCGTGCTCGATCAGCAGAGCAGGTAAGACTTTTAATTTAGTCTCCGAAAGTTTTTCAGGCCCTCTCCTCTTCCCTGCCCTGTGCACTTGGTGGTTGGAAGGGACAAGGCAGGTCCTGCCCCCACTTCAAGTCTAGATTTAATTATGGATTCACTATATGAGGACCTTCTTTTCAAGGAACTTGTAGCTATTTTTCGGCACATAGGTAACATATTACACACGAAATGGCCAGGAAAGGTTGAAGTCCATCAGATTATGGAGGTAGAGGCAGAAGACCCTCAACCCTCTGAACTTTCTCCCAACCTTACACATGACAACGACAATTCCCCCGTTTCAACAACCGATGCAGATTCTAATGATTACCAAGAGGTCAGCAGAAAGAAGAGAAAGAAAGAGTCTCTTGCTGCAGAACCTGAATTAGTACCTCAATCCCTGAAAAGAACAGCTCCAAACACATCAGCACTATCTGATGAAAGAACATGGACAGATACATTGACACAGCCCAAAGAGATGATTCCACCAGTAATCTTGAGATCTAAAGAAAAATGGTCGTCACTTGCAGAGATGATGAAGAACACTAACATCAAGTTCTCATCAGCTAAAAACACCGACAATGGAGTCCGCATACAGCCCGAAGGAGCAACGGACTGCCGCCAGCTCACCAGACTTATGGATGAACAGAAAGTCCCATATCACATGTACCAGCTTAAAAGTGAAAAAAACCTTAAGGTCGTTATCAGAGGTTTGGTAGAAACCATAACATCTGAAGAGATAGCTACTGACCCCAGATCACAAGGCTTGGAGCCGATCAAGATTTCTCGCATGTACCGAGCAGACAAGCACCTCATGCCCCTGGTCTTGGTGGAGATCAATAAAGATCAGAGGGAAATTTACAACCTTAGAATAGTCTGCAATTTAGTCATCAAGACCGAACCACTCAGAAGAAAGGCATCTGCTGGTCAATGCCATCGATGCCAAAAATATGGGCATGCGCAAATGTTATGTAGAGCAGATTACAGATGTGTAAAGTGCAGTGGTAAAATGTGCGACCTGTGGCAGCCCCCATCCTGCCAATTACAAGGGTTGTTCTCTCCACCCATCCAACCTCCAAAAGTCTAGAGAGGAGTTAGTCCTGCCCATTCAGGAAAATATCATGAGATCTGCGCCAGAAATTAAAGTGCGGGTAGTTACACCAGATAAAGGTTATGCTTCTATGGTTTCCTCGCGTAACACCGTGGTACTCCCTGCAACTAGCAGTCAACACTCCTCAGCAATTCTCGCTGCCTCACTAGGGGAGATGCTAACAGCCTTTAGCAAAACAAATCCCAGCCAGGCCGACACCAAATTCCTTAAGAATACCCAAGTCATCTTCTCCATGATTAATGACTAATCCTGCTTCAACATCAGACTCTATGCAGATAGCATTCTGGAATGCAAATGGTCTCAACAACAAAATTGGAATTACAGGAACTTGCAGATCACTTACAAATTGATATTCTCCTCATTAACAAGATTCACCTACGTCCCTGCGATAATCCCAAACTCAGAAACTACTCATTACTTAGAAATGACAGACTCAATGCCAGAGGTGGAGGCACTGCCATCTTTGTCAGAAGAAACATCCGCTATAATGAAAATAAGAAGACTAATACATCTAACCTCAAGGAGACAGGCCTAGAAATACATACCAACAATGCAGGCAACTTAAAGATTTATTCTGTATACAACCCCCCCTGCAAACCTCTCCTACCCTCTGATCTCTCTCTCAGCTACTAGATACAAATGAAGCAATAATTGTGGCAGAAGATCTCAATTCCAAGCATCCTTTATGGAACAGCAAGAGTTTTAACAACAATGGAATGATCCTCTACAATTTTGCCTTGAAGAGAAACATTGTTATTGCAGGCTCGATCGAGCCAACACGAGCGACCGGCAGACCTGATGTTTTGGATATTGCTATATTTAACAACATTAAATATAATAACATTAGTTCCAACTTCAAGTGGTTGACGAGCTCAGCTCAGATCACAATTCAGTACTTTTAAGTTTAGGAGGGGATCATTAGCTCATTCCCAGTCAATCACACACTAACTTCACAAAATTCAAGGCTAAAATTAACACTATCATAGACTCAGTACCTATTATCTCCTCCCGTGAAGAAATTGACGCGGCAGTCAGCAATCTTGAATGTAAAATCCATTCTGGCTTATCCACAGCTTGTTCTATTTCCACTCTAGCTCAAGTAAACTTACTTCCTGAAGAAATCCTTGCTCTAATCAGAAACAAAAATAGACTCAGACATTTTTTAAAATTATTGATTCCTTTGTAAAGGACCGTAAAATCCAGGTCAAGTTGCACGGACTTCGATTCTCACTGAAAAAAATCACTACTGGTGTCCCTCAAGGCTCGCTGCTTTTTAACATCTTTGTTTCTGATGTTCCTAGCACATCACTAACCACTATAGCTAGTTATGCAGTTGATATTGCAATTCTTAGCAGATCTCTCAGGCCGAATATAGCTACGCAGCACTTACAAACTGCAGCAACAAATGTAGAAAACTGGTTCAGAAAATGGAGAATAACTGTAAATGCCGATAAAAGCACTGCCATTCTCTTCACAAGAAGAAAAGCATCTCACTTCGGAGAAATTAAGCTTTTTTAACACAGCCATCCCATGGAGATCTAGCACCAAATATCTAGGCATTCAATTTGATAACCATTTAAACTTTAACTCTCACACAGTTTATGCATGCAAAAAAGCAAACTCTGCAATTGTGCAACTCTACTCTCTCCTCAATCGAAGAAGTCAAGTCAGCACTGAAAACAAACTACGGATCTACAAAACAATTATCAGACCCACGTTAACTTAAGGATCGCCGGCTTGGGGTCACACTTCCCCCACCAACATCAAAAAGCTACAAGTTATTCAAAACAAGTGCCTCTGTATGATTTTCAACGCTCCATGGTTTGTCAGAAATGCTCTCTTAGATCGCGATGCCGATATTTCCACGTTTCTCCATAATATTGCCACTGCTTATTTTGCCAAAGCAGCTGTTCATCCCAATCAACTCATTCAAGAGTCATCTAATTATGACAAACACGATAGGGAAACATAAGCACCCGAAAGCTGCTCTGCTCGTCGGTTCAGGTACCCTCGCCCTAATTAGGGTGAGCCAGGTGCTCGATAACCTCTAATATTAGTCTATTTCATAGCGATGAAGGGATCAGAATCCATGGGATTGAAGTCCATCAAGCCATATAAGTTAACAGAAAGTTAACCGTATAAGCTGAACTGGTTAAAACCGGATTTTGGCAGGAAAGAAATAACGTAGTTGATTGAAACAAAAAAAGTAAAAGGGAGAAGCCTGAAAGACAGCATAGAGATCGGTAGTGAGTGGCAGAAGGGGAGTTGATATATGCCCTAAATCGACTAGGAAAGAACATGGGGGGGGGGGTGGGGGGGGGGGGGGGTGGGGGGGGGGGGGGGTGGGGGGGGGGGGGGGTGGGGGGGGGGGGGGGTGGGGGGGGGGGGGGGTGGGGGGGGGGGGGGGTGGGGGGGGGGGGGGGTGGGGGGGGGGGGGGGTGGGGGGGGGGGGGGGTGGGGGGGGGGGGGGGTGGGGGGGGGGGGGGGTGGGGGGGGGGGGGGGTGGGGGGGGGGGGGGGTGGGGGGGGGGGGGGGTGGGGGGGGGGGGGGGTGGGGGGGGGGGGGGGTGGGGGGGGGGGGGGGTGGGGGGGGGGGGGGGTGGGGGGGGGGGGGGGTGGGGGGGGGGGGGGGTGGGGGGGGGGGGGGGTGGGGGGGGGGGGGGGTGGGGGGGGGGGGGGGTGGGGGGGGGGGGGGGTGGGGGGGGGGGGGGGTGGGGGGGGGGGGGGGTGGGGGGGGGGGGGGGTGGGGGGGGGGGGGGGTGGGGGGGGGGGGGGGTGGGGGGGGGGGGGGGTGGGGGGGACATAGGATTACTTGGTTGTTGAGGAACACACTGACATCCAGAGATAAAGAGGTTATTATTCCCCTTTATAAAGCATTGATACTTCCACATTTTGGATTACTGTGCTCAGGTCTGGTCACCTGGATTCCTTGGAGATCAGGAGGCTGTGGAGAGGGTTCAGAGAAGAGTGACCAAGTTGGTGAGTGATATAAAAAATACTCCCTACATTGATAGATTGAGAGCTTGTGGATTGCAGAGATTGGTTGATAGGCGAAGAAGAGGGGATATGATAGAAACATTCAAATTACTAAAAGGTTTTTATAGGATTGATGCAGGGGAAATGTTTCAGCTGTGTGATAGTGATGGAAGAACAAGAGGTCATCTCTGGAAATTAAAGAAGAGTGTGGTTAGCAAAGGTGTCAGAACAAGGTTTTTTGCCTGGAGGGTGGTGAATGAGTGGAATTCATTGCCTGACTTAGTTGTGAGCTCTTCGTCTGTAAATGAATTCAAGAAGAGATATGACAGATATTGTTTTGCTAGTTTGGGTCTCCCGCGATGAGTCTACTGACTCCATGGAGATACCCGTAATAATAATAATAATATGCTCAGCTGGTACTTATCTCAGCCCTTAGAAGTAACATTATATCCAACCTCTTCCAAAAAAAAAAGGTAAATAAGATAAAAGTCTATCATGAGACTACTGACCAGTCACTGTCACTTTATGCCTTCCTCTCCAAAATAATAGAGCAAATCATCAGCAAAGCTTCTTCACTAGCTAGAGGCCATTAATTGGCAACCACCAGTATGAATTCTGCCAGTGTAGATCCACAACTGACCTACCTCTTTGCCAACATTACCCACCACTGGACTCCATCAGTGGAAAGATTTGGAGAAATATGCTATTGCTCTCAATATTTCCAGATCTTTGAAAATATCTGTCACTGAAGACTGCTAAACAAATTGCAATCTTTGGTCTACCTGCAATGTTTTGTTAGCCATCTTTCTGTCTGGTCAGTCAGAGTGTGTCATGGTAGATGGCTGCCTCTCCTTGAGCTTCACCATGAATGCAGGAGTGCATCAAGCTCTATTCTGTCATCTTCCCTCTTTTTCTATACATTAATGACTTGCTCTCAATCACCATTAATCCTCTAATCTCATTAATCATCAGCAAAGTTGATATATATACTATCCTACTCATTTATTAAACCATGCAGTGCTCAGACATTTCAAGCCTAGATGATCTGTATCCAGTGCTTTAAATACTGATCTCCATAATATCTCTTAATAGGGTGAGAATAACCTGTCACCTTCAGTGCCACCAAAATGCAGTCTTGCCTTTTCTCTCACAAAAGGGATGTCAGCTCACTCACTTACCCTTTCACTTAGTAATTTTTATTTGGTCTTTTTCATATGAGGGTAAGCCAGCCAGTCTCTTTTAGGGACAGCAAGATTTTTTCTCCTGGAAGCATTGCATTTTTCCTCCTACATAGAGGCACATTGACCATGGAACACACAATTTACAGAAAAAGTTGCATTGCAACAAATAGCTTTATATTGGTTTCACAAGATGGATGATACCTGTCTATATGGAGCTAATGGCTATTGTGCCATCATGTGACAGAATCAGATCTCTCCTCTGACATTCACCTCTGGCCTCTTCTGGTATAAACTCATCACATCAGTAGCTTCCTTGGCATTGAAAAAAACAAGACATTCTTTTCTGCTTAGATGCTATATTTCAACCACCCAGTTACTGTCTGTACGAATCCCAAAATCTTTCTATCCTTAAAATAATGTTCACATATATGGGATAATGCACCTAAAACCTCCCTAAAAATTCTAAGTGCTGTCCAGAGGGCTTATAGATGATCCCTCCCTCAAGTTTACTGATATTTTTCTTGAAGAGTTGAAGTTGTATTTGGAAATACCTCATGAGAAAGGCTGTTCCGGAGCAGAGAGATAAACGGAATAAAAGAGGAACTTACTTCAGCCTTTATCTCACAGATGTACTCTTTTAGCTCTGTGTATTTTCTGCAGGTTCAAGTACTGTCATAGTCACTAATCCACTGAACTTACAAACATCATTCCTCCACTTTCTGTTGGACCTGTTAAAACAAGAGTAGAAGCTGTCCAGCATCCCTTTTCAGTACAACTGTAAACACATTAAACCTGCTTCTACTATTCCTCTTTTATTCCGTTTATCTCTCTGCTCCGGAACAGCCTTTCTCATGAGGTATTTCCAAATACAACTTCAACTCTTCAAGAAAAATATCAGTAAACTTCTTTCCCAACCTTCACTTGCACCACACACACCACTCATGTATTATAGGTTCATCTGCATCTTGTGTATGAATCAATATATATGTATTTGTGATATTAAGATGCATTATTTAAAGTGGTTACTTAATAAACAAAATGCATGAATATTAGGATTGCAAAGTATAGTTATTATCCCAAGATAGCAGTTAAATTCACCACCATTCAAAGATAAATAATATATCAAATATACATCAAAAATAAATAACATAAATTAGATAAAAATCAAAGATAATTAATATCTGCCAGCCTGGTTGGCCAAGTGGTTAGCATGTCTGCTCTCCAGCCAAAAGACTGTGGTTCAAATCCTGCTGTAGACAGGGATTTTTGTGATTCTCTGTGAAAATACTAGTGGTGGTGGTGTAGATGATGGTAGTTGTGATTCCCTGTGGTTGGTGAATTGAGCAGTGGAGATGGATAGTTGATGGATAGTAGAGTAGGTGCCCTCCCTCAATGAATCTTTGGAGGTGTCATGTAATAATAAGAATAATATAACTGCACGCTGCATACATTACTTATGCAGTGAAGTTACTTGCATTGCTAATGCCTGTAATTAAAATGCATTTTATTGCATTTCATTACCACCTTATATTCATAAAGTAGAGGTCTTCGCACGTGTAGACCCCATGGTAGATTTCAGTGGTAGACTCCATGGAGGTCTGGTGTTAATAATATCTGATCATTTCATCAGAGGATGTAATTGTAAGTGGGGTTTTGTGCTTTCCTCCAGTTGGTGAGAGTGATCATGAAGCGATCACCTGGGTTGTGGCTAGCCATATGCATATTTCTGTGAGGGATATACATGGCATGTTTAAAAAAAGACCAAACTTTTGCTATAAAGACTCTATTGCTTATTTTACAACATTTTAAGCACTGTCCCTGTTAAATTGTGAATGAAGATATTTTATATATTATAATACTTCATTCATATTTAACATGATCCACCAAGTCATAAGCAAGACTTGTAAATATTATTTGTTGTTAATCTCTTGCTTATAATATATTATTCTTATAAATTGCTTTGAGTTTTTTGGTTATTAATTAATTATATAATCTTAGGATATGTAATGGTAATAAAAAGACTATATAAAAATGTCACTCATTTTATTTAGTTTATTCGGTAAAATTTATTATAAGAAACTGTGTATATATAAAATTAAATATACTTTGTGTGAACTGTGATATATTTTGTTTGTTATTTCTGTAAGTAAAAGTAATTTTATGGAATTCTACTGATAGGATTTGATTGGCTGCTGACAGAGAAACGGAGTTTATTTTTAGTTAGCTAGTGCTAAGAGCGTGAGCTACTGCGTATAAAGAGAGAAGCCAGTTGATATGAGCTGAACTGATTGGGTTAGTGAGTTTTGGTTTCGATCAGTACAGACGTGTTTTTCAGCACTCTTCATAGTTAATACAGCAGTGATAAAAGTTTTTGAGATAAAACATTGATGATTTGTTCACAGCTCCTTTTCTACATTAAAATAGCGATTGTTTGATGTTCCTCCTGTAGCGTCAACAGCGTGCTCGATCAGCAGAGCAGGTAAGACTTTTAATTTAGTCTCCGAAAGTTTTTCAGGCCCTCTCCTCTTCCCTGCCCTGTGCACTTGGTGGTTGGAAGGGACAAGGCAGGTCCTGCCCCCACTTCAAGTCTAGATTTAATTATGGATTCACTATATGAGGACCTTCTTTTCAAGGAACTTGTAGCTATTTTTCGGCACATAGGTAACATATTACACACGAAATGGCCAGGAAAGGTTGAAGTCCATCAGATTATGGAGGTAGAGGCAGAAGACCCTCAACCCTCTGAACTTTCTCCCAACCTTACACATGACAACGACAATTCCCCCGTTTCAACAACCGATGCAGATTCTAATGATTACCAAGAGGTCAGCAGAAAGAAGAGAAAGAAAGAGTCTCTTGCTGCAGAACCTGAATTAGTACCTCAATCCCTGAAAAGAACAGCTCCAAACACATCAGCACTATCTGATGAAAGAACATGGACAGATACATTGACACAGCCCAAAGAGATGATTCCACCAGTAATCTTGAGATCTAAAGAAAAATGGTCGTCACTTGCAGAGATGATGAAGAACACTAACATCAAGTTCTCATCAGCTAAAAACACCGACAATGGAGTCCGCATACAGCCCGAAGGAGCAACGGACTGCCGCCAGCTCACCAGACTTATGGATGAACAGAAAGTCCCATATCACATGTACCAGCTTAAAAGTGAAAAAAACCTTAAGGTCGTTATCAGAGGTTTGGTAGAAACCATAACATCTGAAGAGATAGCTACTGACCCCAGATCACAAGGCTTGGAGCCGATCAAGATTTCTCGCATGTACCGAGCAGACAAGCACCTCATGCCCCTGGTCTTGGTGGAGATCAATAAAGATCAGAGGGAAATTTACAACCTTAGAATAGTCTGCAATTTAGTCATCAAGACCGAACCACTCAGAAGAAAGGCATCTGCTGGTCAATGCCATCGATGCCAAAAATATGGGCATGCGCAAATGTTATGTAGAGCAGATTACAGATGTGTAAAGTGCAGTGGTAAAATGTGCGACCTGTGGCAGCCCCCATCCTGCCAATTACAAGGGTTGTTCTCTCCACCCATCCAACCTCCAAAAGTCTAGAGAGGAGTTAGTCCTGCCCATTCAGGAAAATATCATGAGATCTGCGCCAGAAATTAAAGTGCGGGTAGTTACACCAGATAAAGGTTATGCTTCTATGGTTTCCTCGCGTAACACCGTGGTACTCCCTGCAACTAGCAGTCAACACTCCTCAGCAATTCTCGCTGCCTCACTAGGGGAGATGCTAACAGCCTTTAGCAAAACAAATCCCAGCCAGGCCGACACCAAATTCCTTAAGAATACCCAAGTCATCTTCTCCATGATTAATGACTAATCCTGCTTCAACATCAGACTCTATGCAGATAGCATTCTGGAATGCAAATGGTCTCAACAACAAAATTGGAATTACAGGAACTTGCAGATCACTTACAAATTGATATTCTCCTCATTAACAAGATTCACCTACGTCCCTGCGATAATCCCAAACTCAGAAACTACTCATTACTTAGAAATGACAGACTCAATGCCAGAGGTGGAGGCACTGCCATCTTTGTCAGAAGAAACATCCGCTATAATGAAAATAAGAAGACTAATACATCTAACCTCAAGGAGACAGGCCTAGAAATACATACCAACAATGCAGGCAACTTAAAGATTTATTCTGTATACAACCCCCCCTGCAAACCTCTCCTACCCTCTGATCTCTCTCTCAGCTACTAGATACAAATGAAGCAATAATTGTGGCAGAAGATCTCAATTCCAAGCATCCTTTATGGAACAGCAAGAGTTTTAACAACAATGGAATGATCCTCTACAATTTTGCCTTGAAGAGAAACATTGTTATTGCAGGCTCGATCGAGCCAACACGAGCGACCGGCAGACCTGATGTTTTGGATATTGCTATATTTAACAACATTAAATATAATAACATTAGTTCCAACTTCAAGTGGTTGACGAGCTCAGCTCAGATCACAATTCAGTACTTTTAAGTTTAGGAGGGGATCATTAGCTCATTCCCAGTCAATCACACACTAACTTCACAAAATTCAAGGCTAAAATTAACACTATCATAGACTCAGTACCTATTATCTCCTCCCGTGAAGAAATTGACGCGGCAGTCAGCAATCTTGAATGTAAAATCCATTCTGGCTTATCCACAGCTTGTTCTATTTCCACTCTAGCTCAAGTAAACTTACTTCCTGAAGAAATCCTTGCTCTAATCAGAAACAAAAATAGACTCAGACATTTTTTAAAATTATTGATTCCTTTGTAAAGGACCGTAAAATCCAGGTCAAGTTGCACGGACTTCGATTCTCACTGAAAAAAATCACTACTGGTGTCCCTCAAGGCTCGCTGCTTTTTAACATCTTTGTTTCTGATGTTCCTAGCACATCACTAACCACTATAGCTAGTTATGCAGTTGATATTGCAATTCTTAGCAGATCTCTCAGGCCGAATATAGCTACGCAGCACTTACAAACTGCAGCAACAAATGTAGAAAACTGGTTCAGAAAATGGAGAATAACTGTAAATGCCGATAAAAGCACTGCCATTCTCTTCACAAGAAGAAAAGCATCTCACTTCGGAGAAATTAAGCTTTTTTAACACAGCCATCCCATGGAGATCTAGCACCAAATATCTAGGCATTCAATTTGATAACCATTTAAACTTTAACTCTCACACAGTTTATGCATGCAAAAAAGCAAACTCTGCAATTGTGCAACTCTACTCTCTCCTCAATCGAAGAAGTCAAGTCAGCACTGAAAACAAACTACGGATCTACAAAACAATTATCAGACCCACGTTAACTTAAGGATCGCCGGCTTGGGGTCACACTTCCCCCACCAACATCAAAAAGCTACAAGTTATTCAAAACAAGTGCCTCTGTATGATTTTCAACGCTCCATGGTTTGTCAGAAATGCTCTCTTAGATCGCGATGCCGATATTTCCACGTTTCTCCATAATATTGCCACTGCTTATTTTGCCAAAGCAGCTGTTCATCCCAATCAACTCATTCAAGAGTCATCTAATTATGACAAACACGATAGGGAAACATAAGCACCCGAAAGCTGCTCTGCTCGTCGGTTCAGGTACCCTCGCCCTAATTAGGGTGAGCCAGGTGCTCGATAACCTCTAATATTAGTCTATTTCATAGCGATGAAGGGATCAGAATCCATGGGATTGAAGTCCATCAAGCCATATAAGTTAACAGAAAGTTAACCGTATAAGCTGAACTGGTTAAAACCGGATTTTGGCAGGAAAGAAATAACGTAGTTGATTGAAACAAAAAAAGTAAAAGGGAGAAGCCTGAAAGACAGCATAGAGATCGGTAGTGAGTGGCAGAAGGGGAGTTGATATATGCCCTAAATCGACTAGGAAAGAACAAGGAATTAATAGGCATTTTGAATTACTTCTATGGGAGTTCTGACACTACGATAAATTCAAAATAGTTAGTGGAAGAATAGTGCAGAACCAAAGTTAATACATAGAAGAAAATAAGGAATTAGTAGATAACTTAAACCAAATGTATCAAGACTTGTGTATTTCTGTGTCTATAATTCAGTTATTATAGTGGAAGATTTCTTTTGAATTGTGTTGCCATAAAGTAAAAGTCAACAAGAATTTCAAATGTGCCTATGTGAATTTGATGTGTAGAAGCAGTAGCCCGGTAAGAGTTGTCCTTTCTATGACCCATGGAGCTATTACGGTTAACTCCGCTGGATATATTTTGACCTTAGCTGTGGTGTTATGTCAATTAATGGTCAGATATTAGATGTACTGAAGTACTTTCCCCTTGAAATAATAAGTGTTATGTTGTTCTATTAAGTGTTAGCTGACTGAGAAAGAATACGGTGTAGCCTGTCATAAGATTAAATATTGTAACATTTGGAAGATTAAACTTTTAAGAACTATTCTCAACTTGATTAACTGAGCATAAGGAAAACTGAAAAATGAATGTATGATAGTTAATGGATTGTAATTATTCTGAGTACTTTAGACTGAGCTACTATATTTATGATTTGATTCATCAATTGAGTAGAGAGAACTATGTGAAAGAAATACTAATGCTTTAAGAATTAAGAAATGTCAACATTAGGCATAATCCTCAAACCTAATCAAGAAGCTACTGATATCTGAGTATGAACTTTTAATTTTTCAATTGAATAACCGTTTGCAGATAGTTATACTTGAATGTATATGATGTACCAATCCACATTAAATGTTTTCTTTTGTTGAATTAAACATGGTGTTTGCCTGCTTTTTTTCATTGCACCGCTCATAAAATTAATCGGACCCTTGCGGAAGCCTTAAAAGCTACTAATCACCTCGGCCTGAAGATAAAGTGATAATACAAGTATTGTTGATGATTGATTCCTCTATATTATTTAGACTAATCTGAATATAGGGTGGTGCAATATAATATAAATTTCTTTATATTCAGATGAGCATCAATCAACAACTAATGAAGTAAAACGGAATTTAAAGAGGCAAAGATAAGATAAACTAACCAATAAAAAATGGAACAGTCAGTCAGGTAGGATGTTCCAATCCCCTTCAACATTGTCCCCTCTACTGGTGAAACACCATTCCCAATGTTTCTTCCATTAATGGAATGCACTTTTTGTGATGGCATGCAGTTTACACTTTGCATTTTCCTGAATCTTCTCTATGGTTTGGAAACTATGTCCTGTCAAAGTGGTTTTAAGTTTGTGAATGAGAGCAGGTAGTGTGATTAAAATTTAAGAAAAGATATGACACTGTGTTGATTGGCTGAGTCCCCTATGAATAAATTGTTGCCATCTGGCTCCATCTCTGGCCATTTCTATCATCTCTCTGGAGTTGAACAGTTATGACCTTTCCTTAAATGACTATAACCAAGTTCTTTATGGTCTTCCTCTTGAACATCATCCTCCAATGACTCGATTCAGGGCTAAGTTCTGTAATCTCCGAGAAGATATTCTCAGAAGGCATCAGAATCATCTTAATTGTTGTTTAACCACTTTACCGACCATTAAAGATCAAATGCGCATCCTGAAAAGCTTCGTATCCATCATAAATTTCAATGTAATATCAATGGTATTAATTTTAATATGCATTTCGCATCCATGGAAATGTGGACGTATATATACATCCTGGCCAGTAACATGGTTAAGGACTGTATATGTGATATCTGTCTATAGTTTGCTTTAACTTGCTCAAATGAGCGAGTTAAAGTGAGTCTTATATCATTTTCTTATTTTTCACCATTTACACACACACACACACACATACTATCTGCAAAACACTATCCTCCTTACAGACCTAAGTAATTAGTATGTGTGTGCATTATGCTAAATTTGCACCCATTTTTAATAATGCCCAGTATCTTTACATGTGTGTTACAGCTGGAAATGGTTTAAAGAAATTACCAAATATTAACATAATTTGATCATTTTGAATGCATATAATTATGTATTGGTGTAAAAGTATTTATACACTAAACAACTAAAAATAAAAAATGAAAAAAGTTTATTTATTGCATTTTTAGATGCACTGGAAAGCAAATAGGATTTATTAGCTTCACCATGTCTCAGTTTATTCATCCTTCCAGTGAAATGAAACAGATCGAAAATGGATGAACAGATATCGATTTTTTGTTAAAACTGGTTAATTATTATTATTATTATCTGACTTCCATGGAGTCAGAGACTCATCCTAGGAGATACACATTATTGCATGCAATGCTCATCCAACGTGCCTTAAACTGATACAATGTGTCTACATTCACAACGCACTCAGGCAATGCATTTCACTCACCGACCACTCTCCGTGCGAAGAACCTGCTCCGCATTCCTCTGCTCACACCCTCTTTATACAATTTCCAGAGATGGCCTCTTGTTCTACCCCCCCCCCCCTCATTCTATGAAAAATCTCTTCCATGTAAATCTCATAATAACCCCTGACTATATGTCTCAATCATTTCCCCCACTCTTCCTCCTGTTCATGAGTCTTTGCAACTTACTCTCTCAATCTGTCCTCATATTCCACATTCCAAAGACCATTGATCATCTTTGTGAATCTTCTCTGTACCATTTCTAACATATCTTCATCAGCATGAAAACCCAGTGAACAAATCTATGCACAATAATCCATAAGAGGCCTGATCAAGGCCTTATACAATGCCATCATAATCTCTTTGTTTCCATGTCAGGATTCTTCACATCATTGCCATTATCCGATGTGATGTCTTCACAACTTTTGCAATGTGGCCCTGAGCTTCAGGTGCTTGTCACCACCACCACTCTCTGATCTCTCATTTCTTCTACCTCCTTTAAAGTTTCCCCACCAAGGGTATACTTTGTATCCCATCGTAGCTTACCAAATTTCAAAACCTTACACTTTGCAACATTGAACTGACAATTCCACTTACTTTCCCCATCATGCAATTTATTCAAGTCCCCCTGCAAGGCCATAACATCTGCTTGACTCTACATTGCTCTCCCCAATTTTGTGTCATCTGTAAACATCTGCATGTCACTAGTTAAACCCATCCCAATATCATTATATCAGCCTTATTCAGCCTTTTTGGCCTTCAGAATACATTCACACATTGATGATGTTATGTATTTCTTTGTCAGTTCCCAAGCAGCATTTATTGCCTTACCACTCAACTCCTCATTCCATGTTATAGCTGCAAGCTGTCTCCTAAGCTTGTCATAATCACCAGCTTTGTAATTCCACATATGAGGCGTGCTCAAAAAAAAGATCGAACTTTCTTAATAGCACACCAATAGGCACAGAGAGCGTGCTGCAACTACTGAGTGCACTTAGTAGCAGGTTTTGACAACAAACTGCCATTTTCCCCGTTCTGCTATGAGCAGTAGTCATCAAGTTACATCCGCTGAAGTGAGCACATGCATAAGCTGTTCGTCGGATTAGTGACAAAGTGATAATAAAAGAGCTTGAACAACAATGTATGTGTGTGAAATTTTGCTGCAAACTTGGTAAACATTTTACAGACATTTTACCGAAAAATTTCAATTCAGACCAAAAAAAAAAAGCACAGATGAGTCGGCCAAATATCAAGGTGATGTTGGTTGTGTTTTTTGATTGGAAAGGCATTCTCCATTATGAATTTGTACCACATGGTCAGATGGTAAACAAAGAGTTGTACCAGGAAGTTTTAGTGCATTTGAGGGATGCTGTGCACAAAACGAGGCCTGAATTGTGGGAAAACGAGACTTGGGTGTTGAACAATGACAATGAGCCGGTTCACACATCACTCCTCATCCGCAGTTACATGGTGAAACATCAGACATCCGTTGTGCCCCATCCACACTATTCTCCGGACATAGTCCCAGCAGACTCCAAATGCAAGTTATTCCAGTCATGCACCACCCATTCATCCTCAATTTCCATGGATGTACTCTCATCCTCTACTTATGCCCAATAAAATGAAAAATTTCATCTACTGGTATCATGTATGACCCTTTCAGAAGGAAAAACAGGGTGATGTTTCATATCCTGTTTTTTTTTTCCTGTTTATTTGTGTGTGTAGTCCAGAATCTGCATCACCTTAGAAACCAGGAGATAAGATCTAAGATCCCGATGAGGTTGTATCAAAGCCTCGTAAAGAGGCAAAATAACTTCATTATTCTTGCATGTAAATGTTTGTTTTTTCAGCACTGCAAGTGCCTTTGTAGCACAATTGTAAGAACACCAGAACATTGCACCCTTCAATTGGAAAAGACCTGAGTTTGAGGTTATGGCTGACTGTATACCTAGAGTCTGAATAGTGAATCAAGTAGGGGTTAAATGGATGAATAACACCATTAAACTTTAGTTGCAAAAAAAGAAACAACTGTGGAGGGAATTTAAGGAGAAAGGTGACCTGCAGGCACATGACCAGTATAAACGCAGGCCAGAAGGGTAACGAGTGTGGTAAGAAAAGCAAAAGTGGATTATGAAAGGAAATTAGCCATGCAAGCTAAAGAGAATCCCAAACAGTTCTTTCGATATGCTGCAAGTAAAAGAAAAACTGTACACGGCAGAATGATTTTAAGGAATGCCGATGGTAGGGAGGTCACTGAATCAGTTGATATAGTGGAATTACTGAGTGAGCACTTTGCAAGAGTATATCATCCAGGTGGTGACATTGCAGGAATGAAGGAACCATTAGTTTATATGGGAATTGTGGTAAATGAAGTGGAGGTGAATAGTCTATTACAGAACCTTAATGCGAATACATCTGTGGGATTGGATGGTATACCAGCACGGATCTTACGTGAAGCGGCTAAAGAATTGTCAGTGCCCTTGATCATATTGTTTAATCTGAGTCTCAGGTCTGGTTTAGTCCCAAAGGGGTGGAAAGAGGGGAAACTAGTTCCACTGCATAAAGGGAGGATCCAAGACTACTGTTGCAAATTACTGACTGATCAGCATATCAGGAGTCTTTGTCAAGGTCTTGGAGAAAGTAGTCATGGGAAAAATACAGAAATGGGTTGATGAAAATGAGATACTGTATGGGGAACAGAATGGTTTTGTGAAGGGTAGATCATGCCTCAGTAACTTGCTCAGGTTTTATAACACAGTGACGGCAGAACTGGATAAGGGTAATGGGTTTACAGTGATACTGCTGGACCTGGCTAAGGCCTTTGACAGGATACCACATGGAATTCTAATCCGTAAACTGCAACATATGGGAATGGATAGGGTTGGTGAGATGGATAGGAGGGTTGTTGATGGAGAGATACCAGAGAGTAGTTTATTCAGGAGTAGAGTCCAAAAGATGGCCTATGACTAGTGGTGTGCTGCAGGATTCTGTTCTTGGATCACTGCTGTTTAATTTGTTCATTAACGATATAGGGAAGGAACTGAGAGGAACAGTTCATTTGTTCACTGATGATGCAAAGTTTGGTAGGGCAATAGTGAATACAGACGATGTCAAAATTTTGCAGGATGATTTGGATAGATTGGAGGTCTGGGCTAAGGAGAATGGATGTCAATTTAATGTGGCAAAATGTAAGGTTATGCATTTTGGGGTGAAAAGATTAGCAGCAGTATATCACACTGGTGGAACTGTACTCCAGGAGATTGATGAGGCCAGGGTCTTGGGAGTGTTGGTGGATAGGGAGTTGAAGTTTATTTGGCACATTGCAAAAGTGGCTAAATCAGCTCGTCAAATCACTTGGATGCTGAAGAATACTTTGACGAGCAGAGATAAGCAAATTATTGTTCCTCTGTACCAAGCCTTGATAAGACTCCATCTCGACTTCTGTGCCCAGATCTGGTCACCACATGGGGAGGAGGTTGAGAGAATCCAGAGGCGAGTGACCAAGATGATAGCAGGTCTATGGAATGAACCTTATGAAAATAGGTTGAAGATTTGTGGGTTGCAGAAATTGGTTGATAGGTGGAAAAGGGGAGATATTATTGAGACATTCAAATTGCTGAAGGGTTTCTATAGGATTAATTCAGAGGATATTTTTGATGGTGGGATTACTAGAGGACATCCATGGAAGCTGGGCAAGAGTGTGGTTAGTTAAGGGTGTTAGAGCTAGGTTTTTTACTTTTAGAGTGGTGAATGAGTGGAATAAGCTGCCAGAGGCTGTTTTGGGTGCCATGCCTGTGAATGAGTTCAAGGCAAAGTGTGATAGATACTGTGTGAATGTCGAATAGTTATGGACATGATGTTTTGGGCCTCCCTCGATGAGTCTAAGGACTCCTTGGAGTCGCCCGTAATAATAATAACATTGAACTGATGGTCATTTTCACATGCCCACACTTCTCGATTATTAAAATCAATCTACAAGTGCTTCATGCCAGTTGTATTCCTTATTGCTTTGCGTGTCTTTGCATCATCATCAAATAGCTGTTTGTCTCCTGTTAAATCCTTCCCAAGATCATTAATGTAAAGATTGAATTACAGCAGAGCAACGATTGATCCCTAAGATAAACCACTGATCACCTTAAAACTTGCCTACTCACGTATCCCATACACCAGTTTGATATCTGTTAGTCAACCATCCTCTTATCTCAAGTAATATATATATATATAATCCAATTCCTTATCCTCCAACTTATGCAGTGACCTTCTATGCTGAATCCCGTCAAAGCTTAATGAAGAGTTATAATAAAATTGGTATGTAGTCAGGGCCGGATTCCTAAGCTAAACAATACCCAGAGGCCCCCTACTGTTTTAAATTACATCAGCTGGTCTTTTTTTTTTTTTTTATTTGAGGCCCCGGCAGATTGCGAGTCTCTAAGCTGTAGCTTTTTTTAGCTTATACGTAAATCCGGCACTGTATGTAGTATCCATTTTCTCCTTTTCTGACTTGTCTTTGCACCACTCTTGTGCAATAGAATTATCTTCCATTCTTTCCACCACTGTGAAATCTTCCCTGTGCTCAAATTATGCAGGCAGGTCAAAGGAACAGCGAGTTCAGCTGAACACTCTTTTAGCATCTATGCTGATAATTTCATCAATCCCTATTGCCAAATACATATTCAGTTTAAGGAATAACTCTAGTACCTCCTCCTTGTATACCCGAGTTTCTTCATCCAGTGTAGAGGTGGCACTGTGCTCATGTTGCATATACCAGTTTGATAGGTTTTATCGAAATGGGTACTCGTTATCTCTTCTGCATCTGCCACCCCCACATACTGTCTGCAATGACATGAGTTATACTTTCCTATCCATTCTTTCTTTTACTTCTGGTTTGCCCTTTCAGTCGGGAAAACCACCAAAGTCATCTATGATCGTTTCTGACTGTAGATGACTTTGTAGGCATTGCCCACAAAGTATTCCTGGCGAGATTTTTACAGGGTAGTTCACTATTGCTTTCCCCAACCCTGCAATTTTATCCTGCTTGGGACTGGCATATGGCTGGGACTTATTCACGACTGTTATCCATGTGAGTTCACAGGGGCCGGTTTGCCTGTTCTGGCGGGATGGAAAACCCAAGTTTCCGGGTGACCCCCCTCGTCTGAGACATTGAACCCAGGTCTTTCCAACCAAATGGCTTTGTCTATACTGACTGAGCTACAGAGTTATTTTACTTGCAGCATAACAATAGAATTATTTTGGCTTTTCTTTCTTTGGCTTGCAGAGACAGTTTCTTAACTTTCAATATCCTTGTGGACATGGTATTTCTTTTTATCTGTTGCTTAATAAAATTGCACATTGATTTTTCTCTCTCTCTCTCTCTCTCTCTCTCTCTCTGAACTCTAGGGAAACATTCTAATATTGCACCATTGATTTATTGTTTTAAATATTTTTATTCACTGCTAATAACTTCCCATCTTGCATCTAATCCTATGGAATTGAATCTGGTATTTTCCTGAGGTGGACATGATTTCTAACTTTGAAGTGCAGACGTAACCTTTCTAAATAGATTATCAATACATTTAACCACTTCCTGGATTAGTCAGCATGATCACTATTATCAACCAGAGACAGAACATTCGCATCTTGTACTAAAACCTCCTCTGATACTAAAATCATATCTAACACTTTCTGACCTCAAGTTTGTTTTGTCACATGCTACTTAAGGAAGTTGTCATTCACTGCTGCCCAACCAATGTTCAGATAATTCAAATCATCCATGATATTTAATCACTTAGTACCCATTAAGTTTATTTGGGAATGCATTTCATCATCATGACCAGAAGCTGAGCTGCTAAGTCTGTTGCAACATCCTACCAAGTATTTTATCTCGTTGGATACTACCTCACACCATATAGCTTCAAAATCAATACTACATGGGGAAACTGGGAGCGATGGACTGCATTTGAAGTGGTTATGGTGTGAGTCGCTTGGAGAGTGCTGCTGGAAGGTAGAGAAGTGAATAGAGAGAATGAATCAGATCGAGTGGGAAGTGATGTGGAAGAGCAGGAGAGATTGAAGAGTGGGGAAGTGAGTGGTATGAGTATAGAAAATGAGAGAATGGGTGTGTAAGAGGAGCAGGGAAATGGGGAGACTCAGGGTGGACAGGGGTACATAGCATGAGAAAGGTGGATGCTCCAAGAATAGGTGAGCATGTGTAGGCAGGAAAGGAATGGGATGACCAGGGATCAAGAGGAAACAGTTGGAATTGAAAGGATTTTAAAATGAAGAAGCAGAAAGGGAAATGGCTCCAGCCAAGCATGGAGAGACCACATCGAGTGAGTGGTATCAGTGGAACTAGCTGTAGATTCGGAAATGAGCTATTGTGTTTGTATACAAATGCTAGAAGTATAAGAAACAAGGCAGATGAAATGGTTGCACTAATTGCATCTGTTCCCCCAAAGATTGTCGGAATAAGTGAGACATGGTTGGAAGAGGATGACAGGAATAGAGATGGAAGGATATGATGTGTTTTGTGAGGACAGAAGGGGTAAAAAGGGAGAGGGAGTGCTATTGATGATAGAGAAAGAGTTATGTCCATATAAAGTAGAGATGCAAGAGGGAAATAGTGCCAGTGGTTTTCAGGCAGTATGGTGTGAGATAGAGGTGAATGGAATCAAATACTTGGTGGGATGTTGTTATAGACCAGGTAATGTGGATGGTGGTGATAATGAAATATACAATCAAATTAGCCAAGTAAATAAGAAAAGGGTGATCATTATGGGCGATTTTAATTATGGCACTATAGACTGGATTGATGAGACAGCACCTGGAAATAAAGAAAATGAGTTTCTTGAGTTTTTGAGGGATAACTACCTCAGATAGTATTTAACACGAGGATTGAGGGTCTTGGATTTGGTCATCTCATCAGAGGATATAATTATAAATGAGGTGTCAAATCATCCACCAATTGGTGAGAGTGACCATGAGGTGATTACTTGGGTGGTTGCCAGCAGTGCGAGGACCTCTGTGTGAAAAGGGTATATGTAGAACTAAAAATGGAGTGATTATGAAGAGCTCAGGAGACAGCTTGCAGGTATAGCGTGGAATGAGGAGTTAGCTGGAAAAGAGATCAATGCAGCTTGGGGGATTTTCAAAAATTGTTTAGTAGATTTAATGTCTAAATGTATTTCAAGGGTGAGAAGGCTAAATAAGGTGGGTATGAAATGGATGAATAAAGAGATTAAGCATGCAATACCGAGAAAAAAGCCATTGTGGAGGCAGCATAAGAGAAGTGGAAATAACCAATTCCATGAGGTCTACAAAGACCAAGCAAGGAGGATGACTTGGTTGGTAAGGGTAGCTAAAGAGAGGTATGAACAGCAGTTGGCTAATGAAGCCAAAAAGAATCCTAAGGAGCTCTTTCGATATGTAGCCAGCAAAAGAAAAAATGATTATGGAAGGATGACATTGATTGGAGAAAATGGTATAAAGACAGCTGATGCAGAATCTGTGGTGGAGATACTTAATGAACAGTTCATAAAGATCTTTCAATCTTGTGAATGTGACTTCATGGAGGGATTGAGAGCAGTTGATGATGGGGAGAAGAGACTGACTGTAGGTGAGCAAGAGGTGTATGGGAAGTTGAGTAAACTAGCTGTTAATAAGGCTACGGGACTTGATAATATATCACCACGTATTCTGAAAGAATGTGCCAGGGAGTTGACACCTGCCTTGACATATTTTTTTAATATGAGTCTTGCACTCGGTCAAGTTCCTAAGGAGTGGAAGGAGGGCAAGATTGCGCCACTTCATAAAGGAGGTGATCAAACTCAAGCATCAAACTATAGGCCTATCTCTATGTCAGGTGTTGTGGTTAAGTTGTTGGAGAAGCTTGTGAGAACTAGGATCCAGAGTTGAGTTGATAACAATGGTATTATCTTTGATGGACAGCATGGATTTGCTAAAGGGAGGTCATGTTTTAGTAATCTACTTACTTATTACTCTTTCTTTTAAGGTTACACGGTGATCAGCATTCATATTTATGAATTTAGGGACACAAAACACACGTGTTGAAAAGATTATTTTACTGATTAATAATGAAATAATAACTTTGTGTCCCTAAATTCATAAATATGAATGCTGATCGCCGTGTAATCTTAAAAGAAAGAGTCATCATAATCCATGGAAATGTGACCCACAAGCAGTACAGCCTCTACAGTAAACTAAAAATACGTTGTTCCATGTTAATTAACCGACTGGCCTTTTTGAAACGATGTAGAGACAGCAACTTAATACCTAACTGCATTAAACTAAAGAAGAAATTTAATACGGAGCACCTAAAGTGCTCCGTATCTATGCCAGGCTAGAAAAAACTTTGTTAAGAGAACAAATTCACGAGGCACGAAAGAACTTGGCATCGACCCAAGCCAAAGTGTTACAACTGAAATTTGAGCTATCCAGTTACGTTAATCAGGAAATTTGGAATATTCTAGACAGGATCACAGTCGACTCAGCCAAGCACCTATTACTCAAAAACAAAGAACAATTAATAACAAAGTTTCAAGCATTAAAACTACAGGAAAGCACAAGACAATTACGCCGCCATAATGGAAGGAGTAGCCAATCACCCAACAATGCAGTTAGGAGCAACCAACCACCATCGGACCACTGTCTGGTTATCAACCAATCGGATTACAACCTCACACAAGGTGAACTCTCGCTACTGGAGAAAGGTTTAAATTATGCCATTGCTACGAGGTCAGTAAATAAACTAGATATAATATATCATATCGAGAGAGGTTTAAGATCCCTCCTCGCCAATTTAGCTGACAAAATACGGATGGACACTGCCTGAAAATTAAGCAGCAACCTAAACAAAGTGGATTAACTGGCCCTCAAATCCCTAAAAAAATAACCGTGACATTATTATCGCAAAATCTGATAAAGGGAACACCACTGTTGTTTTAAATCGGACAACCTACATTGAAAAAATGAACCATTTGGTATCAGACCACAACACCTACCAAATGGTAAATTACAACCCCACACAACGTAACAAAAAGAAAACTACTGAACTACTTAAATCAATTAACACGTGGCCAGAAGAAACAATTAAAACATTAATACTGTAGTGTGCCCACTTGCCCAGAATTTATGGCCTGCCAAAAGTACACAAAACAGACACACCATTACGTCCAATTGTGGAAGGAATTGACAGTCCGAATTACTACTTAGCCAAAAAATTAGCGTCCACACTCAAGGAATTGGTTGGTCCTTCCCCTTCCTACATAAAAAATACACAACATTTCATAAACAAAATCAAAAATATTACACTCAACTACCAAGATCTATTAGTCAGCTTTGACATAACTTCCCTTTTCACCAATGTCCCAATCAATGATACTATCCTACTCTTACAGAACATATTTCCACACGACATCACGGCCCTCTTTGCCCACGTACTCTGCTCCGGATATTTCACGTGCCAAAACAATTTTTACCTTCAAAAAGAGGGTACCACCATGGGCTCACCAATCCCCCCCCCCCCAATAGCGAACTTTTATATGGAAGATTTTGAACAACGAGCTCTAGAATTTGCCTAAAGCCCAAAATTTGGCTCAGATACGTTGACGATATTTTCGTCATTTGGCCCCACGGCCGCCAAGCACTAGATACATTCCTTAGCCACCTGAACAAACAACACAAACGCATCCAATTCACCATTGAAATTTTTAAAAAAAATAACTATCTTCCGTTCCTAGACACACTTGTCACACGTCTTCCTTCAGGCTGTCTCTCCTCAGTTTACCGCAAACCTAAACACACAGGCCAGTACATACACAAAACCTCTTATCACTACCCAACACAAAAACTAGGGGTCATTAGCACCCTTAAACACAGAGCTCAAACCATTTGTTCAAATGAACAAGCTCTTAACCATGAATATGAGACCATCAAACAGACCTTTATAAAAAATCGATACAGTATAAAAACCATTCACAAGATCCTCCACAAAGATACCACTAATAACATAAAAGATTTCAAGAATGCTATTGCAATACCATATGTTAGAGGCATTTAAGAAAAAATGGACAGAACACTACACAAATACAACATCAAAACCACCTTTAAATCCCCGACAAAATTAAGACACCTACTTAGTTCGTCCAAGGATCCCCTGCCACACTTAGCCCACCCAGGGGTTTACAAAATAAATTGCACATATAACATACCATACATAGGGGAAACAGGGCAAAGCATCCCAATCAGAAAGGATGAACACAAACGTCACATAAAATACCTTTATTTTTGAAAAACCGGCCTTTCTGACCACGCACTCCAAACATACCACAGAATTGACTGGAAAGGTACCAAGTCCCTACACCGCACCAAAACCTGGTTTGAGCGGAAATTCAAGGAAGCATGTGAAATGCTCAAACATGATCCAAACCTGAATAAAAATGATGGTCTAACAATTCCAAGAATGTGGAGGACCCATCTACAACCTTCATAGCAGCCACAAAGAAAAATCTCAATACAGGAAGACTTGGTGAAGTGTTTTTTTTTTTTTTTCTCCTGAACATTCAATAGCAACCTGTACTGTACAAATCCAGAAGATAATCGTAATATAACAATATAAACTGTATAATTCCAGAAGAATCCTAGTACGTGAGGACTTTAGCAGAGTTTATTGTAGTTTTTATTTTATTTTTGTTTATTTTATTTTATTTTATTTTATTTATTTATTTATTTATTTATTTAATTTTTATTTTTTATTATTTTATCACTAGAGGGCAGGCTAAGAATAAAGATTAGTTAACAACGTAGATGTAATTTACTTGTATACAGTGCAACAGCATGTAGCTTGTTCTTATACACATGTATCCTTCTGAAGATGACCTCAATACAGGGGTCGAAACATAAAGTTATTATTTTATTATTAATCAGTAAAATAATCTTTTCAACACATGTGTTTTGTGTCCCTAAATTCATAAATATGAATACTTACTTATTACAATAAGGTGACTGCTTCCTTGGACAGAGAAAAAGGATACACAGTAATATACTTGGATTTTGCAAAGGCTTTTGATAGAGTACCTCATAATAGGTTGACAGTCAAACTAGAGCAGATGTGGTTGGATATTAGATTAGTGCATTGGATTGGAGTCTGGCTATCTGATAGGTATCAACAAGTTGTGTATGGGGAAGCGATATCCAGGAAAAGGAAAGTCACTAGTGGAGTGCCTCTGGGGTCTGTTTTAGGGCCATTACTATTTAACTTGTATATTAATGATATTGGAGAAGATTTGGATGGAGATATTCAATTGTTTGCAGATGATGCAAAGTTGGGATGAACCATGAAGTGTAGTGAAAATGTTGTGGCCTTACAGGAAGACTTGAATAGATTGAGTGATTGGGCACAGAAATGGGGATGTGAGTTCAATGTTGCAAAATGTGAGGTTTTAAATTTTGGAAAACATAAATGGGATGCAGAAGTTATGCTTGGCGAGAATATATTGTTGGAGGTACAGGAAATAAGAGATCTGGGGGGTTGATAGTGGATAAGAATCTAAACTTTAGGGGACACTGCCAAAATTGTGAAGAAAACACAAAGGCTTCTGGGAATGATACGGACAACACTGACGTGTAGAAGTAGGGAGATTCTTGTTCCATTGTATAAGGCTTTGATTAGGCCACACATGGACTATTGTGCCCAGATTTGGTCACCGGGTTTTCAGAAGGATGAAGAGATGTTGGAAAGGGTCCAAAGGAGACTGACTAAGGTAGTTTCTGACTTCTGGAATGTCGAGTATGAGGAAAGATTGAGAAGACGTAATTTGCAGAGTCTGGTGGACAGGAGGAAGAGGGGGGAGATATGATAGAGACCTACAAGTTGGTAAGGGGTTGTTATAGGATCAGTGCTGGAGAAGTTTTACAGAGAATAGTGGAAGATCAAGGGAGAACCAGAGGTCATCCCTGGAAACTGTATAAAGAGGGTGTGAGGTGGGGAGTGAGAGGCAGGTTTTTTTCGTGCAGAGTTGTGAATGATTGGAATGCCTTACCTGAGAATGTGGTGTCTGCAATGAGTTTGAATGTGTTTAAAACACGGTATGATGAGCTGTGTGTGTGATAAAAGGACCTCTCAAATGAGTCTTTGACTCCATGAGGTCTTGGGGTAATAATAATAATAATATGCTTTCCGATATGTTTGTGGCACAGAAAGCTTTAACATGAAGCAGAGTTCTGTCCTGGATTTTTCCCAGTGGACGCATTGTGGGAATTGCTTTATGTATGCACTGAAAAATGCGAAAGATTTCTGGATTGTTAGAATGAATGAAAAGAAAAAAGCATTAATATGTGAAAAGTGTATTGATAGGTTAGACTGTTTAGAAATGAGAGCTAAAATTGGGACTGGAGTAGAAGAGCATAGGCAAGAGTTGGTGAAAATGAAAAGTGAAATGAAGCACCTGGAAGATGAGATTAAGCACTTAAACAAGTGCTTAATCTCAATAATTTGCTGATGAGAAGAGAAAGTTAGTACTATAAAGAGTCAAAAGATAATCATATATCATATTTGGAGAGCATATTTGGGGACTTGCTAATTACCGGTGTGATAACTAATAAAGTGCACAAAACATGCTTTCCTGATGAAACATAACTAATGCTTTGCAGAGATGGAAAGAACAGGCATCAGAATTAGTAGTAGTAGTAGTAGTACTAGTGGGGACGAATGATTTAATTGTTGAAAAAAATAATGTTGATAGAAACTTGCAGAAGTTATTGTAGGAGGTAAAGGATAAGAGTGCGCTGTTGGAAAAGTTGTGTGTTGCCCAAACTCGAAAGGAGAGTAGAGATAATCAATAGCAAGATAGCTGAGTTGTGTGAGGCAAACGAGATTCACTCTGTGAATTTGTGGATTGAATTTAAAATAAAGCTGGAATGGATTAAAGCTGATGGATTGCATTTGAATGTGTTTGAAGTTGGGCATTTAGAAAGGCTGTTGTTTGCTTAGAAGACAAATTAAGAGTTAATGTAGTGAATGATCAAAGGTACTTGCAAAACAGGATAGCCACAGTCAAACGGTGGTGCAACAGGAGGAAGATGGATACAAGGTTGAAGATATGATTGCAG
The DNA here is from genome assembly GCF_054136105.1 of Typopeltis vanoorti. Lineage (NCBI taxonomy): Eukaryota > Metazoa > Arthropoda > Arachnida > Uropygi > Thelyphonidae > Typopeltis > Typopeltis vanoorti. Next base: position 69,118,348 of record NC_143564.1, on the reverse strand, counting down.
CAAAGCAAGGTGATGGAATGCATAAAGGTTGAAATGATACATGTATGAAAATCATGATCAGGGATACACAAGTGGTCTGACTGGAGAGAGAGAGAGAGAGAGAGAGATGTGATATAGCAGCTAGAGTAGAGAATGTTGGTGCTGGTAGAATGGCTTAAAAGATACAGGGCTTGTTATGTTTGTATGCAAACGTAAGGAGTATTCAAAATAAGAGAGCTGAGTTTGATATATTGATCGAGTCATTGTGCCAAAAGATAATTGGTATAAAGGAAACATGGTTATCTGAGGATGATGTGATGTCAGGAATAGAAATGGATGGATATACAATTTTCGAAAAGGCTAGGAAGGTGAAAAGAGCAGATGAAGTACTATTAATGATTATAGAGGAATAGTGTCCACATATTGTGAAGTTGATAGTACATGTGCAGATTTTCAGTTTGAAATTAACAGGCTAGCATATCTGATAGGATGCTGTTATAGACCAGGGAATGTAGAGTATACTAATGATTGTGAAACATTTAGGCAAATTGGTTGGGCATAAACAGAATGTGATTTTGGGAGACTTTAATTAAAAGAATATAAGAATGGAAGGAGGAGATAGTGTATGGGAACAAGGAGAATGAGTTTATTGAATTTTTGAGAGATAAATATCTTAAGCAGCATGTGACCGAAGCAACTAGAGGTTTAGTGTTTTGTATTTGGTGGTAACTTTACAAGATGTATAGGTGTTATTTCTGGGAAAATTCCCATGTTACTCCTCTAAGAAATTATTAATTTTATGGCTATTTAGCTTATTCTTGTTTAGGAGTGCCCCTTTTTATAATGTCATTGGCTTTTTACTCAATACCTAGGGATGGCCGAGTGGTTAACGTGTCCGCTCTCCAGTCAAGAGGCTGTGGGTTCGAATCTCGCCATGGATGCTTGTGATTGTGAAATAGTGGTGGCGGTAGATGGTGTTGGTGTAGTTGCGGTCAATTGGTGGATTGTGAGTGGTGGAAGAGAGTTGTAGAGTAGATGCCCTCCCTCGATGAGGCTTTGGACTCCCTGGTGGTGACTAATAATAATAATAATTACTGAAGTTTTACATAGATAAAAGTATGAAGAATATAAGAGGGAAAATTTGGACATACATTGATGATGTTGCTGGCTGTCTTCTTATTCAGCTGCATCCTAGCGTGTGACAACATCTACTGTTTTTATGGGAGTATGATTGAATGAAAGGGGTTTTGGAAAAAGGGGGTGGGGTAGAGCAATGTGGTAGAATTATTGGTGAGGCAAGGGGTATGTGAATCTTTTTGAAAAACCCGGGTTTTTTATATATATTATTATTAAGGGTGGGCAGAGAATACTTTGGGGAGGGCTGAAAATAGAAACAATTTTTTGGGAGAAGGGGAAGAATATGATGGGACAGGTTCAGGGGTGAGAGTAACAGGGTTTGAGCCGTTTCTACAGTGTGTTGTCTACGGATCTCGTTGGGGAGGCTTTGTCATGTTGGCTAGGTGTTTTTGTCCTTAGTATAACTGTTATTTCCTATTGTCTGAGTAATGACCTAATTTTTGTTATGGAGCTTCCAACACTCGGATATTATGTAGGGCGTGTGGACGTTTATTGAGGTTTCATCACATTTTGATGTGATGAATACTCAATAAATATCCACCGGCCCTACATAATCTCAGAGTATTGGAAGCTTCATAACATAAAAATTAGGTCACGACTCTGACCAATAGGAAATAACACGTTACACTAAAGACAGAAACAGCAAGCCGACATGCATAGTCTCCACTTCCCCCACAAACTCCGAAGACAACGCACTGTCGAAATGGCTCGCACCCCGTTACTCCCACCCCTGAACCTATCCCATCATATCCTTCCCCTTCTCCAAAAAATTTTTTCTATTTTCATCCCCTCCAAAGTATTCTCTGCCCACCCTTAATAATATATATATATATATATATATATATATATATATATATAAAACCCAGGTTTTTCAAAATGATTCACATACCCCTTGCCTCACCAATAATTCTCCCGTTGCTCTACCCTCACCTTTTCCAAAACCCCCTTCCTTTCCATCATACTCCCGTCAAACAACAGATGAATGTTGTCACCACATGCCAGGATGCCACTGAATAAGAAGACAGCCAGCAACATCCTAAAGGTATGTCTGAATTTTCCTCTTATAATCCTCATACTTTTATCTATTTAAACTTCAGTAATGCCTTAGAACTGAGTAAAAAAACTAATGACATTATAAAAAGGGGGCACTCCTAAACAAAAATAGGCTGAATAGCCATAAAATTAATGATTTAGAAGATGTAGTTGTTAATGAAGTATTAGCACTGCCCATATTGCAAGATTATGGGAAGCTCTGTGATCAACTAGAATCAATATGTTGGGTAGATGAGCTGTGCAGAAAATATGTTGCAACACAAACAACCTATATTTGCATTTCAAAGGTTAGCCGAATAAATAGATTAGAAGTGAAATGGATGAACAGTGAAATCAAGCAAGTTGTGTTTGAAAAGAAGAGCCTACATAGAAGGTATAAAATCGTTGGTGATGAGCATGCTAAAGAAGGAAAAGGTGCAGTATGAAAGGAGATTGGCTGATCAGGCCAAAGTTAATTCAAAGGAATTCTTCTGCTAGATGGCCAACAAGAGGAAGAATAATTATGGCAGGTTGACACTGGTGAACAGTCATGGTAGTAGCATGACTATTGCAAAGGATATAGTAGAATTATTGGATGACCATTTTATCAGCATATATCATACTGGTGTAAATGATGTCATGCCATATGTAGAAGGGAGACAAGTATTAGGAGAATTGTTGGTGAAAGAATCTGAGGTTTATTAAGTGTTCATTGGGCTAGATGTTAATAAGGCTGTTGGAATGGATGACATATCACCATATATTTTTTAGAAATGTGCACAAACAGTTAGCTATGCCCTTGATCTGGTTATTTGATGAAAGTCTTGCAGTGGATAAGAATGGAAAGAAGGCAAAATATTACCACTCCACAAGCATGGTTCTAGGACAGAAGTTTCCAGTTATAGACCCGTCTATATAACTGCATTTGTAGTCAAGGAGTTGGAGAGATTGGTGAATATAATACAAGATTGGATTGATGGACATAGTATTCATTATGATGGCTGATCATAATGAATTTGGATTTCATAATGGATTTGTAAAGGGCAGGGTCTCGTTTTAGCAATTTACTTTCATTACACAGTATGATAAGGTAACAAGCGTGTTATATAAGGGAAGATAATATACACTGATATTCTTGTACTTTGCAAAAGCATTAGATTGATTACCACATGATAAGTTTGGTGTGCAGCCTGCAGAGGATGGGAATAGTAGTATATTGGTTAAATGGATTGGTGATTGGCTCTCTGAATGATACCAGCAAGTTGTGCATGTTGAAGCAGTATTTCAAATAAGGACGGTCACTGGTGGCATGCCACAGGGTTTTGTTCTTAGTCTCTTGTTGTTTAACTTGTTTGTAATTGATAGATCTATCAGTTATGATGATGATGATGCAAAGCTGAGGAGAATTATAATTAGCACTGCTGATGTTAATTCCCTTCAGGAAGATTTGAATAGACTTTTGACTTGGACAAAAGAGTGAGGTTGTAGTTTTAATATCAATAAGTGCAAAGTGTTGCTTTTGGAGTGCAGAAATATAAGGCTGTGTATTATCATATATTGATGGTGCGTTACTGCTGGAAGTGGATGAGATTTGGAAGTGTTGGCTGACACTAGACTTAAATTTAGAGGGCATATTACAAGTGTTGCAAAGTCTGCATATTATAGTGTCGCTATGATAAGTATGCTGACATGTAAAGATAAGTAGAGCACTGATCAGATCACACTTGGACTATTGTGCTCACATTTTATTATTATTGTTATTATCATTTATACAGGTACACCGCAGAGTCAAAAGGCTCATTGCAGGAGATCAACATTCTCCATTAACACAATAACTATCAGACACTTCCTTAAACTTATCCGCTGTTAGTTTGCTCACAACCACCTCTGGCAATTCATTTCACTCATTCATCACTCTCTAAGTAAAGAACCTAGTCTGCACACCCTTACTAATCACACTTTTAGGCAAGTTCCAAGTGTGACCCCGTGTTTTCCCGCTACTCTCCGTGCATTAAAAAATGTCTTTTATGTCAGTCTTATAGAATCCCTTTAGTAACTGGTACGTTTCTATCATATCCCTTCTTATCTGCATGTCAGCTAAACTTTGCAGATAAGAGGGGATATGATATAAGCTTGTGGCAAATCTGTGGAATTTTCCCTATGAGGATAGATTTGAAAATGTGTAGATTCCACAGACTTGTCACAAGCTTACTCACTCATCTCTGAATTCTCTCTACCACCACCCAGTCTCCTAGAGATGCAAGTGACCAAATCTGTGCATAGTTATCAACATGTGGCTGAATCATAGCCTTATAAAAATGGATTATAACTTCCTGTCTTCACTTTTCAATGTGTTCTTCAACATCCAAGTAATCCTCTGAGCTATTTTGCAATGTCTTGCAATATGTCCTCTGAATTTCAAATCTCTATCCATCATAAATCCCAGATCCTTAGCCACATCAACCTCCCGTAATTTAGTGCCATCAGTATGATACGAAGTATGTAACCCTTTCATCTCAGTGTGCATTACCTTACATTTTACAACATTAAAGTCAGCAACCATTGTCCTTTGCCTACACTGCCAATTTATTTAAGTATCTTGCAAGATATCTATATCACCTTTATCAACTATATTGTCCTCCCGAGTTTTGCATCATTGGCAAAACTGAATATCTCCCTTCTTATCTTCTCCTGTATGATTAATGTACAAATTAAAGAGTAGTGGTCCTAGTGCAGAGACTGTGTACTCCACCATTCACCACCCACTGATGTCTATTAGCCACCCCCTTTGGTCACCTGATTATCATTGTGATGTGGAAACATTGGAGTGGTTTCAGAGACGAATGACTCAGACAATATCAGAACTCTGGAATGTTGATGGAGAGAGGTTGAAGGATTGTGGATTGCAGTGTTTGGTGGATAGGAGAAAAAGAGATGAAATGTTAGTGATTAAGTTAGTGAGGAGATTTTATTGGATTAATCCAGAGGAGCATTATGAAAAGAGTGTGGGAAGAACCAGAGCCCATCCCTTGAAGTCACTTAACTGCATAGTGAAGAAAGGTTTGAGGAATAGATTTTTTACATGGAGAATTGTGAGTGAATAGGATGCATTACTAGAATATGTTATTAATGCAGAAAGTGTTAAGGATTGTAAGTAGTGGTCCTAATACAGAGCTCTGGGACACTTGACTAATCAGCCTCATTTGCCTTGATTCTACTCCACCATACACCACCCTCTGATGCCTGACTATCAGCCAAAAAGTTATGTAACAGTGTGGTGAAGAAGGATGTGAGGAGTAGATTTTTTACAGGGAGAATTGTGAGTGAATGGAACATGTTACCAGAATCTGTTGTTAATGCAGGGAGTATTAATGATTTTAAGATTCAGTATGATTAAAATGTTGCCAGTTGAATGAACCTCCCACGATGAGTCTGCTGACTCCATGGATGTTGTAATAATAATTATATTTGTAATCATAGTTTCCTACTCTAACTAGACTTAAATCATTCAATATCATTAGATCCCCCTTCCTCTTATCTTGTCTATCCTTTCAAACAAAATACTGTACCCTTTACACTCCATACTAGCTTGTGCATCTGCTTCCGAGAGCCTGGTATCTGTAATGTCAATAATCTGAGGCTACAGTTTATTCAGTAAAGCAATTCACTGAACTCTTTTGTTCCTTATACTCCAGGCATTTGTGTACAGAACATAAGTCCAACCATGCTTTTTTTTTTTTTATATATATACTCACCTGTATAGTTTGCATGACTAGTTGGACAAATAAGATTCCTGTTTAGATCTAATGATTTGCTCATGCAGATATCCTTACATATCTTAATGTCTGAACTAGAAAAAAACATTCTTCTTTTCATCATAATCACCACCATTATTAAGCATATTTGTATCATTAATATAGTTGCATAACTAGTTGCTCTTAAACACTGATACTCACCATTCCTCCTATCATAATCTAGTTTCCCTGACTTTCCATATTATTAGATCTCCTTTTACCAATATATATATATATGTGTGTGTGTGTGTGTGTGTGTGTGTGTGTGTGTGTGTGTGTATACATACATACATACATACATGCATTATTATTATTACCCCAAGACCTCATGGAGTCAAAGACTCATCTGGGAGGTCCTTTTATCACACACACACACATCTCATCATACTGTGTCTTAAACACACTCACACTCAAACTCCTTGAAGACACCACACTCTCAAGCAAGGCATTCCAATCATTCACAACTCTTCACGAAAAAAGCCTGCCTCTCACTCCCCAACTCACACCCTCTTCATACAGTTTCCAGGGATGACCTCTGGTTCCCTCCTGATCTCCCACTATTCTCTGTAAAACTTCTCCAGCATTGATCCTATAACAACCCCTTACCAACTTGTAGGTCTCTATCATATCCCCCCCCCCTCTTCCTCCTGTCCACCAGACTCTGCAAATTACGTCTTCTCAATCTTTCTTCATACTTGACATTCCAGAGGTCAGAAACTACCTTAGTCAGTCTCCTTTGGACCCTTTCCAACATCTCTTCATCCTTCTGAAAACCCGGTGACCAAATCTGGGCACAATAGTCCATGTGTGGCCTAATCGAAGCCTTATACAATGGAACAAGAATCTCCCTACTTCTACACGTCAATGTCCTCCGTATCATTCCCAGAAGCCTTTGTGTTTTCTTCAAAATTTTGGCAGTGTCCCCTAAAGTTTAGATCCTTATCCACTATCACCCCCAGATCTCTTATTTCCTCTACCTCCAGCAATATATTCCTGCTGTCACTTTATTGTAATAAGTAAGTAGATTACTAAAACATGACCTCCCTTTAGCAAATCCATGCTGTCCATCAAAGATAATACAATTGTTTTCAACCCAACTCTAGATCCTACTTCTCACAAGCTTCTCCAACAACTTAACCACAACACCTAACACAGAGATAGGTCTATAGTTTGATGCTTGAGTTTGATCACCTCCTTTATGAAGTGGCACAATCTTGCCCTCCTTCCACCACTCCTTAGGAACTTGACCGAGTGCAAGACTCATATTAAAAAAATATGTCAAGGCAGGTGTCAACTCCCTGGCACATTCTTTCAGAATACGTGGTGATATATTATCAAGTCCCACAGCCTTATTTATATCTAGTTTACTCAACTCCCAAAACACCTTGCTCACTAACAGTGAGTCTCTTCTCCCCATCATCAACTGCTCTCAATCTCTCTACGAAGTCACAAGATTGAAAGATCTTTATGAACTGCTCATTAATATCTCCACCACACGTTCTGCAACAGCTGTCTTTATACCATTTTCTCCAATCAATGTCATCCTTCCATAATCATTCTTTCTTTTGCTGGCTACATATCAAAAGAACTCCCTAGGATTCTTTTTGGCTTCATTAGCTAACTGCTGTTCATACCTCTCTTTAGCTATTCTCACCAACCAAGTCACCCTCCTTGCCTGGTCTTTTTTAGACCTCATGAAATTGGCTATTTCCACTACTCTTATGCTGCCTCCACAATGCCTTTTTTTCTCTGTATCACATGCTTAATCTCTTTATTCATTCATCTTGAACCTACCTTATTTAACCTTCTCACCCTTGGAATACATTTAGACATTGCATCTCCTAGGTAGTTTTTAAAAATTCCCGAAGCTGCATTGATCTCTCTTCCAGCTAACTCCCCATTTCATGCTACACCTGCAAGCTGTCTCCTGAGCTCCTCTTTATAATCACCCCCCCTTGTAGTTCCACATATACATACATACACATATTATTATTACGGGCAACTCCAAGGAGTCGACAGACTCATCGAGGGAGGCCCTAACATCATGTCAAGAACAACTATTCGACATTCACACAGTCTCTATCATACTTCACCTTGAACTCATTTACAGTCATGGTACCCACAACAGACTCTGGCAGCTTATTCCACTCATTCACCACTCTCCAAGTAAAAAACCTAGCTCTAACACCCTTGCTAACCACACTCTTGCCCAGCTTCCATGTATGGCCACTAGTCCTACCACCACCAGTCCTATTCTCAAAAATATCTTCTGAATTAATCTTATAGAAACTCTTCAGTAATTTGAATGTCTCAATCATATCACCCCTTTTCCGCCTGTCAATCAATTTCTGCAACCCACAAATCTTCAATCTGTTCTCATAAGGTTCATTCTATAGACCTGCTATCATCTTGGTCACTTGTCTCTGGATCCACTATCTCCTCGCAATCAAGAAGAAACCCTGGCACCCATCTCTGGGCACAGTAGTCTAGATGGGGTCTTATCAAGGCTCGATACAGAGGAACAGTAACCTGTTCCTCTTTGCTTGTTAAAGTATTTTTCAGCAACCAAGTGATTTGATGAGCTCATATAGCCACTTTTGCGATGTGTCCCCTCAACTTCAACTCCCTATCCAACAACACTCCCAAATCCCTGGCCTTGTCAATCTCCTGGAGTATGGTTCCACCAATGTGGTATACTGCTGCTGATCTTTTCACCCCAAAATGCATAACCTTACACTTTGCCACATTAAATTGACATCATTCTCCTTAGCCCAATCCTCCAAACTATCCAAATCATCTTGTTAAATTTTGACATCCTGTGCACTCACAATTGCTCTACCCAACTTTGCATCATCAGAAAACAAATAAACACTTCCTCTCAGATCCTTTTCTGTATCATTAATGAACAAATTGAAAAGTAGTGGTCCAAGAACAGAATCCTGCAGCACATCACTAGTCATAGGCCATCTTTTGGACTCTACTCCTGAATAAACCACTCTCTGATATCTCTCCATCAACCACTCTCCTATCCATCTCACCAGCATTATATCCATCCCCATATGCTGCAGTTTACTGATTAGAATTCCATGTGGTATTCTGTCAAAGGCATTAGCAAGGTCCTGTAGAATCAATGTAAACGCATTACCCTTATCCAGTTCAGCCGTCACTGTGTTATAAAACGTGAGCAAGTTACTGAGGCATGATCTACTCTTCACAAAACCATGCTGTTCCCCCATACAGTATCCCATTTTCATCTAGCCAATCTTGTATTTTTCTCTTGACTAATTTCTCCAAGACCTTGACAACGATTCCTGATATGCTGATTGCTCGGTAATTTAAAACAGCAATCTTGGAACCTCCTTTATGCAGTGGAACTATTTTCCCCTCTTTCCACCCCCCAAGACTCGATTAAACAAAATGGTGAAGGGCACTGACAATTCTTTAGACGCTTCATGTACGACACGAGCTGGTATACCATCCAATCCCACAGATGTATTGACATTGAGATTTTGCAATAGACTATTCACCTTCAATAGACTATTCACCACAATTCCCGTATAAGCTATTGGTTCATTCATTCCTGCAATGTCACCCTGGATGATATACTCTTTGAAAGTGCTTGTTCAGTAATTCAACTATATCAACTGAATCGGTTACCTCCCTACTCTCAGCATTTTTTAAAATCATTCTGCCATATACATTTTTTCTTTTACTTGCCACATATCAAAAAAACTGTTTGGGAGTCTCTTTAGCCTGCATGGCTAATGTTCTTTCATAATCTGCTTTTCTTACCACACTCGTTACCCTTCTGGCCTGCGCTATATACCGTTCATGTGCCTGCCGGTCACCTTTCTCCTTAAATTCCCTCCATAGTTGTTTCTTTTTTTGCAGCTCAAGCTTAATCGTGTTATTCATCCATTTAACCCCTACTTGATTTATTATTCGGACTCTAGGTATACAGTCAGCCATTGCCTCATGCAAACAATTCTTAACCGCCTCCCATGCACTATCAACGTCCAGCCCTTGCAGTTTTACATGACATGGCACTGAACAAATCAAACTCCTAAGCATTTCACACTTACTTACCCGATAATTCCACATGTACCCTGTCTTAATTGTAAATTCGACAACTTTAGCCACCTCCCAAGTCAAGACCCTATGATCACTCTCACCAATTGGTGGCAACGTGGTCATATTTGTTACAACCAAATTCTCAGATGCAATTACTAGATCAAGCACTCTCTTTAACCCTAGTATTTTCCATTACATGCTGTCACAGATAGTTATCTCTTAATAACTGCATAAAATCTTATTCCTTCTTCCCATGTGTCCTCTCCTCCTTCCAATCAATGTTATCATAGTTGAAATCCCTCATAATAAATACCCTCCTTCCACTCATTGCTTCTATTTGCTTATGCATACTATCTCCACCATCTATTCCATCACCTGGTCTATAGCACCCAACTGTATATTTTATTCTGCCAGTCTCAATCTCACACCAAATAGCCTCAAATGTGCTCTTTTCTCTATCCTGCAGTTCCACTTCTATTCTAATTGGCTGTAGCTCATCAGCTATCATCAATAATACTCCTCCCACCCATTTTATTCCCCGTCACTCCTGAACACAACATACTCCTCACATTCTATCCCACTAGCTATGTCATCTTCTGTCAGCCATGTTTTGCTAATGCCAATAACCTGTGGCCTGGAAGTGCCAACCAAGGCCAAAAATTCTTCCTTCTTGTTCCTAATATTTCTGGCATTAGTATACATGAATTTCAGAAGCCCATTTGTCCCATCCCTATTTTGATACCTTATACTAGCTATCCCATTCTGATTCGTGGTCTTTCCTACTCGCATGTGCATATTACACACACATTCATGCACTCAACCGTCTCCCTAAAGTTTGCATATCTATTCTCTCCCCCCCCCCCTTAATAACTCTAGTTTTCCTGATTCTGCACATCCACTTCATTCAACAACACCTTTTCAAGTCTCTGTACACCAAATCCATTCAAATGTAAACCATCCATCTTATATAAATCCTTTCACCCATCGAACTCACTCCACACATTCACAAATTCCACACCAGTACTCCTGCATAATCTCTGCATAAAGTCATTACCAATTTTGGCCCATCTTCTGTACTCTTCACTGTCATACCGCGCCAACAGACTCACCATCCTAACTCTCTCACGCTTCTCTTTTGCTACCTCAAGCAATTCCTGCAAATCCTCTCTCATAGCCATTTTGTCTCCTTTCAAATCATTTGTCCCTGCTTCCACTATCCATTCTTTCATCCTCTGCTTTTGCATTCTAATTGACTCGCTTACGTCCTTAATGTTCGCACCAGGTTGGTACAATTTTGTTAAACTCTCATCTGTCACACCTCTTACTGACGAATCTCCTTACAACACTCATTCTTTCATTTTGTTTACACTCACTATCATACTCTTATTTTTCTTATCATACTTTTGCCGTTTATTATTTAGTATGCTCGGTAAACATTTTTGCCAACGCTCCAGCTGCCGATTTGCCCTGTATATTGCTCTGCATAACCGTGTGATCTCACTCATTGCATCTGTCTCATCATTTTTATTATCTGTTAATTCATTCATTCGTTCTGTATGTTTACCCTCATTCTCACTTTCAATGCCACTCTCACAGCTACTATCTGGTACTACCTCGCAAATATCACTAGTCATTCCTCACATATCACTATTTTCATTCACACTTTCAACAACGATATCACTCTCACGACCTGAAATACTCTTTAAATCCTTGCATTCCTTACACTTTCTGCACACATTCGCTCCACTATCGTTGTCTAATTAGACTCCAACCGCTCTCCTCAAAGCATACATTTCACAAATGGTACACTGAATAAAATCCTTTAAATTAAAATTTTTAGACAAAGATGGTGACCTGGATGCCATTGTATTCCTCCTTATTGGCGCCATGTGCACCAGGTGCAATCATATCTATCAAATTACTTATTGAAACAACTCAGAAGATGCACAAAAATCACCAAGACACGCCAAGATACAAAAAGTAACTAATACTACGTAAGATTCAAGCAAATTTACCAATTATTACTTAAAATAATACTTATCTGTTCAGGAGCTCTCTACAAATGCTGTCTATATATGTATGTACATATAATGTGTTAAAATATCTTGCAGGATTTTAACACTTGTATATCAGAATTATATTATATCAAAAAAGCATATTTAATTTATACCTCTCTATAATATTATATATTATGCTTATTATACTTGATATATAATAAAATATAGGATGTTCAGAAACGCAACCTATAGACAATGCATAGGTATATTACTAAAAATCCACATTGGTTCTTTCAGATTCATTAACCATTATTAGTACAAAAATGATCTTAACACTTCAGGAAAGAATATTCATTGTCAAATACCTCAGAATTCAATGTTATAATGTTATAAACCACAAGGGGGGAATCTGAATAGTACAAAGACCTTTCCAAACAACTCAAGCAACAAAAATCTATGATAAAAAAAAGTAGAAATGTTTAGGATGCATTGAAAAAGCAGAAGACCAGAAGTACTTACTGAAAATAAGCTCATGAACATTCATGCTTTAATAATCAGTTATTCCAAGAAAGTATGTGGAAACTTTATCTGAAAATTAGTTTTGCAAAATGTGGTTTCAATAACAGAATGTGACTGTTTACATTTCTTCCACCTCCTTGAGTTATAATGTGTTTAATGGGCAGTTTATTTCAAAGGATTATGGTCATTAATATCTTCAGACCTTAGTCCACATGATTCCTTTTTATGGAGATTTTTTAAATGAAAAAGCTGATTTGAATGTAATCAGCTCTCACGTTAGTAGAGGTAATGTTCAGCATTTGTTGCCCAGTGGGTGGCATATAAGTTGTAATCTCATGTTATATGTTTAATAACATGATTCATTGTGTGCTTTTGTGTGCAACCTATAATAGCCGATATATTCCATTTTTTAATTTACTAATGAACTTACATTACCTATGGGTTGTGTTTCTTTCTGTACACCTTGTATAATATTCAGTATATCAAATTTTGCTATTATAGCGAATATAATATCAATCTAGCAGCAACTGAGGCTTCTTGTTGTTATTCAAATAGTTCTGTCAGTTTAAAATGTTTGCAAACTGCTGCATTATAACATAGTCACTTAACCTGTTATTCATCATTTCAGGGATAGAGGTTTGTATTCCAGTTCCACCAACCCATCACCTAGGTCTGTACGTAGTGCAGGAGCTCAATCATCTCATAGGTATCCTCTTCATCAGCGATCTTCTTCTGTAGACAGTAATGGAAGCTATGACTACAGGAGACGCAGGTAAAATATGGGATAATTTTTATCTAAATATTTTTGACATTTGATTTCAAAACCTCTTGGATAATTCCAAGATCAGGTTTGTAACTGGAACTGTGTTTTCTGGCATGATTTCCTTTCTTTGTATGTCAAAGACAATTGAATGAAATTATTGAAACTTGCCATTTATACATTTATATATTTCATCAGTTTTGAATTGTCTTTTTTTTTTTAACTAGGGGTGGCATATTACCTAAAACAACATAAGAAACAGCTACATCCCAAATTTAATGAAAATCATTTGAGCAGGGTATTAGAAAATCCTAAGAAAAATATGATATGGCAAAAATGTTTCTCTCACAAATAGCAATGGTCTCCAAAAGCAAGAAATATTAAACTCTAATCATGTCTGTTCATAAGTGTGTTTCATAGTAGATTACTGGTTTTTTTTTTTTTTCCCTATCTTATATATGTTCCTCCCATGCAGTGTGAAAGTTTTTAAGGAAATTTTTTATGGATTAATAAGCTGCCCTGAATTACTTATGTTAACATACATCTAAGTATAATAATGAACTAAGTTTATTTAATCAGCATCTGAGTATTACACCAGGTCAAGTTTTGAATTCCATCACATTATATACATTTTCTTCTTTAATTTACCTATTAGCATTAGTCCACCTGCAGAAGGTTCAAAGTTTATGTTTCAGACATTGATACTGCCTACCAGTAAAGGTAGATAATCTGGGGACAGTGCTCCAGAGACTAAATGTGGAACTTTTTTTTTTCAAGCTAGCCACATTAATCCTGTAAACAGGATGTGGTCACATAGAGAGGCAGAAAAAAACTGGGATAGTTGGATTTGAAAACACAGTTTGGAGAACAGATGCTATTCACCCTGCTGCTATAATGCAAAGTATAAATCATATAATGCTCATCATATAAAATCAACAATATTAACACTTAAAGCATTTGTCAGTAAGTAGTTATTTCTAAATTGAAGCCAAGTTCCTGCTTCCAGAGAACTTGGTTCACTTTTTATATAAGATATTTTTTAAATGAAGTTGATAAAACAGTTAAGGAACTGTTATGTCAAAATATTTTTATTATGTATCTTCCATCCATGAAAGCCTATAGTACCCTAAGTAGGCTAAGGATTTATTTTATCATATTTTTATTTACTTTTTACATAGTTCAGAAACTCTGCTCTGGAGACCAAATATGGAACTTTTTTTCAGCCATTCATGCCTTAAGTAAGTGTAGTCACACTGAGTGATGAAATTCATCTACCACTTAAAGACAGACATAATTGCCCATAGCAGGATTTGAACCCACAGCCTGTTGGTTGGGTACATGAACCACTCAGTCAACCACACTGGCAAATTTGAATGATGCAGCCATTGTCTACTGTAGTTTATTTTCTTCTTCTTCCTTTACAAGTGCATCTTCCATTTTGATCTGATTGTGCAGAAATTCTCAGAGGATCCTAAATAAACATAAGAAACAACTGCATTTCACATTTCAGAAATATTGTAGAGCAGTGCGACTTGTACAGATGTTTTATACAGGAGACAATTCCCCCCCCCCCTTCATTTTAGGTTGATTAAACTGAATTTACTCAAAGATCAAAAACCACATAAGAAACAACTGCATCCCAAATTTAATGAAAATCATTTGAGCAATGAAACTATCTGTGGAGGAAGTGACTCCGCCCCCCCTTCATTTTAGATATGATTTTTTCAAAGGAACATAAGCAATATAACAAACTAAAAAAATGTATCTGTTTTTTTAGTTTGGTCAAAATGAGTTGAATGATGAGAGGTGGAGCAAGCATTCCCCCACCTCATATATTCCTTTCTGGAATTTGAAGGGAATAAAATTACCTTGGAGAGTGTGAATATTTCAGAGGAGTACAAAAAGTGTTATAAATAGTTGTATTCCAGATTTGGTCAAAATGGGTTGAATATTCAAGAGATATCCATGGAGAAAGCAGCCCCCCCCCCCTTTGTTTCATTCCATTTGGATTGAAATTTTTGGAAGAACAGAAACAAATATATATAATGTATAAATAATGAAAAAAAAGAAGTCACAGAAGACATATAAAGCAAGAAGTAGAAAACAGTTGCATGAGGAATATAAGGCTTAGGCTATGACTTTGATTAGTATAGTAAGGAAAGAAAAATTGGAATATAAGAGGAGACTAGTGCAGGAATCCAAGGAGAATCCCAAGAGGTTTTTTGCTATGCAGCCAGTAAATGAGAAAATGATTGTGGAAGGATTATCTGCTGGATGGATTGTTGACAGATAGATATCAAAAAGTGGTATACAGTGGGTGTGAATCTGCCAGATTTAAGTGACCAGTGGTGTACCTCAGGGTTCAGTCCTTGGCCATTATTGTTCAATCTATACATTAATGACATCAGGCAGGGTCTAGCATCAGATGTGCAATTGTTTGCTGATGATGCAAAGATAAGCAGGGAAATCAGGGATGCTACTGATATTCAGCACTTACAAAATGATTTGAATAGGTTGAAAATTTGGGCAAATGAAAATGGCTATCAGTTTAATTTTAGTAAGTGTAAAGTTATGCACTTTGGCGTGAGTAGAGTTCCAGCAGCATATTATATTAGCAGGGTTATACTACAAGAAACTGAAGAGGCAAGGGATCTTGGAGTATTGGTGGATAGGAATTTGAAGTTCAAAGGTCACATGGCAAAAGATGCAAATACAAGTTGGAGGATAATTGCAATGTTGAAGCTGACCTTGACTTGTAAGGATAAGGAAGTCATTTTGCCTCTTTATAAGGCTTTAATAAGATGACACCTGGATTATTGTGTGCAGATTTGGTCTCCCGGATTCCAAGGGGATAAAGAAGCTGTGGAAAGGGTGCCAAGAAGAGTTAGATTATATCTGGATATAGGATTTAGATTATGAGGACAGATTGCAAGTATGTGGATTGCAGACTTTGGTTAACAGGAGAAAGAGGAGTGATATAATAGAGGGTCTATAAACTTTTGAATGGGTGTTACAGAATATCATCTGATGAAATGTTTCATCATATGGAAGGTGGGGAGAGAATATGGTTGCATCCATGGAAGTTAAGTTTGTTCACAGGCAAGAAAGCGGTTAGAGGTAGGTTTTCTCCCATAGGAGTAGTGAGTACATCTAGTGTGAATGAATTTAAGGGAAGGTATGACAGCTGGTTAGGTGATTTATAGTCTCCCTCGATGAGTTCTTGACTCTCTGGAGGTCTCAGATAATAATAATAACAATGAGTTTTATGACTCTCAGAGACTATGCTAATAAGAATAATTGATAATTGCATCAGACGGGGGAAAAAATGTTTACTTTGGATTATACAAAATATCAAGTAAAGTTGAAAACTTGAAAAAAAACAGATTGCTTTGGCAGAAAATCACTTTATATCAAAAGTAAATATAGTATTTTGAAAAGAAAGCACATGTTGTGAATGTAAATCATAGAACACACATACACACATATATATATATATATATATATATATATATATATATATATATATATATATATATATCACTGTAATAAAGTACAAGCCATTAGGAAAAGAAAACCAGGACGTCCTCTTAAACGATTCAACGATGACTTCTAAGGCCGGAACAGGCCATGCTAGGCCTAAATCCTTGATACGTATGATGATGATGATGATGATCACTGTAATGAAAGAGTAAAAGTGAATGGACAATTGGAATGAATTGAGTTGTATAGTAGGTTAATGTACTGGATTGGAGATTCACTCTCTGATAGAAACTAGCAAGTTGTGCAGGGAATGATATCCTGGAAGCAAAAAGTACAATAGGGCTGTACACAAGGGTGAGTTTTGGGGTCGTTGCTCTTTAACTTTGTATATTAATGATACTGAGAATAGTTTGATTGCAGTTGTTTGCAGATGATGCAAAGTTGCGAGGAACTATGAGTAGTGGAGCAGATGTAGTGTCTTTACCTTGAATAGACTGAGTGAATGGGCATGTAAGTGGAGGAGTTACTAGTTCTGTTGCAAAGTGTAAGGTTCTAAAATTTGGAAAACAAAAATGATTGCAGTGTATACAGTTAATGAGGATATCTTAGAGGAGTTGTAGGAGATAAGTGATTTGGGGGTAATGTTTAATGCCTAAAATTTAGAGGACACATTGCTTTAAAATTGTTAGTACAGCACAACAGATCATGATAATGATGTGAAGGACACAGACATTTTGAAATAAAGATTTTGGTTCCATTATGTATAATGCCTTGGTCAGACCACACATAGATTACTTTACACAGATTTGGTTACCTGTTGTTCATTGGCTTGAAGAAATACCAGAAAGTGTCCAGAGATGATTGAATAAAGTGATTTCTGGTGTCCATGAATTGAATATGAAGAGAGATTAAGGAAATGTAATTTGCAGTCTATTGAATAGGATGGGTGTGTGGGAGGGTACATATGATTGAGACATACAACTGGTAAGGGGGATTATTAGCAGTTTAATGTTAATGATGTTTATGGCAAAAGCAAATGATTATAATTGTATGCTGAAACAATGGTTATCTTTTTCAATGCAGCTGCATGTGTGCTAAAATATTGTGCCTTAAACTATAACACTTTTCTCTACATGCAGCTTTATTTTAAAAGATAAAGTTTATTATTATTATTATTACGTGACACCTCCAGAGAGTCCAAAGACTCATCAAAGGAGGGCACCTACTCTGCAACCACACCAACACCATATACTACTTGCTACCATCACTAGTATTTTCACAGACAATCACAAACATCCGTGTCCATTGCAGCATGCGAACCTGTAGCCTTTTGGCTAGAGAGCGGATACGCTAACCACTTGGCCAACTAGGGCAACAAAATTTATTGGATCCATCCGGGATTTGAACCTGGGACCTATTGCACCCAAAGCGAGAATCATATCCCTAGATCAACGGGCCATGCAAGACATCTCAGACATCTTTCATATACTGCCAGACTTGAGGTTGAGAATTGTTGTCTACATAGGTATTTCATGGAAGAAGAAGAAATGTAATTGCAATACCACTTTCTTGTAGTCAGTATCTCTAGTTTACTTAGAATTAATACTATTATGGAAGAGATTGATTATTCAGAGAGTGGCTAGAATTATCTGGTCTGATAGGTTTATAAACAGTTATCATCCCTCCATGGAATCAGCAGGCTTATTGATTTTACTCACTATTATCTTATCTGTTATATTGTGCCTTAAACTCATTAGACTTTTTCACATCAACATTGCCTCCATCAAAGCTGGAAGGTATTCTTAATAACCTTCTTGAGATGGCATGCATATTTTAACATGCATGATTGAAGATCGGTAATCATTTTCCAACTTGGTAGCATAAAACATTGATGGAAGTGATGTTCTGACCATGACAGTATAAGTGTATGAACAGAATAATCGTTTATCTATTTATTATTAATTTTTTTTTTTTTTGATTTCTTATTACTGTTTTTGATGTACAGCTTCTGACATCAACAATAACTAAAACTTAAGCTATACATGCTGCACAGTTACTATTTATTCTTCTCCTTTAATATGTAGTAAGGGTAGACAGCCATTAGAACTAAAGCAGAATATGAATGTGTGTGAGGAGAGTCCAGAAGTGTCAAATTGCTGTGATACATAGTGTTCTACCTTTTTTTTTTTTTTTTTTTTTTTTCTGTTGTTGATAATAATGGATGAAAACTCTTTGTTTGTTTTCTTTTTAATATGTAGAAATAAAATCTATTTTTTTTTGCTCTCTTAAAGACATCGTAATCGAAGAAACTCTGATAATGAAAGTGAAGTGTCCAAATCATCAAGGTGTTCAAAATCATCCAAATCCTCTCGTACAGGACATAGACGACATGGGTAGGTATTCTTTTGTTTTTGATATATAAAACTATTTTTGCATTGCTTTCTGTAGGCATGCATGCTGCACTATCATCTTAGAATGAATTCTAAGATTTTGGGAGATCTGCATATGTATAAACATTTTAGCAATCTTTCTAAATTCATAAAATGATGCTGTAGCTATCTTTGACAGTTTTGGTTGTTTATGTGTACTATATAATATATAGCATTAGTATTGTGGATAGGCTGTGATAATCACTTTCTGGTACATTGTATTATGCTAGCTTATTGAATATATTGCTCTTTGGTTGCAAAGTTGAAAAGCTGATTTCTTAAAGCAGCATGCCTGGATGCTAATTAATAACTTTAAAAAACAGAGAATAAGATGGTTGGGTTTTTAAGGTTGTTGTAGTGCCTACTAGGGCTAATATTTGCCATTGAATATGTGGTGAGAGAGGATGGACAGGGCATTTTTAAAGGTCATAAGATTTTTGTTAAGAAAAAGTAGTAGAGTTGGGTTAATGTTTGAAGAGATTTAATACAGGATGAAATTCAAGTAATGGAATGACAGTGATGTAGATAAAAACATATCTGGCATTCTGACACTACTTGCTTTTATCAGATTGGTGAATAGAAAAGAAATAAATGGAGCTATTTCATGTGTTCCCATTCCTTATGTCATTCAAGAATGAAGACATAAGGAACATGTGAATTTCTTTCCTTATGAATTGAATGTTAAGATAATCAATTTAATTTAATATTCTTATTATCAGTTGTAGCTTTTCATGAATTTTTTTGTAACTCAAGAAAAATGTTCACAGAACTAAATCTGGTATATATGGAGCTACTGTACTTGTGGTTCCATTTTTGATCAACAGTGGAAGCAGATAGTTTATACACAGTGGAAGCCGATATAATAACATAATCTAAATTGTGCTTTACATTCAGGTTTTCAGTTTCTAATTGAGTTGTATGATCCTGTGGAAATTTTGACCAAATAACCGATCATTTTAAATTAAACTCTGCGCATTGCCTCATTATATTAAACATTATATTATATTATATTATATTAAACAATTATAACAAATGCAACCAAGGAATCACTGGGAAAGAAGAGGAAATGGCAGAGAAGAAAGGGAATTAGAAGATGGGGGTGATCATATCACCCAAATTATTGAAAACAAAAGGAATGCTTTTAAAAAATACTTAGCAACAACATCTCAAGATGACTATAAAATACAAGAGAAAAAGATCAATCGCTAAACAAGCTGTAAGAAAAAACACAGAGTCTTGGGACAACTTTGTCTCTGAACTTGAAATAGATATTACACGCCCACAGTCCAAAACTTTTAAAATATTAAATAATTTACATAGAGAGCTAAGAGAAAACGTGTTTCACCTATCGATCTATCAGAATACTTGGTTAAGCTACTATAAAAACCTTTGGACTCATAATAAAGATTTTCAAACAATAAACTTTGATAACGAGACACTCTTGAATCCTATATCAATAAACGAGTTAGAAATTACTCTAAAAAGTTGTAAAAACCATTAAACATCAGGTGAAGATGGGATAAATACTGAATTAATCAAGTATACAGGCCCAAACCTCAAAATTCATTTCCTTAAACTAATAAATAAAATATGGAATGGTGATCCACCACCAAAAGACTGGCAAAGGGCAATAGTTATTCACACAAGAAGGGCGATATTAATAACTGAAAATTATAGAGGAATTAGTCTCCTAAACTCTGGATATAGCTAGTTTAGCTAGTTAAACACTATGTAAAACTAGCTAAACAAAACTTATGGGAAGACTTTGGGAAGAACATAGTAAATAAATATCAAGAAGTGGCAAGATATTCTGGAGGTTGTTGAAGAAGCTCAGAAATGGAGCTGTAAAAGGAATTAGAGATGATAAAGGTGACATGAAAACAAGAGAAAAAGATATCCTTGAAGTATGGAGTAATTACTTCAAAAAATTGCTAAATGAAACAATCAGGGGCAGCAAAGTGGTAAAAAAACACTGACCAAGCATGCAATCAGGAATACATATCCATACTTCAAGTAGAAAAAGCCATCAAAAGCCTGAAATGTGGAAAGGCAGCTGGGGTAGATGATATTCGACCAGAAATGAGGTATAAAGATGTAGAAAGTTTTTTACCTTGGGTATACTATACATTAAAGATACCAAGTACAGCAATCCCTTGATTAATGTGCCCCTGATTAGTGCCTCATTTTTTTTCGATACCCAAATTCGATTAGTCTGCCTATATACATCTTAAAAATAAATGTTACAGATTTTAAAAATTTTCGATCTATACATTTTTTATAGCTAACTATTTAAAAAATCACTCACCAGGATGAAATAATTTAGTTACCGATTTGAAACATTTTACAAAGTTATTTTTTAATGACATACTACACTATTTCCATGTACACTATGTTTCAAATTTACTGCCAAAATTTACGTTCTGCTTTACATAGCATTTTGCTGATCATATCACGTGCAATTGTTTTCCTTACTTTTTTATTTTAAATTATTTTCCTAACCTTTAATCATGAGTAAAAGAATTAGTGAGCAAAAAATAGAAGTGTGAAAATGATTCTAAAAGTAATCTGATTGGAAGAAAAACTTGAAATAATAAAGAAAAATGAACAAATCGTCCAGAGAAAAGATAGGACAAGAATACAAAAATGGTGAATCAACTGCTGAATACAAAGAGAAAGGTAAGGCTGCTTCAAGTTCATCATGCATGCACTCATAATCCAAGTATTATAATGATTAAATTAGAGAGACTTATTTTTACATGGATTGAAGATTGTATCCAAAAATGGATCTCGCTAAACACTGTCCTTATTAAATCAAAAGCAATATCTCTTTGTAACCTGGAAAGAAAGGGTTATCAATGGAAAAGAAGAAGAATTCCTCGTTAGTGCTGGGTGATTTGAGTGTTTCAAAAAGTGAAATAGCCTACATAATGTTCTAATCACAGGAGAAGCTACAAGTGCAGATAAGGAGATATCCAGAGATTTTGAAGAAAATTGTGTAAGAAGGAGACTATTGTGATCAACAAATATTTAATGTTGATGAAACTGGCCTTTTTTGAAAGCAAATGCCTTCCAAGACTTTTCTACCCAAATCAGAGAAATATCTCAGCCTGGTTATAAAGTTGAATGAAATTACTGCTAGCAATCTGCGAGCCATTTGGAAGCACATTCTTCCACATTGTCCAAATGATTTTAAAGGCTTTTCAAATGAATCTAAGTTAATTAAATCTCATTCTGAGAAGTTGAGTGATTCCGACCTACTAAATTTAGATTCAGAGTGGGAAGATCCTGAAGAATATGAAGAGAATTTAATCACTGACAAGCCCAAAGAGGTTTCACAGAAACAATTTGAAAATATTTTTCATACAATCGAAGTTTTTAAGCAGCAATGCTTAGAAACTGACCCTGTGAAGAGAGAACTAGTAAAATTTGCAGAAGAAGCAATAGGGCCATACCGTCAGTTGTATGAAAAAAAAGAAACAGAATGCCCGCCAAACTACGTTAGCTCAATTCTTTGTTAAGAAGCAGAATAATAAATTTATATTCTGAATATGTTTTATTGTCTTTCAGCTTCATAGTTTTCCTTTAACTAGGCCCTGAGACATACCCTAATTCTTTTATAAAAAAAATGAAGGATCAAAAAAGAAATCTGAGGAATGAATTATACATTTTCTCATAGATTATTATATTTGATTAGTGCATTTTCGATTAATGCCCCTGTTTTAAAGAATGCATTAGGTGCACTAATCGAGGGATTGCTGTACTTTTATAAACTTGGTTTTAGTCCTTTTTCCCAAGTAAGCAAACAGACAAGTAAGTCAAGTTTGCACCTAAAAATAGGTCTGAGACAACTCATGGTAAAGGTGGAGTAAGCTCTGATCACTTTCCCTTAGTATTTCCCTTAATGCAAAGCACATCCCCTTGCGGAGATGTATGATGCTATGCATTAAAGGAAAGGGCAACTATCCAGACTGGTTTCAACCATTATTGAGGTCTTGTCAGTGGGAACCAGACCCAGAGATGCCAAGGGTTGAAGTAATGCAGAGTGTTACGTCATTACTTTCTACTAATTTTCTATCTTTATTATCTCAATAATTGCTATTATCTATTCTATTCTATTGTCTAGCCTAAGAAATTTCTATCTAGGGTTATTTTCTTTTCAGATACTGGCAAAATTTATATTATGCTGCGCCAGCCAGTATCCTATAACAGAAAAGATTCTTGCTCAGGGAAACAATCCTAGATCTCAAGGCATACACACATCATTATGCACTTTGTTATGGTCGCATAGATTTCTGGTACTGGCAGTCGTGACCTGAAATCTATCTTTATATACCTTCTAAATTCTTCCCGCTAAGGTTCTATTTTATAAGTGGTAATTTGATCTCGTAATCAGGCATGACTCAAGCATAAGTAATAAAACATGTTTATTGGAATTTTAAGACATGTACAACTAAGATGAATCATATATTCAAAAATCTCAATTTCATGCTAAATAAAGTTCATGCTAAGGAAGTTAATACATTCTAAGTTAATCAAACACACTTAGTTAGTTTCCAAATTATTAATCAAACTAGATAAGGTAGAAAGCAAACACAATACCACATAAACTTATGATCCCTATCCACATGCCACTCATTAATTATATATCATACATTCTGGTGTTACTCATTAAAGGCTGTCTGCAATCTTAATTTCCTTATCAAACTCAGTCATACTCAAATATGAGAATAGCTTCTGAACAATTCTTTTGTTCAATGGAAACTAGCTATTCCAAATAAGTATTCTCACTAAAGTTCTCTAATCAATTGTCCACATCTTATTATTAGACACAAATTTCTTTCTTCTGATACTTCCGAAACATAAAATAAAGTTCTCTACGTTACCAAGTCCTTTCTGGGTGTCTAGTCACTGCCACGTGTTGGTTCTGGTTATCTTCCTATTAGGCTGTCTCTGCACCTGGCGTTGTGGCTACGTCATCCTCAAACTACTGCCGGACATGAATGTGTTTCTGTCGTGTCTAAGGGGATTTTCTCCGCTCCTTCCAATGGGACATTCAGCGATGGCATGATTCCAAAGGCCGATAATTCACGAACAGCTCCGCGTAGAAGCGTTCGTGAATTATCTCTTAGGCATCTCCAGGAAAAGGCCCGCTGTCTGACATCGCAGCACCTACACTCCTCACTCTCACGAACCACCCATCAAAACTCACTAAGCAGGAACCAGGTAAAAGAGAGAAGAGAGCTCAATATGGCATGCATCACCTTATATTCTCCTCTCGTGTGCCCCCTTTTTTGCTGGGTCTTTTCCACATGACCCTTATCGTTTATGCCCTTAAGTCGATCCCTTACTCTCCCTTTGCTCTTAGGTTGCTGTTTTTATGAAACATGTGCTACCGTCACCTTCCGTGTAAGCCATTGCCTCTGGCGCTACGCTTGACTTGTACAGTTCACATGTGACCTTTGGACTGCTACTTATTACCTGTCTTACTACTGGAGATTTACAGTATACTAGATAGCTTAATGAAACCAATAATAAGCCAACATTTCTCTTATATAAATTCTACTTTTTTGACATAAATTCTCTAATTTGATTTTCTGTTAGACATCAGTAAATTTTTATACATCACATATAAGGAAAACATATTCTCACATATATTAAACAAGCTTTCTTTATTTTCTGCTGGTGTGCAGGTATTTCCTTAAGTAGTTTGATTTTGCATGTTAAATCCTGAATGAACAATTTCCTTGCAAAATTTCTCCATTCAGGATCTAAGAAGAGCTTATAAATTTTACCTAAACAAGTTGCCACAAGGTGCTTTGGCCTTATTAAATAAAAATCTCAGGATGAGAGAAAGATGTAGAATGTTTTTTACCTTGGGTATACTATACATTAAAGGTACCAAGTACTTTTATAAACTTGGTTTTAATCCTTTTTCCCAAGTAAGCAAACAGACAAGTAAGTGAAGTTTGTGCCTGAACATAGTTCAGGTCTGAGGCAACTCGTGGTATGTGCTTTGCATTAAGGAAGATACTAAGGGAACGTGATCAGAGCTTACTCCACCTTTACCACGAGTTGCCTCAGACCTGAACTATGTTCAGGTGCAAACTTGACTTACTTGTCTGTTTGCTTACTTGGGAAAAAGGATTAAAACCATGTTTATAAAAGTACTTGGTATCTTTAATGTATAGTATACCCAAGGTAAAAAACTTTCTACATCTTTCTCTCATCCTGAGATTTTTATTTAATAAGGTCAAAGCACCTTGTGGCAACTTGTTTAGGTAAAATTTATAAGCTCTGCATTACTTCAACCTTGGCATCTCTGCATCTGGCTCCCACTGACGAGACCTCAATATGGCTGTTGCTGTTACCCCTCAGATAGCAAATGAGCGGCTCTGCTCGGTGGTGGGGTGAGCCTGCCACGGTATACAGCCAACCAGTTCTGAGAGTTCTTTTCAGTGGCAGGGTGAGCCTGTTACTGAGGGGAACAACGCTGAGGTTTTGAAGTTTGACCTGTACTTGAACATTTAATAAAGGTCAAAACTGGTTGGATAGTGGCCCTTTCCTTTAACATAGCATCATACATCTCTGCAAGGGGATGTGCTTTGCATTAAGGGAGATACTAAGGGAAAGTGATCAGAGCTTACTCCATCTTTACCATGAGTTGCCTCAGACCTGAACTATGTTCAGGCACAAACTTGACTTACTTGTCTGTTTGCTTACTTGGGAAAAAGGATTAAAACTAAGTTTATAAAAGTACTTGGTATCTTTAATGGAGGTATAAAAGTCTTACAGTGGCTGACTGCATAGTTCAGAAGGCCTGTCCAAAGGGACGAATTCCAGATGATTGGAGTAGAGCTCTCATAGTACCCATGTATAAAAAGGGAAATAAAACTGAATGTGAGAATTACAGACGTATTTCTCTACTGAGTGTTCCTATTATTAATGATTTATGCCAGTATACTTGAAAAATGGTTGAGAAGAATTGTGGAAGAGAAGCTTGGTGAAGAACATGCTGGATTTAGGCCAAATAGAGCCTGTCAGGATTAGATTTTCACTTTACGACAGATAGTTGAGAAAGAAATCATGGGAATATAACAAAGATCTGTATTTAAGTTTTGTAGATTTGGAAAAAAGCATATGACAAGGTGCAAGAGAGAGAGAGAGAGAAGCTCTTGAAAACTTGTAGTTGTATGGTATCAGTGGGGCATTATATCAAATAATACTTGGTCTTTATTTGAGTTGTAAGTGAGCAGTTAGAATTGAAGGAAGTACAGGAAGATGGTTTAATGTTAAGTCTGGTGTCAGACAAGGATGTACATTATTCCCTCTGTTATTCATTATCTATATGGATCACATTATGAAGGAAAGTGGTATTAAACCTGATATCAAAATTGGAGATGTTAATCTCAGCGCTTTGCTTTATGCCGATGATGTTATACTTCTAAATAAATCTGCTACAACTCTGCAAGATTTCTTGACTAAATTGGATAACTGTTGCAATAGATATGGTATGAAGGTCAGCTGCAATGAGACAAAGACAATGAAAATAGGGAAACATTGAAAATATTAACTACATTGTGAATGGAGAACCTATAGAACAAGTAAAACATTTCAGGTACTTAGGAATGATTTTGAGTGAAAATGGTAAATTAAATATGGAAATAGACAACAGAATGAACAAAGCTGATATGGTAGGAAGTCAACTGAATAAATTTATATAGAATAAGAGAGAAATTAGCCAAAACACTAAATTAGCTGTATACAAGACAGTGTTCAAACCAGTTTTAACTTATGAATCTGAGAGCTGGGTTAGAAATAACACACTTGGCCAAAGACTAGAGACTGCAGATATGAGAGTCCTGAGAAAGATTAGGGGCATGAACAGACGGCATCAATGGCAATATCATATTAAAAACGAGGATATTAGGAAAGAACTTGACATTGTCAGCATCCAGGAATGCATTAGCAGAGCTAATCTCAGGTGGTTTGGTCACTTAAACAGAATGGGCGAGGAAAGATTAGCCAAACAAGTGTTCTCTGCCAGGTTGGCAGGAAAAAGACCCAGAGGAAGACCAAGATATAGGTGGATTGATACGGTAAAAATGCCTTAGAAGATAGATATATAAATATAAGATCTGACAATGTTGTAGCTTTGACAGGTAACAGATGGATTTGGCAAAAAATTGTAAATAGGAAGTTAGTAATGATGTAAATTTTCATATTGTACTATCATATCCTATATACCCCTTCAGGGTACATGTCAGGAATTCGATGATGAACTCTGGATATAAAATCTATAGTAAAATTCTGAAAAATAGACTGTCCCATTTCTATGAAGATAAGATAGAGAATAGTAGAATGGATTTAGGAGAGGCTGCTCTTGTGCAGATGAATACTTTAAAAATTGTATTGGAAAAGCATAAAGAATACTCGTACAATGTGGAAACCCGTATTGCTTTTATTGATTATTCTAAGGCATTTGACAGAGTTAACTGCAATAAACATTTTGAGATATTAATAAATGATAGTGTTCCTCATCACCTAATTAAAGCGATTCATGATACATACACAGATAACATGATTGCAGTAAAAGTTAATGGAAGAATCTGTAGCCTATCACCCATTCTCTTCATAATCTATATGAATTCTATAGTAAGACATTGGAGACTCACAGGTTATTATTATATCCCAATTAGCAAACGTACTAATATAGATACAATACTGTTTGCCGTTGATCAGGCTATACCTACAACCTCTGAAACTGATCTGCAATACTCTATCCATCATCTTAATTTAATAGTAAAAAAAAAATAATATGGAAATTTCAAAAGAGAAGACAAAGATACTTTCTTCCTTTAAGGGAAGAGAACTAAAAAGAAGTACAATCTGTATAGACAATACAATTATTGAACAAGTCAACTCTTCCAAATACTTTGAATATCACCTAACCAACATAGAAGAAAAAGACATAGAAATAAAAATTACAAATTTCAATAGAGATTTAAATATTATAAATCTGGTTTTATTCGGATTAGAGCTTGTAAAACATTAGCAAGACCAGTGCTGACTTATGGAAGTGTGGCATGGACGATCAGAAAAGAAAATGAGAGAAGATAACTGCAGCAGAAATGAGATTTATGAAGAGAACCATAGGATCCACCTTGTTAGATCATAAAAGAAATAAAAAAATCATGGAAGAAATGAATGAACAACCAATAATAGACTATATCCACAACTATAGATGAAAATGGAAACAGCATATTGAAAGAATGGACAATAGTAGAATCACCAAACAAATCCTTGAATACAAACCCATGGAGAAGAGATCAGTTGGAAGACAATATAAGAGATGAAATGAGACCGTAACAGGCCCGGGGCCTAATATAAGATAGGAAGATGATATTGATGGCATTGCCTCATTTCATCATTCTCAACATTGATAGCCATTTGCAGTGCTGTAACGAGGGCATAGTGAAAAAGGTGCCTGCCACAGGTGCAACTAGGTTTGGGGCCCAAAGCTTATAACATTTTTGTCATTTGGGGGTTGGGGGGGGTGCAAGTTAGACACTTGCTGCAGGTGCTTCATCTCTCATTACGTCACTGGCCATTTGTGTATATTCTATAAACAAAATTTGATGCACATTGTTCAATACTTTCAAACATTAAAAACTTCAGAAAAACATTAGAGCTTTATTGGCTCACCACAGCTGACTGACCTTACACAACAACCATCTCCTACAGCTAAACTTCTCTAAATCTGCAAGATATGTTCTTCACTCATTATGATAAGCTTGCAGTCAATATTGAAATACACATCCAACCTAGATACTTTTGAAAAGATCTTATATATGTAAGATTAACCTCTTCCAAATCATCTTCATAGTTTCTCTTATTTTTCACCAGACAGTGATCAGAATAATCTTAAAAAGAGCAATATTAAAATCTCTTCTGGTTTGATAGCATTTCTTCACTTGTTCCTATGGCTCATCCAAAACTTCCTATTTGCTGCTGTGGGTGAGCCAAAGAATCCTGCTATAGATACAAAATATATTATTTTTTTCAAGTCAAATCACGTTTCATTGGTGGTGGTCTCACACAAGGACAATTAAAAATTGCCAGCTGCCTAAAAACTTTTACAAATATGCCACAATGGGATTCAAACTGAAAATCTGTTGTAGAGTAGATATTGCTGTATTGAATCCTTAGGGACAGACATAGTCTGTTATAGTGCAGGGTTCTGCTATACGAGGGTGGTCTGAAAAGTTCTTGGCCTCAACCATAGATGGCAACACTACTGGCAAGAGATTTTTTTTTTCTAAGTTGGTACATCTGTCATAAGCATTCCTGTGAAATCGCAAGTCATTCTATCAAGTAGTTTGTATTATACAGCTGTCTGAAGCAAAAGTGTCTGCATCCCTTGAAATGGATAAAATTGAGTATCGTGTGGTTATAAAATTCTTCGTAAAAGAAGGTTTAACAGCAAAAGAAATTCATTTGAAGTTCATAAAAGTTTATGGGCACTCTTCTCCTTCATTTTCAACAATTAAGAAATGGGCTGCCAAGTTTAAACGTGGCCGTACCAGCCTTGAAGATGATCCACATGAAGGACATCCAAAAAGTGTAACAACAACAGAAAATCATTGATCAGTGCATTATATGGTATTGGATGATTGGCGAGTCAAAGTGCATGAAATTGCTGAGACTATAGGCATTTCAAAAACACACTCGCATGAAAATTTCTGAACAGTGCTTGCAGCATTTTAACAAGATAAAACTGATTTTGTGCATCGGTTTGTTACTATGGATGAGACTTGAATTCACCAGTACACACCAGAATCCAGACAGCAGTCAAAACAGTGGACAGAAGCCGGTTGTTCAGCACCAAAGAAGACAAGGTCACGGCATCGCGTTTTGGGATGCTAAAGGCATTTTGTTTATTAATTATCTTGAAAAGGGTAAAACAATAACCTGGAAATATTAGTCCAATCTTTTAACCAGACTAGACGAAAATAATCGTGAGAAAAGACCTGGTTTGCAGAAGAAAAAAATCATCATTCATCTGGACAATGCACCTGCCTACAAAAGTGTTTTGGCAATGGGAAAATTAAGGGATCTGCACTATGAATTGTTGGAACATACACCCTATTCCCCAGATTTAGCTCCATGTGACTTCTTTCTCTTCCCAAAACTAAAACTCTTCCTCGCTTGTTGGAGTTTTTCTTCAAAGCAAGAGGTGATTGCAGCTGTAGAGGGGTATTTTGCAGATCTTACGGAAAACCATTACAGGGACAGCATGATGGCGCTAGAGCATCGCTGGAATAAATGTATTAGTCTTAAGGGAGATTATACCGGCTTGGTTGGCTGAGTGGTTAGCATTTTGCTCTCCAGCCAAAAGGCTGTGGGTTCGAATCCTGCCATGGGCATGGATGTTTGTGATTGTCTTTAAAAATACTAGTGTTGGTGGTGGGAGGTAAATGGTGTTGGTGTAGTTGCAGTTCTTTGTAGTAGGAGGATTGAGAGAGTTGCAGAGTAGGTGCTCTCCCTCGATGAGTATTTGGAGGTGTCGAATAATAATAATATGTTGAAAAATAAAAATAATTTTATGGCTATCAGCAATCACTCTAGCTCATTTAACATTACCTAGGGTGTACCATGTATAGGCAAGCTAGAAATGCACCCCCTCCCCTCTACAGACCAATTACTTCACTATCATCCTTGATCTTTACACTTGATAAACATACTTTCATTGCTTTTTTATTAAATATATCTCTTATCTTTGAGTCGTTACATAATACCTTCTCACTTTCAGTTTGTTGCACTTTCATACTTTTCTCATTCACTTTTTCTTTCATTCTTTCTCCAGTTGTTCTATCTCATGAAGGATGCTGTGTATGCATGCTATTTTGCTCTTTATTGTCATTGAGGGGGGGGGGGGCAGAATACTGATTGGACCCCTTACATATTTCATTTCCATGAAACAAAAGAAATCAAAAGGAATTCATGGGAAACAGAACAAATGAAATCTTAGAAAACAGAATAAATGAAATTGAGAAATAAAACAAAAGAAATCAAAAGGAATAAAATAAAGAAATTCACAGGAAACAGAATAGATGAAATGTAGTGAACAGAATAAATGAAATTGAGAAATCAAACAAGAAATCACAGGAAATAAAACAAATGGAATCTCGAGAAATGAAATAAAAATTGGAGAAATAAAACCGAAGAAATCATAGGACACAGAACAAATGAAATGGTGGAAAGAAATAGGAAGAAATAGAACAAAAGAAATTGCAGAAAATTATTATTATTATTAGACCTCCGTGGAGTCAAAGACTCATGTTTTTGACATTCACATTTTCTGCAGTTATCACACTCATGCAATGCATTCCAATCATTCGCCGCTCTTTATGCAAAAAACCACCTACCAGCTTCTCACTCCCTTGTTCGCACCCTTTTTTATAGCATTTAGTATTTAAAAAAATTTCTTAAATATGAATCAGACAAAAAAAACCTTACCAGCTTATGTCTCGTATACCCCTCTCTTTCCTCCCTCTCCTATCCACCAGCCTCTGCAAACTGCATTTTCTCAACCTTTTTTCATAGTATTCCAGAGACTAAACACTGCCTTAATCAATCACCTCTTGACCCTTTTCAATATCTCTTCATCCTTTTGAAAACTAGGCACTCAAATCTCTGCTGATAACCCATGTGTGGATTTATCAAGGTCTTATACAATGCAACCATAAACTCCTCACTTCTATAAGTCAGTATCCTCTGTATCATTACTCGAATTCATTGTGCTGTTCTCACAATTTTATCATTGTCCTCTAAATTTTAGATCCCGATCACCAGATCTCTTATTTACCCCGGCTTCTCTACTATATCCCCTCTAATTGTATACCAGAGTGGTCTGAAAAGTTCTCGACCTAACAATGAAAAAACAAATTTATAATTTCAAAATTATTTTTATTTTTTAACGTAATTTCCCTTAAGACAAAAACATTTATTCCAGCAATGCTCCAGCACCATTATCCCATCCCTCTAGTGGTTCTCAGTAAGATCTGCAAAGTACCCCTCTACATCTGCAATCATCTCTTGATTTGATGAAAAACTCCAAGCGAGGAAGAGTTTTAGTTTTGGGAAGAGATAGAAGTCAGAGGAGTCAAATCTGGGGAATAGGATGGATGTTCCAACAGTTCATAGTGCAGATCCCTTAATTTTCCCATCACCAAAACACTTTTGTGGGCAGGTGCATTGTCCTGATGAATGATGATTTTTTTCTTCTGCAAACCAGGTCTTTTCTCACAATTATTTTCCTCTAGTCTGGTTAAAAGATTGGACTATTATTCCCCGGTTATTGTTTTTACCCTTTTCAAGATAATTAATAAACAAAATGCCTTTAGCATCCTAAACACCAAAGCCATGACCTTTCCTGCTGATGGAACCGACTTTGTCTTCTTTGGCACTGAACAACTGGCTTCTGTCCACTCTTTTGACAAAAACAGTGTTGGCAGAAGGACACTTGGATTCACCATTACATTCAGGTGTGTAATGGTGAATCCAAGTGTCATCCATAGTAATAAACTGATGCACACAGTTTTATTTTTAGGTGACTTCAGAGATTTTCATGCGAGTGCGTTTTTGATCTGCTTTGAGCAAGCGCAGCACCCATCTTGTGCAAAGCTTTTTCATTTGCAATTCTTCATGCAAAATATATCCTAGACGTTCTTTTGAAATGCCTATAGTCTCAGCAATTTCATGCACTTTGACTCACCAGTTATCCAATACCATATCATACACTTGATCAGTGACTTCTGGTGTTGTTACACTTTTTGGACGTCCTTCATGTGGATCATCTTCAAGTCTGGTATGGCCACATTTAAACTTGGCAGCCCATTTCTTAATTGGCAAAAACGAAGGAGAAGAGTACCCATAAACTTTTATGAACTTCGAATGAATTTCTTTTGTCATTAAAACCTTCTTTTACAAAGAATTTTATAACCGCACAATACTCAATTTTATCCATTTCAAGAGATACAGACAACACTTTTGCTTTGGACAGCTGTATAAAACAAACTATTGATAGAATGACTTGCAATTTCACATGGATGCTTATGATAGCTGTACCAACTTAGAAAAAAAAATCTTGCCAATAGTGTTGCCATCTGTGGTCGAGGCCGAGAAGTTTTCACACCACCCTCATATACTCTGCAATTCTTTGTTTTCTGAATTTTAAATCCTTACACTTTGCAACATTTTATTCCCACTCTTATGCCTATTCATTCAATCTATTCAAGTCCTATTGTAAAGCCAGAACATGTGCTCTATTGCTTTTTGCTCTTCACAGTATCACATCATGTGCAAATAACTGATATTCACATTCACACCTTCCCCCAACATCATTAACTTGTAGGTTAATGATGTGTTTGAAGGGGAAGATTCAGTTGTTTGCACATGATATGTTACTGTGAAGAGCAAGGAGAAGTAAAGCAGATCCTGTTGCTTAACAAGAAGACTTGAATTGCTATTCAACAAAAATCACTATTGGTCCTAAAACAGATTCTTTGAGGCATGATAATAGTGATTTTCCTCTTCTGGAATTTTGCTTTCCCATACACATGTTGATACCTATTGGATAGAGAATCTCCAGTTCCTTGCCCTAATCTGTTATCCAACCCAACTGTTCCAGTTTAACTATCAACTTATGTGGTAGTCTTTGCAAAATGTAAGTATACCATTGTGTATATATATCTCCCTTGTCCAATGTACCTGTAACCTTTACTGAAACATAATCTTGCTGTACATCAAAGAGAATGCCACTGTTCTCTGAACCCAATTCTGGATCTTGGTCCTTGCTAACCTCTTCATCACTTTAATCACAACGCCAGACACACAGATTGGCCTATAATCTGAAGTGTGGGTTTTCTTACCTTCCTTATGAAGCAGCACAATCTTGCCTTCCACTCCTATGGATTTGGCACAATGTAAGACTCATAAAGCAAATAAAATCCCTAGAAATAAAGCAAATAAAATCCCTAGAAATAAAGCAAATAAAATCCCTAGAAATAAAGCAAATAAAACCCTAGAAATAAAGCAAATAAAATCCCTAGAAATAAAGCAAATAAAATCCCTAGAAATAAAGCAAATAAAATCCCTAGAAATAAAGCAAATGAAATTCCTAGAAATAAAATGGATGAAATCCTGAGAAATAAAACTGAAGAAATCACAAGAAATAAAACAAATGCAATTATAAAAAAATTAAACAAAAGATCATTTTTCAAAGTCCAAGTTATCCTTTGAGCTATTTTGCTAACATTCATAGTATTTCCTCTGCTCCTCAAATTCCTAGTCTTGTCAATTGCTACCTTATAATTCTATCATCCCAAATTGATTACACTTTACTACATTCAACTTCAATGATTATCTTTTGTCCATACTATCAGTCTGTTTAAATTATTCTTCAGAATATCTACATTCATGTCACCTTTATTAATTATTGCTCTCTTCAGTTTTAGCATCATCTGCAAAACATTTGGATACCTCCCCAGATTAGTTCTATATTATTATTGTATAAATAGCAAAGACCCAAGTACAGATTCCTGTGGTATACTTCTAGTCATCCGCTTTTTCTTGTATTTGCCTCTACTGTATACTGCTCTTCTATGTGTCTATCAGCCAGTGGTGGCCAGTGAAAATTTTAAGTGGGGATCTGCATATACAAAATAAATATTTTTTTTTCCCTAATCAGTAACCAATTTATTAATAAATAAATTTACATATTAAAAAATTGTTTTATTAAAAATATTTCACCCTCACCACGTACACACACACACACACACACACCAATAATAAAAGTTTCGTATCTCACAGAAATAACGCACGGAAGCATAAAAATTTATCTGTAGTGACACTGCTCTCTGAGCAGTGTTGGATTCACTTGTTACATGCAGTGACAAGTGCAAACGAATATCAGCGAGTCTAGCTGGAACTGACCGAACGTGATAATTCTGACACTGCGTTAGATCGCAGTGCATTTGCTTTGTAATCTAAAGCGTTAATCGAACAATTCCAATTAGTAACTATTCAATCAATGTCGAAATATAAGCTCTAACCTTTAACATGTTGTATTGCATTTATATAATGTAAGCATTGTTATTATTTATAAACACAAACAAAATTTCATTTTTTCATTTTTTCTTTGGGGTGCTGCAGTGTCGCAGTGCTTATGTACAAGCCGCCACTGCTATCGGCTACCCTGCTTCATATTCATTTTCATTTTCTACTTTATGTAATACTGTATAGTATCTTTCAAATACCTTTGCAAACTCCAAAAGTATCATCATGTAGCTGTTTCTTTATTCAACACAACTGTCACTTTATTGTATAAAGTAAATAAATTAACACCTAGCAGTGTCTGCATGTGCATAAATTGCTGGTGGGAACTAATTTTAGCATATATATGCTGCTTCCACATTGGACCGTCTCCTTTTCACAAAGCTTATATGGCATGTTTGCAACTTTTTCATTAGCACTTGTGAGTCTTAATGATATTGAAAATATCAAATGAAATTTGAACTGATTTCAAGTATATACATATATGTATATATGTATGTATTTTTTTTTAATTTTATTATTTTTTTAATGTAGTTCTCACCCACAAAAGGTTAGTAAATCTATAATACATTTGTACCATGGGTGGGCTAAGGATTTTCCTCCCATTTTTATCAGTTATATATATATATATATTTGTACTTTTTTTATTTATTGTTACATAGTCCAAAAAACACTGCTCTAGAGGCCAAACATGGAAATTTTTCAAGCCACTTCAGGTCTCCAATGTGTGTGTGTGTGTGTGTGTGTGTGTGTGTGTGTGCATGCACATGTGTGTGTGTGCGTGCGTGTGCACATATGCATCTTTGGTTGCTTTAGAAAATTTACTTTACATAAACTGAGTGTTTTCTGTACCCAGTGACTGCATGATAGATGGCAGTTACACATGTATTCTGTAACTGAAATTTTCAAAAGAGTATGTTAGGACAAATGCATTTAATTAGATTATGTTTTGCACTTACAATGAAGCTGTTTGTGATGACGGTTCACTTATTTACACCTTTTAGTAATTCAAATATACCAACCAAATATAGCATTCTCCTTAATTACTGTTTTCTCATATATCCTAAAACAAACACCTTAATCCTCCCCCCCCCCCTCACCCCTGCATGAAGATTTGGTTGCCTTTGCAGAACTGTCATGATATGCGGTATGTCTGCTGATATGCAAGGATAAAATTTCTGCAGGAAAGTGTTTTCATTTGCCCCGCTAGATTGTTAAGGTGGTGGCGAGAGATTCCTGCACACCCTGACAGGAATATGTTATGTTAAAGTAAGACCTTCCCTTCATAAAGCTGTTCGGTCCCTCTCCCAAAAGAATACCACAATATCTATCCATCAATTCCTGAATTCTGTCCTTAACTATCTTTTTTCAGTATATTGTTACTCAGAAACTGTCTGGATTTATTATGTTCTACTTCAATTTTGGAACCACCTTTGTTATGGAACTGTTTTATCCTCTTTCTACTCCCATGGAACCATGCCAGAGCCAAGACTTAAACAGCCTAATTAAAGATACTGCCATTTTTCTTGTACTTTCCACCCAAGCTGATATCTCATCCAATCCCATGACTATATTCACATGAGATTTCCTAACATCCTAAACATCTTAATTTCATCAACCTCAATTCATTTGTCAATCCCTTTCATATTAGTCACTGCATTATTTCCTTCTGGATGATACATCCTCTCTGAGTTATCAATAATGTGACTATTTCTTCTGCTTCTGTCAACCCTCTACCATCAGCATTCATTGAAGTTATCCTACCATAATCATTCTTCCTTTTTTACTTACCATGTTGAACATTAACACTTAAGATTTCCTTTGGCCTGCTCAGCTAATTTCCTCTCATAATCTGATTTGCCTTCACCATGCTGATCACCCTTCTTGCATGTGTTTTCTTTAGGTCATGATTTACTGTTCACATTTCTTCTTATATTCCCTCTACAGCATTTTTTTTTCTTTATATCTGCAGCTTAATGATGCTATTCATCCATTTAATTGACAGTTGATTTATCCTCCTGGTCCTAAGTATGCACTCTGATATTATTTCTCTCAAACATCCCTTTAGTGTTTCATGTGCACTGTTAACATTCTTCATTTGAAGCTTCTCATGCCCTGCTCAAAGTTGTCTTATAAATTTGTTGTAATTACTAGCTTTTTAGTTCCACATACCCCAATTCTTTGAAAATTCTATGTTTAGAAACTTCCCAGCCAACACTGCATGATAACTGTTACCAACTGGAATCCAGTACTTGCAATCTTTGAATTCCTGTGCCACATGCTGTTTCAAGTAATTATCTCTATAAATTTAATTTCCTTCTTTCATTCTACTCTTTTGCAATTTTGTGGTGGAGGTCATCCACATTTTTCTTTGCATCCTCTGCTGAACTGCTCATTGCTTGCAGTTCTTCTACCATCAACAACAATATTCCTCCCCATTGTGGTTCTGTTCTTCTTTATTTTACTATATCCTTTACACTATATATAAAACAATGCATTTATAAACAGCTTTGTGTGTTTTGTATTTACTTATGGTAAATATAAAATTTATCCAGTATGTATTTACTTATAAACTGGACAAATCTTATGCTCCTTACATTGCTTGATGCCATACTTTATGGCATCCACAGTAGATAGAGGTCATTATGGATGAAATCAGTTTGTCAACCTGTGCTCTTTCTAATTACTTTATTGAACTTGCACACACCATGTATGAAAACCTTTTTTACATGAGAAGAATTTTAGCTACTTCATCACCTTAATTGGATATAACCTTGCAAATACAGAGACACCATTTCAATGTATGTAAACAAAGATACGTAGCATCTTTGTTTACATACATCTCATGAAATACTTGCAGTATCTGATAAAGAAACCACTAAATGTTTTTAGAAACACTTGTGACATAGAAAAAACATCTTTATTTTATTACATTTACATTTTATTACATTATATTTACACAAGCTTATTTGATCTGAAAATTACAGAATCCTCAGTTTCAATTCAAAACAAAGAAAACTTAAACAAGAAAAGATCAAGAGCAGTCTAGTAAAGCAATACAACTTCGAAACAAAATCAATAAGTGAAGTATCAAAATGATTGTTATGGGAGATTTTAACTACAGTGGTATAAACTGGGGAGAGGAAGATGATTGTAGCAATAAGGGAATGGAATTTCTAGAATTCTTGAGGGACAAATGTCTTAGGCAACATGTAATAGAGGGAACAAGAGGTTCAAGAGTTTTGGATTTGGTTATAGCATCAGAAGAGTTGATAATAACTGAGATGACATCTCTCCCACCAGTTGGAGAGAGTGACCATATGGTTTTGACTTGGAAAATCAATAGACATGCAGGAGTATCAAAGAGACAGGAACGTATGAGGAATTATAAGGTAGGTGATTATAATAGTCTAAGACATCAACTTGGTGAAGTTTCATGGAGGGATGAATTGGAAGGCCGGAATATCATTAGTGCATGGGAAATTGTGAAAGAATATTTGTTAGCAGCAATGGTAAGTTGTATACCACGAGTGAACAAGAGGACACAATTTGGAGTAAAGTGGATGACAAACAATATTAAATAGGAATTGCATGCCAAAAAGAGGCTGTGGGAGAGATATAAGGAGACAGGTGAAGAGAAGATGCATGAAGAATATAAGACACAAGCCAGAAGAGTGTCTAGTATGGTAAGGAAGACAAAACTGGAATATGACAGGAGATCAGCCCTAAGATCTTGATAGACTTTGTATTTCTTAGGAAGGACCTCCCACGATGAGTCTTTTGACTCAGTGGAGCCTAATAATAATAATAAGAAGAAAGAAGCTCTCTTCAGAAAGAAATTTCTCTCTTATATACAAAGCAGATACTCCATCTACAACCAAAAATAATATACATTCAGCTGATGGACTTATTACTGCTGTTATGGCCAACACTTGTGAATTTTTTTAATGCAATACTTTGAATAAAAAAAAAACATTTAACACAACAATCTACTTTCCAAAACTAGTTTAATCCAGTATGTGGATGATTTTTCTTATCTGATAGCACAGGGTGGCAGAATTACATGAGTTCCTGTATCCTCAACAGCCAGCATCCTTAAGTCAAGTTTGTCTGTAAACTAGAAAAGGCTGATCAATTAGCATAGCTGAATGCTGATCTTGAAATTCAAGCTTGCTCTTGTTATCATTCAGGTAGTGAGAGGTGTGATTTGAAATCTGATTATTGGAATAATGAATTACAGGTAACCTTCATATAACACGGATGTTAAGTTCCATAGAAATGCCGCATTATATAAATCACGTTTTGCGAGACTCAGATAACATACAAAAAGTAGGGTTATGTTCCGAAATCGTTTTTTTTTAAATAAAAAAAAAATTATATAAACAACAATGACATATCCAACAAAAATATATTTTTATTTAATTCAGGTAATTCATGTAAGTTAAGAAAACATAAACTATGACACAGATACGTAGTATAAAATTATAAAAATTACAAATTGTAATTAAGCTTCATTGCGCATAATGCATAAAAGTTTTAGGCAAAATAAAAATAACTGCATATTTTAATCTTTCATAGCATGAGGATTTGAGGATCAG
This sequence comes from Typopeltis vanoorti, assembly GCF_054136105.1. Lineage (NCBI taxonomy): Eukaryota > Metazoa > Arthropoda > Arachnida > Uropygi > Thelyphonidae > Typopeltis > Typopeltis vanoorti. Next base: position 69,078,439 of record NC_143564.1, on the reverse strand, counting down.
TTAATAAACATTGGTTTTGTCATGTAATCACCTGATGCATTACTACAAAACAGAGTAATTCTGTCTTTGGAAACTTTGAATCCTGGAGCTGATCTTTCATTTTTCGAAATATAGGTACGTTTTGGCATTTTTTTCCAATATTACCAGATTCATCAGCATTGAACACCTGGTCTGCATTATAAATGGTTATAAACTTTGAGAGTTTTTTTGTTTAATAAGATTTCCATTCAAAGGAATTTTCTTTTGAGTGCATCTTCTTTCCAAATCATTAGAGATTTCTTCATTTTTCTCTTAGAAAATTGCGTATACGAGCAACAAGCTTTGCACTTACCGTTGACCCAGCAATAAACACTTTCTCGGATTTTATGTTCATTGTGTTTGATTGTTTGAATTGTTGATTCATTTAAATTCAAAGTCCTTACAACAACTGGTTTTTCTCTATTTTTCAACCGATCCATGATTTTAATTTTTTTTTCTTCAAGACGAATTTTTTTTTTCAATATTAATTTTTTCCCTTTCAATGCAATTTGTGGCCATTACTATAAAAATAATTTTTTTACATAAAAAAAGCATTGCATATTTATTATGTAACTCACCAGAAAATAAAGTGCTCAGCTTGAGATAACACACTTATGATTTTTAATGCACTTTCCTGGCAGAAAACGAAGACAATTTTCAACAATAAACACTTTATATGGTATACAATTGATGTACATGCGTGCTAAAGGGTGTTTCCCCTAATATAAATTCGCTACTTATATAACTACCTGCGCAATACGGGCAGACACAAATTTATCAAAGATAAAATTTGATTTTTAAGTTGCACAGTGAAAAATATATGAAAAGATAAAGGGTTACTACAATTTCTATACTGTGTTTTTGTCAAAACCACTTAGTATAAGTACCACTTTGAACAAGAGTTACTACAGTTTGTCTGCTGTGTTATATTGAAAGTGCATTGTATAAGTACCACGTTATACGAGGGTTACCTGTACTGACTATTTAAAACTTTTAAAACTATATATTTAGAAATTTATGTACATTTAATCATACAAATACAACATTTATTTTACAAATGATAGTCTATATTTTTCAATTTAGCTACTTGAATACAAATTCTACCCTACAGTTCTTCTTTATGAACTGGTCAATAACATCGTCATAAAAAGTTGGTTGTAACTTAATTTTCCCAAGCAACATGCACACTTGTAAAGGCTGCTGAAGCTCACTGGCTAGCGCTACGTTGACTGTGTATAGCCTGTGGTTTAAACAACAGAGTGAGATGACGTGAAATGGCTATGCATGCGCATGAAATTACAGTGCTGCTGTGAGGACCTGTAAGCTTCTACAACCGAGCAAGCCAAGGTAGCTTTGACTAGACGAGCAAGCATCGGCCTTTGATATACTACACAAAGCTCAATTATTGCTTCTCAAGCTTAAGACGTCTTCTGTCTACAAAAATAAAATCCTAAATGGAATGCTTAGAAATGCATGCATTTATTAACAAATAAATAGTACTTCTTTCTCAATTAATGAGCGTGCATGGAGAATGGAGAATTCACCACTGTCAGTTAGCCTTTGTAGACATACATTGCATGAGCACTAAACATGGAATGCTAAAGTTAGATTCCTATGAAAGTATTACTATCTGCACACTCAGTCACACCACAAATATATTATGTAGAATGGTAAGATACTGAAGAAGTGGTAAATATAAATGTCACTGCCAACTTTATACTTCCAAAAATATACAAGCACTGATGACTACTGCCATATGTACATTTAATCAAGCAGCAGTTGTATGCAGAAACATTCAAAAGGCTGTTAGTTATAGAGTTTGTGGGCAGATGGATTTTTTTATGTTGTACAGAATATTCATCCAAAGAAGAATATAAGATATTTGAAACCTGCTGGAACACAATTGAAGGTCAGATAGAGAGTTTAGGTATTTATTAGTATTATGTGGTTCAGCATATATAATATGCTGCATTTTGTGTGTGCGTGCATATGCACATGCTGTGTTGAAATATAAGTATTAGGTTGCCCTTTGCTTTAGAATGATATCTAATATGTATTCATGTTGTCACACATAGCCTCAGCAAGTAAATATCCTCCTATCACTACACTACATGTCTGTATATTTTCAGTGCTATTTGGAGAAAAATTTCACTTCAAAGGAAGTGTTATCATAAGATGCCATATCAGCTTATCTATTCTTGGTATTGGTAAAAGACTAAATGATACAAAATCAACTGTAAGCATTATGTGATTTGACTGATAGAAATGTGAGGGTGCCACATTAGAAAAAGACTCAGAAAGCTAATTTAAGACCCAAAAGATTCTCGGAATGCTCTTCTGGTCTATGGAAATCTGCCACAGTCGTCTACAGAGATTCAAGTTAATAGTAGGATACCCTACATGTTCTGCATAAGCTATTGTCATGCTAATCTCTTTTCTGATCATTGAGTGTGGGTGTTCAGTGCAAATGTCTAAAGAGTACCTTATGCATAAATGTATCTTTCCATCTATGAAGTTTTGTGTGTGGGGAGGGGAGGAATGTTCTGCGGTTGTTCCTTCAGAACATCCACCCCCTTCCCCCACAAAACTTGAACCATTGCTTGTGGTGTTCCTGGGAAAGGATAAATACTAAGAAATCTGCAATATTTATGGATAATGTTGCTAAACATTGTGGCAATTTTATTGAACAGGCTCTTGTCTCTTTCAACATAATGCAGGTGCTATTGTAACATACAATATTTTAGGAAAATTATGTGAAAAAGTTTGAATGGTCTTCTGCAGGATCCTACTCTCATCCTAATAGAAGACCTTTAGAGGAAGTGGAAGTGTGGTTATAGGGTAGACTAATGCACTAAACCAGTACTGAATAGTCATGTTGAAGAAAGAATGGTTCAAAACACCTGTTTCATACCATCACAAACTGGTGGAGAGTGCCTAGAAGAGTGAAACTGTAATCAGAGCCATATGAAGGTTCATGGGCTTATTGAGATTTGTGCAGTTTACTTTTTCTCAAAATATATTGGTTGTCATATATATTTCAACATTGTGTAAATATATAGTGATTAATTTTTGTGTGTATATATGTAAGAATATATATTTTATATAATGATTTTCTGAAAATGCAGTTCTCAGAGTGGTGACAATGGAAGTGATTCAGATGTGCAGCATAGACATAGGCGGCATAGTAGAAGGAAAAAGTATGTATTTTCTTTTCTATTAAACTAAAAAATTTTTTCTGTGAATATATATATATATATATATATATATATATATATATTATTATTAAATTGAAAGTTTACTCGGTTTGATAATATATTAAAATTTATTTAATGACTGAAAACAGAGGTTTTGAATAAAAAAAACTTTATTAATACACACAACTCGTTTCGTCTGAGAACAGACTTCATCAGGTGTATGGTTTTCTCTGATAAAAAATATCACAGAAAACTATACGAGTACTGGATTTCTACACAGCAGAAATTAACAACAGAGGTTAACATTTAAATGGAAAGCATTTCTCTTTAATAACTGACAAAAGTTAGTGAGTGATTTTTTAATCTTCTTAATGTGGAAGACATTTCAAATAGAATGACATAAGATGGAACAATCCTCACATAAGATGGAACGACTGCTCGTCACATCCTCCTAATGCATCCCTGGTGTGTTAAGAGGATGTGAGGAGCAGGCAGGTGGTAACTGGAATGCTTTGCCTGAAAGTGTGATTAGTGAAAAAAAAAAAAACCTTGAATGGTTTAAGGCACAGTTTAGTGAGTTTGTATAACAGTAAGGACCTCTTACAATCAGTCTCTGACAATATAAAGGTCTGATATCATCAGACATAAAGGTCTAATGATATTTGTTTGATGAACCATCATCAAATATGTAACCTCAAGAGGTACAGAGGATACCCCATGGTAGGTACTACAGGTCTACTGCTGATTTTCTGATACATTTGGTTCTACAGACTTCTTGAATTACCCATTTGTCCTGGACCAATGGTGATCATATAATAATAGTTCATCAGTCCACCTCTGACCAACTAATTATGTCTCAGCTGCTCAAAACTTTAATATTAGGTGTAATTTAAATGTGAATTAAATGATTTAATGAAATATATACATTCATATAAAAATGATACAGGCTTATCAGTACATAGTGTAGAATTTTTTTTTTTCACTTGGTTATAAATTATATTAAACTTGCTAAGAAAGTATATTCTTGGCAAGTTTATCATTTGATTGTTTATCCAAGTGTAAGCAAAGAAAGTTTGCCTGTTTGATATCTTCACAACTATGCTACTTGTATATAGAGGTTAATAACTGCACATTAATTGAGTTAATATCCCATTATGGTTTTACCTTTATTGAGATCTCATCAGTGGGAGCAATGAGTGGATCGGTGCAAAAGACAAATGCAGATGGCGTAGTTTTTTAAAACTGGTGAGCTGCTGTGAATGTAACATGTATGTTTAGGGAGAGATTGAGGATAACTATGTGGAGAGGATTAATAACAGAGATGAGAGAGTTTAGGTGTGCAAGAAGTGTAACATGCTTACAGATTGAGGTGTCTGTGAATGTGAGTGGTAGCAGGCAAAAGTCACAGTAGAAGATCATAAATGTAGCTGTGGAAGTAAGCAGGGCTGATGGTATGTTTGAGTGCATGAAAGACAGTGCAGCCGACAATTGTGGTAAGACAGCGGGTGAAACTGGCAGTGTATTAGCAGTGGCAAGTGATAAAACAGAGAACACACAAGGTAATGAAAATGTAATTGTAATTAAAGAAATGAAAGTGAAGTTGATAAAGGTGAGGCAAGAGATTAAGGGCATGAGGAATTGAACTGAGGAGAATTACAGATTTAAATGGAAATGTGAGAAAGAAATGGATGAAAGATGGCTGGCCTTTTGAAAGAGATATTGAATGATTCAGCCCTGTATGGGGATTGAATAATTAGAAGTGTGATGAATGAAAAGATGCACAAAGTTTGTTTCCTGGGAGGTAGTATGAGCAGGGTGATTGAAGCATTAAATAAGAGGAGTAAGCAAACTAAAGAGGTGTTAGTGGTAATAATCCAAGACCCTTGATCCTTGTGTACCCTCTGTTACCTACTGTCTAACAGAGGGTACACAAAGATCCAGGGTTTGATTTGATTTGATTATCTCATCAGAAGATCTAAAAAATAAAAAAAAGCTAATGCCTTTTATTCCCATATAGTGAGTAGGCAAGGCTGTTTTAGCCCTCTCTATCTTTTGGAGACCGAATGGCAAAGTTTAATCTCCACCAGTAGCCAATCAGAGATAGCTGGCCCAAGACTGTCACTAATTATACATGGCATCTGGTGAAGAGAGATAACTGACAAGTGCCACAATCTTGTGGTCCCTAATCCTAACAATATGCTTACTGTCTGAAAATAGTGTGGGTTCTACGGTCTATTTTCTTGAGTTTTACGGCTTGAAAAATTTGAGTTTCCGGGAGGAAAAAAATCTGTTTGTCTATGCCAAAGATCGACTAACCATCCAAAAAAAGGCTTAATAAAAGTTCCTCTAGGCGGCGACTAGAATTGAACTTATGACACTCTCTCTCTTCAGTCGATTTAGCACTATGGAAGGAGCATGCCATCTCCACTGAGCTACACGGGTGATCAGACATTGGAACATATAACTGATTGGCACTCATCTTGCACTGCCTCCATTATGGCTTTTTCTTCCAGAATGAAAACTTCACTTCTTCAGTCATCCGTTTTAGTACTATATAGGCATCAGAAGATATTATTGTAAATTGAAGTGTCACATCTTTCTCCAGTTGGTGAAAGTCACCACGAAGTGATCACTTTGTGATGGCCAGCTATATTAGTACTTCTGTGACAAAGGGTTATATGTGGAACTATAAAGTGGGTGATTATGATAAACTCAGAAGGTGGCATGCAGCTATATCTTGAAATAAGGATTACATGTGAAGGAAATCAATGTTGCTTGGTCCCTAATCAGGAACTGTCTGATAGAGGCAATGTGTGTCTATTCCAAGAGAATCAGGAGATTAAATAAGGTAGGTCTAAAATGGATGACTGAAGAAGTAAAGCATTCATTCTGGAAGAAAAAGGCATTGCGGAGGCAGCACATGGTGAGTGGCAATCAATTACATGAAGAGTATAAAGAGTAAGCAAAAAAGGTGATTCGCTTGGTAAGGTACAGTATGATCAGCAGGTAGAAAATGAAGCTAGAAGAAATCCTAGGGAATTTTTTCAATATGTGGCTAGTAGAAGGAAGAATGATGTTGGTTAGTGATGATGGTAGCATAATAACCACTGAGGAGGATATAGTAGCATTCTTAAATGAGCAATTCCATAAGGTATGCTATCCTTATGAATATAACATAATGTAGATCTCAAGAGCAGTGAGAATGGCAAAAGAGCCACTGATGGTTATTGAGCAGGAGGTATATTGAGCAATTGAGTAAACTTGATGTGATTAAGGCTCTAAGACTTGATGTTATATCACCACGTCTTGAGAGAATATTCCAGGTGATTAACAACAGCTTTAACATACTTCTTCAACATGAGTCTTAGATTGGCTCAAATTCCAAAAGAGCAGAAAGGAGATAAAATTGTTCTGCTTCATAAACAGGGTGATAAGACTAAGGCTTTGAATTATAGGTCAATCTGCTTGTCTGAAGTTGTGGTTAAGTTGTTAGAGAGGCTAGTGAGGACCAAGATTCAGAACTGGATTGAGAGCAGCAGAATTCTCTTTCCTGGGCAGCATGGGTTTGCTATAGGAAGATTATGTTTTAGTAATTTGCTTACTTATTATAAGGTGACAGATGCATTAGGCGGGGGGGGGGGGTCCATACATAGTAGTATATTAAAATTTTTGCAGAGGGCTTTGATTGATTGCCACATGACTAGCTGGTAATTAAATTGGAACAGAGGAGGTGGATGGTAGGTTAGTGTGTGTTGGATTGGAGATTGACTGTTTGATAGGTATCAGCAAGTTGTGTGTGTGGGAGACAATATCACAGAAGAGGAAAGTCACTAGTGATGTGCCCAAGGGTAGGATTTTAGGACCATTGTTGTTTAATTTATATTTAAATAACATTGGAAAGTGCCTGAATGGTGATATATAGTTGTTTGCAGATGATGCAAAGTTGGGGAGAGCTATGAGGAGTAGAACAGATTTTGATGCCTTGCAAAAGGACTTGAATAGATTGGATGAATGGGCAAGTGTATGGGGCTACCAGTTCACTGTAGTAAAGTATAAGGTGTGCTACAAAATGGCAAACTGGACATCTTAGAGGAAGTGGAGGAGATGAACATTCTGTAGGTGATGGTGTTTGGAACCTGAAATTTTGGAGTGATGGTGAATTCGGAACCTGAAATATATATCAGTCAGGATATAGCATATTTAGCAGTCAGGATGACTGAGCAGTCTAAGGGGCTGCGTTCAGGTTGCAATCTAGTTCTCTGGGCGTGGGTTCAAATCCCACTCCTGATATTATTCATTTGGTGTCCTTGGTGAATGTGGCGGTCGTGTTTAGTTAGGGTAGAAAACGTGTTTTTAAATTTAAGTATAGTGGGCTTTTTGTCTCAAATAGTGCTGCAGTTGTGCATCGATTAGATACAAGTGACCTTCAGTGGTGTTATTGTTTGAAACTGTGTTGTATATATTGTGTTTACGCTTCTGTTCGTTTCATAACTTCAACGTTTTGAAAGTTTATTTTGCACTTGGTTAGACAATAATAAATTTAGTTTAATCCTTTATCCAAGTGTGAGCAAACAAAGTTTGTGCCTGAAAATATCTTCAGGACTGAGGTAAGGTAATGCAACACCAGGAAACTCATAGCAAAGGTGGACCAAGCTAACATCACTCCTATCTCAGTATCTCCCATAATGTAACACATATCTCCTTGCAGATATGTATAATGTTATGCATTAAGGGAAGGACCACTACTAAGACCTGTTTCAACCTTTATTGAGGTTTCGTCAGTGGGAGCCAGATCCTGAAGTGGAGATACCAAGGCAGAAGCAAAGTGTAAAATATACTTTCAACATCTTTTTCTAAATCCAAACTAATTTAATAATAAGGTGGCACACCTTTTGGCAACTCCTATAGGTAAAGATGACTTTTCCATTGCTTCTGTCCTGGTATCTCCACTTCAGGGCCTGGCTCCCACTGATGAGACCTCAATAAAGGTTGAAACTGGTCTGGGTAGTGGCCCTTCCCTTAATGCATAACATTATACATATCTGCAAGGAGATGTGTTTTGCATTATGGGAGATACTGAGATAGGATTGATGTTAGCATGGTCTACCTTTGCTATGAGTTTCCTGGTGTTGCACTACCTTACCTCAGTCCTGAAGATATTTTCAGGAGCAAACTTTGTTTGCTTACACTTGTATAAAGGATTAAACTAAATTTATTATACTTCAACGTGTAAAGATGCGTCCAACAAGAAACGTACGTCAGCGGCACACAGGACTTGTACATGAAAGGCTGGCTCAGCATTAGATTTTTTGCAATGGATGCGTTGCGGAAACTGCTACATGTATGCACCGAAGAATGTGAAGGATCTGTGGTCGGTCTGACTAAATGAGAAGAACAAAAATGTCGACGTATGTGAGAAGTATTGGGATAGGCTGGAGCGTTTAGGAATAGAAGCTGACATCGGGACCATAGCGAAAGAATTTCGGTGAGAGTTCATGAAAATGAAAAATGACCTTCATCTTCTGCATGAGGAATTGGAAGTGCTCAGTAAGGAGATACTGGAAGTTAAAACTGGGTTTAATGTGTTAAACAAAGAAATTAAGACTATAGAGATTACTTTAGCTGAAGTAACTAGAACAGGATTACGTATGGGTGAGTCTTTGGTGAATGATGAAGTAATAAATAGTATGGGAGTGATTGGGAGTCAACCAAATAAAATCACAAGAAGTCTAGAAGAAACGAGATGTCGTGAGAGTTGGGAGTGGGGTTAAGTAAAAGAGCATTGAGTAATGAAACTGGGAAAGTCATGCTGAATAGCATTGAAAATGAGTCCATGAGTGATGCTTGTGTGGACTTGAATGAAGTTAAGAGTGGTAAGATATATGGTGATTCTATGATTAAGGGTATGGATAGTGGTATGCCTGAGGAGCGCTTGGCTTTTGGGACAATAGAAAGAGTGGCTTTGGCAATAAAGAGAGGGCATGAAGCAGACAAGATGATAGTTATGATGGGTACAAATGACCTGAGTGGTGGTACAAATCGGTTAGCAAAAGATTTAAGAACATTGTTAGATATTGTGAAGAGGAAAAGTGTCAATGGGAGGATGGTGTGTGTTGCCTCGTTTTGACAATTACGAGTTAAGTAGACGAGCGACGATAATGAATGATATGATTTCGAGAATGTGCAAAAAAAAAGAGGTCTGGAATTTGTTGATGTCTGGAGTGTGTTTGAAGGAAAAAGACAGTTGTATGCTAGAGATGGGCTTTATAAGCGATTGAAGAAGTTACTGTTTTCTGAACAAGTTGAAGTAATTGGGCAGGGAAACTAATATTGAAAAGGTTGAGTGCGAGAGAGAGAGAGAGAGAGAGAAACTTAAAAGATATTTTAGCAGTTATTGTATATTTATTCATCCTTATTCGCAGAATAAATTGCAGAAGAGAGAGGATAAAAATCAGCATGGGACTACTGAAATTAGTGACTTTTATATCAGTTCTAAACAAGAACTAGAGGGAATCTGCACTTTTTTTATATCAATGCAAGAAGCATTCGAAATAAGAGAGAAGAATTTTTGGCATTTATCAGTGCAATCTCACCAAAAGTTGTAGGCATTAGCGAAACTTGGCTGTCAGCAGAAGATGTCACTGGAATTGAATGTGATGGGAGAGTATTTTCAGGGAGTATAGAGAAGATAGAACAGGTGGAGGAGTACTGTTGATGATAGCTGATTTGGTGCAGCCAAAGAAAGTAGTATATCAAGATGATAGACATGTGAATGAGAGTTCATTTGAGGTGGTCTGGTGTGAAATAGTGACCAACGCAACCAAATATACAGTTGGATGCTGCTAAAGGCCAGGGGTACAGGGGGAGATATTGAATTCATGCATCAGCAAATTAGTGCAATGAGTACAGGTTTAGTGATTATTGTGGGGATTTGAATTATGGTGATATCAATTGGAAGGAGGAAATATCACGTGACAAAAAGGAAATGGGGTTCATACATCTACGAGATAATTACTTGAAACAGCACATAACTGAAGGGACACATGGTATGAGAGTGTTGGAACTGGTTATTGGTTCAGAGGATATATGCATAAGACAGGTGTCCTCGTTACCTCCAATTGGTGAAAGTGATCATGTGGTATTGACTTGGGAGGTTGCAAAATCTGTGGATTTTTCTGTTAAGAAGGGGTATATGTATGGAACTACAGGTTAGGCAATTATAACAAGCTGCAGAGTGAGCTTGCAGCTATCCCATGGCAGAACATATTGCAGGGGAAAGATGTTAGCAGTGCACGGGATAACATCAGCGAGTATCTGAGGAAAGCAATATCAGATTGTGTCCCCATGGTCAGGAAGACAAACAAGGTAGGCATTAGATGGATGAGCAGTAGTATGAAGCTTGATCTGCAAAAAAAGAAAATGTTATGGAGAATTTACAAGGAGAAATGTGATCAGTACACCCATGAGCATTACAAGGCTCAAGCTAAGAAGGTTACCAGCATAGTAAGAAAAGCTAAATCAGATTATGAGAAGACCTTAGCCAATGAGATCAAGGGTAATCCCAAAGAGTTCTTCTGCTATGTGGCAAGTAAAAGGCAGAATGACTTTGGAAGAATAACTTTAGTGGGTGCTGATGGTATTGAGGTGACAAAATCATATGTAATAGTCAAGTTACTGAGTGATCACCCAAGTGAGGATATCTCTGTACCTGTAGCAATAACTAATGTGAGAATTGAAGGTAAGAAATCAGAGGTATTTAATATATTGCAAAATTTCAATGCAAACACTGCTGTATGTTTAGATGGAATATCAGCTCGGGTGTTGTGTGAATGTGCAAAGGAATTGTCAACCCCTCTTACTTAGATATTTAACTTAAGTTTGAACTCTGGTGGTATGGTCCCTAGGGAAGTTAGGCAAAGTGGTTCCTTTGCATAAGGGTGGCTGTAAAACTGTGGTAGTGAATTACAGACCAATCACCATCTCAGGAGTAGTGGTAAAAGTATTGGAAAAGTTGTTTAAAGACAAAATTCAAGAATGGGTGGATCAGGATATGATACTCTATAGAGGCCAACATGGTTTTGTTAAAGGTAGATCCTGCCTTGGCAATCTATTAACTTTTTATAATAGAATGACATCTGCGTTGTACAAAGGAACTGGCTACACAGTAATACTTCTGAATTTTGCTAATGCCTTTGACAGGATACCCCTTGGAATACTGTTACGCAAATTGGAGCAGATGGGAATGGATACTAAATTGGTGATATGGATAGGAGAATGGTTCAGGGAGAGATACCAGAAGGTGGTGTATGGAGGAGCAGAGTCCAGATGAGGCAGGTGACCAGTGGTGTGTCTCAGGGCTCTGTGCTTGGGCCATTGTTGTTTAATTTGTATATAAATGATATAGAAAATGGCTTAAAGGGAGATATTCAGTTGTTCACTGATGATGCAAAGTTGGGTAGCACAATAAAAAAAATCAAGCTGATGTTGAAAGTTTGCAAGATGATTTAAATAAGCTGGTAGAATGGGCAAAAGGTAATGGATGTCAGTTCAATGTGGAAAAGTGTAAAGTCATGCATTTGGGATTAAAAGATTGCCAGCTATGTACTACATTGATGGAACAGTACTCCAAGAGATTGATGAGGCTAGGGACTTAGGGGTATTGGTAGATAAGGAGATGAAGTTCAGGGGACACATTGCTATGGTGTTCAAGATTGCACACAGGATTACTTGGTTGTTGAGGAACACACTGACATCCAGAGGTAAAGAGGTTATTATTCCCCTTTATAAAGCGTTGATACTTCCACATTTGGATTACTGTGCTCAGGTCTGGTCACCTGGACTCCTTGGAGATGAGGAGGCTGTGGAGAGGGTTCAGAGAAGAATGACTAAGTTGGTGAGTGATGTAAAAAATTCTCCCTGCATTGATAGATTGAGAGCTTGTCGATTGCAGAGGTTGGTTGATAGGCAGAGAAGAGGGGATATGATAGAACATTTAAATTACTGAAAGGTTTTTATCAGATTGATGCATTGGAAATGTTTCAGCTGTGTGATAGTGATGGAAGAACAAGAGGTCATCCCTTGAAATTAAAGAAGAGTGTGGTTAACAAGGGTGTGAGAACGAGGTGTTTTGCCTGGAGGGTGGTGAATGAGTGGAATTCATTGCCTGACTTAGTTGTGAGTTCTTCGTCTGTAAATGAATTCAAGAAGAGATATGACAGATATTGTTTTGCTAGTTTATGTCTCCCTCACTGAGTCTACTGACTCCATGGAGATACCCGTAATAATAATATATACAAACTAAACTCAGTGGTTTGAGGACAAATTTCTATGAAATGTTACTTGCCATGTAAGTTAACATTTCACATGCTGAAACATATATTTGCAAATTCATATTGCTAAAATTGTGAGGGCACCACAGCAGATTGTGGTAATGATCTGGAGAACAATGACATGTAGAAGTAAGGATGTTATGATTCCATTGTAAAAAACTTTGATCAGACCAAATATGGATTACTATACACATATTTGGTTGCCTAGTTTTTGAAAGGATAATGATTTGTTGAAGAGGGTTCAGAGATGATTGACTACTAAGTCGATTTTGGGTGTCTGGAATGTTGAGTATGAAAACAAATTGAGAGGATGTAAATTTCAAGCCTAGTGGATAGGAGGAGGGGAATATGATCAAGACATAAGTTGGTAAAGGATAATTACCAGATTAATATGGATGAGATTTTTCATAGAAGACTGGGGACAGGAGGGGAATAAGAGGCCATCCCTGGTATCTGTGTAAGGAGGATGTGAAGTAGGTGGTTGTGTCAAGAGTAGTGGGTGATTAGAATGCATTGCCTGAAAGTGTGTTGAGTGCAGAGACAATGAATTCATTTAAGTCACTGTGTGATAAGCTGTATATGTTCACGTGGAACCTCCCATGATGAGTCTTTAGACTCCATCATGGTCTGATGATGATGATAATAATCAAAAATAGTAATACAAGAAAATATTCCATTCTCCATGTATCTTGATTGTTGTTTGATTTTTGAATTTCTCGCTGTAATACTACACTGAAGATGGTTCATGATATGTGTATCAAAATATATGTGGTATAATTAACCTTGGTCAATTAAATGGATATTTTGATACACATATCATGAACCATCTTCAGTGTAGTATTACAGTGAGAAATTCAAACAACAACCAAGATAACTATGTGTAACGTGTAACTCTATTTTGATGAATACCACAGTTATCCTTCATCAACAAATTATATATTTGAGCTTACAGTTAAGACCTCTGAAAGCTGCTTGACTTTTACTCTTTCTCATAAATTATTTTTAACAGTATTAACAACACCAAACAAACTGTTTTATCAAAGGATGTTTTATTATAATATAGATAAAATAGTTTGTTTGGTGTTGTTAATACTGTTAAAAATAAGTCATGAATAATCATCAATGAACTGTGCTTATCTGATAGATTTGACTCTTTTTAATTTTTTTTTTTTTTCAATATAAACATTCATTTTTCTTCTCTCAAATCTAAATGTTGATCACATCCTTCCTATTTTAAATCCCCTGTATGCTTTTGGGTCCTGAGCTAGCATGAAGATATGATTATTATTATACGGGTATCTCCATAGAGTTACAAGACTCCTCATGGGAGACCCACACTACCCTTTACGTTCATAATACTTATCATGCCTCTCCTTGAACCCATTCACTGTCAGGGTGCTGACAGCTACTTGTGGCAATCCATTCCAGTCATTCGCCACTCTCCAAGCAAAATTTAGTCTTCACATCTTTTCTAACAACGCTGATATACAACTTCCAAGGGTTATATCAACAATGACATAGTCAAAGACTTGCTTTACTTCTTGTTTTTTCTTTTTATGTGAAAATGTGCATATCTTTATGTTGAAATGTGGTATTAGTAATGACTAACCCATCTCCTAAAGAGAAATCCAGTAGTTACTTACCATTATTATTATTATTAGCTTTGCTCTTTTTTCCAAATTTCCCAAAATATTTCTCTGTTTGTTATTCATTTCCTACTCTGCTGTTGAACTCTCCAACAAGAACCAACTTTTCTGTTTTTATTAGTTGCCTTCCCTAGTAACTCATAAAATTACCAATTTCTTTCTAAATAGAACCTTCTCTGGGATAGGCAATTTTTGGCAATGGTGCAGGCACTTTTTTTTTTAACAACAAGGCTTAAGAGTTTTATTTATGAAGGTTTAAAAAGAAGAATATTAATTAACATGCTTTTTTTAAAAAAGATTTTAGGAGTATCATGAATTTCAGTAATCTAAAGTATTATTATCTTTACTGAAGTATTAGAGTATTAGGAACAAGAAGGAAGAATTTTTGGCCTTGGTTGGCTCTTCCTGGCCACAGTTATTAGCACTAGTGAAACATGGCTGACAGAAGATGATATAGCTAGTGGGATAGAATGTGAATGGTATAGTGTATTTAGAGGGACAGAGAGAAAAGAATGGGGAGGGAAGAGTGTTATTGATGATAGCTGATGAACTACACCAAGGAGAATTGAAGTTGAACTTCAGGATAGCGAAGAGAGCACATTTGAGGCTATTTGGTGTGAGATTCAGACCAGTGGAACAAAATATACAGTTTGGGTGCTGCTATAGACCAGGTGATGGAATATATGGTGGAGATAGTATGCATAGACAAATAGACGCAATGAGTGGAAGTAGGGTAATTATTATGGGGGATTTCAACTATGATAACAATGATTGGAAGGAGGAGAGGACATATGGGAGGAAGGAATTGGATTTTATGCAGTTATTAAGGGATAACTACCTGAGACAGCATGTAATGGAATATACTAGGGGTTCGAGAGTGCTTGACCTAGTAATAGCATCTGAGAATTTGACTGTAATGAATATGACCATGTTGCCACCAATTGGTGAGAGTGATCATAAGGTCTTAACCTGGGAGGTGGCTAAATGTGTGGAATTTTCAATTAAGAAAGGGTAAATGTGGAATTACCAGACTGGTAAGTACGACAAGCTTAGGAAATTGCTTGGTTCAGTGCCATGGCATGTAAAACTGCAAGGGCTGGAGGTTGATAGTGCATGGGAAGAGGTAAAGGAGTGTTTGAAGGAGGTAATGGCTGACTATATATCTAGAGTCCGTATAGTAACTCAAGTAGGGGTTAAATGAATGAATAACACCATTAAGCTTGAGCTGCAAAAAAAAAAAAAAAAAAAAAAAAAAAACTGTGGAGGGAATTTAAGGAGAAAGGTGACCTGCAGGCCCATGAACAGTATAAAGCACAGGCCAGAAGGGTAATGAATGTGGTAAGAAAAGCAAAAGCAGATTATGAAAGGAAATTAGCCACGCAAGCTAAAGAGAATCCCAAACACTTTTTTCTATAATATGCTGCAAGTAAAAGAGAAAATGTATAAGGCAGAATGATTTTAAGGATTGCTGATGGTAGGGAGGTAACTGAATCAGTTGATATAGTGGAATTACTGAGTGAGCACTTTGCAAGAGTATATCATCCAAGTGGTGATATTGCGGGAATGAAGGAACCAATAGCTTATATGGGAATTGAGGTGAATAGTATATTACAAAACCTTAATGTGAATACATCTGTGGGATTGGATGGTATGCCAGCTTGGGTCTTACGTGAAGCGGCTAAAGAATTGTCAGCGCCCTTGACCTTATTGTTTAATCCGAGTCCCAGGTCTGGGTTAGTCCCGAGGGGGGTGGAAAGAGGGGAAAATAGTTCCACTGCATAAAGGCGGTTCCAAGACTGCTGTTGCAGATTACCGACCGATCAGCATATCAGGAGTCGTTGTCAAGGTTTTGGAGAAAGTAGTCAAGAAAAAAATAGAGGAATGGATAGATGAAAATGGGATACTGTATGGGGAACAGAATGGTTTTGTGAAGGGTAGATCATGCCTCATTAACTTGCTCACGTTTTATAACACAGTGATGGCTGAACTGGATAAGGGTAATGGGTATACAGTGATACTGCTGGACCTTGCTAAGGCCTTTAACAGGATACCACATGGAATTCTAATCAGTAAACTGCAGCATATGGGGATGGATATAGGGTTGGTGAGATGGGTAGGAGGGTGGTTGATGGAGAGATGTCAGAGAGTAGTTTATCCAGGGGTAGAGTCCAAAAGACTGCCCTGTGACTAGTGGTGTGCCGCAAGGTTCTGTTCTTGGACCACTACTTTTCAATTTGTTCATTAATGATATAAGAAAGGATCTGAGTGGAACAGTTCATTTGTTTGCTGATGATGCATAGTTGGGTAGAGCAATAGTGAGTGCACAGGATGCCAAATTTTGCAGGATGGTTTGGATAGATTGGGTGACTGGGCTAAGGAGAATGGATGTCAGTTTAATGTGGCAAAGTGTAAGGTTATGCATTTTGTGGTGGAAAGATTAGCAGCAGTATACCACATTGGTGGAACTGTACTCCAGGAGATTGACGAGGCCAGGGATTTGGGAGTGTTGGTGGATAGGTAGTTGAAGTTTAGGGGACACATTGCAAAAGTGGCTAAATCAGCTCATCAAATCATTTGGTTACTGAAGAATACTTTGATGAGCAGAGACAAGCAAGTTATTGTTCCTCTCTATCGAGCCTTGATAAGACTCCATCTTGACTACTGTGCCCGAGATCTGGGTGCCAGGGTTTCTTCTTGATGGGGAGGAGGTGGAGAGGATCCAAAGACGAGTGACCAAGATGATAGCAGATCTATGGAATGAACCTTGTGAGAATAGGTTAAAGATTTGTGGGTTGCAAAAATTGGTTGATAGGCAGAAAAGGGGTGATATGATTGAGACATTCAAATTACTGAAGGGTTTCTATAAGATTAATTCAGAGCATATTTTTCAGAACAGGATGGTGGGGGAGGACTAGGGGCCATCCATGGAAACTGGGCAAGAGTGTGGTTAGCAAGGGTGTTAGAACTAGGTTTTTTACTTGGAGAGTGGTGAATGAGTGGAATAAGTCGCCAGAGTCTGTTGTGGGTGCCATGACTGTGAATCAGTTCAAGGCAAGGTATAATAGATACTGTGTGGATATTGAATAATTGTTCTTGACATGATGTTTAGGGACTCCTTGGAGTTGCCCATGATGATGATAATAATAATAAATGCAACAATTGGCTTACCAATTAAAAACAGTTGCCATGTGCTAGAAAAATATTAAAAACTATTTTTGATATTTCCATAAGATGGGAATCTCCCAAACCTTTGGGAGGGAGAGAGTGAGAAAGAGACAATCATTCTAATTTAGGTTAGACTGGTATAAAAGGGTTTCATAACTTTCTTTGTAAAGGTGTTCATATTTAAAACTGCTTCTGTGAAGAAGATGAGCTTCATCCCACAGGATACTGTGTTTAGTATACTATGCTGTACCAGACAAGACTTTTGAGGTTTCAGGTATTTAGTGTAGTATTCATCATTAATTTTTTTTTTTTCCACAGAACAACCTGTCTTCCCATAATCTATCAAATTACATTCAGAATGGATCTGGTAAACACCAGCTAAAAATAGCGGGGGTAAGTTGTCTTTGGTAGATGGTAACCTATGAGAAATTTAAAGATTAAAGGGTGAGATTGAATACATGGAGGCAAGTTATGTGTGGATAACCATCACAAAGTGTTATTCACACTTTTTATTTCTTTATTCGTATGCGGTTTATCCCCCTTCCCATTTCTCGACCATCCCTTAGGACTGGTTGAGCCCTCCTAGTGAGGGATTAAGTATGTATTTTTTATGACTGTAGATCTGTGTGTGTTCATGGGTCAGTTTGCCTGTTCTGAGGGATGAAATACCCGAGTTTCTGGTGAAAAAATCTTCTGAGACCGGCTAATTCACCTTTAATTGAAAGAGACCAGGTAAAGGTTCCTCGCATCATGGACAGGAATTGAACCCAGATCTTTCCGACCAAAGGGCTTCTTCTATACTGACTAAGCTACAGAGGCTCTGTTATTCACACTGAGGGACTGAGAAGCATGAACAGGTTATGGAAAGACAAGCAGAAGGTAGAGACAGATATGACAGTCATTATGGCACAGATAAGTAAAAAATATGCATGAGTGAGGAAATTAAGAGTAAGGAACAGGGAAATAAATGATCAGATTGAAGTGAGACAAAAGAGTTGTTGCATGTTTAGCAACTAGAGTGATGAGAGATAATGTATGTGGGAATGCTTCAGAGTGGGATTGCTCATATCTGGGAAAGTATGGAAGGAAAAGTCATTGAGATTATGGCCTTGTGTATCAGTTAAAGAGTAATGGCATGAGCATGACTAATTTGTCTTTGCATGAACTTATGTTTGTATACTTAATGAAAGAAACATCAGAAATAAGGTACTAAGTTTGTGGCATTGATCACATTCCTGTGTCCAAGGATTATTAAGATATGTGAATCTTGGTTAACTGCAAATGACATGTAACCAAGTTTTTATGAAATTTTATTAAACTTTCTTTCAGAGGAGGCCCTCAAGCACTCTCAAGTAATCCAATGATTGAACTGTTACACATATTTCATTTTATTTATATACAATATATGAATGCAAAAATTGAATTAGGTAAGTAAGAAATTTAAAACTAAATAAACTAAATAAGGTGAGAAAAAAAAATGAAAAATTCACATGCACTATGAAAAGAATTGGCATTAATTAGTAAACTGGAGAAGGAAAGACCCCAAATTATTTTACAAATGTTCTTGATGATGAGCTTTTATACACACAAATTTCTAATACATTTTATAATTTTTGAATCAATGAATATTAATTACATCAATGTTTTAAATTTCATTTAATATTTTCCTATGGATATTAAATGACGAAGGCAACAAGTGAGATATGTTAGTATTTGTCAGCAAGAACCACATAAAACTTTTTAATAAGAACAACATTTAATTACTAGTTTCATATATCATGTTGTGTGCATTTTCAAATTGAATACAAATAGTTAAAAGAGGTATTAACAGATAGATTTCTAAATTAATAATTGTTATACTTTGAATGAACATAAGGCAATGGTTGAATATGTTGTTCTTACTAGAAAGTTGAATGTGGTTCTCACCTGACAAAAACTAACTATGGACATTTCAAGCCATTGAAACCTCAACACCTAAGTGGTATATGTGCTTACCATAATGTTTTTCTTAAAGCCATCTTAAACAATATTATTCAACTTTTAGTTATTAAAATCACATATGAACTTGTTAGCTAATTTTTTCAACATAAGGAATTTTAAAAAGAGTATTAAATATGATAAATTATTTAAATATAAAGAACCAATGGGCTTCATTTTGGCGATATAAACATTATTTAAATTAAGGGGATATTAAATCCCACATTGTTTTAAAACCGAATAAGAAACTCAAAGATTGGAATCAGAGAATTTCATGCAGAATATAGTATAGTAAACTATAAAAGTATCGGCGACTACTAGCATGAGCTAATGCACGTAGTACAAACTCGGACAACTCATAGTCCAAGTATGTAGTACTTGGACTACATGCATTATGCTAGTAGTCGCCATGCTAGTAGTCGCCGATACTTTTATAGTTTACTATACTATATTCAGCATGAAACTCTCTGATTCCAATCTTTGAGTTTCTTATTCGGTTTTAAAACAATGTGGGATTTAATATCCCCCTAATTTAAATAATGGTAAATTATTTTATTTTACTTTTTTTCCTGAGTTTTTATAATGCAGTTATAAAAACTCAGGAAAAAGTTTAGAGTTAATAACTGCATTTTATAATGCAATTATTAACTCTAAGCTGCATTATAAAAAAAACTGCAGGAATAGTTTGTTATAGTGGATAGTTTGCTACAATGAATTTCTTTTACCATATTGTAACCAAGCCTAGTATTATAATATAGCCTAGTATTATAACGTTCAGGCTTTGGCTGGGACTTTTCAGTAATTTGTTGTAGTAAGTGAGTTTGCTATTGCAGTGTTTAGTGATTAGTAGTTTGTTGTAGTAAATGAGTTTGTTATTGCAGTGTTTGCTATCGTGAAAGTCAGTTGTATACACAGTCTAGCCATAAATACTGTTCCAACTTGAACAGTGCATAAACCTTTAAGCTATCAGTAAATCATTTACAGCTTTCAGCATATACAAACCACATGTGTAACATGCATATAGTAGCACTCAATGTTCATATTGTCTCCTTTTGCCTTCATATGCACACCAAAGTCTGTGAGGCCACATATCTCTGTCACTGCTTGCTCCAAATCCACCTTCAGGATGGTGATGCCGGGGTGCCATTTCTTGCAGGAATATCTCTGTGTCTCTTAAGCTCTGACTATAGTTTGAAGTCCAGTGGATTCAGATCCAGACTTCCATGCAGCCAATCAGATAGTAATATGTGATTGGGCATTCACCTCCAATCACTGTTGTGTGGTCTTTGCCTTGTGTGCAGGGTCTGAGTCCTGTTGGAAGGCCCACTGCCTACCGTGAAACAAAATGTTGTTCAGGAGCTGTACCACATGTTCCAGCACAGTGTCTTGATACAATTTGGCAGAGGTTTTCACCCCTTTCTTGCATAAATGCAACATGGATACTGCCTAATATGTAACCCCCCTTCCCCCCACACACCAAACCATCATGCTGGCTGATGGTTTCTCTGAATCCTGGGTGCGCTGCGACCATCAGGGACATATACTTAATCGTTTTGGTGGTTAAATGACTATTCAGTGCTGAAAATCTCATCTGTGTTGTTTTTGCATACTGCCAGAGAAGTGCTTTGATTTTATCGCCCTCTGCCATATAAGTTGTGATGTTAGGAAGTGTCCAGGAGAACAGTAATGAGCTCTCGCCCCCAGGTTAGTACATGTGACATCATTTTCTGTGAAACATTCATCTCTCATGACATCACTTCTACATTCTCACAGGATTATGGTGGAGACTTACCTTCACAGTCCTCACAAGCTGTTGTGTTTTAACACAGTGTGGTTGACCCTGTTCTTTGGGGATCAGATATCTTCTGTATTGTTATAATGGTTAACTGTCCAATACATCTTACTGATCCTGAGTGTTTTTAACATTGTGAAAATAACAAGTGGATGCATTTTAACTGAAGTGCTATTACAGCTACATGGTTCTCATAATTTCCCCACTGTATGTTAACCCATAATGATAAACACGCAAGTATTGGCTGCACACAGCACCACTAATAGAACTTAGCTCATGCAATTCTGTGAGCAGTGTGGGGGATGATACAGAAGTTGTAACAGTAGTTATGGCAAGACCAGGTTAACATCTACCTATAAATGATTCATTATTTTCAAGTTTCAGTAACACCATAGCAACTAGCTGCTTTAAAGCTCAGAATTATTATTTTTGTGTGTGTGTGTGTGTGTGTGTGTGTGTGTGTGTGTGTGTGTGTGTGTGTGTGTGTGTGTGTGTGTGGAAACAAAGTATTGTCATGCAGAAGGGTTTTTACATTTTTTTTTTAATTTTAATTTTAGATCTGGGAGTGCTTATGCTTTAGTTGATTCTGAAAATCAGTGGAAAGAAATTCAAAGGCAACAAGAAGAAAATCTTTTTCTTAGGTAAAGTATTGCTTATTTCTTTTTGTTGCAAGTTTTTCCACTTAGTTATACTATAAATTAAAGATGCTAAGAAGTTATATTCTTGATTTCATCCTTTATTGAGTTAGATATTACAATAACCGACTTCAATGCATCACAATGAAGTCGGTTACTCATCTCTCATCTTAGAGATGAGTAACCGACATTACATTACTCATCTCTCGACCTAGAGAGATGAGTAATGTGATAGAAGGTGAGAATAACAAGTGGAATATGAATGAAAAAAATAAGAGTGGTGAGTGTGGAAGGCCTGAATGATTGTGAAGTTTTCGGAGATTGTCTTGATTGGGAGGATGAATGGCAAGCAAGAGTGGCTAACTTGCAAAGAGAGATAGATGAGCTGAAAGAGGAGGTGAAATGTCTTGGGAATCAGATGAGAAGTATGAAGGATGAGATAAGGCGAATCAGAGTAGGGGTGAGAGAGAGTTATGGGAATGCTAGAAGAGGAGAGAATAAAAACAGTAGAAGAGAGGGAATGAGAGAGTTATGAGAATAATAGAAGAAGAGAGAATAGAAACAGTAGAAGACAGAGAATGAAAGTGAATTATGGGTATGATAGAAGAGGAGAGAATAGAAACATTAGAAGAGAGGGAATGAGTGAGATTTATGGGAATGATAGAAGAGGAGAGAATGGAAACAGTCAGAGAGAGGGAATAAGAAGAATACAAGAGAGTGCTGGAACCAGGGATAGAGTAATGCCAAGACAGCAGATAAGTAGGGGAACACAGACAGAAAGGATTACAAGAGAGAGAGAGAGAGTGAGTGAGTGAAGGATGCAGGTGAGCAATCAAGGAACAGAGTGGTGAGAGGTATGATGTATGGAGACGCGATGATCCATGATGTGCAAGATAGGATGCCAGAGGAGTGTTTGCCTGGAGGAACGATAGACGGTGTGGCTATGGCAATTAAGTGGGGTGAAAGGTTGGATGCGATGATTGTGATGTGCGCACGAATGACTTGGAGGCAGTGTAAATCGGGTGATGAGAGAACTGAGATTCATGCTTGAGGTTGTACAAAAGAAAACGCAGAGAGGAAAGATAGTGTGCGTGTTACCCAGGTATGATAATGACGAGCTGAGCAGAAGATCAATAATAATGAATAGCATAATAGCCAGAATGTGTCAGAAGAGAGGATTGGAATATGTGGATGATTGGAGGGCATTTGAGGACAGACAGTAGCTGTAGGCATATGAAGAGAATGCTGTTTTCTGAACGAGTCGGTGTGTCAGTGCAGCAAATCTAGAATTCCCAGGGTGGATGGTAACAGGGGTGGCCTCTTGTGGGAACGGATACTTGGGAGAAGGGAGACGATGTCAGGTAACACTGAGCCCAATGGAGTCTAGAAGGGATAATGATAGGTATAGAAGCAGTGACATTTTTATGCTTTATACTATGCCAGGAGTAATTGGAATAAAGGAGATGAATTGGTGGTGCTGATAGCATCAGCCTGGCCAAAGATTATTCAGATCTCTGAGATGTGGTTGACGGAAGATGATATAATAAAAGGAATAGAAGTAGCAGGATACAGCATTTTTTGGCAGGATAGGAAGGGAAAATGCAGTGGTGGAGTACTGCATATGATAAGTGATGACTTATGGCCTCTAAGCGTGGAGGCTTTGGAAGGCAGTGACACTAATGGTTTTGAAAGCATATGGTGTGAGTTAGAGGTGGGCAAGACAGGATATTTAGTGGGATGTTGCTACAAGCCAAGGATCACAGAGAGTGGGGAGCAGGAGATATTTAGGCAGTTGAGTTTGGAAAGTGCAAGAAGAATGATTGTTATTGGAGATTTTAACTACAGCAGTATAAGTTGGGAAGAGGAAAATGCATGTAGTAATTACGGAATGAAATTTTTGGAATTCTTGAGGGACAGATGTCTTAGGCAACATGTAATAGAGGGAACAAGAGGTTCGTGAGTTTTGAATTTGGTCATAGCATCAGAAGAGCTGATAATAACTGAGATAACAACCCTCCCCCCCCCCATTCATCTTCCAAGTCAAAACTACATGGTCACTAAGTGACCATGTGGTTTTGACTTGGAAGATGAATAGACATGCAGAAGTATCAAAGAAAAGGGAATGTATGTGGAATTATAAGGCAGATGATTATAATAGGCTTCGATATCAACTTGGGGCAGTTCCATGTACTCAGTATGTGTTCCAAATACTGAGTACATGGAGGGCAGAATTGGATGGCTGGGATATCATTAGTGATTGGGAAATTGTGAAGGAATATTTGTTAGCAGCAATAGTAAGCTGTATTCTATGAATGAAGAAGAGGACACAGTTTGGTGTAAAGTGGGTGACAAACAATATCAAACAAGAACTGCAGGTGAAAAAGAACTTATGGAAGAGATATAAGGAGAGGGGGGGAGAGCAGTTGCATGAAGAATATAAGACTCAGGCCAGGAGAGTGACTATAATATGGTAAGGAAGGCAAAACTGGAATGTGAGAAGAGATTTGAGCTAAGATCCAAAGATAATCCTAGAATTTTTTAGCTATGTGGCCAGTAGCAGGAGAAATGATTGTGGAAGAATGACATTGTGGGATAAAAATGGGAATAGAGTGACTGATGAGGACATAGTGGAGCTGTTCAATAAACACTTTATTGGAGTATTTATCCTGGAGAAATTTTAATACTAGAGGGATAGGGCAGGCCTGAAGTTTAGAGGTGCAAGAGGAGAGTGTGTTCCAAATACTGAGTACCCTGGATGTCAGTAAAGCTGTGGGACTGGATGGTATTTCACACCGGTTTTGAGAAAATGTGCTAAAGAACTGACAGCTCCGTTAACCTGGCTTTTCAATGAAAGTCTGGCTATGGGAAAGGTACCCAAGGAATGGAAGGAAGGTAAGATAGTGCCATTGCATAAGGGTGGTAGCAGACTGGATATGTTTAACTATAGGCCAGTTTGTGTTTCATCAGTAGTCAAGATCTTAGAGAAATTAGTGAGGGACCATATACAGCATTGGGCAGATGAGGGTAATGTTATCTATGAGAGTCAACAAGAATTTGTTAAGGGGCTCTCTTGCTTTAGTAATATGATTGCCTTTTGTAATAAAATGACAAGAGTAGTTCATGAGGGAAAGGAATAAACTGCCTTTTTTTTTTGGATTTTGCAAAGACATTTGACAGGGTGCCACATGATAAGCTGATATTTATGTTGCAGCACATCGGTTTAGATGTCGGGTTAGTCAGCTGGATTCATGATTGGCTGTCTGATAGGTATCAGAGAGTTGTGTATGGTGGGGCAGTATCAAGAAGGCAGAAGATTACAAGTGGGATACCACAGGGCTCGGTACTGGGACCTGTATATCAATGACATTTTCAATGGATTGCAGGGGATATTCAGTTGTTTGTAGATGATGTGAAGCTCGGAAGGTTTATTAGTAATAGTGCAGATGTGGCAGCCCTGCAAGAGGTTTTGAATAAACTAGACAGATGGGTGAATGAATGGGGATATCAGTTTAATGCAGCAAAATGTAAAGTCTTGAAGTTTGGGATACATCGATGGGAGGCTGCATACTCGATTGGAGGAGCTGTACTGGAGGATGTAGGGTAGATGAGGGATCTGGGGGGGGGTGATGATTGATAGAAACGGAAATTCGGGGAGCATATTGCAAAGGTGGTGAAGTGAAGTGAAGGTGAAAGTGGTAACTCAGAGGATTGCTGCAATACTGAGGATGCTGACCTGCAGATATAGAAGAGTTATCATTCCATTGTATAAGATCCTGATCAGACTGCACTAAGACTATTGTTCTCAAATTTGGTCCCCAGGATTTGAAGGGGATAAATTAACTGTAGAAAGGGTACAGAGGTGGATAACGGAGATGAGATGGTTTCAGGACTGTACAGTGTTAGTTATGAGGATCGGCTGAGGGAATGTGGACTGCAGAGTTTGGTAGTTCTTTTGCTTGGTGGAACAGCAGAAGGAGCAATGACAAAGGGACATCCCTGGAAGTCACAAAAGGGAGCTGTGAGCAAGAGGGTGAGGAGTGGTTCCTTTGCATGGAGGGTGGTCGAACCATGGAATGCACTGCCTGATAGAGTGGTGAGAGCAAGAACGGTCAATGAGTTCAAGGAGGGATATGATAGACTTTGTGTTTCGTAGGAAGTACCTCCCACGATGAGTCTTTTGACTCCATGGAGGCCTGAATAATAATAATAATATTTATCCAAGTATAAGCAAATGAAGTTTGCACCTGAAGTAACTTCACAACTGGGTTACTTCTATATAGAGGGGAATTATTTCAGATAAATTTTCTTGATGTGAAGTCATTAGCCTCTACAAGTAGCTCAGTTATGTAGTGACTTTACATGCAAACTTTGTTTGCTTACGCTTGGATAAAGGATGAAATCATGAATATAACTTCTTGGCATCTTTAATTTATTGCTTCTTTCATAAGTTATGAAAGTAATGAAACTCATTTTACTAGATAAAATGTATTAAGTTTGTTTAAGTTAAGGGATATATATCCCATATCGTTTCTTAGCCGAATAAGAAACTCAAAGAGTTTCATGCTGAATATAGTAGAAACTATATAAAGTTCAGCGATTCCAAGCGTAAGCAAATACTTGGATACTGCAGCAACTGACCCTTAAGGTAGTGCAAGCTGAGGCAACTCATGTCTAAGGTGGAGCAAGCTCCGATCACTATTCTTGATATTTACCCATAATGTGAAATTAGCTCCTAGGAGCTATATTACTGTTCTACATTATGAGAGAAGGTCACTACCCAGACCGGTTTCAACCTTTATTGAGGTCTCATCAGTGAGTAGGTAGACCAAGTTAATATCAATTTTGTAGCGAACAGAACTTACCACCCTTCTATGAGTATTGCTGAGAGGTGTCCTAATAAATTATTAGACATATGAAGAGCCAAAGGCTTCAATTTGGTGACATATAATTTGTTTAAGTTAAGGGATATATATCCCATATCGTTTCTTAGCCGAATAAGAAACTCAAAGAGTTTCATGACGAATATAGTAGAAACTATATAAAGTTCGGCGATTCCAAGCATAAGCAAATACCTGGATACTGCAGCAACTGACCCTTAAGGTAGTACAAGCTGAAACAACTCATGTCTAAGGTGGAGCAAGCTCCGATCACTATTCTTGATATTTACCCATAATGTGAACTTAGCTCCTAGGAGCTGTATTACTGTTCTACATTATGAGAGAAGTTTAAGAACATTATAAGGGTCAGTTGCTGTAGTATCCAGGTATTTGCTTACGCTTGGAATCGCCGAACTTTATATAGTTTCTACTATATTCGGCTAAGAACGATATGGGATATATATCCCTTAACTTAAACAAATTATATGTCGCTGAATTGAAGCCTTTGGCTCTTCATATGTCTAAAAATGTATTAAGTTTTCTGAAGAATGCAGTTTTATTTTCTTATTACACAACATTCAATGCAATGCAAAAAATGCATTGAATAGCCAATGCATTTTTTTTTACTAATTTATTACTAACATGGCAGATCTAGAAAAAGTCTCCATATCTCTCATTTTCTGAAAAAGGTATATTTCCCCAAAACACCAAGTCAGTCTAAACTGAAAATATTAACACATGTAATGCTAAAATAATTTAAATTGCACTAAAGTTTACTTATTCCCATTTGGCCTTAATTCTTAGATGTTGAAAGTTTTTTACTTGATAATATGAATTCTTGATTTCATCCTTTATCCAAGTGTAAACAAACAAAGTTTGCATGTGACATAACTTCACAACTGGTCTATTTTTATATAGAGGCTAATTACTTCACACCAATTGCCTTAGTATTCCATAATACAAGGTACATATTCTTATAGACAAGTATAATGATATGCATTATGGGAAGGGCAACTACCCAGACCAGTTTCAATGTTTATTGATGTGAAAAATTAAAGTATAGTTTGTTTGATAGTGCAGTCTTTACTAGATGGAATTTGAAGATCTCTGAATTTTTCTTTATGTTTCTCTGATATATATATGCTGTTCTGATTGTCTCTACCAGTGCTCCCACTCTTTCAATGAAAGTTCTGAAAGGACAGATGGTAACATGATATTCAGAACTTTTGCATTTCTGACAAGGTTTGAGACATTGATTAATGATATGTCCAATCTCCATACAGTTGAAACATTTACCTTTGGGACAGTTGCCAACCAAGTGATCGTATGAACCACAATGCAAGCACTGCCACCATACTCCAAGATAGTTCACCATAATTCAGGTTGTACTATTGTTGACAAAATTTGGTACGGGCATCTTCATATTCTTGTGAAGGTTACCTCACCAGAAAACCAGTTTGAATCTTCACCTGATTTATCCTTTTATATGTTAATGATTTTACCCTATTTCTAGAATGTCTGGATAAGAATTTCATTACTGTTCTCTATATATTCCATTGGAAATCTCTCAATTTTTACTGTTTTAACCTGGCTTCCTACCATTACAGGAATTACTGTGCTACCTTTGAATGTAAAAGTCCGTAATAGTTTATCCCTTGTCTACACATCTTTTAACTACAATTAAATATTTCTCTTAGCCATATGGTGTGAAAGAATAAATCTTACCAGCCCCCACTATCTCTTTTAAAACCGTAGTCACCTGTCTCGCTTCTTCACATCTTAGAATTTCAATTCTTAGAGTTTGCACCCTTGGAGGAGTTGATACCATTATCTTGGGGGGGGGGGGGACTAAAACTTGTGCATTTGATTATGAGAGAAAAAAACCTTTCAGTTGTAAGACTGAAAAATTAAATAATCTTTTGATATCGAAACAATTCTACACCACCAGCAAATGCTACTATAAAATGGCAGCCATAATACAGCCAAATGTAATCCCATAATGCAGATATTAGCTGCACTACCAGCAATCTTAATATTTACTTAAAAGCCAGTACTAGTGAGGAAAAAACCAACACTAGCACCATTAAAATAAAATCTAAGTGAAAAAAACAAAGAAAAGAAAACCAAATATTCATCTTGCTAAAATCTGAGATGTCATCAGTGGGAGATGTTTATTGAGGTGAAAAGTAAAGG
Source organism: Typopeltis vanoorti (assembly GCF_054136105.1). Lineage (NCBI taxonomy): Eukaryota > Metazoa > Arthropoda > Arachnida > Uropygi > Thelyphonidae > Typopeltis > Typopeltis vanoorti. The sequence goes on along the minus strand of NC_143564.1, from coordinate 69,049,613 downwards.
GGTGCTCATCATAGGCCTAGAGTAGTTAGTGTAGGGATGCCAGAGAGAGCGAGTATGATAGTATTGGGAGAAAGCAAAGAGAGATAGTATGAGAGAGTGAAAGAAAAGGCCTCAGCTCATTTATATCATCATAGATTCAAAAGCTATCAGTTTTCCTTTTTCATCAGTCTCATCAAGATGAACATCCAAAAGACCAGTTGAAACGAAAGAATAAAGATGACTGATACCCAAGTGATTAGCCTTATCTGAGTTAACTGCCTTGAGTTGACCTTCTCTGCTTGGGATTGCTCTCTAGTCATCCCTGCAATTGACTATCACATTGAATTAATAGGATGGAACCATTTAAAAAAAACTCTCGTAGCAAAAATAGAATTTAACTCCTCCTAGCGAATACTGCATAATGTGGGTGGTTTACACCACCTAGCCAAAAATCTCCTAGAATACTTCTAAATAGAAAAATCGTCTGACTGAACAATAAAATTCCCACAATACAATATTATAAAGCATTTGTATGTCATATTGCTGGTTTTTAAATTTATGTTTCTTTCTAACCTTCCATAAATGGTATTTTAATTCATTAATTATAAAAATAAATTCTCTTCCCATTGCTGACAGATGGTGGATACTGCAAAAAATAATCTGTTCTGTTATAAGTATTGAAATACCCAACGCATTACATAAACTATTCCAAATAGGGCAGCTGTAGAATGCATGTTCTACTGTTTCTAATTGGTAACAGATATCACAAATTGGATTTCCCTGTGTTAAAGTACTCCATTTGATGGTATTGACTGGAAGGTGATAGTATGCAATTTTCCAAGCAATATCCCTCCTGGTATCTTTGGAACTTCAATAAGTTATGAAACAAAGTGTTGTTATCAGTATCCAACTGTTGAATTTCATGGCAAAAGAGATTAAAGATTTCTTTATACCAAATATTACTTTTTTTAATTGAAAGAATGCCAATGCCAGAATGTTGTAACAATCTTAGCATTAAGTATAGAATGTTGTAGCATTCAGGAACAATCTCAGCTTTTGTACCTTTATAATTATTTACTCCACACAGGGGAAGATGAAAGGTAGTACCAGAGAAGATTTGCACGTGTGTGATTGGTCTGCAACATTTTATGAATTTTTGAAGCTGTATTGCTTAAATAGCAGAATTTTAAGATTGGAAGCCCAAATCCTCTGTTCTTCTTTGATAGCTGAAGAAATTCCTTTTTAACTTCTTGGTATTGGCTTAACCAAAAAAATTGCTTTCTATATAATTGCTTTTCTTCAACTTCTGTGATGTCTGTAATATTTATTATATACAACTGAACATATGTACAACTGAACAGGAAAGATTATGATTTTGAGTACTATGGCTTTAGAAGAAAAGGAAAGTGGGCCTATTTTCCAGTCTTCTAAGGTTTCAAAGTTTTTATAAGTTCTTGAGCTGATAATATTGGGTAAGTGAAGAATGGAATTCCAGGTATAATGAGGGGTTCTCTTTTATGGGTTAGCCCAAAAGGAATGCCTCCAAGATCCCACTTTCCAAAAACTTTTAATTTTGTCTTGTCTGCATTCATAGTTAATCCACTGATCTGGCTGAATTTTTCCAAAATACCAAAAAAGATGTATATGGAATCATTTTCCTTCATAGTTGAAGGAACTGTTATTCCTCGTACAGCACGTGTATTGTCAACTTCCTGTAAGAAAGATTCAAGAACCAGTGCAAAGAGCAATGGACTAATAGGGTAACCTTGCTTGACTCCTTTTTGAATTTTGACCAAGTCAGGAACCCATTAACTAGGAGGTAGGTAGTTGAATTGGCATTGGCTCCTTTAATAATGGATAGCAGCTTTTTACCCACAACCAATTTGCTGAAGGATGTGGAACAAAAAGGGATGCCAGACATTACCAAATGCTTGAGTAAGGTCAATGCCATTAGCTGCTTTTTCGTATTAACTAAGCAGCACAGATCACATGTCAGAAACAGATTAAATTCTACTGCTTGGCCTAGAACTCCGTATATCTGTGTGTTTTTAATTATGTATCTCATTCTCATTTTGAGCCTGTTATTGATAATGGGAAAAAATATCTTGTAGTCAGTATTAGATAGAGAAATAGGTCTCCAGCTGCTGATCAAGGTGTGATCTCTATTAGGCTTTAGAATGAGGACAGCATGGCTTGCTACAAATTGACTTGGTATATGTCCTGATGAGAGAAAAGAATTAAATAGTATAAATAGAATAGGAAGAAAAAAAATCCCAGGCCTCGTGGCAAAGTTCTATACCTAGACCATCAGGTCCTGGAAATTTTCTTGTCTGGCATTTTTTATAGGCTGTGTAACCTCAGATGCTGTAATAGGTCTGTCAAGTCCATCTTGGATATAAACAGGAAAGCCATTAATGTTCCAAGGGTTATAATTTCCCATAGTACTATTGTCTTCAAACAGATTGTTTAGGGTTTTTGAATGGAATCAAGGATGTCTTGAGTGGTGGACATGTCTTCACCATCAATGCAGATTTGAGTGATAGTCCTTTCTTTATAGAATTTAGTGAATTGTCTGTTGATGAATGCAGCTAAAGGGCTATCTGTTAAGTGCTGCTATATTCTTATTTCAAAATTTTTTTCTTCTTGTTTCTGCCTTTCCACTTCTTTCTCTATGTTAATGTTTCTATTGATGTTGTGTTGGTTTCTATATCATTATGTTGGTTTGTAGCAAACCAACACTTTTCTCTTTATACAATTCTTTCAACTTTTTTCTTTTGAGGAAAGCCTGTTCTTTTCCCCATTCAATCATATTCTGTTTTATTGCATGTTTGAATTTTAACCACATATCCCAGTTCCAGGTAACATTATTCCAATTTGAATAGAAGGTCTGGAATTTGGTTGAAAAGATCAACAGAAAATTTCAAGATGTTTATTGAAGTCTCATCAGTGTGAATCAGAAGAGATTCCAAGGTTGAAATGATGCAGAATTCATATATTTCCCATATACAAGTAGTCAAAAGGTGGCACAGCTTATTACTATAATACCTGGATTAAAGCTAGTTGTTGAAAGTTTTATCACTTGATTATACTAGAAGTTAAAGATGCCAAGAAATTATATTCTTGGTTTCATCCATTATCCAAGTATAACCAAACAAAGTTTGATTGTAACATCATGATTGGGCTACTTTTGTGTTACTTCAACCTTGGTATTGTCGTGACGACTCTTTTCTGCCGTGTTCTAATTCACCGTCTAGTTCAAGTCACTTTTATAAATAAAATAACTAATTACGAAATGATCACCGATCCAAAAGTAGGGAAATTTATATTTATACTGCGCCACCCTATTCTTAGATTAGTCTATATAAATAGTAGGATCAGTTCTAAATTAAGTTAGCAGTCATCTCATTAGGCCGAATCATCTATTATCATTTTTACTTGGGGTTCCCGCAAGATCCGAATATTTATGAACGGTGCAATAATAAGGAATTCAGGCAAACACAATATTTAGATCAACAAAATAAAACATTTAATATATGATATGGTTAACAAATACAAGAACTCTATTTTAAAATGGAACTATACAATTAACTTAACACATCTTCTTAGGTCACTGATGCTAATTCAATGTTCTAACTTTCATATACTATTCACAGTCTCAAAAACACAAATCTTCTTATCTCAAGTTAATATAACAATTTCACATTTAATCAGTCTTCACAAATCTATCAGCTCAATGTTTATATTCACAGCAGGCAATAAACTACGTAAGCATTATTCCAAGCAAATATATTCCCGGACCTTGAGCATCGGAGATATATTACAGTTAATGCTAGAATAGAGAAACTTATACAACTACTCTTACCAGACAAATTCTTCAATACATCAAATTATTGAGAGAGCACTTATGAATTAACTTAATTAACATTAGCGGAACACACATAATAAAAATTCTCCAAGTTTAAACTGTATTACTGTAAGTCGCACTTCACTATTCCAAACAACAGTAATTACAGGGTGTTCGGGATAAATTTGACAGTTTCGTAAGGAAAAAGAAAATCTTCTTTGTATCTATTAAATTTAATGAATTGACAAAAAAACATTACAGGCAGAGTTAATTACAATACTATCAACAAGATTTACTCAAAATAACCACCATTAGCATCGATCACAGCTTCAATTCTGCTTCGGAACCTCGAACAAGCTGATGCTACAGTCTCCCTGGGAAGGGCCGCAAAAACTGTTTTAATTTTATCCATTAACTGGGCTTTTGTATTACTGGAAGTGCGATTGGTGTCTTTTTCAACTGCGCCCCATACAAAATAATCCATGGGGTTAAGGTCTGGGGAGTTTGGAGGCCAAACATTTGGACTGGTGAAGTCGTAGAAATTTTCAGACAACCATTTTTGACTTTTCCCAGAGGTGTGGCAAGGGGCCGAATCCTGCTGCCATACATACGGCCTACCATTGGCTACCCTTGTTATCCAGGGCTTGACTACAGTTAGCAACTCCACGAACAAAGCCCGAATTCCAATGCCAGGGTTCTTCAACACCTGTTCCTGCAGATTTGCGAGGAATTCTGCTGTACGAACGCAATCAGATCGTCTGCTAGGGATCTTTCTTCTTGCTACATCCTCGTAGTCACCATTGCAAGTCTCTAGTTCATGCCTGATTGTTTTTACTGTATTCAGGGAGCATTGGGCAGCAGTCGTAATATCCTTATTTTGATGGCGGGCACGAATCATCATGATACAAGTTATTCTCTTCCATGATTCAGGTGGGTTCCAGCTATCCATCCTTTCTGACATCTTGTATATGAATGAAGAAGGGTCCAAACTTTTAAATGAAGAGAAGTGTGTGTTAATACATGTAACTTACGGAAAAATATAATTAATTATAAATATGTCAAATTTATCCCGAACACCCTGTAGGTACTAATATCTTTTCCTGTTCACTTTTCTTCAAGTAATCAATATAACTCTTTCCTAGGGCAACATAGAATTAAATCGTAATCCAGATTAACTGGAACTAATCAGAATTTTCGCATTGACTGTCCAGTTTCCTTTTATCTGATTACGGCATCAACCTTTCTTCATAACAACAGCAGATTTCTCTTATAACATTAAACTTTATGTTTCACTACTTATAGGTTCACTTCCGAACATTATACTCATAAATTTCTGCCCTGAGGATTTTATAATCTTGGTTCCGCAAAACTCTCTCCTCACTCGCTTAATAATAATTCTTCTCTTCCTTTCTCTCTCTTATCTATTTATCTATGACCTTCCTTATCACCTTTTTTTTTTTATCTATCTATGACCTTCACTCCCACCTTACGTTCGAACGCCACGCTCCACTCCACTCGTGGTTGTTTACGCGTGCGTCTCCATGACAACAAACTAAGCGTAAACATTTCGCTAATGTAATGTATGCTCTTTTACTACTACTACAGTGATTACATAACATTAAATATTTCACAAATAAGAACAACAGAATATTTAAGCTACTTCTTCAACTTTTTGATTACGTATACAGTTAAATATAAAATAACACTTTACGTTACATCATATATATTTGGTTATACAAAATTCTATACATTTTATTATTCTATAAACTAATAGTAGGTCAGGTTTTAAATAAATATTTAATTAGCAATTCTTAATTAAGAAATAATAAATAATTTTATATAAGCCATGATTAATATTTAATAAACAATGTTAAATGTGAATGAAAAAAAAATAAATTACATAACATAGCTTCATTCACAATTTAACAGTATCTCTGGGTCTGGTTCCCACTGATGAGACCTCAATAAAGGTCAAAACTAGTCTGGGTAGTTACCCTAAAATGCATAGCATTATACATGCCTATAAGGATATGTGCCTTGCATTATGGGATACTAAAGCAATTAATGTGAAGCTTTAGTTTCTATATACAAGTAGTCCAGTCATAAAGTTACTTCATGCACAAACTTTGTTTGTTTGTTTGCACTTGGATAAAGGATGAAACCAAGAATATAATTTCTTGGCATCTTTAACTAAATTCTTAGATATATCTTTTCTTTTTTTTATATACTATTTAATATTGGTAATGGAGAAATTCAGATATCGATAAATGTTACTAAGAAAAAAAATATTAATAGTAACTGTTTAATGATTTTTAAAGAAATCAATTCTTCTTCAACTTAATAAGTTAATAATTATTAACTTAATAATAATAATAATAATAATAATTAATATGTGACACCTCCAGGGAGTCCAAAGATTCATCGAGAGAGAGTGTGCCAACAGCATCGAACGATTGATCTCCTTACAACTACTAACTGCGCTTAAACTTGCTTAACTTTTTGCGAGCCATTAGTAGCAGAGGCTCTACCAATCGACCAACCTTATTATAATTAAATAATAATTATCTTTTTATAAATATTTTTCTCACCAAAGAGATCAAAACTTACTTGCCCTTATTCTTAATCATACACAAATTACCAGGCAGGATGAGAGCATGCTCATTGGACTGATGCTTCCTTCCAGCATCTCTAGGCATAATCAATGACATCATAACTTTCTCAGCCACTAAAAAACTAGGCATTCTTTTCTTCATGATGCTGTTTTTCACCCATCCAGTTTCTAACTCCATACAAATCCCAAATTCTCCCATTCTTAGAATACTGTTTGGGGTAGTGCATGCAAAAAACATCTCTCAAAATTCTTTATGCTGTCCAGAGAATAGCAATAAATATGGCTGATAGTGAGTCCTCTCTCACTGACTAATTTCAGTCATCATTTCACAGATATACTATTTCAGCTCTCTGCCTTTTCTGTAGGTACTTCCGTGGTCACTGTTCCATTGAACTGGCTTCATCCCACAAAAGACAAGCAGGCCATAAGAACATATGCAATTAGCAAACATAATACACTGGCCTCACAGCCCTAGTTTCTTTGGCCATAACTCCAAAACAGCCAACCACTGAACTGTCAACATTCATGTTACTGCTTTCTGTTGTTTCTGATAATGCAGCATTACTTTGCAATGTTGCATTATCATTATTAAATTATATTTGATAGAAAAAATGATAATTGTTTTTATCCCTTACCCAAGCATGAGAAAACTTAGTTTTCATGTGAAATAATTTCATGACTAGGCAACTTGTACACTATCTACCAATAATTGTCTGGACATTTTATCAATTTACAATTGATACCAGCAGGCGAACCCTAATATCGAGTATATGTCCACCTTTGGCTTTGATCAGAGGCGTAGCTTGGGAGGGGCAGAAGGGACGGTCCACCCTGGACGGCACTTCAAACCTTTTTGAACTTTCGCAGTTAATTCTAAAATACATTCTGAAGAACTCATTTCCAAATATTGTAATACTACTGCAAATTTTCCTCACAATTGCTGTAAGTGTTGCTAGTTGTGAGAGGAGTTTTTCTAAATAAAATAGATTAATAATTACCTACATTATTATGAAATAGATTTTGCCAATGTCATCGATGATTTTGCTAACAGAAAAGCAAGAAAAATAACATTTTAGAATGTTGAAATTAAAGTTTTACTTCAAAAATAAACATAGTGTTGTAATTTATTTCCCAATATGTTGTTTTGAATTTTTGTAGTATTTTTAGTATGTATTGAGAGGGGGGGGGAAGCTCTAGCTACACCACTGGCTTTGATCACCTCCTGCACCCTTTGAGGGATGCTTTCCACCAGTATGAGGCAGACATCAGGTGGAATTTGTCTCTATTCTTCCATCAAAGCAGCACTGAGTTCAGCAACAGATTGAGGATGTGCTGCTCTGGACCTCAATTTCTGTCGAACTCAACCACATCGAAAAACCTGTGGGTTTTTCGATGTGGTTGAGTTCATAATTATGCACAGGCCAGAGCCTTAATTATTATTATTATTATTATTATTATTACGGGTATCTCCATGGAGTCAGTAGACTCATCGCGGGAGACCCAAACTAGCAAAACAATATCTGTCATATCTCTTCTTGAATTCATTTACAGACGAAGAGCTCACAACTAAGTCAGGCAATGAATTCCACTCATTCACCACCCTCCAGGCAAAAAACCTTGTTCTGACACCTTTGTTAACCACACTCTTCTTTAATTTCCAGAGATGACCTCTTGTTCTTCCATCACTTTCACACAGCTGAAACATTTCCCCTGCATCAATCCTATAAAAACCTTTTAGTAATTTGAATGTTTCTATCATATCCCCTCTTCTTCGCCTATCAACCAATCTCTGCAATCCACAAGCTCTCAATCTATCAATGTAGGGAGCATTTTTTATATCACTCACCAACTTGGTCACTCTTCTCTGAACCCTCTCCACAGCCTCCTCATCTCCAAGGAATCCATGTGACCAGACCTGAGCACAGTAATCCAAATGTGGAAGTATCAATGCTTTATAAAGGGGAATAATAACCTCTTTATCTCTGGATGTCAGTGTGTTCCTCAACAACCAAGTAATCCTATGTGCAATCTTGGACACCTTAGCAATGTGTCCTCTGAACTTCATCTCCCTATCTACCAATACCCCTAAGTCCCTAGCCTCATCAATCTCTTGGAGTACCTTTCCATCGATGTAGTACACAGCTGGTAATCTTTTAATCCCAAAATGCATGACTTTACACTTTTCCACATTGAACTGACATCCATTTTCTTTTGCCCATTTTACCAGCTTATTTAAATCCTCCTGCAAACTTTCAACATCAGCTTGATTTTTTATTGCACTACACAACTTTGCATCATCAGCAAACAACTGAATATCTCCCTTTAAGCCGTTTCCTATATCATTTATATACAAATTAAACAACATTGGCCCAAGCACAGAGCCCTGAGGCACACCACTGGTCACCTGCCTCATTCTGGACTCGGCTCCTCCATACACCACCTTATGGTATCTCTCCCTGAGCCATTCTCCTATCCATATCACCAATTTAATATCCATTCCCATCTGCTCCAATTTGCGTAACAGTGTTCTATGGGGTATCCTGTCAAAAGCCTTAGCAAAATCCAGAAGTACCACTGTGTAGCCAGTTCCTTTGTCCAACTCAGATGTTATTCTATTATGAATAGTTAATAGATTGCTAAGGCAGGATCTACCTTTAACAAAACCATGTTGGCCTCTATAGAGTATCATATCCTGATCCACCCATTCTTGAATTTTGTCTTTAACCAACTTTTCCAATACTTTTACCACTACTCCTGAGATGGTGATTGGTCTGTAATTCAATACCGCAGTTTTAGAGCCACCCTTATGCAAAGGAACCACTTTGCCTAACTTCCACTCCCTAGGGACCATACCAGAGTTCAAACTTAAGTTAAATATCCAGGTAAGAGGGGTTGACAATTCATTTGCACATTCACGCAACACCCGAGCTGATATTCCATCTAAGCCTACCGCAGTGTTTGCATTTAAGTTTTGCAATATATTTAATACCTCTGATTCTTTAGCTTCAATTCTCACATTAGGTATTGCTGTAGGTATAGAGATATCCTCACTTGGGTGATAGACTTTTGAAAAGTGATCACTCAGTAACTCGACTATTACATCTGATTTTGTCACCTCAATACCATCAGCACCCACTAAGGTTATCCTTCCGAAGTCATTCTTCCTCTTACTTGCCACATAGCGGAAGAACTCTTTGGGATTACCCTTGATCTCTTTGGCTAAGGTCTTCTCATAATCTGATTTAGCTTTTCTTACTATGCTGGTAACTTTCCTAGCTTGAGCCTTGTACTGCTCATGGGTGTCCTGATCGCCTTTCTCCTTGTAAATTCTCCATAACATTTTCTTTTTTTGCAGTTCAAGCTTGATACTACTACTCATCCATCTAATGCCGGCCTTGTTTGACCTCCTAACCATGGGGACACAATCTGATATTGCTTTCCTCAGATACCCGCTGATTTTATCCCAAGCACTGCTAACATCTTTCCCTTGCAATATGTTCTGCCATGGGATGGCTGCAAGCTCACTCCGAAGCTTGTTATAATTGCCTAACCTGTAGTTCCGTACATACCCCTTCTTAATAGAAAAATCCACAGATTTTGCAACCTCCCAAGTCAATACCATATGATCGCTTTCACCAACTGGAGGTAACGAGGACACCTTACTTATGCATATAACCTCTGAACCAATTTAACATCCATCTCTTCATACCATTCAATAACAATGATATGTTATGTCATAACATAGTCATTACATGACATTGCCCCATTTGTGGCATGGGGCATTGTCATCTTGATTGTAACACAGGTCCATTCCATAAAAACTCCACAGTGTGGGCAGCACCTGATTATCCAGAATATCAAGGTACTGAGTTGCCTACATGGATCCCACTACAAACCAGCTGAATGCACCCCCACAACATTACTCCTCCACCACCAAACTTTACTGTGGGTACAACATACTGTGGTAACCATGCTACCACACCCACACCCTGCCATCAAACTGGAAAGAGGTGAACGTTGATTCATTGCTCCAGAGTACCATTTTACACCAGGCAGTTGTCCAGTTCACATGTTCTTTACACCAGGCCAGAAGAGTCGCCTTGTTCATTGTTGTGATGTTCGGCTTGTGTGCCACTGCTCATCTGTGGAAAACCAGTAAATGGAGTTCTTTTCGTCCAGTGTTAGTGCTCATCAAGGTATTACTGGCACTCTGGAATGCATCACAAATGGTTGTGCCAATTGCAGCCAATTTTTGCATGCCACCGATTTTAACATCCTCCTATCCCTGTCAGTCATTTTCTGCAGCTGCCCTATGTGTTTTCCTGCACTAGTGATGCCAGAATGTCTCCATTTGTTAATCACATCGTGAACTCTTGATTTTAGATGCTCCAGTTGAGCAGCATGTATGGACATGCCACTGATGTGATAGCTCACGATGACACCTCTCTTGAAGTCATTGCGTTCACATCATGTTGCCATACCACATGTATTCAATTGCTACAATGAAATACTGCTTCCTACTGTCTGTACACTGGTTTTATGTTATTAATAAACCTGGAATGTTCCATAACTTCAAATAACAGGCATGTCCAGACAATTATTGGTAGATAGTGAATATGGAAGTAGATTACTTCATATGAAATTGTCTAATATTCCATAATGTATAGCACACTTCCTTTTGGGTATATATACTGCCATTCATTAGAGAGGTCACTGTCGAGAATAGTTTCGACGTTTATTGAGGTCTCATCAGTGATAGTTAGACCTGTGGAAATCTTGAGAACTTAATCAGTGGCAGAAGTCATATTTCCATATATAAATAGCTGAAGACTTGTTTGGTCTTCAGAGCAAGTTTTCTGACTTATTTCCTCATCTTGATTTATGCTCACATATATACCCACACTTCACAGTGCAGGCATTCAAAACCAACAATCTCTCAGAATAAGTTGGGCAATCCTTATTCCAGGAGTGTCCTATGTCTGTAGATGCATGTGTTAACATGCTGGTTTGCCTGTTCTGAGGGACAAAAAAACAGAGTTTCTGGGTGAAAGAAACCCTCTACCTTTGTATTAGACTGGCTAACTCATCTTTAGTTGAAATAGACCAGATAAAGGTTCCTCACATCATGGACGGGAATCGAACCCAGGTCTTTCTGACTAAAGAGTTTTTGTCTATACTGACTGAGCTATGGTGGCTCCTGACTTATCTATTATTATTAAAATGCTCTAGGTGAGATTTAGTTATGGCAAAAACTTTACAGTTATAAAACTGTTTTTTCAATTAGAAAGTAAATTATACTTGACAAAAAATTGTATTCATTTTTTTTTATCTTTTATCCAAGCATGAGTGAACAAAAATTTGCATGTGAAGTGATTTCAAGAGAAAATACTCACTGCAATTATCATTGTTAAAGTTTAATTATTATTCATACTTCTAGATTTTGTTAGTTTGTTTCATATATTTCCCCAATTTAATTTGTAGATATTATATCCTTTCTCCAAAATTGGAAATTTGAATGCCACTGTGTACATTGATGTTTGTGAATATGTTTAGGTGGTAGATGAATATCATTTCTCATTTTGTTTGTATGTGTGTGAGGCTTATTTGGTCTCTAGAGTAAGGTTCTGACTTATCTATCTCTTACAACATTTTGTGGATAGGATTCACATAAAAGTAGGAAACTCATTTTCAATCTACTTTACTATAAAATTAATAATTAATTCTACAATTGAAAAAATCATTTTGCAGTGAATTTAACTGAACTACTTTCCAGAACCAGGAAAGCATTAGACATTCATTTGCATCTAAATGTTTTTTATGTTAATCTCATCTACAACCCTTAGCTTGCCCACAATGTAAACATTGTGGGTAAGCTAAGGGTTAGATTATCTGGGAACCCAACAAGAGATTAAGCATGGTACTTTCAGGTCTTCTGTAAGAAGAGTTGTGGTGGCCACACAAATTGTGAGGAATGAAAATTATCTGTCATCCAGTGTGATTTGAGTTCACAGCCTGTAATTGCATAGCAGAATTGTAACATTACAATAATTTGTAATGTTACAATTTGTATACAGATTGCAATGTAAATATAAATAAAATTTTGTGCACACTGTTGATTATTTCAAAATGTTTTCTTTCTTTTTCTAAAGTAATAACTTCTATATGAAAATGGAATTTGCTTTCTTACGTCACAAATATTTTTGTACTTCACAGACAATGGCACATTTTTTCTTGATGCATGTTATTCTTACAAATTACAGATCTTGGTATTAAATTTGCATATTTCTTCATCTCATACAATGTTTTCTTAAACTAAGTTCCTTGTGATAAGCACAATCAGATATCTAAAAGCTGATAGTTTATAATGAGAGTAATTTCAAGTTTATATTATGTATTTTACTTTTAAAATAGAAGAGCACAACATGAATGTACAATGGTATTAAAATATGCAACAGTAATTTTCTTCATGTTAAGATTCAAGAAAAAATCAGGATTATTGGCATTTATGTATCTTTACAAAATTACAAAAATTAAAGCAATACATGAAAGCAATATAAAAAATAATCGCTTATCTGAAAACTTAACTGAACCAAGAGCCTTCTTTATACAATCCTTCCATTTTGCTGGAAGGTTTGTGTAAAGAAGGCTCTCGGTCCAGATAACTGTTTTTGACAAGTTATTATTATTGTTATTATTATTACTATTAAGAGAGAGACCTCCAGGGTGTCATCAAGGGAGGCGATATACTACACGCACCAGCTATCATACTTATTCTTGAATTCATTCACACTGCTTGCACACACAATACCCAATAGTAGTCCATTCCAATCACACACCTACCTATGAGAGAAAAATCTGGCTCTTATCCCCCCCCCCCTTCTTAGCACGCATTCATTCTCTGCTTCCAATAATTCTCTCTTGTCCTTTCCCACCCTCCATAAAATTAAAAATTCCATCAACCGAAATCTTGTATGACCCTTTCAGAAGTTTTCAAGTCTCAATCATATCACCTCCATTTCTCCTGTTTACTAGTGTCTGCAGTCTACAAATTCTCAATCTGTCTTCATAATCAATATTCTACAATCCTGATATCATTTTTATCACTCTCCTTTGTGCTCTCTCCACTATCAGAATCACAATGGAAACCAGGAGATGACACCTGTGCACAGGAGAAATGGAGGCGATATACTACACGCACCAGCTATCATACTTATTCTTGAATTCATCCACACTGCTTGCACACACAATACCCAATAGTAGTCCATTCCAATCACACACCTACCTATGAGAGAAAAATCTGGCTCTTATCCCCCCCCCCTTCTTAGCACGCATTCATTCTCTGCTTCCAATAATTCCCTCTTGTCCTTTCCCACCCTCCATAAAATTAAAAATTCCATCAACCGAAATCTTGTATGACCCTTTCAGAAGTTTTCAAGTCTCAATCATATCACCTCCATTTCTCCTGTTTACTAGTGTCTGCAGTCTACAAATTCTCAATCTGTCTTCATAATCAATATTCTACAATCCTGATATCATTTTTATCACTCTCCTTTGTGCTCTCTCCACTATCAGAATCACAATGGAAACCAGGAGATGACACCTGTGCACAATAGTCCAAGTGAGGTCTTATCAAGGCTTTGTAAAGAAGCAAAATGGCATCCTTATCATTACATGTGAAAGTTCATTTCAGCATTGCAATTATCTTTAGAGTTGTATTTGCAATTTTTGCTACATGGCTGATGAACTTAGAGTTGCTACCTACTAACACTCCAAGATTCCTTCTAACCTAATCAGTTTCTTCTAGCATAATCTCACCAATATAATACAACATTGGATATCTAATCATGCCAAAGTGCATGACTTTTCATTTACTGACATCCATTTTCCCATGCCCACAATTCCAGCCTATTCAAATCATTCTGTAAGTGCTGCATATCAGCAGCATTCCTAATTACCCTACTTATCTTTGCCACATCATCATCAGCAAATAGTTGTACGTTGCCTGTCAAATCCTTCCCAATATCATTAATGTAGATTGAATAACAGTAGACCAAGGACTGATCCTTGTGGTACACCACTAGTTACCTGAACTCCTGCAGACTCACATCCCCCCCATACCACTTTTTGATATCAGTCAGCCATCCTCTTATTCACACTAATATTTTATAATCCAAACCCATATTCTCCAATTTATGCAACAGTCTTCCATGCTGTATCCTGTCAAAAGTCTTAGCAAAATCCCAAAGTATCATGGTGTATCCATTTTTCCCTTGTTCAGTTCAATGGTTACATTATTATAGAATGTGAGCAAGTTGCTAAAACATGACCTTTCCTTAGTAAACCCATGCTGTTCATTGCAAAGTAGAGATTCACTGTCAACCCATTTCTGAATGTGAGCCCTAACCAATGTTTTCAAAATCTTCACCACTACTTCTGAGATACTGATTGTTGATAGGATTCATTGGTGTTTGTACCACCTTTGTGCAACAGTATTCTTTCCATACATTCTTTCCATTCCTGCAGAATTTTTCTGTTCTGCGACTCAAATTATATATCCAGGTCAAAGGAATAGCCAGTTCAGCTGAACACTCTTTTAGCACCTGTGCTGATATCCCATCAGTTCCCATTGCTGAATGATTCAGTTTGCATAGCAGATCTAATACCTTTTCTTCATACACCTGAGTTTTTTCATTTAGTGAAGTAGCAGTTAGTTCAATGTTGCATATACCAGCTTGATAGCTTTTAGCAAAATGGGCACTCATTAGTTGAATAACCTCTTCTCATCTGTCACTCTCACACCATCTGCATGCAGAAGAGTTATTCTCATATTCATTCTTTCTTTTACTTGCAGCATACTGAAGAATTCTTGTGGGTTGTCTTTAGCTTGCAGAGCCAGCTTCTTTTCATACTCAGACTTAGCTTTCTGTACAACAATTGTGACTATTTTAGCCTGCTGCTTATAACTTTCATAATGGATGCCATCCTTATGTACATGCTATTCCTTCCACTTCATCCATTTGACTCCTACCCTATTTATTCATAGAACTCTTGGGACACAATTCTGCTGTTGCATGATTTAAATATTTTTTAAATGTTTCCCATGCATTGTTGATATTCTTCCCATCTAGCAACCGATACCATTCTGTTGAACTCAGTATACTACTCAGTTGGTCATAATTTCCTGCTTTTTAGTTCAGCATGTAACCTTTTCTGAATGGAACATTCATAAATTTAGTCACTTCCCAAGTGAGTACTTCATGATCACTATCACCAACCAGAGGCAGAATAGTTACATCTTTAACTGAAAAAAATTAATATAAATAAGTGTGTGTTTATGTGTAAGAGTTACAGAAGTTGTGCTCTTGCAGTGTTTAGGCTTATTTGTTTAAGTTTGTATGCAAAATCTTTACACTTAGAGTAGAGTATAGTAACTGGCGAAGGAAAGATGATGGTGGATTTGTCTTTGCCTTTACGAACATTGAATTTTGATTTTAGTTGTTTCGTGAGATGCAAGGTATGCTATATGTATTCATTAGATTATATCAATAAATAATGGATATTTAAGGTGGATGGAAGGAGGGTGTGTATGTGTGTGTGAAGTGTTATCTGAATGAGGACTTAATGGGTGGAACTGAAGGTGTTAATAGTGAGAATGCTGATCTGATAGCAAAGAGAGACACTGTAAAAGAGCAGTGAAATATTGGTAAAAAAAAAAGTTTTGAAAAAGCGAATGAGCTATCTGCTGAACTTAACAATCGATGCTAGTAAGAATGATGAAAGGATATGAATGTAGCAGAAGTTGAAAAACAGTGTACAATTAATGGTAGGTTGGCAAATAGCTTTGACGGCAAACAAGCATGTATGACTAGCAATAAACTTGAGAGAGAGAGTGAATGATAGCGAAAAAATTCTGCAAGATTTGAAAGCTGAGTTGGTGAGGACGAGGCAAGAGATGAAACTGATGTGGAGTGAAATGAAAAGAATTAGATAAAGAGTGAAGAAGACGAAAATGAATGATGTCAGTATGAAAAGGTAATGAAAAGCCCATGAATGGCATTGCATAGAAATTCGATTTTTAGAGGTGTGGTAAACGAGAAGATGCAGAAGGTTTGTTTTCTTGGAGGTAAATGAATAGAGTGATTAAGGCATTGGATATGAGGAGTAAGCGAGTAAAAAAGTTGGTAGTGGTAATAGGGATAAACGACTTAAATGGGAATAAGGAAAACCTAAGATTGGATATCAGGAGATTGTTGAGAAGGATAAAAGATAATAGTGTGATAGGAAAGGTAGTGTGTTGCCTAGGTCTGATAATGAAGAGATGAGGTGGCAAACAGATTTGAAGAAGGTTCTGAGATGAATAAGGAGAAAAAGAAATGGCTTGGGGAAAGTATGGAGAAGCTACATCTAATAAGTGGTATCAGTGAAGCTTGTTATAGATCCACGAATGAGCTGTTATGTTTGTATACAAATACTAGAAGTATAAGAAACAAGGCAAATGAAATGGTTGCATTGAATGAGTTTATTCACCCAAAAATTGTTGGATTAAGTGAGACATTGTTGGAAGAGGATGACAGCCTGACAAGAATAGAGATGGAAGAATATGATGTATTTTGTAAAGATAGAAAGGGTAAAAAGTGAGGTGGAGTGGTATTGATGACAGAGAAAGATTTATGTCCATATGAGGTAGACATGCAAGAGGGAAATAGTGGTTTTGAGGTGTGATGGTGTGAGATAGAGGTGAATAGAATGAAATATCATACTTAGGCAGATGTTTTTAATGTGGATGGTAGTGATCATGAAATGCATAATCAAATTAGGCAAGCATATAAGAAAAGGGTGATTTTAATTATGACAATATAGACTGGGATGATAAGATAGCAACTGGAAATAAAAAAAAATTAGTTTCTTGAGTTTTTGAGGGACAAAGTTGCATCTGGCATGTGGCTCAGCTCTGTAAATAGAATTAGCATTCTCTGTTGTTTTGTTGTAGCTTCACCTTGTGATTATGCCATGCGCTGATGATGACCAGTTAGTTTCTGGTCTAAATATTTGCAGTAATAAAATTGCTGTCTTCTTGTGAATACATGTGTCTAATAAATAAAAATTTGAGACCATTAAATGGTAATTTGTAAGAAGGCTTCTATGCAAGATTTGAGTGGAATGCATTGCATGAGCATGTTGTGAATGTAGACACATTGAATCATTTTAAGGCATGATTGGATGAGCATTGTGTGGAATAGTGTGCACCTCCCACAATGAGTCTCTGACTCCATGGAGGGCAGATGTTAATAATAATAATGAGTTTCTCTAAACTTGTCCATGACTTGTTAAAGGTTAGTACGGTTGGCCAGAAAATCTGCTATATAATAGTGGCAGAATCTACTGTTGATTATGCATTAATGAGGTCTCAGGGTAGTAAAGAGTAGTTTGATGGCTGACTTTTATCTCTCTTTTTAAGGACAGGCAGGACAAAGGCTTGCTTTCATACTAACCTCTAGTTTTGCAACTTTTATTTAGCATCTGTCTGGTATTCTTGAAAAGGATAAGGAAAATTGTGGATGAGAGACAACCTGCTAGGTTTCTTAGAATCAGTTGATGTTTTTTTCTAGATTTTACTACTGAATTTCTAAAGTTTAGTTCTTGCTTTTAAGCTCTGTGGCTGTTGCAGTACTATTTCGCATCTTGAACCATTCTAAAGATATCCCTCTCAACAATAATCTACATTAATGATAGAAACAGAAATCACTTATGTAAATAATCTTTTAATGACTACCGAATTTTCAGTTTTCAGACTATACACACTTCCAAAAATTCAAAAAGAGAATGCGCCTTTAGGACTTGTAGTGGATTCTTTTGGCAGTACAACTTATAAGCTAGCCAAACATTGGTCTGAAGCTCTTTCTACCATTAATCATAATTCTCCTTCATGAATGAAACCTAATAAGGCAAAGAAATCTTAAGCCACAGAAGGTTGAAAAGAGGAGATTCAAGATTAAGTGTGCTCTGACTAAGAGTATCTGATTGCAGAAAAGCACAATTACTACCCTTGTGGCAGAAAGAATCAAACTGTGTAATTTGGACTGTTAGGATGAACTGTGGTTATTGGCAGTAATATTTGGGATACAGTCAAAAAACAGATCACATTTGGATGTCTGTAAGTGATGGTGCACATTATTTAAGTTGCTGTTTATACCACTGATATTGGTAAAGTGAATGTAAAAGAGATTTTTTGTAAGTTTTTGCATTTTTAAAATAATTTTGTGATTTTTTGAAGACAGTTTGTTTAGTCATACTCTCAGAGGTGAAGAGAAAAGGAGCAGTCAATGATACATTGGAAAGAAATAGACTCTTAGACATATTGTCTACACAAAGAGCATTCAGTCTCTGTAATGCATGCAGTATATGGCTTGATTGAGAAGCCTCCTAAATGTGCCACAGGTTTGATCCCATATGCTCTCAGGTGGCCAGCCTGCAAAACTGTTTTACGTATCCTCAAAAATAGGGAAGATTCTGAATCTCCATAGTATGTCTGGTATGCCCTTGAAGGTTATCACTCATGTTCCATGTTAAAAGATTGAGGACAGAAGCCAAAATCCCTGCTCTGAAGACCAGTCATGACAACAGCTGCTTCAGTCCCATGGTAAGTAGGATGGTGATGCTTCTTCAACCCATTAATGCCATCTGTCACTTAATAGATCCAGTTGGCATTTCCTCTGACTATGAATATATCTTTTTACAGTAGGAATGCTTGCTGATGGTTCCAGAGTCCTTTGGGAGAAAGGCCACACCTTGTAAAGATGGGATTGCTTTGACCAAGAAAGGCTCTGTGTTGTGCATTGCTGGCCCATAATGGTCCAAATGTACCTGGTTTTTATATATAAAACTATTTATAATATGTATATATAAATATTGCAATCACAGTTCATTTAAAATGTTATGAAATTATTGGAAAATTTTTGCATGTGCTGAAAATTTTCAAATGTAATTTATCACATGATTTGTATAGAAGTTGCAGACTGTAATCTGTAATGTGTATATTTTTTTATAGACCTCAGAATGCTATAGTAAAAGATTTGTCAAACCGGAAGAGTGGGTAAGTATTTTTTCCCCTTTAAATTACCATTTATTTGAATTTGGAATGTAAACCTCTTGTATTGAGTTTCCTGAAATAATAGCATGATGATGATGATGGTGGTGATTAATAGTGATTCCTTCAAGCAGCAAATGACATTACACTTTCATGTAAATGTTTTCCAGGTAAAACTGAAATTTACAAAGCACTTCATCTATCACCTGTCTGTTATATACTTCTTATTTTTTTCTCAGAAAGTCAAATAATGTAATCTATTCAATTTGTTATTGTAAGTATCTTAGTATAAAAAGACTTAAATTGAGATTGAAGACATTTTATTGAGAGATGGAAGAGATAGGTTGAATGATTGCAGGATTAAAACCTAAACCTCAGAAATCTTAAATACTAATGGAACTAATGTTCTGGCTACCACAATGACCTTTGAAGCCATTTAGTTAGCAATAACCAAATTCTCTACAATGCTTTCATGTGACCCTATTAGTAGTTCTGTTTATATCTCTCTGTTACATTAATTTTAAGTGTGCCGCTACTGTAGACAGTGGTTGCACTATGATGTCCATTGTTCCTCATGAAAAATACCAAGTCACTTTGGCATTAGGTACTACCAAACTTTGATCAAGTTCCATTGCCCAGTGTAACACCACCTCCACCACTTTTTTAATGGAAGCTTAAAGTAGTGGGCAATGACCCAGTTTCCCCCCTTCCCTCATTGCCTATTTCAGAGTTCTGTCATATATCATGGAGAGACTGATAATTTTTTTTTGTTTTGTTTTTGAAGGTACAACTTTAAAAGAATTATTCTGCAGACTGGCTGTATATTACTATACTGTGACTAAATAGTAACATTAGTTACTATTTAGTCACAGTATAGTAATTACACAGCTAGACATTAATCTTGCTACTACTATTCTGCTAAATGCCTTGAGGAGTCCTATTAGGAGTGATACATGAGGAGTATTGCCAAGGCAATAGCTCACAAAGGATTTAGGTAAAATTCTCCATGTATATAATCCATTACTCTGTTTTCTCTATCCATTCAAATTTCAGCTCACTTTAATCAACTGTGAAAAGTCAAGCAAAGAGAAATAGATTACATGCAGAAAAAAAGAACAAAAAAAAAGCAAACCTCCCAAAACATCCCAGATTTATTTCACAAATATGGTCATAGTTCCATCCTTTAAAACATTCATTTACTTCTAAATCTCCAAACCCACATTCTTTGCTAACAGCTTTTATGAGCACCACTCACGTCAGTTTTTCCTTTTTCTATCACATAAGAGGGTGTAGAATGTGTAGCACACTGGTGCTATGTGTAGACAAGGGCTAAGAGAGAAGGAACACACACACACACACACACACACACACACACACACACACACACACACACATATATATATATATATATATATATATATTTTTTTTTTTTTTTTTTAAGTGTTTGGATAGCCTCTTTCACAAAGTCTCTTGGCATGGAAGCCTGTTTCAGAAAATAGAGGCAGGGCAGAAATAGGTTTTAATGAATTTGCATTTAGACGATAAAAGGATGTTGGCCAGTTACTGCTTATATTTTACAGGCCTAAAGGAAAGTAGAAGATTATTGTTTGATGCTATTTTGGATAACTATGGATATATTATGGATAACTTCAGTTATGCAACATATATTGGAGGGAGGAAAGGAAGCATGGCTAGATGGAAGTAGAATTTATACAGCCACTAAAGAATAATTACCTTACACAGCATGTCAAAGGGATTAGGGGTTTGAAAGTATTTGATCTGGTAATAGTATCAGAAGATGTATCCATAACCAAGGTAGACACTGCCTCCATTTGTAAAAAGTGACCATGTTCTGAGAGGTTCTAAAGTAGAATTCTCTGCCAAGAAAGGGTGTATGTTAAACTATAAAAATTATATTTATGACAGACTTGGGTAGCAACTTGCAACAATACAATGGCTTAAGGAGCTGCAATGAAAGAAAGTTAGTAGTGCATGAGAAGTGGTCTGGGATTGTTTGAGAGAAGCTCTATCACACTGCATACCCACTGTCAGGACTAAATAAATGGATAGAGATAAAACAAAAGTTGCAAAAAAAAGAAAATATTGTGCATAAAATATAAAGAAAAAGGTGATCCACATGCTTGTGAGTAGTACAAAGTGCATGCAAGAAGTGTGACTAATATTAAGAAAGAAAGGTCAAATTAGATTATGAGAGAAAATTAGCTAAGCAGACCAAAGTAAATTCAATAGTTTTTTCATTATGTAGCAAGTCACAGGAAGAATGACTTTACAGTGCTAATAGTAAGCAGGTGACAGAAGCAAAAGAAATAGTCTAGTTGCTGAGTGATTGCTTTGCAAGGGTTATAAATCCAGGTGGAGATTTTGCAGTTGCTAATGTGAGAATCAAAGTAGATGAACACAAGGTGCTTAGATTCATCAGGAAAAATATCGATGTGAATACAACAGTGGGATAGGATGGCATGTTTTTATTTTATTTTATTATTTTTTTCATTGATCCCGTACTATTGATGTGACATGTTTATGCTAGGAAAGAGTGGAGGCTAAATGTTAATCCAAGCAAAGAGATCTGATCTTGTCTGGTGATTTGTGTATTACTGAGATGCAGTGGCGGCCCGTACAGCTTTAAGTGGGAGGTGCTGCCTATACAAAATAATTTTTTTAAAATTATTTTTTCCTAATTACTAACTAATTTATTAATAAATAAATATGTAGATTTATTTATTAATAAATTGGTTACTGATTAGGAAAAAAATAATTTTTTTAAAATTATTTTGTATAGGCAACACCCCCCACTAAAAACTTCATGGGCCGCCACTGCTGAGATGCATGACTGTTTTGGTGGAACATAACAAAGTTATCCTTGCCCTGTTTGAGGAGAGTATGTATATCAATGTTTAAGGCACTAGTTGTAGATGATCTTGTGTCCTGGGATGTCTGAGTACTGCATGGTTTGTCAAATAAATGAATAGGATAAATGGAGAGTACTATCATCTACACAGCTGTGGATGAGATTAATGGTTATTGTTAGTAGGTCATTTATGTACAAGAGAAAGAGAGTAGGTGATAGGACAGAGGCTTGGGACACACCAGCATTGGTGGTGAAGCTCAAAGAGAGGGAATCATCTACCATGACTTGCAGAGAACAACCAGAGAGAAAACTGGTTATCTAATTACAGAGAGTGGCAGGGAAACTGAAGGATGGCAATTTGTTTAGTAGGCCTTGATGTCACACACAGTTGAAAGCTTTAGAAATGTCAAGGGTGACAGCACAAATTTCTCCAGACCTTTACATGGTAAGTGTCCAGTGGTGGGTGCCATTCAAGGCACCCACCACTGGACACTTGGTCTGTTGATGACTGTTGATGACTTTTTTTTTGATTATTTTGGAGAGAACGGAGGTGATGGCAATTGGTCTCAGTAATTTGACGTATGCTTCTATCACAATTTTATTGGAATAAGATGTATATTAGATTGCTTCCATGTATTGGGGTTAGTACCTGTTACTTATAATAAATTATAGACACAATGCAAGACAGGCATTATCTCCAGAGAACAGTGCTTGAGACCAGTTGGGGAAATACCATCAGGACCAGAAGATGTTTTAGTATCCAAGTTATTTAGTAGTTTTCTGATGGCTTTTTGAAGTGATTTCCCTTGGTCATCTATGCAGGAGTTTGAGGAAAAGAGTGATGCTAGGAGATCGGCTTTATCCTTAGGTGAAGTTACTATTACTATTACTATTATTACGGGCAACTCCAGGGAGTCATTAGACTCATCGAGGGAGGCCCCAAACATATTCATCACAACTATCTGACATTCATACAGTATCTATCATACCTCGCCTTAAACTCATTCACTGTCACAGCATCCACTACAGACTCAGGGAGCGCATTCCACTCATTCACTACTCTAAAAGTAAAGAACCCAGCTCTAACACCTTTACTAACCACACTTTTGCCCAGTTTCCAAGTTATAATGGTACCATCAGGATGAGACAGAGGTGGAAGTGCAGGAGAGCAGAAATTGCATTGAATGGCCTTAGCAAGTGACCAGAATGCATGGGTTTCCATATGGACAGGAGGTGAGATTTCTGCTGGTGGCCTTTATGAAATTGGATTTGGATCTACTGATGACTGATTTGCATATGTTGCATGCTTTGGTATAGGCAGAGTTTGAAGGGGGAGTTCTTGATGCGAGCTAAATGCATTAAGCTGAATTTTTCTCTTTGACTACTTTGACACATTTTTGGTTGAACAAGGACTTGGAGAGTGGTGGGGGTTGAAGGCCTTCATACCAGTGAGAATAATTTCTGTGACTCATTTACAGCAGCTATTAGGGTCAGGTAAGTGGAAGCGGTAGTCAAACCAAAGAAAGGAATAGTAGAAATTCAGAGGTCATCTCAATTAGCTGCTTTGTAGTGCCAGAGGATGTGAGTTTGGTAGTGGTTGGAAGAGGGGCATTCTATGAGAGAGGAGACGTACAACATTGTACCAAATACATCACAGAGATCACCACTCCTCTCAGCTACTCAGAGAGGAGTGGTATTCTCTGTGATGTATTTGGAAGGAGAACTGGTCAAAAAGATGTTCAGAGTATTTAGAAAGTAAAGAGGGTTATCATGGATTTGAGTGGTAGATGTACAATTGGTTTTTGGTCATTACTTATAGCAAAGACTTCTGCTCTTGTCCTGCTTAGTTGGTGGTGTTCAAGCCAGTTGGAGTTGTGGACGTTGAGTTCACCAAAGATGACTTCACTATTTAAATAGCTGTATTGCAGGATGATTAAGTTTCATGGAAAGGAAAGTGAAGAGACAGGATGATTAAGTTTCATGGAAAGGAAAGTGAAGAGATCTGAATGGTTATTAGTGTTTGGAGAATGGTAAATGCAACTAATGAAAGTTACTAAATGGGGACAAGGAAATCATGAGCCAGAGAAGGTTGAAAGAATGGGATTCTAAATTAACCATTCTTCTCTCCAGGCTATGTCAGATTTCACAAAGGCACAGGTGCCACCCATGTGGTGAAAAGAATAGTGAAGTGTGTAGTTTGGGCACACTGGAGGTGCACAGCAGTAGATGTAGGCATCTTATTTCTGTCAGAAATAAGATGTCTGGTCTGAAAGACTTGAAAGTATTGTGAACGTCATTTATGTTTGTGTTAATGCCATGGATGTTGGTAAAGTGGATGTGAAAGTGAATTTTTAGTGAAGCGATTCTGGTATGATTTGCATGTTGTGGCTGGTTGTGATGTAACATTTTTTTAATGGGATTAGTTTATGAGGAAGATTCACTTTTGTTGCAATGTCATATTGTTTGTGAGAATCTTCGTAAATTTGATCATTAGTTTTATTAGACAGAAGTACAATCACATAGAGAGAGAAACCAGTCTCCGTGCCATTATGTAGTCTCAACAGTGCTTCCCACATACCACTACATGTTTCCCTGTGTACTACCCAAATGTACAAAAGAATTGGCAGTGCCTCTGATGAAGTTGTTTAATCGAAGTCTTAGTTTTGACAATGTTCCAAGGGAGTTGAAAGAGGGTAAGATAGTTCCATTATATAATGGTGGCTCCAAGACAGAAGTAGCAAATTACAAACCAATTAATATCTCAGGAACAGTGGTTAAGGTATTGGAAAAGTTGGTTAAAGGTAAAATCCAGCAATGGGTGAATAGAAATATGATACTCTGTGGCAGACAGCATGGCTTTCTAATTTACTCACATGTTATAATAGTGTGACTGAAGAATTAGATAAGGGAAATGACTACATCAGGATACTACTTGACTTTGCAAAGGCATTTGATAGAATACAGCATGAAAAACTTACAAAAGTTGGAGCAAATGGGAATGGATACGAAGCTGGTGGCGTGGATAGGATGGCTGACAAACACCAGAGAATAGTATATGGTGGAGTGAAATCTAGGAGAATGAGGATGACTAGTGAAGTGCTCCAGGGCTTTGTACTAGGATCACTACTCTTTAATTTGTATATTAATGATATAGGGAATGATTTAAGGTGGAATATTCAGTTTGCTGACAATGCAAAACTGGACAGGGCAATAGTTGATAAAGGAGATATATATATTCTGCAGGATGATTTTAAAAAAAATGGCAGTGGACAGAGAGTTGAGGTTCTGAAAACATATTGCAAAAATGGGAAAAATAGCTCAACTGATAACTTCAATGTTGAAAAACACACTAAAAAGTAAAAATAGGAAGTTTATTATCCTTCTTTTATAAGTCTACGATTTGGCTGTATCTTGACTAATTTGCACAAATTTGATCACCTGGGTTTCTTGGGGGATCAGGCGATAGGGAGGTTCAAAGATTGGTGACAGTTCAGTGTCATTCTCCCAATGAGGATAGGTTGAAGGTGTGTGGGCTGCAACATTTAGTTGATATGCAGAAAAGAGGAGACATGATGTTAACTTATTTAAGAACTCTATAATATTGACAGAAAAGAAATTTCTTGATACATGACTTTGATAGAGAGAGAATTGGAGCCCCTCCCTTGGAAGT
Organism: Typopeltis vanoorti; assembly: GCF_054136105.1. NCBI lineage: Eukaryota > Metazoa > Arthropoda > Arachnida > Uropygi > Thelyphonidae > Typopeltis > Typopeltis vanoorti. The sequence continues at coordinate 69,023,553 of NC_143564.1, read as the reverse complement.
TGTGTAAGAATGTGGTAAAGCTGTGCAGACTAGATTTGGAGAGTGGTGAATGAATAGAATGTATTCAGAATTAGTTGTGAGTGCCCTGAGTTACTGTGGGTCTCCTACAATGAGTCTTGTAATTTCATGGAGATATCCATATAATATAATTATAAATAATAATATTGCAGTAACCTTCCTCTTTTCAGATTTTTGCATTACAGTTTTTACATTTGACCATTACATTTCTGCATTAGTGAAAAATCTGAAAAATAGATGCTATCTGCTACGATATAAAGTGATAAGAGAAGTTATAGTGCATTGCCTTGATGAAAGAGCACTTTTTTGTGTGCCAATCTTGACCATTTTTTCTTCAATTCTTCTTTTAAACAGTCCAACAATGATGCATAATAGACTCCTGTTATTGTGTTATCCTTTTCTAAATAGTCTATCATGATAATTCCTTGAGAATCCCAAAAAAAAGTGGCCATCACCTTCCCAGCTGAAAAAATGGTCTTCGCTTTTTTTTGTGCTCTTTTACCACTCATTGTCCACTGTTTTGACTGCTGCTTGGACTCAGATGTGTAGTGGTGGATCCAAGTTTTGCCTGCAGTCATGAATTGACGCAAAAAAAAATCCTGCGAATTGCAATTAAACATCACCAAATACTGCGTCAAAATGTCTTTCACATACATTTTTGATCGATAGTCAATAATCACGGCACCCATTGCACACACACACAGCTTTTTCATGTGCAATTTTTCATGCTGGATATTATACACCCTTTCAGTTGAGATGCCTTCAATCTCAACAATCTCACTCACTTTCACTTGGCAGTTTTCCATAACGATACCATGAATTTTGCCAATCATTTCCTTCGTGGTGATCTCAGTCTGGCTTCGGGAGCACACTTCATCTTCAATGAACTTACAACCACATTTAAACTCATTTATCCGAAACTAAATAGTCTTTAATACTGATGCAAAGTCCCCATGAACTGAATGTAACTCGACTTTGATCCTTGCAGCCATCCACTTCTTCAAATAAAAGCCATTTTATCACTGCATGAAACTCGTTTTTCTCCATTTTTATGAAAAATGTGAAACAATCATTCTAAATGTTTGCTAAACAAGAACTACGCATCGCACGTGGCTAAAATTTTGTCAGGGGGTCATGAAAAAGATGATATATTTCGACAGTGGTATGAATGGATGAATTGTGCTGCCATTTATTGCACATTTACCAAACTTTTCAAACAACCCTCATATTTGTTAATATAACAATCTTAATCTTAAAACGTCTACTCTAAAAAAAAAAAAAAAAGACAATAACTGAGAGATAATTAACAAAAACAGAACATGACAGAGGAGACTGATATTTACACAGGTTTGATCTAGCATCATAAATTTGTCAATGACTGATAACCACTTTGCCATTAGTGAATGCAGATGATAGGAAGCTGATAGCAGTGGAGGAAATAGTTCAGTTAGTTAGTAATTAGTTTGCTGTATCATTCATGTGGAGATAATATATTGTCAGAACTGATGAGAGAGCAATGGGAGATGAAGTGGAGCTTCTAAAAATATCAGAAAATCTCAAAATTAATGTGGCAGTGAGATAATGTGGGGTATTACTGAACATGTGAAGGGATGTACTGAAGAATAGAAAATGTTTATGACCCAGTTGTTTAAGTCTTAATGCAGGTAAGGTCCAGGAAATGCAAAGTGGATACGGGAAAATAGCTCTGTCACATAGAATCTAAGACAGAAATAGTGAATTATAGATCAGTTAGTATTGCTGGAGAAATGGTTAAAGTTTTGGAGAAGTCGGTGTCCATATATTCAGGAATGAATGGATAGAAGTATAGCATTCTGTGAGGGATGATGATTTTTTAGTGAAAGGAGAAGAGATTGCTTTAATAATTTACTCATAATGAGAGTTAAGTAAATAAGGAATGCTCTTTAATAAATTGAAGATACTCTGTACTGAAATTATATAGAATGTTCCTAAAAGTTCTAATGAACTTTCTTGTTTGCTATTCTTTCAACAACAGTAATCACTGTGGGTTGCTCAGAGCAGTCAAAAATATGATTTTTTTCATTATTCATTCTTGACAATTTTATAACATACATCTTATCCTAAATAGAGATAGTTTTATGACTAAAACAATTCATAGAATTGTTTTAGTCATAAAACAAGACGATAGAACAAAGGAATTTATTAGGCATTACATAAATAAGTTACACTAACTAGTGTCACCACCTAAAATAGGACTGGTAGCTTCTTCAGGGTTAGGCACATCAAAACAAATATAATACATAGATATTATTATTCACCCTCCATGGAGTCGGCAGAATCATCGTGGGAGGTTCATTCAATTGACAACATATATATCATATAGAATCTTACAATCCTTAACACTTCTTGCATTAACAACACATTCTGGTAATGCTCTCCATTCACTGACAATTCTCCAAGTAAAAAATCTACTCCCCCCCCTCTTCATCACACTTTTATATAACTGCCAGAGATGACCTCTGGTTTCCTCCCCTCTCACCTTTTACTCTTTTTATAATCCCTCTCTGGATTAATCTGATAAAATCCTCTCACTAACTTAAATGTCTCTATCATATCACCTCTCTTCCTCCTATCCACTAAACTCTGCAATCCACATTTCTTCAACCTCTCTCTCCTTAGCTAGCATTCCAAAGTCTCAACATTGTCTTAGTTACTCATCTCTGGGCCCTCTCCAATGTCCCCACATCACATTGAAAACCGACAAGATCAGAGCACAATAGTCCAAGTGTGATCTGACCAGTGCCTTATACACAACTGCTTCGTTATCCTACATGTTCGAGTACTTCTAGCAGCACTATGATGTGTAACCTTTGCAACAATAGCAATATGCCCTCAATACTTCAGTCTACTGTCAACCATCCCTCCCAAATCTCTAATCTTATCCATTTCCTGCTGCAGTACAGCACCATTGATATAGAACAAAGCCTTATATTTCTGCACTCCAAAATACAACACCTTGCACTTATTAATATTAAAACTACAACCCCACTCCTTTGTCCAAGTAAAAGGTTTATTCAAATCTTCCAGAAGGGAATTAACATCAGCAGTGCTAATTATAATTCTTCCCAACTTTGTATCATCAGCAAAACAACTGAAGATCCCCAATGAGTCCACATGATATATCGTTTGCAAACAAGTTAAACAGCAGGGGCCCAACAACAGAACCCTAGGGCATACCACTGGTTACCCTTCTTTTTTGAGACACTGGTCCATCATACACAACCTGATGGTATCGTTCAGAAAGCCAATCCCTGATCCATCTAACCAATATACTACCTACTCACATCCTCTTAGCTGGTACACCAACTTATCACATAGTAATCTATCAAACACTTTTGCAAAGTCCAAGAATATCACTGTATATGATTCTCCCTTATCTAACGCACTTGTCACCTTATCATAAAATGCAAGAAAATTACTAAAACAGGACCTATCCTTTACAAATCCATGCTGACCATCATAAAGAATGCTATGTCCATCAACACAATCTTGTATTCTATTCCATACCAATCTCTACAACACCTTGAACCATACCTGCAGTTATACAGACTGGCCTATAGTTCGAGACTTCTGTCTTAAAATCATGCTTGTGGAGTGGTACTATTTTGCCTTCTTTCCATTCCTTAGGAACCCTACCCACTGCAAGACTTTCATTAAATAACCAGGTCAAGGGCATAGCCAACAGTGGTGCAAATTCCTTAAGAATATGTGCTATATATCATCCATTCCAATTGCCTCATTAACATCTAACCCAACCAACATCTGATACACCTCCAATTCTTTCACTTCCAATTCTCATCATACTTGCTTCTCTTCTATATATTGCACAGCATCATTTACACCAGTATGATGTATGCTGATAAAGTGCTTGTTCCGTAATTCCACTATATCATGCTTGTGTAATTCCACTATATCATGCCACTATATCCCTTGCATCTGTTATTCTGCTGTAATGACTATCCAAAAGTGTTAATCTGTCATAATTGTTCTTTCTTGCTTGCCATATAGTGGAAAAATTCCCTTGAGTTAACTTTAGACTGACCAGCCAATCTCCTCTCATACTGTACCTTTTATTTCTTTACCATGCTTGCCACCTATTTAGCCTGCACTTTATACTCTTCATGGATCTGATCACTACCAACTGTTTTGTACCTCCTTCATAGCATTTTCTTTTCCAACACAGCTTGCTTGATTGCACTGTTGATCCACTTCTCTATTCAATTGCTCAACCCTTGGTATGCAGTTATACATTGCTTGTGTCAGATACTGCCTTATGAATTTCCATGCACGATCAGTATCTTTTCTGCTCCGCTCATATACTCAATGTACTGATGCTAACGGATTACAGAGCTTCTCATAATCAACTGCTTTATACTTCCATTTTTGGCTGTAACCTTTTCTTGTTTTACCACTTTCCCAAACAAGTACCTCATGATCACTCTCAACAACTAGTGGCAGTGTCAACACCTCATTAACAACTACATCTTCTGACGTTATCACCAAATTCAAAACATTAAAGCCTCTAGTTGCGTCAATCATGTGCTGCTTAAGATACTTATCTCTCAAAAATTCAACAAACTCACTCTCTTTGTTTTCATACACAATGTCCTCCTTCATTCTATATTAATGTAATTAAAGTCTCCCATCAACATCACCTTCTTTCTACATGCCAACCAATTTGCCTAAATATTTCACAATCAGTATTCTCTACATTACCTGGCATATTAACAGCATCCTATCAGATAAACTAGCCTATTAATTTCAACTTCACACCACACAGATTCAAAATCTGTGCATGCACTATCAACTTCCACACTTTGCAGACACAATTCCTCTGCAATCATTAACAGCAATCCTCCCCACTCCTCTTTCACATTTCTATCCTTCCAGAAAATTGTCCCACTAATTCTATTCCTGACATCACATCCTCCTCCTCCTCCTCAGACAACCAAGTGCCACTTATTCCAATTACCTTTGGGCATACTGACCCAATCAATGCAACAAACTCAGCTCTCTTGTATCGAATACTTGTTATATTTTTTTTAAATAACGAAACCTGTGGTGAGATCATAATTAAAAGAAACACACATATTAACCACAGTAAAAATTATTTAATTGTAAATATTTCATCCTAAGTATCTTAGGACATCATCAGTACAGTAGTGAATGACATCATCATTAAATCTGTAGAGTGAATGACATCATCATTCACTCTACAGATTTACAAATTTAACCCCCTTTACCTCTGCAGCCCTACTACACAGACCAAATTTAAACCGCAACGATGTTCTTACTATCCCTAAAGTATGGGAAATTGTCATACAAAATTGTGTAAAATAATTATTATTATTTATTTATTTATTTATTTTTATTTTTTATTTTTTACTTCTGTAACACTTTACGCACGTTTAATGAGATTCTATTGTAATCATGCGCCCTAACTGTATGTTATTCCTATTATTGTTTTAAACTACTGTACTGATGATGTCCTAAGATACTTAGGATGAAATATTTACAATTAATAATTTTCACTGTGGTTGATATGTGTGTTTCTTTTAACTTATTATATTTGTGCATACACATAACCATCCCTGTGTTTGAGGCCATTCTACCAGTGCCAACATTCTCGATTCTAGCTGCTATACCACACACCCCCTATCTTCAGTCTGACCACTGCTATTTCCCTTATCCGGACTCTGATTTCCATTGCTACCTTTCTCATCCTCACCTTTATGCATTCCATCACCTTGTGCTGCTGCAATCACATCTTCAACCTCATATCAGTCTTCCCCCTGTCATACAATCTGTTTAATTGTGCTGTCCTGCTTCACAAATAAACTTTGACCATTTACTATATTAACTTCTTGACTCTATGCTTTCTCAGAAAACAATACTTTCTAAATGTCCAACACCAAACCCATTCATATGTAATCCATCAGGTTTAAACCATTCCAACTTTCCTTCAAATTCACTCTACAGATTTTATAAATTTAACCCCCTTTACCTCACACAACTCAGCCATCTTACTATTCATTATTTCTGCCATCCTTCTCAATTCAGTGTTGTCATATCTGGGCAACATGCCTACGACTTTTCCAACAACACTATTCTTCTTTACCTACCACAACAACTTCCTCAAGTCTCTATCAACATTCTTTTTTCTCCCCAACTAAGTCATTTGTGCCCATGACTACCACTAATTTTGATGGCCTGATACTTGACAATGTACTTGATAATTGTGAATTATCAAGTATGTTGTGAATTCCTTAAATTAATTAATAATCATGTACAATCAATGTTTAAGCCTTTCTACGAGAATTACTATCATCCACGGAGATTCCATCGCACGCAAGGCTCGCCGATACGGTAAAATGAAGCTGAAGTTATCAAGACAACTGAATCATCTGACCTTCCTAAAACACTGCCGGGAAAATCAGATAATCCCAAATTGTGTGAAATTTAAGCACCGTTTCTTTTCACAAAAGGCTCTCCAAATTTATAACCGCTCCAGCTATGCTCTGCTACGAGAACAAATTGCTGCCACGCACGTTCTCCTAACTGATGCAAACAAAGCTATTCGGGTGCTTGAAGAAGAGCTTTCCAACACGTTAAATCATGAGCTTTGGTCAATTTTATATGACGTCTTGTGCACTGCAGCAGATAAAAAATTTGAGAAAATACGGGGTCGACATATCAAGAAATTTGAGAAATTAAAAAAGAACTCGACCTCTGAACCAAACTTCCAACCAACACTGTTGTCAACCTTTCTTCAGTTACATTGAAGCCTGCAGCACTCATCGCTCTTTCATGTGGCCCCTACTTCGCCATTGCTCCCAGAAAAATACTGGCAGAAGATATGATCCAGATTGAACGCGGGATCTGCCACCTTCCAAACCACATCGCCAACAATATTAGATTGGATGTAGCTTGTGTTCTCACCAAAGCAAGACCACCAAAAACCAACATATCCAATAGTGAATATAAAGCTCTGCATGAAATGAAGAAAAACAAAGAAATAGTAATCACCAAGGCAGATAAGGGAAATGCCACCGTAGTACTCAACCAAACAGACTCACAGTTAAGCTTAATGCTCTATTATTAGATCGGGCTACTTACCTCCCTATTGAATACAATCCCACCAACTCACAAATCAGAAAACTCCATAGGCTCCTTAAGAAGGTCACTTTTTGACCTGTAGAAGTTACTAACAAATTAAAACCATTTTCTCTATGCCCCCTCGTATATATGGACTCCCAAAAATACATAAAGAAAATGTGCCATTACATCCCATAGTGGATGGCATTTGATTCCCCCACATACAAATTAGCCAAACGTTTGGCCAAAGCACTCACACACACACACACACACTATACTGGCAGCACACCATCACACACAAAAAAACTCAGTCCACTTCAAATCCAGCATAGAAAACCTTACACTCCAACATACTGACATAATAGTCAGTTTTGATGTCTCCTCCTTATTCACAAATGTCCTACTCAAGGAAACCTTAGAGCTAATCTAAGCTAAATTTCCTCCTGATATCTCAGCCCTATTTCAGTTCATAATGAACTCAGGCTATTTTGTTTGGCAGGGAAAATTCTACAAACAAATAGGTGGGACAGCCATGTGTTCATCACCCTCCCCACCCTTGGCTAATTTCTTTATGGAAACTTTTGAAGAGAAAGCCTTAAACTCTTCCCCACAAAAAACACCCATATGGCTTCGCTATGTGGATGATGTGTTCGCTATTTGGCCACATGGCTCTGATACACTCCTCTCCTTCTTAACACACTTAAATAACCAACACCCCAGAATCACGTTCTCCCTGGAAAAAGAGGAAAACAACAACCTCCCTTTCTAAACACACTAGTCACCTGCCAGCCTGATGGAACCTTGGTTTTTTTCAGTTTATAAGAAAACCCACCCATACAGGCAGATACATTCACCAACAACCCCCCCCCCCACAACAATATGGAGTTATTAAGACACTACACAACAGGGCTAAACTAATCCTTGACACTTTCTCAGCCAATGGCTACCCCCCCCCCAAAAAAAATCCAAAAAATATTGAAACCAGTAAACCACAATTCTCCTCCCCCCCCCCTTCACAACAAGGATTACTCTAAATCCATCACCATTCCCTACATCCGAGGCACCTCGGAAAAAATTACCAAAATCTTAAAAAACATGACGACCGCTTGTTACAGACCTTATAGAAAATTTGCATCCCTTATCTGCTCCACTAAAGACCAACCACTTCCTCTAGACCTACCTGGTGTATACCAGGTCCCTTGCAGCTGTAAGCTGTCCTACTTTGGCCAAACAGGCAGGACAGCGAATATCAGGATTTCAGAACACAAGGAGTACGTCCGTTTTCACCAGTATAGCCACTCTGGTCTTGCAGACCATGCTCTGTATACACGCCACAGAATATGGTGGAAGAAAGCCACAATAATACACCTTAGCAAGTTCAAATTGGAAAGATTTTTCATGGAATCAGCCTCAGCCCTAAGAAACATGCCAAACCTCAACAAATTTGGTTGCATGAGACTGCCCCAAATTTGGGAGACGTACATCAGGAGACCTTCAGCACAATGGCCAAGAATACCTACATAGCCCGCTAGGGGGCACCATCAGGACTTTTAGGAGAAACAGTAGCTTCCTTGCTTCATCCTCATTTACTGTGTGTAGTGTCTGCATGCCCGTGTCTTTATTTTAAGTTCCTTTGAAGATGGCAATGTTACATTGCCGAAATATTGGAAATATATTTTAAAGTTTAATTAATTTATATTCTAGTGTACGTTGTGAATTCCTTAAGTTAATTAATAATCATGTATAATCAACGTATAAGCCTTTCTACGAGAATGTCTTATATAGAAAATAACTTTTATTCCTGACTTCTGAAGGGATCTGTTACAGTCATCTATAACCACTAACAAATTTCTTTGTGTTATATACATTTACATGAAAGTTTATAAATGTATTTTGCATATTACTGTGGACGGGTAAAGCGATAATTATCTGGAAACTTTGCTGTAGACACCAAACATAGAACTTTTTTTTATGCTATCCTTAAAAAACATTCAAAATGTTCATGCCACAGTGGAATTTGTATCTACAACCCTGTACTTAGAGAGTGGAGGTGCTATCCATTTTACTAACCAGGCCAACAAAGCACCTCCACTCTCCAAGCAAGGGGCTGTAGATACATATCACACTGTGGCATTACATTTTGAATGTTTTTAAGGGTAGCACGAAAAAAAGTTTTTGTTTTACTTGGATATAAATTTCAGTTGTCATCATGAATAACATTTCTGCAAAAAAAAAAAGTATACAATTTTTAATCCATTATATTTTTAGATAATAATAAAACTGGAAAAAAATTATTTTACTGCATATTTCCATAGAAATCTATTAATATATCTATTTAGAAGTAAAGCAGAATTATTCAAAGAGTTGACAATGGCATTTGTATTTTTCAGATATATGAATTCTGGCCTAGAAACAGAATCAGAAATTAATTACAATCACAGAAGAAAGACAAGAAGGTAAAAACTACTGTTATGATGTTAATTGTTACTGAAACATTCTAATTCTTCTGAGATTTTGACATTTGAAATTAATCAAAAAATATAAAATCACATACACATGATGATAGTTTGAGAATTTATAGCACTTGAATTAAGTTACAAGGTACCTTTATTGCAATCGTTTCATACTGAAAAATCTCAACCAAAAAAATGCTGAAAATCCTCTACAAGTTGTATTTTATAGTAGATATATAAAATTTTATGCTATGTTGATTGCTTACTCTTTTATTTTAAATTAATGAAGTCAACATGATAATCATATCAGAGAGAGAGGTGTTAGTGAGAGACATCGAAGTCCTTGTTCTTTTGTGTAATGAGAATGAATTGACTTATTAGTAAGGGTAGCTGCACCTAATGTTTACAATGATTAACTGCCTAAAATCATCTACTCTGGAAAGAATTCTATTGTGATTGGATGACCATTCATTTCTCCTTTATCTGCAGAAAATTTAGTCTATGTCCTAACTGCTTTTAGATCAATATATTGTAGCAGTGGCATAGCTAGAGCTTTTGTCACCCGGGGCGGTCCCTGAGTTTGCCGCCCCTCTCAATACACCCAAAAATACTACAAAACGATGTATAGGGAAATAAATTAAATGCTATGTTTATTTTTGAAGTAAAACCTTAATTTCAACATTCTAAAATGTTATTTTCCTGCCTTTCTGTTAGCAAAATCGTCGATGACATTGGCGAAGTCTATTTCATAATAATGTAGGTAATTCTTAATCAATTTTATTTAGAAAAACTCCTCTCGCAACTAGCAACACTTACAGCAATTGTGAGGAAAATCGCAGTAGTATTACAATATTTGGAACTGAGGTCTCTAGACTGTATTTTAGAATTAACTGCAAAAGTTCAAAAAGTTTGAAAGTACTGCCTGGGGCGGACTGCCCCTCCACCCCTCCCTAGCTACGCCTCTGTGTTGGTCCTTTTATTATAAGTTTATAAAAGTATTTCGAATGTTGTAGACAGTAATAAAATTTTCTAAGGAGAATAAAGAACTGTATAATTTACATTAAAAAAAAGTCTATATTGAAAAGCAAAAATCTTCAAACTTATATGTTATAATAGATTTAACGGTATTGATATAAACACAGATGGATAAGAAAATAAATATTTATTAACTTAAAAGCTAATATTTTGCTGGTATTAGAGCATGCAACACAAGTTTGTTACAAATGCAAGGCAACCACAATCCGGTGTAACAGTGGGGCTAGCATAAGTAATTGCAGCGTGCAACACAAGACTTAAAGTCCTAATAGGGCACCATCTAGGTTAAAAAAAAAAAAAAAAAAATAGTTCAAAATTTGAAATAGTAGTCCAAATAATAGTCTTAGAAAGTTTGAAAAAAATGAAATAAAATAAAAGTAATAAGTATTAATTTGGTGTTAGGATGACTGTCTCCCAAATCTTTGGTAGATTTATACAGCCATACTTGTTAAGATTTGGAGTATGTTTTAAGGCTTCTGTTGATTCCAGGAACAAGCTCTCTGACTTGTAGAAGCTTCTGTGCATTACTTTTGTTTTTTTCAATTGATCCTGTGTGCTGGGGTATCCAAAGCATGGTCTGCCAGACCCGACTTGCCATGACGAAAGTGTCGGATATATTTTTTGTGTTCACTGAGGTGGATGTCCACAGTTCTTCCTGTTTGTTTGTAGTAGGCTTTATGGCAAGAACAGGGCACTTCATAGACTCCTGGATGTGATAAAGGAGTGCATTTGTCCTTAGGTGAACGGATGAGAGTTGCTAATTTCACATAAGGTTTAAATACAGTGCGCAGTTGGTGTTTGTTAAGCACCCTAGATATCTTTTCAGATGTGCCTTTAATGTATGGGATGGTGATAGTTTTCTTGTAGGCTTCTGTGTTGTATGCTTCTACAAGTCAGAGGTTGTTCCTGGAATCAACAGAAACCTTAAAACATACCCCAAACCTTAACAAGTATGGCTGTATAAATCTACCAAAGATTTGGGAGACAGTCATCCTAAGACCAAATTAATACTTATTACTTTTATTTTATTTTATTGTTTTCAAACTTTCTAAGACTATTATTTGGACTACTATTTCAAAACTTTGAACTACTTTTTTTTTTTTTTTTAACCTAGAACCTGGTGCACTATTAGGACTTTAGTCTTGTGTTGCACACTGCAATTACTTATACTAGCCCCACTGTTACACCGGATTGTGGTTGTCTTGCATTTGTAACAAACTTGTGTTGCATGCTCTGAAGATGCAGGATATAATGCCAGCAAAATATTAGCTTTTAAGTTAATAAATAGTTTATTTTCTTATCCATCTGTGTTCATATCAATACCGTTAAATCTATTACAACATGTCTAATGAACACATAAGCCTATCCACGCCTTCAAACCTATAATTCAAAGCATTTTGAGTGTTTCCAGAGCAAAATTGCCAGCTGCTAGAGGCCTCAACATATGTAGTAATTGATAAAGAGCTCTAGAAAAGATGTGCTATTTTGTGTAATAATTGGTGATATTGCTTGCATTGTAGTATAATATTGTTTATTTTTTAAGGCTTAGTGTAACTGCATGATTATTGGGCTTTCTGAATTTGTTGCTTACTACTTTTACTGAATTTTTGAATCTTACTTTGAATGGAACATGATGGCAGTATGAATGAGATCTGTGTGCTGTACAGCATGAAGATTAAATGCTATTAACTATGTTGACTTTTCAAAATGGTTCAATGTCAAAAGTACAATGTTCAAAGTACAACATGTATGCATGGCAAAATGTGAAAGATGTATTTGTGGAGAGACTAAACAGGAAATGAGAGAATGATGTATGAATTTATAGAAAGTTTGATATTTTGTTAGACTAAGAGTAATCAGTGAATACGAAACACTGAATAATGAAAGTGTAAATGTGAGCGCAAAAGACTGTGAATAATGGAGCAAAAGCTAGGGAGACTGATGAAGTGAAAGAATGTAAGAATGAAGAAAAGAAAGTAAGTGATGTGAAAGAGAAAGGAAGTAGGAATGAGGAAATGGAAGAAAGGTATGGCAGAACAAGAGGGAGTGAGACAATGGGAGTGACTGAGAGTGAATTTACTGAAATGCAAGAGTTGAAGATAGTTGTTCAAAATGAAAAATATAATGAGGAACATGCAAAGTGATATTAGACAGTTAGTGGCAAGAAGTGCAAGTTAGGATGTTAACAATGGATTTTTTTAAAAAAAGCAGTACAAACTATACGGTGGTATAAAAGGAACACCATGATGCAGATAATGACATGTAATAATAAAAAAGAGGGTTATTAATGTCTTATAAGAATAAGATTTTCCCAGATTTGGTAAGGAGAGGCACTTGTTTTTTATTCACATTAGGATGATAAAGCAGGACTTTGGTGCTCTTCTTAAATAAACATTCGAAATGAAGCAGCATCAATGGAGTAAGCATTTTATACCAGAAGATTCTGTGGTCAGTTGAGTCTGGTTCAAGGTTATATAGTGACTAGTCAGTGTATTTAATGCTCATAAGAAAATAAAGAGTGTGCATGTTGAATGCCATGTTAATTGACTGGTGAAATGAAACGATGAGAATGGAAGTTTGTTGCCCAATGTTTCAGCATAAAAATTTTCCTCAACATTATGACTGGGAACAAAAGTTGAGTCCCTCGTTATCACCTCAAAATAAATATTCTGACTATGGAATATCACTGCCTTAACTTACTGAGGGACAAAAAAGCCAGAACTAACTTTCTGCTGGAAAGCACTGACTCTTTTGGGACAGAAAAGTGTCATTCACCAGGACTGTATTATAAAAAGGACAACAGCGTTTTTAATTGTTTAATATTTTAATAATTTTAATTGTTTTATTGCATTCTTTTTTGTAATTTTTATACAAGGACAAAGGACAAATTAGGGGCAGGTGGAGTGCTTCTGATGATAGCAGGGAATTCATACCACATAAGGTGGACATGAAAGCAGGAAATAGCGGTATTCATTTTGAGGCATTGTGGTATAAGGCAAAGGTTAACAGGAAGAGGTATTTAGTTGGATGCTGCTATAGGTCAGGGATGGGGAGCAAGACGATGAAGAAATGCATAAGCAACTTTGGTTAATGATCAAGGAAAAGGTGATTATTATGGGTGATTTTAATTATGGCAGTATAGATTAGAATGAAGAAGTACCATTTGTGAATAAGAAAAATAAATTTCTTGAGATACAACTATCTTATGTAAAGGAGGGAATGTGAGGATCGAGAGTTTTAGATCTGATCATCTCATCAGCGGATGTAATTATAATTAGGGTTTTGCACTTTGTGAGGATGACATTTGGATTCTGCCGAGCCGTATGAAGACTTCTGTAAGGAAAGGATACGTGAAATTAAAAGGCTGGTAATTATGACAAGCTGATGATTATGAAAATCTTCGATTTTCCATGGTGATTAAAGAGATGTAATGGCATAGGTATTTAATGGGATTCTCACAGTATTAATTGGGTTTTTTTTTTCATTGAACTGTTTGGAAAATTAATCACATCATTATTTAAAAAATTAGGAGGTTAAATCAAGTATAATATAAAACGTTAGACAAAAATCATAATGCAGTTTGAAAAGTTCATTGAAGGTGTTTGTTGATTTAATACATAGTTGAAGAAACACAGGACTATGATTGAAAAGCATGAAAATAAACAGAAAAAAGGTAGCCTATTTTGATATGCTGTAAAATTGGCCAGTTCTAGGTAATCCCACGAAGTTCCATAACCTTTTAATATATCAGGTTACTTGTTAAGAAATCATTGATTTTGCATTATGAATAATCCACAAGTTCTGGTGCATTATGATTGAACCATATAATACCTAATTTGAGTTGTTTTTTTTTCTGTATCCTGGAGTCATAGGATACTATCTTACACAGTTAGAATTTTTCAATATTGCCAGGAGAATAATCTTTTAGCATTGATTTTTCATATTTACTCTCCATTAAAATTAACCTATACAGATAGGTTAATTTTAATCATGTCTAACTTCTAAAAGAAAGGAATTCTTTATGTGCTATTTCTTGTGAAACATGAACACCATGTAAAAATTTAAAATTTGGTGAAAATTGGAGATGGAATTATATGCCTCTGGAGCACAGATTTATCTTCACTATTATATCTATGAGGAACATTCTCAAAAGTAATGCCTACATTTACACTGTACACTTGAAGTATAAGTGACCTTGAAACATGTCTAGTCCTTGTTTTGTTGTTTCATCCTCCTGTTTAATTTACTAGATAGTGTTGTAAGATTGAAGTTGCATTTCTCATGAGCAGTGGATGATTCCCTTAAACTTTGACAAAGTGTGTGTGCAGTAATCAAATTTTTAACACATGAAAATGTGATTGTTATTGAAATAACAATCACATTTTCAGCAATGATACTTAAATATCATTGCTGAAGCAATGATATTTAAGTATTGCATGTTACTAGGCATGCAGAACAAGAAACATTGAAGGTGGAGTTGATATTAATTGATTGATCATGAAATGGGTGAAAATTGCAAGTGTTGATTGCTGATTTCTATAAGCAGAATGCTGAGCAATTTAATTAAAGAAAAGTAGTGAAAAAAGTCAGAGATAAACAATAAAAACAGTTGATTAAAAGGAATCAACTAAGTCATTACAGAATTGGGCTACAATAAAGAGTGTGCATGTTGAATGCCATGTTAATTGACTGGTGAAATGAAAAGATGAGAATGGAAGTTTGTTGCCCAATGTTTCAGCATAAAAATTTCCTTCAACATTATGACTGGGAACAAAAGTTGAGTCCCTCGTTATCACCTCAAAATAAATATTCTGACTATGGAATATCACTGCCTTAACTTACTGAGGGACAAAAAAGCCAGAACGAACTTTCTGATGGGAAGCACTGACTCTTTTGGGACAGAAAAGTGTCATTCACCAGGACTGTATTATAAAAAGGACAACAGCGTATTCATGAAGCTGTGTGAAAACATTGAGAAAGTTAAAACAATGAATTACAAGAGTTCATGCAAAGAACAGCTATTGCTTTTGCTTTATGTCTATATTAATAGAACACATAATGTGTGCTTCTCTCCCTCAAGCTTACAACAAGAACTTCTCACTATCAAAACATTAATGGAATTTAATGGTTACAACTCTAATTCAAATCCAGCAGATAATTGACTCCTATGTTCCAACACCTCAGGATTCTTCAACAGACTGCAGGGTTCCAATCCCTTATATTTCTGGCATCTCTGAATTGATTGATGGAATTTTGAAGAAGTATCATCTCATTCCCACATACCTTATTTTTTGGACTATAAGATGCACCTTTTTACGTAGAGTTGGGGTTGCATTGTTTGGTCCGAAGGTAGGTGATACCAGGTAAGTCTTGGATTCCCATGTTTCGATGCGAGTCAAACATGTGTCTCACCGCATATGTGGGAATCACCTATTTACATACAAAAACTCTACTGCCATCAATAGTAGTTAGTGGGCAAGCGTATGCGGTTTTGAATGGACAAGACAATTATTAAGTCTTTTAAAAAATGTGGCATAAGTAACATGATGGATGATACTGAAGATGACTTAGGTTTTGAAGAGAGTGATAACAATAGTTCAGACAATAATACGAAACATGACAGTAACGAGATGAGTGAAGATGAACTGAATGCTGCTGGTACAAGTTATGCTAATAATAAATGAAATTTAAGTTTTGCAAATATTTTTATATAATATATTTTTTCTAATAAAATTGTCTCATAAATTTGGGGTGCATCTTATAGTCCGGTACATGTTATCATCCGAAAAATACTCTATTTTACTATCAACAAAATTTCTCATTAGCTAGCATTTACCAGATATCTTGTGAATGTAATCTAACATACTTACACAGACAGGCCGTTCTGTGGAAAAAAGAATTAATGAACATCAGTATTATATCGAATACATGAAATCTCAAAAGTTGGTTTGGCACAACATAGATTATTGACACTAAACACAGTATCCAGTGGGATGCATGTCGTCTTCTCCATAGAAGGGTTTAAATATGAACGCCTTTTCAAAGAAAGTTGCAATGCCCTTTTACATCAGTGAAATCTGAATCGGAATGATTGTCGCTCTCTCTCTCTTCCAAACGTTTGGGAGATTCTTATCTTATGTAACCATCAAAAATAGTTTTTAATAATATTATTTATATTAATTTCTAGCACACAGCAACTGTTTTTAATTAGAAAACCACTGACTGCTGTACATACCTTGTATTTCTGTTTCTTTAATTTGCTTGTTTCTACACACTGATGTACTGTTATTTTCAGTACGAAATATCTGTACTTTCATTTCATTAAAGTTAATTACTGTGGTTATCGTGTAATTTATTGTTTATAGTCATGCTACAGGTACCTTTAAAGATTAGTACTAGCAGTCAGTTGACATGCAAGGGGCAGTTAATTAAAGGGTCATTATTTTGAAGGTCAGATAAATGTTCGATTGTTCAGTTGCAGTCATCATACTTGCTAACCTATTCAAAGATTTGTTAACTGATGATCTAGTTATTTGATCATTAGCTAATTTATAACTCACTGTATTAGATCAGTGTATCAATATACAAATGTACAAAATAAGCTGAATTTTTCTAATTGTTTTTTTTTTTTAATAAGGCACAGGTCAAGATCCCGATCTCCAGACAGCAAAACTTCACTACCAGATGAGTTAAAAAAACATATAGAGTAAGTCTTATTAATTGATAAGATTATTATTATCTGACCTCCATGAAGTCAGACACTCATTGTGGGAGGTACACACTATTGCACACAATGCTCATCCAACCATGCCTTAAACTGATTCAATCTGTCTACATTCACACACACACACACACACACACACACACACACACACACACACACACACACACACACACACACACACACACACACACACACACACACACACACACACACACACACACTCGGGCAATGCATTCCATTCACCAACCACTCCATGTAAAGAACCTTCTCCTCACTCCTCTGCTCACACCTTCTTTATACAGTTTCCAATGATGGCCTCTTGTTCTATACCCTTCCCCCATTCTATGAAAAACTCTTCCATGTCAACTTCATAACAACCCTGGACTAGCGTATGTCTTAATCATATTCCCCCCCCACACACACACACACTTCCTCCTATTCACGAGACTTTGCAACTTACATTCTCTCAATCTGTCCTCATCCTCCACATTCCAAAGACCACTGACTACCTTTATGAATATTCTCTGGACCCTTTCCAACATATCCTCATCACCATGAAAACCCCAGCGACCAAATCTGTGCACAATAATCCATATGAGGCCTGATCAGGGCCTTATACAATGGCATCATAACCGCTCTACTTCTGCATGTCAAGGTCCTCTGCATCATTGCCATTATCCAATGGGATGTTTTAACGACTTGTGCAATGTGTCCCCTGAATTTCAGGTCCTTGTCCACCATCACTGCTAGATCACTCATCTTCTTTACTTAATTTAAAGTTTCTCATACCAAGTGTGTACTTTGCATCCCATTGTTGCTTACCAAATCTCAAAACCTTACACTTGGCAACATTGAATTGACAGTTCCACTTACCTGCCTATTTATGTAGTCTATTCAGGTCCTCCTGTAAGGCCATAACATCTGCATTGCTCTCCCCAATTTTGCATCATAATGACCCCTGTTGTATACCACTAATGACCTTCCTCTTTGAGGATACTGCACTGCAAAATACAACTTTTTGATATGTATCTGATAGAGCCAGTCACTGATCCAACTGAAAAGTCTGTTATTCAGTCCCATTTGTTTCAATTTATTTAACAGTTTGTCATGTCAAAAGCTTTTGCAAAATCCAAGTATACCACTGTACATGCATCTCTGCTGTCTAAGGTATTTGTCTCCTTGTTATAAGTAAGTTAGTAAAACATGATCTCTCTTTCACAAACCCATGCTGATAACCACAAAGAATACTGCTGTTATTAACCTATTTCTGTATCCTACCTCTTGCCAATCTCTCCAGTACCTTCACCACAACTCCAGATATTCAGATTGGCCTATAATTTGAAGCTACAGCCTTATCACCACCTTTATGCAGTGGAACAATTTTAACCTCCTTCCACTCCCTTGGAAAATGTGCTGTTGTAAAATTCTTATTAAACAGACATGCCAATGCTACTGCTAATTCCCTGGAACATTCGCTTAAGGTGCATGGTGACATATCATCAAATTCTATCACCTTATTGACTTCAAGGTTATTGGAAACTGTATAAAGAAGGTGTGAGCAGAGGAGTTCTTTACATGAAGTGGCTGATGAGTGGAATGCATTGCCTGAAGGAGGTATTTTTCTCAAATACCTCCTTCTGACTCACAATTAAGAAATCTACTATGTTCTCTATACTTAAGTTCCTCATGATTCCACCCTGATCAGGATGAAACACACTTATAAATGGATCACTGATGGATCAACAATGTCTTCTTTAGCAGTTACCATTCTACCATTTTCATCCATTAATGTCATTTTACCATCATCATTCTTCCTTCTACTTGTCACATATCTTAAAAAAAAACTCTAGCATTTTACTTCACCTAATTTGCCAATTTCTGCGCATACTGTACTTTTGTTTTCCTTACTAACTGAGCCACTCTCCTGGCTTGTGCTTTATACTCTTCATGTAACTGATTATTACCATTATTCATCTGATACTGCCTCTAAAGTGCCTTCCTCTTTTTTCAGATTTCATGTTTAAGCTCCTCATTCATCCATTTTACACCTACCTTATTCAGCCTTTTGGCCTTGCCTATAGCAACCTCCAACTAAATATGTCTTCCTGTCAACCTCCAATTACACCACACTGGCAGTTGACACCACATAAGATAGACATAATCCCCCTGCTATCATCAGCAGCACTTCCCTTCTCTGTTCGCAAAAAATACTCTATCCTTCCATTTCTATTCTCCATTAGAATATCATCTTCATTCAACCATGATGCACACAATAATTTTAGTGCAAATAAACTCAATTAGTGAAATCATTTCATCTCCCTTAATTCTAATACTATTAGAAATACTAATATTTCTAATATTAGTATATTAGTATCACTTCATCTCTTGCTTCTGATGTCTTGCATGCATCACACACTGTACTTTGACATACTGTGCTTTCATATATCAACACTTTCTCCAGTGCACTCACTCAAAAGCCATTGAAACACAACTTGATGCCTGTATAATTTCATTCTTCCCTCAAACACATGCCATACATCCACAAACTCTACTTCCTTCTCCTTACACAGCTCCATTATCATATCATGATTTTGGCTGTTCGTCGCAACTCATCATTGTCATACCTTGGCAACACACTGACAACCTTCTCCACTACACTGTTCGCTTTCGCTCTTCTCAATAACCTCCTGATATTTGCCCTCACATTCTCCTTATGTCCACTTAGATCATTTATCCCCACAATCACCACTAACTCTCTTGCTCGTTTTTTCCACATGTCCAATGCCTGAATTATCCTACTCATTCTTCCTCCTGGATAGCAGACCTTATGGACTCTCTTATTAACTAATTCTCTATGTATGGAATCTCTATATACTGCTATCCTGGAATCACTCATCACCTCTGTTACTCTTTTTTTCTTTCATTCTATTCTTCTGCCCCCTTTCATTAATTTCCACTAAATGTCTAACATCACTCTGCATATTCCTCATTTCATTTTTCATTTTAAATAACTGTTTCATCAAATCTTGGTGAATTCAATCTGGCAGATTAAGTTATTACTATGAAGGATATTATTAATCCATCATTGTTATAGCCAGATACATCATCAAATTCCTGCCATGTACCCTCAAGGGGTGTACACGAGCCAGATACAACTGAAACTTAAAATGTTTCAAAATTTACAGAGCTATATTGACATAGAGATATATTTAAAAAAAAAAAAAAGTTTAACACATGTAAAAGAAATTAGAATTTATTTACAACTCATATATATTTCACTCACTGTAATGAGCATCATTCAGAGAGAGAGAGAGAGAGAGAGAGAGAGAGCAAAAGAATTGTTAATAACATTTAAAATATTATCACTAAGAGAACAGGACACAACACTATTAAAGTTCCAAGGAACCAGATCAGGTATAGTTTTGTAATTTAAAGAAATTAAAAAATAAAAATAAATAATAAAAATTATAAACAATTTATGGCTATTACTTCCCAAAACTTGGAGATAAGCATGTAGTCTCTTCAATTAAGATTAAGATGATGACACGGAAATATTGGATTCCTTATTGTAGTGAATAGGCAATCAGATTGAAATATACTGTAGGGTAACATCTTTGTCTGATTCCAGCGAACTCTATATGTAGTTTTGATGGCATGAAAAGCAATGCCTGAACCCTCTGATTATAGAAATCTTATGAAATCTTAGTATTCATCACTGATCCTAGCAGAACACCTCTTCCCAATTAGATTGTAGTTTGGATGAAGGATATTATCAAATATTTTTTGAATGGTGGTTTCTTTATATGCATTAGACAACAAAATGATATAGATTTTATTTGATTCTTCTGTTAGATGGTGTCCAAAGAACATATTGTACATTATCTTTACAAGTCTTTTCATGATACCTGTCTTGCATGAAGGATAACGATGTGAAGCTAGGTGGATATACCTACCAGTGAAGAAAGGCTTCCTCTAGATGGAAAATTCAATATTGCCAGTAGAATTATGGATTATTAAGATATCCAATTTGGAAATATTGTTGTTAGACTCACATTCAGTAGTTAACTTGATGTGGTTGTATGAATTTATTCTGTTCACAAACCATCTATTAATGATAAATTGCCTCCACTATCCTTGTCTGGTGTCCATCAAGTAGCCAGTTCATGTTGACTTTGCTGTTTTGGACAAACTAGCCATTCTGCTATGATCAGAAGTGAAGAACACCAAGGTTACATAACATTTCTAGCATCAGAAAGTTCAGACCTTGCTTCTCATGTCATTGACATTGGACATAGGGTTCACTGGAATCAGAAAGATATTATACTATAGTATAAATAAATTAGATCATGTATTCCTTGAAACATGGAAAACACTACATCAACCTAATTTTAATCAAACAGACTGCATTCCTAATTTCAAGTTTTGGGAAGTAAGAGTCATAAACTGTTCATAACTTTTATTATTTATTTTAATTTTTTTTTTTTTTAATTACAAAACTATAGGTATACCTGACCTGGTTCCTTGGAACTTTAATAGCGTTATCTCATGCTGTTTGAATTATTCTTGTGTTAATATTTTAAATGCTCTAACCAATTCTTTTGCTTTCTTCCCCTGAATGATGCTTATGTTACAGCAAGCAAAATATACAGGAGTTATAAATGAATTCTAATTTCCCTTATGTGTATTAAACAACTTTTTTAAAAATATATTTTTATGTCTAACACATGTTTCTATAAAACATCTAATAATTCTTCTTCAAATGACATTGACTCTGCCCAGGAACCTGTAAATTCATCTCTCTTTAATATTTATGGTTTCAGTGGTCTAACTGCTATTTTGAACTGTTGGTTCTCATCAAAGACTAAACAGAAATAAGCATGTTTAATTCACCTCTGGTTTCAGACACTTGTGAGTGACCTAAAAAAAGTTCACTCTCCTGTTGCTTCTGACTGGGCCTCTTATGAATCTCTTGGCTCTGCCCAGGAACACTTGGTCAAACATTTGGCCAGGACAGCCACAGACAAAGTCTACCACCAGGTCAAGCCATAGCGTTATGCTGTGACAGGTAAAATTTCACCATTCACCAAGCAACAACCTTTGCTTGTTGGCAGACAAAGTCTGCTAATATGCATAGGCCTGTGATTCTGTAGAGAATAAGAGGCTTCAGTCTGGAAAGTGAAGTTATTAATGTGAAGGATTTTATTATAACTTTCTTTAGTAAACTAATGCTGTTCTTTGCAAAGTATAGATTCAACTTATTGCTATATTCAAGTTCTAGCCAATTTTTCCAAAATCTTTACAACTACTTTCTAGATACTGATGGATCATAGTTGGGCACATTGATCTTTGCACCACCCTTATACAATGAAATTATCATATGTTCTTTCCATTCCTGTGGAATCATACCTGTTCTGACAGTCAAATTATTCAGGCCAAAAGCACAGCTAGGTCAGCTGAACTGTATTAGCATCCATCCATGCTGATATCTCATCAGCATCTGTTGCCGAATTCTTCTTTATCTATCAGCATATTTTGTGCGTACACCTATTAGGACAACTTTTTTAGGATCATGAGTGGTATACTATGTGACAATAACAATGGGATAGTAAAAAAATAACTGAATGAATGTTTAAAAAGAAAAAAAAAAACATTAATGTACAGGTACATAATGCATTGAACATTTAATTGAAGGAATCTGTAATTTAGTTTCCTTTTTTTTTATTTCACTCCTTCATTTCATTTTCAAGAGAGAATAGTATTTTCATAACTAAAGTGATAAAGTAATATGGTCCTCGAAGGAAGATGTGAATAGAAATTATATAAAAATCAAAATTCTGAGGTCCAAACCTGTAAGAATTGTAGAGCTTGCAGAATATGGCATTACAGGAAGGTTTGAATAGGAGTGTCTGCAACTCATCAAATAGTATATTCATTTTGGCTGAGACAGAAGTCAACATGTTATTTTCCATCCCATTCCTCCACTCCTCACCACAGTTTTTCTTTGGTTTCAGGTTGGCTGTCTTAGTATGAAGTTGTGATTGTATCAAATTTACTAAATATGATAATGGAGTACCATGTTGGTCTTCTTTTTATAGTTCTACAGACCAAATCAAGCTTTGGTCTCCTGAATTTATTGCCTCCAACCCTGTCCGTCTAAAACGTTACTTCTCTGATTTGGACATTACAATATGATATTGCCATCTTGACTAATGGTGTCTATCCATCTTGCTCTTTTTTCCTTTTTTTTTGTTGTTGTTTACTAAGAATTTTACTATTGATTGTCTTCATGAGAATACTGTAGTTTTTCGATACAGAAACCATGTCCTACCCACTGCATATTTTTCAACTTGATTATACTAGATATTGTGGATTCCTTATAAAGTTGATATAACTCATGGTTGTATATGATCCTACAGAGACCATTATCATTTCTGGGACAAATATTTTTCTAAGGATTTTCCTTTCAAAAGCTGAAATCATACTCTACCATTGCTGTAAATATCCAGATTTTACATCCATAGGTAACAGTTGGATGAATTATCAATTTGTATGTTTTTACTTTAGTCTTCCAATGAATATCTTTTGAACTGAGTACACAAGAGAGAATAAAAACCCTGATTATCTCTCTTTATTCGATTTTGCATTTCCACCATCTCATTTGGTTGGCTAGTGATCATCATTATTATTATTATTATTATTATTAACACTAGACTTCCATGGAGTCAAAAGACTTGCAGGAGGCAAACACTGTCACAACCACATCTACTCCTTCTCTGGTTCTATGAAACCATGTTGTTTCAATCTTATCTCTTCTCATCTTCCTATTTACAAGGCTTTGCAAATTGCATTCCCAGGGATGTAGGATATGAGTACAGACTCATATCCTACATCCCTGACCAGTTATGAACTTAGTGAATCTTCTCTAACTCTTTCTAGTATATCCTCATCACCATGAAAACCAGGGGACCAAATTATTATTATTATTATTATTATTATTATTATTATTATTATTGCACAGGCACGACCATGGAATCCTAAGACTCATCTGTGCAAAATATTCCATACAAGGCCTGATCAAGGTCTACAATTTAAGGTCCTCTACATCATTGCAGTAATCTGATGTGATGTCTTCACAACCTCTGAATTTCATATACTTATCCACCACCACTTCAAGGTCTCTTATCTCCTCAACTTCCTTCAATATTTCCTTGTCAAGTGTGTACTTTGTATCTCATTGTTGCCTACCAAATTTCAGAACCTTACACTTGGCAATACACTTGCCGCTGAAAGGAAAGCAATACGACACCATTGAAAACGTTTAAGCGGCAGTAACCATGACCCTCAACAATATCCTAAAACTCAGCCTGGCTGGCTGAGTGGTTAGTGTATCCACTCTCCAGCCAAAAGGCTGCGGGTTCGAATCCCACCGTGGGCATGGACGTTTGAGATTGTCTGTGGAAAGACCAGTGGTGGTGGTCAGCGGTAGATTGTATTGGTGTAGTTGCAGTCAGTTGGTGGATTGAGTGGTGGAGACAGAGTTGTAGAGCAGGTGCCCTCCTTCGATGAGTCCTTGGACTCCCTGGAGGCGTCAAATAATAATAATAATAATAATAATACTGAATTGACAGTTCCATACTACACCCTCTGTCCAAAAAGAAACTGAACTTTTGATAGAAAATAAAACACAGGCCAATTATAATTATTCAAATAATTTATTTCAATCAATATCCTCACCTTCGATACAGTGGTTGACATGGTCAATTAATTCATTAAATGAGTTTTTTATATTGGTTTTTGGGATACTGTTGAAGGTCATGGTTACTGCCGCTTGGATGTTTTCAATGGTGTTATATCGCTTTCCTTTCATTGACAAATGAAGTTGGGGGGGGGGGGAGAGAAAGAAGTCACAGGATGCTAAATCAGGTGAATGCAGTGAGTGATCCAACACACAAACTTGGTTTTTGCTCAAAAACTGTCTCACAATGTTCGAACTATCGTGATGCAGGCAGCTAGTTACTTTTGCACATTATTGCACCATCTCATTGTTCGAACATTGTGAGACAGTTTTTGAGCAAAAACCAAGTTTGTGTGTTGTACACGATGAATTCTCGCTATCAGTCACTTAAAACTTTGAGATAAAACTCACCGTTGACTGTTTGGTCCAGCGGAATGAATTCTTTATGGATAACGCCCTTGGAATCATAGAAACAAATCAGCATTGTCTTTACTTTTGACTTCTCCAAGCGACTTTTTTTCAGATGCCCCTTCTTCTGGTGGTCTCCACTCAGCACTGTGGCACTTTGTTTCAGGCTCATACTCAAAACACAACATTTCATCACCAGTAACAATCATTTCAAGGAAGTTTGAGTCCTTATGCGCTGTTTTAATGAGGTCCTAGCAGTGTTCAATTTGATATATTTTTTAGTCGTCGGTCAACTTGTGGGGAACAAATTGCAAATGCAATTTACGAAGGCCCAAACTCTCGGTCAAAATGTCGTACACAGTTGATTTTTGAATCCCCAATTCCTCTTCAATCAATCTCATGGATGATTTCAGGTTTTCTTTGATGAAATCACACACTTTTTGGATGTTAACTTTGCTCAATCCAGTTTTTGGACTGCCCACCTTTTTGTCATCCTCAAGTGTCTCATGACCATTTTGAAATTGCTTAAACCACTCGTAAACTTGAGTACGGGATAAGCATTCATCACCATATGCTTTTTGAAACATTTGATGCATTTCAGTAAAACATTTACCAAGTTTAACACAAAAGTCAATCGCAGCTCTGTTTGAAACTCATTTTCCGACTGTTCGTCAAAATACACTGTCACTCTTGACACTATAACTCTGCTTCTAATGAAACAAATGTCATAAACAGTTGACACAACACTAATTAAGGTTGCAACTTTCGACAACAAAAAGATACAACAGGTGGAGCCACTAGTTTCTTCTATTTTCGAAAAGTTCGGGTTTTTTTTTTTTTTTTGGACAGAAGGTGTATTAGCTATTCATTACAATCTATTCAATTTCTTCTGTAAAGTCACAACATCTGCTTGATTCCTCATCACTCTCCCCACTTTTACATAATCTGCAAATCCCAGTTAATCCTATTCCAATATCATTAATTTACAAATTGAATAACGATGGTTCCAAAACTGTCACCTGCTGCCCACCACTAGTTGACTTTCCTCATTTAAGCTAGTGTCCCCCCCCCACACACAACTTGCTAATCCCATCTGCTTCAGTTTAGTGACCAACATTGGTTTGGCAATCTATCAAAAGCCTTTTCATAATCTAAGTATATCATGTATATACAATTCTCTTGTCAAATACAGTGGTATCTTGCTAATCCGAACTAATAAAAACCGTTCTAGTATGGATTAACGAAAAATTCGGATTAGCTAATTTTTGCCCAAGAGAGAACAATAACTAGCATTTAAGCCAAAAATAATCAGATTCTAATGGTACATCAATTTAATTCTGTAAATAAATGTAGTATCTGATAGAAAACAAGCTACTATACTGCAATGTAAAACTTAAAAAATAATACTGTACACAAATTTATTTTAGTAAAATATTTAGTTTGTATGTACCTGTATTGTTGAGGATTCTGATTTAATAAAACTGCAATAAAAAAGCTATCAGTACATAACTTAATTTGTGTAAAAAATATTACTTTTTTGTACACAACCCACTAAAAAAAAAGTTTCACAAAATAACACAGAAAAGTTTTTTTATTTCTTTGTAAAAAAATCACTGATTTTCTTTTGCTTCTTGGAAGCTAAACTTTTTTCGAATGCTTCTTCTCGGAGCTGCATTAGCAATAAAATTTTGTGAAATGGCATATCATTCTGCTTATCCCGTTGTATACACATATTAAAACTGTCAACTGCCTCTTTATGTGTTACTCTTTTTCCATTCTGTAACATTTATTTGTGAAATTTCAACATCTGGATTTATATTTTTAACCAAATTATGCATGATTTGAATTTCCTCTTTTTGTGTATCACCGTAGTTATCTTGGAAAATTCTAGAAGGCCACAGTTTTTTCCATGATGCTCGAATTGCTTCAGGTTCGACGGCTTTGCAGCAGGCAAACGTGAACACACAATAAATCAAAATAGACCTACAGTATAACCGTACAATCGACAACGTGAAAAAATACTCTACTGTAATAATAATAAAATAAATAATAATAGTTAAAATAATTATTAAATAAAAATAATAGTACACAAAATAATAATACGTAATAAATAAAACTTTTTTTCTTTCAAACCCCAGTTTGGATTACTGGAGGGTTGGGACTAAAGAGTTTTGGATTAGCGAGATACCAATGTACATTCATCACTTTTGTTATAGTACATAAGGAAGTTTGCAAAACACGATCTCCCTTTAACAAAACTGTGCTGACAAGCACAAAGACTACCACTGTTATCAACCCACTTTTTTTATCCTATTTCTCACCAACCTCTCCAATACCTTAACTACAACTCCATATATACAGATCAGCCTATAATTTGTTGCCTTAGACTTATTACCACCTTTGTGAAGTGGAACAATTTTGCCTTCCTTCAACTCCTTCCAGATTGGTGTTCTTAAACGGCTGATGAAAACACCTTGGAATATTCCCTTAAGACACATGGTGATATGTCATCAACTCTTATTGACATCTAGCTTACTTAACTCCTCACATATCTCTTGCTCACTCACCATTAAGTCTTCTCCCATTTCATTGTCTACACTTAAGCTTCTGATTTTACATTGAAGATGAAGTCCTGATGAACTACTCACTGAATACCTCAACTATGTCCTCTTCAGAAGTTAACAATCTCCCACTTTCAGCTATTAACATTATTTTACCATAATCATTCTCCTTTCTACTTACTGCATATCGAAAAAAATCATGAGGGTTTTTCTTGGTCTGATTTGCTAACTTCTGTTTGTGCTGCATTTTTGTTGTCCTTATCAATTGAGTCACTCTCATAGTCTGTTCTTTATACTCTTCATGCAGTTGCTTATTACAATTATTCATCTTGTAGTGCCTTCAAAGTGTCTTCTGCTTCTTCCAAATTTCATGCTTAATACCCTCATTCATCCATTTGACACTCACCTTATCCAGCCTTTTGACCATTGGAATATATTCACATATTGATGCTGTTATATATTTCTTTGTCACTTCCCAAGCGACATCCTTACCAATCAACTCCTCATTCCATACTATAGCTCCAAGCTGTCTCCTAAGCTTCATAATTGCAAGGCTTGTAATTCCACATATATCCTTACCTCTCAGAAGTGTTCATATGGCTAGCCACAACCCAGGTGGTCACTTTGTGATCTCTCTCACAAAGTGCAAAGAAGGAAGTGCAAAATCCCATTCACAGTTACATTCTCTGATAACATGATCAGATCTAAAACTGTTATTTCGCATGTGTTCTCCTTTACATACTGCCTGAGTTTTCTTTCAAGAACTTGAGAAATTTTTTCCTTATTCCCAAATGTTCTCTTCATTCCAATTTATAGTGCCATAATAATCACCTTTCCTGTGTTCACTATCCCAAGTTGCTTAAAATGTCACCTGGCCTATAGCAACGTCCAACTAAATATCTCTTGTTGTCATTCTCTACCTCGCACCACACGGCCTCTAAACCATTGTCACTATTTCCCTCTTTCATGGCTACTTTATGTGGACATAATTCCCCTGTTGTCATTAGCAGCAACCCCATCCCTCTCCCTTGTTTTTACTATCCTCATGATCAAAAGTTGGTCGATTGGTAGAGCCTTTGCTACTAATGACTCAGCAAAAAGTTAAGCAAGTTTGAGTGTGGTTAGTAGCTGGAAGGGGATCGTTCGATGATGTTGGCATACTCTCCCTTGATGAGTCTTTGGACTCCCTGGAGGTGTCACATAATAATAATAATAAAAACACTGTCCCCTTCCATTTCTATTCCCATTAGGATATCATCTTCATTCAACCATGCTTCACTTATTCCAATGTTTTGGTGCGAATAAAACTCAATCAGTGAAACAATTTCATTTCCCTTATTTCTGATACTTCTAGCATTTTTAAATAAACACAGCAGGTCACTTTTAAGTCTATAACCTATCCTACCCAGGCCACTTGTTGGTTGTGATTTTCCCACCACACCTACCTTTGCCGAAATTACCTTTATTACTGCATAACACACACACGTCTGCTCAGTCTCAGCTATGCCACTCACATCTGAATCTATTCCATTTCTATGCTGATCATTCCCATACATATGTTCACCACTATTCCAACGTCAACTCTTCCTATGCCATGCCTTTCTGTTCGCCCAGGCTCTCTCCATTTCCCTATTCCTTTTACATTCTCATTTTCTCTTTATTTTCTCTTTATGTCTTGCACTCACTACTGCTGTTTCTATTGCCAAGCACTTCAGTATCTTTCATACCACTCTCCTGATCTTTCATTTCACCTCTTACTTCTGATATCTTGCTTGCATCAGACACTGCACTTCCATCTGGTAACATATACAATAAAGTGATGTTAGCTTGATCCACCTTTGCTACGAGTTGCCCGGTGTTGTACTACCTTACTCCAGTCCTGAAGATATTTTCTGGTGCAAACTTTGTTTGCTCACACTTGGATAAAGGATTAAACTAAATTTATTATAGTCTAACCAAGTGAAAAATAAACTTTCAACATCTTTCTCTAAATCCAGAGTAATTTAATAAAAAGGTGGCACACCTTTTGGCAACTCCTATAGGTAAAGATGACCTTGCCATTGCTTCTGCCTGGTATCTTCACTTCTGGGCCTGGCTCCCACTGAAGAGACCTCAATAAAGGTCTAAAGTAGTCTGGATAGTGGCCCTTCCCTTAATACATAGCATTATACATATCTGCAAGGAGATGTGTTTTGCATTATGGGAGTTACTGAGATAGGAGTGATGTTAGCTTGGTCCACCTTTGCTACAAGTTTCCTGGTGTTGTACTACCTTACCCCAGTCCTGAAGATATTTTCAGGTGCAAACTTTGTTTGCTCACACTTGGATAAAGGATTAAACTAAATTTATTATAGTCTAGTGAAAAATTAACTTTCAATACATCTACAAACTGCACTCTCTTCTGCTTGCACATCTCTTCCAGCATACCATTCATGATTCTGGGTCTCCATCTCAACTCATCTTTGTCATACCTTGGCAACACACTGACAACTTTTCCCACTATACTGGTATCTTTCACTCTCCTTAATAACCTCCTGATATTTGCTCTTACATTCTCCATATGTTCACTTAAATCATTTGTCCCACAATGACCACTAATTCTCTTGCTCGCCTCATGTCCAAAGCATGAATTATCTTGCTCATTCTCCCTCCTGGATAGCATACCTTATGGACTCTCATATTAACTAATCCTCTAACAATGGACTTTCCATACACTGCTATCCTTGAATCATTCATCACCTCTTCTTCCTTTTTTCTTTCATTCTGTTCTTTTGCATTCTTTCATTTGTTTCCACTAAACATCTAATATCACTCTGCATATTCCTCATTCCATTTTTCATTTTGAATAACTCTTCAAATCTTGCATTCTAGCAATTTCAGTTACTCCTGTAGTCTCACTATGTCTTGTTCTGTTGCACATATGACTTAATAAATTATTCATTACTGTATATTCCATATCCTTTCTAATTTTGAGGCACATTAAATAGTAGTTATAAAAAATCAAGAAATGCGAAATAAATTACTTGCAGTAAAAGGCAAACCTTCCAAAAACTTCTTAGAACAATTCACACACACATATTTCTTAGTTCCAAACCTCTCCAATGGTAATTTCCTTCTCCAGTCTACAAAAATCATGCCTACTTTACCAAAGAGAAACTCAGCAACTTCAAATACTACTTAACTCAGTTTTCTCATTTGCATGTACTTTAACTTCTTCATGTCAAAGGTGACATGGTATTTGTGTATGTGTTCACACTGATATAACATATCAGAGAATTTTCCAACTTGACATTTCCTCTTTTTGATCTTTGTTGGCTTCTCTGCACAGCTTAATAAGTTATCAGTAATTTGTTCTTGTGCCGGGAGTCAGTACTGTTAAATATTTCATATGAAGGCATTAGTGCTATTGTTGGTAAATTCACCAACTCTGAATATGTTCAAGACAAGGTTTTGGGTATTATGGTATGTAGAGTTTGGCCTCTCATGCAGTCACAATGCATAAAGTTCAGAATGAGTGTAAATATTGTTATTTATATATATGTATACAGCAATCCTTCAATTAATGCGCCTAATGTGTTCTTTAAAAAGGTGCATTAATCAAAAATGCACTAATCGAATATTATAACCTATGGGAAAAAGTATCATTTGTTCCTCAGATTTCTTTTTTAACCCTTAATTTTTTTTATATAAAAGAATTAGGGTATATCTCATGGCTTAGTTAAAGGAAAACCATGAAGCTGAAAGACAATAAAACATATTCAGAATATAAATTTATTATTTTACTTCTTAACAAAGAATTGAGCTAACGTAGTTCGGAGGGCATTGTTTCTTTTTTTCATACAGCTGATGGTATGGTCCTATTGCCTCTTCAACTACTTCTGCAAATTTTACTGCTTCTCTCTTTATCCTCTAAGTATTGCTGCTTAAAAACTTCGATTGTATGAAAAATATTTTCAAATTGTTTCTGTGAAATCTCTTTAGGCTTGTCAGTGATTAAATTTTCTTCACATTCTTCAGGATATTCCCACTGTGCATCTAAATTTAGCAGGACAGAATCACTCAATTTCTCAGAATGAGATTTAATTAACTTAGATTCATTTCAAAAGCCTCTAAAATAATTTGCACAATGTGGAAGAATGTGCTTCCAAATGGCTTGCATATTGCTAGCAGTAATTTCATTTGACTTTGCAACTTTAAAACCAGGCTGAGATTTCTCTGATTTGGCTAGAAAAGTCTGGGAAGGCATTTGCTTCCAAGAAAGGTTTCATCGACATTAAATATTTGTTATATTTAATATTCACAATAGCTCCCTTCTTCCACAATTACTTGAAAATCTCTGGATAATTTCTGGCCACCTCCTTATCTGCACTTGCAGCTTCATCTGTGATTAGAACATTATGTAGGCTATTTCTCTTTTTGAAACGCTCACACCACCCAGCACTAGCATAGAATTCTTCTTCTTTTCCATCATTGATAGCCCTTTCTTTCAAGGTTGCAAAGAGACCTGATGCTTTTGATTTAATAAAGTCAGTGCTTAGTGGGATCCATTGTTGGTTACAATCTTCGATCTATGTAGAAAGAAATCTCTCTAATTCAATCATTATAATACTTTGATTTCAAGTACATACACGATGAACTTGAAGCAGCCTTACCTTTCTCTTTGTATTCAGCAGCTTTGTTTAAAATTGCTCATAAAGTTATTTCACCAATTTTTGTGTTCTTGTCCTATCTTTGCTCTGGACTCTACCCATTCATTTTTCTTTATTATTTCAAGTTTTTCTTCCAATGAGATTACTTTTCGAATCATTTTCACACTTCCACTTTTTTGCTCACTAATTCTTTTATTCATGATGAAAGGTTAGGAAAATACTTTAAAATAAAAAAGTAAGGAAAACACTTGCAAAGAAGGTATGAGATATGATCATCAAAATGCTATGTAATTAACAGACAACATAAATTTTGGTGGTAAATTTGGAACATAGTGTACATGGAAATTGTGTAGTATGCCATTAAAAAATAACTTTGTAAAATGTTTTGTAAAATAGTTAGCCATAAATATATATAGATAGAAAAAATTTTAAATCTGTAGCATTTATTTTTAAGATGTATATAGACAGACTAATCAAATTTGGGTATAGAAAAAAAATGACGTACTAATCAGAGGCACATTAATCGAGGAATTACTCTATATATATATATATATATATATATATATATATATTGTTAAAGTATCATGAAAAAATTTGGCAGTAATTTAAAAGAATTTAATTGCAAATGCTTAGAACTCGATACTCACTGAGTATTTTTTAATAATTGTTTTGTATAAACAGATACAAACTTATAGACTCTTCAGATATGACAGAAGAAGAAAGAAGAGATATTAAGTATACTAGTGTACAGTAAGTAAAATTTGTATATTAGTTTTTAAATATTGTCTTTTTGCCTAGATTAAAATTGTTCTTTTGCCAATGATCTTTTCATTATTCTATAGAGTTTTCATATGAAGTACTGTCAGTTGGTGTTAAGTGTTAGCATGTATGCTAGTCTTTATCAACTAATATAATCATGCATGATTATGTTCATCATAAAACAGAATATGTATATATTGTTCCTTACTGACTGTGATGCACCTTATACAAATTTATAATATCTATAATGCACCACTTTTTCATAAGAATTTTTGAAAAGCACTTTAGACATTACCCTTTTCTTTAGCATATCCCACCAGAATTTTTCAGGAATAATATTCAGGGATATTGTGAAGCTGGGAAGGATTATTAGTAATACTGCAGATGTGGTAGCCCTGCAAGAGGATTTGAATAAGCTAGATAGATGGGCAAATGAATGGGGGTTGTCGGTTTAATGCAGCAAAATGTAAGGTCTTGAGATTTGGGAAACATCAATGGGACACTGCATACTCTATGGGAGGAGTTATACTGGAGGAAGTAGGGGAGACAAGAGATCTGGGGTTGATGATTGATAGAAACCTGAAATTTAGGGGACATATTGCAAAGGTGGTGAAAGCAACACAGAGGATTGCTGCAATAATGATAAGGTATCACTGACCTGCAGAGATAAAAGGGTTATCATTCCGTTGTATAAGACTCTGATCAGACCACACTTGGACTGTTGTTCTCAGATTTGGTCCCCAGGATTTGAAAGGGATAAATTAACTGTGGAAAGGATACAAAGATGGTTTCAGGACTGTACAATGTTAGTTATGAGGATCAGCTGAGGGAATGTGGAGTGCAGAGTTTGGTGGATAGAAGAAGGAGAGGTGATATGATCGAGACTTTTAAACTGTTGAAAGGTGGTTACAGGGTTGACACTGGAGAGTTCTTTCACTTGGTTGAACAGAGGAAGGAGGTGATGACATGACAAGAGGCCATCCCTGGAAGTTATGAAAGGAAAGAGCAAGAGGATGAGAAGTGGTTTCTTTGCATGGAGAGTGGCTGAACGATGGAATGCATTTCCTGATGGCGTGGTGAGAGTGAGAACGGTCAATGAGTTTAAGGAGTGGTATGATAGACTTTGTGTTTCTTAGGGGTGGGGAGGGACTTCCCGTCGATGAGTCTTGATAGACTTTGTGTTTCTTAGGAAGGACCTCCCACGATGAGTCTTTTGACTCCATAGAGGCCTGGATAATAATAATAATATAGAATAATATATTTTGGTTATGTATAATGTAGAAATTACCATGTTCATCCTAATTTTCTGTAGCAATGCTTCACCTAATCAGCTACTGACAATGCCACAAATCACTGTATGCTCACTACATTGGGCAGAAGTTGGTTATCAAGATAACATGTGCTGTATAACTTAATGTGTGCAAAGTTCTGATTTGGTATATTTTGGTTTATTCTGTTACAGTATCCACTATTTGTTGATAATTGGCATATGCACACATCCCAGTCTTAGCAGTGGGAATTTTCTACCTGTTTTAATAGTATGTGTTACTTAAAATCTTTTGAACATCATTTTACCACATGATTAATGCAAATATTTCATTCAGTGTTTTATCCAAATGTCATTGGCAAAATTTGATATTTGCACTTATGCTTCAGAAGATTTCATTCATTATGATGCTCTTGAATTCACAAGTGGTTACCTATAAATTAAATTTTCACATAACGAAGAAGGGATGGATACTATATAGTGCTCTGAGTAAATTACTGAAACAAGAGTTCATGCTAATTTCATTTTTAAAATAAATTTAAAAATTAGTAATTTTTTAGACCGAGAATCTGTTCTCCAGTTTGTCACTGCTTTTTCACCTAACTATGATTATGACAACATGTTGCAAGTAGATGAGCATAATCTTACTGTGGAAAGTGGCCATGTGTGATAATATTTCAGTATGGAAATAATTATGGAATGGAGATGTGTATAGGCTAAGAAAATTATGACCAGCTTTAGCAGAATCTGAAAACAGTCAGAATAACACAACATGGAAACATCTGGAAACATGATTGATATGGTGCATTTCTGTCAGAATCTTCAAATATGCCATGGCATGAAGAACTAGATGGGAATAAGATGCTGGTAATTAGTTCGATTCATTTGACAGCAGTATCAGAATACATTCCAAGAGTTATGTGGAAAGAGTGAGCATAAAGAACATGGATGATGATATATAGAGAGGGAGGAACCAATGAAGATTATGGAAAAGGTATTAGTTACTTCAGAGGATATAATGGTGTCGATAGGAAAGTGGTAGATATTGTAAAGAAATTGGTAGTGTGTAGCATGAAAGTAAATTTAGTGAGCTACACATAGAACTAAATTCTTTAGTTATGTGGACAGTACAAAAATGACTGAGCGTTCATTAGGCGACTGAGATGGTGGGAACAATTAATAATGAACCTATCAATGGACTAGCATTGAACATGAAGATAGATTTAGATTACTAGCCAGTTATTGTTTCTATAGTTGTCTTAAAAGGGTTAGAGAAGGCAGGAAGATTAGAATATAAGGTAGGATTGATAATGAAATAATCTTTTACTTGAAGCTGATGGAAGATCTTGATTTAATTTATTCACTGTTGTAATAATACCTTTTTAAGCCGATGTGATTCATCTACATTGGCTTAAAGAGGTGATTAGAAGAGGTAATTGCATATCATATGCAAATGCAAAAAATTTTTGTGACTAAACAAAGTGAGTGTAGCTATGAAGTTTGTTTCATAACAATCTGAAACATGTCATGTTTTTCGTCCATAGTTACCACTGAGATGCCATAGAAAATTAATTTTACCTTCAAAGTTCAACAACATGTAAGTTTCATTTAATAACTCTCCTGTATGATATGCACAGTAGAGAAATTCCTACATGGAAAGTGATTACAAGTGGCACATTTTGTCAAAAACTGATCCTCACTAAAAACATTGCAGTGTTCCATTTTTATTTTCATCAGAATAACATTCTTATCCAATCATGTTCCCCTTATTTCCAAATATTTTTGGGTAAATGAACTTGATCAATGCAACAATTTCATCTGCCTTATTACTGATACTCCAGGCATTTGTAAATAAGCATAATAGTTCATTTCTTGGTCTGTAACTAGTCCTACCATTGCTGTCCCTCATCTTTGACCTCAGCACTTGCTCTTGTCTTTCATAATGACCTTTTGTCCCATATGCCTCCCTCTGCTTACTCAACTACCTCTCATATTCCAGGCTGTTTCATTCCTATGTTGACCATCCCCCATACATGAGGATGGTAAACATAGTCCACAGCATATTCAGAATCCACTCTCTGTACACTTGTCACTCTGACCTCTCTTCCCGACCTCATTTCCCCTGGTCAACTTGCATTCCTGTTCTTATGATCTCATATTCATTCACAATCATATCAGTCTTACTCAGTCCATTGTCCTGATCATTTACATTTATCTCTGACTTCCACTGATACCTTGTTCACATCACTCATTACATTTTCTCCCAGAGTAGCAACCTTTCCAGACTAACTCCAAAACTATTCAGATACTGTTTGTTACTCTTGTATAGTTCCTTTCAACTCCCAAACTCATCTCGCACATCCACAAACTGAACTTCTTTCTTTTTACACATTTCTACTAACATTTCATTGAAGATCCTAGCTCTCTGCCAAAATTCATCATTGTTATACCCGAGTGACACACAAATCACTCTTCTTACTACACTATTGTCTTTCATTCTCCTTAATAATTGCCTGATATACATCGTCACATTCTCCTTACCCAACCAAATCATTCTTTTGAGCTACTATCACTAACTCTCTCGCTGCTTACTTTTTATATCCAGTGCCTGTCACCCTGTTCATTCTTCTTCCTGGAAATCAGACCCTGTGCACTCTCTCTTTCAACACACTTTTTATAATAGATTTTCCATGAGTTCTTTGTTATTCTTTTTCTCCCTTCTCTTTCATTTATTTTCTCTCACTTTTTCATTCATATCCACCATATGCGCAATTTCATTTTGTATATGCCTCATCTCATTTCTCATCTTAATAATTTCATTCTTCAATTCTTGTATTCCAGTAGTCATTCCCACTATTGTTTCATGAATCAGGCTTGCTTCTGTTTTTGAATTTATGCTCACTTTTCTTTTTTTCAGTCATGTCCATATTCACTATCAAATTATTGACACATATTCTCACACGCACTGTTCTGGCTATCATTCTGTCTTACATCCATCATTGCCTTTTGCTTTTCTTTTTGTACTCTTCACTTCCCCTTAATGACTCTCTTTTAAATCGCTGCAGTCTATTAATATATCACATTTTCTGCAAAACTACACTCTCTCTCTCTCTCACTTCTCTTGTTTAATTCCTCAACAAACACATCTGTCACATTTGCCCACACATACATATATATTACACTCCTGACAACGAACCATCTTAGTAAAATCCACACTGCTCAACACACTCGATTTTTGTGTCATGTGTCTAGTTGTTCTGGTTCTTATTGCTATTTTTTACTGCCTTCATTAACTGTTGTATACAAAATTCACTACAAAAGCTACTGGCAATCTCAAAAATTAATATGAATTCAGTCTCAGTATCACTAATTAAATAAAGTTTTGGTGAAATGCATATAATTCTTTAAAAATATTCCAAAAAAATGAAACTTATCTTTGTTCCACTGATTCTCCTAACAATAGTTGGGAGAATCAGTGGAACAAAGATAAAGCTATGCTATACTAAAAAGTATAGCATAGCTATAGTCATATTATTGGTGATTCTTGATTCTTCTAGTTATATTCACTATTACGAACTTAGTGAAAGGAAAGTGAAAACTTAGTGAGGTTCATCCTAGA
Organism: Typopeltis vanoorti; assembly: GCF_054136105.1. Classification (NCBI taxonomy): domain Eukaryota; kingdom Metazoa; phylum Arthropoda; class Arachnida; order Uropygi; family Thelyphonidae; genus Typopeltis; species Typopeltis vanoorti. Next base: position 68,985,191 of record NC_143564.1, on the reverse strand, counting down.
GTTCCTAAAAAAAAAAAATAATAATGATAACAATAAATAAATAAACTTAAATTAAGAAAGTGTTTGAGGAAAGTATTTTTATGCAACTCCCATCCAAAAGGTTATAATCATATATTTTTTGAGTACTGAGGTTGGGGCAAGGATTTTTCCCAACTTTTATTATTATTTTTTTTTTCTTCATCATCCAAAGACTTGCTTTAGAGACCAAACATGGACTTTTTTTTTTCTTTCTTTCAGTCCTTTTCAAGCCTCCAGTAAGCAAGGCAGTTGTCTCACACTGGGTAATATGTTACCTAAGGACTTTCACAAACTTCTATGATTCAAGCCCATAGTGATTCAAATGTGATTCAGCTCATGGTCTTTGGTTAAATCTATAGCTGATACATTAACTATTCAATCAACCAGGCCAGATAATTATGAGTTATCAGACGTTCAGGTTCTCATTATAATATCACCAACTGTAGTTTATAGAAATCCTTGAAGCTTAATCTTCATGGAATTTTGTAACTTGGGGAAATCAAATGAATGTAGACTCAAATCTCTGAAAATTTAAGTGTTTTTTAGGCCGTTTGATGACGGTCTTGCAATCAAAAAAAAATTAAAAGAAATTGATGTTTCTTTTAATTTTTTTTCACACTGTGTTTTTTTTCTAAATAATATATAACATCCAGATATCTTTCTAGTCAAACCTGCGTTGAGTTTCAAGGGAATGATCATAAAGGCTTTCTTGTTCATGGTGGATAAAATAGATGTGTTGGTTGTGGTCTTTCTATGCTGACCACACATGCAGTCTTGTTCAGATTTTTTTAGTGGAAGGTTAGTTGATGTTTCTTTTAATTTTTTTTCATACTGTGCTTTTTTTCTAAATAATATATAACATCCAGATATCTTTCTAGTCAAACCTGTGTTGAGTTTCAAGGGAATGATCATAAAGGCTTTCTTGTTCATCGTGGATAAAATAGATGTGTTGGTTGTGGTCTTTCTATGCTGACCACACATTCAGTCTTGTTCAGATTTTTTTAGTAGAAGGTTTCAAAATAATAGCATTTTCTGATTTTCAATGTGATGTGGAAACATTGGAGAAGGTCCAGAGGAAAGTGACTAAGACAATATCAGGACTCTGGAATACTGGCTATGGAGAGAGAGGTTGAAGAAATGTGGATTGCAGAGTTTGGTGGATAGGAGGAAAATAGGTGATATGATAGAGATGGTTAAGTTAGTGAGGTGATTTTATCAGATTAATCCAGAGGGGATTATAAAAAGATTAGAAGACAAAAAGAGAAGGAACCAGAGGCCATCCCTGGAAGTCCTGTAAAAGTGTGGCGAAGAGGGGTGTGAGGAGTAGTTTTTACATAGAGAATTATCAGTGAATGAAATGCATTACCAGAATATGTTGTTAATAAGTGTTAAGGATTTTAGGATTCAGTATGATCAATTTGTTGTCAGTTGAATGAAACCACAATGAATCTGCCGACTCCATGGAGGGTATAATAATAATGATAATAATAATAATATCTTGCTAATTTTTTTCAGATAACTTTTTTATATTGGGATGGCTATTGTTTTTTGTTATCTTTATTTTGACTCTGGATTTTGTTTTTTGGTTATCACTCATTTTTCTGTTTTATCCATTTTGTATAACATTAATTTTTTTGCTTCGTAATTTTGTTTTGATTACCTTTCATTGGAAAAGGTGGTCAGTTATCTTTTTTGAAAAGTATTGGTCATTTATCTATATTTCTATACAGGGTGGTGAGTTACAGTGAATGAATGTGAATTGCAATGATATATTGACCAGACAATGAAAAATAAATGTGTGTGTGTGTGTGTGTGTGTGTGTGTGTGTGTGTGTGTGTGTGTGTGTGTGTGTGTGTGTGTGTGTGTGTGTTATAGACTAAATCATTAATATGGACATTGTTTATAATGCCTAACTATTATGAATAATGACAAACAAAGTCGGGCACTGAAATAAATTTCACATTGTTTATCATAATTTATCACATTGATGGGTCAATATGAATACTGCTATCACTTTGTTGGGTAAAGTAATAATAATGATACCTTTTTGGCAGTATTAGAAGTGGTAGGGGTTGGGGAGAGAGATTCTTTGGATTTCTTTTTGTCAGGAGATGTGAAGGGAACTTTGCCCAGGTCACTCAAATTTTTACAAAATCAGCATATTTGACAATGATAGAAAAAGTGAAAGAGTCAAAAACAAAAATGACATGGCCCATAACACATAAACATCACATATGGGTATTGTAATATGCATATGACAATTTAATTAACATAATTAATTCAGATATTGCTGGAAATTTTTTCCCATTGGTTAGACTATAATAAATTTAGTTTAATCCTTTATCCAAGTGTAAGCAAACAAACTTTGCTCCTGAAGTATCTTCAGGACTGAGGCAACTCGTGGTAAAGGTGGACTAATCCAGAGTAATTTAATAATAAGGTGAGACACCTTTTGGCAACTCGTATAGGTAATTATGACTTCTCAATTACTTCAACCTTAGTATCATCACCTATTTTTGCAGTTAGCATGATCTTATTCTGTTTGCTAACTGCTGCTCTCCATGCACAATACTTAATCACATTCTCCTTATAGAAATTCCAAGAATGGCTTCTTATTCCATTCCTCTTATACACACACACACACACACACACACACACACACACACACACACACACACACGAGGGAGGTCTGAAAAGTTCTCAGCCTAACAATGAAAAAACAAATTTATAATTTGAAAATTATTTTTACAATATAATCTCCCTTAAGGCTAATACATTTATTCCAGTGCCATTATCCTGTCCCTGTAGTGGTTCCCAGTAAGATCTGCAAAATACCCCTCTATAGCTGCAATCATCTCTTGAATTGTAGAAAAACACTGACCTGTGAGGAAGAGTTTTAGTTTTGGGAAGAGAAAGAAGTCAGAGGGAGCCAAATCTGGTGAATAGGGTGGATGTTCCAACAATTCATAGTGAGATCCTTTAATTTTCCCATTGCCAAAACACCTTTGTTGGCAGGTGCATTGTCCTGATGAAAGATGATTTTTTTCTTCTGCAAACTGGGTCTTTTCTCACGAATTTTTTTCATTTAGTCTGGTTAAAAGATCAGAATAATATTCCTGGGTTATTGTTTTACTCTTTTCAAGATAATTAATAAACAAAATGCCTTTAACATCCCAAAACACTGATGCCATGACCTTTCCTTCTGATGGAACTGACTCTGTCTTCTTTGGTGCTGAAAATCCGGCTTCTGTCTACTGTTTTGACTGCTGTTTCGATTCTGGTGTGTAATGGTGAATCCAAGTCTCATCCATAGTAATAAATCAATGCACAAAATCAGTTTTTATTCTTGTTAAAATGCTCTGAGCATTTTAACAAGAATTTTCATGTGAGTGCGTTTCTACTGTGAGCAAGCACGGCACCCATCTTGCACAAAGAATTTTTATATGCAATTCTTCATGCAAAATATATCCTACATGTTCTTTTGAAATGCTTATAGTGTCAGCAATTTCACGCACTTTGACTCGCCGGTCATCCAATACCATATCATGCACTTGATCAATGATTTCTGGTATTGTGACACTTTTTGGATGTCCTTCACATAGATCATCTTCAAGGCGCTGGTATGGCCACGTTTAAACTGGGCAGCCCATTTCTTAATTGTCAAAAACAAAGGAGAAGAGTGCGCATAAACTTTAATGAACTTCGAATGAATTTCTTTTGGCTTTAAACCTTCTTTTACAAAGAATTTTATAACCATGCGATACTCAATTTTATCCATTTCAAGGAATACAGACACTTTTGCTTCAGACAGCTGTATAAAAAAAAAAACTACTCGATAGAATGACTTGCAGTTTCACATGGATGCTTATGAAAGATGTACCAACTTAGAAAAAAAATCTTGCCGATATTGTTGCCATCTATGGTTGAGGCTGAGAACTTTTCAGTCGTATACACACTAAAAAATCTCATTCATATTAATCTGACAAAAAACTCTTTCAAATGTAAATATGCCTCAGTCATGTTTTTTCCATTTTCTATTCTCCAGGCTCTGCAAAAAGAGATCTGACATCACTTTAGTCACGCTTCCTTTGGAAGCGTGATTAAAGCCTTGCAAACTAAATCGTGAGCATTTTTTTTTGCAAGTCAGTGTACCCCTTGTAAAACTTTTTATTGATGAAATTGTTGGCTGCACGATTTATTAAATTTTCTAATTAATTGTTATCTGCATGGAATTAATTGATATATCTTTCAATTAATTCCCTATGACATCCATAAAAGAAAGAGACCAGTATGAAATCAGGTTCATATCTGGTTTTAGAAATTCATAAGCATTCAACAGAAAATCTCTGATTAAATGAAGAAATATATATAAATTATTTATTTACAAATAAATAACAATTACAAAATGATAATGTTTTCATATACTCAATCACTCTCTCACTTTCACATTAAATGTATAATAGAAGTAAATTAGAATTAAATAAATATTTAAAAAAAATTATGAATACCATTACATAGATTCTGCCATAACAAGAGATGACTATAATCTTAATATAGAAATTTTGCAGCTTAATAATGCATATTCTGTCTTTAACATATTTAAATCTTCCAAACTTTCTCTAGAAAACAACAGATTATTCTCATTAATTATGAACTCTTCTTTCAGATGAATAAAAATTCTCTTTGTCAGATTATTGAAAAAACAGTTATCCAAAAAGTTGAAAAAGTTATCCAAAAAATAACAATTGAAGGTTATTTCATATACAAAATATCTCATTAATAGAAACTGATAATACACATTAGAACGATTTTGAATGATGTTCAAGGATTTTACTTTCTTAACCTTCATTAGACTGTCATTCTTTGTTGTCTTTATTCACTATTTAAGTCCCAACATCGGATGACTATCCTTCTTAAAAACATACAGAAAATATTTGAAAATAAATTTTTTCCTTAATCCTTGTAAATATGATATCAGCAAATTCTAATTAAAAGTTCATCTAAAAAAAATTCTGTTTGTTTAATTTCTTTTCTTGCCTTTTTCATAATACTGTCATATTTCTTCTCTATTGCTCATAATTCACTCCTAAACATTCATGTGTGTGTTGAAGCCATGTGCCCCATTACATCAGTAAGTAACCTTATATATTAAATTTTGTTTAATCCTTTATCCAAGTGTGAGCAAACAAAGTTTGCACATGAAAGTATCTTCAGGACTGGGGTAAGGTGGTACAACACCAGGGCAATTCCATGCAAAGGTGGAGCAAGCTACCATCAATCCTATCTCAGTATCTCCCATATCTACCATAATGCAAAATGCATCTCCTTGTGGATATGTCTAATGTTATGCATTAAGGGAAGGGCCACTACCCAGACTAGTTTTGACCTTTATTGAGGTCTCTTCAGTGGGAGCCAGGCCCAAGTGGAGATACCAGACAGAAGCATTAGCAAGGTCATCTCTACCTATAGGAGTTGCCAAATGGTGTGCTACCTTTTTAATAAATTACTCTGGATTTAGAGAAAGATGTTGAAAGTTTATTTTGATAATGAAGATGCATTAATAATGCATCTTCATTATCAAAATAGCATGATGGTAGCTTGCTCCACCTTTACAAGGAGTTGTCCTGGTGTTGTACCACCTTACCCCAATCCTGAAGATACTTTCAGGCACAAACTTTGTTTGCTCACACTTGGATAAAGGATTAAACTAAATTTATTATAGTCTAACCAAGCGAAAAATAAACTTTCAACCTTATATATTAACATTCATTTTGAATTATAATGCTATAATCCCTAAATCAATTGTGATACATAATTATTCTTTAATCGGCATATTCATTTTGAAATACATTGTAAATAAATGAAAAGAAAAAATTAACACAATTTCAAAACAAATTTCTCTTAACACTTAACTGCTTTAATGATAATATACAAAAAAAAAAAAAAATTTTTTTTAAAATACCCAAATAAATCAAATAATTTTACACTTTACCTCCATCATGATATCCCCTTCCAGCTGTATGTTCTGCATCCCATTTGCCTGCACAGACAGGTCTATTCAAACTTTCTGCAGAGCCACAACACAGCATTTGCTTCATTCTTCATAGCCCTTCCCAGCTTTTCATCATATTCAGACAACTGCATATCCAATTTAAACTTCTATCAATATCATTAACATATAAGTTAATGGCTCTAAAACAAGCTTCTACAACACATAATACTGGCTTTCCTCTTTTGGGATAATATACAGGGAGTAATATTATCCCAAAATACTACCATAGTATCAGCTTGCTGATACTATGAAAGAGCCAGTCTCTTCTTCAGCTCAGTAATCTATTATCAAACCACATATGCATCCTAATACAAATACAACAATTCATATACAGTCTGCAAATTCCTTAAATCCAAATATACTATTATGTATACTCCCCCCCCCCCTTATTCAATACATTTGTCATCCTGTTGTAATAAGTGGATTGCTGAAACGTGACTTCTCTTAACCACCCTATGCTGATAATTAATCTCTCAATTATCTGATCCTCAAATAATCAAATCCTCAGTAAATTGACTATTGAGTGTGTTATTCTGTCACTGGACTCCTGATATGCAATTAACTGTACATTCACTTAACACCAACCAACAGATTCATTTCACAGTGTGATTGATAATTGAAAGATAACTGTATATATGCTGCAGTGACTCTCAGCCTGCTATTTTCATCAACTAATATCATCCTTGGGATCCATCATTAATATGAAGAGTTTCTGTTCAGAAGACATCAGAAGAAGATTAGGAATGGCTAAAACAGTTAGAGATGTGTCTAAAATCTGGAAGGATGGGTCTATCTCCAAAGGAACAAAATTGAGGATTTTGGATGTAGCTGTTTTTTTTTTTATAATTACTTATGGATGTGAAACTTGGAACCTAAAGAAGTCTAATAGGACAAGGATAGCTGCTTTTAGATGTGGTGTTAATGTAAATGGGATCCTTTCAATATATGGGATCCTTAACAAAAAACCATTAAGCATCCCATATACTGAAAGGCAGATGTATGGAATGGTACTAGAAAGGATCAGTAGAACTTTAAGACTTCTTAAGGATGTTGATGGAAGAATGCTGAAATACTTTGGACAGATTAAAAGAATGGAAGAAGGATGTCTCAATACAGTAACAGAGGGTAAAGACTCTCCCTAGAATAAGAGGAGTAATAGACACTAAATGATATAGATGGATAGCATGTTTGGAGTGACTGGTTTTCAGAGAATTGAAGTTTCCAGAAAAGCATACAACAGGACCACCTGGTGAGGACTGGTGGGGCACATCAGTGAGGAGTGGAGTGACTATGTGGCATCTTATGATATCCAGTGAACTTATAGATATGGAATATCATCATTTTGTAATCACTACCTATCGGAAAAAAAAAAACTGAAATTTTTATTGGCCTAATTGACTAATTGCTACTTATAAAATTTTTCTTTCCTTACCATTGGAGTCAGCTTCTTAGCTGACTCTTTATGTAACTCCTCATGTAACTGATTATTGCCTCTACAAAGCCTTATTGTAGATTGTATACTTATTTCTACCATTCATCCATTTTACACTTACCCTGTTTAACCTCTTGAACTTTGGAGTATGTTCAGATATTTCTGCTATAAATTTCTTGACCAGTGTTCAAGTAGATTTGATTTCCTTGCTCTTCATTCTGTGCCATTATTTCAGTCTGTCTCCCAGGCTTTCACAGTCGCTGACTTTGTAGCTCCATGCATATCTTTTCCTTGTAGAAAAAATCCTTCATACAACTAGCCACCAAACCCATGTGATTACCTCATGGTCATTTTTGAAAACTATCTGAAGGCAGATTTTATGTGCTCTCCATTATATACTGCATAAAGTAGTTTTCTATTGAAAAACTCAAAATATCCTTGCCTTTAGTTATTATTCCTTCATTCCAATCTAATTTTCCATATATAAAATAAAATATATAATGATCACCCTTCTCTTGTTTGATAAACCAATTTGCCTAGCTACTTCATCTTCTACTCATCCTTGTTACCACCTTTTTACACATCCAGATTGTTTTTCTACAACATTGCTAAACAACAACTCAGCAATGAAATCTCCTAATATCCTTTTCACCCCCTCAAACTTTTGCATCATTAAACAGATAATACATCCTATTTTTCCTACTGCAACAGATTTTTCCCTTTCTCATTTCTTCATGAGAAATCAAGAAAATCTTGAGCAAGTTTGACTCAAGAAAGCTTCTTGTTGCATTAGTAGATTTAGTTCTTACAATAGGTGTTGCAAAACTAATTGCTTCTGCTCCTCTGTTTCACTGGCATCTGAACTTGAAAATTAACCAACATCCAAGTGGTTTCTCTTGATATCTCTGAGTCATATGATTGAGTACAGAGTCTATTAAGTAATCTTCCATCTTATGCTCTCTCTTTTGAGTTCTCCATCTGGGTTGCTAGTTTTCATTCTGGTTACACGTCATATGGTGAATGAATGGATCTTTATCTTCAAACTTTGCAACTGATGCTGGGATTCCGCAGGACATCATTCTTACATCAACTTTCCACTTTTATGGATATCAGCAATCTTCTCCATTTGAATTGTTTGCAGTCAAAATGGAGAAGTTTTGCTTTTCTGAATAGCGTAATGAATAATATACATAGCACCTCTCTTTCTCATTTGATGAACCTTGTACTAATCAAATCAATAAAACTTCCAGATCATTCTAGATCACCTCTTACATCCTGATTTTTATCTCCAAACCAAATTCCATGATGTTCTGTTAATTTCAGTGCTAGCAAAACTAAATCCTATCTTGTGTATCTCAAAAAAAAAAAAAGAACCTTTTATTCTAATCTTACTTTTGATAATACCAAAATTTCTGACATGACAGAGGTTTCTCTTCTTGATATAACTCTAATTTTAATCTTTTTTGTTATAAACATGTTACAACTATTGTCTCTGATCACCAAAAAGCCAGGTTTTCTATTTCATTTCAAGCATTACTTTACCTTTGAAACAGTTATTAACTCTATAAATTTTAAATCCATTCATCTGTTCTGTACTGCTCTCACATTTTGGGTGGCACACCTTGGAAATCCCTAAATATGATTGGCTCAGCATAAAACAAAGCAATTAGATTGATTAATGTCTCTGTGTGGTTCTCTAGTCTGCGTGGTTAGCCTAGTGGTTGAACTTCGTAACCATATGCCTGGAGAAGGAGTGTCCTCGGTTCGATTCCCGTCAACGATGTGAGGAGCTTAAGGATCTTCCTCAGCCATAGCCAAGTTAGCCAGTCTTGGGCGTGAACAGTAGGGTTTTTTTTGCCAGTTTATCTGGTGTTTTTTATCCCGCAAGCAGGCAAACCGGTCTGAGGACACACGGATTACAGTCAGGAATACTGACCCAGCCATAGTTCTGATTTGTCAGCCTATGCCAGTTCCGGAGCCCGGATAAAATTTGGGGGGACTTGATGGTACTGTGAACTCCTGTAAAAACGGGGAACGCAGTATCATCACACGAAATAATAAGTGGTTCTCTACACACATATTTAACATAATATTCCATTGCTGCTGATTGCAGTGGATATTTCCATTGTCCCTGATCATCATGATCTGCATGTAATTCCACCACTTGCCTATAATTCTAAAATAAGTGCAGTGGCTGTGCAGCCCCCTCTTCACAGAACAATTTTTCTTCCTCATTGTTCATGCATTCTATTGCTGTTTTTTAAAGAACAGCTTCCCTTCTTATGTATTTTCTGAAGTGCGTGAACTGCAGGTTCAGAAATCCAGTATTAATAAGTTTCTTCTTCTTCTAGAAATTTCTGCTCATCCATAATACTAATTTACTATAGATTAAACTATCTTTTGTGTCTGAGATTACCATAAAGAGAGAAAAACAAGTACTAGCTAATTATCCATTGCTCTTACATTAACAAATCCTTTAGCAGATAATTAACTTTCATTTTAAAATAATGCATAAATCAGTTTTTCACATCCATTTTACCGGCAACTTTGTTTATGTTGCCTTCTTCTAATTCCTAGGCTGTTGTTCTAGATATCTTCAGAGCATTTGATCACACATCTGATACAGAGGCATCCTAAAAAATCAGGACTGGCTTATGCTTGCATGTTTTTGAAGTAACCTATTACATCAAATGGAAGAATACCAAACTGATTTTCAGATTCATTTTTTAACCACCTAGTTAATCAAACAAATAGTGCTTCCACTTGCCATCCATTAGGTTGAACTTGAATCTCAAATCCCACTGAAGGCATGGATTTATGTGACTCTGAATGAGTGGAATTCTCACATGCATCATGTGAGAATTCCACTCATGAAAACACAGACAACAGGAATGATTTTTAAAGAAGCAGTTGAAGTCCTACAGCCTACCTTAATAGCAGTGACAAACCCCACTTGTTAAGAAAATATAATGAATGCCATCTGTGTCTAGTAAAATTATTAAAAATGAACAACTGCTCATTCAAGTGATCCAAACCAGAATCTTCTTTCTTCTGTTCTAGTCCTATATGAGAATACTGTACTTGTATGGATAGATGTGTGTGTGTGTTTCTTTTTTTTCATGAAATTTATACTTTTAGAAGTTGTAAAAACTGCTCTATGGACCAAAACATGGCACATTTACAACCAGGTTATGACAATTATCTATACCTAGTTTCCTCGAATGAAAGGAAGCTTTATTAGCTGCACCACTAGGACTGTTCAATTAATAACAGTCCCCAGTGTGTGTGTGTACGCACGCACGCACGCACACACACACACACACACACACACACACACACACACGAGGCTTGTTCAAAAAAAACAACCAAACTCTTTAAATAGCATACCAACCAGCACAGAGAGTGTGCTGCTGCTACTGAGTGCACCTAGTGGCAGGTTTTGATAGCAAAATGCCATTTTCCCCATTCTGCTATGAGCATTAGTCGTCAAGTTACATCTGCTGAAGTGAGCACATGCACAAGCTGTTCTTCGGATTAGTGACAATGAAAGAGCTTGAAGAACAATGTGTGCACATATATGTGTGTAAAATTTTGCTGCAAACTTGGTAAAAATTTTACAGAGACATTTCAATTGCATAACCAAGCATCTTTGGGAAGGACTGTATGAACCAAACAAAGTACTATGAGTGGTTTAAGCATTTTAAAAAGGGCAGAACATTGGTCGGTGAAGATCCCAGGCCTAGACAACCTTCCACATCAACAGACAATGACCATTTCAAGGAAGTGTGCTGTGATTCATGAAAATAGTTGTTTAACTGTCTGAGAAGTTTTGCTGATGAAGTGAGCATCAGCATAGAATCTTGCCATCAAATTTTGACTAAAAAACTTCAGATGAGTCGTGTCAGTTCAAAATTTGTGTCGCATTTGTTGACCGATGATCAGAAAAAGAACCATGTTGAAATCAATCAGGAACTGCTTGCCAATGCAAATGGTAATGAAAGTAGACTTTTTCCTGTTTCCCAAACTTAAAACCACTTTGAAGGGATGTTGTTTCTAAATCATAAAGAAGATTCAGGAAAATGTGATAAGAGAACTGTGCAACATCACAGAAAGTCGTTCCAAGAAGCATTCCAACAATAGAAAAAACATATGGGAATGGTGTATTGCCAATAGAGGGAGACTACTTTGAAGTGGGAGTGCTTAAATTGTTGTAAAATGAGCAATAAAGTCTTTTATAGCAAAAGTTTTGCCTTTTTTTGAACATGCTTTGTGTGTGTGTGTGTGTGTGTGTGTGTGTGTGTGTGTGTGTGTGTGTGTGTGTGTGTGTGTGTATATTTATATATATATATATATATATACAGGGTGTTCGGGATAAATTTGACATATTTATAATTAATTATATTTTTCCGTAAGTTACATGTATTAACACACACTTCTCTTCATTTAAAAGTTTGGACCCTTCTTCATTCATATACAAGATGTCAGAAAGGATGGATAGCTGGAACCCACCTGAATCATGGAAGAGAATAACTTGTATCATGATGATTTGTGCCCGCCATCAAAATAAGGATATTACGACTGCTGCCCAATGCTCCCTGAATATAGTAAAAACAATCAGGCATGAACTAGAGACTTGCAATGGTGACTACGAGGATGTAGCAAGAAGAAAGATCCCTAGCAGACGATCTGATTGCGTTCGTACAGCAGAATTCCTCGCAAATCTGCAGGAACAGGTGTTGAAGAACCCTGGCATTGGAATTCGGGCTTTGTTCGTGGAGTTGCTAACTGTAGTCAAGCCCTGGATAACAAGGGTAGCCAATGGTAGGCCGTATGTATGGCAGCAGGATTCGGCCCCTTGCCACACCTCTGGGAAAAGTCAAAAATGGTTGTCTGAAAATTTCTACGACTTCACCAGTCCAAATGTTTGGCCTCCAAACTCCCCAGACCTTAACCCCATGGATTATTTTGTATGGGGCGCAGTTGAAAAAGACACCAATCGCACTTCCAGTAATACAAAAGCCCAGTTAATGGATAAAATTAAAACAGTTTTTGCGGCCCTTCCCAGGGAGACTGTAGCATCAGCTTGTTCGAGGTTCCGAAGCAGAATTGAAGCTGTGATCGATGCTAATGGTGGTTATTTTGAGTAAATCTTGTTGATAGTATTGTAATTAACTCTGCCTGTAATGTTTTTTTGTCAATTCATTAAATTTAATAGATACAAAGAAGATTTTCTTTTTCCTTACGAAACTGTCAAATTTATCCCGAACACCCTGTATAAGATCAAAGAAAAAACTAGAGCAGAATACATAAGACGACTAAGAAAACTCCTTAAGTCAATGCTTAATACTGGAAATTTGATAAAAGCAATTAACACCTGTGCCATACCTGTTCTGAGATATTCAGCAGGCATTGTTGAATGGACCCAGCTAGAGGTGGAGAATTTAGACCAAAAAACTCGAAAATTAATGACAATACACCATGCTCTCAATCCTCGCAGTGACATTGATTGGCTCCACCTATCATGTAAAAAAGGAGGCAGAGGATTATTACAAGTAAAGCAGGTTGCTGAAGAAGAAAAACGAAATCTGAATGATTATCTGTAGCAAACAACGGAAAAATTTCTAACTGAGGTAAGGAAGGAGGGTTTATTTAAACCCACGGAGACAAAATGGAGTACAAGGCCAACCAAGTAAAAGTGAGAACTGAAAGATGGAAAAATAATGCATTGCATGGAAAATACCTTCACAGCATACAGGACAGCACTGACAGCAACTGGACTTGGCATTGGTTGAGAAATGGAGCACTAAAGAAAGAAACAGAGTCAATAATTTTTGCAGCTCAAGAAGAGGCCATTAAAACCAATGTTATGAAGGCAAAAATACAAAAATTTCAAGAAGACAGTAAATGCAGATTGTGCAAAGAGAAGAAAGAAATGGTAGACCACATTAAAGTGGGTGCAGCAAAATTGCAAAAATTGAGTCCGTAAAAGGCATGATAAAGTAGCTAAGATAATTCACTGGCATTTATGTAAAAAGTATGGGTTTAAAGTATCTAAAGACTATTAGAAGCATAAAGTTGACCAAAGAATTGAGAATGAAAAAGCTAAAATACTCTGGAATTTCAAAATCCAGACTGACAAAAGCTTGGAATGTAATACACCTGATATAACAGTCGTTGAAAAAAGTGAAAACAAGGGTGTTCAGTTTATCGAAATATCAGTGCCAGAAGATAGCTGAATTGATGAAAAAGAAACTGAAAAAATTACAAAGTATCATGAGTCGCAAGTCGAAGTTGAACGAATTTGGCAAAAGAAAATGAAAGTTGTTCCCCTAATAATAGGTGCTTTAGGCACCATCCCCAAAACATCAAAAAAAACATCTAGAAGCACTTGAATTAGATGATTAAAAGAAAGCTGCAAAAGGCTGCCTTGTGCACGGCATTCATATTCAGAAGGTATTCCCACAACTCATTGGCCCTTGGGTAGGGCTCAAATTAGTGGAATATAACCAACCTTTTACTTAAAGCTGAGGAAGCAAATCAATCTAGGATGAATATTATATATACATATAGACACACACCACTTGTCTTCAAATTCACAGTCGATGGTTGGATGCACAGTATGGTGTGGTGTACTAACTATACATTTGAAAGATATTCATAGATATGTGTAATCATGAATGTGTTGAAAATCAAATATCATTTTTGGATGAAGTAGTATTGAAATTTGTAACTTTTATTTTTATGTTTTCAGAACTGATAGTCGTCTCTTCAAAATTCGCTATTCCCCTTCGGTTGGTCGCCATCATTATAAAGTGGCTCGTTTGCCTTCCAAGTAAGACTTATTCTTATTCTTGAAATTGTAATCATTTTTTGTTTACTTTTTGAAAAATACCAATTTTTTAATATATATATATGTTACCAGCAAAATGTGAAAAGCAGACATTCTATAGAATGCCTGGGTGTTTTTTGGCAAAGCATGAAATGTCTATTTTTTTTTAATATTTTACATACTTTCCCTAGGCATTATATAGAATCACAAATACTATTTCAAATATATTTTCATTTTGAAGTTTTAAATTTTGCCACCATGGGAGGTTAGGTTAGGTTTTGAAGTTTTAAATTTTGCCGCCATGGGAAGGTTAGGTTAGGTTACGTTAGGTGCTGGCAGTTGTTATGAGTGTGACAGACGATGGTTTTTACCGACTTAGAACTGCTGAAGGAATTTTAAACCAACTCTATGCCATATCACAATTCACTTTATGTCTCACAGACTTACTGAGAGTTGGAGACGTTCCTGACCACGAAATAGCTCTCCGGTCAGCCGCTTCCACGGGTAGCGGCCAAGGATTTGTGAGGTGTACTTGCAAGACCAAGTGCCGAAATTTGAAGCGCTTTTGTATGAAAAAGGCAGTTAAGTGCAATTCAAAATGCCATTCCAGAACATCTCCAACTCTCAGTAAGTCCTTGAGACATAAAGTGAATTGTGATCTGTCATGGAGTTGGTTTAAAATTCCTTCAGCAGTTCCAAGTCGGTAAAAACCATCGTCTTTCACACTCATAACAACTGCCAGAACCTATCCTAACCTAACCTTCCCGTGGCGGCAAAATTTAAAACTTCAAAATCTAACCTAATCAGTTCCAAGTTGGTAAAAACCATCGTCTGTCACACTCATAACAACTGCCAGAACCTAACCTATCCTAACCTAACCTTCCCATGGCGGCAAAATTTAAAACTTCAAAATGAAAATACGGTAAAACCCCTTTTTTACATTTTTAGGGGACTGATGAAAAAAGTGTAAATAGCAGGAAATGTAAAGAATTCATTAAAAAAGGCTAAAAGATGACTTACTGCTAGTATGTGAGTTTACATACTAAATTACAAAATTTAATAACTGAAAATAAATGAATTTACAATTACTTAAATTTATTTATTTAAAAAAATCTTTAATTGTTGATTGTTTTTTCTTTTCCTGCACTCTTATAAGTTCCACCTGACTCTCCACAGTATATAAGGCATTAAATGCCCTATCGTCTCCTGATGCATTTGCAATATACCGCCTCAAAACAGAGAGAGAGCTTCCATTGCTTCTTTACTAGTAGGGACGGTAGGTTCTTGATCACAGTCTTCTTCAACCACTTCTTCCTCTTCTTCTTCTTCACCAAGGTGGTTGGAAAGGATGTCCTCTACACTTGGTACTATTGATGTGATCATACCAACATCAACATAGTCTTGAAATGAGGAAGACTCATCCATCACATACCGGTTGTTGGGTTTTGACATATCTTCTTCCTCCTGTAGTTGTTCCACCTCTTCTGCAAATGTAACTCCTGCCTTCCGGAAACAGTTGGATATGGTTTTAGGAGTAATATGCAACCATGCTTTGGCCACATAATGCATGGCATCAAGGATTGATATGGTCATTTGTTTTGGGTCCATACCACATGCATAAACACAGCTTTTTTCAACAAGCATTTTTCTATATTTCCATTTAAATGCATGGATGATGCCCAGATCTAATGGTTGAAGCTCATTTGTACAATTAAGGGGGAAAGAACACTAATCTAATGTTTCTGAGCTGCAGATCTTTAGGGTGTGCAGGACATTTGTCTAGCAGTAGTAGTATTTTGCGGTGATTTGTCCCTATTTTAGCATCCAGAACATGCATAGTGGATGTGAAGATGCTGTGCTGTTGGCATCATGCTTAGTAGGCAGATTTTTCCCATTCTTAAAACACCTTGGCTTTTAAATTTACCAATTACTAGTGGAGGTAATTTTTCTGATCCATCAGCATTGACCATGAGCAAAACGGTTACCCTCTGCTTGCTGAGTTTTCCACTGTGACACTTCTCTCCTTTAAAACACAATATTTTACTTGGCAGAATGTTATAAAAGAGCCTAGTTTCATCAACATTGAAAATATTTTTTGGTTCGTAGTCCTGAATAATAGTCTTTAGTTCATGTTTCCACTGGTTTACAGTTTCCCCCTGCAACACTGTTACTTTCTCCGCACACTTGATTATACACAATATTGTGACGAGTCTTGAAACGATCAATCCATCCATTTGACGCAGTAAAACCATTAATCCCCAACCTCACAGCAAATTCAAGGGCTTTCGCTCGGAGTATAGTACCATCGACTGGAATATCAGATGCTCTGGTAGAAACAGACCACTTCGCCACAAGTTTATCCAATTCATCGTATGTCGATGTCCGGATATATTTTCGTTTTTTTGACATAGCTCCAGATTGCTTTGCATTGAGTTCAATGCGTGACCTGTTTTTTACTATCATGTTCAAAGTGGACACGGAGAGACCAAGATCTTTTGATAATTGAACACTTGTTCCGGCATGCCAATCTACATGTCGCAGAATTGCCATCTTTTTTTCTTCCAAAATACATTTTCTGTATTTTTTCTCCATGTTACTAACATGGATAATCTACCACCGCAACTTGCAAGCAACTATCACACGCTAAATTACTTACCAGAAATTCTGCAATATCAATTCATACTGTGATTGAAAAATCATGGTATCGCTCATCACTACTGCAAGCGTGCAAGCCACAGTGATGGCGGAAACAAAACTACAGCCGAAAGCAACACCACCTGAGAACAGAAATGCCCAGATTTCTGCAGAAATCATTCAAAAATTGGTATTGCCATCCAGAAAAAAAAACGCAAATCACAGGAAATAACGTCCACATCAAGTTGTTAATGGCGGGAAAACAGTATATCGTGAGAATAGGCCTTAAGACGGGACCAACGGAAAATGACGTAAATGGCAGGAAATCATAAATTGCGGGAACATAAAAATGGGGTTTTACTGTATATCCAAAATAGTATTTATCATTCTATACAATGCCTAGGGAAAGTATGTAAAATATTAAAAAAATAGATATTTCATACTTTGCCAAAAAACGCCTAGGCATTCTATAGAATGCCTGGGCATTTAAAATTTTGCTGCCATGGGAGGTTAGATTAGGTTTTGGAGTTTTAAATTTTGCCACCATGGGAAGGTTAGGTTAGGTTACGCCATGGGAAGGTTAGGTTGCTGGCCTGGTTGGTCAAGTGGCTAGTGTATCCGCTTTCCAGCCAAGAGGCTGCGGGTTTGAATCCCGCATAGCCATGGATGTTTGTGATTGTCTTCCACCTTCATATGTTCATTCACTCCAGTATAGATACTCTCCCAATATGGACTGGATCACATGGGAGCAGTAGACCCAAAACCTCTCTCAATGGGAGAGTCCTTCACCCTGCAGTTGGTAGAAAAATAGGCTGTTCATTATCATCATCATCAAATTCCTGACATTTATCCTCAAGGGATGTACAGGAATGTACAGGATATGATAGTACTACATGAAAAATTTACATCATTACTAACTTCCTACCTATAATTTTCTGCCAAATCCATCTGTTACTTGTCAAAGCTACAACATTGTCAAATCTTATATTTATATATCTATCTTCTAAGGCACTTTTTACCGTATAAATCCACCTATATCTTGGTCTTCCTCTGGGTCTCTTTCCTGCCAACCTGGCAGAGAACACTTGTTTGGCTAATCTTTCCTCGCCCATTCTGTTTAAATGAACAAACCACCTGAGATTAGCTCTGCTAATGCGTTCCTGGATGCTGACAATGTCAAGTTCTTTTCTAATATCCTCATTTTCAATATGGTATTGCCATTGATGCCGTCTGTTCATGCCCCTAATCTTTCTCAGGACTCTCATATCTGCGGTCTCTAGTCTTTGGTCAAGTGTTTTACTTCTGACCCAGCTCTCAGATCCATAAGTTAAAATTGGTTTGAACGCTGTCTTGTATACAGCTAATTTAGTGTTTTGACTAATTTCTCTCTCTTATTCCATATAAATTTATTCAACTGACTTCCTACTATACCAGCTTTGTTGATTCTGTTGTCTATTTCCATATATAATTTACCATCTTCACTAAAAATTGTGCCTAAGTAGCTGAAATGTTTTTCTTGTTCTATAGGTTTTCCATTCACAATATTTTCAATGCTTCTGCCTATTTTCATTATCTTTGTCTTGTTATTGCTGACCTTCATACCATATCTATCACAACGGTTATTCAATTTAGTCAGGGAATCTTGCAGACTTGTAGCAGATTTATTTAGAAGTATAACATCATCATTATATATATATATATATATATATATATATTCATTTTTAATATTAACTGACTTAAAACCCAAGAATTATAACAAAATGAGATTTATTTGAAAACACAACATGTTTCGTCGAGATTGACTTCATCAGGCGTTAAGAACATAGAAAGATATTAAAAGACACTGAAAATTACATTGAGATACTCTAAAGCTATACAATTATAAAGTTATAATATTCGACTGTGAATTACAGTTATTATGAACTTGAGCTATAGTCCGTGTAAAAGTTCTATTGTTGTACACTGGTGCGTGTGTGGAACCATGCGATCTCCAGTATCTGATAGTAGAGCTGAAAGAGTCAGGCAAATTATAGCTGAGATTATTGTTAATATGAAGTGGGTCCAAGGTGATTTCTTTGGACTCCACAATGCGGCATTCCACCTCATCATGGCAAATGTGTAGGTTTGAAGTTGAAGTCCAATTTATCTCATGTTGGCGGCTTTCGTTGTTCGTGTTTATTGAAAACAGGACATGGCCCGACAGAGCAGTTGCTCTGGTTCTCTTATAAGCAATGTCTCTCTGGTGCTCCTCGAGATGTAGGAGGATAGATTTCTCTGTTTGCCCATAGTAAGGCTTTCCGCACTCAAATGTGACCTTGTATACACCTGGGAATTGTAGAAGGTTGTGAGATTGTTTATAGTTGCTGAAACGTGATCTTATTTTTGGCAGAGTCGAGAAGCACGTTTGTATGTTAAACTTCTTTAGGATTCTACTCAGCTTTTTGGATAGTGTGCTGATATATGGCAAGATGATATGACCTTTGGAGGCGTCCTGTGTCTCTACGTTGACGGTGGGATAATTGGTTGTTAATACTTTTTAAAGAGTAGCCATTTAAGATGTTGTAGTTCTTTTTTTAGTTCTTCTTCATCTGACAGTACAGATCTTGCACGATTCGCAAGAGTTGATATAATACCCAACTTTTGCACTGGATGGTGATGTGAGGACGCATGCAAATATCTGTCAGTGTGTGTTAGCTTTCTAAATATAGACTTTTATTGATTCAGGTGTCTTGGTGAGTTTAACATCTAGAAAACAGATGGAACTATTTTCTTCGATCTCCATGGTCAATTTTATATCCTGATGGAGGTTGTTTAAGTGGTTGAGAAACAATCTCACATCCTTCTATAATTCCCAGGTGTATACAAGGTCACATGTGAGTGCGGAAAGCCTTACTATGGGCAAACAGAGAAATCTATCCTCCTACGTCTCGAGGAGCACCAGAGAGACATTGCTTATAAGAGAACCAGAGCAACTGCTCTGTCGGGCCATGTCCTGTTTTCAATAATCACGAACAACGAAAGCTGCCAACATGAGATAAATTGGACTTCAACTTCAAACCTACACATTTGCCATGATGAGGTGGAACGCCGCATTGTGGAGTCCAAAGAAATCACCTTGGACCCACTTCATATTAACAATAATCTCAGCTATAATTTGCCTGACTCTTTCAGCTCTACTATCAGATACTGGAGATCGCATGGTTCCACACACGCACAAGTGTACAACAATAGAACTTTTACACGGACTATAGCTCAAGTTCATAATAACTGTAATTCACAGTCGAATATTATAACTTTATAATTGTATAGCTTTAGAGTATCTCAATGTTATTTTCAGTGTCTTTTAATATCTTTCTATGTTCTTAACGCCTGATGAAGTCAATCTCGACGAAACATGTTGCGTTTTCAAATAAATCTCATTTTGTTATAATTCTCGGGTTTTAAGTCAGTTAATATTAAAAATGAACATATCCCAACCCCGAGTTAATAGTAGTAGTCATCATATATATATATATATATATATATATATATATATATATATATATATATATATATATCAATTAATTCTACACTTGAGAGCAGAGCCAGCTGGAGGTTTTACAGGGCCTCTGGAAAAAGTTATTAGTGGAGTCCCCAAAATATTTGCAAAAAAGAATTTTTTTATCAAAAAATCATATAATTTTATTAAACATAATTTACAAACACTAAATACATATAGTTATATACATAAATATTTCCCATATCAATACATCTCTGAAACATCAAAAATTCTATTATCAAATTTTCTTAGAAATTTGAAAGTATGGGACCCCTCTGAGCACGGGGTCTTCGTCTGAGGCCCGAAAAACCAACGTCTGAGCTGGTCCTGCTTGAGAGGTTGCAAAATATGTAGCAAAGTATTGTGTGAGAAAGAGGTAAAAGAGTAGGAATCTATCTGTATTTTTTGTGCACCTGGAGTGTGTAGTTTTGATGTAGTTTTACTTTATTTTATCTCATACTAATCCAATTCTATCGGATTTTTATCCTATAGGATTTCATCGTGTCGACTGTTCTATTTATGTTATCTTATTTTTGTTATATTAGTGTGAGATTTTTATGATACTATAATAAATATCTGTGGTATTCTCCTTTTTATGTGTAATCAATAATTAAAGTTATAGTCGTGGCTTAAAATAACATTTTCTTCAAATTCTATCCCTTTTTTGGATAGCTATTTAGGTTCATATTTTTTTGGGAATAGTGCATTGATTTCGATATCGCTATGTTGTGTCACAAATTAATGAAGCTCAAATAAAATCTCATAATATTTACTTTACCCATTAATCTATGTACAAGAGTTTATTAATCACAAAGAACCTTTCATAATCAAATTAAAAATTAACAATAATGGATTTAAACAATTGTTTCTCATATCTTAGTCAACAAATACAAACCAATCCTACCAATAAAGTTTAACACTCAGCTCAACAAATGTAACCTTTCTTATAGTCGATAAGAATATAATAGGAAAAAAAATGGGAACATATTACTTGAATAGTCCAAGTGCAATTCCATTTTCTGAGCTTTCATGACAGATACCGTTTATCACTTCAGCATACATTTACCGCACAGTTCCTTATTCTTGGTAGGTAATTCACGAAAGTTCTTGAACATTTATTTAACTTAACGCCATGGAGTTACTAACAATCAACTTCCTTTACTTTCTTACCAACTCTTGTCCTTTCTGACGACAACCTTCCTATCCTGCTGTTTCTTCGTCTTTTTCTTGTTGACAAACACTTCTGTTAATGAACTGTTCTATAGATGAACCTCTGTTCTTCTGATATGTCATCTTCCATCTTTTGCAAAGATGACCAAACTTCTCCCTTCTCTCTGTCCCCCCCCCCTATTTTTGACGACGAGCACAATGCCCTCTTATATTACAAGTTTTAAAGCTAATGCGCATTCTCATTTTCCCAAACTTACATCGAGAATACTACATCACAACACATTTGCCATATTACAGCTTCCACGTCACATAATAATTTGAATAATGTAAAATTATCATATTTGAGAAAATTTACATGACAGAGACATAATTCTTATATAAACACCAAAAAAATTGTAAAAAAGCAACATATTTCACTATGACGTGTTGAGATTTTTACACATTCAAAACACATTCAAGCAATATATTCCATTAACCAACCACTCTTCATGTAAAGAACCTTCTCCTCACTCCTTTGCCTCATACCGTCCTTACACAGTTTTCAGGGATAGCCTCTTGTACTACCCTCTCTCTCACTCTATGAAAAATTTCTTCCATCTTAACTTGGTAACAACCTCTGATCAACTTATGTCTGAATCATATCCTCCCTCCTCCTTTTATTCGCAAGGCTTTGCAAATTATATTCTTTTAATCTGTCTTCTTGCACCACATTCTGAAGACCAGTTACCACCTTTGTGAATCTTCTCTGAACTATAATAAATTTAGTTTAATCTTCTCTGGACTATTTCTAACATATCCTCATCACCACCATCAAAACCAGGTGACCAAATCTGTGTACAGTAATTCACGAGGCCTGATTAAGGCCTTTTACAATAGAATCATAACTTCTTTATTTTTGCACATCAAGGACCTCCATATCATTGCCATTGTCTGATGTAATGACTTCGTAACTTGTGCAATGTGGACCCTAAATTTTAGTTCCTTTCCAACATCACTCCCAGGTCTATCTTCTTCTCTGCCTCCTTCAAAGTTTCCTTACCTAGTGTGTATACTTTGCATCCCATCATTGCTTACCAAATTTCAAGACTTTACACTTTTTCAACATTGACCTGACAGTTCCACTTACCTACTCATTCATACAATGTATTGAACTCCTCTTGTAAGAACATGACATAACATAGCATGACTCTTCATTGTTCTCCTTAATTTTGTGCATCATCTTCTCTCTTAGGATATTGTGCCAATTTTTTTATACCTATCTGACAGCCCTCACCAATCCCACTCACTAGTCTGTTATCTAATCCCATCCATTTCAGTTTATTTTACAGCTTGTCAGTCTATCAAAACTTTTGCAAAATCTAAGTATGCTGCAGTATATGCATCTCCCTTCTACAATACAGTTATCATCTTGTTATAGTACATAACTAAGTTGGTAAAGCATGCTCTCCCTTTAACAAACCTATGTTGACAATCACAGAGAATATTGCTGTTATCAAGCCATTTCTATATCCTAGTTCTCATTAATCTCTCCAATATCTTTACCACAACTGCAGATATACAGATTGACCTATAATTTGTAGCCATAGCCACATTCATGCAGTGGAATACTGTTACTGCCAATTCACTGGAACATTCCCTTAAGACGTATGGTGATATGTCATCAAATCCTGTTGCCATAATTATATAACCATATGAGGTTATATGACTTAAAAATTCTGTTTATTAGCTGCTTATTAATATTATATAGTCATTTTTGCTTAATTCTGAACAGTTAGATATATTTGTAAGTGGAGGTTTCTGTAGTTTAGAAGTTCATATGGTATATTCCGGTAATTGGACCACTTTTTTTTTTTTTTTTTTTTTTTTTTTTTAATGAGCTATGTAAAACAATGAATTAATAAAAGACCCAACAAGTTTTGTAAGTCGTTTGACTTACATCTTCAGTGGTAAAAGTTAACTTAAAGTTTAAAACACAAAGAAAAGAGAAATTATTAGTAATAGTTCATGCTATACAGTTGTAGCCATCTGTATATTTATGAATATGACTATTCATAAAATTAAAAATCAGAATGCAGATTCAAAGCAGTGCTGAATTTAAACAATGCTGGATGATGCCAACATTCATAATGTCTGAGGTCTGACTGAGGTATATTTTTTATTAAAGCTGACCAAACTTGGTAGAGAATTAATCCTTGATTTTTATGGCATTGTGTTGGTATTTTAAGCATGTTTGCAGCTTCTTTAAATTTCCTTATGTAACAGTTTTTTCCCATGTACGACACGTGTTTTTTCTTCTAGAGCATATTGTGACCGGTGGAAGTGGTATGGAAAGCTAGACCTGATTTGTGTTCTCTTCTGTTTTGCACATCCTTTTGGTGTTCGTTCATGCAAATTTCCCCAGATCTTCCTGTCTGTCCTACGTAGCAGATGCCACAAGAACAATAAATTTTGGAAACACCTAGTTTTTTTAAAGGATGATGAGGAGGTTTCGGGGGATGTAGAAATCTCGAAATTTTTCCCAGCAGCAGAAAGGCTATTTTGATGTTATATTTGTTAAGTAATTTAGTCATCTTGTCTGTAACATTTTTGATATATGGAAGCATGATAGCATTTTTGAAATCTTGTTTCTGAGAGATGCTTGTAGGAGGTGTGTGGAGGATTTTTTTGATAGTCTTGGTTTCATAACCATTCTTTTGAAAGATCTGTGTTAGATATTCTAATTCTTCATTTCTCTGTTATTAGACCTATTTTTTGTGAAGGATGGTGGTGTGAGGCCGCATTAAGAAATCTTCCAACATAAGAGTCTATTTAGCATGGGTGTGAGGACTAGATTTTTCTCTTGAAGAGGGGTGAATGAGTGGAATGGGTTGCCAGGGTCAGCTGTGAGAGCTTTGTCTGTTAGTGAGTTCAAGGAGAAGTATGATAATTGCTGTGTGGTTAGTTTGGGTCTCCAACAATGAGGCTTCAAACTTCATGGAGGTTCTCATGCAATATAATAATAATAATAATAATAATAATAAAATTTGAGCACTTGGGCAGCAAAGTAGGATTCTTATATCCTACTTTGCTGTTGTTAGATCCTGAATGAGAAAATTTTGAGAAGAAATTATTCATTCAGGATTTAACATGCAAAAACTAACAACTAAAGGAGATGCCTGCACTTCAGCAGAAAATAGATAAAACTTGTTTACTGTATGTGAAAGTATATATTCCTTTCTATGTAAATTACTGAGATCTTATTGTTATTTAACCAGAGATCAATGTGAGAATTTGTATCATAATATAGTATTTGTGTAAGGAAAATATTTAGTTCATTAAGATATCCAGTGTATTGTAAGTCTCCAGACAATTTTAAGTAACAGTCCAAAGGTTGCGTGCTAGCCACCCAGATCTGCGTAATGCCGGGGGGCAATAACATATGCGGAAGGTAACGCAGGCACACTTTCCAAGAACAGCACCCTAACAGCAAAGGGAGAGCAAAGGATCAACTTGGGGGCATAAAATAAAGTGTCATGCGGAAAAAGATACGGAAAATATAAGGAGATGCACTCCATATCTCGCTCTCTTGTTCCTGGTTCTTGCTTGGTGATTTTGACTGGTGGCTCGTGAGAGACGTGCGTAGGTGTTGAGATGTAGAACAGCGGGCCTTTTCCTGAAGATGCCTAAGAAATTCCACGCGGAGCCATTCGTGAATTATCAGCCTTGCAGAATCGTGCCAATCGCTGGATGTCCCATCGGAAAGAGTGGAGAAAGTCCCCTATGACACGGCAGCAATATGCGTTCATATTCAGTAGCAGAATTCAAGGACAGCGTGAGCTCATTGCCAGATGCCGATGGAATAAGCAGAAAGTAACCAGACCACGTGGAAGCGACATATTGTCCGGAACAGAATCAGTAATGTAGAATATTTCAGTGTATGTTGCAGAATTGTTAGAGGAAGAAAAAACATGTGTAAGCATAAAGTATGGACAATTAATAGAGGACTTTAGTAAGAATTCCCTTTTGAAAATAACTAGTAACCTTTAGCAGAGATTGTCTGGAGGCAGTTATATTATTGAATGAGATTGAACCTGATAAAATGAAACGGGTATTGCTGAGAACCTTTTAATTGAAAACCTTAAGAATGTGTATATGTGTAACTTATAACTTTAGGAAAGAGATTATAGGTTATGCAATATGATATAGCATTTTGAACAACTTAGCGTGAACTGATTTTATTTAGCATGTACTGATTTCTTTAGCATTGAATATATGTTGCTTTTTAACTGTAAAATATTTGATTTCCCAATAAACATGTTTTATTACATATGCCTTAAGTTATGCCTGATTGTAAGGACAAATTACCACTTATAAAAAATAGAACCTTAGTGGAAAGAATTTAGAAGTTATATAACGATAGATTACAGGTCACAACTGCAAAGTACCAGAAATCTATATAATCATAACAAAGAGTAAAATAATGTGTGTATGCCTTAAGATCCAGGATTATTTTCCTGAGAAAGAATCTTTTTTGTTATAGGATACTGGCTAGCGCAGCATAATACAAATTTTGCCGGTATCTGAAGAGAAAATAACCCTAGATAGAAATAAGATAGGATAGACAATAGAATAGATAATAGCGGATATTGAGATAACAAAGATAGAAAAATAATAGAAAGTAACGACGTAACACTGTCCACAATACACGAATATTCTTCTGATTCCTCTTGCAAATTTCTACAATGTAACCTCTAAATTTCAAATTTCAAACAACTAGCAATCCCAGTTTTTCTAACTGTTGGTCTTTAATATTAAGGTGTGCTCAGATCTTATTTTAAACTTAAGTGTATCACTTTGTTTTGTTGTATATGGAACTCTTCTTCACCCATTTCATGAGCATTCAAATGTCTTGAAGTTCTTACATTGTCCTCACTTTTGACCATTCTTTCATACTTGCATCATCTGCAAATATCTTGCACAATATTATTATTATTATTTGACACCTCCAGGGAGTCCAAAGACTCATTGAGGGAGGGCACCTGCTCTACAACTCTGTCTCAACCACTCAATCCACCAATTGACCACAACTACACCAATGCCATCCACCGCCAACCACTGCCACTAGTATTTCCACAGACAACACAAACATCCATAAACAATATGAACTTCTGTGTTATTATTTTACTGGTTAAAGAAAGAAAGCTGTTTGTTGTGGAGTAATGTAAAGTAGAACTCCTCATGATATTTCTTCATCACTCTCTCTCCTACTTTACATTAACCATACACAGACCTCTGGTATCTATCAGCTCAACCTTTTATCAGATTTCGAAAACTGATCTGAGAAAAAAAATAAAGAAAAGTCTCTTCCAGTTCTTTTGCTACTTCCTCATAAATAACTGATTTGTCAAATAAGATATCTGTCACCATGCATACTCA
This sequence comes from Typopeltis vanoorti, assembly GCF_054136105.1. Classification (NCBI taxonomy): domain Eukaryota; kingdom Metazoa; phylum Arthropoda; class Arachnida; order Uropygi; family Thelyphonidae; genus Typopeltis; species Typopeltis vanoorti. Next base: position 68,958,103 of record NC_143564.1, on the reverse strand, counting down.
ATGTATGTGTTCTGATTCTGATGAAGTGGAACCTATATTTATTATCTACACACTGATATCTATTTTCTCCACGAAATCTCATTATACTAGCCCCATTTAGCTGAAAAATTGTGGCTTATCAGTCATCTTTCTATCATAGATTAAGTTGCTAAAATCACTTTCACTTGTTAAGCAAGCAGTTGTTTTTAAATTCTTTCTGCTTAATTCTAAGCACCATGGCATTCTGTTTTAGGGAATAAAACTAAATATACTTACATGTAAACTTAATAATGCAGAATTTTCATTTGTTGCATCATGGTTATTTTCAGCAGATTAAATTCACTAGGTTGGTCAAAACTTCTAGATTATTAAATTTATAATAAATGAATATTCAGTTTTATTTAGTCTGCATGATGTCATCTTATGTTTCAGTTAAAAATATATTCTTCCTTTTAATTTTCCATTATCTAATGTTCCATTTAAATTGGAATTAGGATGCTCTTATAGAAGCTTTTTGAAAATTGTTTCATTTGAAAGAAAAGAAAATAGAATATGCAGTTGACTCTTAACAACTTGTAGGGATCTGCAGGAATAGTCTTGCTGTAGTAATTAGTTTGTTGTTGCTCTTAGCATAATATCATACCAATTGGGTGAACTTTTTCAGTACTTAGTTGTAGTGGGCAAGTTTGTTATAATGGTGTTTGCTATGTGAGGGTCAATTGCATCCAGTATATCATTGCATCCTTTAATGCCAGTTATAAAAATATATCAGAGCATTAAAAACACTAAGAAAAATAAATGCTTTTTATGATTGCTTTTCTCTTTTTCTTTCATAACAAAACAAAAAAATTTTCAGAGCTTTTTTTTAAAATATATTTCTGATTTTCATAACTAATCCATTCTTATTGAATAGTTATCACATAATGTATAATTTTTTAAAATTTTGTGCTTGTTAATATACTTCTAAACTACACACTCCTCTTTGTTACAATATTTTTAAAGCATTTATATCATTACAATTTTGTACATAATTTCTAAAATAAGCTTATTCTCAGAACATCTCTTGATGCCAAATCTCAAAGATCTGTTTATGAAGAGGAAGGTCCACCACCTCCATACACACCAGCTGGACAAAATGGGACTATTCCTCAGAGTGTTGATTCACTGTCAAAAAATATTCTGCCTGTTTCATTGTCTGCCACATCTGCAACACTGTTTACTGAGCCAATGACTAGAAATCTTACAAGCACTACGTGTCCAACCACTTCATCTTTGCCATCGTGAGCATTATTTTTTAAATATATTACTTTAGTATTGTTAACTCATACTTTGTTTATTTTTTACTGGCATAATTCCTAATCAGTTAATATTTTAAAATCATTTTAATACTTTTTTTATGTGAATTCCAGCCACACTAGGATATAAACATAAAAACATAGCAGTGTGGGTAGGATAAGGATGAGATAGTGTGGGACTATTCCTCAAATTCTGTTCTAAAGAGAGAGTTTGAGCCACTTCACACTTCCATAGGCAGAGAGTAGTCTCCCATCAGTAGATAAAATTTGAACCCACAGCCTGTTGGATGCAGAGTGGATAGCAGATACAACATTCACAATTAAAAACTATTCAAAACTAGAATTGTGAATGCACCATCTGTAATTTTTTGTTCTTTTTTTTTATAAGTTCAATAGGCATTGTGTAGACTTCAGTGATGAGTCGTTGGACTCCACAAAGATTTCCAAATATTAGTGAACTCCACAAATGTACACATGATTACAGAATTATATACACCCAGGCAAATCATCCAAACTGTGGAAGATTGATTCCTTCTCTCTTCCCATCACATGTGGTCACTGTTTATTGTTGATTATGCTTTTTTTTTCACAACCAGTATATATTTCTTCAAAATGTCATGATTACTGAAGATAAAGATATATTCTAGATGTCTGGAGTAATTACTTTGAAAGATTGCTAAATGAAGCAAGCAGTGTCAACATGGTGGTAGAAAGCTCCCAACAGGAATACATATCCATACTTGAAGTAGAAAAAAAGCTATCAAAACCTGAAATGTGGAAAGGCTGCTGCAGTAGATGACATTCGACCAGAAATACTCAAATATGGAGGTATGAAAGTTTTACAATGGCTGCACTTCATAATTCAGAAGGATTAGTCAGAGGGTCAAATTTTGAATGACTGGAGTAGAGTTTTCATAGTACCCATATATAAAAAGGGAAATATACTTGAGAAATGGCTAAGAAAAATTGTGTAAGGGAAGCTTGGTGATGAACAACTTGGATTCAGGCCAAATAGAGGTTGTCAGGATCAGATTTTCACTTTAAGACAACTATCATCCATGCAAAGAAACCACTCCTTATCCTCTTGCTCATAACTTTCAAGGATGGCTCCTTGTTCTTGCTCACCCCCCATCTGTTCCACCAATTGAAAGAATTGCCTAGTTACAGAACTCTGTAACTACCTCTCAACACTTTAAAAGTCTCAATCATATCACCTCTCCTTCTATTTACCAAACTCTGCAGTCCACATTCCCTCAGCCTGTCCTCATAACTAACATTGTACAATCCCGTTATCATCTTTGTTATCTGCCTCTTCAGTCCTTCCCTGGTTAATTTTTCTCCTTCAAATCTCTGGGGACCAAATTTGAGCACACTAGTTCAGGTGTGATCTAATCAGGATTTATATAATGAAATGACAACTCTTTTATCTGTGCAAGTCAGCAACCTTTTCAGTATTGCTGCAATCCTCTGGGTTACCTTCACCACCACCTTTGCTAGTGATATTAAATCTGATATCAAATAAGGTGATGTTAATCTTAGCTCTTTACTTTATGCAGATGATGTTATACTTCTGAATAAATCCAATACAAGTCTGCAAGATTCCATGACTAAATTGAATAACTGTTGTAATAAATGTGGTATGAAAATCAGCAATAAAAAGACAAAGACAATGAAAAGAGACATAAACATTGAAAACATCAGCTGTATTCTGAATGGTAAAATTAGAGAATAAACGTTTCAGCTACTTAGGCACAATTCTTAGTGAAGATGAAAATTAAGTATAGTAATAGACAACAGAATTAGTAATGCTGGTATGGTAGGAAGTCAGCTGAATAAATTTATTATTATTATTATTACCCCCAAGACCTCATGGAGTCAAAGACTCATCTGGGAGGTCCCTTTATCACACATAGCTCATCATACCGTATCTTAAACACACTCAAACTCCTTGAAGACACCACACTCTCCGGCAAGGCATTCCAATCATTTACAACTCTGCAAATGAAACAAACAAAAAAAACCTGCCTCTCACTTCCCTACTCACACCCTCTTTATACTGTGTCCACAGATGACCTCTGGTTCTCCCCTGATCTCCCACTATTTTCTGTAGAACTACTCCAATATTGATCCTATAACAACCCCCTTACCAACTTGTATGTCTCTATCATATCTCCCCTCTTCCTCCTGTCCACCAGACTCTGCAAATTACATCTTCTCAATCTTTCCTCATACTCAACATTCCAGAGGTCAGAAACTACCTTAGTCAAGCACCTTTGGATCCTTTCCAACAACTCTTCATCTTTCTGAAAACCAGGTGACCAAATCTGGTCACAATAGTCCATGTGTGGCCTAATCAAAGCCTTATACAATGAAACAAGAATCTCCCTACTTCTACATGTCAGTGTCCACCACATCATTCCCAGAAGCCTTTGTGTTGTCTTCACAATTTTGGCTATGTGTCCCATAAATTTTAGATCCTTATCCACTATCACCCCCATATTTCTTATTTCCTCCACCTCCAACAATATATCCTCACTAAGCATAAATTCTGTTTTCCATCTTTGTTTTCCAAATTTTAAAACCTTACATTTTGCAACATTGAACTCACATTCCCATTTCCATGCCCAATCACTCAATTTATGCAAGTCTTCTTGTAAGCCCATTACATCTTCACTACTCTTAATGGCTTGTCCCAACTTTGCATCATCTGCAAACAACGGAATATCTCCATCTAAATCTTCACCAATATCATTAATATACAAGTTAAACAGTAATGGCCCTAAAACAGACCCCTGAGGCACTCCACTAGTGACTTTCTTTTTCCTGGATATTGCTCCCCCATACACAACTTGTTGATACCTATCAGATAGCCAGTCTCCAATCCAATGCACTAATCTAATATCCAACCCCATCTGCTCTAGTTTGACTGTTAACTTATCATGATGTACTCTATCAAAAGCCTTTGCGAAATCAAAGTATATTACTGTGTAACCTTCTCCTCTGTCCAAGGAAGCAGTCACTTTATTATAATAAGTAAGTAGATTACTCAAACATGATCTCCCTTTAGCAAATCCATGCTGTCCATCAAAGATAATACCATTGTAGTCCACCCAACTCTGGATCCTAGTTCTCACAAGCTTCTCCAACAACTTAACCACAACTCATGACCCACAGATAGGCCTATAGTTTGATGCTTGAGTTTGATCACCTCCTTTATGAAGTTGCACAATCTTGCCCCCCTTCCACTCTTTAGGAACTTGATTGAGTGCAAGACTCGTATTAAAAAAAAATGTCAGGTGTCAACTCCCTGACACATTCCTTCAGTATACGTGGTGATATATTATCAAGTCTCACAGCCTTATTAACATCTAGTTTACTCAACTCCCCATACACCTCTTGCTCACTTACAGTCAGTCTCTCTTCCCCATCATCAACTGCTCTCAATCTCTCCATGAAGTCACATTCACAAGACTGAAAGATCTTTATGAACTGCTCATTAAGTATCTCCACCACACATTCTGCAACAGCTGTCCTTATACCATTTTCTCCAATCAATGTCATCCTTCCATAATCATTCTTTCTTTTGCTGGCTACATATTGAAAGAACTCCTTAGAATTCTTTTTGGCTTCATTAGCTAACTGCTGTTCATAGCTCTCTTTAGCTACCCTCACCAACCAAGTCACCCTCCTTGCTTGTTCTTTGTAGACCTCATGGAATTGGTTATTTCCACCTCTTATGCTACCTCCACACTGCCCTTTTTCTCTGTATCACATGCTTAATCTCTTTATTCATCCATCTCACACCTACCTTATTTAACCTTCTCACCCTTGGAATACATTTAGACATTGCATCTACTAGACAGTTTTTGAAAATCCTCCAAGCTGCATTGATCCCTTTTCCAGATAACTCCTCATTCCATGCTACACCCGTAAGCTGTCTCCTGAGCTCTTCATAATCACCCCTGTCGTAGTTCCACATATACCCTCTTCTCACAGAGGTCCTCGCACTTCTGACAACCACCCAAGTAATCACCTCATGGTCACTCTCACCAATTTGTGGATGATTTGACACCTCATTTATAATTACATCCTCTGATGAGATGACCAAATCCAAGTTCCTCAATCCTAGTGTTCCCTCTGTTACATACTGTCTGAGGTAGTTATCCCTCAAAAACTCAAGAAACTCATTTTCTTTACTTCCAGTTGTTATCTCATCATTCCAGTCTATATTGCCATAATTAAAATCACCCATACTGATCACCCTTTTCTTATTTGCTTGGCTAATTTGATTATACATTTCATTTTCACCACCATCCACATTACCTGGTCTATAACAACATCCCACCAAGTATTTGATTCCATTCACCTCTGTCTCACACCATACTGCCTCAAAACCACTGGCACTATTTCCCTCTTGCATCTCTACTTTGCACGGACATAACTCTTTCTCTATCATCAATAGTACACCCCTCCATTTTTACCCCTTCTATCCTCACGAAACACATCATACATATTTTCTCTATTCCTGTCAGGATGTCATCTTCTTCCAACATGTCTCATTTATTCCGACAATCTTTGGGTGAACAGATGTAATTGGTCCAACCATTTCATCCGCCATGTTTCTTATACTTCTAGCATTTGTATACAAACACAACAGCTCATTTCTGGATCTACAGCTAATTTCATTGATTCCACTCACTCGATGTGATCTCTCCATGCTTGGCTGGAACCATTTCCCTTTCTCCTTCTTCATTTTAGAACCCTTTTCAATTCCAACTGTTTCCTCTTGATCCCAGGTCATCCCATTCCTTTCTACACGTGCTCTCGTCCCCTCTTGGAGCATCCACCTTTCTGACGCTGTGTACCCCTGTCCACCCTGAGGCTCCCCGTTTCCCTGCTCCTCTTGCACACTCATTCACTCATTTTCTATACTCATTCCACTCACTTCCCCATTCATAATCATCTCTTCCATCTCTCCTGTCTTACTCTCCTGCTGTTCCACATCATGTCCTGCTTGCTCTGATTCATTCTCTCTACTCACTTCTCTACTTTCCAGCAGCAGTATCTCCAAGCGACTCACACCATAGCCACTCAAATGCAGTCCATTGTTCCCATACAGCTCACTTCGTCACTCAAACTCATTCCACACATTAACAAACTGTACTCCTGTCTCATCACACATTTCAGCCAGCATATCATTCATAATCCTTGCTCTCCACCTCATTTCACCACAGTCATACTACTTAGGCAAGAATTTCTTTCTTATCTGTAATAAGAAAGAAATTAGTCATAACAATAAATTAGCCACATACAAGACAGTTTTCGAACCAATTTTAACTTATGTATCTGAGAGCTGGGTTAGAAATGAAACACAGATATGAGAGATTTAAGAAAGATTAGTGGAGTCAATCAGTGCAACAAACTCAGCACTCTTTTTTCTAATACTCCTTACATTTGTATGCAAACATAACAGTCCTTGTATATTTGAGACCATTCTACCAAAACCAACATTCTATATTCTAGCTGCTATACCACACCTCTCTCTTCGATCTGACCACTCTTCTTTCCTTGATCCTGACTCCGATTTTCATTCCTACCTCTGTCATCCTCACTTTTATGCATTCCATTGCCTTGTGCTGCTCAAACCATATCTTCAACCTCATATTTATCTTCCTCCTGTCATACAATCTGTTTAGTTGTGCTATCCTTCTTCACAAGGAGACTCTGATCATTTATTGCATTAACTTCTTGACTCTGTGCTTTCTCAGAAAACAATAGCCTGTCTAAATGCTCAACACAAAACCCTTTAAAATGCAATCCGTCAGCTTTAAACCATTCAACTTTTCTTCAAATTCACTCCACTGATTTACAAACTGAGCATCCTTTGCTCACACAACTCAGTTCTCAATCCACTATTGTCATATTGCTATTCTATATTGCATAGAGAATAGCATCAAGCATAGTAAGGAAATAATAATAATCATAATTATTATTATGTGACACATCCAAGTAGTCCTTGAACTTATTGTTGGAGGGCATGCTACTCCACTAAAAATAACCTTCTCCTTTACTTAAACCTCCAACTGCATGGCATTACTACTGTCAGCACACAATGCCATCTACCTTCCCCCCCCCCCCCACACACACACCAATAGTATATTTTGTGTGCAAATTATGTGTGTTTTCATGGCCAATTTTCCCTTTACAAGGGTGATCTGAAAAGTTCTCGACCATAGATGGCAACAATATCGGCAAGATTTTTTTTCTTAGTTGGTACATCTATCATAAGAATCCATGTGAAGTCATTTGATAGAATGATATTGCAAATCATTCTATCAAGTAGTTTTTTTTTATACACTGTCAGAAGCAAAAGTGTTGTCTATATTCCTTGAAATGGATAAAATTAACTATTGTGTGGTTATAAAATTCTTTGTAAAAGAAGGTTTAACACCAAAAGAAATTCATTCAAAGTTAATAAAAGTTTATGCACACTCTTCTCCTTCGTTCTCGACAATTAAGAAATGGGCTGCCCAGTTTAAACGTGGCTATACCAGCCTTGAAGATGATCCAGGTGAAGGATGTCCAAAAAGTGTAACAACGCCAGAAATCATTGATCAAGTGCATGATATGGTATTGGATGACCTGCGAGTCAAAGTGTGTGAAATTGCTAAGACTACGGGCATTTCAAAATAATGTGTAGGATATGTTTTGCACGAAGAATTGCAAATGAAAAAGCTTTGCACAAGATGGGTGCCGCGTTTGCTCACATCAGATCAAAAATAAACTCGCATGAATTTTAAAAATTTTTTATGGAATATACAACCGTGTTAAAAAAAAACTTTTTTTATTATCCCGACGTTTCGATCTTCACATCAAGATCTGGAGCGTACATAAATATACAGGACAAGCTGAGTTACATCATTAACTGTAAGCTAGAGAAACAATGATTTGATCATGTTATTCTACTGGCATGACCTCTAGTGGAAAATAATAATAATAATAATAATAATTACATCAAGCTAAATTCTATTTTACAATGACAGGAATAAACATTCTTTTAGATGGTTTTCTTTCAGAAACAATTGGTGTCCTATTTTTAGTATTAAATTCTTATTTTTGATTTGCAATACTGGATTTTCTACAGTCTTGTTTATAGTTGTTCTTAGTGAGGAAGATTCTGTGGGTCAAATATATATCTTCCATATGTTTGGGATTTTTAGACCATCATTATTTTTCAGATTGGGATGGTTGATAATAATCTCACAGGCTTCCTTGAATTTCCGTTTTCATACCATATTTTAGTGTGATGTAGATAGCTGGTGGTTTTCTAGTCAATTCTGTGTAAGGTATTCAGGGCATGATCAGAAAGGCCAGCTTCACCATAATTATTATATTTAATGTGTCGTTTATGTTCCTTTTGTCTAATAGGAATTGTGTGTCCTGTTTCTCCTATATATGGTATGTTGCAAGTACAATAAATCCGGTATACTCCAAGGTGGGCTAGTGGAGGGAGTGGGTCTTTGGATGAGTTGAGTAAGCTTTTTAATTTTGCAGGAGGTTTAAAGGTGGCTTTGATTCTGTACTTTTGTAGTACTCTGTTTATTTTGTCTGATATTCCTTTAATGTAGGGAATGTTATAGTTTTACTGTAGTCTGGTTTGTCTTTGTTTTTTATTGTGGTTTTGTAGAGAATTTTGTTAATAGTGTTTTGGCTGTATCCATTTTTTTGTAGGTTATTACTGATAATTTTAAATTCGTCTTTCAGTGCCTGTTCACTGGAATGGATTGTCTGAGCTCTGTTTTTTAGCATGTTGATGACACCTAATTTTTGTGTTGAGTGGTGGTAGGAGTTTATGTGTATATATTGTCCCATATGTGTCGGTTTTCGGTAAACAGTGAAGGAAAGATTGCCAGAGGGAAGACATGTGACAAGTGTATCTAGAAACAGAAGTGTGTTGTGTTTTTCAATTTCAATTGTAAACTGTATGCGTTTGTGTTGTTTGTTTAGGTGGCTAAGGAATGTGTCTAATGTCTGGCGGTCATGGGACCAGATCGCGAAAACATCGTCAACGTATCTAAGCCAGACTTTGGGTTTTAGAGGGGAGGAATCTAGGGCAAGTTGCTCAAAATGTTCCATGTAAAAGTTAGCAATGGGGGGGGGGATAATGGTGAGCCCATGGCTGTGCCTTCTCTTTGTAAGTAGAAGGCATTTTGCCATACAAAATAACACTTTTAGCTTGGATTAGCTCTAAGGATCCAAGCTAAATTTCCTCCTGATATCACAGCCCTATTTCAGTTCACAATGACCTCAAGCTATTTTGTTTGGCAAGGAAAATTCTACAAACAAAGAGGGGACAGCCATGGGTTCTCCACTCTCCCCACCCTTGGCCAACTTTTATATGGAGACTTTTGAAGAGAAAGCCTTAAACTCTGCCCCACAAAAACCAACCATTTGGCTTCGCTATGTTGATGATGTGTTCGCTGTTTGGCCACATGGCTCCGATGCACTCCTCTCCTTCCTAACATGCTTAAACAACCAACACCCCAGAATCAAATTCACCCTGGAAGAAGAAAAAAACAACTGCCTTCCTTTCTTAGACACACTAGTCACCTGCCAGCCTGATGGAACCTTGGTTTTCTTAGTCTATAGAAAATCCACCCATATAGGCAGATACATTCACCAACAATCCCACCACCCCTCCTCGCAACAATATGGAGTCATTAAGACACTACACAGCAGGGCTAAACTTATCTGTTCAAATGACAATGCCCTAACCACAGAACTAAACCACATTCTCAACACTTTCTTAGCCAATGGCTACCCTCCAAAAAAAAATCCAAAAAATATTGAAACCAGTAAACCACAACCCCCCCCCTCACAACAAGGATTACTCTCGCTCCAGAGTAATCCTGGATTGAGAGTAATCTCAATCATACCCTATGTCCGAGGCACCTCAGAAAAAATTACAAAAATCCTAAAAAAAACATGATTTAACTTTTTGTTACTGACCATATAAAAAATTGGCATCCTTTATCTGCTCTACTAAAGACCAACCTCCCCCCACCCCCTAGACCTACCTGGTGTATACCACGTCCCTTGCAGCTGTAAGCTGTCCTACTTTGGCCAAACAGGCAGGACAGCAAATAACAGAATTTCAGAACACAAGGATTACATCCGGTTTCACCAATACAGCCACTCTGGTCTTGCTGACCATGCGCTGGATACCTGCCATAGAATACGGTGGAAGAAAGCGAGGATAATACACCGGAGTAAATACAAATATGAAAGGCTTTTCATGGAATCAACTTCAGCCCTAAGAAACAATCCAAACCTCAACAAATTTGGCTGCATGAGACTTCCTCAAATTTGGGAAACCTACATCAGGAGACCTTCAGCCCAATCGTCCAAGAATACCAACATTGCCTGCTAGGGGGCACCATCAGGACTTTAGGAGAAATAATAGCTTTCTGCTTCTTTCTCACTTACTGTCTGTTGTGCCTGCGTGCACATGTCTTGTTCTTAAGTTTCTTGAAAATAGCAACGAGACGTTGCCGAAATATTGAAGTATATTAAAATTTATTTTAATGTATATCATAGTTGATGTTGTAATTTCCTTAAATTATTTAGTAAAAAATGCATAACCAATGTCTAAGCCTTTCCACGAGAAGCAGATGATGAATCTTACAAATCTGCAAGATTCCCTGACTAAATTCAACTCTTGTAATTGATTTCGTATGAAGATCAACAACAACAAGACAAAGACAATGAAAATAGGCAGAAGCATTGAAAATATCAACTGTATTTTGAATGAAGAACCTATAGTACAAGTAAAACATTTCTGCTACTTAGGCACGATTTTTTTATTATTATTATTTGACACCTCCGGGAGTCCAAGGACTCATCAAGGGGAGGGATTTTTAGTGAAAATGGTAAATTAAATATGGAAATAGACAGCAGAATCAGCAAAGCTGGAATGGTAGGAAGTCAACTGAATAAATTTATATGGAATAAGAGTGAAATTAGTCAAAACTAAATTAGCTGTATACAAGACAATGTTCAAACCAGTTTTAACCTATGGATCTGAGAGCTGGGTCAGAAGTAAGACACTTGACCAAAGACTAGAGACTGCAGATATGAGAGTCCTAAGAAAGATTAGAGGGGTGAATAGATAGCATAAATAGCAATGTCATATTAAAAACGAGTATATTGGGAAAGAACTTAATATTGTCAGCATCCAGGAGGAATGCATTAGCAGAGCTAATCTCAGGTGGTATGGTCACTTAAACAGAATGGGAGAGGAAAGATTAGCAAAACAAGTGTTCTTTGCCAGGTTCACAGGAAAAAGATCCAGAGGAAGACCAATATATATGCAGATTGATACAGTAAAAAGTGTCTTAGAAGATAGAAATATAATATCTGATAATATTAATGTATTGACAGGTAACATATTGATTTGGAGGAAAATTGTACATAGGAAGTTAGTAAGGGTGTAAGTTTTTCATGCAGTACTATCATATCCTGTACACCCCCTTGAGGGTACATATCAAGAATTTGATGATGATATTTCAACATTGTTAAATTAGCATCATCAGGAAAACAATATGCTAGTACAGAGATGCACATTCAGTCTCATTTATTTTATGAGTAAGCAGGACTGAAAAGGATAAACAGAAAGGCCTATACTTCTAAATTGCATCGCCTGTTGCACTTAATCGGGTGTTTTGGCCATTGGGCTAATTGTCTGTGGATGAGAATTTCTCAGATGAGAGGCAATTTATTACAACTATATTTTCTGAGGTTATTATTATTCTTAGATTATGCCTTTACAAACTATCATTTGTGAAGGCATAATCTTAAGCAGCCATAATGGTGGAATTTGATGCAGTCTCAGTGCTCCCAGATCCTGAAGTTAGCTGTCCTGCCTATTTGGCCATATTAAGAAGTGTGCATCCTGTATTGACTGTGTTGAGCATGTGAAACAGTGGGAAGTAATGAAAAAAAATGGGTTTTCCTCAACACACTACCAGGTTGATAGCCAACTTGTACAGGGAGCAAGAAGCCACAGTAAGAACAGGTGTTCGATTGACACTGGCTTCAAATTGGAAAAGGAGTTAGGCAAGGATGTTTACTTTCTTCTCACTTGTTTAGTATATATGCAGAGGACATCATGCATGAAACATTGGATGAGGCTAGGACAGGAATTAGGATAGGAGTTAGATTGATCAGTAATCTGAGGTATTCTGATGATACAGTACTCCTTTGTAATGACATGGAAGAACTAGGATTAATTCTAGACAAAGTTAACAAGATCAGTAATAACAGAGGACTTCAACTCAATCCTAGAAAGACAAAGATTATGATTCTCAAAGGAAATACAAACAGAGAAGTTCCTGAGAAACAAGTGTACCTTAATGGAGAAAGAATTGAGGAAGTTAGCAAGTTTGAGTACCTGGGATCCATTATTAATGTGAAGAATTGCTGTTCAGAAGACGTCTGAAGAAGGTTAGGAATGGCTAAAACAACAGTCAGAGACCTGTCTAAAATCTGGAAGGATGGATCTATCTCCATGGGAACCAAGTTGAGGATTTTGGATACAGTTGTTTTTCCAACAGCGACTTATGGATGTGAGACTTGGAACCTAAAGAAGTCAGATAAAAAATGGATATCTGCTTTTGAGATGTTACAGAAGGCTGTTGAAGATATCATATACTAAAAGGCGTACAAATGAATGGGTGTTAGAAAAGATCAGTAGAACTTTAAAGCTCCTTAAGGATATTGACAGAAGAATGTTAAAATATTTTGGACACATAGAAAGGATGGAAGGGGGGACTTCTCAGAACAGTAATAGAAGGTAAAGTTCCTGGAAAAAGAGAAAGGGGTAGACCATCAATGAGATGGATGGATGGTGTGTGTGTGTGTGGAGTGACTGATCTTCAGAGAGTTGAGGCCACCAGAAAAGCAAACAACAGGACTACGTAGCGAGGCATGGTGTGGCACATCACCGAGCATCGGGGTGACCATATGGCATCTGTAGATGTCCAGTGAACATATAGATAGAAGAAGACTGCATCTGCAAGGCAGTCTTCAGGCAAATCCAGTTGTTGCTAGTCTCTAGAAGAACAGATAAGGAATGATAATTTCTTGTATGGTTTGAAGATGGTCAGAAGGTTGTATTTCTTTAGGATCTTGGCCTTTCAGAGACACCATGGATGTATGGGCTAGTGATGGATTTATTGTAGTCTGTGTTTTGAGGAGGAAGGGGCAGGTGGTATGGAATGTTAATCTTCTGATCTGGTGGGGGTTATAGCCATTGGCTAAAAAAGGAAGGTATCGTGTATGTTGAGTTCAGAATTTAGTGCATTTTCATCAAAGCAAATTAATTTTTCTCTCTTGACTAAGATTTTTATAATGCCACATTTTTGGGATGGGGAAGTGATGGAGAGATGTTTAAAAAGGATGCATTAAACTGTCTCACTCAGACCTTTGTTTTCTGCATTGTTTGTAGAATTTGCCTTACCAAACAAAAAGCCTGAGTTCATGGTGAACTGAAATGGGGCTGAGATATTGGGAGCTATGAGAGTTTGGATTAGGTGAAAGGTATCTGTAAGTGGAATGCTGGTGAATAATGAGGAGAAATCAAAATTAAGTCAGTATTTTGGAGGATAAGAGCGCACTTTGGTTATATGTTTAGCTAGTTTATAAGTGGATGAATCTATTCCATACACAAATAAGTGTAATGTCACATTGGCAGTCCATATATCTTAGGGAGGGAGGGGGATCTGAAATTTTTTTTTATGACTCCTACTCCCAAAAGGTTTTAAGCCTGTTTTACATTAGTACTGTGAGTGGTTTTGAATTGGTTTTAATGGGATTTTAGGTTTTGATTTGTTTGCAACATCCAGGAGATGATATTTTTTAGAAGTCTGTAAAGTTTGAATTTGCTTACACCAACAAAGCTATTTATACACCAGATGAGGAGTGGTGCCATGATGAATGCCATTGTCTGGACAATCTGTAATGTAGACCGCTGAACAGATACCATTAGATCAGGTACAACATGGATTTACTTGGCTCTAGAAAATATCTTGCAGGTGCAATCTTTTCTGCTGTGACCGAACAGACAGAACAGCTAGCATCAGGATCTTGGAGCATCAAGAGTACATCAGCTCCAACCTGTGGCTGCTCAGGATTAGCAGTCCATGCCTTGGACACCTGCCAGAGGATCATTGGAAAAATGCCACCTTACTTAATAAAAACAAATGTAAATGTGAAAGATTATTCCTTGACTCAGTCTCTGTCTCCTCACGAACTATCCTAACTTCGACAAATATGGTTGCATTAAATTGTCTCTCATCTGGGAAATTCTCATTCACAGACAATCAGCCCAATGGCCAAGAACTCAATCAAGGTCAATAGGTGGCACACATTTTAGGACTATGGACCTCCCTGTGTTTCATCTTATCAGTCTCACTTACTCATATAGTGCCTGCATACATGTATCTGCACCAGTATATTGTTCTGTTGTTCTTGTAATAAAATCATGAAGCTTAGAAGGGGGAACACTGCCATATTGCAATAATTTCATCTGTATCTGTACTATAAAGAATGCCCAGGATCAGTGGTATGAAGAAGTCACTATTCAGATTGTTCCATATGGTGAGAATGAACTTGTTGTATTGTGAAGAATTGGAAAGTAAGCAAACATAATTAATACAATAACAACAACAGAAGATTTATGTGAGAGTTGTTTCATTTTATAGAATTATATATGCATATATATCAAAATAAAACTGTTTGAGGATAGTGTGTGTGAAGAACAACAATTTCTCATAAGGGAGATAGCTTTAATTTATTGTTTCTCTTCAAATTGCAACATTGAAGTAAGGCTTCACAACTTTCTTTGTATAATCATTCTAAAAGAAAATGGCTTTTGTGTAAGACCTTAGTCTTCTTTCAAAGGATTCATGCTTGGTGGGAATTGCATGTTCAGAAAGTCCATATTGATCTGACTCATGGAATCTTTGCCCGCCTGGTTGGCTGGTTAGCATATCTGCTCTCCAGCCAAAAGGCTGTGGATTCGAATCTCGCCATGGGCATGAATGTTTGTGATTGTCTGTGAAAGCACTAGTGGTGGTAGTCAGCGGTAGATGGCATTGGTATTAGATGATGAAGGTTGGTGGAGTAGTGAGATGCAGAGTTGTAAAGTTGATGCCCTCCCTCGATGAGTCTTTGGACTCCTTGGAGGTGTTTAATAATAATAATAATAATAATCTAATTTAGTAAAAATATTCATTTTTAGTCACTTAGTAAATGACAATCAGCTGCAGATCTCCCAATTTAGTCAAATTAAGACAGCTAATAGATGTAAGGTATCTGGTAAACATTGAGATAGACTGCAGCTTATCCTTTGCAGACCTTTTGAGTTCAACAGATCTAATTAATTGTTTGATTTTTGCAGAAATACAAGATATAAGAGATGGATACAAGAAATGGCAATATGGTTGATAACTTCTTGGTAGGAAGGTGACCTGGAAATTCCATAACCATAAAGGACATGGTGAAGCTTTTAGACAAATAAGTAGTCTTTATAAAATTTGTTTCTTGCACCAGCAACACTTCAGTAGAGCATGATATATGAGACACCTGATAGTGCTAGATTTCTGACAAGGATGGGCTGCAATTGAGCATGGTTATAAAGTTTGGTGTCCAAAGAATAAGGAGGCCTAAAAAAGAAATGCAATGATTCTTTTCCACTTCAAGAATAAGTGGTTGAAAGTTTATTTTTTACTTGGTTAGAGTATAATAAATGTAGTTTAATCCTTTATCCAAGTGTGAGCAAACAAAGTTTGCGCCTGAAAGTATCTTCAGGACTGGGGTAAGGTGGTACAACACCTGGGAAACTCGTTGCAAAGGTGGAGCAAGAAACCAACACTCCTATCTCAGTATCTCCTATAATGCAAAACACATCTCCTTGCGGATATGTCTAATGTTATGCATTAAGGGATGCTTGCTCCACCTTTGCAACGAGTTGCCTGGTGTTGTACCACCTTACCCCAGTCCTGAAGATACTTTCAGGCACAAACTTTGTTTGCTCACACTTGGATAAAGGATTAAACTACATTTATTATAATCAAGAATAAGTGGTATTTGAAGAAGAACAGCATTAATCTTTGCAATGAAATTTTGAAGCTTGGAAGGGAAGTCCTGTCATATTGCATCTATGTATCTGTACCATAAGGCCTAGGATTGATGTTATCAAGTAGTCACTGTTTAACACACTCCATAAAGTAGTTTGCAAGTGTAGGAGAAAAAAGACTACCCATGGTGGTAACTTCTATTTGCTAATAAAACTTGTTTTGACAAGTAAATATGCTAGAATGGATGACAAAATGTTGTTCATATATTCCATCACTGTCGGTATATACAACTTGTTCAAATTGTTGAGCCCTATAAATACTTTAGAATATGTCTCTATATCATCATGTTGCTCACATATTCTCATTTTTGAATGTTTATTTTGTCACTGATGGTTGTTGAATTTCATACTGAAGATGCTCTTGATACTTGGGGAAAAATTTTATAGAAATAACATTAATTATTGTTATTTTTAGAGGAACCTGTGGCATAGTATAATTATTAAAAAGAACATGTAAGTCCACAGTAATAACTTTAATTAATAAATAAGGTAGATATTTCGTACTAAAACTAATAGTACATCTTCAGTATTACAAACAGATAGGAATAGAATACAAGTAACGAACATTCGGTGGATCACCTATTAAAATACAATGTTATTGTGAGCTAGGAAATGAAAGAAATTAATAAATAATTAATATTTAAGATAATTAGTTTTTTAATGATTACATTAAATAAAAGTCTCCCAGATCTTCGCGTGAGAGAGAGGCAATCATTTCGATTTAAATTTGGTCAGTGTAAAATAGCTTCACAACTTTCTTTAAAGAGGCGTTCATATTTGAACCTGCATCTATGAAGGAGAATAACTTTATCCCACTTGATATTATGGGTAGTGGTAATACTATGTTGTGCTAGACCAGACTTCTGAGGTTTGTTGTAATCAATATAATATTGATGTTCTTTAATTCTTTTTTCCACAGAACGGCCAGTTTCTCCAAAATAAAAAACATCGCAAACATCGTTTGTCAATTCCTTGTGAATTTACCAAATTCACAAGGAATTGACAAACTGGCTGTTCTGTGGAAAAAAGAATTAAAGAACATCAATATTATATTGATTACAACAAACCTCAGAAGTCTGGTCTAGCACAATACAGTATTACCATTACCCATAATATCCAGTGGGATAAAGCTATTCTCCTTCATAGATGCAGGTTCAAATATGAACGCCTCTTTAAAGAAAGTTGTGAAGCATTTTTACACCAACCAAATTTAAATCGAAATGATTGCCTCTCTCTCTCTCTCTCGAAGATCTGGCAGACTTTTATTTTATGTAATCATTATAAATCTAATTATCTTAAATATTAATTATTTATTAATTTCTTTCATTTCCTAGCTCGCGACAACAATGTATTTTAATAGGTGATCCACCGAATGTTCGTTACTTGTATTCTATTCCTATCTGTTTGCAACACCTGAAGATGTACTATTAGTTTTAGTAATATCTTTTATGAAATATCTACCTTATTTATTAATTAAAGTTATTACTGTGGACTTATGTGTTGTTTTTAATAATTAATTATTGTGTTTAATTCCATATCCACTTACATTCCTGTTCTTCACAATAAATAATTAAATCTGTTTAGTTATTATATCTTCTATGTTGTAATTTCCTAAAACACGATAAATAACAATCAACTTATAAACTTAAACACTAGAATTCGAAATTACAGCTGTTGTAAAAATGTATTTAAATACATAATATACTGAGGGCAGACTGTTATATTAATAACATTGAAGGTAGATGATGGATGATGTGAAGAGCTTATATGGGGTGGAATAACTGGAATGGAGATCAGAATATAAGTATTATTTGTTAACAGTTATTAAATATTTTTTATGGGAGTTATGATTTTTACGAAGAGAGTGCACTGGCTAGTTGAATAAGTGAGGCTATGGTTCTGTTGTGTAAGGTATTGATTCATTCTCATTTCAGTTCTGATATTTCTCTGAATTCGTGGTTTTAGCACCCCCCCCCTCTTTCATTTAGTGGCTGTTTCATATCATGTGAATGGCAAATATTGTCTGAATGATGCAAACACAAAACCACTGCAGGACTGTATGCAGTTTTTATTTTTGTAATTATTACTTCTGTGTGTTTCTTACATTATTTTGCTGTTATAAATGACAATAACAAATTTAGTTTAATCCTTTATCCCAGTGAGAGCAAACAAAGTTTGTGCCTGAAAATATCTTCAGGACTGAATATAGTGTTGTACTATCTTACCTGGGTAAGTAGTACAACACCAGGCAACTCGGAGCAAAGGTGGGGGCAAGCTACCAACACTCCTATCCCAGTATTTCCCATAATGCAAAACACATCTCCTTGTGGATATGTATACTGTTATGCATTAAGGGATTGGCCACTACCCAGACTAGTTTTGACCTTTATTGAGGTCTCTTCAGTGGGAGCCAGGCCCAGAGTTGGAGATACCAGGCAGAAGCAGTAGCAAGGTCATCTTTACCTATAGGAGTTGCCAAAAGGTTTGCCACCTTTTTTTTATTAAATTACTCTTGATTTAGATAAAGATGTTGAAAGTTTATTTTTCACTAGGTTAGACTATAACAAATTTAGTTTAATCCTTTATCCCAGTGAGCGCAAACAAAGTTTGTGCCTGAAAATATCTTCAGGGCTGAATATAGTGTTGTACTATCTTACCTGGGTAAGTAGTACAACACCAGGCAACTCGGAGCAAAGGTGGGGCAAGCTACCAACTCTTATCCCAGTATCTCCCATAATACAAAACACATCTCCTTGTGGATATGTATACTGTTATGCATTAAGGGATGGGTCACTACCCAGACTAGTTGCAACCTTTATTGAGGTCTCTTCAGTGGGAGCCAGGCCCAGAGTTGGAGATACCAGGCAGAAGCAGTAGCAAGGTCATCTTTACCTATAGGAGTTGCCAAAAGGTTTGCCACCCCTTTTTTTTTATTAAATTATATTTAATAAAACCAACTAGTTTCGACCAATAAAGGTTGAAACTAGTCTGGGTAGTGGCCAATCCCTTAATGCATAACAGTATACATATCCACAAGGAGATGTGTTTTGCATTATGGGAGATATGGGATAGGAGTGTTGGTAGCTTGCCCCCACCTTTGCTCCGAGTTGCCTGGTGTTGTACTACTTACCCAGGTAAGATAGTACAACACTATATTCAGTCCTGAAGATATTTTCAGGCACAAACTTTGTTTGCTCTCATTGGGATAAAGGATTAAACTAAATTTGTTATAGTCTAACCTAGTGAGAAATAACCTTTCAATATAAATGACAATGTTTAATTAAGATGTAATATAGAAAAGTATGATTAAATTATGGCTATTTATGTTACTAATGTCATCAGAGCCTTGTTTAGTTGATTCATTTACTTTCTGCATGACCATCTCCTCATGCCTATGCATTTGTATATGTGGTACTTGATTTAACTGCCTGTGACCAGAGAGAGAGAGAGAGAGAGAGAGATTACTTTCCTTTTAAAGTAGCAGTTTTCTACTAGAAGTGCTGAAAAGTAGCATATTTAGTTGCATAGTATTCTTGCATATACTGGTCTTATTCCAATAGGAATAAGACCAGTATATGCTCACAGAGGCTGTTATGATTGTGGTTCCTTGTATATTGTGCACATAAACCAGTGTGACACTACAGCTATTTTTACTGCTATGTCTAAGTTGTCTATCTGAGCTGTCTTTGTGAACTTTGAGGAGAGGAAATTCCAGAGAAAATCCAGCCTTTAGGATCTTTGGATGCTTGCTGTGAAGTTTTGATGGTAATAATAATTAACATGATTTGTGTACTACTCTAATATAATTAGCAGATTCTCTCTCTCTCTCACTCATTATGCATGTAGTTTCATCTGTTCAGACACTAAAGCTTATTCTGTGTATTCTTCCTTCTCTTTACCAGCACAAGGGATTTTGTAAATGGTTGAAAACATTTTTATACTTTATATTTTAACCTTGTTATAGAGCTTAGTTCTAAATATATTTCCTGTTATTTATTAAAGTGCATTTATTGTATATTTTTTTTTTTTTTTGTTAATGAGTATGTCATAACTCAATTAATCTTGTCTTGGCTTAGTTTTATACATATAGTTAGTCTTTTCATTCATGACCAGAAATTCTAGAGTTAAATTAGTGAATTTCATAGCACAGTGATAGTACCTTGAAGGCAAGACATAATTGCTATACTCAGATTTTGTCCCTTCAGTTTTGTGATAAAGATGGCTGAGTAAACACAGAGGCATATCACAGAAATATCGAATTGCAGAATATCCCTTAATGAAGCTACAAAGGATTGCAGAATTTGCACCACAGATTGAGGAAGTTTGATTATTATATGTACCCTTTTTTTTTTTTTTCTGTGTAAGTAATCAGTGATTGTAAGGAATTTGTACAGGAAATCATTAAGGATGAGGGGTTTGGTGGATTTCGACTTTGCTATGGGGAGGGAGAGAGAGCAAAATATGCTGATTAAGTGTCAGAATGTAGTTGAAATTGTGCATTTTTTTTTTTTTTTGTTGTTGTTATTGTCATTTGAAAAGTTATATTGCTTCTAATAAGAAATTATAACTGGCTGAAAGCTTGATGAGTGTTTATTTTCTTTTAGCTTTTTGGAACCTACCCCATCTTCTCATAGGACTCCAGTAGCTCCAGGAAATATGCAGTGGTCACCTACTTGTAAACCTCCACAGAATTCAAATAGGAATCAGGTCCTTGAATACTTGATCCTTTAATAACTTTATATACAGATGTGACTTACTATATTTTTAATTTTATAGATACATTTTTATTATTGTGCAATATCTTTTTATTTTATTTTCTGCATAATATATTTTGCAACTTTATTACATTTCAGATGGTATTATGGTTTTTGTCAACAACAAATACTGTTCTGGCTGCAGTGTTTATTGATGATTTTCATATTTTCAAAAATTGTCTGTATTGTAACTGTTTTTCATATTCATAAATTTGTTATTTAAGAAGAAAGACTTTTTTTGAAGTGAACAGACTTGATTAAAAAAGAAAATTTTAAGAAAAAGAAAAGTGTATATTATTAAACATATCTGCAGACTTGTTTTCCCTCATCTTAACTATTGCAATATCTCACTTTTCTTATTTTGGAATCTTATCCTATATGCATCCCCTGCCATCTGAACAAAAGAAAATAAATTCTGAATATGGAAAAATTGGTGAACCTTCTAATAATATATTGTAATAATTGAAATTTCTAGATTTAATAAGCTGTCACACAATAATCTCTTCTCCTACTACTTCTAAGTCCTTTTTATAATCATTTTTGGTTATAGTCTTCTTGTGCCATTCTCCACTGAGAAGCCTTCATCTCTCTCTTTTGAAGGCTTCCCGATGCCTACATTCTACAAACATCTCTCTCCAATAGGTCATCCTTCCCTCTTCTTTCTAGTTGTACAGGCATTTGCCCTTCTTCATATGGATGCCACTATTCTTTGTCCATCTATTGCTTTTCATCCATGCAGTATATCCTGCACATCTCCATTTTAATTTTTTTTTTAAATCTCTTCTCCTATATCCAACACTTTTATTTCTTTTCTTATATCTTCATTCCTTGTTTTGTCTTGCAATCTGATTTTTAGCATGCCCCCCCCCTCCCTTCTCTCTCTCTCTCTCCATTCTGTGCTCAGTTTTCCTCATTTTGTTTTCCAGTATTTGTTTGATTATTGACCATCTCTCTCTCTTTGATGTATATGTCATAACTAGGATGATGCACTGGTTAAAAAGTTTGGTTTTATTTTACTACTGACTGCAATAAAAATAAAACCAGAAATAGGAATTTTTTTTTCAATTTTCCAAAAGCCATCCAGACTAGCTGAATTCTTTTTTATTTCATAAAAGCTTCTTTTTTCTAATGTAAAAGTTCTTCCAGAGTACACATGATCTTGTACTTGATCTATTTTGTTATTGTCTATTGTTATTTGTATGTCTCTTATCTGGTTTCCTTCAATATTTATCATTATTTTAGTTTTTTCATAATTTATGTATAATCCTACTTTATTTGATACTGTATTTAATTCATAATTTTTCTAGTTCTCTTTTGTTGTTTGCTATTATTACAATATCATCAGCATATTGTAAATAATTTAGTTTTTTTTTTACCATTCATATTAATTCCTTTGTCCCTCCAAGTTCATTTTTGGATGAAATATTTATTATTATTTATTATTATTATTAATATTTATTATTATTATTATTAACATCTGATATATCATAACTCCTTTATTTATTATTATTAACATCTGATTTCAATGGAGTCAGAGACTCATCATGGGAGGTACACACTATTGTACACAATGCTCATCCAACCATGCCTTAAGCTGATGTGTCTATGCAAAGAACGTACTCCTCACTCCTCTACTCACATCCTCCCTACATAGTCTCCTGCGATGGTCTCTTTTTCTCTCTTGCTCTCATTCACACAACTTGTAATATTCTCACCCCCAAGTGCATAACCTAACACTGTTATATTAAAATAGCAATCATTATTGCTTCCCACACATTTAGAGTATTTAAAATATCCTGCATTATCTCTGATCTTTATTAAGTATTGCCCTACTCAATTTTGTATTATTAACAAATAATTATATATTTTTCTTCACATTATTTCCTATATCATTAATGCACAGATTAAATAACACAACTATTTAATTTGTCCCAAAGCAGACTACTTACACTGTAAAAAAAAAGTTTGGCCCAGTGAAATCCTACTATCTCTTGATCTAAACTTCCATCACTAGAAAGTATACTTCCCAAACATCTATTACTATTACTATTATTACGGGCAACTCCAGGGAGTTATTAGACTCATCGAGGGAGGCCCCGAATCATATTCGTCACAACTATTCGACATTCATACAGTATCTATCATACCTCGCCTTAAACTCATTCACTGTCACGGCATCCACCACAGACTCAGGGAGCACATTCCACTCATTCACTACTCTAAAAGTAAAGAACCCAGCTCTAACACCTTTACTAACCACACTTTTGCCCAGTTTCCATGGATGTCCCCTAGTCCTCCCACAACCAGCCCTGTTCTCAAAAATATCTTCTGAATTAATTTTATAGAAACCCTTCAGTAATTTGAATGTCTCAATCATATCTCCTCTCCTCTGCCTATCAACCAATTTTTGCAACCCACAAATCCTCAACCTGTTCTCATGAGGTTCATTCCACAGACCTGCTATCATCTTGGTCACTCGCCTCTGGATCCTCTCCACCTCCTCCCCATCAAGAAGAAACCTAGGTGACCAAATCTGGACACAGTAGTATCTGAAGTTTTTACCGTTTAAATATCTGGGAAGTATACTTTCTAGACACAGAATTATGGGTTACATACTAATAGTAGAAAGAGTGAAAGCATGGTTTTAAATAGTAGTGGAAATGTAAACATTAATGGTGTCAGATTCAATGGGTAAGATTTAAAGAGTCACTTCCATATAATGGAAGTGACTCAGAGTTTGACACTGCTTTTAAAGTTATCCTTCTGTAGTCACTCTTCCTTGCACTGGCTATGTAGCATAGGAATCTTTGGAATTTCATTTGGCCTGCTCAGTGGATTTGGCTTTCTTAATGGTTCTGGCTACTACTCTTGCTGGCCACACACTCCTCCGCAACATTATATATCCTCCACATTCTTTTATCTGCACCTCCTACTTACTGGCTCATCACATCCATTTAACTCCTTCTGATTTATTCTCCTGACCTTGGGTATACAATCTGCTACTGCTTCCTTCAAATATCCCTTGACCATTTTCTATGCACTGCTGACATCATTTGTAGAAACTCATGCCATGAAACAGTTCCAAGCTCCTCCTTAGTTTGTTATAATCATCTACTCTTTAATTCCATGTTTGCAAACCTCCTCTATTAACTGCATGATTGCTCTTCTCAATCAGAGCTTCAAACATGGCTATCAGCTACTTTAGTTGTGTACAAATCCTCCAATTATATCACATGCTATTTCATTAATTATCTCTTAGTAGCTGCATAAATTCTAGGAAGTATATGACTTTTCTCCTTCCAGTCTACTTCTCCCCCCCCCAACACTGAAGCCTCCATCATAATTACCTGGACTAGTGTTAATTTGCTGATGTATGCCATCTGCTTTTCTGTTTGCTCCCTCTACCTTAATCAGCAGCCTGATTATATATTTTGTCCTGGTTGCTTCTATCTAAGCCTAGATAGCTCAAATGCACTGCCTCCTACAATTCTATCTTGCTGAACTCTTCTGGTGTTATACTAGAAGAGTTCAGCAGGAAGGTTAGCTACTTGTAATTATCTCTTAGGAAATAAGACAATACTAAGAGATAATTACTGCTATCCCTTAGTATTGGTACAGTGCATTATCACTGTACCATATCTCACTAATGCTTTGAAAAAGTTGAGCTAGCCACTGATGAGTATGAGGTGACCAGAATTGAATATGGAGGGTACAGTATTCAAAGTAAAAAGAATACTCATAATGATGATGGATGGACTCTGTCCTTGCAGAGTGGAGATCCAAGGAGACAACACTAATAATGGCATTGCGGATATGAAGTTTAGTAATTTGGCTTGACTTCACACACAGGATGCAGACTTCATAACCTGAGTTATGAGTAAACTAAAGCATGAGTCAGTGGGATCCTTATACAAGGTTTCTCCTTTCACAACAAGGGAGGTATTATCATGATATGAAATATGTTTTGCTGGTCAGATTTAGGACTCCCATTGGCCAGTATATGCCTGATATGGCTTACTGGCATATCACAGCAGACCACATGCACTCTACCATGTTGCATCTGTTCCTAGATAGACATTGAATTTATCATGTTCTAGGACAGTAATGTACCATGTGTCCTCCAGTGAGTTTACTTGATCTCAACCCACTCAAATGTGTGAGATGCTTATACATTGCACCCTCCTCCATTCATGGTCACAATTCCACATCATCATCATCATCATCTTCTTCTTCTTCTAATACCTGCCCCAGCAGGTATAGGCTGTACAGGCTACTTTTCTGCAAAAAGAAAGCTCAACACGTAGGCAAATCACCATATTTCAGTATTATGTCAGTGCATATCCTGTAATGAGCTGCTATAGTTCACTTGGTATTGATGATACTTTTTAGTTGGAAAGTCTGGATTTGAATCTTCTCTAAGATAGGTGAGTTAGCTAGTTTCCCATGAGGTGAAAGAGTTTTTCCTCCTACAAAACAGGTTGGTGTTGATTGGATTTACAGCCAAAGCAACTAAGGCTGTGAGATTAATGTATTATAACTGTAAATTTCATGTGTTCTTCTTGCCTGTTTTGCAGGAAGAAAAACCCTGCTACTTCCATATGAGACTGGTTAACTCATCTTCACTTGAAAAGCCCTTGTGTAAGTTCTTCATGTCCTAGATGAGATTCAAACTGTGAGGTCTTTCTAACCAAAGGGCATTGTAAAAGTTGACTGAGCTATGGAGACTATCCCACAAAACAGATAAACTACCCAGAAGAAAACATGTTGTTAACAGACATAATGCTAGCCTACCCTCATAACCTATTATTATGGCTAGGCTATGGTATTGAAGCTAATATTATGTCTGTCTACCTTCTCCTTTGCTGCACTTTCAGAAAGTGGTTTGAAACTCTCTAAAATATAGTTCTGTTTATGGAGTGGGGAAAAAAATTGACTATATGATGTAGCCATGAGATGACTTAACTCAGTATTGTAAAAATATCTAAAAAAGTGAAAATGCAAGTAATAATATAGTAAGAATCTAAAAAAGGAAAATATCTAAAAAGAGATTTGCAGTTATCAAAAAGATTTGAAACAACTTAGTCAGAGAAATGTGGCTTATACATGTGTATATATTGTTTATTTTTGTTGTTGTAAGTAATTATTGTAATTAGTGCCTTAAATTGAATTTGGTACTGAACCATTATAGTTCTTTATATATGATATGTGGTAATTTTTTTTCTGTCTTTACAGAGCAAGCCAGATATCATTATGAATGGAAATATTGTACAGGAGCAAAGTACGTGCAATATAGAGCAGAGCCAGCCATTGAATAATAGGTAGTTTAATATATTCACAAATGCTGATTGAGCACTTTTATTAGTCTTGATATAATCTTAATCTAATCTTTTACGATACTAATACTTCTTGATCTTGAGTTCAAAAAAAAGTTATGACGTGATGTAAATTGTATTCTTGTTTTTATCCTTTACCAATGAGCAAACAAAAGTTTGCATGTGAACTAACTTCTCAACTAGACTGCTTGTAAATGAAGGTAGCTAACTTCACACCTAATTGCCCTAGTATCCTATAATGCACCGTACACTTTCTTTTTGACATGTATATTGCCATGCGTTATTGGAAGGGTCCCTACCTAGACAGGTTTCAACCTCTATTCTGATCTTGTCAATGGGGGTCAGACCAGTGGAAATACTGAGAGTTAAATTAATGGTAGAAGTCTTATTTCCATATACAAGTAGGAGAATTGTGTATTACCATGTTATTATTAAAATACTCTGGATGAGAGATCAAGTGTGATCAAACAAAAGTTTGTTTGTGAAGTAACTTCATTACTAGACTACTTGTATATGGAGGCACATAATTGCACATCAGATTTCTCTAATATGCTAGCATATTATGGGATAATGCTCAGTACTTCTAGACATGTATATCACCATGCATTAGGGGAAGAGTCACTACGCAGACTGGTTTCAACCTTTATTAAGGTCTCATTAGTGGGAGCTAGACCCATGATGTGCATTATGTGGTATGTTGTAAAGCTTATAGGATGCAGAAAGAGGCCTCGAAATATTAAACAGAACGGCCTATTATAAAACTACAGTTTACAAATTCTACATTGGTGTTTGCTGGAGAAGAATACTATAACAAAGGTGGTATCCCTTTTCACTTCACCACCCCTCCTCCCATCACTTCTTAAGCACAGATGGAAAAAAATAATATATTTCTTTTAATTATAAAGAACAGGTTCAGGTTGCACTTAGGATATGTAGAACATGTATAATTTTTTTCGACTGAGGGTTAGTAAGAAAATTTCATTCTAAGGTAAAGAAATCTTCCTCAGTCTCACAAAATAGATATGTAGGCTGGAGAATGCATGCATTGACTGGCATAATACACTTTCCTCTCATCCTTTTGACATAATCCTAAACAACAACAATAGCATCGTTTCATATCCCAGAAGCTCAAAGTGCAACTGGTCTGTTCAGTTGCAACAAGCAGCATCTGAAATTATTTGTTCCTCAAACCAATAACTTGACATATTGGCATTTGGGATAGATAGCATTCATGAAAATAATGATCACCAGAGCATCATTGAATGAACTTCATCTAACATCCTCCAGTTAGTAAAATACAGGTAAGATCTGTATTTTACTAAGATCCATTACTTCGTGTGGTTTTTCCAAATTTTCTTCTTTCTTCGATGTAGTAAGCAATGATTATTTGACTGTGTGATATTTCAGCTCTCACTGTTTTAACTTTGTCATTCCTGACACCTCTGCAACCTTTCATATAATATAAGATATGTGGAATTTCACCTAGTGATTATTTGGGAGCTATTCAAGAACTATCTAGAAGAAGCAATATCTAAATATATTCCAAGGGTTGAATAGGAATTTCAGAAGGTTAAATAGGATAGATATGAAATGGATGAATGAAGGAAGAGGTTAAGCATGCAACCTGGAGGAAGAAAGCATTATGGGGGGCAACATAAGATGACTGGTAATAATCGGTTGCATGAGGAGCACAAAGTTGGCAAGGGTAGCAAAAGTGCAGTATGAGCAGTAGTTAGGTAATGAAGGCCAAAAAAAACCTTAAAGAGTTCTTTCAATATGTAGCCAGCAGAAGACAGATGATTACTGAATAATAATATTGGTTGGTAAAAGAAAAAAAAATTTAAAAAAAGATAAAAGAATAACCACTGCAGAGGATAAAGTTGAAATATTAAATTATCAGTTCATAAAGATATTTCATTCTCATGAATGTGATATCATGCAGAGTTAGTGCAATGGAAAGGAAGACTGGTGGGGAATTGATTAAACTTGATGTTAATAAAGTTGTGATATTGATATCTGCCCTGACATACTTGTTTAATATGAATCTTACATTGGGTTAAGTTCCAAAGGAGTGAAAGAAGGGCTATGATTGTTCAGTTCTGATATTGTTCAAGATTGTTCTGCTTCATAAGGTGGTAACAAGATGCAAGCTTCAAATTATAGGCCAATTTGGAGTTGTGGATAAAGGATTGGACAGGTCAGTGAGGACTAAGATCAAAAATTGGATTGACAACAGTTGCTCTTTGATTGACAGCATTTGGGTTTATTAAAGAAAGATCATGTTTTATCTAGTCCCCTGATTACTTACTACAACAAGGTGACAATTGCATTGAACAGTGGGGGATACATAGATGGTGATTTACTTTGATTTTGTAAAAGTCTTTAATAGACTGCCACATGACAGGTTGGTAATTAAATTGGAACGGATGGAGTTGTACAATTAACATTCTGATAAGTATCTGAGTTGTGTACAGGGAATAATATCTCTGAAGAGGAAAGTCATGCTAGTGGTGTGCCCAAAGAGTCAGTTTTTGGCATTGCTGTTTAAGGTGTATGTTAATGATATTGGGGAAGATTTGAAATAGGGATATGCAGTTGTTTGAAGATGAGAATTTTAATAGATTGTTTGAATTGGAAAGTTAGTGGAGTGATTAAACAAAGATCGGTAGCAATATACAGTTGGTAAGGATATCTTAAAGCAGGTAGAGAGAATAAGAGATCTGGGGTGATGGTGATAAGGGCCATCATTTGCTAGAATCCTTATCTGGATTCTAACAGTGATAAGGGGACACTGACATATAGAAATAGAGATTATAGTTTCATTGTATAAGTCCTTGATCAGGCCATATATAGACTACTGTGCACATACAGGGTGTTCGGGATAAATTTGACATATTTATAATTAATTATATTTTTCCGTAAGTTACATGTATTAACACACACTTCTCTTCATTTAAAAGTTTGGACCCTTCTTCATTCATATACAAGATGTCAGAAAGGATGGATAGCTGGAACCCACCTGAATCATGGAAGAGAATAACTTGTATCATGATGATTCGTGCCCGCCATCAAAATAAGGATATTACGACTGCTGCCCAATGCTCCCTGAATACAGTAAAAACAATCAGGCATGAACTAGAGACTTGCAATGGTGACTACGAGGATGTAGCAAGAAGAAAGATCCCTAGCAGACGATCTGATTGCGTTCGTACAGCAGAATTCCTCGCAAATCTGCAGGAACAGGTGTTGAAGAACCCTGGCATTGGAATTCGGGCTTTGTTCGTGGAGTTGCTAACTGTAGTCAAGCCCTGGATAACAAGGGTAGCCAATGGTAGGCCGTATGTATGGCAGCAGGATTCGGCCCCTTGCCACACCTCTGGGAAAAGTCAAAAATGGTTGTCTGAAAATTTCTACGACTTCACCAGTCCAAATGTTTGGCCTCCAAACTCCCCAGACCTTAACCCCATGGATTATTTTGTATGGGGCGCAGTTGAAAAAGACACCAATCGCACTTCCAGTAATACAAAAGCCCAGTTAATGGATAAAATTAAAACAGTTTTTGTGGCCCTTCCCAGGGAGACTGTAGCATCAGCTTGTTCGAGGTTCCGAAGCAGAATTGAAGCTGTGATCGATGCTAATGGTGGTTATTTTGAGTAAATCTTGTTGATAGTATTGTAATTAACTCTGCCTGTAATGTTTTTTTGTCAATTCATTAAATTTAATAGATACAAAGAAGATTTTCTTTTTCCTTACGAAACTGTCAAATTTATCCCGAACACCCTGTATATGGTTACCCAGTCCACAAAAGGATAAAGCGATACTGAAAAGAGTCCAGAGGCAATTGACTATGGTAGTTATGGTCTTTGCGGTGTTGACTATGAAGAAAGGTTAAGGAAATGCAGGTTAGAGAGTCTAGTAGTTAAGAGAAACAGGAGGTATATGATTATCAGATTAACATATAACAGGTTTTTCGTAGAATTGGAGGAGATTGGGAGAGAACAATAAGCATCACTGAAGATAATTAGTAAATACTTTATGCACTTACCGAGAGTTCGCTTATGAAAAATACCTCTTCCACATTTCAAGTTCTTTAGTACTGAATGCGAGTTTTTGCTCTCTTAAAGTTTCTGCCTGGTCTCTGATGAGAACCAACTAGTTCAAAACAGCTGTCAGGCCAGTGAAACCTTATAAAAGTGGATTAATAGAAAGTGAATGTATAGACTCTTGGGCAGTGTTTGTTTTCTAAGTAGTCCACGCTAAGGTAACTCGTGAATGCCAGTGAGTGTATTCCCATAATCTCTCTGGTCCGCTTATTTTTATGAAACTTTCATAGTTACTACATTCAGCTTTGAAATAATGCTGGATCTAATATTCACTTGACTTATATACATCCCTGAAAGGTATATAAAGAATGGAAGGGGGTGCTGAGGGGAGGGGCAGATTTTTTGAATGGAGAGTGGTGAATGATTAGAATTCATTACCTAAGAGTTTGGAGAGTACAAAAACAATGAAAGCATTTATGCTTTGTCTTATGAGCTGTGTGTGTGTGTGTGTGTGTGTGTGTGTGTGTGTGTGTGTGTGTGTGTGTGTGACAATATATCCTCACCAAGCATAAATTCTGCATCTCATTTTTGTTTTCCAAATTTTAAAACCTTACATTTTGCAACGTTGAACTCACATCCTCATTCCCATGCCCAATCACTCAATTTATTCAAGTCTTCTTGTAAGGCAACAACATCTTTTCTATTCTTTGTGGTTCGTCCCAACTTTGCACCATCTGCAAACAACTGAATATCTCCATCCAAATCTTCTCCAATATCATTAATATACAAGTTAAACAGTAATGGCCCTAAAACAGACCCCTGAGGCACACCACTAGTAACTTTCCTTTTCCTGAATATCACTCCTCCATACACAACTTATTGATACCTTTCAGATAGCAAGTCTCCAATCCAATGCACCAATCTAATACCCAACCCCATCCACTCTAGTTTGACTATCAACTTATCATGCGGTAATCTATCAAAAGCCTTTGCAAAATCTAAGTATATTATCGTGTATCCTTCTCCTCTGTCCATGGAAGCAGTCACCTTATCATAATAAGTAAGTAGATTACTAAAACATGACCTCCCTTTAGAAAATCCACTGTACATCAAAGATAATACCATTGTTGTCAACCCAATTCTGGATCCTAGTTCTCACAAGCTTCTCCAATGACTTAACTATAATACCTGACACACAGATAGGCCTATAGTTTGATGCTTGAGTTCTATCACCTCCTTTATGAAGAAGTGACACAATCTTTTACTCCTTAGGAACTTGACCCAGTGCAAGACTTTTATTAAAAAAATATGTCAAGGCCGGCGTCAATTCCCTGGCACATTCCTTCAGAATATGTGGTGATATATTATCAAGTCCCACAGCCTTATTTACATCTAGTTTGCTCAACTCCCCATACATCTCTTGCTCACTTAAAGTCAGTCTCTCCTCCCCCCATCATCAACTGCTCTCAATCTCTTCATGAAGTCACATTCACAAGATTGAAAGACCTTTATGAACTGCTCATTAAGTATCTCGATCACACCTTCTGCAATAGCTGTCTTTATACCATTTTCTCCAATCAGTGTCATCCTTCCATAATCATTCTTTCTTTTGCTAGCTACATATCGAAAGAACTCCTTAGAATTCTTTTTGACTTCATTGGCTAACTGCTCCCTCTCTTTAGCTACCCTCACCAACCAATAGTCCTCATGCTTAATCTCTTTATTCATCCATTTCACACCTACCTTAGCTGCATTGATCTCTTTTCCAGCTAACTCCTCTTTCCATGCTACACCTGCAAACTGTATCCTGAGCTCTTCATAATCACCTCCCCTTCCTTGTAGTTCCACATATACCCTTTTTTTACAGAGGTCTTCACACTGTTGGCAACCACCAAGGTAATCACCTCATGGTCACTCTCACCAGTTGGTGGGTGA
The DNA here is from genome assembly GCF_054136105.1 of Typopeltis vanoorti. Taxonomy (NCBI): domain Eukaryota; kingdom Metazoa; phylum Arthropoda; class Arachnida; order Uropygi; family Thelyphonidae; genus Typopeltis; species Typopeltis vanoorti. The sequence continues at coordinate 68,925,568 of NC_143564.1, read as the reverse complement.
TACTTCAGCATACTGTATGAATCATAATGTATCTTGTTTCTGTGTGTGTGTGTGTGTGTGTGTGTGTGTGTGTGTGTGTGTGTGTGTGTGTGTGTGTGTGTGTGTGTGTGTGTGTGTGTAAACATATATAGCAGTCTTATGTTTGAGAAGTCCTGGAGTAAATCATATTGTTGTAAAATAATCTACAATCAACAATCCTTAGGAGAGCATGTTCGTTAGGCACAGTGCAGTACAAACAGTGGCCTTCAGCTGTCATCATACAAAGAAATCCAGTGGATTCATACTGGGAGATCATGGGGACCAAAGAGAGCTCCAGTACACAAAAATGTACTGGAGCTCCCTCATGTATGGACCAGCATGTTGCTAATGACATGTCCTTTAACAATGGTAGTAAATGATTGACGAGACCAAGTAGTTGGTCGCCTCAATCATTTCCCATGTACAGTACCACTCGGAACACAAACCGTTTCCTTCTCAGTCACATTTTGCACATGATATATCTCTGTAGGAAAGCATTTCTGACCTTTTCTCAGCAGAGAACAAGTACCCAGAGTTTGGCCAAACATTTCAGAAACACTCTGTATATATGTACACTATATGATGAGCTTAATATGAAGGTTAGAATATCATGTAATTAGTTTGGTTTATCTCATCCCATTTTCCTTTTTCATGTTAGGCTCAATGGCTAGTCATGTCCAAGTAACTTGGCACCTTTGAAGCCTGATTACTGCTTATGATAAGACAGTTAAACCTATCATTGCTTGCTACATTTCTAATTTGCATATGTTCTTCTGGCCAGTTTGCATGTTTTGCAAGATGAAAAACCAAGTTTCTGGGAGGAGGGAGAACCCTGTCTGAGACCAGCTAACTCACCTGCGTTGAAAAGCCCTGATAGTGGTTCTTTGCATCATACATGGAATTCAAACACAGATCTTTGTGACCAGAGTACATCATCAATAACAAGTGAGCAACAGAGACTAATTTGTGAGTTACTACTCGCACATGGTAGTTGTCTCTATAATTATGCCATAATGAATGCAATAATGCTTATTGTTATTACAATTATATTATTATATAGAGGCATGTACAGTTTAATTGTTAGAGAGATGCTAGCTGTGATAAAATATAACAGTGTTCTGACTGACCTTTCCAGAATTAGATTAGTTTCATCTTGAATGCTGTTGCTACATTTCAGAACTTTGTAAGAGGAAAGGCTTTTAGTAGTCTGAAATATTAGCCTTTCTTAGTTGGGTATAATTGTTTTCTTTGCCTGGACAATATGTCCTTGTATTGTAATAATACAGTTGACCCTTGAAGAGTGTGAGTTTGAACTGCGCAGGTCCACTTATACGAAGATTTTTTTGAATAAATATATTGGAAAATTTTTTTGGAGATTTGCGACAGTTTGAAAAAATTCACAGATTAATTGCACAGCCTAGAAATATCAAAAATCTTAAGAAAAAGTTAGATATGTGATTAATGCATAAAATTTATGTAGATACCAGTTAATTTTATCATTTACTACCATAAAATATACACAAATTTATTATAAAAAGTTAAAATTTATCAAAACTTGTGCATTCAAACATTTACAGACCATACATGGTGTCATTTGCAGTCAAGAGAAATGTAAACAATAAAGATGCAGTATTAAATCATAACTGGATAAAATTAACTGTTGTTAATTAGTTTAATTAGCATAAAGTAAAAATTTTATAATGATTCATTCATTAGTGTATAGGCTAGGCTACCACAAAGTAACCATATTGCTGCTGCTTTGTTATCAATGCATGAATTGTTATACCTGTAAATGTGAATACAGTGGTATCTCACTAATCCGAACCCTCCAGTAAACCGAACTGCGGTTTGAAAGAAAAAAGTTTTATTTATTACGTATTATTATTTTGTGTAGTATTATTTTTAATTAATAATTATTATTTTAACTATTATTATTTATGTTATTATTATTATGGTACAGTATTTTTTTCATACTGTCGATTGTACGGTTATAATGGAGGTCTATTTTGATTTATTCTGTTCACATTTGCTTTTTTATACTGTACAGTACGTACTGTATTGTCGGCATGAATCACAAATATACACAAAAAGAGGAAATTCAAAACGTGCATCTTCTTCTTTCTTCTTCTTCTTCTTCTGCAGCTTCTCCCACTTAAGTGGGATCACTGTTTGTTATGAGTCTCCTCCACACCTTCCTGTCTTGGGCTGTCACCACATCCAAGTTCTTCATCTTCAAGTCCTCTTCTACCAGCTCCCTCCATCTCTTCTTTGGCCGCCCACGCTTCCGCCTTCCTTGCACATCCATCTGCATGACCCTTCTTCCCACATATTCGTCCTCCCTCCTCATCACATGACCAAACCATCTCAACCTTGCCTCCTGTATTTTCGCTCCTAAGTTCGTAACTTTCACTGTTCCCCTGACATAGTCATTTCTCAGATGATCCTTTCTGGTCACACCGCACATCCACCTAAGCATTCTCATCTCTGCTACTTCCATCCTGCTAATGTTATTTTTCCTCAGGGCCACAGTTTCTATAGCATATGTCATAGCTGGCCTCACTACTGTCCTATAAATTTTGCCTTTCAGATTGATCGGCACCCTCTTATCACATAACACTCCAGCCATCTCTCTCCAGTTCCTCCAACCTGCTTGTATCCTGCATCCCACTTCCTTCTCACCTCCTCCATCTTCTTCCACTGTCGAACCTAAGTATCTAAAGTCTCTCACCTTCCTGATGACATTTCCTTCCAGCTCCAGGTCTGTCTCCTGGCCACCGCCCACTGCGCAACACATATACTCTGTCTTACTTCTGCTCAGTCTCATACCTCTCTCTTCCAGTACTTTTCTCCATCTTTCCAGTTTAGTTTCCGCTTCTTCTCTTGAATCTACACACAGCAAGATGTCATCTGCATACAACATTGTCCAAGGTGCATCTTCTCTCACCTCCTCTGTTACCACCTCCATCACAATATTAAACAGTAACGGACTTAATGCTGACCCTTGATGCAAGCCAACTGTTACTTGAAAACTTTCTGTCTGTCCCAAACAGGTCCGAACACTTGTCTTCACATTTCTGTACATTTCCTGCACCAACCTGACATATTTCTCCGGCACCTTCTTCTCCCTCAGACACCTCCAGACTTCTTGCCTTGGCACTCTATCGTATGCTTTCTCCAGATCAATAAATACCAGATGTAGCTCCCTTTGTTTCTCTCGATATTTTTCCATCATCTGTCGTAACCCAAAGATAGCATCTGTTGTTGATCTACCAGGCATGAAGCCAAATTGTTCCTTTGCAATCTCCACCTCCTCCCTCAATCTACCATCAAGAACCCTTTCTAGGATCTTCATTGTGTGGGACATCAACTTTATTCCTCTGTAATTTTTACAGTCTTGTGCATCCCCTTTACTCTTGTAGATGGGAACAAGAGTACTCTCCCTCCATTCCTCGGGTATATTTTCCTGTTGGCAAACTTTCATAAACAGGTCCCACAACAGGTCAATTCCCTCTTCCCCCAGTGCCTTCCATGCCTCCACTGGAATTCTGTCGGGGCCCACCGCTTTTCCATTCCTCATCCTCTTCATCGCCTCCTTCACTTCCATTCTACTGATGTTCTGCACCATCCCCTCAGAAGGATGCCCATCTCCTCTGTGAGTCCTTGCATTTTCCTCATTCAGAAGTCCCTCAAAGTATATTTTCCATCTGTTTCTTATGTCCACATCCCTCCATAATACTCTTCCTTCAGCATCTTTGATCTGCCTCACATGTAAGATGTCCTTAGTTGCTTTATTTCTACATTTCGCTAGTTGGTAAATTTTTCTCTGTCCTTCCTTTGTTTCTAATTGATCATACAGATCTTGATATGCCATGGCCTTCGCCTGTGCCACAACTCTCTTGGCTTCTTGCTTTCTCTCTTTGTACACCTCTCTGTCCTCTTCCACTCTTGACTCATCCCACTTCTGCTTTGCCTTCCTCTTAGCTGTCACTGCCACTTGTACATCATTATTCCACCACCAACCCTCCTTCTGCTCTCTAATCTTTTCAGATGTCTCACCAAGCACCTCGATTGCACAGCTCAGGATTACTTTTGAATTATGTTTCCACCAATCTTGTACACTTTCCAGTCCATCCGAAATCCTCTCTAACACTCTCTCCCTAAAACGATTCCTCACACTCTCTTCTTTTAAGCGAAACCACTTAATTGTCTTCATCCCATGGCAACCAGAAGTTCTTATCTGCGATCTTAATTTAAAGTCTGCGCACAGCAGTTGGTGTTGTTGTGCTACTTGATCTGTTGGAATTACCTTACAATTTGTCACAACCTTAAGATGTTTTCTTCTAGTCAAAATGTAGTCAATTTGTGAGCTGTTGTTACCACTTCTAAATGTTATCAAATGTTCTTCCCTCTTGAAGAAAAACGAGTTCACAATTGCCAGATCAAACGCTATTGCAAAGTCCACAACCCTCTCTCCTTCCTGGTTCATCATTCCCACTCCGTGGCCACCATGCACCCTTTCACAGTCTCTATTCTGTCTTCCTATGTGCCTGTTCAAGTCTCCTCCGACAATCACCATCTCATTTTCTTCCAATTCCCTCATTTCTTCATCTAACACGTTCCAGAACTCATCTTTTTCCTCTGCTGTACAACCAACTTGTGGGGCATAAACACATAATACGACCACCCGCTCTTTTCCAAGACCCAATTTCATTCGCATGATCCTGTCGTTCCTTCTACCCACGTCCAGTACTTCACCCTTCATTCTGCCACCCACCACAATTCCTACACCATTTTTTCCCTCGTTATTCGCTCCAGAGTAGAACAATTTATATCCATCTCCCAGTTCCTTTGCCTTTCCCCCTTTCCACCTTGTCTCCTGCACACATAAAATGTCCAACTTCCTCTTCCTCATCATGTCTGCCACCTCTCTTCCCCTTCCAGTCATGCTTCCAACATTCAGTGTTCCCACTCGCAACATCCTCTCCCCCTGCTGGGATCGCTTCTTTAACCGCACCCGCCCTTGATGCGGTAGCCCTCGTCCACTTCTCACTGCTGTAGGGCGATGTGGCTGCGCGTCGCTTAAGGGGTACGCCCTAGCCCTTATACCATTTTCTCTTAGACTCATAATCATAGTTTGAGTTGGCACTGAAGTTTTACGACCGGATGCCCTTCCTGACATCAACCCTCGCATTTATCCGGGCTTGGGACCGGCACCTATTGAGGCTAGCTTGCCTCCTTCGGTGGCTGCATAAGACGAAATGACTTAGCAAGATAGGAAAGACTCACCCCTAGCCCTCGAATACTCTAATAGCATCAGGGGGAAGGAGCAAGGAGAGGAGAAAGAAGCAAAGAAAGAAGAGGAGGGACCAGTCTACAGAATAATATAACAGATATATATTACATGAAGTAAGGCATGGTCCAGCATCAGGTACCTCGGGTTTGCCATGCCCGTACTCACTAAAGTGAGCCCTTGAGTAAAAATTCAAAACGTGCATAATTTGGTTAAAAATATAAATCCAGATGTTGCAGAATGGATTACAGATAGAACCGAAAGTGAATTCGAAATCAAGTCACATGATGAAATTATAAATATGACGCTACAGAATGAATTAGAAGATGATGATGAAGAACTCGAAGAAAAAAAAGTAAAACATGAAGAGGCAGCTGACAGTTTTAATATGTGCATAGAATGGGCTGAGCAGAATGATACGCCATTCCACAAAATTTTGTTGCTAATGCAGCTCTGAGAAGAAGCATTCGAAAAACGTTTAGCTTCAAAGAAGCAAAAGAAAATCGGGGACTTTTTTACAAAGAAATAAAAAAAAAAATTTTTTGTGCTATTTTGTGAAACTTTTTTGTGTTGTGTACAAGAAAGTGATATTTTTTATCTAAATTAAGTTACGTACTGAACTATGCAATTTTATTAAATCAGAATCCTCAACAATACAGTACATACAAATTAAATTTTTTACTAAAATAAACTTGTGTACCGTATTATTATTATTTTTTTGTTTTGTTTTATATTACAGTACGGTAGCTTTTTTCTATCAGTTACTCCATTTATTTACAGAATTAAATTGATATACCATTAGAATCTGATTATTTTTGTCTTAAACGCTAGTTATTGTTGCCTCTTGGAGGAAAATTCGCTAATCCGAACTAGCACGGTTTTTATTAGTTCGGATTAGAGAGAGAGATACCACTGTAATTTCTTTTCACATTATCTTTTAATTTTTGATGTCTAGTGTTAGTAATACATATAACATCACATTGTTTTGTATCATATAAGACAATATTGATGTAGGTACTGAGAAACATGATTCATCTTGTAAACAGACGATGTAAACTTATGGTATTGATAAATACAGTGTATTTCTCTTTTACCTTGCAGTGTTGAGGGTTTTTTATTTCTATTCATTTAACCACAACCGTACTCAAGGATAAGGTGGTTAGCCCTGTGCCTTCTGGTGTATCCTATGTCTATAGAAGCATTGAGTTCTCAAGGCTGGTTTGCCTGCTTGCAGGATGAAAAACCCCAGATAAATTGGGGAGAAAAACCTTGCAGTCCACACCCAAGACCATCTAGCTTGGCTATGTCTGAGAAAGATCTTAAGCACCTCACGTCAGCGATGGGAATCGAACTCAGGCATATGGTTGCAAGGTGCATAGCCACTCAGCTAACCATGTGGACCTGTATTTTCACTTCCTTATGATTTTCTTAATACAAGAAAATCTCATTTAATGTGAATTCAATATATGCAAAAATCAGTTAGCATGATTGAGTGAAATGATACCATTTCCTGCTTTAAGTGAGTGATTAATCAGTTAACACAAATTTTTTACGTTATGTGAAATTTTTTGTTGACAATCTGCAGTGAGCGACGGCACTTGTCAATCTAGCGGGCAGTGGCCGACAACACTTGGGGGTTGACTCAAAGCTATCTTCGCAAGCACACATGCACACTCTGTTCTCTTGCTTAATCACTTTTCTTTCATTTTGCTTTAATTTAGATACCTATAAGGATTTATTATATTCAACCCCTGATATGGAAAAGAAAAAGATTGATAAAGAAAGCCACAGTAATAAAAAGAGAAGAAACATAATTACATTAGAGGAAAGGTTAAAAAAAACTTGCTTGATTCCCATTCAGAACAGTTAAGCGAGAATGATCTCTTTCAACTAGAAGAACAGAGTGCATATGAAGAAAAAGATGGTGATGAGGAGAGCAAACAAGAAGAGAATGTTATGACTAAGAAGCTAACTGCAAAAGAACTTGAGCTAGTTTTCAATCACATTGAGCATGCTAAGGAAATTTTGTTTGATGCTAATCCTGATATGAAATGAAATTTCGAAGTCTGCAGAAATCTTATTATTATTATTATTATTATTATTAGGGGTGCTTAAGGGTCAAAGCTATATAACTGAGAGGAGACCTCCACATAGCCTTTAAAAGAATGCAGAGAACCGACCAGGGCTTCTGACCTAATGTCCAATCCTCACCATCTCGTGGTGCACCCTGTTGGGTATCTACTTGGATACTGAACGAACGAGGATGGGCTGGCAATTTGGGATTTAACCGACCAAATTGTATTCTTATTGGTTAAACCAAAATAAAAAATGATGGTACAACATGACAAAATTTCATGCCGGCTGGGGCGTCGCCCGGTTAAACAAGGCCCCCATTGTTTTCGCCAGGGAACCAGGGCGAACAGCAATAAGTCAGCTACTGGAACAAATCTGAAAACAAACTCTAACTCAACATCACCAGAATTAAAGATTGGTACTATCAACGTAAGAAGCCTGAATGGCAAAGAAATGGAGCAAGCTGAGGAATTAGATAAGTACCAGATCGACATAATAGGGGTGACTGAAACAAAAAAGACCAAAACTGGTGAGATCTTTCTGAGCAATAAATACAAAATGTTATATTCAGGCAATGACAATCAAGGAAAAGAAGGAGTAGCCATAGTATTCAACACTAAATATGAGAATGGGGAACTGGACAATGAGATTTATTTGTTCCTATGGTCTCACAGAAGGTTCAACTAAGGTAAAAGTGGAGGAATTTTTTGAGGCTTTAGAAAAAGCAACTGACACAATGAAAAATGAAAAGTTGGTCCTTGTTGGGGATCTAAATAGCAGAGTAGGAAATAATTGTGAGACATACAAAAATATTTTGGGAAAATTTGGAGAAAAGAGCAAAGCTAATAATAATGGCAAATATCTGTTGGATTTCTGCTCAGGACATGGACTGGTTATTACTAACACCATGTTCCAACATAAAAATGTGCACACATTCACATGGAGAGAAGAGGCTAGGCTAGGAATAAGAAAAGTCTCATTGACTATGTTATTGTTGATAGTCATGTTTTCTCCCTGGTGCAGGACACCAGAGTGTACAGAGGATTTGAAATTGGAAGTGATCACTATTTAGTCTTGAGTAGGATAAAATTGAATTTCATATTGAAAAGAATAACATGTAAGAAAGTTTTAAAGTGAATAAAAGTTGAGCAGCTGTCAGATGTGAACTGTAGACTAAAATACACAAAGATTATTGAAGAAAAAATGAAAGAGTTTGAGAACAGGAATCAAACCTTGGAGATTCATTGGCAAACTCTGAAGAAAACATTGATTGATTCTGCCAGAGAGGCATGTGGTGAGGTTGTCTGCAAGGATAAAAAAATCAGAACTCCCTGGTGGACACAGTAAGTTAAAGAGGCAGTGAAGGAAAAGAAGAAAACATATCAAAAGTTCCTGTCAAATAAGTCAGCTTGTTCTCTTAGAGAATATAGAGACAAATGCAAGAATGCTAAACACTGTGTAAAACTAGCTAAACAAAAATCATGGGAGGACTTTGGCAAGAATATAGAAAATAAATATCAAGAAGGTGGCAAAATATTCTGGAGGTTGTTGAAGAAGCTTAGGAATGGAGGAAAGAGTGTTGTAAAAGGAGTTAGAGATGATAAAGGTGACATGAAAACTGGAGAAAAAGATATCCTTGAAGTATGGAGTAATTACTTTAAAAAACTGCTAAATGAAACAAGCAGTGATGACAGCACAGTGGTAAAAAACACTGACCAGGCATGCAGTCAGGAATACATATCCATACTTGAAGTAGAAAAAGCCATCAAAGGCTTGAAATGTGGAAAGGCAGCTGGAGTAGATGATATTCGACCAGAAATGCTGAAGTATGGTGGTATAAGAGTCTTACAGTGGCTGCACTGCATAGTTCAGAAAGCCTGGACAGAGGGACAAATTCCCGATGATTGGAGTAGAGCTCTCATAGTACCCACATATAAAAAGGGAAATAAAACTGAATGTGAGAATTACAGAGGTATTTCCCTACTGAGTGTTCCTGGCAAGATCTATGCAAGTATACTTGAGAAACGGCTGAGAAGAATTGTGGAAGAAAAGCTTGGTGAAGAACAAGCTGGATTCAGGCCAAACAGAGGCTGTCAGGATCAGATCTTCACTTTACGACAAATAGTCGAGAAAGCATGGGAATATAACAAAGATCTGTATTTAAGTTTTGTCGATTTGGAAAAGGCATATCATAAGGTGCCAAGAGAGAAGCTATTCAATACGCTGCAGTTATATGGTGTCAATGGGGCATTATATGAAGCAATACTTAGTCTTTATTTGAGTTGTAAGTCAGCAGGATACATGGCAAGAAGGAAGTACAGGAAGATGGTTTAATGTTAAATCTGGTGTGAGACAAGGATGTACGTTATCCCCTCTGTTATTCATTATCTATATGGATCACATTATGAAGGAAAGTGGTATTAAACATGATATCAAAATTGGAGATGTTAATGTCAGCTCTTTGCTTTATGCAGATGATGTTATACTTCTAAATAAATCCGCTACAAGTCTACAAGATTCTCTGACTAAATTGAATAGTTGTTGTAATAGATATGGTATGAAGGTCAGCAAAAAAAAGACAAAGACAATGAAAATAGGCAGAATCATTGAAAATGTCAACTGTGTTGTGAATGGAGAACCTGTGGAACAAGTAGAACAGCTACTTAGGCACAATTTTTACTGAAGATGGTAAATTAAATATAGAAATAGACAACAGAATCAACAAAGCTGGTATGGTGGGAAGTCAATTGAATAAATTCATATGGAATAAGAGAGAAATTAGTCAGAACACTAAATTAGCTGTATACACGACAGTGTTCAAACCAGTTTTAACTTATGGATCTGAGAGCTGGGTCAGAAGTAAAACACTTGACCAAAGACTAGAGACCGCAGATATGAGAGTCCTGAGAAAGATTATAGGCGTGAACAGATGGCATGAATGGCAATATCATATTAAAAACGAGGATATTAGGAAAGAACTTGATATTGTCAGCATCCAGGAATGCGTTAGCAGAGCTAATCTCAGGTGGTATGGTCACCTAAACAGAATGGGCGAGGAAAGATTAGCAAAACAAGTGTTCTCTGCCAGGTTGGCAGCAAAACGACCCAGAGGAAGACCAAGATATAGGTGGATTGGTATGGTAAAAAGTGCCCTAGACGATAGAAATATAAGATCTGATAATGTTGAAGTCTTGACAAGTAACAGACGGATTTGGAGGAAAATTGTAGATAGGAAGTTAGTAATGATATAATTTTTTCATGTAGTACTATCATATCCTGTACACCAATTGTGGATACATGGCAGGAATTTGATGATGATGATTATTATGATTATTATTATTATTATTATTTTCATGCTACTCCAGGGAATTCTTAGACTCATCGAGGGAGGCCCTAAACATCATGTCCACACAACTATACGACATTCTCACAGTATCTATCATACCTTGCCTTGAACTCGCTCACTGTCATAGCACCCACAACAGACTCTGGCAGCTTATTCCACTCATTTACCACTCTAAAAGTAAAGAACCCAGCTCTAACATTACTGCTAACCACACTCTTGCCCAGCTTCCATAGGTGTCCCCTAGTTCTCCCACCACCAGTCCTGATCTCAAAAATATCCTCTGAATTAATCTTATAGAATCCTTTTAGCAATTTGAATGTCTCAATCATATCTCCCCTTTTCCGCCTATCAACCAGTTTCTGCAACCCACAAATCTTCAACCTGTTCTCATATGGTTCATTCCATAGACCTGTTATTATCTTAGTCACTCGCCTCTGGATCCTCTCCACCTCCTCCCCATCAAGAAGGAACCGAGGTGACCAAATCTGAGCACAGTAGTCAAGATGAGGTCTTATCAAGGCTCGGTACAGAGGTACAATAACTTGCTTGTCTCTGCTCGTTAAGGTATTTTTGAACAACCAAGTGAGTTGATGAGCTGATTTAGCTACTTTTGCAATGTGTCCCCTAAACTTCATCTCCCTATCCACCAACACTGCCAAGTCCCTGGCCTCATCAATCTCTTGGAGTGCAGTTCCACCCATGTGTACTGCTGCTAATCTTTTCACCCCAAAATGCATAACCTTACATTTTGTCACATTAAATTGACATCCATTCTCCTTAGCCCAGAACTCCAATCTATCTAAGTCATCCTGCAAGACTTTGACATCTTCTGCATTCACTATCGCCCTCCCCAACTTTGCGTCATCAGCAAACAAATGAACTGTTCCACTTAGATCCTTTCCTATATCGTTAATAAACAGATTAAACAGCAGTGGTCCAAGAACAGAACCCTGCGGCACCCCACTAGTCACAGGCCGTCTTTTGGACTCCACTCATGAATAAACCACTCTTTGATATCTCTCCATCAACCACCCACCTATCCATCTCACCAACCCTATATCCATTACCATATGTTGTAGTTTACAGATTAGAATTCCATGTGGTATCCTGTCAAACGCCTTTGCCAGGTCCAGCAGTATCACTGTAAACCCATTTCTCTTATCCAGTTCCACCGTCACCTTGTTATAAAACTTGAGCAAGTTACTCAGGCATGATCTACCCTTTACAAAGCCATGCTGTCCCCTGTACAGTATCTCATTTTCATCGATCCATTCCTGTATTTTTCCCATGACTACTTTCTCCAAGACCTTGACAACAACTCCTGATATGCTGATCGGTCGGTAATTTGCAACCATTGTCTTGGATCCTCCTTTATGCAGTGAAACTATTTTCCCCTCTTTCCACGCCTTTGGGACTAAACCAGACCCGAGACTCAGATTAAACAACATGGTCAAGGGCACTGATAATTCCTTAGTCACTTCACACAAGACCCGTGCCGGTATACTATCCAATCCCACAGATGTATTCACATTAAGGTTCTGTAATAGACTATTCACCTCCACTTCATTCATCACATTTCCCGTATAAACTAATGGCTCCTTCATTTTTTCAATGTCACCACCTGGATGATATACTTTTGCAAAGTGCGCGCTCAGTAACTCCACTATATCGACTGGTTCAGTGACCTCCTTACTATCGTCATTCCTTAAAATCATTTTGCCATGTACAGTTTTTTTCTTGCTTGCAGCATATTGAAAGGACTGTTTGGGATTCTCTTTTGCTTGCATAGCTAGTTTTCTTTCATAATCGGCTTTTGTGTTTTTACCACACTCATTACCCTTCTGGCCTGCACTTTATACCGTTCGTGTGCCTGCAGGTCACCCCTTTCTTTAAATTCCCTCCACAGTTGTTTCTTTTTTTGCAGCTCAAGCTTAATGGTGTTATTCATCCATTTAACCCCTACTTGTTTTACTATTCGGACCCTAGGTATACAATCAGCCATAACCTCCTGTAAATGCTCCTTGACCACTTCCCATGCTCTATTGATGTCCAGCCCTTGCAGTTGTACATGCCATGGCACTGATCCAAGCAATCTCCTAAGCTTGTCATACTTGCCAGCACGGTAATTCCACATATACCCTGTCTTAATCAAAATTTCCACACCTTTAGCCACCTCCCAGGTCAAGACCTTATGATTAATCTCACCAATAGGTGGCAACATGGTCATATTCATTACAGTCAAATTGTGAGATGCTATTACCAGGTCAAGCACTCTCTTACCCCTAGTATTTTCAATTACATGCTGTCTCAGATAGTTATCCCTTAATAATTGAATAAAATCCATTTCCTTCCTCACATGTGTCCTCTCCTCCTTCCAATCAATGTTACCATAATTAAAATCCCCCATAATAATTACCCTCCTTCCACTCATTTCATCAATTTGTTTATGCATACTATCTCCACCATCTATTCCATCACCTGGTCTATAGCAGCACCCAACTGTATATTTTATTCTGCCAGTCTCAATCTCACACCAAATAGCCTCAAATGAGCTCCTTTCACTATCCTGCAATACAACTTCAATTCTCCTTGGCTGCAGTTCATCAGCTATCATCAATAACACCCCTCCCCCTATTTTATTCTCTCTGTCCCTCCTAAACACACTATAACCTACACATTCTATCCCACTAACTATATCATCTTTCGTGACATGTTTCACTAATGCCAATAACCTGTGGCCAGGAAGAGCCAATCAAGGCCAAAAATTCTTCCTTCTTGTTCCTAATACTCCTGGCATTAGTATACATGAAATGCAGTGATCCCTTTGTCCCACCCCTATCTTGATGCATTATTCTAAATGTCTCATTCCCATTTTTTGTGCTTAGTGCTGGCTCAGGTACATTATATACATTTTTACACTCAACTGTCTCACTGATGTCTGCATATCCACTCCCCCCATCCTTGGTAGTTCTAGTTTCCCTGGTTCTGCACATCCATTTTCACTTCATTCAGCAACATTTTTTCCAGTCTTCGCACACCATGTCCATTCAAATGCAGGCCATCCATCTTGTATAAGTCTTTTCACCCATCAAACTCATTCCACACGTCCACGAATTCCACACCACACCGTCTGCATAACCTGCGCATAATGTCATTTGCGATTATGGCCCTCCTTCTAAACTCCTCTCTGTCATACTGTGGCAACAGACTCACCATTCTAACTCTGTCACTCTTTTCTTTCGCTACCTTTAACAATACTTTCAAGTCCTCTCTCATAAAAAATTTATCACCTTTCAATTCATTCGTACCCGCCACAATTATTAATTCTTTCACCCTCTGTTTTTGCACTCTAACTCTAACTAAAGCGATTGCTAGCTATCGCAAATTGCACGATAAGATGAAAGAGTCGAGCACTATTCAGACATCTTTACTTAATTTTTTTTTGTAAAAAAGTAGCTTAATCAAATATTTAGACATCAAATCAAAATTTAAGCAACTGATTTTTATTAACTGATGATTTTTTCCTTTAATATAGCTTATAAATTTTTTTAAATTTAATGCAAATTAATAGATGAATTATAATTATTCCTATTGTTTATTGTATTCACTTAATGCAATTTGACTTAGCTCGCATTAATTCATGGATTAATTAATCATGTTAAGTAAGGTTTTCCTGTAACATTTTCTTTTCTTGTCTTACAATAAAGTATACATTATATTATTTATTTATACATTATGTAATTATATACAGTATATAATACATATAACATACAAAATATGTGTTAATCGACTGTTTATATTATCAGTAAAGCTTTTAGTCAATATTAGGCTCCTTGTAGTTAAGTTTTTGGAGAGTAAAAAGTTATATGCGGGTTTTTGACTGTGCAGGGGTTGGCATTCCTTACCCCATGTGTTGTTGAACGATCAACTGTATATTATACAGGTTGGCCCAGAAGTAATAAGGCCATTGTCAGAACAACAGCCATTACAATTTCATCATTATATTATAATTTATTATTATCATTTTGATTATTGATTGATTTTTATTTGAAGTTATTTAAGTGATAATTATTTTACACATACGTTACATATATATTGTGTTTTCCTAATAAAATTTTTCTGCTTAAATAGGGATTCTCTAACTGTTCTTTATTTCTGGGCCACACTGTATGCTAGAATACTTAAGTAGTTTTTTAATTGTTGAAGATAGATTAAATGATATATTGATATAAATAAGAACACGATGTGTGATTTTTGTTTTATATATTTTATCTATGCTTGCAGGTTAACAAATGGCCATTACTACTATTCACCTTCCACAGCATATTCCTCTTCATCTATTCCAACTTCAGCATCCAGAGTAACCTTTCAAAGTCCATCTTTAATATGTCAGTATTCAAAGGTGAGCAGGTCAACTAGGTTTTTTTATTTTTTAAAGTGTGCAATGGGCAGTAAGAAGTATGCTATTCCAAAAAGGTCCTTTTCAGAAAAGTCTTAAATCATTTCATGATAAAACATGCTTCATTAAAACTATCGTGCACTCTAACAATTGTCCATGTGCAAGATGCATTTAACTGATTATTGATTGCAATAAAACATACTTATTTGTGAAAAGACTGAACAAAAAAAAGTTAGAAGATATGGATTTGCACATAAAGCAGGATATTTTGACAGGCTGTAAGGTATCAGTAAATGAATGTAGGGAACAAGAAGTGGATATGTGACAAAGGGCACTATTAACCAGAAGGTTAAATGACAAAATAAAAGTGCTAAGAATATGATTGGGATACAAACAGCCTGACAGAACAAAAGTGAGTTTGATTGTGGAAATGAAAGAATGTGATTGCCAGAAATGTAAGAAAGTGAGTGAAAGGAGTGCAAAATTTGAAAAATAAGTTGATCAGGATGAGAAATGAGATGCGGTATATGCACATTGAAATTAAATGTTTGGTGGATATGAATGAAATGGTGTGAAAGAATAGAATGAAAGAAAAATAGAAAAAAAAAGGCTATGAATAATTTGAGAGTGGCAGTGTATAGAGATTCCATTACTAAAGATGTGGTGAATGTGAGAGAGAGGTCTGTTTTCCCAGGAGGGAAGGTAAAGAGAGTGATTAATGCTTTAGATATAAGAAATAAATGAGCAAGAGAATTATTTGTGATTGTGGGAATAAATTATTTGGTTGAATAGGAGAATATGTTGATGGATATCAGCAGGACTCTGGAAATGCCACTTAAATCTACTGGTTGCAAAAAATTTACTCGCCCATAGTATGCATTATGGTAAAAGGTTTGTTTGTGTGTGTGTGTATATATTTACCACCATTTCAATTACAGCAACAAAGAGAATATCTTTAATAGAATTTAAAACAGCCAAATTATGTGTAATAATTTATATGATCTGGCATATCTTTCTTTAATTATTGCCATTAGTCCATTGTTTTCTTTCCAGCATGTTACGTGCTACTTCTGTCCCACTGCGTGCTAATTTATTACTAGTCTTCCTTGGCAAGCTTGTTTGTTTCATTCACTCATCTATCAAAGTTCACTGCAGCTTAGTTTGGGAAAAGATATATGCTTCTTCTGATTTTTCTCTATGCACTTCATATAATGGACAAGTTTCTCCCCATTTGAAATATCTGAAGAAGCATCTAAAAGAAGACCCATCATAACATCCATGACCACAGACTGATTCAAGCCTGCAGCCTCTTAGTTGGAAGGAGAGTGGTTAACCCCAAGCAAGCAGCAATGCTTTTTTTTGTTAAACAAATAATATATTAATTATAGTATACTGGCAAAGGTATTATTAAGCCTGCTCTTCTTTCCATAATCTTATCAATAAAAAATAAACATATAAAACTTCTCTTTTAATTCTTTATTTCTTTTCAGTGTTGTCAAAATGGTGGTGAGAGGGAGATCATTGCATAGGTCAGCACGAAAGACAAATAAAGTGAATGGCATGGATTTTTTAGAATGGTGCAGTGCTGCCAGTGTAATAAGTATGCATGAGGAGATGTGGATGTTTATGTGGAAAGGTTGAATAAAAAAAAGATGAGTGAGTGTGGATATGCAGGAAGTGTGACATGCCAATGGACTATGAGATTTGTTTGAATCAGAGTAGGGAAAATGGCATAGTAAGAAGATGAAACAGAAGATGACGAGTGTGTGCAACTATTAAGAAAGTGTGCAAGATTAAAGGTAAAAAACAGAGTACCATCAACAGTAAGATTATGAGTGGGCTGATGGCAAAAACAACTGGTGTGACCAACAGTAAAACAGTGACTGATGGTGAAAAAGCCATTCCAGATTTGAAACCAGAGATGGTGAAGATGAGGCAAGAGATGAAGTTTATGTGGAGTGAAATCAAGACAATTAGACAATTGTAGATATACTCGAAATTTATTTTCTTTACTTCTGGATGCTATCTTGTTATTCCAATCTATATTACTATAATAATTGGAATAAATGATGGTCATCTGAAAGAGGTAATAAATGACTCAAGCACTGTATGAGGATTTCATTATTAGAGGTGTGGCAAATCAGAGGATGCACAAAGAGATAGAATGAGTTTTCCAGGAGATAGAATGAGTAGAGTGATTGAGATGTTGGATATGAGGAGTAAGCAAGGTGAAAAACAGAGTTCAAGAGTTGGTAGTAGTAACAGGAAGAAATAAGGCAGATGGAAACAGGGAAAATGTAAGAACAGATGTCAAGAGGTTCTTGAGAAGAATAAAAGATAATATGTGATAGAAAGGGTAGTCATTGTGTTGCCTAGGAATGACAATGATGTGTTGTGGCAGAGAGCAAAGACCATAAAGGGTATGTTAGTGGAAATGTGTCTGTGCAGTTTGCGAATGTGTAGGATGAGTTTGAGGGATGAATGGAACTGTGAAGAGTGATGATTGCATTTGAATGATTTTAATGTGAGTCATTTGGAGATGCTGCTGGAAAAATATAGTAATGACTGCAGAGAATGAATCTGAGCAAGATGGAAGATATGTGAAAGAGTAGAAGAGTAAGGAAGGAATGATTATGAATGGAGAAGTGAGTAGCATGAGTGAGGAGACTGGAGAACAGGAGTGCAAGGGAAACAGGAGAGTCAGAGTAGACAGGTGGACATAACATAACAAAAGTTGATGCTACTAGAAGAAAGGAATAGAATGACCCGTGGTGTGTGTGTCGGGGAGGGGCGATTTGGGGATAAAGAGGATTATGTGATGAGTATTGACAGAGACAAATGACGGGGTAAAGAAATGCAGGAGTCATATTTAATATGTGGTATCGATGGAACTTGTTATGAACATAGAAATGAACTGTTATGCTTGCATATGGATGCTAGAAATATCAGTAATGAGGAGAATGAAATTATTGCATTTATTGAATTCATTCACCCAAAAATTGTTGGAATAAATGAGATATCATTGGATGAGGATGGACATCTTGACAAGAATAGAGATGGAAGGGTATGATGTTTTTTTTTTTGTGAAGATAGAAAAGACAAAATATGAGGCAAAGTGCTCTTGATGACAGAAAAGGAGTTGCCCACATGCAGGATAGATACAAAGGAGAAATAGTGGCATTGGTTTTGAGATGCTTTGGTGTAAGGTTAGCAATTGACAGAATGAAATACTTAGTTGGAAGTTGCTATGGACCTGGTAATGTGGAAGGCAGTGACATTGAAATTTATGAGCAAATTAGACATGCAAATAGAAAATGAGTGATCATTATGGGTGATGACTTTAATTATAGTAATATAGATGGAAATAACAAAATAGCTTCCAGAAGTAAAGAAAATAAATTTCTTGAGATTTTGAAGGACAACTATCTTAGGCAGTAGAGGGCATGCAAGGATTGAGGATTTGATCTTCTCATCAAAGGATGTCATTATAAATAAAGTGTTGAATCTCCTTCTGATTGGTGAGGGTGATCATGAAGTGATTACCTGAGTGGTTTCCAACTGTATGAGGACTTCTATGAGCAAAATATATGTGGGACTACAAGGCTGATGATTATGAAAAGCTCAGGAGACAAGTTGCAGTGGTGCATGGAATGAGGAGCTTGGGGAAGATAATAAATGCTGGCCGAGAGCTATTTAAGAGTTATCAAACAGAAGCAGTGTCTATATGTATTCCAAGGGTCAAAAGATTAAATAAGGTAGGTGTGAAATGGATGAATGAAGAGATTAAGCATGCATTATGGAGGCAGCTTAAGATGAGCGGTAATAATCATTTGCTTGAGGAGCAAAAAGAACAGGCAAGGAAGGTGACTCATTTGGTAAGAATAGCAAAAATGCAGTATGAGCGGTACTTAGCTAATGAGGCAGAAAAAAAAATCCCTAAGGAGGTCTTTCAATATGTAACTAGTAGAAGAAAGGATGATGCTGGTTGGTGAATGCGGTAAAAGAATAACCACTGCAGAGGACAGAGTTGAGATATTAAATGAGCAGTTCATAAAGATATTTCATCTTCATGAATGTGACATCATGCAGAGTTTGAATGCAGTGGAAAGGAAGGAGAGACTGACCGTGAATGAACAGAAGATATGTGAAGAATTTAGTAAACTTGATGTTAATAAGGCTATGAGACTTGATGATATATTACTGCATGTCATCAAGGAATGTGCCAAGAAATTGACATCTGCCATGACATGCATGTTTAATATAGGTTTTACATTGGGTCAAGTTATATAGGGATGGAAAGAAGACAAGATTTTATCATTTCACAAGCGAAGTGATAAGATTCAAGCTTCAAATTATAATCTAGTCTGTCTCAGGTGTGATTAGTGAGGGTATTGGAGAGGTTAGTAAGGACCAAGATCCAGCACTGGATTGACAACAATGGCATTCTCTTTGATTGACAGCATGGATGGGTGAAAGGAAGGTCATGTTTTGGTAATCTGCTTACTTATTACAATAAGGGAACTGGTGCATTGGACAAGAGAGATAAATATGCTTCTCTCTGTCTTTGTAATTAGACGTGCCCAAGTTTAAGAACAACACATTGTTAATGCTGATTTTAGAAATAGTCTCTGAAAACTGAAATGGCTTTAATATACTGCCACAGTGTCTTGAGGTGATTTCCTGTCATCTCCTTTGTTATTTCTGGCAATTTCCTTCATTCTGGTTCCTGCCATACACAAACATTGTTCTGTCATTGGTGTATGATTTCCCACCATATTTCCTTTGTTCTGTTTCTCATCTTATCCTTTGCTTCATGGGAATGGAGCAGGGGATGGTGGGGGGGAAGATTTTCCATAAATTTGCTATAGTGCAAATTGGTCTATAAGGGATCTCTGCAGCAGATGTCTACTGTTTATTTTAGCCATGAACTGAATTCATTATAGGCATGATACCAATAAAATGAAATCAAACAAGCATGTATTTTTTTACCTCATTTCTTATGCAAGGTGACCAGCATGAATAATGTTTGAATAATAATGGCAGAGGAATAAGCAATTTTAATAAAATCAAAAGTAAATTATATATTTCACATGTTTGTTTTTTTTTGCAAGTGACTGCAATCACTCTGAAATAGATAGAATACTATATACCTCCAATTCCTCTCCATATCTCTATAGCCAAAATGCTACATGAATATAATCTTGGCACCACTTTTTCATCATGCATCAAACTAGTAACAGTGCTTTGACATTGGTCTGTGGAGAGAGAGAGAGAGGAAGAAAATGTCTTCCTTGAAGAACATTGGAAAGAACATGCGTAATTTCTTCATTCATCCATTTCACACCTACATTATTTAATCTTTTGGCCCTTGGAATGCATTGCGTCTGTTCAATAGCTCTCAGCCAGCATTTATTATCCTCAATGTTCTTCAAGAAATAGACACTATTATGGCAAGGGAAGACTAGCATACCAAGTGTTAGTATGGCTTCACATGAGACTAAATGAAGAACATTGTAGTACAATATAGAAGCCATTACAGATTTGAGAGACTATTTTTGGAATCAGCATTAGCAATCTCCAAACCTCTAGTACAGCTGCATTAATTTTCCCAAAATTATGGAGGACACCATAACACCAAGATGGCAGTTTATTTTTATTTATTTATTTTATTTTTTATTTTTTTTTATTTTATTTATTTTTGCTGGTTTCAGAGTCTTAATCCATCACTGAAGTTCAGTGTAGATCATAATTAGTGGTGGCCTGCAGTATCTAGACAGTTATATACAAATTCTTTTGGCAAAATTGCATATACTCTTTTACTTGTTTATTTTCAGCATTCTTTCCATTGTCAAATTCACTTTCAGCTATTTACAGCTTTCAATTATATTATTATTGTTTCTGACCCATCTTCATATCACAGGACTCACTGTGAATAATTTACTCTAAATCTCTCTTTACCTGTCATATGTCCTTAAATCCATTCATGTCAGTGCAATCATTAACCTCTCGCCAGCACATTCTGCTTAGTCACTACTCACTGTGGGATAAATATAGTACTCATTCCATTGCTGACTACACTGTTGCTCAATGTTCAGAAATTTCCCCATGTCCTGCTCTCTCTCTTAGAGTACTATGAATAATCTCTTTTTTTTTTTATTTATGTCTGTTGTATTCCTCTTTCTTTACCATGCTTTTTATCAAATTCTGTGACTTGCATCCTGTTAATTATTATATCATAGTCGATGTCTTTCTCTTCCCCTTCCTACAAAATATCACAGATAACAGAATCTGTGCTTAATCTAGGTGAGAATCAAAACCTAATATAAAAGAAAATAACACTTCTTTATCCCTACTAAGAAATGTCTTTCTAATTCTCCCTATAATTCTAGACGCTGTCTTTTTCAGTGTTTGTGTTCTCTCAAACTACAAGATGTTGTCTTTTTCACAGTGTTTGTGTTCTCTCAAACTACAAGCTTCGCTTTTTATCATCAACCTTGTATTCCTTGTGCATCTCTCCTGCTGTCTGCATTCACCAATATTTTATTTATTTTATTTTAAGTGTTTCTTTTCATCATAATTTCATCATGAAAAATTATAGATTAGTAGCATATTGGTGTTATTACTGCAGAGGGCAGTGAGTTAGATAATCTGGAAATTCTGCTCTAGTTTCCTACCTGATCTGCAGAGCAGGGAGTTTTTTCAATCCACTGGAACTTCTTCACATGCTTTTGACCTCCAGTAAGTAGGGCAGTGGTCTCACACAAAGCAGTGAAATTCATCTTCCACCATAAAGACATTCACAAACATCCATTTCTTCAATCAGAATGCAAAAAAATCTTTCATTGGTAATGCTGAACTAGTATCTTTCATAATACTATTTACACTACTATGTGATTTTCCTGCATGGACTTTTTTTTTTTTTTGTGCTATACGCTTGATCTAATTTTCCTTCAGACACGTATCTGGTAAGGTTGAGAGTGTTTTCCTTTCCATTCTCTTTTCATGAACTAAACTACCTCTTTCTGTATTTTCATTCTTCATTTTAATTCTCTATTTCCTATATGTCATATTTTCTTTCTATATTTTCAAAAATGAATCGATTATATATAAATTTACCTTTTTTCTCTTCATTCTGATAATCACTGCTATATTGAATATTAACTCGTGATTTATGTATTCTCTTTGAATAACCTTTTATAAATTGTTTTAAAAAATATATAAATATACACATATATTTGCTAAGAAGAAAAGAAACTTAAGTTCCACCAATAAACATAAAGAATGAGAAGCATGTTTGAAATTATTATTTATTCATGTTTTGAAATGCTTCATTATCTTTACTTTTATATCATAAAATGGAAAATACAGTTTCATGAGCAAAATGTCCGTGATAAAAAAAATCCCTGATTATTTCATGCACATTATGTACATATCCTTCTCTAGGGCTTCGTGCCACACCAGCCATGGTCAACAAGATATCAGAGGCCAAATAGTGACATCCCAAAGCCAACAGATACACTTCATTCACAAAGTAGCCATGAGATGAGTACCGAATTATAGTCACCTTAAGAGCTAGTTCAGCCTGTGCCAATACTACAAATAGGAGAAAACTGTAGTAAGATTCAGATTCATTTTGCTCATATATAATGACTGTGCAACTAGTTCTTCTCTGCATATGAACAAATCTGCACATAGTTACTATTTGCTGCTAAAGATTTATATGTGTGAAGACTAGAAATCATTCCATAGTTCACTTTGAAAGTTTTGATATATATTTTGCGATGCTTGTCAGAAGGAAAAAGGAAAGATTACTTTGTTATATTCTCCGGGAAACAGTGTGTATTTATTATTATAGTAACTGAAGATTAACTCTACCAAAAGATGAGGTGTACACCAGAATAGAAAATATATATTCTTGAAACCATGTTACCAAAGGAGATAA